>NC_138959.1:27757946-29216757 GCF_965226115.1 Aulonocara stuartgranti
AGTGTGAGTAATGTGAATGTCTAAGTTGTGGGATAAAATTGAGGCACAGGCAGCCAGAAGGGGACAGGGGGGGGATGGGGGGGTAGCCTCCTCTGCACCCTGGTGACATACCCCTGCATGTGTGGGTGGTTGTGGTGGAGCGGGAAGAGGGAGGCAGCTGGAGATGGGACATCTCAGGCCCTCCAAGGTTTGGAGGCCTATCTCCACCCACCACTACTTCCCCTGCCAGTGGCGGACTCCCTCAGGCGTCGGTGCGTTGGTGGTTCTTTGTGTCTGGGGGTGGGCGTCCGGGTACACACTGGCTCACTCCTTGGCGGCCGCTTATCGGGGCCTGGAGCCTGGGGCTCGCTCGGGCCACTTCGGGGGTGGGGTGCCCCTGGCCTCTCGGCCTGGGGCTCGGTCACTCAGGCACGGCTGGCTGCCGGCGGAGCTCACGGGCGCGTCACTGCAACTCCCCCTGGCTTCTGCTCCGCGGCTGCTGAGTGAGCCCTCATCTGGGACTCTCCTCAGCTCTTACTGGGACAGTGGCGCGGCTGCCCCTCTGTTGGTCTTCCTTGGTCTCTTGTGTTCTGGGGGCCTCTGGATGTCTGGAGTTTTGATCTCCTCCATACCTGCTTCATACCCTGGAGGACGGGGCTGTGGCCCCCCCCCCACTCCCTAGCAGATCGTTACATGGAGAAACCTTTGGAATGCAAGCATGCTGATCCACACAGGTATGCACACAGGTGTACACACGGGTATTCACAGACGCGGACTACAGCTTTCTTGGCTGCTGCCTCAAAGCACATTGTGCGCTGTGTATCTTGCGTGCTGCACAATATCGTTTATTATTTAGTATCTACTGATATCTACTGCTAGCTAGTTTATTGTGATGGTGCCGGGTTTTTTTATTATGTTGCTCTTTGTTGTTTGCTTTCTCTTCTGTTTTTTTTCTCCATACAGGTGACCCAGGTGTTGTTGTTTTTTTTTATTTTTTTTATTTTTTATTTTTTTATTCCCCCCCTTCTCACCGTCTCTTCTCCCCTCTGTTTTTCTTTCTCTCCCTCTCTTTCTTTCATTCTTTCTCCCTGTCCTATCCCCCAGTCATGTCTGTCCCGTTTGTAGCAACTGTAGATAAAATAAATTCATAATTATAATAAAGGTCAATCAAATGGACCAATATGGCAAGACCATGATGATCCACTTGGTAAAATAAATCCGCTTGGCATCTTTCTTGGCCTTAAGACAACAATTCTGATGGCTAAAGATAAGACACACAAAAAAAAAAAAATCGCGTTTGAATTTGCGCTTGTTTTTTGCTTTCACTTTGCAATCGCGCGAACCGTGTATAGTGAGCGACAGCACTGATTGGCGAGTGATGATAATTTGTGCACCAATTCCTCTGACATCGTCTTATTAATCGTTAGCTTACTATGCAAACATGACAAGTGAAATCTCCCGCAGCAAGCTTAAACATGTGAGAGGTTGATCGCGCAGAGAATCGCTGAGCATTATGTGAGTGCCTGTGTAAAAGCAGCAGGATATATATTTTAGTTCTGCTGAGCCAAATAAGAGAGGTCAGGGTGAAGAAGTGACAGCCAAAGAAAAGCTTACCACAAAACGGAAAAGTTATGACAAATCAGACTATAAGGCAAAAAGAAAGTGCAGTTTTATGGTTTTATGGACAAAAGAATTTCTGTGGCTGCAATATAATGAGCTAAATAACCAGGGCTGCACATAAGTGGTCCGCAGGTGCGCATTCGCTGTCAAAATAAAAAACGCGCACAAGATAAGAAGTTGCAACGTATGTTTGCGTACATAAGATTTTCATGAGGAGGACAGACATTTGTTTAGAACTCTGAAAGATGTCGAAGAAGCAAGCTCCTTTAAGCAATTACTGTGATGTTCCTCCGCCTCCAAAGAAATGTCAGAAGGAGTCCAAACCACAAAAGAAGCGCGTATTCTAGGAGTTACAGGAGGTGAGCTGGCTTCAAACAAATGATGAACGCACAGAGATGTGGTGCGGAATGTGCCGTGAAAATTTAATAAATGACAAATCTAAAAGGCATGAACATTCTTTTTTTGTATCGAAAAAATATCGAACCGTGACACCAAAGTATAGAACCGAACCGAACCGTGAATTTTGTGTATCGTTGTACCCCTAGTATATATGTATATGTGTGTATATATATTTATGTGTGTGTGTGTGTGTGTGTGTGTGTGTGTGTGTGTGTGTGTGTGTGTGTGTGTGTTTGTTTCCATTTCCATGTTGTGTTGTTGAGGTGTCTCATCTTCCCTTCCTGTTACATGTTTCCTTCCCTGTGTTTCATGCTATGTCTCCTCTGTCCATCATGTGCACTTTTGTGTGTCCATCATGTCCTGCGTATTTGTCCCTTAGTTTGGGTCCATGTCTCATCTCCCGTTTCTACTTCCCTGTCACCTTGTCAAGTCGGTGTGTCTTAGTTTATGTCTTTCCTGTTTTATTTTGACAGTCTCGTAGTGTTCAGTGTGTTTAGATTTGCTTCCCCATAACTTGGCGTCACACTCATTTGTGTCAGTGGTGTTCCCCATGCGATTCCACTTCCCTTGTTACCCTTCTGTATATTTACATCCTCTGTCTCCCTTTGTTCATCGTCTTTCCTCATCTCATGTCACCGAAATCCATGCCTCTCAAGAATCTTCTTTTTTTTTCAGTACATTTACATGTTCTTTTTCATGTTTGTGGTTTCTCATGTCTAGTTTTAGTTCACTCAGTTTAGGTTATTGTTTAGTGTTCGCCTTGGTTCATTTTTGGGGTTTTTTTCCACCAGCCTGAATAAACGGCTCACTTTTTATTAAACTTCAGTTCTGCCCCTTGTGTGTCTGCTTTTAGGTCGACTCCACAACACACCGGCCATTTGACTGTAACATCTGCCGGACAATGGTCGCCCTCCCTCAACCTGGTTCTGCCTAAGGTTTCTTCCTGTTAAAAGGGAGGTTTTCCTTCCCACTGTCGCTAAAGTGCTTT
The DNA here is from genome assembly GCF_965226115.1 of Aulonocara stuartgranti. Classification (NCBI taxonomy): domain Eukaryota; kingdom Metazoa; phylum Chordata; class Actinopteri; order Cichliformes; family Cichlidae; genus Aulonocara; species Aulonocara stuartgranti. The sequence continues at coordinate 27,760,933 of NC_138959.1, forward strand.
CTCATAGAGGGTCATATAATTGATTGACAGTTGTTGTTATTTGGTGGTGCATAAATTAAATTGAACTGAACTGAATGAGACTGAGTTTGCAGTGAGACAGGGCCTTTAATATAAAAAAGACTCATTAAATGTTGAGCTTGTGTAAACAGTGTACATAGTTTATTTGAGCAGAAGGGGAGAGAGAGAGTTTGAGGAATAATAGGAATTTTTTTTTTAAAGGCTAGTTCTCTTCAGCAGTCTGTGAATAAAGGTCAGTTACTATAAGATGAAGTAAATTCGTACTGCTCATCAATGCCTTTCAGATTTACTCATTAATGTTTAAATTTCCAGGTCCCAACAACTTATGTGCTCCACTCCATGCAAAGTATAGACTACATGAACTCATGTAGTCTCTACTTTCAACTTCACAAATTGTAGAGATACCCAAATTTAAGCTGCATTCAGGTGCTAGTGTAAATCTGGGACTACGTATTTCAAATAAAATGTACATCTTTTTGTTTTCTAAATAAACAGAATAGTTTATTACCCATTGACTAGGAAACACACAATGACCAATTACAGATGCTGTGCACTAGAGGTTAATATATGGTATAAATGAGCTCATGGTACATGCTGGAAAAATCAATGAATGCACAGCAATAGATGGGAAAACACTAAGGTTGTACACCCCCTGTGGCTAATCCTATTAACTGAGTATATGCCAACTATTATCTTGTATATTTTGAATATAGATATAATCCATGTAATAGATTATTTAGTTTGCCAGGTGAGGTTGAGAGTGACTGAAGTCCCCCCTGCTTCTTGTCCTCATAGCTGAAAGAGGGTAAAAGGTCTTTATGTGATTAAAAATGATCAAAGTGCTAAAACAGAACTTCTCCCTATTTCCTAATAATTTCCTAATAATAAAGCATTTTGTAATAACACAGCTGGATGTCCTCAGGAGTGAGGTTAGATGTCATTTCAGAAGATGTGACATCCAGTAAGATAGGGGGAGAGAAAGGGCAGACATGGATACAAATTAAGTGAAGAAGTTGGAAAATACAACAGATAGATACAACAGATACAAATACATCCTCTCTGTTCATTTTTGCCATGTTAGATGGTTAATTCCGAAGGATTTCAGTTTACATCATACTTCTACTAAATGCTGAGGGGATGCCGTTTTTCTCTTGGTTGTGATAAGTGCATCTTTAGGCAAACAAAATCAGCATTAGCTCAGAGAAGTTTATAGTATAGTTCAGGTGATTTGATTATTGATTTTGTAATTATGACTTTTGATTTTGATTTTGCTCTGCTCCTGCTAAATCGCTATAATAAAATTTCCTGCAATTAAAATCTAAATTGTGGACATTCAATTTTTAACCTTTTGTGAAATAGTAAAGGTAAAAATCTCAGTATTATTTCTTTTAAAGTGCAAATAGCAGGTTACAGGTTACTTTATATTATAAGATCTTGACGCTTACTGTCCAGGCCTCTAAAATAAATCCATAAACAGGTGGGACTGATTAGATTTGACCTGCAAGGCTACTCAGGTTTGCTTATCTTATCAGTGTTAGTAGGGAAGACACCTAGATGATTTCGAGGTAGTTATGATTTGGCGAGTCCCTCCACCCACATCAGCTCCATCTGAACTCTGCATTACCTGCTGGGTAAGACTCATAGGATCACAGAATTTGACTTTTTAACAGAGAGCTGAAACAGGCTTCCTGTATATATATTTCTTCCTCTGACAATTAAAGACAGAGGAAGAAAAACAAAAGGGGGGGGGGGGGGGGGGGGCATTGACACTGAAAGACAGGCAGGAGTATGCAGGTATAAGCAGGGACTTTAAATATAGCTGGAAAGGATGTTCAGCACATTGGAGCTATTATGGTTAGAGATGGAAATACTTTAATAAGTGAAGACATTGTGTAGAGAAAGTGAAAGCGGTACTCTAGGGAATTCGTGAATGAAGAAAATGAGAGACAGGAGGACAGTTAGTGAATCAGAAGGTGCAGCATATTAGCAAGGAGGAAGTGATGCCAGCTTGGAGATGTTTAGAGGTGGATATACTGGAGAAAGTTACAGACAATGTTAAAGACCACAGAGAATGTTCATGGATGTAATGACAGAGGACATGCAGAGGATTGGTGTGACACAGGATGCTAGGGACAGGGTTAGATGGAGGCAGATGATACACTGTGGCAACTACTAAAGCGAGTAGCTGAAAGAAGACAGGGTTTTTTTGTGTGTGTGACATGTGATATTACAGATAATGTAAATCTTTTCACGATAGACTGATATCTAAGTAGAAATGTGACCAAAACTCTGAAACACTGCCAGCCAACAGCTCACTGTAAAAATTAGGTTGGCTGCCTGTGATAAGCATTCTATGTGTTTTGTATTGGGCTTCTCCTAGTCCCTGAAGCACATTAACCTCCTAGGACCTGGCGTCTACATATGTGGACATCACATTTTGGGTTATTTAGACTAAAATACTCAATTTTGCTCTACAAGGGCCTGATAGCCACTTACGAGGACATTATACTGCTACTGTTCTATCAAAATGTTAAATGAATATCCTCATATGTGGCTCTTACTTTTCTTAAAAACAAAAATAAATTATTACTGCATATTTGGAAGTATATGTTTTCATTTCTCAAAACAATTATTTAATATAATTCAGTGAGCTACATATTAAACTTAGAGGATAGAAACAAAGTATCAATGCACTAGTATTTAGCCAATATCTGAGACCAGTAAAGTATTGTGGCGTGGGTGTGGTCTCTGGCCAGCTGCAGAGGAGGGGTGACGCAGTGAGCTCCCGGGGCGGCGCAGGGGCGGGGTGAACAGGTGTGCTGGGGATCTGTCACTGTCAACTCTTGATATGTTGGCAGTGACAGTCGGAGAGGAGGGCGGATGTGACAGCAGTAGGAGAGAGCGGGAGTGTCTGTGTCCCGATGCAAAACCACAGTATTGAATAAAAGTGCTGCTGTCGCCATATTCGCCCAGCTTATGTTTCTTGGGTCCGATGTTACAAGTATTATCAATATTTAGATCAATCTCCCCACCTCTAGTAAAAAGTTATACATATTAGTTTTTAAATATCAGGTTTGCAGCCATAGTTTATTGGTGCAGCTATGTCTATGATAGCAATGTTACATCAATCCAGGTGTTTTTGAAACCTTCACATAGATTTGGATTTAAGTCCAATGAAAAAGATTTACTTAAAAGAGCCACCTTATAAGACAAATCACACACTAATACTCCTTCTTAACATTGTTAAGATCAAGAAACCCCGAAAGATTCAAATACCCAAGTCTTCCTTGGTATGTATTGCCACTAGAGCCACTGTCTAATAGTCTTGCATTAATACATAAAAATTAGATAGATATGAAAACTCATACACTCAAAAACAAAGGATTTGCAACTGGGTGAGAAGGATCTAATTTGTATGATATTTTTAGCATACCTAAAATTCTGCTCATGCCTGTGCTCTAAGATAAACACAGACTAGAACTGAGGCTTTGCTTTTCTGAGCAATTTTTATTTTGGTCATTTAGAATTCTAATAACTTTAATGGTGGTTATTGTTTTTACAGCACAAAAAAAACTTGTTGCTATGTTAATTCAAATTCAGCTGAATAATATGATCACAGACAAAAACTAAATGGCACACAAATTTAATGAAGCACGCTTATTCATTAATTATACCAAAATGAATAAACTAAGAAGCATAATCCAAAGATGTAATAATGGAAGAATTGTTTGAGCCGTCAAGTCTTTGCTACAGAAAGAAGAACACAAAATAAATTACCTTATAGTGTCTTTAGAGGTACAATGGCTTATAACTGGGGCAATGTAATTCTCAAGTTCCCAAATAAGTACCCCTATGCTTTGTATCTTATGGACACCAGTTTTGAACGCTATACAATGATACAAAAATGAACTTTTAATTTAATTTTCTGTTCAATTGTATTTTATTTATGTATTTGTCAAATCATAACAGTTGCTCTAACGCAAAAAATAAGGGGCAAAATAAGATACAGGATATTTGAAAAGCGATTTGCATTTTCAAAGGACTTTCAAAAAGTGGTAACTTTTGCATCAAAATTTATATCATAATTTCTTTCTGAACACTGTCTGCTAATTGCACTTTAACATTTGGATGCAACTTTTACTACTTGGGAACATATATTTGCCTTTTTGGTTTTCCAAAAAGCAAAACAATAATTTGCTCTAGTAGGTAGATTCATTCAAAGGAGGATGCTCTGAGGGACTGTTATGACACCACAGACTGGGATGTGCTCCTGAGCCCACATGGTGAGGACATAGAGGGGGCGACACACTGTCTTACAGACTACCTCAACTTTTGTGTGGACACGGTCGCCCCTGCTAAGACGGTACGGTGTTATCCTAATAACAAACCGTGGGTAACACAGGAAGTCAAAGCTGTCCTCAACATGAAGAAGAAGGCTTTCAGGAGCAAAGTGAAGGAGGAGATGAAAGCAGCACAGCGGGAGGTGAAACGCTGCCTGAGGGAAGCAAAGGACACCTACAGGAGGAAGGTGGAGCAGAAGTTGGAGAGGAACAATATGAGGGAGGTCTGGAATGGTGTGAAAACCATCACAGGCCACAACACCAAGAAAAGCACAGTGGGGGGACTGTGGAGAAGGCAAACGAACTCAACAACTTCTTCAACAGGTTTGACCAGCCCACAACCCCCCCACCCTCACCTTCACTACAGAGTCCAATCCCCACTCTCCTACCTCCCTCGCTTCCCCCCCTTCCTGACACCATGACACCCCCCTCCTCCAATCCCTCTCTCAGCAGCAAGACATCTCCCCCCTCCCTCTTCCCAAACATCTCCCAGTGTCACAGTGGATCAGGTCAGGAGACAACTGAGGAAGCTTCGCCCCAGAAAGGCAGCAGGCCCAGACAAGGTGTGTCCTAGGATGCTAAAGGCGTGTGCTGCTGAACTTGGGGAGCCGCTACAACGAGTCTTCAACCTCAGTCTGCGACTGGGGAGAGTGCCCGCCCTATGGAAGACATCCTGCATCGTCCCGGTCCCCAAAAAGAACCGGCCCAATGAGCTGAATGACTTCCGACCGGTGGCACTGACGTCACATCTTATGAAGACTCTAGAGCGGCTCTTCCTCAACCTCCTCCGACCACAGGTACAACATGCCCAGGACCCACTACAGTTTGCATACAAGGCGGGTGTCGGAGTGGAGGATGCCATCCTGTACCTCCTACACAGAGCCCACTCACACCTGGATGGGGGAAAAGGCACGGTCAGGATCCTGTTTCTTGACTTTTCCAGTGCCTTTAATACCATCCGGCCCTGTATGCTTCAAGAAAAACTGAACAGGATGGAGGTGGACCCCTGCCTGGTGGCTTGGATCTCCGACTACCTCACCGACAGACCACAGTACGTCAGGCTGAAGGACATCACATCTGACACAGTGGTCAGCAGCACAGGAGCACCACAGGGAACTGTGCTGTCCCCTCTTCTCTTCACCCTGTACACCTCTGACTTCTGCTACAACTCTGAATTATGCCACATTCAGAAGTTTGCAGACGACACAGCCATCATGGGGTGTATCTGGGATGATCAGGAAGAGGAGTACAGAAGTCTGGTGAGGAACTTTGTCGCATGGAGTCACACAAACCACCTGCAACTCAACACCTCAAAGACTAAGGAACTGGTTGTGGACTTCGGGAGGTCTAGAGCAGGTCCACTGCCGGTTCAGATAGAGGGGGAGGAGGTGGAGGTGGTCAACAAGTACAAGTACCTCGGGCTGTGGGTGGACAATAAACTGGACTGGTCATGCAACACAGAGCACCTGTATAAAAAAGTCCAAAGCCGACTGTACTTCCTCAGGAGGCTGAGGTCTTTTAACATCTGCAGGAAGCTCCTGAGGATGTTTTACCAGTCGGTGGTTGCTGGAGTACTTTTCTATGCTGTGGTGTGCTGGGGGAGCAGCACAGCAAAGAAGGACTCATCCAGGCTGGAGAAACTGATCAGGAGGGCTGGCTCTGTGGTCGGCATGAAGCTGGACACTCTGGTGACAGTGGCAGAGAAAAGGACATTAAAGAAACTGATGGACATTATGGACAATGCCAGGCATCCTCTGCACACGGCCATTAACAACCAGAAGAGTCTGTTCAGTGACAGGTTGCTTCTCCCAAAGACAAGAACTAACAGACTTAAAAACTCCTTTGTCCCACACGCCATCAGACTGTTTAACTCCTCTCTGGAGGGGAGAGGGAGGGGAAACAGGAGGACAAAGGAGGGGGGAACAACTAAGCTGTAGTGCCTCTTCACCTCACTGTGCAATACCTTTTGTGCAATACTTTTGTAAATAGTCAACGGTGCAATAGACTCAATACTTGAAATGTGCAATTCACTTGTATTTTTATTTTTATTCCTATTTATTCTATTTATCCCCTTCGTATATTTTATTTATATTGTCTCTGTATTTATATATATATATGTGTGTGTGTGTATAACTCTGTAACTTCTGTCGGTGCTGTGCTTTTTTGGAAATCGAATTTCCCAGAGGAACCCACCCGAGGGATTAATAAAGTTCTATCTTATCTCATCTTATCTTATCATGTAGATCATAGAAATTGACTTTTATTGTAACCTTTTTTCTGGAAGTGCAGTGAGTGATGCTGATGACACATTACACAACTTTTAACTGAAGGAGTCAAATGTAAGGACATGGCAAAGAAACAAAAGGTAAACGCAAAGCGGAAACTGATGCAGTACCTGGAGTTTTATCTGACCTTTATCAAATTTAAAGCTAATTGAGAGTACACTGAAAGGTTGTGCAATATTCTAAAGGTTAACCAGGCCTGAAAACGTGATTACATCTGCTTTGCTAACCTTGGGGTGCAAATGTTCCAATATGCTGGGCCACAGTTTTTGACCTCCACAGAGAAGTGTTTCAGCAAAGTGAAATGGGTTATTAACAGGTGAAAAGAAGGAAAGAGGGTTCAGAACTCTGATAAGCACTATTTCAAACCTGACATGAGCTTTGCATTGATATTACTGTTTTTCCCTGTGAGGTTGAAGTAGTATTTCCATTTCTTTTTCAACAACAATAATCTGACCGTCAATCAAACATACAAACTGCTACTTTTGTTAAGAACTCCTGTCAGATGATTATGTAATCCAAAATAACATTTCCTCCTAAGCTGTCTCTGATAATCGCAATATAACTATATATAGCTGAAAGGCGCACAGTGGCCTTCAGAACTTTATTCACAGGATACATACTGCAGTGTCCTGCTACCTTATTTTTTTCATATTTTTATTGAGAGACAAGTGTACAGTAGTTTACAATGACAATACAATCTGTTCCCCTCACATATTTTTTAGTTTTTCTTACATGAACAGATACGATAACACACACACACACACGCTTAAATAAACAAACAAAACAAAACCTAATAAGAAACCCAAAACAAACACAAACAACAAACCCCAAAACACACACACACAAAAAAAAAAAAGGGGGGGGGGGGGGGGAGAGAGAGAGAGGAGATATGATATTAATCAGCTGGTAGAGCGTTTAATGACTTGCAATAGTCTACGAAGGGGCCCCAGATACGATAAAATTCTCTGTATTTGCCCTTCGCCACAAGGCCTATCTTTTGCAATTTAAGAAATGACATCACATCTCTAAACCAAAAAGAAACTGAAGGTGGCTTTGAAGATTTCCAAAGGAGTAAGATGCAACGTCTAGCCAAAAGTGATGTAAAGGCTAATATTTTGAAGTGTGTAGGGTCGGTTAGACCAGTGTTGACTGGAAGCCCAAAAACAGCTAGAAAAGGGTCCATGCAGATTTGGGTCCCAAGAGCCTTGGAAAGAATAACTGAATACTGACTCCAGAAGCCATGGAGTCTTGGGCACAGAAAGAACATATGGCCTAGGTCACATGGGGTGGCATGACATCTCTCACACTGATCCATCACTTGTGGGTAAATCTCAGACAGACGAGACTTTGAATAGTAAACCCTGTACAACACCTTGAACTGGATAAGTTGTAACCTGGCACAGGACGTACTGTAACGGACATTGGATACTGCTTTCTCCCATTGCTGATCCGAAAAAATTACTCCTAACTCCCGCTCCCAAGCCCCCCTAATTTTAGCAACTGAATGGACATTTAAATCCATAAGTTGTTTATATATTAAAGATATAATTGACTTCTTATTGGGTTTGAGGGATAAGAATTCCTCCCACGGTTGGACATTTGGAAGAAGAGGGTAGGAGGGGAAGAGAGCAGAAGTGCAATGCCGTGCCTGAAAATAACGGAATAGATTGGTAGCCGGAAGATTTGTTTCTGAACACAGGTCTAAAAAAGTTAAGAAAGTGCCATCTTTATAGAGATCCTTAAACGTATTAATACCATGACGCTTCCACTGTACATAGGTACCATCAATGAGGCCAGGAGTAAACAGATGGTTCTGCATGATGGGCATGTGTACTGACGCAGAGACGTACTTAAAATGACTCAAAACACAGTTTATGGTCAAGTACCACACCTAGATATTTATAACTCTCAACGATCCCAATATCGGCAGTTTTAATGATATTGGGTGATGAGCTATAAGAGGACTTCCTAAAATCAATAATCATGTCTTTAGTTTTTGACACGTTAAGTGAGAGGAAGGACTCATCACACCAATTCACAAAATCATCTACAACCTGTCCATGGCCTGACTCGTCCCCCACTAGAAGACTGACGATCACTGTGTCGTCAGCAAACTTCAGGATGTGTCTGTTTGTGAAATTGCTGCGACACTCATTTGTGTACAGAATGAACAGAAGGGGAGAGAGGCAACAACCCTGGGGTGATCCAGTAGAGGAGGAGAGCACATCAGAAAAGACATGATTTACCCTCACACCTATTGATCAGAAAGTCTGTCACCCAGCCGACCAGACTAGTGTCAAGCTTGAAATGATTGTAAAGCCTGTCAGCAAGTAAGAGGGGTTGAATTGTATTAAATGCAGATGAAAAGTCAGCAAATAATAATCTTGCATGGGTGTGGGGGGCCTCAAGATGCTTATACAAGAGATGCAGGAGTGTGACAGCAGCATCCTCCACACCTCTCCCTGCTCTATAGGCAAACTGGAAGGGGTCAAGATGGTGTTCAACATGCATTAAAATCTCCTTCTTAATTATCTTCTCAAATGTCTTCATCACTAAAGAAGTCAGAGCCACAGGCCTAAAATCATTCAGTGCCTTAGGAGAACTGCCCTTAGCAACAGGAACAATGATCGCATGTTTCCAAATTTTAGGTACCATCTGTAGCTCTAAAGAAAGTGAGAAGATATAGTGAAAAATCCCACTCAGCTGATCAGCACAAGTTCTCAGTACCTGTCCACAGATGTTGTCAGGTCCAGGACTCTTGCTTTTGGTATGTCTAAAAAGATTAGCTACCCCTGTCTCATCAATACAAATAGATGGGGGAGTGATGGTCTTTTCCCTCAGTGTGCTGGTCTGCCTAGAACAATCATAGTTCTCAAAACGAAGGTCTGTCTGCCAGATATTTGTCAGAGGTAAACCCCTCTAAGGTAATGCTGCTTTTACCTTTCGTCTGAAGCCCTGCCATTGTTTTCATACCAAGCCAAGCTCTTTTGAGGTTGTTACTGCTGAGTTCTGCCTCAATCTTATTTCTATACCTCATCTTGGCGATCTTTATTGCAGCCCTCACTTCCTTCCTCAATATTCTCACAGTGGGAACGTCTCCCTCGTTAAAAGAAATTTTCCTTTTAAGAATCAGATCCTTAATATCTTTAGAGAGCCACGGTTTGTTATTAGGGAAAGTCTTAAATTCTCTGACTGGAACCACAGAGTCTTTGCAAAAAGAGATGTAGCTACACACCACATCAGTGAGTTCATCCAAATCAGAAGTGCTCTCTTGAAACACGGACCAGTCAGTGCAATCAAAACACCCCTGAAGGGCAACACAACTGTCTTTTGTCCAGACATTAGTCCGCTTCACACAGGCCTTCTCCCTCCTAATCACAGATCTGTAAGCAGGGAGGAGGTGAATAACATTGTGATCCGAAGAACCTAGCGCAGGTCCGGCCACAGACTTGTATGCCCCCTTAATTGGTCCATAACACAAATCCAGCGTTTTGTTATACCTTGTAGGACAAGTGACATATTGAAAGAAATTGTTCAGTGATTTCTTAAGATTACAATTGTTAAAATCACCGAGAATAAAATTAGGAGCATCCGGTGAGAGAGTCTGCAGATTGTGTACCACTTTAAAAATGGCATCAGCAGCAACTTTAACGTCAGCCTTAGGATGAATGTAAACAACAGTGACAAAAATTTGAGGGAACTCCCTCGGTAAGTAAAAAGGCCTGACAGATACTGAAAGGAGCTCGATGTCAGGAAGACACAACCGCTCCCGCACAGTAAAATTATTACACCAGCCCTGGTTGATATATAAACAAACCCCTCCACCGTGAGATTTGCGTGTTACTCCACAGTTCCGATCCAATCTGACAGGGGTCCCAAAGCCGCTGATTCGCAGTGAAGTGTCACTGTCCATATCGGTCAGCCATGTCTCGGTAAGCGCCATCAGACAAGCCTCCCTGTATTCCCGTAGATGAAGCACATTCCCTTGTAATTCATCCGTTTTGTTCCTAAGAGATTAGACATTGGCCAGAATCATAGAAGGCAGAGGAACACGATTCTTCCTCCGAAGTTTTCTTACACGCTGACGCACGCCGCCTTTCTTTCCGCGTTTTCTCAAGCGGCGGGGCTTTCCAAAATTAGTCTTTGACCGGGGAAATAAATCCTCACCAAGAAGCACATCTGGTCGAGCATTAGAAGAGTCGTACATAGACAAACAGGACCACCGTAATCCAAGTAGTTCCTCGCGTGTATAAGTGATTGTCAGTGAGAGTGAATGACTCCAGGTGAATATCGCCAACAACAATAAAACTAAGGTGTAGAAGATCTCCATGTCGGCAAAAAGTTAAAACCACGGTTAAGAACAGAGTTAAAACAAAGTTAAAAACAAAAAGAGAAAGAAAATGCCAATAAATGCCAATAAACACCTGCTGCAGGTCGCCACAAGAGCAGCGCCCGTCTCACAGCTGACCTGGACTCCAAATCCTCGCATTTATTCTCCAATGTGGCCAACTCCTTTGACATCGCATCCACTTTGGCTTGGAGGTGGACAATATCATCCGTGCATGTGGAGAGAGACTGTTCCATCTCCATAACTGTGCTCCTGAGGCCAGCGAATTCCTGCCGCATGGTAGTTATATTTGAGGAAAGGTCCGTTTTTAGTTGCTGTATATCGGACCTGATAGACGTGAGATTCTCCGCAAACGCTGCCGTCAGTTCCTTTTTAAACAGTGCTGAAATTTCTTCACGAAGTTCAGAGAGGAGTTCAGCCTTCGTGAATTTTTCCGTATCGACGAGCGGCGTGTCGGGTGACCCAGGCAGTGGCGAAGTTTTACCACGAGGCGGGGATGCAGTGTTAGCAGCAGGCTGCAAGTTCGGCTGAGAGGTGCTTGCGCTCTTATTAACATTGTAAACACAAAAAGCAAAAACAGTCTTGTCTCGTAAATATACAAAAAGAAAAAACCCGTCAAAATGTGCCTGGAAATGCTAGATAATAACTAGACTCTGCAGGAGCTACGCTCGGTGCGACCTACGCCATAGTCACATAAACCGGAAGTGTGTCCTGCTACCTTATTACGCTACTGAATCCGTTTGAGTGATCTGAAATCATGACATTTTCATCTTCATACATAGAGAGAAATATTGGAGAATTCTGCAAAACCTCAAATCACAACCAATTTTGTTTTTCTTATTATACCCTCACTGAACACTTAATAAAGTTTTGTTATATCTGTCTATCTTTGCTAAAAAATAGCCAAACCAATATCTATTACAAATTTTCCTATGATAATATATGCCTTTCAACAAAAATAGATTTTGAAATGATGAGCAGAAACCCATCCAATCCAGTAGCAGTCTAGGATTTGTAATAACTTCACAGCTTGTGAACCAAGTGTAAGCAGCATTTTAGCTGTCTTGAAACTATGACCTGTGAATGTGTATGTAGGTTACACAGTAACTGTACACTGGTAACTGTTATGTTATTGTATGCACAACAAGAGAGAATTTTTAGATACCACGCTGTGGCCCAGATATACAGAAGGTTTTCTTTGGTATCAGGTACCCGATGCACCAGCCTATTACACTGGCCAGAAAATATAATGAACAAAGGAAGGCCAAAAAAAAAAAAAAAAAAAAAAAAAAAAAAAGCACAAAGATTCCAGGACCAGAAAGTGCACCAATCCAGTCTCTGGGATTTTAAACCTTTGCAAAAGCACTGCCTGCCCTTCAAACTCAGTCTTTAAATTTTCTGTAAAAAGGGACTATTATCTCTTGCCAGCTGATATTGCAGTGGCAAGTTTGCCAGGGTATTGACACCAACGGATACCTCATGAGTAACAGGGAGTTGACAAAACAGCCTTAGGGTGAGTTACCTCTAATTGCTCCTTAATACTTCCACTTTCATCGTGTAAAGATTCACTGCTCACATTTAACCTTCAGGTAAAGTTCGCTTTGATGCTAGTACAAGAGTAGAAATTAAATGTCCTCTATTTCAATTTTCCTAATTGCTCTTTTTGCATGCAGACATTTAGTCCTCATAAAGACAGAGATTGCATCATCTACACACACACACACAACTCAAAAGCACCTAAGCTAAGCAGAAAATACAACCTCTGGGAAATAATTGGCATGCAGATACAAAACAAGATGGAAAAGTTGGGAGGATCAGTGAGCTGCTATCAATCAAAAAGACGTGTTAGCTGTGAGAGTAGGGCAACGTTGCCCGATGTAATCTTAAATGTGTAGTAATCACTGACTTCTGGATCAAACACACACTATACATGTGCACTATATATATTATATTTAAAGTACATGCAGGAAAATCTGTATTGTGAAAACTATATGCATCAAAGTGCTGCACACAGTTTTGAAGCATACCTGGAACAAAGCTCCCCTGCACCACCTCCTTGTATGCCCACCATCCTTCATGAATTTTTGGTGGATTTGGCTGTGCTAAAGGGGGAGAGAAGAGACACAGCAACAGGGACATCAGTTACTTGTATCTGAAATGTAAACAATGAAGCAACGATGATTTTTTTTCCCCCAGCCTAACTGTAATATACTCTGTTAAACTCTTATAAACAACAGGGCTTAGGAAATAGTTTCAACCTAAACGCACACATGTGTATACACTTAGCAAGCTGTTGTGTGATCCAATGACTCCATAGACATTAGTACAAATTTTATTATTTTATGTTGTGTCAACTGTAGACAAAGGACTGGAAGGCAAAGGCCTAGAAGTCTGGGCACAAAGAAAAAGTTGTGAGTGAGAATTACTTTTTTTGGAATCATACTTTTTTGGATCTTAATTCCCCCACAACCCCAACTCTTCATTTACTAATTAAACACCAAAATTAAGGCCTAATTTAATGTCGAGATGTTGTCCTGATTGTTTCTCTTTAATGGATGTTGAGGTGGTTGAACAACCCTCTTCCTTCTGTTATCACTTCCAAAATCCTTGTTGCAGTAACACTGGAGAGCAGGTTCAATTTCATTGGAGTTGGCCTAAAGCATTGCATCGACCAACCAAATAGGACTATGTCAGTCTTTCCAGACTATTAGAAGACTGCACCCTCTGCCCAGCTCTTCTAGACTGGCAACCCCCCCCCCCAAAAGAACCCAAAAAGACCTAAATTGCAACAGGTTTCTTTTTATGTAGTCTGTTTTATTTCTTTTGGCTAATGCTACTACCATGAGACTGACGAAGACGGAATACACACTGATCTCTTTATTCGTGTTAAAAAAATAATGCAACTAACATCAGTGAGGTTACTGGTGACCCATTTACAGCGATATGCAACAGTTTGGGCATCCCTGATAATTTTCATGATTTTCCTTCATAAATCAGCACTGTCATCTAATTATATCATATAGCAAATGAACACAATGATATTTAAGTGAAATTAAGTTTATAGGACTTACAGAAAGTGTGCAATAGTTACCTAAACAAAATTAGGCAGGTGCATAAATTTGGGCACCCCAACAGAAAAATCCACCACAGATTTTCAAGTTTTTCAATATTCAGGTCTGGAGATGGCCATTCCAGAACATTGTACTTGTTCCTCTGCATGATTGCATTAGCAGATTTTGAGCAGTGTTTAGGGCCATTGTCTGGTTGAAATATCTAGCTCAATATCCGGCACAACTTCAACTTTGTCACTGATTCTTGAACGTTGCTCTCTGTATTATTGTATGGTATACCTTACAATATAAAGTGCCTCGAGGCGACTGTTGTTGTGATTTGGCTATATAAATAAAATTGAATTGAGTTGAATTAAAAGAATCTGCTGATATTGACTGGAATCCATGGGACTCTCAACCTCAAATTTTACTGTGGGTAGCAAGTCTTTCTCTTGGAATGCTGTGTTCTGTTTCCTCTTGTTATGCCCAAATAACTCAATTTTAGTTTCATCAGTCCACAGGACCTTATTCCAAAATGAAGCTGGCTTGTCCAAATGTGCTTTAGCATACCTCAAGCCACTCTGTTTGTGGCATGTGTGCAGAAAAGGCTAATTCTGCATTACTCTCCCATACAGCAGCATCCCCTTGTGCAAAGTGGGCTGAATAGTTGAATGATGCTGGCCACCTTAAATACCCTTTCTCATGATTGGATTCGCCTGTGTGTGTAGATCAAGGATCAGGGAGCTTACCAAACAAATTTTGTGTTCCAATAATTAGTGCTAAAGGTATTAAAATCATTAAATGGCAAGGGTGCCCAAATTTATGCAACTGTATTTTGTTTAAGTAACTATTGCACACTTTTTGTAAATTCTAAAAAGTTTATTTCACTTCTCAAATATAATTTTGTTCATCTGCTATATGATATATTGCTGAAATTGCTGATCCAAACAACCAATGATTTATGAAGAAAAATCATGAAAATTATCAGGGATGCCCCAACTTTTGCATACCACTATACTACCATGTACTGGAGAGCTGTATTCCCTGAACCTTTTACTATAAGGTCACAGTGGTAACGACGGCACTTACAACCAGCTGGGGCCATTCTGTGTCTAGTTTGCAAGCTCACCATGTGCCTCCATGGGCTCTCTCAAGACATTAGGTTTACTGGCAAATTATAAATGGCCAGTAAACCTAATGACCACGAATCATTGTTTGCCTCTGTGTGCTCGCATAGTGATTGTTCGGGGTGTACCTCGCTTGCGAGCACCTTGCAACCCTGAATTGTATAAGTGGAAGAAAACGTATGTATAGATAGATGTTGGGAAGTTAGTCAGATAGACATCATAAAAAATATCAAAACTTCTACAAAGCTGATTAACTTTTGATCAGAAACCACACACACACACACACACACACACACACACACACACACACACACCTCAACAGTGCTGATTTGATTTGAAGAAAATAGTTTTACCATTGGCTCCAGAACTTGGTGAACCATAACATAATTAATTTCCTTGTTAAAGTAATGCAGTGCATTAGGGCTGCTCGATTATGGCAAAAATGATAATCACGATTATTTTCACTGAAATTGAGATCACGATTATTTGACGATATTTATTTAACCCTTTAAGACCTACCATAGAACCAAGTCCACCAGAGCTTATATTATTTTATTTTTTTTTACATGTTGTAGTGCCATTTGTGGGAGCATTTCAAGTTGCTATACATCAATACAACTGTTATAGCCCATATTTTAATAATATGTATGCATTAAGTCCATAGTAATTACATAAATTGCAAAAAAGTGCAATAAACTACAAAAAAAATTGAAAATCGCTTTTGTTTTATTTACATATATTTCTACTTGGAGAAATTTAAGAGGTTTATCCCTCAAAACTTTAAATACAATAAAGTTGCAAAAAAATAGTTTCCCACCACAGGAAATTTATTTTGAGTGTCTTCATAGTTTTATTTTGGAGATACAGCAATTTTTATATACTGCAGGAAAAACAAAAAACAATCCTATGATGCAAATTTGCAAAGAAAACAGCATGTGCATCATTTTACTGTGGGAAGTGTTACGAACAGCTGATAGGAACGGCAAAGCGTGTTTCTGGAATATTATGTTTTTGTTCCTGCAAGCGCTTTTTATGCAATTTTTGCAAAGCTATATGTGGAACGAAACCGTGACCTAGGACAAGCTGATGGCATAAGATGTAAGTACAACTCCTCCGGTTTCATATGCAAAACAAATTATTGCGCTAGCTTACACGGTTCAGATTCTACAGGGATTTAACAATAGTTACGCAAAACGGAGCGTGCTGCTCTGACCGGCTTTAAAGGGTTAACAATGACTTTAAAAAAATAATATAAAATGGTGTGCAACACCACTGAAGTTTTTTTTTTTTTTAAACTCTCTTTTCAACCAACGGCAGTCACTCTCCAAATAACTTCTGCTTAGCTTTCCGAGCTTCCCTCGGGTCCTCTTAATCAGCGGTCTCCACCCTTTTTTGCGCCACGGACTGGTTTATGCCCGACAATATTTTCACAGACGGCCTTTAAGGTGTCGCGGATAAATGAGGGAGGGGCTAATAATCGGCTCAGTCATTTTTAATGATCGTTGAAAGCCCAGATCGTAATCGTGATTAAAATTCGATTAATTGAGCAGCCCTACAGTGCATGCAAATTTTCTCCATTAAAATATCTGTTTTATCATATTATTGTAATCAAAGCAAGTAATTCTAGTTTCCAGAACTGCATCATTGAACAACACAGTAGCCTACAAAGCAAGCCACAGTCAGCTATTGCCACTTTACACTTTGACAAGGTAGGTAGTACCAAGGTAGTACAAAATTAATGACTTAATTTAATTATTTGAAAAAATTATGTGAAAATGACGTTAGTTTCATTTAAAGCAGTTAGTGGCAGTGACCTGCTTTTTCTAATTAATGTGAAACCAGCTATACTGGGGAACATGACACTGGCAACGATTTTACTGTGGAGAGAAGGAGAAAGGCTGTTAGTCACAACAGCAGTTTTGGAGGTTAGCACAGACTCAAAAACAAGAAGTGGGGACCTCTTGCAATGTGCTCTCTGGGGAGGTAAGCAGTGAATGAGTCTCTGGGGCCTTGGGAAATGCTTTTGGAAGAACAGTAATCCAAGAGGTATTGTTGTCAGTCAACCCAGATGCAGGAATAGATGTGGGCCTTATGGAGGTTGCCCTCTGAGTTAGTTTGGGTGGAGGGCTAAAGGAATTGTAGTTCAGTGTGACCAGGATGTAGCTCCTCAGTTCATCAGGCAGTCAAAATTCACAAATGCCTTGGCCCCTCTTTGAAGTGGTCCCTATATATACAGTGGTCCCTACAGTGGTCCCTTGTTTATTGCGGGAGTTATCTATATAACTGTTTGTGACAAACACAGGAAACCCTTTTCTTGCTGGGTTGCTGGGTGTGTTATTTAAAATATCTAACTTTTTATTGCAAAAACGGACATGGGTCATACACATCAAGGCAGGCAGCAAAGCATACAAACCAGGCAAGGTTAAGTAAAAGACAAAATCCCCAAACATGCCACAAGCTCATACAAATAGAAACTGACTATTACCTAATATTAGATATTATATTATATTATTTGCTAACAAAAATAAATTACCTTCTATTGCTTGGTAATTATTGTTATGGTTAGTAAAATACTGTCTGAACCCCTGTGAGTGCTAGTTGTGTTGCCCTTATCTAGAGTTTGTATTACAATCTGTGTTGTGCTGGAAACCAGTCATTTATTGACCTTGGCAATTAGTGGACTCCTACTTGATTAAAGAGACTACCCTCTTTAAGACCCCATTCAAGTCCCAGCCAAGTGTAAATATGTTAAGCTGCAGATGTGAGAACGCCCTTGGTAAAAAAAAAAAAATTTCACACTTTGTTGTGTGGTTTCTGAAATGAGAATGTTGCTCTAAACCTGTATGACAGATCTGGCTGGCCACAGACTCTTACTGACCTGAATTCTATTTAGCATTGAACCAGCTTATTTCATCCCTGCTTGGGAATGAGGCAGCACTCAATTCAACCGTTGCCAACCTCCCATAAAGCCAAAGGAGACAGTCTCAGTAAACAGTTTATTTTCATAAAATATCAAAGCTCTTGCATTGATATTCATTGAAGGGCTTGAGCAATTCATAAGCCCAACCATGCAGGAAGAGAGGGATGGAGGAGCGTGACAGGACAGCAGGGCAGGTACAGGATGGACTCAGAAAGGGAGGAAAGGGGAAAGAAAAGAAGAGAACGTCAGAATGGAAGAGATGCAGAGGCTAAACTAGAAGTGCCAAAGTGCATCCATAAATTAAACTTGACCTTGCCAACAGCTGTGCTTACTGACTTATGAGACCGTTATCTCTCCCATTCTGTGTGTGTGTGTGTGTGTGTGTGTGTGTGTGTGTGTGTGTGTTGTCATTAACTGGCTCAAAGTAGGTAACAAAGAGGGAGTCCACACAAGAAATTCACTTGTGTGAATGGGAGGTTCGTGAAAAGCTAAGACAAAATAAAATCCATGCAGTAAAATATGTCAAATTAAGCAACATGTTAGCCGTTAGGGCTGCTGCTGCTACTCTGCTGTCAACAGTAGTATTGCAACAACTAGCAATAATCCCTAGCAGTCACAGGAGGGTGCCTTTGGTAGCACCAGCCATGGAGCAGTGCAGGTGGACTGAGGGAGGGACAGAAGAAGGTGAAATTAATGTGGTAAGAAAATAAATGGATGGAGATAATTAAGGTCAAATTAATGTCTTCTTTGACCATGAGCCACTCCTAATAGCTTTAAGTGTAACTTTTAATGTCACAAGATGCAGTGCAATGCAACTAAGAACTAACGCAACAATAACTGTGGCAACCTGATTAAAAATCTGTTTCAATATCAATTATCAAACAAAATTAAATCTATGCTTTTATACATGTCTCTCTCTCTCTCTCTCTATATATATATATATATATATATATATATATATATATATATATATATATATATATATATATATATATATATATACACACACACACACACACACACACACACACACGGGCTAGGCACATTAACACATTATTTACTAGTCAACTAAAGAAAAAAAGGTGACTAACAAACTACTCTAAAACGTTAAATTAGGATGTGCAATTTAATTAAGACGTGCAATTTAACTGTGCAGCACCCCGCATTGCACATCATCAACATTTCACGCTATACTCCAAGAAAAACACTTAAAATAAACCAATGTTATATACGATATTAAAACATGTTACTACAGCTCATGTATTACTAAAATAATAAAACAACTAAAATATGACAAAATAGCAACATTTGAAAAATAAATAAACTGTGACTGAGAAGTGTGGCATATCGTGCCATGTGTTATGAAAAATGCACAATGTTAGAAAATTCATTACAACGACTTTAATAGCATTTAAAAATATCAAAACAATAAATCATCCAGCCATTTTCTCTCACTTATCTGAAGACTTCCCCCTCGCCACATCCTCCTTTCCCAGGCCCAGCCGATAAATGTAATCTCTCCAGCGTGTCCAGGAATGACAGCCATCTCCTTTTGAGGAGAAGTAGCACTTTACCTGAGACCTTCCGGAATGAGGGAACTCCTCACTCAACTGCTAAGGGAGAGCCCATTCGCTTCCACTTGTATCTGCAATCTCATTCTAATAGTGTTAACAAGGTTAACACTACAAAGATAAGGCCTAGATTTGGTTTCTCAACAACCATGCGCCATATGGTGGCAGAGGGCTGCATAACATTTAGGACATAATAATTTACCGGTTTTAGGCATCAATTAAAATTTTAACAGTTAGATTAAATCACTAGTAAGTAATTAGTTGGCTAGTCAACTAATTGCACATCCCAATTAATTGACAATTATTTTACCGCACATTAAAGCAGTTTTTCAAAATCATTATTATTTTGAAAGTCTGTGACATTTTCATTTTAAAACTGTTCCTGACTGCAGCGTTGATAGCACTAAAGTTATTTGCAAACACTGCAAGGTTGAGTTTTCTTGTCACCAGAGTACTTCAAGTCTAAAGGATCACTCAATGCACTACACAGTATTGATATTAGCAAATCACACACCCAAACATACTGTGGCAGGAGGCTTCAGCAGACTACGTTGGATGCAGTATGTAAGGACATCTAAGCATGTAAGTATAGATAAACAAAAGTAAGACAAGCTAACAAACGCCATACCAAAGTGGATAGCTAAAAAAATGTAGGCCAATTAGTGTTGTCGAAGATATTGGTCTAAAGGAATGTTCTTAGGATCCCAACAAATGTAGAGATGTATGAGCCTCCTTCAAGACACATCATCACAAGAAGAATATACGAGTTGTAATTACCTAAGGTTTAAAGTGGAGTACTGATGAACAACGGAAGCCGTGTTCACAAAATGTCTCTTTTCTGTATTGAAAACAGAAGAACAGAAGAAGACAGACATTTTGCTGAAACATGTGCAGAACATTTTATTCACGTTGCAAAGCAACTAAACAACTTTAAACACAGCCCAGCAAGAGTTACAGAATTTGAACAGCAACAAACTTACACAAACAAAAGAAAGAGTCACTTATACAAAACATTTCCACCAGATGGAATTAAATTCTGGACATGATGAAAACTATCTGCAGACACCAGCAGACACTCAAGGATGTCCACACAGAACACCAAGATTGCAAGATTGTCCATTTCAGCTGTAGTTGGCAAAGTGCAGATGTTAGAAACACTACTGAAACCCTGCAGGAAGGTTTTACATCATTTATTTCTTACTGTGTGTGTGAGAGAGAAATAGCGTCTGTCATGGTCCTGGGTCATGTGACCCAGTATTCTGTGTTTGTTGGTGTTTTTGTTATTCTTTTTAGTCTAGTTTCATTTCAGTTTATCTAGTTACATTCTGCCATGTTTCATGTCCAAGTTTTCTTTGTTTGTCAAGTTCAAGTCATGTCTGTCTCCTTAGGTTTCCCGTTTTATTTTGAAAGAGCTTTGTGTTTTGTGTTTATTGTATTTAGTTTCACGTGTCCTGTCATTATGTTAATAGTTGTCAGCTGTTTTCCCCATGTGATTCTACTTCCCTTGATCATTCCTTATGTGTACACATAAGGAATGATCAAGGGAAGTAGAATCACATGGTGTGTTTCCGCTCAGTCAGTGTCAGATCGTCTGTTAACCTCACCACAGTTTTCATAGGTTTACCTCATTGTGTCACTGTTTCCTAGTTTACTCAGTGTTCATAGTTTTGACATAGTTCGTTCACTGAGTGTCACGGCCTTCTGTTAACACAGTGTTCATAGTCTCCTTAGTTTCCCTAGTTTCATGTTTTTCTTCTGCAATCAGCCACAATAAAGGCTCGCTTTATTTTTGAAACTACGTCTTGTCTCCACCGTGTCTGTATCTGGGTCTACCTCATTCTTCACACCGGCGCACCCCGCCGTGACAGCGTCTGTATGTGTGTGTAAATATAGCATGAATATTTAGAGGACATTTTTGTGCATATAGAAGTAAATGAATGCACTACATTTTCATTTTAAATGTTTTTCTTTTGTATTTTTTCTTTTGCAGGTATGAGACTAAACTTCTGGGAGGAAAAAAGTATGTTTCATGCTCTGTGGTTCTGCCTGCTTTTTGTGAACTCTCTTGGGTCATGGAGAGCTCAAATGATGACCCTGCCTACATGATCTTCAGTCAGAACAGACCTGGAGACACACAAAGAAAATATCAACATTGCATAACTGAAAATTGCTACTGCACTGGACCCCGATTCAAGGACTTCAAGTATATGCACAGAGCTGACAGAGGTGAAGTTTTGGTCTCAGTCGCCAACATGCTCAAGGAACAGAGGGTTGCTGGAGAGAAACTTGTGGAAGCAACAACATGTCACCACCAAAGAAAAGGTTAGCTGTATTGGCTCCTATGTCAGTTTGATTCAGAACAGGAGGAATACTCAGCTTCGAGTGTGCTTTGATACATCGATACAGGAGAGCCCACCATCAGTACAGAGGCCTGTCCATTAGAGTGGTGGTCCAAGCATACAGCAGCAGGCTGTAGTGATGGGTCGGTCGTGAACGATATGGCTCTTAGAGCCGGATCTTTGAAGCGAACGATGCGAGCCGGCTCGTGGGTTTTTTTGTTTTTTTTTTCCCCCCTTTCTCCTGCCCTCTCTTTCACTTTTTTTCGCTTTACACTGCAAGTCCCTTGTGTTTGCGCTGAGCAGAGACGCCAAACAGAGCCTTGCGTTTGCGCCCCTTCCCCCCTCTGCTCAGCGCTGAGCTAAGGGGGCGGGTACGGTAGTCGCAACAGCAGTAGCACACAACAAGAGCAGGAGGGAGAGGGAAAGAAAGAGAGCCGGAAGCAACAACAAGAGACAACACCGTCACATTGGAAAGGTACAGTAAAGAAAATGAGTGACACGAAGAAAAGAAGCAAAGTCTGGAGCCATTTCAATCTTATTGACAAAACAAAGGCAGAGTGTAGAGTCTACAAGAAAAGGATATAATATAGAGCCGGCTCCACAAACAACATGCACAGGCACCTAAGTTGTCAGTTCTCCACCCATCAGTGCAATGGGAAGATAAAACACAGTCAGTTGAGTGTGATATTAATATTTCTAAATGCCAACCTTTCCCTTAATTAAAGATCTGGGCGTTCTTTTTTTCCCCCTTTTTCCCCATGTTTTAGTTTATATTTAATTGTGTTGTGGTTTGCAGTGTTTTGTGTTGTTTCACTTTAAATTTCTTTAAAAGGAAAAAGCTTAAAATTTAAGTAGTTAAAAGTTGAAATGTATGAAATGTAAATAGTTGGTTTTTGTATTTTATAATTGATTTATTACTCCAAAACGTACAAACTGGAGCATGTACAAACTCCAAAACACAACGGAAGTGCTCTAGGATGCTAGGGGGTGTGTTGAGCTTTTGTTACCTAGTGGCTACACAAGCCAGAAGTACCAACAATCGGATTGGGTGTGTGGTAGTAATAGGTAAATGAAGTTGTTTTTTTTATTTAAATTATTTGAATATATATATATATATATATATATATATATATATATATATATATATATTAGGGGTGCAACGATATTCGTATCGATATTGAACCGTTCGATACAGTGCTTTCGGTTCGGTACGCATATGTATCGAACAATACAATTTTTTAAAAAAATTTAAATTTTTTTTTTTTTTTGTCCCGTTTGGATCTATAGCCATCAGAATTGTTGTCTTGAGGCCAAGAAAGATGCCAAGCGGATTTATTTTACCAAGTGGATCATCATATTGGTCCATTTGATTGACCTTTATTATAATTATGAATTTATTTTATTTTCAGTTGCAAACAGGACAGACATGACTGTGGGATAGGACAGGGGGAAAGAATGAAAGAAAGAGGGGAGAGAAAGAAAGAAAACCAAAGGGGAGGGGAAAAAAAGAACAATACAAAATTTGTAATTTTTTTTATCAACTTTCCTTCTGACGATGCTGTCTGTGTTGAGCGCTCAATGAATCTGCGTTCAACTACTCCGCCTAGGCTGCACTGTCCAGCGCAGATCCACTGAGCGCTCAACACAGACAGCATCATCAGAAGGAAGAGCGCAGGGCAAGCTAGCGAGACAGAAAGTTAAGCTGTGCTAAATAACCAGGGGTGCACATAAGTGGTGCACATTCGCTGTCAAAATAAAAAACACGTACAAGGGTTAGGGTTAAATTTAAAAACTGTACTTTTGAGTTAAAATATATATTTATAATTTTAATAAATGACAAATTAAAAAGGCATGAACATTTTTTTTGTATCGAAAAAATATCGAACCGTGACACCAAAGTATCGAACCGAACCGTGAATTTTGTGTATCGTTGCACCCCTAATATATATATATATATATATATATATATATATATATATATATATATACACACACAAATAATTTAAAAAAGCACGGTGGCAGCACGGTGGTTAGTACTGTTGCCGCACAGCAAGAAGGTCCTGAGTTCAATTCCAACATCAGGCCGGGGTCTTTCTGTGTGGAGTTTGCATGTTCTCCCCGTGTTTGCGTGGGTTCCCTCCGGGTACTCCGGCTTCCTCCCACCGTCCAAGGACATGCACATAGTGGGGATAGGTTAATTGGATAACCTAAATTGTCACTAGGTGTGAATGTGCGAATGAAAGTGAGTGCGAATGGTTGTCTGTCCCTGTGTGTTAGCCCTGCGACAGACTGGCGACCTGTCCAGGGTGTACCCTGCCTTTCGCCCTATGACAGCTGGGATAGGCTCCAGCGCCCCCCGCGACCCTGAAAAAGGATAAGCGGAAGCGAATGGATGGATGGATGGATATATATATATATATGTGTGTGTGTGTGTGTGTGTGTGTATTAATACAAAAACAATAGACATATGCATTCGATTGTGTAATTTAAGTGATCTAGGTAGCTCTGTTTTGGAAGTTCAGTTAACGCTAGAAATGTGTTTTGGAGTTTTTACGTGCTTTGTCTCTAGGGGCCCCCATAACTATTTATATACAAACATACATAAAGAAAACCACGTTTTTATACATTACTAATTCCTTTTGTGCATAATTTTATATTGTTGTTGATAATTAATTAATTAAAGCAACAAAACAACCTAAAGAGCCGGTTGGGAGCCGAAAGAGCCGGCTCTTTTTAGTGAGCCGAGCCGAAAGAGCCGGTTCTCTAAAAAGAGCCAGAAATCCCATCACTAGCAGGCTGGCCTCCATTGCATTTAAGTACTTGGCAATGCCTGCAACATCCATACCTTGTGAAATGGTTTTCTCTGTTGCCTGTTGCCATCATATTTTACAGATAAAGAGTTTCTTTATCATCAGAAAATTTAAATGAGCTTGTGTGTCTTAGCAACTGTTTTGGTGCAGAGGAGTAAGAAAATGTCAAGTCAGAGAAACAGATAAATGCAGTTAATTTTGTCAACTCAACCTGGATTACTGAAAGTGGGTTTTTTTTCTCTTGTTTTTGACTGAGATTCTAAAAGGAAATCCAATACAACCATTGAGTTCACAGACAAAAAAGTCCCTTGCACAGTAAATTAACTTGAACATAGACTGTTTATACTAGGTTTGTATCTGCCCCAAGGAGTGGCATGCAGACTGGAACAGACAGGGATCGAACCACCAACCTTTCAATTAGCAGGTGACCTGTTCAACAACAACTACACCGTTCCAAACCTCACTAGACGGAGTTGTAAAGGAAAAATTCTTTCAATTTTAGTGCACTGATTAGCCAAACAGTCTTACCGTGTACTTGAAGCTCTCTTACCCCAACAGGCAAAGTTGGGTCAACAGAGTGGTATTCTTTTACACATCCTAACTGTGACATTATCAGACATGCATTGAGAGGAGCCACAGAGAAGTGGCTGCGTGTTTACGGCTCACTGACCACATAAATGTGCACCTAACAAGAACACACTCTTCATTTGCTCACTTTTACTGTACTGTGCAGTGTCTCATCTCCAGAGATGGGCAGTAACCCGTTACTTGTAACGCGTTACTGTAATCAGATAACTTTTTTCAAGTAACAAGTAAAGTAAGGGATTACTATCGCAAAAACGGTAATTAGATTACCGTTACTTTCCTGTAGGAACGCTGCGTTACTAAAACCGTGATTTTTTTTGCGAGAATGTCTCATGACAATGACATAAGCGAGTGCGATGTTCATGACAACAGCTGTGTGCAGATTAACAATGGATAATATATCGAGTGCGGGAGAGAGTATGAGCGTGCAGCGTTAAAGCGTGGAAGTACTGACCTTACTTTGAGTTTGATTCCATAAAAAGTGACAAAAACATTAGTGTCCGTTGTGCGTGGGAAGAAAACTTCTTTTTACAGCGAAAAAAGAAACCCTAAACAAGCACCGAGTGCGCAACGACGTAATGGGAAATTCACAGAGAAACTCGCAGATTCTTCAACTGACCGCTGCGGCACACCTGCACCAGGGTAAACCTCCGCCTACCTCACTCCTGCTTTACAGGTGAAAATAGAGCAAAAGGACCGCTGAGTCTTTGACTTTATTTATTTTCTGCTGTGTTTTACTTGCATCTATTTGAAAGACTGAGTGTAAACACAAAAAATATTTTATTTTATGTGCTGGAATGTGCAGAAAATGGGTTTAAATATTAAACAAATTTCTTCCAGAATGTTACATTTTTACTTGATGCATAAAGTTAAAAGATTAAAACTGATAAAACAAGTTTAAAAAAAGAGACTTTTCCATTTGATTATATTTTGTATGATGGATTATGCAGAAAAAGTAGAATTGGGCTGAAAGATCTATCGCTTTATCACCTATTCAGGTTGTAAATAGTGTTTTTAAAAAGTAACTATGTAATTAATTACTTTTGAAAATAAGTAATCAGTAAAGTAATGGGATTACTTTTTTGGGGAAGTAATCAGTAATTAGTAACTTGACCAACACTGCTCATCTCTATGTCACACTATTTCTCCTCTACCAAATACCACAAAACAAGAAAAAAAAATCTTTTTTTGTGTACTTGAAGAAAGCAGAAAACTAGAGTTTAAAGAAGGTGAGTACATCTGTCATCTGTGGCCTCTGATCCTATTGAACTAAATATAGTCTTAGCTTTCTAATCAGTGGCCTTTTCTGCTTTGTGACTCACAGAAATGAATATTATGTTAAATAAAATATTATAAGTTGTTTTTGTGATAACGTAGCAAATTGTCCTACATCTTGTGCTGCTTTGCAAGTTTTTTTTATATTTTTACTAAGCCTAATTAAATTTCTGTCCCCTGAAAAATACATTGAGGGATGAGTTTTCTAGACATCTGAAAAATGGTGAAGAGTAAAAGAATACAATTCCTCCACACGCCAAGAAACACGTCTGACAACCAGCAGATTCAAATGCAAAAAAAAGTCACCACAGAAAGCATGACACACAACCCTATCAAAAATAATACAAACTGAAATCAAAGGAGCACTTGATCTTCACAGTACAACACAAAGTACAGTAGTATTTATTATTGATGTTTTCTTGTTCATTGTTTTGAGATGAGTTGAAAACGAAATGTATTTGTTCCTGAATAGGAACAAATACTTTTTTTTTCCCTTTCCTTTGTCTGAAATTTTGAAGGGAGCATCTGGTTGTGGCCGGTTTATGTTCTTTCCACTTTCAGATTATGGACTGAAGAGCGCTTACTTTTGGATTCCGTTCTAGTTTTGTAGCCCATTCCAGCCTTGTGCAGGTCTGCAGTCTTGTCCCTGACAACCTTTCACGGCTCTTTGGTCTTGCCCATGGTAGTGGACGATTTGTAATGGAAGAAACTCAGTGTGTGAACAGGTATGCTTATGCTTGATAGTTAGTGGATGGTTAAAATGAGTTAGAATTGTAGTCGTTATAACACCTACGTAAAAGCACCTAAGTAAAAGACATCACTTACTTTTCAATTGAAATGAGATGCAATAGTGTTGTCTTTTGAAAGGGCATGACTGGCCAGCCAAATTAAGTCCAGAAAACAATGACCAATAAAGCATCGCCTTTAAATACTACTGACTCAGTACTATTGGCTGTCATAAAAACCGAAGGCATCACCCTGCCTTCACTTTGTGTTTTGCAGATGCTTTTAATCATGAATTTCCTCAATTTCCTTCCCCAAGCTTGTCTCTTAAAATTATTCTGGTACATGTTGGTTTCATCTCTTCAAAAATTATTTCTAGGACAACCTTTAAGTGTTCTTGCCATAGATGTTTTGAACGGATATTTCCTCACAAAGTAACTCTAATTGTTATGCATAAGGTTCACGTTATTATTCAGCCCTGTTTTAAGAATTCTGGACTATTTAAAATGTTATGATTAAAATGTTAAAACTTTAATTTAAGCAAGTACGCTGACAGGTTGCAACTTCCTCCAACGAGTTGTAAAGGAAAAACCTTAACCCTAACCCTAACTTCAATATTTTATGGTGTTTTTATTACAACATGATGTCAGACTGGTGACATCAGCAGTTTTTGTAATCTGTGTTATTGTGAAGACATACAGTGCTGTATTTTATAAATAATATACATAGTATATATATAACATACTAAAGTGATTGGAGCAGAACTGGCTGAAATCTTTGGCTTCTATAAGTTGTATAAATGTTTAGATTTTGAGATATATTCATGCAGTTTGTGATTTGCTAAACTTGGTGTCATTGTGGTGGACAGACTGCTAACAAAACAGACAGCCAGACAAACAAGACAAACAATCTGAACTGATTACATTCTCGCTCCTTTTGGGGGAGAAAAATATAATGCCAGAATGAATGTTTGAGAATTTATTTGTAAGTTAACATCTGAAAATTTGCCTATTTAGTGTATAGTTAAAATGAAACCCAATCCTAGTCCTATCCTCTACCCATGGATTCATTACCTGTCAGAGCATTATCATTCCCAACGTGTAAAATACAGACAATTTGTCATAGCCCTAGGTGTCTCATAGTAACGTGAAAGGTACTGTTCTGCATCCTTATGAAATGCTCTGGGTTCTCAATTGAATCCAACAGAATGCCAATCGCAGAGGTAAAACACGCTTCAAGCAGAGGCTCCAGCTGTTCATTCCAGCTCTAACCCTAACCTTAACCCTAACCTTAACCATAATCTTAACCCTATCACATAGTGTTTTCCAAAGAGATTCAGCATCAGAACGTAAAACACATTTACACATATAGATTAATTCCAACCGGCTCCCATGCCTCTGATCGCGTAATATATCGATGATTTGTCACATTTGTCAGTATGTTACGCGTTGGGATGAGAACATGTTGTACCTGTAGCCTAGTAAATGTTAGTTAAGGAAGTTTCTCCTAACAGCTACCAACCACAGACATTTTATATAATGCATTATCATCTTAGTCAATTAGTTATGTTACTATGAATTCATAACAATAAGTTTTTATCTTGTTTCTTCGTTCTTTGGCTGTGTGGACAAAGGTTCATCCAGTTGGTTTCAAACTTGGTGGGTGTGTTGTCACTAGGGATGGGTATTGATAAGATTTTCACGATTCCGATTCCATTTTCGATTCTGTTTAACGATTCGATTCTTTATCGATTCTCTTATCGATTCTTTTTAAAAAAGGAGAACACTAAGGTCGATTAGCTTAGAACTTTGTTTTATATCTTCTCTTTGAACAAGATAGAAATTTAGGAGTAACATGGCCTTACAAACCCAACAGTGAGATCTTAAGAGATCCAGCCTATGGCCCTTCAATGGGGTGTCACAGGGTCCCCAGGAAAAAAAATTGTAAATGTAAAATAATAACAT
The DNA here is from genome assembly GCF_965226115.1 of Aulonocara stuartgranti. Taxonomy (NCBI): domain Eukaryota; kingdom Metazoa; phylum Chordata; class Actinopteri; order Cichliformes; family Cichlidae; genus Aulonocara; species Aulonocara stuartgranti. The sequence goes on from NC_138959.1 coordinate 27,790,288, forward strand.
AAATTATTCTGTAGCAACTACACAAGAATATCCAGTAATGTCCCTGCCTACAATTAAACACATTCACTTACCGAAAATTGGGGCCATCTGCTGTGGCAAATGGCTTCAAGCCTTTTACCACTTTTAGTCACTGCTGGGTGACATTCGTCTATCCCGGCCTGAAAGGAGACGCTAACGGTAGACTGCAGCGAGAACTGCCAGCATCTGAGCCAACCAGACTGTCTGTCTCTGTCATCATGGTCACCTAAATGCAGCGCACAGTAATGGCAGGTTTTGTAAGTGCAGATCGCGCTAACATAATATGCACTGTTAGTTGATTATTTACCTCCCGCATTAACGGGAGAGGACGTGCAAACGTTACCACCAGTGTTGGGACTAACGCGTTATTAAGTAACGCGTTACAGTAACTACGTTATTATTGTGGTAACGAGCACGGTAACTAGTTATTATGCCAAAATCAGGAACGCGTTACTCGTTACTGGGATTTAGATAGGGTCGTTACTCGTTACTTCGTGTGGTGGCTATCGCGGAGCTTCCACAGATTCAGTAACCTTAGCAAGTGGTGGAGGCCAGCAGGTGGATGAAGGAAAAGGGAAGCAGAAGGAAAAGAGACCCGAGGCGGCCGCCGGTCCAAGTGTGAACTGAACTTCAGGTAATTAGTTATGACCTGCAGTCTCTCTGGGTCAGATATGAACCAAGTTTAGGCGGAGTTTATTTTCGTTATTCTGACTTTTTCCGTACTGCGTGCTAGCTAGCATGACGGAGTTTCTAGCTGGGTGGGTGCTATGAAGTTAATGATGTTGCACTTTATTTTGTTCATAAGTTATTAGAGTTGCCAACCGTCCCGTCTGGTATTCAGAGAAAATATTACGCGTTTCTTATTGAGGTGAAAAGGAACAGTTTGTCCCGTAATTCAGCTACAATGAAAAAGGCACAAAGCTGGAGTTATTCTGTGTCTTTGCTGCACAGCTGCCTCTTCTTCTCTCATTCTCTCCCCCCTCCCTCTCCCGTTTCTACTTCAATCATGAAACTGATCAATGATCAGCTGATCGTCTTTTCTCTCTTGTTTGTTTATCGCTCACTTTGCGCCAGAAAGAGGAAACCAGCGGATGTCGCGCTAAACAACAGCAGCACGTTTAAGCTTGATCAGCTATTGTTAGAATTTATTTAATATTAATTTCTAGTATCAGCTGATGTTTGCTGGAGCCACAGCTGCAAAAAAGCTGCTGGTCATGATATCGGTTTGGTTATCTGGTGAGAGGGAAACATGAAGATGAAACCAGGAGATGTCCTTACTGGATCATCAGAGCTGAACAGTGATGGAGAAACAGGTTTACCTTTTAGGTGACATGAATGAGTTGAAGGGAAGTTATGAACTGTTTCTGAGAGACAAATAACACCAGGATCCTTTTTTAGGTAGCTGACAGCTGGTAACTGTGCAGGGGCGGATCTAGCAAGTGTTGCCAGGGGGGCATGTAGGGCATTAACGGGGAAAGGGGGGCACAAAGAAATACTTTTCTTTCTTATTCTCATTTAAAATGTCTCGCTTTTAAAAAATAATTATCTGAATCTTACAACAAACGATTGATAGATTGATGCATATATACCATCAAGACAGTGAGCATCACTGTCACAACAGTGTTTATTTTCATTCAAAGGCGTTATGATTTTTCCTATAATGGTGGGCCGGTCTCTAGTCAAAATGCCCGGGACGATTTATTTGTCCCAGTCCAGCCCTGTAAGCAGCTCATCTGCAGTCTGGTGTTGCCTACATCTTCCTATTCAGAAGGCAGAATTTCCGAGTTCTGAGTACAATCGAAAGCACCACGACTGCAGTTTTTGTGTTGGATGTAAAAGGCGCACATGACACTGTGACGTAGGCTAGAATCATGGCAGCAGTAAATGACGGTCCAGGCGTGGGATTTCTCTCGTGGAAATATGCACATTATCTTTTCCTTTCTATTGGTAGGTGGCACAGTGCACTTGTGGCAAGTAAGCAAGCTAGAAGACTGGCAAAGTTATGGAAGCAACACATTAATAAGAGAATTCTGAGTAAAACCAAAGTTACTTTCCCTAGTAACTAGTTACTTTGAAAGTAATGAGTAACTTGAAGTAACTGAGTTACTTTTGAGAGAAGTAACTAGTAATGTAACTAAGTTACTATTTTAAAGTAACTTACCCAACACTGGTTACCACTGCTGCTGGGTTGAAATTCACGAGTCCGGAGCGGAATTAAAAACATGACATTAATTTAAGGTCATCGCGTGTTTTGTGAGCAAATGCTTCTGCATATTCGTAGTGTTTCCTCCCTTAAATGAAATATCTACTTTGCAAGTATTGCAAGTTGCCCTGTTGTCATCTGTTCTCGTAAAGTATAATCAAACTCTTGAGCGTTTGAGCCACCATGTTTCCTGCCAGGTAAATGACGCTCCGCAACGTGGTGACGTCATTCGGGGCGACTGGAATCGATAAGGGAATCGTTTGCAAAAATGGCAAACAATTCCAAAGAATTGAAACAGTGGGAACCGGTTCTCAGCAAGAACCGGTTTTCGATACCCATCCCTAGGTGTCACAGACTCAAGAAAGGGAAGTGTCAAATTAGAGATCATGTGGATGAGATTTCAAATATTTTGGATTGGGGTGGGTGGAGTATTGGAATTGAATCAATTATCAGATCCATACATTAGCTTTTTCCTCTTCTTTAAGTTCAGTAAATTGCTCCTGTTCATCAGAAAGGAGACATGTCTGTGAAAACTCCTCTCTCATGCTGGTACACTTTGATCCATCCCCCGCCTTCCTGCTCTGCTGTGTTTAGTTGTCATGGTCATATAACTCAGCGGCACTGAGCACAGGCATGCAGGCAGCAGTACTCTACAGCTGTAAATGAAAACACTGCAAACAATGATGCGTGCTGGGAAGTAATTCTCTACTGTGGCAAAACCACCAACTTGTTGTTACAGGCTAATAGAAACAAAGTTGATAAAGATACAGTTTGATGGATTCTTTGCTGCTGGTTTTCTGTTATATGTCTGTTTTAGTTTCATTAAAAAGGAAAAGAGAAAAAACATTCCTCTTGCACCTGGTCAGGTTCAAAGACTGGACAGAAAGTAAGTGAAAAAGTGCCCCAAGAAATTGCAAAACTCCATTCTTGTCCATATACTGTGCATCTAATTGTTTACTGAAATGTGACTTTTCTCGATTTTTAGATTGACCAAATAGCATCTCTGTTGCATTTAAACCTTGACAGAGCAAACACCAGAGTAGATTATTCCAGAAGTAGTGACACAGCAAAGCAAACAGCAACCGTCACAGAAAAAGAAGAGAGTCTGGCTGCCTGGTTAAACACCAGCTTTCTGTGTCTCTGTATCACTCTCCCACTTATTGTAGAACACACTCACTTACTCTCTATCAAACACAGTTTTCCTACTCCTGCTGCAGACACACATCTGCGCAGGATTATCAGATTAGCAGCTGGAGATTTGGCTTCCCTGATAAGGCCTGTGTGTGGGATCGAGAGTAAATTGAGGCTGCTTGGCTGGTGCCACTGTACAGACCAGACAGTACTGCTTTCTGTGCTTGTAAAAAATTCCCTCCCTACCTGCAGTGTAGTGCTGCCACATCATTGCCACCACAGTCACTTTCTTTCATCCAGGCTTCTTTCCAGACCCCTTTCTTCACCAGTCCCTGCTAGCTTCCTCATTGCACTCTCTCTGGCTACAGCATTCCCACACAGATACACATGTACATACACAGTCCACAATCCCATCTCACAGTGGTAAATTACAACTGGCATGTAGGTCTTCTCACTCTAGCTGGTTGATAGAATTCAGATTCCAGAGCAGCAGATGTGATAAGCTGTGGCTGCATAGGGAAAGGATTGGTAGCCACTCTGACATGTTATTGTTACTCTCACATATACACAGATGTGTGTTATTTGTCAATTGTGAGGACTTCTTTTTCTAACAGCATTTAAAACATTTTTTAAAAATATAAAACTACTTACATAGATTGAATGGAAAGGCCTCCCTTTCCTCCTCCTTTTTCCTCCTTCTTCCCCTTCCCTTACTTCTTTCCAATTTTTCTCGCTATTTGCATGTAACTAAATAAAGAAGTATCAGAAACATTTCCACTTTTGTAAGGTTAATACATTTTCAGGTGGAACTGGGGCAAGGTCTAATGAAAACTAAGATTAGCTGCAGACTGTAAGTGACTTTGTAACTGCAGTAGAGCTGGGCGATAGAACGATAACGATATGTATCGCGATATAACTTTTACTCGATAGAGAAATTCAACTATCGCGATAGACCTCGCCGCTCTTGTCCTCTTAAAAAAAAAAAAAGGTCAGCCAATCCAAATTAAGTAGCGCAGAGCCGAACCAATCACAGCCGCAGCGTCACGTCGCGTGACTTGTTACGTACAGCACAAGTGCCAAGCCGCACATGTGTATTTCTTTGGGAAGCAGCCAGCCACCGTACCGCCTGGGTAATGGAGGAAATGAGTGTGCCGACTAGAAAAATCAACCGAGCGTGACCGAAGAGAAAACAGATGATGGTTCCAATGCCGGAGAGATTGTCGAACGGAAGAGCCAAAGAAGTTCCGTAGTGTGAAGGTATTTCGGCTATTTCAAGTCTGACAAAAAACAGAGTAGTGTGCACTGTAAATTGTGCCGAAAGCAAGTCTGGAAATACAATAAACTGGTGCATGCGCTACGTCCACACGTACCCGGGTATTTTTGAAAACGCAGATTTTTCTATGCGTTTGCACAAGAATAAAGTTGTGTTGAAACCAAGCACACCATTGCTTTTCTTGTGACATTACAAATAAGTTTGATGTGTCACATGGCCCTCTTCCTAATGAAAAAACAAACGTTGTATCCAAGATGGCCGACTTCTAAATGGCCTTAAAGGCCGGTCCGTGAAAATATTGTCGGGCATAAACCGGTCCGTGGCGCAAAAAAGGTTGGAGACCGCTGATTAAGAGGACCCGAGGGAAGCTCGGAAAGCTAAGCAGAAGTTATTTGGAGAGGAGAGAGTGACTGAAAAGAGAGGTAAAAAAAAAAAAAAAAAAAAAAAAAACTTCAGTAGTGTTGCACACTATTTTATATTATATTTTAAAGTCATTATTCAATACATTGTTATTGTTAACCCTTTAAAGCCAGTCAGAGCAGCACGCTCCGTTTTGTGTAACTATTTTTAAATCCCTGTAGAACCTGAACCGTGTAAGCTAGCGCAATAATTTGTTTTGCATATGAAACCGGAGGAGTTGTACTTACATCTTATGCCATCAGCTTGTCCTCGGTCACGGTTTCCTTCCACATATAGCTTTGCAAAAATTGCATAAAAAGCACTTGCAGCAACAAAAACATAATATTCCAGAAACACGCTTTGCCGATCCCATCAGCTGTTCGTAACACTTCCCACATTGAAACAGACGTCAGTGTGAACTATCGCATGTCCGCCATTTCCTGCCCGAAACCGGAAGTGACGTCATTTTCGCGGAAAAGGTAGTTTTTTTTTACTTGTAGGCCTTAAAAGAATATACTGGTGTTTTTATAAGTCATGTTTGACTTTTCTGAATAGTTTCTGGGATGCTTAGAACTCGAATTGCACTGCTGGATATAGTTTATTTTGATGCACATGCGGTTTTCTTTGCAAATTTGCATCATAGGATTGTTTTTTGTTTTTCCTGCAGTATATAAAAATTGGTGTATCTCCAAAATAAAACTATGAAGACACTCAAAATAAATTTCCTGTGGTGGGAAACTAATTTTTGCAACTTTTTTGTATTTAAAGTTTTGAGGGATAAACCTCTTAAATTTCTCCAGTAGAAATATATGTAAAAAAAACAAAAATGATTTTCAATTTTTTTGTAGTTTATTACACTTTTTTGCAATTAATGTAGTTACTATGGACTTAATGTTTACATATTATTATAATATGTGCTATAACAGTTGTATAGCAACTTGAAATGCTCCCACAAATGGCACTACAACATGTAAAAAAAATAATATAAGCTCTGGCAGACTTGGTTCTATAGTAGGTCTTAAAGGGTTAAATAAATATCGTCAAATAATCGAGATCTCAATTTCAGTGAAAATAATCGTGATTATCATTTTTACCATAATCGAGCAGCCCTAGTACTGTCTGTGAAAATGGCAAACCATAACTCTGCAGTAATTATAGGGTTTTCTATCAAACAAACAGATTGTTTTAGTCAACTGGAACCAATATAGACCAAATTGTTTCAAAATGTATAAATTGGTTTGTGGATTTGTTATCACTGAAACATGCTACTGCAGCTCTAGAAGATGTAACATTTTTACAAATTGTATTAATAAATATCTTTTTTTTAACTGCAGGAAGATGTTGAGAACATTATGTGACTTTAATTTATTTATCCAAAAAGATTTGAAAACTAGATGTGAAAAATGTTGGGTAGAGATTCAAGCAAAAACACACCGCAGGTGCCACATGGTTTCAACAGCTACATCAACTCAGAGGAGGAGGGAGTGATTGCAGGCATCCTTTGTGACATGGCTTTTTCTCAGATGGCATATGGCCAGCCAGTAGAAACATGTGTTATTGTCAGGAATACACCAAAGGCCCCAACCCTGTGATTTCATTGCCTTCTGTAAATTTCTAAGCTTCCTGAAGGCTGCATTTTCTCTGAAGGTAATGTGTGATTAACTGCACTGGTCGCAATTTATAACAAAAGGTTTAGCTTGGGGAAGCAGAATCACTGATGATGTTCTGTTGTCGTCCCTGGTAGAATTCAGGTGTTAATATTACTTTGGCTTGGAGCCAGTATTAGGTTGCCTCATGTTGTTTTGAAATTTTCTAGTAATTGGTGACCTGGGAATTTCATTATTGCTTCTGCAATTTTGGTACTGCCTCTGCTAAAGAATTCATTATTGAATTTTTTAAACTTTCAAGATTCCATTCATACATGTTCAGCAAGCTGAAATCCCACTTTAGAATCACCCCCAGAGAGTAGAAACAAAAGGCACAGGGTAGAGCTGGGCGATATGAGATTTTTTCATATCACGATATGTTTTTTTCATTTCAGGCGATAACGATATCTATCACGATATAAGCCAAATAACTATATTTGTAAGATTTAAATGTGCCGTTGCTCACAAGTAAAATGTGAAATAATCAGCAGCTTGTTTTGATTTAAATATTTATTTCCCATAATAAGTTCAACAGGGTAGATGTACTTAAGGAACATGAGACTTTTTCAGATAGATAAAGGCAAATATTGCAAACTACACAAAAGGCAGCCGCTAAAGCGTCTAAGTTTCAAAATAGAACAAACGAAACAGACTACTAAATTGTCAATTCCACTTAGAAACAAAATATTAATTCTAAAAATAAATCTTAGTTCGTTTTACAGAAGAACAGACAAAACTGACTAACTTTTGTCAATATCCAATAAACTGAGAACTAAAAGGAAATTCTCAATCTCTCCTTGTTGTATAGCTGAGCTTTTCAAACAGTTTTAACAGTTACTTTAGTCTGACAAAAGCCGAATGACGAATTAGCGCTTCCAGTCAGAGACTGAGGCTACGTCCACACGTACACGGGTATTTTTGAAAACGGAGATTTTCCGTTTTCGTTTTAAAAAATAATCCCGTCCACACATAAAGGGAGAAATGAAAGAAAACGCTGCTATGAACATGCCAAAGCAGCAGGTGGCGCTAGATTCCTAACCGTGCAGAAATGTTGGCCAATCAGAAGTCTAGAAGCCTCGGTGGGAAAAAGTAAACAAAGCTGGGGCATAGAAGCAGAACCGAATCGTATGTGTGGACGGACAGTAACTGTGTGTATATGTAAGCATTTAAACACTGCAGAGAGTACAATTAACAGTAACAGTATCGTAGAAGTTAATTTCACCGAAACAATAACGTGGCGCACAGTGTGACACATGCACCAGTTTATTGTATTTCCAGACTTGCTTTCGGCACAATTTACAGTGCACGCTACTCTGTTTTTTGTCAGACTTGAAATAGCCGAAATACCTTCACACTACGGAACTTCTATGGCTCTTCCGTTCGACAATCTCTCCGGCGTTGGAACCATCATCTGTTTTCTCGCTCGGTTGATTTTTCTAGTCGGCACACTCATTTCCTCCATTAGGCGCTGGCTCCATTACCCGCTGGCTGCTTCCCAAACAAACACACGTGCGGCTTGGCACTTGTGCTGTACGTAACAAGTCACGCGACGTGACGCTGCGGCTGTGATTGGTTCGGCTCTGCGCTACTTAATTTGGATTGGCTGACCTTTTTTTTTTTTTTTTTTTTTTTTTTTTTAAGAGGACAAGAGCGGCGAGGTCTATCGCGATAGCTTAATTTCTCTATCGAGTAAAAGTTATATCGCGATACATATCGTTATCGTTCTATCGCCCAGCTCTAATACAGGGTAAACAAAAGAAGGAGAACGGTGATGAGTTTGATAACTAAACAAATGCACTGTTTTCAAACAGTTCAGTTTTACTGCTCAAATATCTGCAAGAGAACCTCTGCATTTAATTTACCTTGACTTCCTAAAATCCACCAGCACCACCAAACCATTTTGGATACAGTTAGGCTTCATTTTAGCCACATGAAACTAGAATATGTTACCTTTTAAATTAAAAAATCTAAAAATTTAATGTACAGTTGCAAGTGACCTCACTTGGGTTTATTTTTTGCCACATGCTAACCAGGCAATTCTTTTAGAAATCACAAGATGTTATATATTTTTTTTTTAATGTTCCACACATACTGCACATACTGCAACTTTTCTTTTACAAGCTTTTACTTTTAGGTGTTCCAAACAGACAGAAATTCTATAAGACAGGATAAGATGTTAACCAAAGCTAAACCCTACCCCCAACACTAGAGATACCAACGTTTGGTTGGATGTTAAGGGGTTTAAAAAGCAGGTCACAATTATACTAGTACCAGACAACCTTTTTACTCCTTGTCCCAATATTGGACACTAAGCTTTAATCTAAATCTCTAATCCAAAATTTTGATGGTACAAAGTTATCTGATGTGGAAACAGTTAGAGGGGTTAAGTCAGGCAAGTCACTGCCTTGCTAATATGCGTATACTTTACCATTTTGCTTTCAAGGTGTTTCAATGTTCTTTGTGGAAGAGAGACACAGGCTTCTTCAAATTTAAGGCTACATATATGCAAAATGCAAAAAGATGCGAAACAGAGCAAGGCCTACCAGTTGACAATTTATGTTAAGTTTTCTTTATTGTGCTGGGCCATTGTCATATTACAGTGGAAAAGTAATTTCTTACTCTTAATAGATAAAGAACAGCAGACACAAGTATGAGTCCTCCTCACATATAGCTTTTTTTGGAGCAAAAAGATCAATGCTGCAAAATGAAACATATCAGAAGAACTCTTCTGCATATCTGCTGTTTGCTATAAAAAGTGAACTGTGTAAAAGCACACACAACAAATCTTGTTAGATCCTGCAACACAATGTAGCAACACACAAATCAATACTACTCTTTTTGTAATATCTCAAAAAGCTTAATTAATTTCTATATGTGGTTAGTGTGCATGATTTGGTGATTAAAGAAAAGAAAACATGGCGTAAAAGCAGTGTGTTTATTTTCATAATGATGGACAGTTTAGTTAATATTTGTTAGAATAAGAGTTATATCTTCTGAGTTATATCTTATCAAAACAGCTGAAACTAGAACTAGATCACTCTATAACTAATGTGGGTTATCATACTCCCTCCAGAAGTATTTTTCCTATACAATGCACTTCTGTTACATAAAACCTGAATGACCCACCAGGCAAAAAAGCTGCCCTCAGGGCTCCAGACCTAAAGGTTTATACTGGTCTAAAACCTCGGATCTGATAAAAGTGGACCCATAAAAAACTTACAGGAGCATTGTCTCCAATTTTCAATACAACTGGATAATCAGAGCAATTTCAACATGCCAAAGGACTTCCAACACCACTTCATCTTATCTGTGTTACTTAAAGAAGGACCAAGCAGCAGATGTGTCAACATGTTTACCCCCTTGGGATTGCTGTTACATTCAAGTTGTATCTGAACAAGAGCAACCCATAGCCCTCCTACCCATGACTATGATTTCACTTTTGTTACATCAATTTTTGTGGAGCTGCTATAAAAAACAGAGAGCTCACACCTGAACGCTGATGACACCTAAACAAGATGGGGCCTGTGCTTGGCTTGACTTCTGCCTGTATGCAATCTACTATTGTATTTTATGATATTTTATCAGCCCTATTCTTTAATTTATGTACCTATGCTGCTCTGATTTATGACTGTTCTTCCGTACTCCACATCAAAGAGTCTGTGGAACACCTTTATGATGATTGGGACAGTTATAAGAAAACTTTCCCCCCACCATTTGGGTGCTCCTCTTCCTCACCGGATTACTTCTTGCTCCTTACGAAATGTGCCTCAGGCAATCCTAAGAAGAAATTGAGGAAAAGAGGCTGTAGGGCCGACATCCAAGTGCACATTAGACAATCTGGAGGCATCCCCGGTTTTTGCTGCCGGTTACCCTTCCAGATTTGGTTGTAAATGCATACTCACAGCCACTGCAGGCTGGGTCTTTCTCATCTGATGCTCTGATTTGTGTTGATTACTGTGTCCTCGCAGTTTGCATTGCAAAACCAGTGGCTGGTCCCACTGGTTTGGTGGCGCAACTGTAGACCACGTGATTGGACAAGGTGTTTGTTGTCAGTTCCACTTCGACAAGCTGATGAGAAACCGGTGCTGCCAGCATTTATTCGGATTGCCCTTTTGAACACCTGCTCCATCTCAAACAAATCCTTCTCCCTGAATGAGCTTTTCACAAGAAAAAACCTGCATTTTCTGTTTCTCATGGCAACATGACAGATGAGTTCATTCACCCCAAACAAACTTTTTAGGTGCTCCTATCTGGGTGCCCCCAGTTTAGGTCACCGTGGTGGAGGACTTGCTGTTGTGTTTAAAGATAGTTACGCATGCAGAGGTATGCAAACTGAAAACTATTGATCTTTTGAGTCACAAACAGTTAAGGTTGGCTATACGAAAATGGTTTATTGGTAAATGGCCTGTATTTGTATAGCGCTTTACTAGTCCCTAAGGACCCCAAAGCGCTTTACACATCCAGTCACCCTCCCATTCACACACTGGTGATGGCAAGCTACATTGTAGCCACAGCCACCCTGGGGCACACTGACAGAGGCGAGGCTGCCGGACACTGGCGCCACCGGGCCCTGTGACCACCACCAGTAGGCAACGGATGAAGTGTCTTGCCCAAGGACCCACGATTGTGTTTTAATTTATCGCCCTCCTGGCACTGCTACTCTGTTCTTGATTTTACAGACTTCTTATCTTCTATTATCAACCTGGAGAAAGCTTTGCTTCTTGGGGATTTTAACATTCAACTGAGACCACTGCTGAGAGGTTCTCCGTCATGTTTGAGTTCTCTACATTCTATTGGAAATGATGTAAATACTCTTATCCAGTCCTTTAATAGAGAATGCTCATCCATTTTGGATCAAGTGGCACCTATTAAAACAAGCTCCATCTCACAAGAGAAGACATACCCTTGGATAAACAAGTCTACATTAAACCTAAGGAGAACACATGCCATAAAACAGAATGACAATAGAAGAAAACTAAACTTAAAGTACACAGGCTTCATCATTCACATCTTCTTAAATGATACAGTGAAAAATGTAAGATCAGAATATTTTTCTAGACTCATATAAAAAAAAAAAAACAAGAGAAATCCCAAGAGCTTTTTGACAAAATCAGTGCCATTGTGTTCCCAGATATGGTACCTCTAAACAGGGGCGTCACTAGGTTTTAACGACAGGGTTGGGCTTAGCCCCCAAGAGAAGCACACGATATGAACGAACATAGTGCATGAGCACAAAATTTCACAAACAGAAAACAAAAGACTGAGGAATTGCTTTTCAAAGTTTTGGACAGATTAAACATCTTAGGCCACAAATAAATTTTCAGTGCGTGAATTCATTTTCTTCTGTTTGTGCCTTAGCTTGGCACCTGGTTCAGGGATACCGTAGGTGTTGCAAAGGGGCCTTGGTTTCCTCATACAGTTCTGTGGCAAATGCATCGGAGTGTTTGCCCTTAAGTGTGTGTCACACACAATTTTGTCTTCTGCCAGGTCTAAAGTCTCTTTCTGCAGGAACTTGTGGAGTCATTCGGTTACAGACAGAAGTGTGTAACATCAGTAGTGCACAGACTGCTGAGAACTTGCAGAGCTTTGCTCTGAGACCAACAGCTATGGGGGATCCAATGGCAGATAGCAGGCACTCCAAAATGGCAGACAATGTCTCAAGAACTGCACTAACTGATAGCAACTGACATGCCCAGCGAGTGTTTGAAAGTTGCACAAGCTCAGTTTTTGTCCATCCAAGCTTTGACTGAGCCTCCATGAACTTGTGATGATTGACTAGGGAGATGCTAAAGAAAGAATACACACACTCCAACAAGCTAAAAAGCTCCACAGCCTCTGGGACAGCCTTGCAAGTATTGCACAAAACCAGGTTGATTTGATGACCATAACAATGCACATAGCCTCAGGATGGAGCATTCTGAAATGTGCTTGTACACCTCCAGTGGAGCCACTCATAACATCATATGTTTGTGCTACACACTTAAGCTCTGCAAGACCATTGTTTTGGATCTGCTACTGAAGCTCATTTGCAATGGACTGGGCATCAAATATTTTTATCTCTGCAAGTGCAAGAAAACACTCCTTCCCTGCCCCCTATGCACATGTAAAATCCTATGCACATGTTTTGCAAACAACAAAGTTTGCATCCATTTACCTTTTACCTTGATTTTTTTAAATAACCATTTCAAACTATTTACAGAATTGTTCTGCATTCAACGAGATGCCACACAAATTATTATTATTTTTATTTATTTTTTTATTTTTTTTGTCCCGTTTGGATCTTTAGCCATCAGAATTGTTGTCTTAAGGCCAAGAAAGATGCCAAGCGGATTTATTTTACCAAGTGGATCATCATGGCCTTGCCATATTGGTCCATTTGATTGACCTTTATTATAATTATGTATTTATTTTATTTTCAGTTGCTACAAACGGGACAGACATGACTGGGGGATAGGACAGGGAGAAAGAATGAAAGAAAGAGAGGGAGAGAAAGAAAAACAGAGGGGAGAAGAGACGGTGAGAAAGGGGGGAAGGAAGAAAGAAAAACAAACAAAACACCTGAATCACCTGTATGGAGAGAAAAAAAAACAGAAGAGAAAGCAAACAAAAAAAGACCAACATAATAAATACAGCACCATCACAATAAACTAGCTAGCAGTAGATAACAGTAGATACTAAATATTAAACGCTATTATGCAGCACGCAAGATAGACAGCGCACAATGTGCTTTGAGGCAGCAGCCAAGAAAGGTGTAGTCCGTGTCTGTGAACACCCGTGTGTACACCTGTGTGCATACCTGTGTGGATCAGCATGCTTGTATTCCAAAGGTTTCTCCATGTAACGATCTGCTAGGGAGTGTGGGGAGCCACAGCCCCGTCCTCCAGGGTATGAAGCAGGTATGGAGGAGATCCAGGCCCCAGACATCCAGAGACCCCAGAGTACGAGGACCCGAGGAGACCACCAAAAAGGGGGACAACCGTGCCATCCTCCTGGGAAGAGCTGAGTAGAGCCCCAAACGAGAGGTCACCCAGCAGCTACGGAGCAGAGGCCAGAGGGGGTTGCAGTGGCGTGCCCGCGGGCTCTGCCGGCAACCAGCTGTGCCAGAGAGGACCCCCGAGACCAGAGGCCTGAGGGCACCCCACCCCCCGGAAGGGGCCCAGCCGGGCCACAGGCGCCAGACATTCTAAACCCTTGTTTAGACCAGTAGTGAACCAGTACATACATGAGTGCCCAGCCCCAGTCGACAAGAACCACCAACACACCAACGTCTGAGGGCATCAGCCACTGGCAGGGAGTGTGGTGAGGGGAGATAGGCCTCCGTACTTTGGAGGGCCTGAGATGTACCCAGAGAGGTTGAGTCTAAGACCCAACCTGACATATAGACACAGACGAACAGGCGCACGCAGACACAAACGTGCATTCCCACCCCCATATACACACAAATTATTTTTGTCACTCCAAAAAAATAATTTCTGTCCACTATAAAGGAGAACATCATAGCCTGATACCTGCAGGTCTGACAGTAGCAGGTGTATCACTCCTTTTTCTACCTGGAGACAGCAGTCGCCTCATTGTTCTGACACACAACGCAAAACTATCCACAACACTACACACTAACTACACAAGACAACACATTAACTTCACACCCCAAACACGCTAAACGTCACAAATCTCTCACATCTCAAAACTCGCTCTCTCTCTTTTTCTGCTGTCTCTCTCTGGCTCTCTCTCTTGCCGTCACTCCTAAAACTTCCCCTGTTTGTTTCCTGATGCGTCTTATCATCTTTTTTGCTGATGACATTCAGCTATACTACCCAATCAGAGCGGAGAGCTTATGATTTTCAGAAGACTTAAATGACTGTTTAACAGACATTAAGCAATGGTTGAACAACAATTACTTACAGCTAAACCCAGACAAAACTGAACCTTTGATTGTGTCACCGGACAGTGTAATGTCTGGCTTTCAACAGTGACTGGGCGATTTAGGTTCCTCACAGAAGCATAACCTCAGAAATCTAGGTGTTATTTTTGATGAAGTTTTTTCTTTAGAGCAAAACTTAAATCAAATGGTAAGTAGAGCTGGGCGATAGAATGATAACGATATGTATCGCGATATAACTTTTTCTCGATAGAAAAATTAAACTATCGAGATAGACCTCGCCGCTCTTGTCCTCTTAAAATAAATAAATAAATAAATAAAAGAACAGCCAATCCAAATTACGTAGCGCAAAGCCGAACCAATCACAGCCGCAGCGTCACGTCGCATGACTTGTTACGTACAGCACAGGTGCCAAGCCGCACATGTGTATTTGTTTGGGAAGCAGCCAGCCACCGTACCGGCCGGGTAATGGAGGAAATGAGTGTGCCGACTAGAAAAATCAACCGAACGTGACCGAAGAGAAAACAGATGATGGTTACAAAGAGATTGTCGAACGGAAGAGCCATAGAAGTTCCGTAGTGTGAAGGTATTTCGGCTATTTCAAGTCTGACAAAAAACAGAGTAGCGTGCACTGTAAATTGTGCCGAAAGCAAGTCTGGAAATACAATAAACTGGTGCATGCGCTACGTCCACACGTACCCGGGTATTTTTGAAAACGCAGATTTTTCTATGCGTTTGCACCTTTCGTCCACACGTAAACGGCGTTTTTGGTCACTGAAAAGGAAGATTTTTGAAAACTCAGTTTTTGCATTTACGTGTGGACTAGAAAAACGGAGAAAACGCAGCGTCAAAGGTGTGCGCATTTTTTGACGTCACACTGTGCGCCACGTTATTGTTTCGGTGAAATGAATTTCTACAATACTGTTACTGTTAATTCTACTCTCTGCAGTGTTTAAATGCTTACATATACACACAGTTACTGTCCCTCCACACATACGACTCGGTTCTGCTTCTATGCCCCAGCTTTGTTTACTTTTTCCCACCGAGGCTTCTAGACTTCTGATTGGCCAACATTTCTGCACGGTTAGGAATCTAGCTCCACCTGCTGCTTTGGCATGTTCATAGCAGCGTTTTCCTTCATTTCTGCCTTTATGTGTGGACGGGATTATTTTTTTAAAATGGAAAATCTCCGTTTTCAAAAATACCCGTGTACGTGTGAACGTAGCCTCAGTCTCTGACTGGAAGCGCTAATTCGTCATTCGGCTTTCGTCAGACTAAAGTAACTGTTAAAACTGTTTGAAAAGCTCAGCTATACAACAAGGAGAGATTGAGAATTTCCTTTTAGTTCTCAGTTTATTTGATATTGACAAAAGTTAGTCAGTTTTGTCTGTTCTTCTGTAAAACAAACTAAGATTTATTTTTAGAATTAATATTTTGTTTCTAAGTGGAATTGACAATTTAGTCTGTTTCGTTTGTTCTATTTTGAAACTTAAACGCTTTAGCGGCTGCCTTTTGTGTAGTTTGCAATATTTGCCTTTATTTATCTGAAAAAGTCTCATGTTCCTTAAGTACATCTACCCTGTTGAACTTATTATGGGAAATAAATATTTAAATCAAAACAAGCTGCTGATTATTTCACATTTTACTTGTGAGCAACGGCACATTTAAATCTTACAAATATAGTTATTTGGCTTATATCGTGATAGATATCGTTATCGCCTGAAATGAAAAAAACATATCGTGATATGAAAAAATCTTATATCGCCCAGCTCTAATGGTAAGAATTAGCTTTTTGGATTTGGGAAACATCTAAAAACTTAGATGTATGGTGTCAATAAGTGAACTTAAGATGATAATTCATGCTTTATTCTCTACAAGACTCAACTATTGTAATAGTCTATTTACCTGTCTAAACAAGAAAGGGCTAGCTCGTCTACAAGTTGTTCAAAACTCAGACTACTGACCCGCTTAACCCTTTAAGACCTACCATAGAACCAAGTCCGCCAGAGCTTACTTTATATTTTTATATGCTGTAGTGCCATTTTTGGGAGCATTTCAAGTTGCTATACATCAATACAACTGTTATAGCCCATATTTTAATAATATGTATGCATTAAGTCTATAGTAACGGCATTAATTGCAAAAAAAAGTGCAATAAAGTACAAAAAAATTGAAAATCGTTTTTGTTTTGTTTTTTTACATATATTTCTACTTGGAGAAATTTAAGAGGCTTATCCCTCAAAACTTTAAATACAAACTAGAGAGCGAAAATTTCAGAAGAAATTTTAAGTGTGCCTCTGCCGCTGCTAATCAGTGTAGTTTGCTACAGAGAGCAAAACCAAACAGAGCACCCATTGTCCACCATGAACTATGGTAAAAACAAACACCGCTCGCGCCTCACAGATGACAGCTTACAGTTTTGTGTAAAGATGAGGTGACTTCGTACAGCCCTGATTTGCAGACGCTGTGCACAGAGGTTCATGAGCAGAAGTCCCATTGTACCACGGAAGACCCGACAATGTTTGCATGAACACGCTTTGAAGCATTACGTTATGGACCACTTTTCACACATGGTTGGTGTACCCACACAGCCGGCTGTAGCTTTTCAACTCACAGCCCAACACACACCCAAAAAACAGCTGAGAGAGCACAGACTTTACACCCGTGGGTCCACCTCCCCTGCAGCGGCACTGCAGACCACACCCTGCCACACACATCAAACACGTAAAATAAATATTTATGCTCTTTTGCATTCACTTTTTGTTTTTTGTTATTTTTACACAGTGTTCTGACTGATTAACAATGGTCTACAGCCAATCTTGTGTATTATTATACAAACTTTGGTTGTAAGATTCAGATAACTATTTAATAAAAGCTAAATATTTTATATGAGAGTAAAGAAAAGTATATCTTTGTGTCCCCCTTTCCCTGTTAATGCCCTACCTGGCCCCCTGGCAAAAGCTTTGCTAGATCCGCGGCTGCACAGTTACCAGCTGTCAGCTACACAAAAAAGGATATTGGTGTTATTTGTCTCTCAGAAACAGTTCATAACTTCCCTTCAACTCATTCATGTCACCTAAAAGATAAACCTGTTTCTCCATCACCAGTTCAGCTCTGATGATTCAGTAAGGACATCTCATGGTTTGGACCAGCCGTTTTTTCAACTGTGGCTCCAGCAAACATCAGCTGATACTAGAAATTAAAATCAAATGAATTCTAACAACAGCTGATCAAGCTTAAACGTGCTGCTCTTGTTTAGTGCAATAAACAAACAAGAGAGAAAAGCCGATCATTGATCAGTTTCATGACTGAAGTTTCAACAGGCGAGTGAATGACAGGCCAGGCTGTCATAAAGTTCAACATCAGTAACTTAGGGCGCACACAGCTGTATAGAAACTCTGTCGTGCTAGCTAGCACGCAGTATGAGTTATTGTAAAAAGTCACCACAACGAAAATAAACTACACCTAAACTCGGTTTATATCTGACGCAAATAGAGTGCAGTTCATAACTTCTTACCTGAAATTCAGTTCACCTCACGCTCCGACCGGCAGCCGCCTGCTTCTCCTGCCTTCGGTTTCCCTGATCCACGATTGAGCTCCGCGTTAGCCACCACCGGTTGATCGGCGGCCGCCTTATATGTCTCTTTCCCCGCATGACCTTTCTGTCATACACGGGTGAATAGCTGCCCTCTGTTGTAGCTCCGCGTTAGCCACCACTAAACAACTCAGTTATTTTTTCCACATCGACCAGCACCATATAAACGAAAAATAAGTCCAGCTAAGACAAAGACTGTTTGCGAGCGATCGGGGGTGAAAGGAGTTAGAGACGCATCACTGAAAGCCCAGCCCGGGTGCTTTTTAGCAAAGGGTCGCTAGCGGTGCTAGGTAGCTAGCCGGCTAGCAGCAACACATAAGAGAACTTGCTAATATGGGATGCCTTGATAAAACGAGCAGATATTTGAAGTTTACACACCTACATTCTCGCCTGAAAATATCTTAAAAGTTTATTTTGTGACCTAGAAACACTAATAAAATACATATAAAACGAAATGGTGGCCGCCATTGTTTCACTCGGTAGAGGCGTGCTATGAATTGTGGGATATGGAGTGTTCCACCAAGCATACACCCTTGCGGTTACCGTAAGTATTCAATGGTTCGCGCAACCTTAAAAATTCCAATGGTTCCTGAAATGTCTGTGAAGGTTCTCAGTCATCCAGGTCATCGTAGTCAAAGGAGCTTGCAAAGAAAAGCGTCTGGACTTCTTTAAGTTGCTTGAAAATTAACCCTTCAAGCAACTTAAAGAAGTCCAGACGCTTTTCTTTGCAATGGTTCCTGAAAGCAGCGACACTGTGCGCGCCGTTGATGTTGTCGTCATTACGGTAATACAAATGTGTCTAACCGTTTTTCCCCACTCGGGGTCAAACTCTGGTAATTGGTGATTCTGTTCTCAGACATGTGAAGCTAGAGACACCGGCAACCATAGTCAATTGTCTTCCAGGGGCCAGAGCAGGCGACATTGAAGGAAATTTAAAACTGCTGGCTAAGGGTAAACGTAAATTCAGTAAGATCATAATTCACGTCGGCAGTAATGACACCCAGTTACGCCATTCGGAGGTCACTAAAATCAATATTGAATCGGTGTGCAACTTTGCCAAAACAATGTCGGACTCTGTAGTTTTCTCTGGTCCCCTCCCCAATCAGACCAGGAGTGACATGTTTAGCCACATGTTCTCCTTAAATTGCTGGCTATCTGAGTGGTGTCCAAAAAACAATATGGGTTTTATAGAAATTTGGGTAACCTTCTAGAGCATAGGTGTCAAACTCTGGCCCGCAGGCCAAATTTGGACCGCAGCCTAATTATATTTGGCCCGCGAAGCCATACCAAATGACTATTAGAGCTGGCCTACTGGTATTATACAGCTAATATATATATTGTTTAGTATAAAGCTTTGCTTGTTCCATATTCAGTTTTTCAGCAAAACGTGTTCAAGTCCATAAGAAAAGATTCATTCTCATATCTGGAGGAAGATTTTTTTTTTCAATAAATATTAATGTTAGCCCGCGACTTTGTTCCAGATTTGAATTTTGGCCCACTGTGTATTTGAGTTTGACAACCCTGTTCTAGAGGAAACCTGATTTTGTCAGGAGAGACCCCTACCCCATTTTTGATGGAGCAGCTCTCATTTCTAGAAATCTGCCCAAATTTATTAACCCTCCAAAATATGACTTTCCAGAGTTGGGACAAGGAAGCAGTCTTACATTCCTCTTTGCAACTTCTCTCTTCTTTTTATGGACGCACAGTGTGAGCACTCAGGTCGCATCAGAGCATCGGGCCATATAGTGTGAGACCCTGCATCGTGACCTACGAACTTCTAACCCCTGCGAGTCAACCGTACAGTTTGAGCAGGAGCTGAATCGCGCGACTGAAAAAATCGCACAGTGTCTGCCCAGCATAAGTCCCTGTTAGTACATAAATGAATAACTGATCAACAAATTGATTTACTCTGCCTGAAAGAAAAACCTTGTTACACCATAATGATTATGTTAGTTTAAATGAATCAACACCTCTGAGTATTACAAATTGACAGAATCCTTGAAACACAGGCCAGAGGGGATGTGTGGCAGAAATCTCCCACTCCAGCTTGTTAATCAACCAAAGACCTAGGCAGAATTGTAGTTCACTTGAAAACCTGAAGCTTAGCCCTGTCCACCCTAGCTGGAAAACTCAAAAAAAGTTTTATTTGTTGTTCTCTATTGTCCACCTGGGCCTTACTCTGACTTTTTATCTGATTTAGTGCTCTGCCTAAGATAAAATAATTGCTGTTGGTGATTTTAACATCCATGTAGATAATAAAAATAACAGCATCAGTACAACATTGAATCTATTACTAGACTCAGTTGACTTCTCTCAAAGTGCAAAAGAACCCATCCACCATTTTAATCACACTCACACCATTTAACAGTGTTTTCTGAAAACCCACTTTGTCTGATCATTTCCTAATAACATTTAAATTTACAATAATGTATTACACAGCAGTGGGAATAGATTTCATCACAGCAGATTCAACCACTGTTATCTTCTTCGATGCCTTGTTCCAACACAGTGCATATCCATAAAGATATTTAGAAATCACAAAAAAGTAAATTCATGGGTATAATGTCCAAAAGAGTAACTAATAGCTAGTTTGTAAAGGTCACCACCTACTAACATCTATTCTCAAAAGAAAAATGGGGCTGAAAATGTACTAACAAAGTTGTTTACTAAATTTTTGAAACAATATTCTTATCAGAATTATAATGGTAGCCAGTGATGCTTGAGCTACGTGCTGTGGTGACCCCCAGTGAATAAGAGAAAAGCTGAAAATAGCTTGTAGATGTGGTGCAACTTAAATCAGATTGTGATTGATGTGTTGCAAATTCTTTATAATGTACTGGTGGATTGAAACAGCCCTACTATGAGTATCCTTGATTTCCAATGATCCTCCACTTCATAAATTAACCTAGGGGTTCTGTCACAGCACCAAGTGAGTCAGCCTCATGTTCACTGCCATCTTAGCGACACCAAACTTTGCATCTTGATTACAGCATAGATTAAAGCCTTGTCAATTACGAGACTTTTGTGTCCACAATCCAGGCTCAACTGTGCATGATAGGCTGCCTTTGAAGTTTTGCTTATCACAGTCCACATTCATGTGTGTGTATCTACATTTGGCTAATAAATGTATTCCAATCCATCAGATATTTGTTAAAGAATAAATGTCACTGAAAGGAAACTGCTGAGACATTATAGAATCCCAAGCACCATCAAGCAAAGATTTTCACTGTCAAATGTGACTCAGGCAACAAGTACACATGATGACACAGAAGTCTAAAGGTTAGCGCGCATGCCAGTGTTTAACTGAGCAGCTGAATGTGTACATGCCCACACCAAGCCTCAGGAGTAAAGAGAATATTAACATGTCCTTGGATTCACTGTTACAGAGACCCAAGTCAATCTCTGCCTAGGTTCCACTTACTCATTTCCTTTGCAGCTACTGACTTTTAAAAACTGAACTGGATAAGAAATACTAAAAGATGATCAAAACTGAAAATCTGAACATCTAAACATGTTTAGAGTGGATTAATTTTCCCTCATCTTATTTGGCAAAAGTACAACTACATGTTGTGAATAGCCTGAGATATTTAGGTCACATCACCAGGAATGATCTCTGTGGTGCTGAGGATGTTGTAAATTGCATGCACAAGCAAAATGAATGGTTCACAAATGACATATGTGTAAAAATGATGTCAAAATAGCTCTTTTAGAGCCAATTTACACAACACATTTATGTTGGAGTTGAAATAAATCAAAGAAATTAAAACCTTGAGTGATATATAAAGATGAATACTGCATTTTACTCAAACTTCCAAAATGGACAGGTTTGCAGCTAGTAATGTTATTGCTATTCATGCTGTGTTTAGGAATGTCATGTATAAATATGTTTCAATTAACTGTGTTGAAAAATGTCGTTGAATTGACATAAGACATCTCATTTGGTTTTAGAATAACTGGAACAAATTTGGAACAGATATTACTATCTGATAGCTCTTCCTTGAAGTTATTGCTTCGTATCAGCACTGGAAAACATAACCTGGCATCCAGTCTTGATGATCGTCACTTCCAATAAATATGGTAACCACAGAAGTAGGGGAGTGACGACTAAACATCCCCCAGAGACTGCAGGTGTATGCTGCGGTGATGGAAATGTTGAAACAGCAGGCAATGATGGCAAGGCAGCAGAAGCACTGACACATCAGAGGGAGAGATGGGATATTTGCTAAACTGCTAAACAGTGAGGGTGTGTTTAGTATATGATATGAAGAGAGGCATACATGTAAGTCTGTATGACACTCTCTAACTGAAGTTACCTGCCTCAATAAGTTCACAGGGTTTGTTCCACTTGTGTTATAATATTGTATCTTTGTGTTTTTGCCAAGGAGGCAGAACAGGTCATCAACCAATTGGAAGGTTTGTGGTTTGATCCCTGCCTGCTCCACTCTGCTTGTCAAATATCCTTGGGCAAGTTACTAATCCCAAGTTGTTCTCCAATGCATCCATTGGAGAGAGAATGTTAGATAGAAAGCCCTTAAGAATAGAATAAAGTGCTTGCATGAATGTGTGAATGAGGCATAAATCCCTTTGAGTGCTCAAGTAAAGTAGAAAAGTGCTGTATAAAAACCAGTCCATTTGCTTTGTTGTGGTCTGCTGGGAGAGCAGCACCAGACCTGGTGACAACAATAGACAGGAAGAAAAAAAAGATCAGGATGGCTGACTCTGTGATTGGCTGCAAATTGGACGTATTTAACCTCCTAAGACCCAAACTCTTCCACGACATGCATTTTTAATTTCTCTTTGACATTTGGGTATATTGGGGCCCGATGAATGTAAAAGCAAAGAATTACCAGAGTTTGTTTTGTTTGTTTTTTTTACCTTATTTTTGTTTTTAAGAAAAATAAGAGCCACATATGAGGATATTTGTTTAACATTTTGATAGAACAGTAGCAGTATAATGCCCTTGTAAGTGGATATCAGGCCCATGTAGAGCAAAATTGAGTATTTTGGTCGAAATAACCCAAAATGTGATGTCCACATATGTGGACTTCAGGTCCTAGAAGATTAAATTGGTAAAGAGGGGGGTAAGCAAAACATTTATCCATTATGACCTCATCAGAACACTAGCAGATTTAAACCTAGGGTCTTCTTCTGTATCACTGGGTTTCACAAGTATGTGGGAACAATAAGCACTGACTGTGCAGAGACTTGTACAAATAAGATCACTATAACGTAGATTGAGAAAGAAACATAATCTTTTCAGATGTCGTTCATCTGAAGAACCAGCATTTAATCTATTCATTTTCAACCAAGTTTTGGTTCATAAACTTCATAAAGGGACATATTTTAAAAGGCCATAATTGACTAACTAGATTTAGCACAGAAAACACTGCCCATGGGTGACTGATGCTTGGGGGTGGATAGATGACTATTATACCAGATGCTAGGGTTAGAACAACTGAGATTAAACACTAAACACTAATGTATGTGTTGAATGATGGTGTTTGACAGCTGCAGTAAATCTCAGCTGTATTTTAAATTCCACACCTCTTAGCTGATCGTGTTTCTGAAAAGCACATTTTTCTTACTGGGGCTGACAGCAAGTTAATCCTCTACCTTCTTATTCAAGTTTGTTTAATAGTGTTGAAAAAGAACAGCGTTGTCCGTACTAAGCTTTTAATTACAACCATTTTAAAACAGTCACTACCGGAAGGACACTATATAGTAGGTTGACTGGAATATAAATCCTTTTCCCTCCCTGACATCGTGTAGGTACAAAAATGAGATAAGAGCTTAGCGTGCATAATGCGTGAACACGGAGGATTTACGCACATCTTCGTTGTGAATTCTCAGGTTTGCGTCATTTCGAAAGACGGATAAAAAATAAATAAATAAAGGCAGAGCAGTAAAGATAACCAAATCGTGTCCCTGCTGTTTATCATCGAGGCGCGGATACGTGTTTAAAATGAAGCTTCGCTTGTTTGATGCGCATCGGTTTTTTGGTCTGCAAATATCTGTCTTGTTCTAAAATCTTACGGGTAAATTCGGACAAATTTAGAATTTTAAAGACAAAAAGGGCCACAATTCTTTCTTTTTAATTATCAAAGTGCTTTTAACATATCGATAAAAGAAGAAACGTGCTCTATTAGGTACGGAGTATAGAAATGGGCGTTGAACTCCTGTATTTGCTTGAAACATGAGCTAGAGTAAAAGCTTCGCTCCATCGGCAAGCGCCGAAAGCTTAGGTACATCTGCTGCATGACCTACAGCCCCAAATCTGCTCCTCATATCGTAGACTGCAGCGCACTCAGCGGTGCGCATAACAGCTTTATGTGACAATAACTCTAAGTGAACTGTTTCTGGAGCCTAGAGACTTCACAAAAACTGGAAAGGACCGGTGAGGAGAGACTGTGGGAGTTCTTCTGCAATGCATCCATCGAGTGACCAAAATGAAAAAAGAAAAAAAAAAGTCAATCTCGCTGTTATGCGTGTGTCAAAAGACTGCGCATCAGTTGCTGGAGGCGATACCTTCTCTGTTTTTGAGTCCCACATAAAAGGTCACATACACGCGAAGAGGTATGTATAGGTGAGCAAAGAGAGAAACAACGAGAATGATTCTCGCCAGGCGCACAAACTAGAGTGCATTCTGATGCGTCCCCCTCCACCTGACCATTTCCTGCACACTAGTTTGATAAACCAAATCTCACCCATATCAGACAGAATTTCAGAAAAAAAGTTCCAGATAATTCATTGATGAATTGTTTTTTTTTAAATATACCCACAACTCACCTGATATACAAACAATAAAATTAGCTTGAAGAATGATCAGTATCTCCCAAATTATATCCATTCTCTGTCTTCATTCCACGTACATTACGCACCAGCATAAAAAACAAACAAATCAGAAAACGAAGCTTTTTCAGATGCTCTGTGCCTTTACGTCGGATCCTGCTGTACCTCTTCCACTGGGTATTTTCCTTGCCACGCACATAACAGGCGATTAAAGCCTTAGGAATAAACACTGCACGTTCCCACCAGATTCCAAAGATGGGTAAAAAGAAAGAGAAAAGCCAAACTGTAGCGATCCTTCGTCAGTTCACTGTATTATTACTCCAGTGCGCCATGGAACGGCCACATCCTTCCATCCATCCGGTGCTGTTTCACACAGCGGACATCCCCTTATTACCACGTAAAATCGCATATGATCGCTTCAGGAAATTCTGTGTATCGGGCGTAAAATACAGGGGGAAAGCCTGCGTTAATGACTGGTGGGACAGCGGTGGGATCCGTGTAACACCTGGAGACGCCTCACAACTCTGTGAACTCGCATCGCCAGGTGCTGAGCTTCCGATCGAGACTTCTCCCCGTCACCGCAAGGGACCAGTGCCAAGTTTAACTCAATAACATCAAGACTTCCGGCAACAGTTCACAAAATAAAAGTACTCGCTTATCGGCGCTTGTGCATTTTCATGCATGCACACAGAACTTAATCAAGGTGTTGGAAATCTGAAAATGTGAGGACAAAATACATTTCTATAAAACAGGCACCCGTAAGTTTACGATGACAGCATTCCAGCATAATTAGTGCAAATTTATAACATATACATGATAATTAAGTAATTTGTAAGTAATAAGTAATTTGTTAACAGCTGACCTAGATTTAATTCCTACCATAAGCTTTTTTCCTCTGTGCGTTGCTCTTGTAGTTATTTTTTGATTTACTCATAATCCGATAATTTCCAATAACGTTACACGTGAATATGTTCAACTCTGCTTTCCAAAGACACAGAAATTTATGGGCATACCAGTGAAATAAATGACTGTGTGGGAGTTCATATCACTCTTTATAGCCTATTTGTTTCATTTTCGATGCACTCTGAGGTCATAGCAAATTAGAACAAACATCCTAATGAGTGATTTTGCAGAACTACGTTCTATGTATAGAGTTGCTAATTATTTGGCATTATTGCAGGCAAACCAGCCTATGAAATGGATGAAACACATCGTGACTGGGTTTCCGCTCTACACAAGGGGCACTCCGAAATCCCTGCTTCGAACATACCACCATGCTAATCAGAT
Organism: Aulonocara stuartgranti; assembly: GCF_965226115.1. NCBI lineage: Eukaryota > Metazoa > Chordata > Actinopteri > Cichliformes > Cichlidae > Aulonocara > Aulonocara stuartgranti. Next base: position 27,816,508 of record NC_138959.1, read on the forward strand.
TACTTCTTTCATGTGAGGGTGAAGAGGTGACCCTTCTGGATAAGATGGTGAAGGTTTGCTGCGTTTTGGTGAACAGTGTGGTAGTAAAACCAGGGCAAAATGAAACTTGCTCTTGTTAAATATTCTTAAGTCTTGTACTGTATAAATAGCGGTAATTTTTCAAAAGATACAGTAAATTAAGTAGTGTTAGTAGTGGGTGATATCATGTAAACGCTGTCATGATTTTGTATAAACATTTTGTCATTTGTAAACTATAAATGACATGGATTCTGCATTATAACTGATGTGATGTTCTATAAAGTGGTTTTAATAAAAAAATAGAAAAGGCAAAAATTAGTTTGTTTCTTTATTCAACTTTTGAACAGTGAAAAAAACAAACAAAAAAACAAACAAAAAAAACCCTTTTGAACAGTGGTACTCCGTACGTATTCAGTAAATGCAAATTATTTACATGGCAGTGCACTTCAGGCATACATCTAGACCCCCTAGATCAGGGGTCAGCAACCTTTAAGACCCAAAGACCCATTTGGACCCAGTTTCCACGCAAAAGAAAACACTGGGAGCGGCAAAGCCGTAATGTTTTGGTTTTTTTTGATTCAGGATTATGTGTATGATGAGCTGTTGACACAGCCTGAAGCTGGATCATGTGCACACACAGAAAACACTAACACACAGAACTCAGAAATTAGAACAGCCATTTCTACTACTCAAACACTTTTGCATTTGTTGTTTATATATTGATCAGATTTATATTTTGATTTCTCTTAGATTAAGAATAAAATGCTTTGTAAGTAGGAAAAAGAGAAAAATTCTGTTTTAGCACATTGATAATTTTCTATCACATATGTTTTGATTTTAAGACATTTGAGCCTCTCAGCTGTGATGTAGAGGGGCTGGGGGGTGGGACTTGGAAAATTTGTTTGGTGTTTTGTGGTGCTTGTGTCAGACATGGTGCTTGTGAAGTCCCTCTATAATCTGCACAAAGAGACTGTATGTATTGACATGACATTTTAATGTGTTCTCTCTGTTTTTACATATGACCTCAAGAAGCAACCCCGGAACAGATCAAAAGTAAAATTGTTTTTTGGACTGTTGGGTGGATACATTCCCTCTGGCTGACATCCACCATTGTCTGTAAGATTTGGCTATTTTCTGTAGGCAGATAACATGCCACATGGTTGCAGCTATGCTGTGTTGGAATTCTTTGTGTTTCAATAAACCCACTGTGTTTAAAGGATAATGTAATGACTTACGTTTTTAAAACAGATTTTGCCCGCAGGCACCCCTAGATCCTTTATGTTTGTGACAAAGCTAACTGCCAGAGACCAAATGCTATGGTGAAGAGTAAAATTTGCCACTGTTAGGTGTGGCTGTGTGCAGGCAGGAATAGGACCCAAGGTGCAGACTCCGGAGACAGACGTGAACTCAAAAAGGCTTTACTTTGGTACTCAAAAATATAACATAACTGGAAAAAAAACTCAAAACAAACTTAAACTGGAGGAATGACAGAACACACAGCTAGGAAACCGGTAGATCGCGACACGGACACAGAGAAACACAGGGCTTAAATACACAGAGGGAGCAATCAGGGAATGGGTAACAGGAGGGAAACACAGCTGGGGCAAATCAGAACTGACGAGACCAAAGAAGCATAAACTGAACACACTGAGAAAAGACAGAGACCTTCAAAGTAAAACAGGAAACACATAACACAGACTGAACAAAGACACAGACTCACATGCAGGCACTACAAAGGGCACAGAGACGTGGGAACAGGGCAGACACAAACACTGACTGAACACTGGGATATAGGAACTTAAGATACACATAGACGCGAACTAGACAAGGGGATGCAGGTGATAGGGGAGACAGAGCAACTAAAGACGACAGAGACATAAGCCATAAGACGGAACTCAAAGAAACCAAAAACTAGGAAGTATAAATAATATCAAAAACTCAAAAACCCTGGGTCGACGACCCAGGCATCCTAACAGCCACAGACCACAGCCACAGTCCAGTGTGTGACAAACAATGGCACAACAACAACAACTCACAATGACTGTTTACGTTTTTCTTTTCTTTTCATTTAATTCTTTTTTCTACTTTTTGTCATCAAATTGATTGAGAAAAACTGTAACTGAAAACAACTGAACAACTGATGATGAATGCAAATATATTTCTCTCTTTGCTCCTCATTATCTGTGCAGGCTCAGAATATAACTACAAGTCTCAAAGGTCAAAAGGTTCTCCTTAAACAGTGAAAGCTTAGTAATGGCCAAAATATCAGGCACATTTTTGGCCTCTTCTGTTTGTGTAACCGTGGATGCAGTTTAGAAATTTCACCACTAGATGGAGACGTTGTCAAAGGCACATACCTTTTGACAAAGCATTTTTCTTTGTTAAAAAGTTAGACAAAGCAAATTCTGATCTGATTTGTTCCGTCTCATCAGAGGCAGAAGATAAACCATCTACAGCTAAAAAATAAATAGTCAGCTGCGCCAGATTGGACAGAGCCCTGGGCCTACAAGACTGAGGATCCCCCACTCCCCGGAATGTGCCCGACCGAGCCACAGGTGCCAGGCAGCCCCCGTGAGTGAGCCAGTACATACCTGAACACAGGGGACGAGGGCATCAGCCACCGGCAGGGAGTTTGGTGAAAAAGAAACGATAGCATGCTCCATGTACTTTTTGCATAGACTTCCAAATAATAGTCAAGAAGCCCAGTCTTTTAGTTAGCTATAAATACTGTAGGTACTGTGAGGGTTCAACTGAAATAAGTCTTCCCACCAAGACTTGGGGGGCTGACTTGGAAAGTGGCAAGATCGAAGATGCACAGTGCCTTATTTGAAAAATGAGGAACAAATGATACGAGGGCAAGTCGTACAAAGAAGACAGGTCACTAAAGCTGAGAAAAATGTTATCTTTAAAGATAAGGTATTAAGTGGATTTTTTTGTTACACATATTGTGTTAGCCCTGCGATAAACTGGCAGCCTTAAAACCCAAGGTATCTAATCAAAATGTAAGTAATAATTATAAAATGGGAAAGCAGAAATAAATGTGACATGAATGTAAATGTGTTAGCTGACATAGAGGACAGCTACATTGCAGTCTGAAAAACCTTTGTTGTCAAGTTTGCAGGTATATCAGCACGAGACATTCTTACATAGAAGAGTCTGTTAAAGTCTCTAACTCAGTGAATCATTATTGGTCCAGTCTGTTTGGATAAATTTAGTAAGTTGATGTATGTCCATTTATTGACACTTTTTCTTAATTGCTTATCCAGTTCAGGATCACAGTGGAGCTGCAGCTGGATATGTTCATTAAATAAACCTTACAAAAGTTAACAATAAACCTGCATCCATGTACGTTGTTGTCCACAGGATGAGAAAATCAAACTGGAAGACTGTGGAACATGTTAATAAATGTTTGTGTTTATGCCTGTGTCTTTCACAGGAGGCGCTGGAAGGTTTCCCTAATAGTTCCTGGTGAATCAAAGCAGAACCATAAAGGTTGCTGGACTACATGATGGCCTTACCCCTGAGCAGTCATCCTGTTAAAGGAGGAACCAGTTAGAAGCTGTTTTCAAAGTAGCTGAGCAGATTTCATCTCAAGTAAGCGATTAACTGTTTGTTCATCTGTTCTGCCACTTAAAGAGCATTTAAGGACGTCTTTCGAGTGTCCAGTTGAATTAATTCTACTGGCTCTCATGGTCATTTGTTATTATAGACATATGTTTCATGTTCATCCAGCTATTTAGTAAATTCTATTTAGTAATATCCGTCAGCTATAAAATGTAATATAAATATAAAAATATCTAAATATCTCCTGCCCTTTATATTTTAATGATGTAAGTCTGTTATTGTGTTTCATTAGAATTCCTCACATATCAATGAGATACAGTACAGTACTGTACAGTACAATCCTACTGACGCAGCAGAGGGATAACGACGGCCATTCAACATCGTTACACGACATATTCGAGCTGCATGATGCAGACAAAGTGACTAAATCACCTTTTATGTGGTTTATTGTCTTCAAACCAGCAGACAAAGCTGATGGCAGAAGATGTCGGAGAAGAACTTCAGGCAGTGTACTGAAAAGGTATTTTTTTCTTGTTATCAAAAGACATTTGGAGTGGCAGCTTCTACAACTGGTTGCACTAAAGTAAAGCTTTACAATCTAAGAAATCACAGTGTTGATATTCAGCACAAAGAGAAAAGCTACTTGTTTGAATTTATTTACAATCATCCATCCATCCATCCATCTTCATCCGCTTTATCCGAGGCCGGGTCGCGGGGGCAGCAGCCTAAGCAAAGAGGCCCAGACCTCCCTCTCCCCAGCCACCTCCTCCAGCTTATCCGGGGGAACACCAAGGAGTTCCCAGGCCAGCAGAGAGATATAATCTCTCCAGCGTGTCCTGGGTCTGCCCCGGGGCCTCCTCCCGGTGGGACATGCCTGGAACACCTCACCCAGGAGGCGCTCAGGGGGCATCCTTGTCAGATGCCCGAACCACCTCAGCTGGCTCCTTTCGATGTGGAGCAGCAGCTGCTCTACTCTGAGCCCCTCCCGGATGGCCGAACCTCTCACCCTATCTCTAAGGGAGAGGCCAGCCACCCTTTGGAGGAAGCTCATTTCTGCCGCTTGTATCCGCGATCTCGTTCTTTCGGTCACTACCCACAGCTCGTGGCCATAGGTGAGGGTAGGGACGTAGATCGACCGGTAAATTGAGAGCTTCGCTTTTACACTCAGCTCCCTCTTCACCACGACGGACCGGTGCAGCGTCTGCATTACTGCAGCTGCAGCCCCAATCCGTCTGTCGATCTCCGGCTCCCTTCTCCCTCGCGAACAAGACCCCGAGATACTTGAACTCCTCCACTTGGGGCAGGAACTCATCCCTGACCCGGAGTGGGCACTCCACCCTTTTCCGGCTGAGAACCATAGCCTCAGATTTGGAGGTGCTGATTGTCATTCCCGCTGCTTCACACTCGGCTGCGAACCGAGCTGGAGGCCCTCACCCGATGAAGCCAACAGAACCACATCATCTGCAAAAATCAGAGATGAGATTCTGAGGCCACCAAAGCGAAAGCCCTCCGCCACTTGGCTGCGCCTAGAAATCCTGTCCATAAAAATTATGAACAGAACTGGAGACAAAGGGCAGCCCTGGCGGAGCCCATCACCCACCGGGAACGAGTCCGACTTATTGCCGGCAATGCGAACCAAGCTCTTGCAACGGTTGTATAGAGATCGAATGGCCCGTAGCAATGGGCCAGACACCCCATACTCCCGCAACACCTCCCACAGGACACCCCGAGGGACACGGTCGAATGCCTTCTCCAAGTCCACAAAACACATGTAGACTGGTTGGGCAAACTCCCATGCACCCTCAAGTATCCTCGAGAGGATAAAGAGCTGGTCCAGTGTTCCGCGACCAGGACGAAAACCACATTGTTCCTCCTGTATCCGAGGTTCGACTAGCGGACGAACTCTCCTTTCCAGCACCCTGGCATAGACTTTCCCAGGGAGGCTGAGGAGTGTGATCCCTCTGTAGTTGGAACACACCCTCCGGTCCCCTTTCTTAAAGATGGGGACCACCATCCCGGTCTGCCAGTCCACAGGTACTGCCCCTGATCTCCACGCAACATTGCAGAGGCGTGTCAACCAGGACAGCCCTACAACGTCCAGAGCCTTCAGGAACTCGGGGCGGACCTCATCAACACCAGGGGCTCTGCCACCAAGGAGTTGTTTAACTGCCTCAGTGACCTCGCCCTCGGAAATTGGCGGGTCATTCCCCTCATCCCCAGACTCTGCTTCTTCCTCGGAAGACGTTTCAGTGGGATTAAGGAGGTCCTCGAAGTATTCCTTCCACCGCCTGACAATTTTCTCAGTCGATGTCAGCAGCGCTCCGCCAGCACTATACACAGTGCAGGTAGAGCACCGCTTTCCCCTCCTGAGACGCCTGACGGTTTGCCAGAATCTCTTCGAGGCAGTCCGAAAGTCTTTTTCCATGGCCTCTCCGAACTCCTCCCACGCCCGAGTTTTTGCTTCAGCCACTGCCTGAGCCGCATTCCGCTCGGCCTGAAGATCTCGCGGACTGGGGCCTCTGCTAGACGTTCCCAGCACACCCTCACTACGCGTTTAGGTGCACCAGGTCTGTCCAGCGTCCTCCCCTGCCACCTGATATGATTTACAATCATAGTTTTTAAAAATTCTGACTGTAAACAGCTTTTACAGCTGTGATATTGTTTGACACTCGATATCAGGTGATCGGGTTTAATTTAAAGGTTTCTGTGTCCCAATGAGCCATTTACACTGACCAGTGTCAGTTTAATTGTAACACATTCATTATTTAGATTCAACAAAGAAATAACTGAATGTAAAAAATGGCAGCCCTCAGGCCAGGTTTATAGAGATATATGCATGCATTATGAAATTTATGTATCCCAGATAATTGTTATTCATCTAGTCATGGCATACCCACCCCTTCCTCCCCAGTTAACTGCAACCCAAAAGAACTAGTGGGGCTATTTACACACAACCAGTGTGGGGTAAAAAGAGCCACCAAAAAGCTGTCAGCCACAGATGTTCTAGAAGAATTAGAAACTCTACTTATGGAGAAACTTTCTAAGTCTAACAGGGGACAGGTACTCCTGCCCAAATAACATGATATAACCCCACGTACAGCCCAGCCATAAAATGAGCCAAGTCATTTAGTTAAAGACAGCATGGGACCAAATGCATGTAACCAGCCTGCACCAACCTGGCATTTCTTCCTCCTGAATTAAATTAATGAATGGATGAAAGTTAAATGACTACAAACCTAAAGCCACTAGTTCCCACACTGGAGCTCCCTGATACTGTGTGTTAACCGTATTTAGCTTGTATCAACAGTTGTAACAGGCTAAGCCACCTGATACACTGCATTGAATGATTGTTCCTGTCTTAATGATTTCAGCTGACTGGTTTCAGCTCAGATGTTCTGCTTTTTCCTTTCAGTAGATCAAAGCAGCTCGTGCTGCTTCTGCTTCCAATTTAATGGCAAGAAGAAGAAGAAGAAGGATAAGAATGCTTCAGCGAAGTGGCATTGATGGTCTCGGTGAACAGTCATGGTCACACACTGCATGTGGTTTTAAAAGCAACATGTCTGTTCACCACAACAATCGAGATGTGTAATATTAGTGCAGCTACGGTTTGTTCTTTGATCACTTAGACCAAAAAAGTGTTGTTTTCAGATTCTTTCTTTAAATCTATAAAGCACCTGCTCATTTTTTATTATAATCAGTTTCACATAAAACTTAGTTTTTCCTTTATGATCTTTTAATACTTACAGTACACTGTACATGTCTACATTAGAGACATTTCTGATACCTGTTTCTGTTGACTCAGAATTGTGAAATGTTGAGAAAAGGAGAAAAACAATGATTTCTAAGAAAATAAACCTTGATGGAAACATACAGAATGCGTTTCTGACGATTACATGCATTTGAATGGGGAACTCGCCCGAAACAAAGTATAGGTTTTCATTATGTGAATAACTTGGAAATCTTAGCTCAAACAGCTGGAAAACCTGTTTTCCCAGCACGGAGACCTTGAGTTCTATAATATAAGGCCATAAACATGTTTGTCTGAGTCTTCTATCAAAAGTTACAGCTATTTCTATGAAGTTGTACAAAAACGCTTTCTTTCGCCAAGACAGTGCGTTTCTCACTGTTACATGCATTTGAATGGGGAACTCGACCGAAACAAAGTATAGGTTTTCATTATGTGAATAACTTCGAAATCTTAGCTCAAACAGCTGCAAAACCTGTTTGCCCAGCACCGGAACCTTGAGTTCTATAAGATAAAGCCATAAACATGTGTATCCGAGTCTTCTATCAAAAGTTACAGCTATTCATATGAAGTTGTACAAAAACGCTTTCTTTCGCCAAGACAGTGCGTTTCTCACTGTTACATGCATTTGAATGGGGAACTCGACCGAAACAAAGTATAGGTTTTCATTATGTGAATAACTTGGAAATCTTAGCTCAAACAGCTGCAAAACCTGTTTTCCCAGCACGGGAACCTTGAGTTCTATAAGATAAAGCCATAAACACGTGTATCCGAGTCTTCTATCAAAAGTTACAGCTATTCATATGAAGTTGTACAAAAACGCTTTCTTTCGCCAAGACAGTGCGTTTCTCACTGTTACATGCATTTGAATGGGGAACTCGACCGAAACAAAGTATAGGTTTTCATTATGTGAATAACTTGGAAATCTTAGCTCAAACAGCTGCAAAACCTGTTTTCCCAGCACGGAGACCTTGAGTTCTATAATATAAGGCCATAAACATGTTTGTCTGAGTCTTCTATCAAAAGTTACAGCTATTTCTATGAAGTTGTACAAAAACGCTTTCTTTCGCCAATACAGTGCGTTTCTCACTGTTACATGCATTTGAATGGGGAACTCGACCGAAACAAAGTATAGGTTTTCATTATGTGAATAACTTGGAAATCTTAGCTCAAACAGCTGCGAAACCTGTTTTCCCAGCACGGGAACCTTGAGTTCTATAAGATAAAGCCATAAACATGTGTATCCGAGTCTTCTATCAAAAGTTACAGCTATTCATATGAAGTTGTACAAAAACGCTTTCTTTCGCCAAGACAGTGCGTTTCTCACTGTTACATGCATTTGAATGGGGAACTCGACCGAAACAAAGTATAGGTTTTCATTATGTGAATAACTTGGAAATCTTAGCTCAAACAGCTGCAAAACCTGTTTGCCCAGCACGGGAACCTTGAGTTCTATAAGATAAAGCCATAAACATGTGTATCCGAGTCTTCTATCAAAAGTTACAGCTATTCATATGAAGTTGTACAAAAACGCTTTCTTTCGCCAAGACAGTGCGTTTCTCACTGTTACATGCATTTGAATGGGGAACTCGACCGAAACAAAGTATAGGTTTTCATTATGTGAATAACTTGGAAATCTTAGCTCAAACAGCTGCAAAACCTGTTTTCCCAGCACGGGAACCTTGAGTTCTATAAGATAAAGCCATAAACATGTGTATCCGAGTCTTCTATCAAAAGTTACAGCTATTCATATGAAGTTGTACAAAAACGCTTTCTTTCGCCAAGACAGTGCGTTTCTCACTGTTACATGCATTTGAATGGGGAACTCGACCGAAACAAAGTATAGGTTTTCATTATGTGAATAACTTGGAAATCTTAGCTCAAACAGCTGCAAAACCTGTTTTCCCAGCACGGGAACCTTGAGTTCTATAAGATAAAGCCATAAACATGTGTATCCGAGTCTTCTATCAAAAGTTACAGCTATTCATATGAAGTTGTACAAAAACGCTTTCTTTCGCCAAGACAGTGCGTTTCTCACTGTTACATGCATTTGAATGGGGAACTCGACCGAAACAAAGTATAGGTTTTCATTATGTGAATAACTTGGAAATCTTAGCTCAAACAGCTAAGGTTCCTGTTTTCCCAGCACGGAGACCTTGAGTTCTATAATATAAGGCCATAAACATGTTTGTCTGAGTCTTCTATCAAAAGTTACAGCTATTTCTATGAAGTTGTACAAAAACGCTTTCTTTCGCCAATACAGTGCGTTTCTCACTGTTACATGCATTTGAATGGGGAACTCGACCGAAACAAAGTATAGGTTTTCATTATGTGAATAACTTGGAAATCTTAGCTCAAACAGCTGCGAAACCTGTTTTCCCAGCACGGGAACCTTGAGTTCTATAAGATAAAGCCATAAACATGTGTATCCGAGTCTTCTATCAAAAGTTACAGCTATTCATATGAAGTTGTACAAAAACGCTTTCTTTCGCCAAGACAGTGCGTTTCTCACTGTTACATGCATTTGAATGGGGAACTCGACCGAAACAAAGTATAGGTTTTCATTATGTGAATAACTTGGAAATCTTAGCTCAAACAGCTGCAAAACCTGTTTGCCCAGCACGGGAACCTTGAGTTCTATAAGATAAAGCCATAAACATGTGTATCCGAGTCTTCTATCAAAAGTTACAGCTATTCATATGAAGTTGTACAAAAACGCTTTCTTTCGCCAAGACAGTGCGTTTCTCACTGTTACATGCATTTGAATGGGGAACTCGACCGAAACAAAGTATAGGTTTTCATTATGTGAATAACTTGGAAATCTTAGCTCAAACAGCTGCAAAACCTGTTTTCCCAGCACGGGAACCTTGAGTTCTATAAGATAAAGCCATAAACATGTGTATCCGAGTCTTCTATCAAAAGTTACAGCTATTCATATGAAGTTGTACAAAAACGCTTTCTTTCGCCAAGACAGTGCGTTTCTCACTGTTATATGCATTTGAATGGGGAACTCGACCGAAACAAAGTATAGGTTTTCATTATGTGAATAACTTGGAAATCTTAACTCAAACAGCTGCAAAACCTGTTTTCCCAGCACGGGGACCTTCAGTTCTATAATATAAGCCATAAACATGTTTGTCTGAGTCTTCTATCAAAAGTTACAGCTATTTCTATGAAGTTGTACAAAAACGCTTTCTTTCGCCAAGACAGTGCGTTTCTCACTGTTACATGCATTTGAATGGGGAACTCGACCGAAACAAAGTATAGGTTTTCATTATGTGAATAACTTGGAAATCTTAGCTCAAACAGCTAAGGTTCCTGTTTTCCCAGCACGGGAACCTTGAGTTCTATAAGATAAAGCCATAAACATGTGTATCCGAGTCTTCTATCAAAAGTTACAGCTATTCATATGAAGTTGTACAAAAACGCTTTCTTTCGCCAAGACAGTGCGTTTCTCACTGTTACATGCATTTGAATGGGGAACTCGACCGAAACAAAGTATAGGTTTTCATTATGTGAATAACTTGGAAATCTTAGCTCAAACAGCTGCAAAACCTGTTTTCCCAGCACGGGAACCTTGAGTTCTATAAGATAAAGCCATAAACATGTGTATCCGAGTCTTCTATCAAAAGTTACAGCTATTCATATGAAGTTGTACAAAAACGCTTTCTTTCGCCAAGACAGTGCGTTTCTCACTGTTACATGCATTTGAATGGGGAACTCGACCGAAACAAAGTATAGGTTTTCATTATGTGAATAACTTGGAAATCTTAGCTCAAACAGCTAAGGTTCCTGTTTTCCCAGCACGGGAACCTTGAGTTCTATAAGATAAAGCCATAAACATGTGTATCCGAGTCTTCTATCAAAAGTTACAGCTATTCATATGAAGTTGTACAAAAACGCTTTCTTTCGCCAAGACAGTGCGTTTCTCACTGTTACATGCATTTGAATGGGGAACTCGACCGAAACAAAGTATAGGTTTTCATTATGTGAATAACTTGGAAATCTTAGCTCAAACAGCTGCAAAACCTGTTTTCCCAGCACGGGAACCTTGAGTTCTATAAGATAAAGCCATAAACATGTGTATCCGAGTCTTCTACCAAAAGTTACAGCTATTCATATGAAGTTGTACAAAAACGCTTTCTTTCGCCAAGACAGTGCGTTTCTCACTGTTACATGCATTTGAATGGGGAACTCGACCGAAACAAAGTATAGGTTTTCATTATGTGAATAACTTGGAAATCTTAGCTCAAACAGCTGCAAAACGTGTTTGCCCAGCACGGGAACCTTGAGTTCTATAAGATAAAGCCATAAACATGTGTATCCGAGTCTTCTATCAAAAGTTACAGCTATTCATATGAAGTTGTACAAAAACGCTTTCTTTCGCCAAGACAGTGCGTTTCTCACTGTTACATGCATTTGAATGGGGAACTCGACCGAAACAAAGTATAGGTTTTCATTATGTGAATAACTTGGAAATCTTAGCTCAAACAGCTGCAAAACCTGTTTTCCCAGCACGGGAACCTTGAGTTCTATAAGATAAAGCCATAAACATGTGTATCTGAGTCTTCTATCAAAAGTTACAGCTATTCATATGAAGTTGTACAAAAACGCTTTCTTTCGCCAAGACAGTGCGTTTCTCACTGTTACATGCATTTGAATGGGGAACTCGACCGAAACAAAGTATAGGTTTTCATTATGTGAATAACTTGGAAATCTTAACTCAAACAGCTGCAAAACCTGTTTTCCCAGCACGGGGACCTTCAGTTCTATAATATAAGCCATAAACATGTTTGTCTGAGTCTTCTATCAAAAGTTACAGCTATTTCTATGAAGTTGTACAAAAACGCTTTCTTTCGCCAAGACAGTGCGTTTCTCACTGTTACATGCATTTGAATGGGGAACTCGACCGAAACAAAGTATAGGTTTTCATTATGTGAATAACTTGGAAATCTTAGCTCAAACAGCTAAGGTTCCTGTTTTCCCAGCACGGGAACCTTGAGTTCTATAAGATAAAGCCATAAACATGTGTATCCGAGTCTTCTATCAAAAGTTACAGCTATTCATATGAAGTTGTACAAAAACGCTTTCTTTCGCCAAGACAGTGCGTTTCTCACTGTTACATGCATTTGAATGGGGAACTCGACCGAAACAAAGTATAGGTTTTCATTATGTGAATAACTTGGAAATCTTAGCTCAAACAGCTGCAAAACCTGTTTTCCCAGCACGGGAACCTTGAGTTCTATAAGATAAAGCCATAAACATGTGTATCCGAGTCTTCTATCAAAAGTTACAGCTATTCATATGAAGTTGTACAAAAACGCTTTCTTTCGCCAAGACAGTGCGTTTCTCACTGTTACATGCATTTGAATGGGGAACTCGACCGAAACAAAGTATAGGTTTTCATTATGTGAATAACTTGGAAATCTTAACTCAAACAGCTTCAAAACCTGTTTTCCCAGCACGGGGACCTTCAGTTCTATAATATAAGCCATAAACATGTTTGTCTGAGTCTTCTATCAAAAGTTACAGCTATTTCTATGAAGTTGTACAAAAACGCTTTCTTTCGCCAAGACAGTGCGTTTCTCACTGTTACATGCATTTGAATGGGGAACTCGACCGAAACAAAGTATAGGTTTTCATTATGTGAATAACTTGGAAATCTTAGCTCAAACAGCTAAGGTTCCTGTTTTCCCAGCACGGGAACCTTGAGTTCTATAAGATAAAGCCATAAACATGTGTATCCGAGTCTTCTATCAAAAGTTACAGCTATTCATATGAAGTTGTACAAAAACGCTTTCTTTCGCCAAGACAGTGCGTTTCTCACTGTTACATGCATTTGAATGGGGAACTCGACCGAAACAAAGTATAGGTTTTCATTATGTGAATAACTTGGAAATCTTAGCTCAAACAGCTGCAAAACCTGTTTTCCCAGCACGGGAACCTTGAGTTCTATAAGATAAAGCCATAAACATGTGTATCCGAGTCTTCTATCAAAAGTTACAGCTATTCATATGAAGTTGTACAAAAACGCTTTCTTTCGCCAAGACAGTGCGTTTCTCACTGTTACATGCATTTGAATGGGGAACTCGACCGAAACAAAGTATAGGTTTTCATTATGTGAATAACTTGGAAATCTTAGCTCAAACAGCTGCAAAACCTGTTTTCCCAGCACGGAGACCTTGAGTTCTATAATATAAGGCCATAAACATGTTTGTCTGAGTCTTCTATCAAAAGTTACAGCGATTTATATGAAGTTGTTCAAAAACGCTTTATTTCGCCAAGACAATGCGTTTCTCACTGTTACATGCATTTGAATGGGAAACTCGCCTGAAACAACGTATAGGTTTTCATTATGTGAATAATTTTAAAATCTTAGCTCAAACGGCTGCAAAACCTGTTTGCCCAGCACGGGGATATTGAGTTCTATAAGATAAAGCCATAAACATGTTTGTCTGAGTCTTCTATCAAAAGTTACAGCGATTTATATGAAGTTGTTCAAAAACGCTTTATTTCGCCAAGACAATGCGTTTCTCACTGTTACATGCATTTGAATGGGAAACTCGCCTGAAACAAAGTATAGGTTTTCATTATGTGAATAATTTTAAAATCTTAGCTCAAACGGCTGCAAAACCTGTTCTGTTTGCCCAGCACGGGGATATTGAGTTCTATAAGATAAAGCCATAAACATGTTTGTCTGAGTCTTCTATCAAAAGTTACAGCGCTTTATATGAAGTTGTTCAAAAACGCTTTATTTCGCCAAGACAATGCGTTTCTCACTGTTACATGCATTTGAATGGGAAACTCGCCTGAAACAAAGTATAGGTTTTCATTATGTGAATAATTTTAAAATCTTAGCTCAAACGGCTGCAAAACCTGTTTGCCCAAGCACGGGGATATTGAGTTCTATAAGATAAAGCCATAAACATGTTTGTCTGAGTCTTCTATCAAAAGTTACAGCGATTTATATGAAGTTGTTCAAAAACGCTTTATTTCGCCAAGACAATGCGTTTCTCACTGTTACATGCATTTGAATGGGAAACTCGCCTGAAACAAAGTATAGGTTTTCATTATGTGAATAATTTTAAAATCTTAGCTCAAACAGCTGCAAAACCTGTTTGCCCAGCACAGGGATATTGAGTTCTATAAGATAAAGCCATAAACATGTTTGTCTGAGTCTTCTATCAAAAGTTACAGCGATTTATATGAAGTTGTTCAAAAACGCTTTATTTCGCCAAGACAATGCGTTTCTCACTGTTACATGCATTTGAATGGGAAACTCGCCTGAAACAACGTATAGGTTTTCATTATGTGAATAATTTTAAAATCTTAGCTCAAACGGCTGCAAAACCTGTTTGCCCAGCACGGGGATATTGAGTTCTATAAGATAAAGCCATAAACATGTTTGTCTGAGTCTTCTATCAAAAGTTACAGCGATTTATATGAAGTTGTTCAAAAACGCTTTATTTCGCCAAGACAATGCGTTTCTCACTGTTACATGCATTTGAATGGGAAACTCGCCTGAAACAAAGTATAGGTTTTCATTATGTGAATAATTTTAAAATCTTAGCTCAAACGGCTGCAAAACCTGTTCTGTTTGCCCAGCACGGGGATATTGAGTTCTATAAGATAAAGCCATAAACATGTTTGTCTGAGTCTTCTATCAAAAGTTACAGCGCTTTATATGAAGTTGTTCAAAAACGCTTTATTTCGCCAAGACAATGCGTTTCTCACTGTTACATGCATTTGAATGGGAAACTCGCCTGAAACAAAGTATAGGTTTTCATTATGTGAATAATTTTAAAATCTTAGCTCAAACGGCTGCAAAACCTGTTTGCCCAAGCACGGGGATATTGAGTTCTATAAGATAAAGCCATAAACATGTTTGTCTGAGTCTTCTATCAAAAGTTACAGCGATTTATATGAAGTTGTTCAAAAACGCTTTATTTCGCCAAGACAATGCGTTTCTCACTGTTACATGCATTTGAATGGGAAACTCGCCTGAAACAAAGTATAGGTTTTCATTATGTGAATAATTTTAAAATCTTAGCTCAAACAGCTGCAAAACCTGTTTGCCCAGCACAGGGATATTGAGTTCTATAAGATAAAGCCATAAACATGTTTGTCTGAGTCTTCTATCAAAAGTTACAGCGATTTATATGAAGTTGTTCAAAAACGCTTTATTTCGCCAAGACAATGCGTTTCTCACTGTTACATGCATTTGAATGGGAAACTCGCCTGAAACAACGTATAGGTTTTCATTATGTGAATAATTTTAAAATCTTAGCTCAAACGGCTGCAAAACCTGTTTGCCCAGCACGGGGATATTGAGTTCTATAAGATAAAGCCATAAACATGTTTGTCTGAGTCTTCTATCAAAAGTTACAGCGATTTATATGAAGTTGTTCAAAAACGCTTTATTTCGCCAAGACAATGCGTTTCTCACTGTTACATGCATTTGAATGGGAAACTCGCCTGAAACAAAGTATAGGTTTTCATTATGTGAATAATTTTAAAATCTTAGCTCAAACGGCTGCAAAACCTGTTTGCCCAGCACAGGGATATTGAGTTCTATAAGATAAAGCCATAAACATGTTTGTCTGAGTCTTCTATCAAAAGTTACAGCGATTTATATGAAGTTGTTCAAAAACGCTTTATTTCGCCAAGACAATGCGTTTCTCACTGTTACATGCATTTGAATGGGAAACTCGCCTGAAACAAAGTATAGGTTTTCATTATGTGAATAATTTTAAAATCTTAGCTCAAACGGCTGCAAAACCTGTTTGCCCAGCACAGGGATATTGAGTTCTATAAGATAAAGCCATAAACATGTTTGTCTGAGTCTTCTATCAAAAGTTACAGCGATTTATATGAAGTTGTTCAAAAACGCTTTATTTCGCCAAGACAATGCGTTTCTCACTGTTACATGCATTTGA
The DNA here is from genome assembly GCF_965226115.1 of Aulonocara stuartgranti. Classification (NCBI taxonomy): domain Eukaryota; kingdom Metazoa; phylum Chordata; class Actinopteri; order Cichliformes; family Cichlidae; genus Aulonocara; species Aulonocara stuartgranti. Next base: position 27,832,771 of record NC_138959.1, read on the forward strand.
ATGGGAAACTCGCCTGAAACAAAGTATAGGTTTTCATTATGTGAATAATTTTAAAATCTTAGCTCAAACGGCTGCAAAACCTGTTTGCCCAGCACAGGGATATTGAGTTCTATAAGATAAAGCCATAAACATGTTTGTCTGAGTCTTCTATCAAAAGTTACAGCGATTTATATGAAGTTGTTCAAAAACGCTTTATTTCGCCAAGACAATGCGTTTCTCACTGTTACATGCATTTGAATGGGAAACTCGCCTGAAACAACGTATAGGTTTTCATTATGTGAATAATTTTAAAATCTTAGCTCAAACGGCTGCAAAACCTGTTTGCCCAGCACGGGGATATTGAGTTCTATAAGATAAAGCCATAAACATGTTTGTCTGAGTCTTCTATCAAAAGTTACAGCGATTTATATGAAGTTGTTCAAAAACGCTTTATTTCGCCAAGACAATGCGTTTCTCACTGTTACATGCATTTGAATGGGAAACTCGCCTGAAACAAAGTATAGGTTTTCATTATGTGAATAATTTTAAAATCTTAGCTCAAACGGCTGCAAAACCTGTTTGCCCAGCACAGGGATATTGAGTTCTATAAGATAAAGCCATAAACATGTTTGTCTGAGTCTTCTATCTAAAGTTACAGCGATTTATATGAAGTTGTTCAAAAACGCTTTATTTCGCCAAGACAATGCGTTTCTCACTGTTACATGCATTTGAATGGGAAACTCGCCTGAAACAAAGTATAGGTTTTCATTATGTGAATAATTTTAAAATCTTAGCTCAAACGGCTGCAAAACCTGTTTGCCCAGCACGGGGATATTGAGTTCTATAAGATAAAGCCATAAACATGTTTGTCTGAGTCTTCTATCAAAAGTTACAGCGATTTATATGAAGTTGTTCAAAAACGCTTTATTTCGCCAAGACAATGCGTTTCTCACTGTTACATGCATTTGAATGGGAAACTCGCCTGAAACAACGTATAGGTTTTCATTATGTGAATAATTTTAAAATCTTAGCTCAAACGGCTGCAAAACCTGTTTGCCCAGCACGGGGATATTGAGTTCTATAAGATAAAGCCATAAACATGTTTGTCTGAGTCTTCTATCAAAAGTTACAGCGATTTATATGAAGTTGTTCAAAAACGCTTTATTTCGCCAAGACAATGCGTTTCTCACTGTTACATGCATTTGAATGGGAAACTCGCCTGAAACAAAGTATAGGTTTTCATTATGTGAATAATTTTAAAATCTTAGCTCAAACGGCTGCAAAACCTGTTCTGTTTGCCCAGCACGGGGATATTGAGTTCTATAAGATAAAGCCATAAACATGTTTGTCTGAGTCTTCTATCAAAAGTTACAGCGATTTATATGAAGTTGTTCAAAAACGCTTTATTTCGCCAAGACAATGCGTTTCTCACTGTTACATGCATTTGAATGGGAAACTCGCCTGAAACAACGTATAGGTTTTCATTATGTGAATAATTTTAAAATCTTAGCTCAAACGGCTGCAAAACCTGTTTGCCCAGCACGGGGATATTGAGTTCTATAAGATAAAGCCATAAACATGTTTGTCTGAGTCTTCTATCAAAAGTTACAGCGATTTATATGAAGTTGTTCAAAAACGCTTTATTTCGCCAAGACAATGCGTTTCTCACTGTTACATGCATTTGAATGGGAAACTCGCCTGAAACAACGTATAGGTTTTCATTATGTGAATAATTTTAAAATCTTAGCTCAAACGGCTGCAAAACCTGTTTGCCCAGCACGGGGATATTGAGTTCTATAAGATAAAGCCATAAACATGTTTGTCTGAGTCTTCTATCAAAAGTTACAGCGATTTATATGAAGTTGTTCAAAAACGCTTTATTTCGCCAAGACAATGCGTTTCTCACTGTTACATGCATTTGAATGGGAAACTCGCCTGAAACAAAGTATAGGTTTTCATTATGTGAATAATTTTAAAATCTTAGCTCAAACGGCTGCAAAACCTGTTCTGTTTGCCCAGCACGGGGATATTGAGTTCTATAAGATAAAGCCATAAACATGTTTGTCTGAGTCTTCTATCAAAAGTTACAGCGATTTATATGAAGTTGTTCAAAAACGCTTTATTTCGCCAAGACAATGCGTTTCTCACTGTTACATGCATTTGAATGGGAAACTCGCCTGAAACAACGTATAGGTTTTCATTATGTGAATAATTTTAAAATCTTAGCTCAAACGGCTGCAAAACCTGTTTGCCCAGCACGGGGATATTGAGTTCTATAAGATAAAGCCATAAACATGTTTGTCTGAGTCTTCTATCAAAAGTTACAGCGATTTATATGAAGTTGTTCAAAAACGCTTTATTTCGCCAAGACAATGCGTTTCTCACTGTTACATGCATTTGAATGGGAAACTCGCCTGAAACAAAGTATAGGTTTTCATTATGTGAATAATTTTAAAATCTTAGCTCAAACGGCTGCAAAACCTGTTTGCCCAGCACAGGGATATTGAGTTCTATAAGATAAAGCCATAAACATGTTTGTCTGAGTCTTCTATCAAAAGTTACAGCGATTTATATGAAGTTGTTCAAAAACGCTTTATTTCGCCAAGACAATGCGTTTCTCACTGTTACATGCATTTGAATGGGAAACTCGCCTGAAACAACGTATAGGTTTTCATTATGTGAATAATTTTAAAATCTTAGCTCAAACGGCTGCAAAACCTGTTTGCCCAGCACGGGGATATTGAGTTCTATAAGATAAAGCCATAAACATGTTTGTCTGAGTCTTCTATCAAAAGTTACAGCGATTTATATGAAGTTGTTCAAAAACGCTTTATTTCGCCAAGACAGTGTGTTTCTCACTGTTACATGCATTTGAATGGGAAACTCGCCTGAAACAAAGTATAGGTTTTCATTATGTGAATAATTTTAAAATCTTAGCTCAAACGGCTGCAAAACCTGTTTGCCCAGCACAGGGATATTGAGTTCTATAAGATAAAGCCATAAACATGTTTGTCTGAGTCTTCTATCAAAAGTTACAGCGATTTATATGAAGTTGTTCAAAAACGCTTTATTTCGCCAAGACAATGCGTTTCTCACTGTTACATGCATTTGAATGGGAAACTCGCCTGAAACAAAGTATAGGTTTTCATTATGTGAATAATTTTAAAATCTTAGCTCAAACGGCTGCAAAACCTGTTCTGTTTGCCCAGCACGGGGATATTGAGTTCTATAAGATAAAGCCATAAACATGTTTGTCTGAGTCTTCTATCAAAAGTTACAGCGATTTATATGAAGTTGTTCAAAAACGCTTTATTTCGCCAAGACAATGCGTTTCTCACTGTTACATGCATTTGAATGGGAAACTCGCCTGAAACAAAGTATAGGTTTTCATTATGTGAATAATTTTAAAATCTTAGCTCAAACGGCTGCAAAACCTGTTTGCCCAGCACAGGGATATTGAGTTCTATAAGATAAAGCCATAAACATGTTTGTCTGAGTCTTCTATCAAAAGTTACAGCGATTTATATGAAGTTGTTCAAAAACGCTTTATTTCGCCAAGACAATGCGTTTCTCACTGTTACATGCATTTGAATGGGAAACTCGCCTGAAACAAAGTATAGGTTTTCATTATGTGAATAATTTTAAAATCTTAGCTCAAACGGCTGCAAAACCTGTTCTGTTTGCCCAGCACGGGGATATTGAGTTCTATAAGATAAAGCCATAAACATGTTTGTCTGAGTCTTCTATCAAAAGTTACAGCGATTTATATGAAGTTGTTCAAAAACGCTTTATTTCGCCAAGACAATGCGTTTCTCACTGTTACATGCATTTGAATGGGAAACTCGCCTGAAACAACGTATAGGTTTTCATTATGTGAATAATTTTAAAATCTTAGCTCAAACGGCTGCAAAACCTGTTTGCCCAGCACGGGGATATTGAGTTCTATAAGATAAAGCCATAAACATGTTTGTCTGAGTCTTCTATCAAAAGTTACAGCGATTTATATGAAGTTGTTCAAAAACGCTTTATTTCGCCAAGACAATGCGTTTCTCACTGTTACATGCATTTGAATGGGAAACTCGCCTGAAACAAAGTATAGGTTTTCATTATGTGAATAATTTTAAAATCTTAGCTCAAACGGCTGCAAAACCTCTTCTGTTTGCCCAGCACGGGGATATTGAGTTCTATAAGATAAAGCCATAAACATGTTTGTCTGAGTCTTCTATCAAAAGTTACAGCGATTTATATGAAGTTGTTCAAAAACGCTTTATTTCGCCAAGACAATGCGTTTCTCACTGTTACATGCATTTGAATGGGAAACTCGCCTGAAACAACGTATAGGTTTTCATTATGTGAATAATTTTAAAATCTTAGCTCAAACGGCTGCAAAACCTGTTTGCCCAGCACGGGGATATTGAGTTCTATAAGATAAAGCCATAAACATGTTTGTCTGAGTCTTCTATCAAAAGTTACAGCGATTTATATGAAGTTGTTCAAAAACGCTTTATTTCGCCAAGACAATGCGTTTCTCACTGTTACATGCATTTGAATGGGAAACTCGCCTGAAACAAAGTATAGGTTTTCATTATGTGAATAATTTTAAAATCTTAGCTCAAACGGCTGCAAAACCTGTTTGCCCAGCACGGGGATATTGAGTTCTATAAGATAAAGCCATAAACATGTTTGTCTGAGTCTTCTATCAAAAGTTACAGCGATTTATATGAAGTTGTTCAAAAACGCTTTATTTCGCCAAGACAATGCGTTTCTCACTGTTACATGCATTTGAATGGGAAACTCGCCTGAAACAACGTATAGGTTTTCATTATGTGAATAATTTTAAAATCTTAGCTCAAACGGCTGCAAAACCTGTTTGCCCAGCACGGGGATATTGAGTTCTATAAGATAAAGCCATAAACATGTTTGTCTGAGTCTTCTATCAAAAGTTACAGCGATTTATATGAAGTTGTTCAAAAACGCTTTATTTCGCCAAGACAATGCGTTTCTCACTGTTACATGCATTTGAATGGGAAACTCGCCTGAAACAAAGTATAGGTTTTCATTATGTGAATAATTTTAAAATCTTAGCTCAAACGGCTGCAAAACCTGTTCTGTTTGCCCAGCACGGGGATATTGAGTTCTATAAGATAAAGCCATAAACATGTTTGTCTGAGTCTTCTATCAAAAGTTACAGCGATTTATATGAAGTTGTTCAAAAACGCTTTATTTCGCCAAGACAATGCGTTTCTCACTGTTACATGCATTTGAATGGGAAACTCGCCTGAAACAACGTATAGGTTTTCATTATGTGAATAATTTTAAAATCTTAGCTCAAACGGCTGCAAAACCTGTTTGCCCAGCACGGGGATATTGAGTTCTATAAGATAAAGCCATAAACATGTTTGTCTGAGTCTTCTATCAAAAGTTACAGCGATTTATATGAAGTTGTTCAAAAACGCTTTATTTCGCCAAGACAATGCGTTTCTCACTGTTACATGCATTTGAATGGGAAACTCGCCTGAAACAACGTATAGGTTTTCATTATGTGAATAATTTTAAAATCTTAGCTCAAACGGCTGCAAAACCTGTTTGCCCAGCACGGGGATATTGAGTTCTATAAGATAAAGCCATAAACATGTTTGTCTGAGTCTTCTATCAAAAGTTACAGCGATTTATATGAAGTTGTTCAAAAACGCTTTATTTCGCCAAGACAATGCGTTTCTCACTGTTACATGCATTTGAATGGGAAACTCGCCTGAAACAAAGTATAGGTTTTCATTATGTGAATAATTTTAAAATCTTAGCTCAAACGGCTGCAAAACCTGTTCTGTTTGCCCAGCACGGGGATATTGAGTTCTATAAGATAAAGCCATAAACATGTTTGTCTGAGTCTTCTATCAAAAGTTACAGCGATTTATATGAAGTTGTTCAAAAACGCTTTATTTCGCCAAGACAATGCGTTTCTCACTGTTACATGCATTTGAATGGGAAACTCGCCTGAAACAACGTATAGGTTTTCATTATGTGAATAATTTTAAAATCTTAGCTCAAACGGCTGCAAAACCTGTTTGCCCAGCACGGGGATATTGAGTTCTATAAGATAAAGCCATAAACATGTTTGTCTGAGTCTTCTATCAAAAGTTACAGCGATTTATATGAAGTTGTTCAAAAACGCTTTATTTCGCCAAGACAATGCGTTTCTCACTGTTACATGCATTTGAATGGGAAACTCGCCTGAAACAAAGTATAGGTTTTCATTATGTGAATAATTTTAAAATCTTAGCTCAAACGGCTGCAAAACCTGTTTGCCCAGCACGGGGATATTGAGTTCTATAAGATAAAGCCATAAACATGTTTGTCTGAGTCTTCTATCAAAAGTTACAGCGATTTATATGAAGTTGTTCAAAAACGCTTTATTTCGCCAAGACAATGCGTTTCTCACTGTTACATGCATTTGAATGGGAAACTCGCCTGAAACAAAGTATAGGTTTTCATTATGTGAATAATTTTAAAATCTTAGCTCAAACGGCTGCAAAACCTGTTCTGTTTGCCCAGCACGGGGATATTGAGTTCTATAAGATAAAGCCATAAACATGTTTGTCTGAGTCTTCTATCAAAAGTTACAGCGATTTATATGAAGTTGTTCAAAAACGCTTTATTTCGCCAAGACAGTGTGTTTCTCACTGTTACATGCATTTGAATGGGAAACTCGCCTGAAACAAAGTATAGGTTTTCATTATGTGAATAATTTTAAAATCTTAGCTCAAACGGCTGCAAAACCTGTTTGCCCAGCACAGGGATATTGAGTTCTATAAGATAAAGCCATAAACATGTTTGTCTGAGTCTTCTATCAAAAGTTACAGCGATTTATATGAAGTTGTTCAAAAACGCTTTATTTCGCCAAGACAATGCGTTTCTCACTGTTACATGCATTTGAATGGGAAACTCGCCTGAAACAAAGTATAGGTTTTCATTATGTGAATAATTTTAAAATCTTAGCTCAAACGGCTGCAAAACCTGTTCTGTTTGCCCAGCACGGGGATATTGAGTTCTATAAGATAAAGCCATAAACATGTTTGTCTGAGTCTTCTATCAAAAGTTACAGCGATTTATATGAAGTTGTTCAAAAACGCTTTATTTCGCCAAGACAATGCGTTTCTCACTGTTACATGCATTTGAATGGGAAACTCGCCTGAAACAAAGTATAGGTTTTCATTATGTGAATAATTTTAAAATCTTAGCTCAAACGGCTGCAAAACCTGTTTGCCCAGCACAGGGATATTGAGTTCTATAAGATAAAGCCATAAACATGTTTGTCTGAGTCTTCTATCAAAAGTTACAGCGATTTATATGAAGTTGTTCAAAAACGCTTTATTTCGCCAAGACAATGCGTTTCTCACTGTTACATGCATTTGAATGGGAAACTCGCCTGAAACAAAGTATAGGTTTTCATTATGTGAATAATTTTAAAATCTTAGCTCAAACGGCTGCAAAACCTGTTCTGTTTGCCCAGCACGGGGATATTGAGTTCTATAAGATAAAGCCATAAACATGTTTGTCTGAGTCTTCTATCAAAAGTTACAGCGATTTATATGAAGTTGTTCAAAAACGCTTTATTTCGCCAAGACAATGCGTTTCTCACTGTTACATGCATTTGAATGGGAAACTCGCCTGAAACAACGTATAGGTTTTCATTATGTGAATAATTTTAAAATCTTAGCTCAAACGGCTGCAAAACCTGTTTGCCCAGCACGGGGATATTGAGTTCTATAAGATAAAGCCATAAACATGTTTGTCTGAGTCTTCTATCAAAAGTTACAGCGATTTATATGAAGTTGTTCAAAAACGCTTTATTTCGCCAAGACAATGCGTTTCTCACTGTTACATGCATTTGAATGGGAAACTCGCCTGAAACAAAGTATAGGTTTTCATTATGTGAATAATTTTAAAATCTTAGCTCAAACGGCTGCAAAACCTCTTCTGTTTGCCCAGCACGGGGATATTGAGTTCTATAAGATAAAGCCATAAACATGTTTGTCTGAGTCTTCTATCAAAAGTTACAGCGATTTATATGAAGTTGTTCAAAAACGCTTTATTTCGCCAAGACAATGCGTTTCTCACTGTTACATGCATTTGAATGGGAAACTCGCCTGAAACAACGTATAGGTTTTCATTATGTGAATAATTTTAAAATCTTAGCTCAAACGGCTGCAAAACCTGTTTGCCCAGCACGGGGATATTGAGTTCTATAAGATAAAGCCATAAACATGTTTGTCTGAGTCTTCTATCAAAAGTTACAGCGATTTATATGAAGTTGTTCAAAAACGCTTTATTTCGCCAAGACAATGCGTTTCTCACTGTTACATGCATTTGAATGGGAAACTCGCCTGAAACAAAGTATAGGTTTTCATTATGTGAATAATTTTAAAATCTTAGCTCAAACGGCTGCAAAACCTGTTCTGTTTGCCCAGCACGGGGATATTGAGTTCTATAAGATAAAGCCATAAACATGTTTGTCTGAGTCTTCTATCAAAAGTTACAGCGATTTATATGAAGTTGTTCAAAAACGCTTTATTTCGCCAAGACAATGCGTTTCTCACTGTTACATGCATTTGAATGGGAAACTCGCCTGAAACAACGTATAGGTTTTCATTATGTGAATAATTTTAAAATCTTAGCTCAAACGGCTGCAAAACCTGTTTGCCCAGCACGGGGATATTGAGTTCTATAAGATAAAGCCATAAACATGTTTGTCTGAGTCTTCTATCAAAAGTTACAGCGATTTATATGAAGTTGTTCAAAAACGCTTTATTTCGCCAAGACAATGCGTTTCTCACTGTTACATGCATTTGAATGGGAAACTCGCCTGAAACAAAGTATAGGTTTTCATTATGTGAATAATTTTAAAATCTTAGCTCAAACGGCTGCAAAACCTCTTCTGTTTGCCCAGCACGGGGATATTGAGTTCTATAAGATAAAGCCATAAACATGTTTGTCTGAGTCTTCTATCAAAAGTTACAGCGATTTATATGAAGTTGTTCAAAAACGCTTTATTTCGCCAAGACAATGCGTTTCTCACTGTTACATGCATTTGAATGGGAAACTCGCCTGAAACAACGTATAGGTTTTCATTATGTGAATAATTTTAAAATCTTAGCTCAAACGGCTGCAAAACCTGTTTGCCCAGCACGGGGATATTGAGTTCTATAAGATAAAGCCATAAACATGTTTGTCTGAGTCTTCTATCAAAAGTTACAGCGATTTATATGAAGTTGTTCAAAAACGCTTTATTTCGCCAAGACAATGCGTTTCTCACTGTTACATGCATTTGAATGGGAAACTCGCCTGAAACAACGTATAGGTTTTCATTATGTGAATAATTTTAAAATCTTAGCTCAAACGGCTGCAAAACCTGTTTGCCCAGCACGGGGATATTGAGTTCCATAAGATAAAGCCATAAACATGTTTGTCTGAGTCTTCTATCAAAAGTTACAGCGATTTATATGAAGTTGTTCAAAAACGCTTTATTTCGCCAAGACAATGCGTTTCTCACTGTTACATGCATTTGAATGGGAAACTCGCCTGAAACAACGTATAGGTTTTCATTATGTGAATAATTTTAAAATCTTAGCTCAAACGGCTGCAAAACCTGTTTGCCCAGCACGGGGATATTGAGTTCTATAAGATAAAGCCATAAACATGTTTGTCTGAGTCTTCTATCAAAAGTTACAGCGATTTATATGAAGTTGTTCAAAAACGCTTTATTTCGCCAAGACAATGCGTTTCTCACTGTTACATGCATTTGAATGGGAAACTCGCCTGAAACAACGTATAGGTTTTCATTATGTGAATAATTTTAAAATCTTAGCTCAAACGGCTGCAAAACCTGTTTGCCCAGCACGGGGATATTGAGTTCTATAAGATAAAGCCATAAACATGTTTGTCTGAGTCTTCTATCAAAAGTTACAGCGATTTATATGAAGTTGTTCAAAAACGCTTTATTTCGCCAAGACAATGCGTTTCTCACTGTTACATGCATTTGAATGGGAAACTCGCCTGAAACAACGTATAGGTTTTCATTATGTGAATAATTTTAAAATCTTAGCTCAAACGGCTGCAAAACCTGTTTGCCCAGCACGGGGATATTGAGTTCTATAAGATAAAGCCATAAACATGTTTGTCTGAGTCTTCTATCAAAAGTTACAGCGATTTATATGAAGTTGTTCAAAAACGCTTTATTTCGCCAAGACAATGCGTTTCTCACTGTTACATGCATTTGAATGGGAAACTCGCCTGAAACAAAGTATAGGTTTTCATTATGTGAATAATTTTAAAATCTTAGCTCAAACGGCTGCAAAACCTGTTCTGTTTGCCCAGCACGGGGATATTGAGTTCTATAAGATAAAGCCATAAACATGTTTGTCTGAGTCTTCTATCAAAAGTTACAGCGATTTATATGAAGTTGTTCAAAAACGCTTTATTTCGCCAAGACAATGCGTTTCTCACTGTTACATGCATTTGAATGGGAAACTCGCCTGAAACAAAGTATAGGTTTTCATTATGTGAATAATTTTAAAATCTTAGCTCAAACGGCTGCAAAACCTGTTTGCCCAGCACGGGGATATTGAGTTCTATAAGATAAAGCCATAAACATGTTTGTCTGAGTCTTCTATCAAAAGTTACAGCGATTTATATGAAGTTGTTCAAAAACGCTTTATTTCGCCAAGACAATGCGTTTCTCACTGTTACATGCATTTGAATGGGAAACTCGCCTGAAACAACGTATAGGTTTTCATTATGTGAATAATTTTAAAATCTTAGCTCAAACGGCTGCAAAACCTGTTCTGTTTGCCCAGCACGGGGATATTGAGTTCTATAAGATAAAGCCATAAACATGTTTGTCTGAGTCTTCTATCAAAAGTTACAGCGATTTATATGAAGTTGTTCAAAAACGCTTTATTTCGCCAAGACAATGCGTTTCTCACTGTTACATGCATTTGAATGGGAAACTCGCCTGAAACAAAGTATAGGTTTTCATTATGTGAATAATTTTAAAATCTTAGCTCAAACGGCTGCAAAACCTGTTCTGTTTGCCCAGCACGGGGATATTGAGTTCTATAAGATAAAGCCATAAACATGTTTGTCTGAGTCTTCTATCAAAAGTTACAGCGCTTTATATGAAGTTGTTCAAAAACGCTTTATTTCGCCAAGACAATGCGTTTCTCACTGTTACATGCATTTGAATGGGAAACTCGCCTGAAACAACGTATAGGTTTTCATTATGTGAATAATTTTAAAATCTTAGCTCAAACGGCTGCAAAACCTGTTTGCCCAGCACGGGGATATTGAGTTCTATAAGATAAAGCCATAAACATGTTTGTCTGAGTCTTCTATCAAAAGTTACAGCGATTTATATGAAGTTGTTCAAAAACGCTTTATTTCGCCAAGACAATGCGTTTCTCACTGTTACATGCATTTGAATGGGAAACTCGCCTGAAACAAAGTATAGGTTTTCATTATGTGAATAATTTTAAAATCTTAGCTCAAACGGCTGCAAAACCTGTTCTGTTTGCCCAGCACGGGGATATTGAGTTCTATAAGATAAAGCCATAAACATGTTTGTCTGAGTCTTCTATCAAAAGTTACAGCGATTTATATGAAGTTGTTCAAAAACGCTTTATTTCGCCAAGACAATGCGTTTCTCACTGTTACATGCATTTGAATGGGAAACTCGCCTGAAACAAAGTATAGGTTTTCATTATGTGAATAATTTTAAAATCTTAGCTCAAACGGCTGCAAAACCTGTTTGCCCAGCACGGGGATATTGAGTTCTATAAGATAAAGCCATAAACATGTTTGTCTGAGTCTTCTATCAAAAGTTACAGCGATTTATATGAAGTTGTTCAAAAACGCTTTATTTCGCCAAGACAATGCGTTTCTCACTGTTACATGCATTTGAATGGGAAACTCGCCTGAAACAAAGTATAGGTTTTCATTATGTGAATAATTTTAAAATCTTAGCTCAAACGGCTGCAAAACCTGTTCTGTTTGCCCAGCACGGGGATATTGAGTTCTATAAGATAAAGCCATAAACATGTTTGTCTGAGTCTTCTATCAAAAGTTACAGCGATTTATATGAAGTTGTTCAAAAACGCTTTATTTCGCCAAGACAATGCGTTTCTCACTGTTACATGCATTTGAATGGGAAACTCGCCTGAAACAACGTATAGGTTTTCATTATGTGAATAATTTTAAAATCTTAGCTCAAACGGCTGCAAAACCTGTTCTGTTTGCCCAGCACGGGGATATTGAGTTCTATAAGATAAAGCCATAAACATGTTTGTCTGAGTCTTCTATCAAAAGTTACAGCGATTTATATGAAGTTGTTCAAAAACGCTTTATTTCGCCAAGACAATGCGTTTCTCACTGTTACATGCATTTGAATGGGAAACTCGCCTGAAACAACGTATAGGTTTTCATTATGTGAATAATTTTAAAATCTTAGCTCAAACGGCTGCAAAACCTGTTTGCCCAGCACGGGGATATTGAGTTCTATAAGATAAAGCCATAAACATGTTTGTCTGAGTCTTCTATCAAAAGTTACAGCGATTTATATGAAGTTGTTCAAAAACGCTTTATTTCGCCAAGACAATGCGTTTCTCACTGTTACATGCATTTGAATGGGAAACTCGCCTGAAACAAAGTATAGGTTTTCATTATGTGAATAATTTTAAAATCTTAGCTCAAACGGCTGCAAAACCTGTTCTGTTTGCCCAGCACGGGGATATTGAGTTCTATAAGATAAAGCCATAAACATGTTTGTCTGAGTCTTCTATCAAAAGTTACAGCGATTTATATGAAGTTGTTCAAAAACGCTTTATTTCGCCAAGACAATGCGTTTCTCACTGTTACATGCATTTGAATGGGAAACTCGCCTAAAACAACGTATAGGTTTTCATTATGTGAATAATTTTAAAATCTTAGCTCAAACGGCTGCAAAACCTGTTTGCCCAGCACGGGGATATTGAGTTCTATAAGATAAAGCCATAAACATGTTTGTCTGAGTCTTCTATCAAAAGTTACAGCGATTTATATGAAGTTGTTCAAAAACGCTTTATTTCGCCAAGACAATGCGTTTCTCACTGTTACATGCATTTGAATGGGAAACTCGCCTGAAACAAAGTATAGGTTTTCATTATGTGAATAATTTTAAAATCTTAGCTCAAACGGCTGCAAAACCTGTTCTGTTTGCCCAGCACGGGGATATTGAGTTCTATAAGATAAAGCCATAAACATGTTTGTCTGAGTCTTCTATCAAAAGTTACAGCGCTTTATATGAAGTTGTTCAAAAACGCTTTATTTCGCCAAGACAGTGTGTTTCTCACTGTTACATGCATTTGAATGGGAAACTCGCCTGAAACAAAGTATAGGTTTTCATTATGTGAATAATTTTAAAATCTTAGCTCAAACGGCTGCAAAACCTGTTTGCCCAGCACGGGGATATTGAGTTCTATAAGATAAAGCCATAAACATGTTTGTCTGAGTCTTCTATCAAAAGTTACAGCGATTTATATGAAGTTGTTCAAAAACGCTTTATTTCGCCAAGACAATGCGTTTCTCACTGTTACATGCATTTGAATGGGAAACTCGCCTGAAACAAAGTATAGGTTTTCATTATGTGAATAATTTTAAAATCTTAGCTCAAACGGCTGCAAAACCTCTTCTGTTTGCCCAGCACGGGGATATTGAGTTCTATAAGATAAAGCCATAAACATGTTTGTCTGAGTCTTCTATCAAAAGTTACAGCGATTTATATGAAGTTGTTCAAAAACGCTTTATTTCGCCAAGACAATGCGTTTCTCACTGTTACATGCATTTGAATGGGAAACTCGCCTGAAACAACGTATAGGTTTTCATTATGTGAATAATTTTAAAATCTTAGCTCAAACGGCTGCAAAACCTGTTTGCCCAGCACGGGGATATTGAGTTCTATAAGATAAAGCCATAAACATGTTTGTCTGAGTCTTCTATCAAAAGTTACAGCGATTTATATGAAGTTGTTCAAAAACGCTTTATTTCGCCAAGACAATGCGTTTCTCACTGTTACATGCATTTGAATGGGAAACTCGCCTGAAACAAAGTATAGGTTTTCATTATGTGAATAATTTTAAAATCTTAGCTCAAACGGCTGCAAAACCTCTTCTGTTTGCCCAGCACGGGGATATTGAGTTCTATAAGATAAAGCCATAAACATGTTTGTCTGAGTCTTCTATCAAAAGTTACAGCGATTTATATGAAGTTGTTCAAAAACGCTTTATTTCGCCAAGACAATGCGTTTCTCACTGTTACATGCATTTGAATGGGAAACTCGCCTGAAACAACGTATAGGTTTTCATTATGTGAATAATTTTAAAATCTTAGCTCAAACGGCTGCAAAACCTGTTTGCCCAGCACGGGGATATTGAGTTCTATAAGATAAAGCCATAAACATGTTTGTCTGAGTCTTCTATCAAAAGTTACAGCGATTTATATGAAGTTGTTCAAAAACGCTTTATTTCGCCAAGACAATGCGTTTCTCACTGTTACATGCATTTGAATGGGAAACTCGCCTGAAACAACGTATAGGTTTTCATTATGTGAATAATTTTAAAATCTTAGCTCAAACGGCTGCAAAACCTGTTTGCCCAGCACGGGGATATTGAGTTCCATAAGATAAAGCCATAAACATGTTTGTCTGAGTCTTCTATCAAAAGTTACAGCGATTTATATGAAGTTGTTCAAAAACGCTTTATTTCGCCAAGACAATGCGTTTCTCACTGTTACATGCATTTGAATGGGAAACTCGCCTGAAACAACGTATAGGTTTTCATTATGTGAATAATTTTAAAATCTTAGCTCAAACGGCTGCAAAACCTGTTTGCCCAGCACGGGGATATTGAGTTCTATAAGATAAAGCCATAAACATGTTTGTCTGAGTCTTCTATCAAAAGTTACAGCGATTTATATGAAGTTGTTCAAAAACGCTTTATTTCGCCAAGACAATGCGTTTCTCACTGTTACATGCATTTGAATGGGAAACTCGCCTGAAACAACGTATAGGTTTTCATTATGTGAATAATTTTAAAATCTTAGCTCAAACGGCTGCAAAACCTGTTTGCCCAGCACGGGGATATTGAGTTCTATAAGATAAAGCCATAAACATGTTTGTCTGAGTCTTCTATCAAAAGTTACAGCGATTTATATGAAGTTGTTCAAAAACGCTTTATTTCGCCAAGACAATGCGTTTCTCACTGTTACATGCATTTGAATGGGAAACTCGCCTGAAACAAAGTATAGGTTTTCATTATGTGAATAATTTTAAAATCTTAGCTCAAACGGCTGCAAAACCTGTTTGCCCAGCACGGGGATATTGAGTTCTATAAGATAAAGCCATAAACATGTTTGTCTGAGTCTTCTATCAAAAGTTACAGCGATTTATATGAAGTTGTTCAAAAACGCTTTATTTCGCCAAGACAATGCGTTTCTCACTGTTACATGCATTTGAATGGGAAACTCGCCTGAAACAAAGTATAGGTTTTCATTATGTGAATAATTTTAAAATCTTAGCTCAAACGGCTGCAAAACCTGTTCTGTTTGCCCAGCACGGGGATATTGAGTTCTATAAGATAAAGCCATAAACATGTTTGTCTGAGTCTTCTATCAAAAGTTACAGCGATTTATATGAAGTTGTTCAAAAACGCTTTATTTCGCCAAGACAATGCGTTTCTCACTGTTACATGCATTTGAATGGGAAACTCGCCTGAAACAACGTATAGGTTTTCATTATGTGAATAATTTTAAAATCTTAGCTCAAACGGCTGCAAAACCTGTTCTGTTTGCCCAGCACGGGGATATTGAGTTCTATAAGATAAAGCCATAAACATGTTTGTCTGAGTCTTCTATCAAAAGTTACAGCGATTTATATGAAGTTGTTCAAAAACGCTTTATTTCGCCAAGACAATGCGTTTCTCACTGTTACATGCATTTGAATGGGAAACTCGCCTGAAACAAAGTATAGGTTTTCATTATGTGAATAATTTTAAAATCTTAGCTCAAACGGCTGCAAAACCTGTTCTGTTTGCCCAGCACGGGGATATTGAGTTCTATAAGATAAAGCCATAAACATGTTTGTCTGAGTCTTCTATCAAAAGTTACAGCGCTTTATATGAAGTTGTTCAAAAACGCTTTATTTCGCCAAGACAATGCGTTTCTCACTGTTACATGCATTTGAATGGGAAACTCGCCTGAAACAACGTATAGGTTTTCATTATGTGAATAATTTTAAAATCTTAGCTCAAACGGCTGCAAAACCTGTTTGCCCAGCACGGGGATATTGAGTTCTATAAGATAAAGCCATAAACATGTTTGTCTGAGTCTTCTATCAAAAGTTACAGCGATTTATATGAAGTTGTTCAAAAACGCTTTATTTCGCCAAGACAATGCGTTTCTCACTGTTACATGCATTTGAATGGGAAACTCGCCTGAAACAAAGTATAGGTTTTCATTATGTGAATAATTTTAAAATCTTAGCTCAAACGGCTGCAAAACCTGTTCTGTTTGCCCAGCACGGGGATATTGAGTTCTATAAGATAAAGCCATAAACATGTTTGTCTGAGTCTTCTATCAAAAGTTACAGCGATTTATATGAAGTTGTTCAAAAACGCTTTATTTCGCCAAGACAATGCGTTTCTCACTGTTACATGCATTTGAATGGGAAACTCGCCTGAAACAAAGTATAGGTTTTCATTATGTGAATAATTTTAAAATCTTAGCTCAAACGGCTGCAAAACCTGTTTGCCCAGCACGGGGATATTGAGTTCTATAAGATAAAGCCATAAACATGTTTGTCTGAGTCTTCTATCAAAAGTTACAGCGATTTATATGAAGTTGTTCAAAAACGCTTTATTTCGCCAAGACAATGCGTTTCTCACTGTTACATGCATTTGAATGGGAAACTCGCCTGAAACAAAGTATAGGTTTTCATTATGTGAATAATTTTAAAATCTTAGCTCAAACGGCTGCAAAACCTGTTCTGTTTGCCCAGCACGGGGATATTGAGTTCTATAAGATAAAGCCATAAACATGTTTGTCTGAGTCTTCTATCAAAAGTTACAGCGATTTATATGAAGTTGTTCAAAAACGCTTTATTTCGCCAAGACAATGCGTTTCTCACTGTTACATGCATTTGAATGGGAAACTCGCCTGAAACAACGTATAGGTTTTCATTATGTGAATAATTTTAAAATCTTAGCTCAAACGGCTGCAAAACCTGTTCTGTTTGCCCAGCACGGGGATATTGAGTTCTATAAGATAAAGCCATAAACATGTTTGTCTGAGTCTTCTATCAAAAGTTACAGCGATTTATATGAAGTTGTTCAAAAACGCTTTATTTCGCCAAGACAATGCGTTTCTCACTGTTACATGCATTTGAATGGGAAACTCGCCTGAAACAAAGTATAGGTTTTCATTATGTGAATAATTTTAAAATCTTAGCTCAAACGGCTGCAAAACCTCTTCTGTTTGCCCAGCACGGGGATATTGAGTTCTATAAGATAAAGCCATAAACATGTTTGTCTGAGTCTTCTATCAAAAGTTACAGCGATTTATATGAAGTTGTTCAAAAACGCTTTATTTCGCCAAGACAATGCGTTTCTCACTGTTACATGCATTTGAATGGGAAACTCGCCTGAAACAACGTATAGGTTTTCATTATGTGAATAATTTTAAAATCTTAGCTCAAACGGCTGCAAAACCTGTTCTGTTTGCCCAGCACGGGGATATTGAGTTCTATAAGATAAAGCCATAAACATGTTTGTCTGAGTCTTCTATCAAAAGTTACAGCGATTTATATGAAGTTGTTCAAAAACGCTTTATTTCGCCAAGACAATGCGTTTCTCACTGTTACATGCATTTGAATGGGAAACTCGCCTGAAACAACGTATAGGTTTTCATTATGTGAATAATTTTAAAATCTTAGCTCAAACGGCTGCAAAACCTGTTTGCCCAGCACGGGGATATTGAGTTCTATAAGATAAAGCCATAAACATGTTTGTCTGAGTCTTCTATCAAAAGTTACAGCGATTTATATGAAGTTGTTCAAAAACGCTTTATTTCGCCAAGACAATGCGTTTCTCACTGTTACATGCATTTGAATGGGAAACTCGCCTGAAACAAAGTATAGGTTTTCATTATGTGAATAATTTTAAAATCTTAGCTCAAACGGCTGCAAAACCTGTTCTGTTTGCCCAGCACGGGGATATTGAGTTCTATAAGATAAAGCCATAAACATGTTTGTCTGAGTCTTCTATCAAAAGTTACAGCGATTTATATGAAGTTGTTCAAAAACGCTTTATTTCGCCAAGACAATGCGTTTCTCACTGTTACATGCATTTGAATGGGAAACTCGCCTAAAACAACGTATAGGTTTTCATTATGTGAATAATTTTAAAATCTTAGCTCAAACGGCTGCAAAACCTGTTTGCCCAGCACGGGGATATTGAGTTCTATAAGATAAAGCCATAAACATGTTTGTCTGAGTCTTCTATCAAAAGTTACAGCGATTTATATGAAGTTGTTCAAAAACGCTTTATTTCGCCAAGACAATGCGTTTCTCACTGTTACATGCATTTGAATGGGAAACTCGCCTGAAACAAAGTATAGGTTTTCATTATGTGAATAATTTTAAAATCTTAGCTCAAACGGCTGCAAAACCTGTTTGCCCAGCACCGGGATATTGAGTTCTATAAGATAAAGCCATAAACATGTTTGTCTGAGTCTTCTATCAAAAGTTACAGCGATTTATATGAAGTTGTTCAAAAACGCTTTATTTCGCCAAGACAATGCGTTTCTCACTGTTACATGCATTTGAATGGGAAACTCGCCTGAAACAAAGTATAGGTTTTCATTATGTGAATAATTTTAAAATCTTAGCTCAAACGGCTGCAAAACCTCTTCTGTTTGCCCAGCACGGGGATATTGAGTTCTATAAGATAAAGCCATAAACATGTTTGTCTGAGTCTTCTATCAAAAGTTACAGCGATTTATATGAAGTTGTTCAAAAACGCTTTATTTCGCCAAGACAATGCGTTTCTCACTGTTACATGCATTTGAATGGGAAACTCGCCTGAAACAACGTATAGGTTTTCATTATGTGAATAATTTTAAAATCTTAGCTCAAACGGCTGCAAAACCTGTTCTGTTTGCCCAGCACGGGGATATTGAGTTCTATAAGATAAAGCCATAAACATGTTTGTCTGAGTCTTCTATCAAAAGTTACAGCGATTTATATGAAGTTGTTCAAAAACGCTTTATTTCGCCAAGACAATGCGTTTCTCACTGTTACATGCATTTGAATGGGAAACTCGCCTGAAACAAAGTATAGGTTTTCATTATGTGAATAATTTTAAAATCTTAGCTCAAACGGCTGCAAAACCTGTTCTGTTTGCCCAGCACGGGGATATTGAGTTCTATAAGATAAAGCCATAAACATGTTTGTCTGAGTCTTCTATCAAAAGTTACAGCGCTTTATATGAAGTTGTTCAAAAACGCTTTATTTCGCCAAGACAGTGTGTTTCTCACTGTTACATGCATTTGAATGGGAAACTCGCCTGAAACAAAGTATAGGTTTTCATTATGTGAATAATTTTAAAATCTTAGCTCAAACGGCTGCAAAACCTGTTTGCCCAGCACGGGGATATTGAGTTCTATAAGATAAAGCCATAAACATGTTTGTCTGAGTCTTCTATCAAAAGTTACAGCGATTTATATGAAGTTGTTCAAAAACGCTTTATTTCGCCAAGACAATGCGTTTCTCACTGTTACATGCATTTGAATGGGAAACTCGCCTGAAACAACGTATAGGTTTTCATTATGTGAATAATTTTAAAATCTTAGCTCAAACGGCTGCAAAACCTGTTTGCCCAGCACGGGGATATTGAGTTCTATAAGATAAAGCCATAAACATGTTTGTCTGAGTCTTCTATCAAAAGTTACAGCGATTTATATGAAGTTGTTCAAAAACGCTTTATTTCGCCAAGACAATGCGTTTCTCACTGTTACATGCATTTGAATGGGAAACTCGCCTGAAACAAAGTATAGGTTTTCATTATGTGAATAATTTTAAAATCTTAGCTCAAACGGCTGCAAAACCTGTTCTGTTTGCCCAGCACGGGGATATTGAGTTCTATAAGATAAAGCCATAAACATGTTTGTCTGAGTCTTCTATCAAAAGTTACAGCGCTTTATATGAAGTTGTTCAAAAACGCTTTATTTCGCCAAGACAGTGTGTTTCTCACTGTTACATGCATTTGAATGGGAAACTCGCCTGAAACAAAGTATAGGTTTTCATTATGTGAATAATTTTAAAATCTTAGCTCAAACGGCTGCAAAACCTGTTTGCCCAGCACGGGGATATTGAGTTCTATAAGATAAAGCCATAAACATGTTTGTCTGAGTCTTCTATCAAAAGTTACAGCGATTTATATGAAGTTGTTCAAAAACGCTTTATTTCGCCAAGACAATGCGTTTCTCACTGTTACATGCATTTGAATGGGAAACTCGCCTGAAACAAAGTATAGGTTTTCATTATGTGAATAATTTTAAAATCTTAGCTCAAACGGCTGCAAAACCTGTTCTGTTTGCCCAGCACGGGGATATTGAGTTCTATAAGATAAAGCCATAAACATGTTTGTCTGAGTCTTCTATCAAAAGTTACAGCGATTTATATGAAGTTGTTCAAAAACGCTTTATTTCGCCAAGACAATGCGTTTCTCACTGTTACATGCATTTGAATGGGAAACTCGCCTGAAACAAAGTATAGGTTTTCATTATGTGAATAATTTTAAAATCTTAGCTCAAACGGCTGCAAAACCTGTTCTGTTTGCCCAGCACGGGGATATTGAGTTCTATAAGATAAAGCCATAAACATGTTTGTCTGAGTCTTCTATCAAAAGTTACAGCGATTTATATGAAGTTGTTCAAAAACGCTTTATTTCGCCAAGACAATGCGTTTCTCACTGTTACATGCATTTGAATGGGAAACTCGCCTGAAACAACGTATAGGTTTTCATTATGTGAATAATTTTAAAATCTTAGCTCAAACGGCTGCAAAACCTGTTTGCCCAGCACGGGGATATTGAGTTCTATAAGATAAAGCCATAAACATGTTTGTCTGAGTCTTCTATCAAAAGTTACAGCGATTTATATGAAGTTGTTCAAAAACGCTTTATTTCGCCAAGACAATGCGTTTCTCACTGTTACATGCATTTGAATGGGAAACTCGCCTGAAACAAAGTATAGGTTTTCATTATGTGAATAATTTTAAAATCTTAGCTCAAACGGCTGCAAAACCTGTTCTGTTTGCCCAGCACGGGGATATTGAGTTCTATAAGATAAAGCCATAAACATGTTTGTCTGAGTCTTCTATCAAAAGTTACAGCGCTTTATATGAAGTTGTTCAAAAACGCTTTATTTCGCCAAGACAGTGTGTTTCTCACTGTTACATGCATTTGAATGGGAAACTCGCCTGAAACAAAGTATAGGTTTTCATTATGTGAATAATTTTAAAATCTTAGCTCAAACGGCTGCAAAACCTGTTTGCCCAGCACGGGGATATTGAGTTCTATAAGATAAAGCCATAAACATGTTTGTCTGAGTCTTCTATCAAAAGTTACAGCGATTTATATGAAGTTGTTCAAAAACGCTTTATTTCGCCAAGACAATGCGTTTCTCACTGTTACATGCATTTGAATGGGAAACTCGCCTGAAACAAAGTATAGGTTTTCATTATGTGAATAATTTTAAAATCTTAGCTCAAACGGCTGCAAAACCTGTTCTGTTTGCCCAGCACGGGGATATTGAGTTCTATAAGATAAAGCCATAAACATGTTTGTCTGAGTCTTCTATCAAAAGTTACAGCGATTTATATGAAGTTGTTCAAAAACGCTTTATTTCGCCAAGACAGTGTGTTTCTCACTGTTACATGCATTTGAATGGGAAACTCGCCTGAAACAAAGTATAGGTTTTCATTATGTGAATAATTTTAAAATCTTAGCTCAAACGGCTGCAAAACCTGTTTGCCCAGCACGGGGATATTGAGTTCTATAAGATAAAGCCATAAACATGTTTGTCTGAGTCTTCTATCAAAAGTTACAGCGATTTATATGAAGTTGTTCAAAAACGCTTTATTTCGCCAAGACAATGCGTTTCTCACTGTTACATGCATTTGAATGGGAAACTCGCCTGAAACAAAGTATAGGTTTTCATTTTGTGAATAATTTTAAAATCTTAGCTCAAACGGCTGCAAAACCTGTTTGCCCAGCACGGGGATATTGAGTTCTATAAGATAAAGCCATAAACATGTTTGTCTGAGTCTTCTATCAAAAGTTACAGCGATTTATATGAAGTTGTTCAAAAACGCTTTATTTCGCCAAGACAATGCGTTTCTCACTGTTACATGCATTTGAATGGGGAACTCGCCTGAAACAAAGTATAGGTTTTCATTATGTGAATAATTTTAAAATCTTAGCTCAAACGGCTGCAAAACCTGTTCTGTTTGCCCAGCACGGGGATATTGAGTTCTATAAGATAAAGCCATAAACATGTTTGTCTGAGTCTTCTATCAAAAGTTACAGCGATTTATATGAAGTTGTTCAAAAACGCTTTATTTCGCCAAGACAATGCGTTTCTCACTGTTACATGCATTTGAATGGGAAACTCGCCTGAAACAAAGTATAGGTTTTCATTATGTGAATAATTTTAAAATCTTAGCTCAAACGGCTGCAAAACCTGTTCTGTTTGCCCAGCACGGGGATATTGAGTTCTATAAGATAAAGCCATAAACATGTTTGTCTGAGTCTTCTATCAAAAGTTACAGCGATTTATATGAAGTTGTTCAAAAACGCTTTATTTCGCCAAGACAATGCGTTTCTCACTGTTACATGCATTTGAATGGGAAACTCGCCTGAAACAACGTATAGGTTTTCATTATGTGAATAATTTTAAAATCTTAGCTCAAACGGCTGCAAAACCTGTTTGCCCAGCACGGGGATATTGAGTTCTATAAGATAAAGCCATAAACATGTTTGTCTGAGTCTTCTATCAAAAGTTACAGCGATTTATATGAAGTTGTTCAAAAACGCTTTATTTCGCCAAGACAATGCGTTTCTCACTGTTACATGCATTTGAATGGGAAACTCGCCTGAAACAACGTATAGGTTTTCATTATGTGAATAATTTTAAAATCTTAGCTCAAACGGCTGCAAAACCTGTTTGCCCAGCACGGGGATATTGAGTTCTATAAGATAAAGCCATAAACATGTTTGTCTGAGTCTTCTATCAAAAGTTACAGCGATTTATATGAAGTTGTTCAAAAACGCTTTATTTCGCCAAGACAATGCGTTTCTCACTGTTACATGCATTTGAATGGGAAACTCACCTGAAACAAAGTATAGGTTTTCATTATGTGAATAATTTTAAAATCTTAGCTCAAACGGCTGCAAAACCTGTTTGCCCAGCACGGGGATATTGAGTTCTATAAGATAAAGCCATAAACATGTTTGTCTGAGTCTTCTATCAAAAGTTACAGCGATTTATATGAAGTTGTTCAAAAACGCTTTATTTCGCCAAGACAATGCGTTTCTCACTGTTACATGCATTTGAATGGGAAACTCGCCTGAAACAAAGTATAGGTTTTCATTATGTGAATAATTTTAAAATCTTAGCTCAAACGGCTGCAAAACCTGTTTGCCCAGCACGGGGATATTGAGTTCTATAAGATAAAGCCATAAACATGTTTGTCTGAGTCTTCTATCAAAAGTTACAGCGATTTATATGAAGTTGTTCAAAAACGCTTTATTTCGCCAAGACAATGCGTTTCTCACTGTTACATGCATTTGAATGGGAAACTCGCCTGAAACAAAGTATAGGTTTTCATTATGTGAATAATTTTAAAATCTTAGCTCAAACGGCTGCAAAACCTGTTCTGTTTGCCCAGCACGGGGATATTGAGTTCTATAAGATAAAGCCATAAACATGTTTGTCTGAGTCTTCTATCAAAAGTTACAGCGATTTATATGAAGTTGTTCAAAAACGCTTTATTTCGCCAAGACAATGCGTTTCTCACTGTTACATGCATTTGAATGGGAAACTCGCCTGAAACAACGTATAGGTTTTCATTATGTGAATAATTTTAAAATCTTAGCTCAAACGGCTGCAAAACCTGTTTGCCCAGCACGGGGATATTGAGTTCTATAAGATAAAGCCATAAACATGTTTGTCTGAGTCTTCTATCAAAAGTTACAGCGATTTATATGAAGTTGTTCAAAAACGCTTTATTTCGCCAAGACAATGC
Source organism: Aulonocara stuartgranti (assembly GCF_965226115.1). Lineage (NCBI taxonomy): Eukaryota > Metazoa > Chordata > Actinopteri > Cichliformes > Cichlidae > Aulonocara > Aulonocara stuartgranti. The sequence continues at coordinate 27,857,135 of NC_138959.1, forward strand.
GTTTCTCACTGTTACATGCATTTGAATGGGAAACTCGCCTGAAACAAAGTATAGGTTTTCATTATGTGAATAATTTTAAAATCTTAGCTCAAACGGCTGCAAAACCTGTTTGCCCAGCACGGGGATATTGAGTTCTATAAGATAAAGCCATAAACATGTTTGTCTGAGTCTTCTATCAAAAGTTACAGCGATTTATATGAAGTTGTTCAAAAACGCTTTATTTCGCCAAGACAATGCGTTTCTCACTGTTACATGCATTTGAATGGGAAACTCGCCTGAAACAAAGTATAGGTTTTCATTATGTGAATAATTTTAAAATCTTAGCTCAAACGGCTGCAAAACCTGTTTGCCCAGCACGGGGATATTGAGTTCTATAAGATAAAGCCATAAACATGTTTGTCTGAGTCTTCTATCAAAAGTTACAGCGATTTATATGAAGTTGTTCAAAAACGCTTTATTTCGCCAAGACAATGCGTTTCTCACTGTTACATGCATTTGAATGGGAAACTCGCCTGAAACAAAGTATAGGTTTTCATTATGTGAATAATTTTAAAATCTTAGCTCAAACGGCTGCAAAACCTGTTTGCCCAGCACGGGGATATTGAGTTCTATAAGATAAAGCCATAAACATGTTTGTCTGAGTCTTCTATCAAAAGTTACAGCGATTTATATGAAGTTGTTCAAAAACGCTTTATTTCGCCAAGACAATGCGTTCCTCACTGTTACATGCATTTGAATGGGAAACTCGCCTGAAACAAAGTATAGGTTTTCATTATGTGAATAATTTTAAAATCTTAGCTCAAACGGCTGCAAAACCTGTTTGCCCAGCACGGGGATATTGAGTTCTATAAGATAAAGCCATAAACATGTTTGTCTGAGTCTTCTATCAAAAGTTACAGCGATTTATATGAAGTTGTTCAAAAACGCTTTATTTCGCCAAGACAATGCGTTTCTCACTGTTACATGCATTTGAATGGGAAACTCGCCTGAAACAAAGTATAGGTTTTCATTATGTGAATAATTTTAAAATCTTAGCTCAAACGGCTGCAAAACCTGTTTGCCCAGCACGGGGATATTGAGTTCTATAAGATAAAGCCATAAACATGTTTGTCTGAGTCTTCTATCAAAAGTTACAGCGATTTATATGAAGTTGTTCAAAAACGCTTTATTTCGCCAAGACAATGCGTTTCTCACTGTTACATGCATTTGAATGGGAAACTCGCCTGAAACAAAGTATAGGTTTTCATTATGTGAATAATTTTAAAATCTTAGCTCAAACGGCTGCAAAACCTGTTCTGTTTGCCCAGCACGGGGATATTGAGTTCTATAAGATAAAGCCATAAACATGTTTGTCTGAGTCTTCTATCAAAAGTTACAGCGATTTATATGAAGTTGTTCAAAAACGCTTTATTTCGCCAAGACAGTGTGTTTCTCACTGTTACATGCATTTGAATGGGAAACTCGCCTGAAACAAAGTATAGGTTTTCATTATGTGAATAATTTTAAAATCTTAGCTCAAACGGCTGCAAAACCTGTTTGCCCAGCACGGGGATATTGAGTTCTATAAGATAAAGCCATAAACATGTTTGTCTGAGTCTTCTATCAAAAGTTACAGCGATTTATATGAAGTTGTTCAAAAACGCTTTATTTCGCCAAGACAATGCGTTTCTCACTGTTACATGCATTTGAATGGGAAACTCGCCTGAAACAAAGTATAGGTTTTCATTATGTGAATAATTTTAAAATCTTAGCTCAAACGGCTGCAAAACCTGTTTGCCCAGCACGGGGATATTGAGTTCTATAAGATAAAGCCATAAACATGTTTGTCTGAGTCTTCTATCAAAAGTTACAGCGATTTATATGAAGTTGTTCAAAAACGCTTTATTTCGCCAAGACAATGCGTTTCTCACTGTTACATGCATTTGAATGGGAAACTCGCCTGAAACAAAGTATAGGTTTTCATTATGTGAATAATTTTAAAATCTTAGCTCAAACGGCTGCAAAACCTGTTCTGTTTGCCCAGCACGGGGATATTGAGTTCTATAAGATAAAGCCATAAACATGTTTGTCTGAGTCTTCTATCAAAAGTTACAGCGATTTATATGAAGTTGTTCAAAAACGCTTTATTTCGCCAAGACAATGCGTTTCTCACTGTTACATGCATTTGAATGGGAAACTCGCCTGAAACAACGTATAGGTTTTCATTATGTGAATAATTTTAAAATCTTAGCTCAAACGGCTGCAAAACCTGTTTGCCCAGCACGGGGATATTGAGTTCTATAAGATAAAGCCATAAACATGTTTGTCTGAGTCTTCTATCAAAAGTTACAGCGATTTATATGAAGTTGTTCAAAAACGCTTTATTTCGCCAAGACAATGCGTTTCTCACTGTTACATGCATTTGAATGGGAAACTCGCCTGAAACAAAGTATAGGTTTTCATTATGTGAATAATTTTAAAATCTTAGCTCAAACGGCTGCAAAACCTGTTCTGTTTGCCCAGCACGGGGATATTGAGTTCTATAAGATAAAGCCATAAACATGTTTGTCTGAGTCTTCTATCAAAAGTTACAGCGCTTTATATGAAGTTGTTCAAAAACGCTTTATTTCGCCAAGACAGTGTGTTTCTCACTGTTACATGCATTTGAATGGGAAACTCGCCTGAAACAAAGTATAGGTTTTCATTATGTGAATAATTTTAAAATCTTAGCTCAAACGGCTGCAAAACCTGTTTGCCCAGCACGGGGATATTGAGTTCTATAAGATAAAGCCATAAACATGTTTGTCTGAGTCTTCTATCAAAAGTTACAGCGATTTATATGAAGTTGTTCAAAAACGCTTTATTTCGCCAAGACAATGCGTTTCTCACTGTTACATGCATTTGAATGGGAAACTCGCCTGAAACAAAGTATAGGTTTTCATTATGTGAATAATTTTAAAATCTTAGCTCAAACGGCTGCAAAACCTGTTTGCCCAGCACGGGGATATTGAGTTCTATAAGATAAAGCCATAAACATGTTTGTCTGAGTCTTCTATCAAAAGTTACAGCGATTTATATGAAGTTGTTCAAAAACGCTTTATTTCGCCAAGACAGTGTGTTTCTCACTGTTACATGCATTTGAATGGGAAACTCGCCTGAAACAAAGTATAGGTTTTCATTATGTGAATAATTTTAAAATCTTAGCTCAAACGGCTGCAAAACCTGTTTGCCCAGCACGGGGATATTGAGTTCTATAAGATAAAGCCATAAACATGTTTGTCTGAGTCTTCTATCAAAAGTTACAGCGATTTATATGAAGTTGTTCAAAAACGCTTTATTTCGCCAAGACAATGCGTTTCTCACTGTTACATGCATTTGAATGGGAAACTCGCCTGAAACAAAGTATAGGTTTTCATTATGTGAATAATTTTAAAATCTTAGCTCAAACGGCTGCAAAACCTGTTTGCCCAGCACGGGGATATTGAGTTCTATAAGATAAAGCCATAAACATGTTTGTCTGAGTCTTCTATCAAAAGTTACAGCGATTTATATGAAGTTGTTCAAAAACGCTTTATTTCGCCAAGACAATGCGTTTCTCACTGTTACATGCATTTGAATGGGAAACTCGCCTGAAACAAAGTATAGGTTTTCATTATGTGAATAATTTTAAAATCTTAGCTCAAACGGCTGCAAAACCTGTTCTGTTTGCCCAGCACGGGGATATTGAGTTCTATAAGATAAAGCCATAAACATGTTTGTCTGAGTCTTCTATCAAAAGTTACAGCGATTTATATGAAGTTGTTCAAAAACGCTTTATTTCGCCAAGACAATGCGTTTCTCACTGTTACATGCATTTGAATGGGAAACTCGCCTGAAACAAAGTATAGGTTTTCATTATGTGAATAATTTTAAAATCTTAGCTCAAACGGCTGCAAAACCTGTTCTGTTTGCCCAGCACGGGGATATTGAGTTCTATAAGATAAAGCCATAAACATGTTTGTCTGAGTCTTCTATCAAAAGTTACAGCGATTTATATGAAGTTGTTCAAAAACGCTTTATTTCGCCAAGACAATGCGTTTCTCACTGTTACATGCATTTGAATGGGAAACTCGCCTGAAACAACGTATAGGTTTTCATTATGTGAATAATTTTAAAATCTTAGCTCAAACGGCTGCAAAACCTGTTTGCCCAGCACGGGGATATTGAGTTCTATAAGATAAAGCCATAAACATGTTTGTCTGAGTCTTCTATCAAAAGTTACAGCGATTTATATGAAGTTGTTCAAAAACGCTTTATTTCGCCAAGACAATGCGTTTCTCACTGTTACATGCATTTGAATGGGAAACTCGCCTGAAACAAAGTATAGGTTTTCATTATGTGAATAATTTTAAAATCTTAGCTCAAACGGCTGCAAAACCTGTTTGCCCAGCACGGGGATATTGAGTTCTATAAGATAAAGCCATAAACATGTTTGTCTGAGTCTTCTATCAAAAGTTACAGCGATTTATATGAAGTTGTTCAAAAACGCTTTATTTCGCCAAGACAATGCGTTTCTCACTGTTACATGCATTTGAATGGGAAACTCGCCTGAAACAAAGTATAGGTTTTCATTATGTGAATAATTTTAAAATCTTAGCTCAAACGGCTGCAAAACCTGTTTGCCCAGCACGGGGATATTGAGTTCTATAAGATAAAGCCATAAACATGTTTGTCTGAGTCTTCTATCAAAAGTTACAGCGATTTATATGAAGTTGTTCAAAAACGCTTTATTTCGCCAAGACAATGCGTTTCTCACTGTTACATGCATTTGAATGGGAAACTCGCCTGAAACAAAGTATAGGTTTTCATTATGTGAATAATTTTAAAATCTTAGCTCAAACGGCTGCAAAACCTGTTCTGTTTGCCCAGCACGGGGATATTGAGTTCTATAAGATAAAGCCATAAACATGTTTGTCTGAGTCTTCTATCAAAAGTTACAGCGATTTATATGAAGTTGTTCAAAAACGCTTTATTTCGCCAAGACAGTGTGTTTCTCACTGTTACATGCATTTGAATGGGAAACTCGCCTGAAACAAAGTATAGGTTTTCATTATGTGAATAATTTTAAAATCTTAGCTCAAACGGCTGCAAAACCTGTTTGCCCAGCACGGGGATATTGAGTTCTATAAGATAAAGCCATAAACATGTTTGTCTGAGTCTTCTATCAAAAGTTACAGCGATTTATATGAAGTTGTTCAAAAACGCTTTATTTCGCCAAGACAATGCGTTTCTCACTGTTACATGCATTTGAATGGGAAACTCGCCTGAAACAACGTATAGGTTTTCATTATGTGAATAATTTTAAAATCTTAGCTCAAACGGCTGCAAAACCTGTTTGCCCAGCACGGGGATATTGAGTTCTATAAGATAAAGCCATAAACATGTTTGTCTGAGTCTTCTATCAAAAGTTACAGCGATTTATATGAAGTTGTTCAAAAACGCTTTATTTCGCCAAGACAATGCGTTTCTCACTGTTACATGCATTTGAATGGGAAACTCGCCTGAAACAAAGTATAGGTTTTCATTATGTGAATAATTTTAAAATCTTAGCTCAAACGGCTGCAAAACCTGTTTGCCCAGCACGGGGATATTGAGTTCTATAAGATAAAGCCATAAACATGTTTGTCTGAGTCTTCTATCAAAAGTTACAGCGATTTATATGAAGTTGTTCAAAAACGCTTTATTTCGCCAAGACAGTGTGTTTCTCACTGTTACATGCATTTGAATGGGAAACTCGCCTGAAACAAAGTATAGGTTTTCATTATGTGAATAATTTTAAAATCTTAGCTCAAACGGCTGCAAAACCTGTTTGCCCAGCACGGGGATATTGAGTTCTATAAGATAAAGCCATAAACATGTTTGTCTGAGTCTTCTATCAAAAGTTACAGCGATTTATATGAAGTTGTTCAAAAACGCTTTATTTCGCCAAGACAATGCGTTTCTCACTGTTACATGCATTTGAATGGGAAACTCGCCTGAAACAAAGTATAGGTTTTCATTATGTGAATAATTTTAAAATCTTAGCTCAAACGGCTGCAAAACCTGTTTGCCCAGCACGGGGATATTGAGTTCTATAAGATAAAGCCATAAACATGTTTGTCTGAGTCTTCTATCAAAAGTTACAGCGATTTATATGAAGTTGTTCAAAAACGCTTTATTTCGCCAAGACAATGCGTTTCTCACTGTTACATGCATTTGAATGGGAAACTCGCCTGAAACAAAGTATAGGTTTTCATTATGTGAATAATTTTAAAATCTTAGCTCAAACGGCTGCAAAACCTGTTCTGTTTGCCCAGCACGGGGATATTGAGTTCTATAAGATAAAGCCATAAACATGTTTGTCTGAGTCTTCTATCAAAAGTTACAGCGATTTATATGAAGTTGTTCAAAAACGCTTTATTTCGCCAAGACAATGCGTTTCTCACTGTTACATGCATTTGAATGGGAAACTCGCCTGAAACAAAGTATAGGTTTTCATTATGTGAATAATTTTAAAATCTTAGCTCAAACGGCTGCAAAACCTGTTCTGTTTGCCCAGCACGGGGATATTGAGTTCTATAAGATAAAGCCATAAACATGTTTGTCTGAGTCTTCTATCAAAAGTTACAGCGATTTATATGAAGTTGTTCAAAAACGCTTTATTTCGCCAAGACAATGCGTTTCTCACTGTTACATGCATTTGAATGGGAAACTCGCCTGAAACAACGTATAGGTTTTCATTATGTGAATAATTTTAAAATCTTAGCTCAAACGGCTGCAAAACCTGTTCTGTTTGCCCAGCACGGGGATATTGAGTTCTATAAGATAAAGCCATAAACATGTTTGTCTGAGTCTTCTATCAAAAGTTACAGCGATTTATATGAAGTTGTTCAAAAACGCTTTATTTCGCCAAGACAATGCGTTTCTCACTGTTACATGCATTTGAATGGGAAACTCGCCTGAAACAAAGTATAGGTTTTCATTATGTGAATAATTTTAAAATCTTAGCTCAAACGGCTGCAAAACCTGTTTGCCCAGCACGGGGATATTGAGTTCTATAAGATAAAGCCATAAACATGTTTGTCTGAGTCTTCTATCAAAAGTTACAGCGATTTATATGAAGTTGTTCAAAAACGCTTTATTTCGCCAAGACAATGCGTTTCTCACTGTTACATGCATTTGAATGGGAAACTCGCCTGAAACAAAGTATAGGTTTTCATTATGTGAATAATTTTAAAATCTTAGCTCAAACGGCTGCAAAACCTGTTTGCCCAGCACGGGGATATTGAGTTCTATAAGATAAAGCCATAAACATGTTTGTCTGAGTCTTCTATCAAAAGTTACAGCGATTTATATGAAGTTGTTCAAAAACGCTTTATTTCGCCAAGACAATGCGTTTCTCACTGTTACATGCATTTGAATGGGAAACTCGCCTGAAACAAAGTATAGGTTTTCATTATGTGAATAATTTTAAAATCTTAGCTCAAACGGCTGCAAAACCTGTTCTGTTTGCCCAGCACGGGGATATTGAGTTCTATAAGATAAAGCCATAAACATGTTTGTCTGAGTCTTCTATCAAAAGTTACAGCGATTTATATGAAGTTGTTCAAAAACGCTTTATTTCGCCAAGACAGTGTGTTTCTCACTGTTACATGCATTTGAATGGGAAACTCGCCTGAAACAAAGTATAGGTTTTCATTATGTGAATAATTTTAAAATCTTAGCTCAAACGGCTGCAAAACCTGTTTGCCCAGCACGGGGATATTGAGTTCTATAAGATAAAGCCATAAACATGTTTGTCTGAGTCTTCTATCAAAAGTTACAGCGATTTATATGAAGTTGTTCAAAAACGCTTTATTTCGCCAAGACAATGCGTTTCTCACTGTTACATGCATTTGAATGGGAAACTCGCCTGAAACAAAGTATAGGTTTTCATTATGTGAATAATTTTAAAATCTTAGCTCAAACGGCTGCAAAACCTCTTCTGTTTGCCCAGCACGGGGATATTGAGTTCTATAAGATAAAGCCATAAACATGTTTGTCTGAGTCTTCTATCAAAAGTTACAGCGATTTATATGAAGTTGTTCAAAAACGCTTTATTTCGCCAAGACAATGCGTTTCTCACTGTTACATGCATTTGAATGGGAAACTCGCCTGAAACAACGTATAGGTTTTCATTATGTGAATAATTTTAAAATCTTAGCTCAAACGGCTGCAAAACCTGTTCTGTTTGCCCAGCACGGGGATATTGAGTTCTATAAGATAAAGCCATAAACATGTTTGTCTGAGTCTTCTATCAAAAGTTACAGCGCTTTATATGAAGTTGTTCAAAAACGCTTTATTTCGCCAAGACAGTGTGTTTCTCACTGTTACATGCATTTGAATGGGAAACTCGCCTGAAACAAAGTATAGGTTTTCATTATGTGAATAATTTTAAAATCTTAGCTCAAACGGCTGCAAAACCTGTTTGCCCAGCACGGGGATATTGAGTTCTATAAGATAAAGCCATAAACATGTTTGTCTGAGTCTTCTATCAAAAGTTACAGCGATTTATATGAAGTTGTTCAAAAACGCTTTATTTCGCCAAGACAGTGTGTTTCTCACTGTTACATGCATTTGAATGGGAAACTCGCCTGAAACAAAGTATAGGTTTTCATTATGTGAATAATTTTAAAATCTTAGCTCAAACGGCTGCAAAACCTGTTTGCCCAGCACAGGGATATTGAGTTCTATAAGATAAAGCCATAAACATGTTTGTCTGAGTCTTCTATCAAAAGTTACAGCGATTTATATGAAGTTGTTCAAAAACGCTTTATTTCGCCAAGACAATGCGTTTCTCACTGTTACATGCATTTGAATGGGAAACTCGCCTGAAACAAAGTATAGGTTTTCATTATGTGAATAATTTTAAAATCTTAGCTCAAACGGCTGCAAAACCTGTTTGCCCAGCACGGGGATATTGAGTTCTATAAGATAAAGCCATAAACATGTTTGTCTGAGTCTTCTATCAAAAGTTACAGCGATTTATATGAAGTTGTTCAAAAACGCTTTATTTCGCCAAGACAATGCGTTTCTCACTGTTACATGTATTTGAATGGGAAACTCGCCTGAAACAAAGTATAGGTTTTCATTATGTGAATAATTTTAAAATCTTAGCTCAAACGGCTGCAAAACCTGTTTGCCCAGCACGGGGATATTGAGTTCTATAAGATAAAGCCATAAACATGTTTGTCTGAGTCTTCTATCAAAAGTTACAGCGATTTATATGAAGTTGTTCAAAAACGCTTTATTTCGCCAAGACAATGCGTTTCTCACTGTTACATGCATTTGAATGGGAAACTCGCCTGAAACAAAGTATAGGTTTTCATTATGTGAATAATTTTAAAATCTTAGCTCAAACGGCTGCAAAACCTGTTCTGTTTGCCCAGCACGGGGATATTGAGTTCTATAAGATAAAGCCATAAACATGTTTGTCTGAGTCTTCTATCAAAAGTTACAGCGATTTATATGAAGTTGTTCAAAAACGCTTTATTTCGCCAAGACAATGCGTTTCTCACTGTTACATGCATTTGAATGGGAAACTCGCCTGAAACAAAGTATAGGTTTTCATTATGTGAATAATTTTAAAATCTTAGCTCAAACGGCTGCAAAACCTGTTCTGTTTGCCCAGCACGGGGATATTGAGTTCTATAAGATAAAGCCATAAACATGTTTGTCTGAGTCTTCTATCAAAAGTTACAGCGATTTATATGAAGTTGTTCAAAAACGCTTTATTTCGCCAAGACAATGCGTTTCTCACTGTTACATGCATTTGAATGGGAAACTCGCCTGAAACAACGTATAGGTTTTCATTATGTGAATAATTTTAAAATCTTAGCTCAAACGGCTGCAAAACCTGTTTGCCCAGCACGGGGATATTGAGTTCTATAAGATAAAGCCATAAACATGTTTGTCTGAGTCTTCTATCAAAAGTTACAGCGATTTATATGAAGTTGTTCAAAAACGCTTTATTTCGCCAAGACAATGCGTTTCTCACTGTTACATGCATTTGAATGGGAAACTCGCCTGAAACAAAGTATAGGTTTTCATTATGTGAATAATTTTAAAATCTTAGCTCAAACGGCTGCAAAACCTGTTCTGTTTGCCCAGCACGGGGATATTGAGTTCTATAAGATAAAGCCATAAACATGTTTGTCTGAGTCTTCTATCAAAAGTTACAGCGCTTTATATGAAGTTGTTCAAAAACGCTTTATTTCGCCAAGACAGTGTGTTTCTCACTGTTACATGCATTTGAATGGGAAACTCGCCTGAAACAAAGTATAGGTTTTCATTATGTGAATAATTTTAAAATCTTAGCTCAAACGGCTGCAAAACCTGTTTGCCCAGCACGGGGATATTGAGTTCTATAAGATAAAGCCATAAACATGTTTGTCTGAGTCTTCTATCAAAAGTTACAGCGATTTATATGAAGTTGTTCAAAAACGCTTTATTTCGCCAAGACAATGCGTTTCTCACTGTTACATGCATTTGAATGGGAAACTCGCCTGAAACAAAGTATAGGTTTTCATTATGTGAATAATTTTAAAATCTTAGCTCAAACGGCTGCAAAACCTGTTCTGTTTGCCCAGCACGGGGATATTGAGTTCTATAAGATAAAGCCATAAACATGTTTGTCTGAGTCTTCTATCAAAAGTTACAGCGATTTATATGAAGTTGTTCAAAAACGCTTTATTTCGCCAAGACAATGCGTTTCTCACTGTTACATGCATTTGAATGGGAAACTCGCCTGAAACAAAGTATAGGTTTTCATTATGTGAATAATTTTAAAATCTTAGCTCAAACGGCTGCAAAACCTGTTCTGTTTGCCCAGCACGGGGATATTGAGTTCTATAAGATAAAGCCATAAACATGTTTGTCTGAGTCTTCTATCAAAAGTTACAGCGATTTATATGAAGTTGTTCAAAAACGCTTTATTTCGCCAAGACAATGCGTTTCTCACTGTTACATGCATTTGAATGGGAAACTCGCCTGAAACAACGTATAGGTTTTCATTATGTGAATAATTTTAAAATCTTAGCTCAAACGGCTGCAAAACCTGTTTGCCCAGCACGGGGATATTGAGTTCTATAAGATAAAGCCATAAACATGTTTGTCTGAGTCTTCTATCAAAAGTTACAGCGATTTATATGAAGTTGTTCAAAAACGCTTTATTTCGCCAAGACAATGCGTTTCTCACTGTTACATGCATTTGAATGGGAAACTCGCCTGAAACAAAGTATAGGTTTTCATTATGTGAATAATTTTAAAATCTTAGCTCAAACGGCTGCAAAACCTGTTCTGTTTGCCCAGCACGGGGATATTGAGTTCTATAAGATAAAGCCATAAACATGTTTGTCTGAGTCTTCTATCAAAAGTTACAGCGATTTATATGAAGTTGTTCAAAAACGCTTTATTTCGCCAAGACAATGCGTTTCTCACTGTTACATGCATTTGAATGGGAAACTCGCCTGAAACAACGTATAGGTTTTCATTATGTGAATAATTTTAAAATCTTAGCTCAAACGGCTGCAAAACCTGTTTGCCCAGCACGGGGATATTGAGTTCTATAAGATAAAGCCATAAACATGTTTGTCTGAGTCTTCTATCAAAAGTTACAGCGATTTATATGAAGTTGTTCAAAAACGCTTTATTTCGCCAAGACAATGCGTTTCTCACTGTTACATGCATTTGAATGGGAAACTCGCCTGAAACAAAGTATAGGTTTTCATTATGTGAATAATTTTAAAATCTTAGCTCAAACGGCTGCAAAACCTGTTCTGTTTGCCCAGCACGGGGATATTGAGTTCTATAAGATAAAGCCATAAACATGTTTGTCTGAGTCTTCTATCAAAAGTTACAGCGCTTTATATGAAGTTGTTCAAAAACGCTTTATTTCGCCAAGACAATGCGTTTCTCACTGTTACATGCATTTGAATGGGAAACTCGCCTGAAACAACGTATAGGTTTTCATTATGTGAATAATTTTAAAATCTTAGCTCAAACGGCTGCAAAACCTGTTTGCCCAGCACGGGGATATTGAGTTCTATAAGATAAAGCCATAAACATGTTTGTCTGAGTCTTCTATCAAAAGTTACAGCGATTTATATGAAGTTGTTCAAAAACGCTTTATTTCGCCAAGACAATGCGTTTCTCACTGTTACATGCATTTGAATGGGAAACTCGCCTGAAACAACGTATAGGTTTTCATTATGTGAATAATTTTAAAATCTTAGCTCAAACGGCTGCAAAACCTGTTTGCCCAGCACGGGGATATTGAGTTCTATAAGATAAAGCCATAAACATGTTTGTCTGAGTCTTCTATCAAAAGTTACAGCGATTTATATGAAGTTGTTCAAAAACGCTTTATTTCGCCAAGACAATGCGTTTCTCACTGTTACATGCATTTGAATGGGAAACTCGCCTGAAACAAAGTATAGGTTTTCATTATGTGAATAATTTTAAAATCTTAGCTCAAACGGCTGCAAAACCTCTTCTGTTTGCCCAGCACGGGGATATTGAGTTCTATAAGATAAAGCCATAAACATGTTTGTCTGAGTCTTCTATCAAAAGTTACAGCGATTTATATGAAGTTGTTCAAAAACGCTTTATTTCGCCAAGACAGTGTGTTTCTCACTGTTACATGCATTTGAATGGGAAACTCGCCTGAAACAAAGTATAGGTTTTCATTATGTGAATAATTTTAAAATCTTAGCTCAAACGGCTGCAAAACCTGTTTGCCCAGCACGGGGATATTGAGTTCTATAAGATAAAGCCATAAACATGTTTGTCTGAGTCTTCTATCAAAAGTTACAGCGATTTATATGAAGTTGTTCAAAAACGCTTTATTTCGCCAAGACAATGCGTTTCTCACTGTCACATGCATTTGAATGGGAAACTCGCCTGAAACAAAGTATAGGTTTTCATTATGTGAATAATTTTAAAATCTTAGCTCAAACGGCTGCAAAACCTGTTCTGTTTGCCCAGCACGGGGATATTGAGTTCTATAAGATAAAGCCATAAACATGTTTGTCTGAGTCTTCTATCAAAAGTTACAGCGATTTATATGAAGTTGTTCAAAAACGCTTTATTTCGCCAAGACAGTGTGTTTCTCACTGTTACATGCATTTGAATGGGAAACTCGCCTGAAACAAAGTATAGGTTTTCATTATGTGAATAATTTTAAAATCTTAGCTCAAACGGCTGCAAAACCTGTTTGCCCAGCACGGGGATATTGAGTTCTATAAGATAAAGCCATAAACATGTTTGTCTGAGTCTTCTATCAAAAGTTACAGCGATTTATATGAAGTTGTTCAAAAACGCTTTATTTCGCCAAGACAGTGTGTTTCTCACTGTTACATGCATTTGAATGGGAAACTCGCCTGAAACAAAGTATAGGTTTTCATTATGTGAATAATTTTAAAATCTTAGCTCAAACGGCTGCAAAACCTGTTCTGTTTGCCCAGCACGGGGATATTGAGTTCTATAAGATAAAGCCATAAACATGTTTGTCTGAGTCTTCTATCAAAAGTTACAGCGATTTATATGAAGTTGTTCAAAAACGCTTTATTTCGCCAAGACAATGCGTTTCTCACTGTTACATGCATTTGAATGGGAAACTCGCCTGAAACAACGTATAGGTTTTCATTATGTGAATAATTTTAAAATCTTAGCTCAAACGGCTGCAAAACCTGTTTGCCCAGCACAGGGATATTGAGTTCTATAAGATAAAGCCATAAACATGTTTGTCTGAGTCTTCTATCAAAAGTTACAGCGATTTATATGAAGTTGTTCAAAAACGCTTTATTTCGCCAAGACAATGCGTTTCTCACTGTTACATGCATTTGAATGGGAAACTCGCCTGAAACAACGTATAGGTTTTCATTATGTGAATAATTTTAAAATCTTAGCTCAAACGGCTGCAAAACCTGTTTGCCCAGCACGGGGATATTGAGTTCTATAAGATAAAGCCATAAACATGTTTGTCTGAGTCTTCTATCAAAAGTTACAGCGATTTATATGAAGTTGTTCAAAAACGCTTTATTTCGCCAAGACAATGCGTTTCTCACTGTTACATGCATTTGAATGGGAAACTCGCCTGAAACAAAGTATAGGTTTTCATTATGTGAATAATTTTAAAATCTTAGCTCAAACGGCTGCAAAACCTGTTCTGTTTGCCCAGCACGGGGATATTGAGTTCTATAAGATAAAGCCATAAACATGTTTGTCTGAGTCTTCTATCAAAAGTTACAGCGCTTTATATGAAGTTGTTCAAAAACGCTTTATTTCGCCAAGACAGTGTGTTTCTCACTGTTACATGCATTTGAATGGGAAACTCGCCTGAAACAAAGTATAGGTTTTCATTATGTGAATAATTTTAAAATCTTAGCTCAAACGGCTGCAAAACCTGTTTGCCCAAGCACGGGGATATTGAGTTCTATAAGATAAAGCCATAAACATGTTTGTCTGAGTCTTCTATCAAAAGTTACAGCGATTTATATGAAGTTGTTCAAAAACGCTTTATTTCGCCAAGACAATGCGTTTCTCACTGTTACATGCATTTGAATGGGAAACTCGCCTGAAACAAAGTATAGGTTTTCATTATGTGAATAATTTTAAAATCTTAGCTCAAACGGCTGCAAAACCTGTTTGCCCAGCACGGGGATATTGAGTTCTATAAGATAAAGCCATAAACATGTTTGTCTGAGTCTTCTATCAAAAGTTACAGCGATTTATATGAAGTTGTTCAAAAACGCTTTATTTCGCCAAGACAATGCGTTTCTCACTGTTACATGCATTTGAATGGGAAACTCGCCTGAAACAAAGTATAGGTTTTCATTATGTGAATAATTTTAAAATCTTAGCTCAAACGGCTGCAAAACCTGTTCTGTTTGCCCAGCACGGGGATATTGAGTTCTATAAGATAAAGCCATAAACATGTTTGTCTGAGTCTTCTATCAAAAGTTACAGCGATTTATATGAAGTTGTTCAAAAACGCTTTATTTCGCCAAGACAATGCGTTTCTCACTGTTACATGCATTTGAATGGGAAACTCGCCTGAAACAACGTATAGGTTTTCATTATGTGAATAATTTTAAAATCTTAGCTCAAACGGCTGCAAAACCTGTTTGCCCAGCACGGGGATATTGAGTTCTATAAGATAAAGCCATAAACATGTTTGTCTGAGTCTTCTATCAAAAGTTACAGCGATTTATATGAAGTTGTTCAAAAACGCTTTATTTCGCCAAGACAATGCGTTTCTCACTGTTACATGCATTTGAATGGGGAACTCGCCTGAAACAAAGTATAGGTTTTCATTATGTGAATAATTTTAAAATCTTAGCTCAAACGGCTGCAAAACCTGTTCTGTTTGCCCAGCACGGGGATATTGAGTTCTATAAGATAAAGCCATAAACATGTTTGTCTGAGTCTTCTATCAAAAGTTACAGCGATTTATATGAAGTTGTTCAAAAACGCTTTATTTCGCCAAGACAGTGTGTTTCTCACTGTTACATGCATTTGAATGGGAAACTCGCCTGAAACAAAGTATAGGTTTTCATTATGTGAATAATTTTAAAATCTTAGCTCAAACGGCTGCAAAACCTGTTTGCCCAGCACGGGGATATTGAGTTCTATAAGATAAAGCCATAAACATGTTTGTCTGAGTCTTCTATCAAAAGTTACAGCGATTTATATGAAGTTGTTCAAAAACGCTTTATTTCGCCAAGACAATGCGTTTCTCACTGTTACATGCATTTGAATGGGAAACTCGCCTGAAACAAAGTATAGGTTTTCATTTTGTGAATAATTTTAAAATCTTAGCTCAAACGGCTGCAAAACCTGTTTGCCCAGCACGGGGATATTGAGTTCTATAAGATAAAGCCATAAACATGTTTGTCTGAGTCTTCTATCAAAAGTTACAGCGATTTATATGAAGTTGTTCAAAAACGCTTTATTTCGCCAAGACAATGCGTTTCTCACTGTTACATGCATTTGAATGGGGAACTCGCCTGAAACAAAGTATAGGTTTTCATTATGTGAATAATTTTAAAATCTTAGCTCAAACGGCTGCAAAACCTGTTCTGTTTGCCCAGCACGGGGATATTGAGTTCTATAAGATAAAGCCATAAACATGTTTGTCTGAGTCTTCTATCAAAAGTTACAGCGATTTATATGAAGTTGTTCAAAAACGCTTTATTTCGCCAAGACAATGCGTTTCTCACTGTTACATGCATTTGAATGGGAAACTCGCCTGAAACAAAGTATAGGTTTTCATTATGTGAATAATTTTAAAATCTTAGCTCAAACGGCTGCAAAACCTGTTCTGTTTGCCCAGCACGGGGATATTGAGTTCTATAAGATAAAGCCATAAACATGTTTGTCTGAGTCTTCTATCAAAAGTTACAGCGATTTATATGAAGTTGTTCAAAAACGCTTTATTTCGCCAAGACAATGCGTTTCTCACTGTTACATGCATTTGAATGGGAAACTCGCCTGAAACAACGTATAGGTTTTCATTATGTGAATAATTTTAAAATCTTAGCTCAAACGGCTGCAAAACCTGTTTGCCCAGCACGGGGATATTGAGTTCTATAAGATAAAGCCATAAACATGTTTGTCTGAGTCTTCTATCAAAAGTTACAGCGATTTATATGAAGTTGTTCAAAAACGCTTTATTTCGCCAAGACAATGCGTTTCTCACTGTTACATGCATTTGAATGGGAAACTCGCCTGAAACAACGTATAGGTTTTCATTATGTGAATAATTTTAAAATCTTAGCTCAAACGGCTGCAAAACCTGTTTGCCCAGCACGGGGATATTGAGTTCTATAAGATAAAGCCATAAACATGTTTGTCTGAGTCTTCTATCAAAAGTTACAGCGATTTATATGAAGTTGTTCAAAAACGCTTTATTTCGCCAAGACAATGCGTTTCTCACTGTTACATGCATTTGAATGGGAAACTCACCTGAAACAAAGTATAGGTTTTCATTATGTGAATAATTTTAAAATCTTAGCTCAAACGGCTGCAAAACCTGTTTGCCCAGCACGGGGATATTGAGTTCTATAAGATAAAGCCATAAACATGTTTGTCTGAGTCTTCTATCAAAAGTTACAGCGATTTATATGAAGTTGTTCAAAAACGCTTTATTTCGCCAAGACAATGCGTTTCTCACTGTTACATGCATTTGAATGGGAAACTCGCCTGAAACAAAGTATAGGTTTTCATTATGTGAATAATTTTAAAATCTTAGCTCAAACGGCTGCAAAACCTGTTCTGTTTGCCCAGCACGGGGATATTGAGTTCTATAAGATAAAGCCATAAACATGTTTGTCTGAGTCTTCTATCAAAAGTTACAGCGATTTATATGAAGTTGTTCAAAAACGCTTTATTTCGCCAAGACAATGCGTTTCTCACTGTTACATGCATTTGAATGGGAAACTCGCCTGAAACAAAGTATAGGTTTTCATTATGTGAATAATTTTAAAATCTTAGCTCAAACGGCTGCAAAACCTGTTCTGTTTGCCCAGCACGGGGATATTGAGTTCTATAAGATAAAGCCATAAACATGTTTGTCTGAGTCTTCTATCAAAAGTTACAGCGATTTATATGAAGTTGTTCAAAAACGCTTTATTTCGCCAAGACAATGCGTTTCTCACTGTTACATGCATTTGAATGGGAAACTCGCCTGAAACAACGTATAGGTTTTCATTATGTGAATAATTTTAAAATCTTAGCTCAAACGGCTGCAAAACCTGTTTGCCCAGCACGGGGATATTGAGTTCTATAAGATAAAGCCATAAACATGTTTGTCTGAGTCTTCTATCAAAAGTTACAGCGATTTATATGAAGTTGTTCAAAAACGCTTTATTTCGCCAAGACAATGCGTTTCTCACTGTTACATGCATTTGAATGGGAAACTCGCCTGAAACAAAGTATAGGTTTTCATTATGTGAATAATTTTAAAATCTTAGCTCAAACGGCTGCAAAACCTGTTTGCCCAGCACGGGGATATTGAGTTCTATAAGATAAAGCCATAAACATGTTTGTCTGAGTCTTCTATCAAAAGTTACAGCGATTTATATGAAGTTGTTCAAAAACGCTTTATTTCGCCAAGACAATGCGTTTCTCACTGTTACATGCATTTGAATGGGAAACTCGCCTGAAACAAAGTATAGGTTTTCATTATGTGAATAATTTTAAAATCTTAGCTCAAACGGCTGCAAAACCTGTTTGCCCAGCACGGGGATATTGAGTTCTATAAGATAAAGCCATAAACATGTTTGTCTGAGTCTTCTATCAAAAGTTACAGCGATTTATATGAAGTTGTTCAAAAACGCTTTATTTCGCCAAGACAATGCGTTTCTCACTGTTACATGCATTTGAATGGGAAACTCGCCTGAAACAAAGTATAGGTTTTCATTATGTGAATAATTTTAAAATCTTAGCTCAAACGGCTGCAAAACCTGTTTGCCCAGCACGGGGATATTGAGTTCTATAAGATAAAGCCATAAACATGTTTGTCTGAGTCTTCTATCAAAAGTTACAGCGATTTATATGAAGTTGTTCAAAAACGCTTTATTTCGCCAAGACAATGCGTTCCTCACTGTTACATGCATTTGAATGGGAAACTCGCCTGAAACAAAGTATAGGTTTTCATTATGTGAATAATTTTAAAATCTTAGCTCAAACGGCTGCAAAACCTGTTTGCCCAGCACGGGGATATTGAGTTCTATAAGATAAAGCCATAAACATGTTTGTCTGAGTCTTCTATCAAAAGTTACAGCGATTTATATGAAGTTGTTCAAAAACGCTTTATTTCGCCAAGACAATGCGTTTCTCACTGTTACATGCATTTGAATGGGAAACTCGCCTGAAACAAAGTATAGGTTTTCATTATGTGAATAATTTTAAAATCTTAGCTCAAACGGCTGCAAAACCTGTTTGCCCAGCACGGGGATATTGAGTTCTATAAGATAAAGCCATAAACATGTTTGTCTGAGTCTTCTATCAAAAGTTACAGCGATTTATATGAAGTTGTTCAAAAACGCTTTATTTCGCCAAGACAATGCGTTTCTCACTGTTACATGCATTTGAATGGGAAACTCGCCTGAAACAAAGTATAGGTTTTCATTATGTGAATAATTTTAAAATCTTAGCTCAAACGGCTGCAAAACCTGTTCTGTTTGCCCAGCACGGGGATATTGAGTTCTATAAGATAAAGCCATAAACATGTTTGTCTGAGTCTTCTATCAAAAGTTACAGCGATTTATATGAAGTTGTTCAAAAACGCTTTATTTCGCCAAGACAGTGTGTTTCTCACTGTTACATGCATTTGAATGGGAAACTCGCCTGAAACAAAGTATAGGTTTTCATTATGTGAATAATTTTAAAATCTTAGCTCAAACGGCTGCAAAACCTGTTTGCCCAGCACGGGGATATTGAGTTCTATAAGATAAAGCCATAAACATGTTTGTCTGAGTCTTCTATCAAAAGTTACAGCGATTTATATGAAGTTGTTCAAAAACGCTTTATTTCGCCAAGACAATGCGTTTCTCACTGTTACATGCATTTGAATGGGAAACTCGCCTGAAACAAAGTATAGGTTTTCATTATGTGAATAATTTTAAAATCTTAGCTCAAACGGCTGCAAAACCTGTTCTGTTTGCCCAGCACGGGGATATTGAGTTCTATAAGATAAAGCCATAAACATGTTTGTCTGAGTCTTCTATCAAAAGTTACAGCGATTTATATGAAGTTGTTCAAAAACGCTTTATTTCGCCAAGACAATGCGTTTCTCACTGTTACATGCATTTGAATGGGAAACTCGCCTGAAACAACGTATAGGTTTTCATTATGTGAATAATTTTAAAATCTTAGCTCAAACGGCTGCAAAACCTGTTTGCCCAGCACGGGGATATTGAGTTCTATAAGATAAAGCCATAAACATGTTTGTCTGAGTCTTCTATCAAAAGTTACAGCGATTTATATGAAGTTGTTCAAAAACGCTTTATTTCGCCAAGACAATGCGTTTCTCACTGTTACATGCATTTGAATGGGAAACTCGCCTGAAACAAAGTATAGGTTTTCATTATGTGAATAATTTTAAAATCTTAGCTCAAACGGCTGCAAAACCTGTTCTGTTTGCCCAGCACGGGGATATTGAGTTCTATAAGATAAAGCCATAAACATGTTTGTCTGAGTCTTCTATCAAAAGTTACAGCGCTTTATATGAAGTTGTTCAAAAACGCTTTATTTCGCCAAGACAGTGTGTTTCTCACTGTTACATGCATTTGAATGGGAAACTCGCCTGAAACAAAGTATAGGTTTTCATTATGTGAATAATTTTAAAATCTTAGCTCAAACGGCTGCAAAACCTGTTTGCCCAGCACGGGGATATTGAGTTCTATAAGATAAAGCCATAAACATGTTTGTCTGAGTCTTCTATCAAAAGTTACAGCGATTTATATGAAGTTGTTCAAAAACGCTTTATTTCGCCAAGACAATGCGTTTCTCACTGTTACATGCATTTGAATGGGAAACTCGCCTGAAACAAAGTATAGGTTTTCATTATGTGAATAATTTTAAAATCTTAGCTCAAACGGCTGCAAAACCTGTTTGCCCAGCACGGGGATATTGAGTTCTATAAGATAAAGCCATAAACATGTTTGTCTGAGTCTTCTATCAAAAGTTACAGCGATTTATATGAAGTTGTTCAAAAACGCTTTATTTCGCCAAGACAGTGTGTTTCTCACTGTTACATGCATTTGAATGGGAAACTCGCCTGAAACAAAGTATAGGTTTTCATTATGTGAATAATTTTAAAATCTTAGCTCAAACGGCTGCAAAACCTGTTTGCCCAGCACGGGGATATTGAGTTCTATAAGATAAAGCCATAAACATGTTTGTCTGAGTCTTCTATCAAAAGTTACAGCGATTTATATGAAGTTGTTCAAAAACGCTTTATTTCGCCAAGACAATGCGTTTCTCACTGTTACATGCATTTGAATGGGAAACTCGCCTGAAACAAAGTATAGGTTTTCATTATGTGAATAATTTTAAAATCTTAGCTCAAACGGCTGCAAAACCTGTTTGCCCAGCACGGGGATATTGAGTTCTATAAGATAAAGCCATAAACATGTTTGTCTGAGTCTTCTATCAAAAGTTACAGCGATTTATATGAAGTTGTTCAAAAACGCTTTATTTCGCCAAGACAATGCGTTTCTCACTGTTACATGCATTTGAATGGGAAACTCGCCTGAAACAAAGTATAGGTTTTCATTATGTGAATAATTTTAAAATCTTAGCTCAAACGGCTGCAAAACCTGTTCTGTTTGCCCAGCACGGGGATATTGAGTTCTATAAGATAAAGCCATAAACATGTTTGTCTGAGTCTTCTATCAAAAGTTACAGCGATTTATATGAAGTTGTTCAAAAACGCTTTATTTCGCCAAGACAATGCGTTTCTCACTGTTACATGCATTTGAATGGGAAACTCGCCTGAAACAAAGTATAGGTTTTCATTATGTGAATAATTTTAAAATCTTAGCTCAAACGGCTGCAAAACCTGTTCTGTTTGCCCAGCACGGGGATATTGAGTTCTATAAGATAAAGCCATAAACATGTTTGTCTGAGTCTTCTATCAAAAGTTACAGCGATTTATATGAAGTTGTTCAAAAACGCTTTATTTCGCCAAGACAATGCGTTTCTCACTGTTACATGCATTTGAATGGGAAACTCGCCTGAAACAACGTATAGGTTTTCATTATGTGAATAATTTTAAAATCTTAGCTCAAACGGCTGCAAAACCTGTTTGCCCAGCACGGGGATATTGAGTTCTATAAGATAAAGCCATAAACATGTTTGTCTGAGTCTTCTATCAAAAGTTACAGCGATTTATATGAAGTTGTTCAAAAACGCTTTATTTCGCCAAGACAATGCGTTTCTCACTGTTACATGCATTTGAATGGGAAACTCGCCTGAAACAAAGTATAGGTTTTCATTATGTGAATAATTTTAAAATCTTAGCTCAAACGGCTGCAAAACCTGTTTGCCCAGCACGGGGATATTGAGTTCTATAAGATAAAGCCATAAACATGTTTGTCTGAGTCTTCTATCAAAAGTTACAGCGATTTATATGAAGTTGTTCAAAAACGCTTTATTTCGCCAAGACAATGCGTTTCTCACTGTTACATGCATTTGAATGGGAAACTCGCCTGAAACAAAGTATAGGTTTTCATTATGTGAATAATTTTAAAATCTTAGCTCAAACGGCTGCAAAACCTGTTTGCCCAGCACGGGGATATTGAGTTCTATAAGATAAAGCCATAAACATGTTTGTCTGAGTCTTCTATCAAAAGTTACAGCGATTTATATGAAGTTGTTCAAAAACGCTTTATTTCGCCAAGACAATGCGTTTCTCACTGTTACATGCATTTGAATGGGAAACTCGCCTGAAACAAAGTATAGGTTTTCATTATGTGAATAATTTTAAAATCTTAGCTCAAACGGCTGCAAAACCTGTTCTGTTTGCCCAGCACGGGGATATTGAGTTCTATAAGATAAAGCCATAAACATGTTTGTCTGAGTCTTCTATCAAAAGTTACAGCGATTTATATGAAGTTGTTCAAAAACGCTTTATTTCGCCAAGACAGTGTGTTTCTCACTGTTACATGCATTTGAATGGGAAACTCGCCTGAAACAAAGTATAGGTTTTCATTATGTGAATAATTTTAAAATCTTAGCTCAAACGGCTGCAAAACCTGTTTGCCCAGCACGGGGATATTGAGTTCTATAAGATAAAGCCATAAACATGTTTGTCTGAGTCTTCTATCAAAAGTTACAGCGATTTATATGAAGTTGTTCAAAAACGCTTTATTTCGCCAAGACAATGCGTTTCTCACTGTTACATGCATTTGAATGGGAAACTCGCCTGAAACAACGTATAGGTTTTCATTATGTGAATAATTTTAAAATCTTAGCTCAAACGGCTGCAAAACCTGTTTGCCCAGCACGGGGATATTGAGTTCTATAAGATAAAGCCATAAACATGTTTGTCTGAGTCTTCTATCAAAAGTTACAGCGATTTATATGAAGTTGTTCAAAAACGCTTTATTTCGCCAAGACAATGCGTTTCTCACTGTTACATGCATTTGAATGGGAAACTCGCCTGAAACAAAGTATAGGTTTTCATTATGTGAATAATTTTAAAATCTTAGCTCAAACGGCTGCAAAACCTGTTTGCCCAGCACGGGGATATTGAGTTCTATAAGATAAAGCCATAAACATGTTTGTCTGAGTCTTCTATCAAAAGTTACAGCGATTTATATGAAGTTGTTCAAAAACGCTTTATTTCGCCAAGACAGTGTGTTTCTCACTGTTACATGCATTTGAATGGGAAACTCGCCTGAAACAAAGTATAGGTTTTCATTATGTGAATAATTTTAAAATCTTAGCTCAAACGGCTGCAAAACCTGTTTGCCCAGCACGGGGATATTGAGTTCTATAAGATAAAGCCATAAACATGTTTGTCTGAGTCTTCTATCAAAAGTTACAGCGATTTATATGAAGTTGTTCAAAAACGCTTTATTTCGCCAAGACAATGCGTTTCTCACTGTTACATGCATTTGAATGGGAAACTCGCCTGAAACAAAGTATAGGTTTTCATTATGTGAATAATTTTAAAATCTTAGCTCAAACGGCTGCAAAACCTGTTTGCCCAGCACGGGGATATTGAGTTCTATAAGATAAAGCCATAAACATGTTTGTCTGAGTCTTCTATCAAAAGTTACAGCGATTTATATGAAGTTGTTCAAAAACGCTTTATTTCGCCAAGACAATGCGTTTCTCACTGTTACATGCATTTGAATGGGAAACTCGCCTGAAACAAAGTATAGGTTTTCATTATGTGAATAATTTTAAAATCTTAGCTCAAACGGCTGCAAAACCTGTTCTGTTTGCCCAGCACGGGGATATTGAGTTCTATAAGATAAAGCCATAAACATGTTTGTCTGAGTCTTCTATCAAAAGTTACAGCGATTTATATGAAGTTGTTCAAAAACGCTTTATTTCGCCAAGACAATGCGTTTCTCACTGTTACATGCATTTGAATGGGAAACTCGCCTGAAACAAAGTATAGGTTTTCATTATGTGAATAATTTTAAAATCTTAGCTCAAACGGCTGCAAAACCTGTTCTGTTTGCCCAGCACGGGGATATTGAGTTCTATAAGATAAAGCCATAAACATGTTTGTCTGAGTCTTCTATCAAAAGTTACAGCGATTTATATGAAGTTGTTCAAAAACGCTTTATTTCGCCAAGACAATGCGTTTCTCACTGTTACATGCATTTGAATGGGAAACTCGCCTGAAACAACGTATAGGTTTTCATTATGTGAATAATTTTAAAATCTTAGCTCAAACGGCTGCAAAACCTGTTCTGTTTGCCCAGCACGGGGATATTGAGTTCTATAAGATAAAGCCATAAACATGTTTGTCTGAGTCTTCTATCAAAAGTTACAGCGATTTATATGAAGTTGTTCAAAAACGCTTTATTTCGCCAAGACAATGCGTTTCTCACTGTTACATGCATTTGAATGGGAAACTCGCCTGAAACAAAGTATAGGTTTTCATTATGTGAATAATTTTAAAATCTTAGCTCAAACGGCTGCAAAACCTGTTTGCCCAGCACGGGGATATTGAGTTCTATAAGATAAAGCCATAAACATGTTTGTCTGAGTCTTCTATCAAAAGTTACAGCGATTTATATGAAGTTGTTCAAAAACGCTTTATTTCGCCAAGACAATGCGTTTCTCACTGTTACATGCATTTGAATGGGAAACTCGCCTGAAACAAAGTATAGGTTTTCATTATGTGAATAATTTTAAAATCTTAGCTCAAACGGCTGCAAAACCTGTTTGCCCAGCACGGGGATATTGAGTTCTATAAGATAAAGCCATAAACATGTTTGTCTGAGTCTTCTATCAAAAGTTACAGCGATTTATATGAAGTTGTTCAAAAACGCTTTATTTCGCCAAGACAATGCGTTTCTCACTGTTACATGCATTTGAATGGGAAACTCGCCTGAAACAAAGTATAGGTTTTCATTATGTGAATAATTTTAAAATCTTAGCTCAAACGGCTGCAAAACCTGTTCTGTTTGCCCAGCACGGGGATATTGAGTTCTATAAGATAAAGCCATAAACATGTTTGTCTGAGTCTTCTATCAAAAGTTACAGCGATTTATATGAAGTTGTTCAAAAACGCTTTATTTCGCCAAGACAGTGTGTTTCTCACTGTTACATGCATTTGAATGGGAAACTCGCCTGAAACAAAGTATAGGTTTTCATTATGTGAATAATTTTAAAATCTTAGCTCAAACGGCTGCAAAACCTGTTTGCCCAGCACGGGGATATTGAGTTCTATAAGATAAAGCCATAAACATGTTTGTCTGAGTCTTCTATCAAAAGTTACAGCGATTTATATGAAGTTGTTCAAAAACGCTTTATTTCGCCAAGACAATGCGTTTCTCACTGTTACATGCATTTGAATGGGAAACTCGCCTGAAACAAAGTATAGGTTTTCATTATGTGAATAATTTTAAAATCTTAGCTCAAACGGCTGCAAAACCTCTTCTGTTTGCCCAGCACGGGGATATTGAGTTCTATAAGATAAAGCCATAAACATGTTTGTCTGAGTCTTCTATCAAAAGTTACAGCGATTTATATGAAGTTGTTCAAAAACGCTTTATTTCGCCAAGACAATGCGTTTCTCACTGTTACATGCATTTGAATGGGAAACTCGCCTGAAACAACGTATAGGTTTTCATTATGTGAATAATTTTAAAATCTTAGCTCAAACGGCTGCAAAACCTGTTCTGTTTGCCCAGCACGGGGATATTGAGTTCTATAAGATAAAGCCATAAACATGTTTGTCTGAGTCTTCTATCAAAAGTTACAGCGCTTTATATGAAGTTGTTCAAAAACGCTTTATTTCGCCAAGACAGTGTGTTTCTCACTGTTACATGCATTTGAATGGGAAACTCGCCTGAAACAAAGTATAGGTTTTCATTATGTGAATAATTTTAAAATCTTAGCTCAAACGGCTGCAAAACCTGTTTGCCCAGCACGGGGATATTGAGTTCTATAAGATAAAGCCATAAACATGTTTGTCTGAGTCTTCTATCAAAAGTTACAGCGATTTATATGAAGTTGTTCAAAAACGCTTTATTTCGCCAAGACAGTGTGTTTCTCACTGTTACATGCATTTGAATGGGAAACTCGCCTGAAACAAAGTATAGGTTTTCATTATGTGAATAATTTTAAAATCTTAGCTCAAACGGCTGCAAAACCTGTTTGCCCAGCACAGGGATATTGAGTTCTATAAGATAAAGCCATAAACATGTTTGTCTGAGTCTTCTATCAAAAGTTACAGCGATTTATATGAAGTTGTTCAAAAACGCTTTATTTCGCCAAGACAATGCGTTTCTCACTGTTACATGCATTTGAATGGGAAACTCGCCTGAAACAAAGTATAGGTTTTCATTATGTGAATAATTTTAAAATCTTAGCTCAAACGGCTGCAAAACCTGTTTGCCCAGCACGGGGATATTGAGTTCTATAAGATAAAGCCATAAACATGTTTGTCTGAGTCTTCTATCAAAAGTTACAGCGATTTATATGAAGTTGTTCAAAAACGCTTTATTTCGCCAAGACAATGCGTTTCTCACTGTTACATGTATTTGAATGGGAAACTCGCCTGAAACAAAGTATAGGTTTTCATTATGTGAATAATTTTAAAATCTTAGCTCAAACGGCTGCAAAACCTGTTTGCCCAGCACGGGGATATTGAGTTCTATAAGATAAAGCCATAAACATGTTTGTCTGAGTCTTCTATCAAAAGTTACAGCGATTTATATGAAGTTGTTCAAAAACGCTTTATTTCGCCAAGACAATGCGTTTCTCACTGTTACATGCATTTGAATGGGAAACTCGCCTGAAACAAAGTATAGGTTTTCATTATGTGAATAATTTTAAAATCTTAGCTCAAACGGCTGCAAAACCTGTTCTGTTTGCCCAGCACGGGGATATTGAGTTCTATAAGATAAAGCCATAAACATGTTTGTCTGAGTCTTCTATCAAAAGTTACAGCGATTTATATGAAGTTGTTCAAAAACGCTTTATTTCGCCAAGACAATGCGTTTCTCACTGTTACATGCATTTGAATGGGAAACTCGCCTGAAACAAAGTATAGGTTTTCATTATGTGAATAATTTTAAAATCTTAGCTCAAACGGCTGCAAAACCTGTTCTGTTTGCCCAGCACGGGGATATTGAGTTCTATAAGATAAAGCCATAAACATGTTTGTCTGAGTCTTCTATCAAAAGTTACAGCGATTTATATGAAGTTGTTCAAAAACGCTTTATTTCGCCAAGACAATGCGTTTCTCACTGTTACATGCATTTGAATGGGAAACTCGCCTGAAACAACGTATAGGTTTTCATTATGTGAATAATTTTAAAATCTTAGCTCAAACGGCTGCAAAACCTGTTTGCCCAGCACGGGGATATTGAGTTCTATAAGATAAAGCCATAAACATGTTTGTCTGAGTCTTCTATCAAAAGTTACAGCGATTTATATGAAGTTGTTCAAAAACGCTTTATTTCGCCAAGACAATGCGTTTCTCACTGTTACATGCATTTGAATGGGAAACTCGCCTGAAACAAAGTATAGGTTTTCATTATGTGAATAATTTTAAAATCTTAGCTCAAACGGCTGCAAAACCTGTTCTGTTTGCCCAGCACGGGGATATTGAGTTCTATAAGATAAAGCCATAAACATGTTTGTCTGAGTCTTCTATCAAAAGTTACAGCGCTTTATATGAAGTTGTTCAAAAACGCTTTATTTCGCCAAGACAGTGTGTTTCTCACTGTTACATGCATTTGAATGGGAAACTCGCCTGAAACAAAGTATAGGTTTTCATTATGTGAATAATTTTAAAATCTTAGCTCAAACGGCTGCAAAACCTGTTTGCCCAGCACGGGGATATTGAGTTCTATAAGATAAAGCCATAAACATGTTTGTCTGAGTCTTCTATCAAAAGTTACAGCGATTTATATGAAGTTGTTCAAAAACGCTTTATTTCGCCAAGACAATGCGTTTCTCACTGTTACATGCATTTGAATGGGAAACTCGCCTGAAACAAAGTATAGGTTTTCATTATGTGAATAATTTTAAAATCTTAGCTCAAACGGCTGCAAAACCTGTTCTGTTTGCCCAGCACGGGGATATTGAGTTCTATAAGATAAAGCCATAAACATGTTTGTCTGAGTCTTCTATCAAAAGTTACAGCGATTTATATGAAGTTGTTCAAAAACGCTTTATTTCGCCAAGACAATGCGTTTCTCACTGTTACATGCATTTGAATGGGAAACTCGCCTGAAACAAAGTATAGGTTTTCATTATGTGAATAATTTTAAAATCTTAGCTCAAACGGCTGCAAAACCTGTTCTGTTTGCCCAGCACGGGGATATTGAGTTCTATAAGATAAAGCCATAAACATGTTTGTCTGAGTCTTCTATCAAAAGTTACAGCGATTTATATGAAGTTGTTCAAAAACGCTTTATTTCGCCAAGACAATGCGTTTCTCACTGTTACATGCATTTGAATGGGAAACTCGCCTGAAACAACGTATAGGTTTTCATTATGTGAATAATTTTAAAATCTTAGCTCAAACGGCTGCAAAACCTGTTTGCCCAGCACGGGGATATTGAGTTCTATAAGATAAAGCCATAAACATGTTTGTCTGAGTCTTCTATCAAAAGTTACAGCGATTTATATGAAGTTGTTCAAAAACGCTTTATTTCGCCAAGACAATGCGTTTCTCACTGTTACATGCATTTGAATGGGAAACTCGCCTGAAACAAAGTATAGGTTTTCATTATGTGAATAATTTTAAAATCTTAGCTCAAACGGCTGCAAAACCTGTTCTGTTTGCCCAGCACGGGGATATTGAGTTCTATAAGATAAAGCCATAAACATGTTTGTCTGAGTCTTCTATCAAAAGTTACAGCGATTTATATGAAGTTGTTCAAAAACGCTTTATTTCGCCAAGACAATGCGTTTCTCACTGTTACATGCATTTGAATGGGAAACTCGCCTGAAACAACGTATAGGTTTTCATTATGTGAATAATTTTAAAATCTTAGCTCAAACGGCTGCAAAACCTGTTTGCCCAGCACGGGGATATTGAGTTCTATAAGATAAAGCCATAAACATGTTTGTCTGAGTCTTCTATCAAAAGTTACAGCGATTTATATGAAGTTGTTCAAAAACGCTTTATTTCGCCAAGACAATGCGTTTCTCACTGTTACATGCATTTGAATGGGAAACTCGCCTGAAACAAAGTATAGGTTTTCATTATGTGAATAATTTTAAAATCTTAGCTCAAACGGCTGCAAAACCTGTTCTGTTTGCCCAGCACGGGGATATTGAGTTCTATAAGATAAAGCCATAAACATGTTTGTCTGAGTCTTCTATCAAAAGTTACAGCGCTTTATATGAAGTTGTTCAAAAACGCTTTATTTCGCCAAGACAATGCGTTTCTCACTGTTACATGCATTTGAATGGGAAACTCGCCTGAAACAACGTATAGGTTTTCATTATGTGAATAATTTTAAAATCTTAGCTCAAACGGCTGCAAAACCTGTTTGCCCAGCACGGGGATATTGAGTTCTATAAGATAAAGCCATAAACATGTTTGTCTGAGTCTTCTATCAAAAGTTACAGCGATTTATATGAAGTTGTTCAAAAACGCTTTATTTCGCCAAGACAATGCGTTTCTCACTGTTACATGCATTTGAATGGGAAACTCGCCTGAAACAACGTATAGGTTTTCATTATGTGAATAATTTTAAAATCTTAGCTCAAACGGCTGCAAAACCTGTTTGCCCAGCACGGGGATATTGAGTTCTATAAGATAAAGCCATAAACATGTTTGTCTGAGTCTTCTATCAAAAGTTACAGCGATTTATATGAAGTTGTTCAAAAACGCTTTATTTCGCCAAGACAATGCGTTTCTCACTGTTACATGCATTTGAATGGGAAACTCGCCTGAAACAAAGTATAGGTTTTCATTATGTGAATAATTTTAAAATCTTAGCTCAAACGGCTGCAAAACCTCTTCTGTTTGCCCAGCACGGGGATATTGAGTTCTATAAGATAAAGCCATAAACATGTTTGTCTGAGTCTTCTATCAAAAGTTACAGCGATTTATATGAAGTTGTTCAAAAACGCTTTATTTCGCCAAGACAGTGTGTTTCTCACTGTTACATGCATTTGAATGGGAAACTCGCCTGAAACAAAGTATAGGTTTTCATTATGTGAATAATTTTAAAATCTTAGCTCAAACGGCTGCAAAACCTGTTTGCCCAGCACGGGGATATTGAGTTCTATAAGATAAAGCCATAAACATGTTTGTCTGAGTCTTCTATCAAAAGTTACAGCGATTTATATGAAGTTGTTCAAAAACGCTTTATTTCGCCAAGACAATGCGTTTCTCACTGTCACATGCATTTGAATGGGAAACTCGCCTGAAACAAAGTATAGGTTTTCATTATGTGAATAATTTTAAAATCTTAGCTCAAACGGCTGCAAAACCTGTTCTGTTTGCCCAGCACGGGGATATTGAGTTCTATAAGATAAAGCCATAAACATGTTTGTCTGAGTCTTCTATCAAAAGTTACAGCGATTTATATGAAGTTGTTCAAAAACGCTTTATTTCGCCAAGACAGTGTGTTTCTCACTGT
Organism: Aulonocara stuartgranti; assembly: GCF_965226115.1. Lineage (NCBI taxonomy): Eukaryota > Metazoa > Chordata > Actinopteri > Cichliformes > Cichlidae > Aulonocara > Aulonocara stuartgranti. Next base: position 27,887,971 of record NC_138959.1, read on the forward strand.
TACATGCATTTGAATGGGAAACTCGCCTGAAACAAAGTATAGGTTTTCATTATGTGAATAATTTTAAAATCTTAGCTCAAACGGCTGCAAAACCTGTTTGCCCAGCACGGGGATATTGAGTTCTATAAGATAAAGCCATAAACATGTTTGTCTGAGTCTTCTATCAAAAGTTACAGCGATTTATATGAAGTTGTTCAAAAACGCTTTATTTCGCCAAGACAGTGTGTTTCTCACTGTTACATGCATTTGAATGGGAAACTCGCCTGAAACAAAGTATAGGTTTTCATTATGTGAATAATTTTAAAATCTTAGCTCAAACGGCTGCAAAACCTGTTCTGTTTGCCCAGCACGGGGATATTGAGTTCTATAAGATAAAGCCATAAACATGTTTGTCTGAGTCTTCTATCAAAAGTTACAGCGATTTATATGAAGTTGTTCAAAAACGCTTTATTTCGCCAAGACAATGCGTTTCTCACTGTTACATGCATTTGAATGGGAAACTCGCCTGAAACAACGTATAGGTTTTCATTATGTGAATAATTTTAAAATCTTAGCTCAAACGGCTGCAAAACCTGTTTGCCCAGCACAGGGATATTGAGTTCTATAAGATAAAGCCATAAACATGTTTGTCTGAGTCTTCTATCAAAAGTTACAGCGATTTATATGAAGTTGTTCAAAAACGCTTTATTTCGCCAAGACAATGCGTTTCTCACTGTTACATGCATTTGAATGGGAAACTCGCCTGAAACAACGTATAGGTTTTCATTATGTGAATAATTTTAAAATCTTAGCTCAAACGGCTGCAAAACCTGTTTGCCCAGCACGGGGATATTGAGTTCTATAAGATAAAGCCATAAACATGTTTGTCTGAGTCTTCTATCAAAAGTTACAGCGATTTATATGAAGTTGTTCAAAAACGCTTTATTTCGCCAAGACAATGCGTTTCTCACTGTTACATGCATTTGAATGGGAAACTCGCCTGAAACAAAGTATAGGTTTTCATTATGTGAATAATTTTAAAATCTTAGCTCAAACGGCTGCAAAACCTGTTCTGTTTGCCCAGCACGGGGATATTGAGTTCTATAAGATAAAGCCATAAACATGTTTGTCTGAGTCTTCTATCAAAAGTTACAGCGCTTTATATGAAGTTGTTCAAAAACGCTTTATTTCGCCAAGACAGTGTGTTTCTCACTGTTACATGCATTTGAATGGGAAACTCGCCTGAAACAAAGTATAGGTTTTCATTATGTGAATAATTTTAAAATCTTAGCTCAAACGGCTGCAAAACCTGTTTGCCCAAGCACGGGGATATTGAGTTCTATAAGATAAAGCCATAAACATGTTTGTCTGAGTCTTCTATCAAAAGTTACAGCGATTTATATGAAGTTGTTCAAAAACGCTTTATTTCGCCAAGACAATGCGTTTCTCACTGTTACATGCATTTGAATGGGAAACTCGCCTGAAACAAAGTATAGGTTTTCATTATGTGAATAATTTTAAAATCTTAGCTCAAACGGCTGCAAAACCTGTTTGCCCAGCACGGGGATATTGAGTTCTATAAGATAAAGCCATAAACATGTTTGTCTGAGTCTTCTATCAAAAGTTACAGCGATTTATATGAAGTTGTTCAAAAACGCTTTATTTCGCCAAGACAATGCGTTTCTCACTGTTACATGCATTTGAATGGGAAACTCGCCTGAAACAAAGTATAGGTTTTCATTATGTGAATAATTTTAAAATCTTAGCTCAAACGGCTGCAAAACCTGTTCTGTTTGCCCAGCACGGGGATATTGAGTTCTATAAGATAAAGCCATAAACATGTTTGTCTGAGTCTTCTATCAAAAGTTACAGCGATTTATATGAAGTTGTTCAAAAACGCTTTATTTCGCCAAGACAATGCGTTTCTCACTGTTACATGCATTTGAATGGGAAACTCGCCTGAAACAACGTATAGGTTTTCATTATGTGAATAATTTTAAAATCTTAGCTCAAACGGCTGCAAAACCTGTTTGCCCAGCACGGGGATATTGAGTTCTATAAGATAAAGCCATAAACATGTTTGTCTGAGTCTTCTATCAAAAGTTACAGCGATTTATATGAAGTTGTTCAAAAACGCTTTATTTCGCCAAGACAATGCGTTTCTCACTGTTACATGCATTTGAATGGGGAACTCGCCTGAAACAAAGTATAGGTTTTCATTATGTGAATAATTTTAAAATCTTAGCTCAAACGGCTGCAAAACCTGTTCTGTTTGCCCAGCACGGGGATATTGAGTTCTATAAGATAAAGCCATAAACATGTTTGTCTGAGTCTTCTATCAAAAGTTACAGCGATTTATATGAAGTTGTTCAAAAACGCTTTATTTCGCCAAGACAGTGTGTTTCTCACTGTTACATGCATTTGAATGGGAAACTCGCCTGAAACAAAGTATAGGTTTTCATTATGTGAATAATTTTAAAATCTTAGCTCAAACGGCTGCAAAACCTGTTTGCCCAGCACGGGGATATTGAGTTCTATAAGATAAAGCCATAAACATGTTTGTCTGAGTCTTCTATCAAAAGTTACAGCGATTTATATGAAGTTGTTCAAAAACGCTTTATTTCGCCAAGACAATGCGTTTCTCACTGTTACATGCATTTGAATGGGAAACTCGCCTGAAACAAAGTATAGGTTTTCATTATGTGAATAATTTTAAAATCTTAGCTCAAACGGCTGCAAAACCTGTTCTGTTTGCCCAGCACGGGGATATTGAGTTCTATAAGATAAAGCCATAAACATGTTTGTCTGAGTCTTCTATCAAAAGTTACAGCGATTTATATGAAGTTGTTCAAAAACGCTTTATTTCGCCAAGACAGTGTGTTTCTCACTGTTACATGCATTTGAATGGGAAACTCGCCTGAAACAAAGTATAGGTTTTCATTATGTGAATAATTTTAAAATCTTAGCTCAAACGGCTGCAAAACCTGTTTGCCCAAGCACGGGGATATTGAGTTCTATAAGATAAAGCCATAAACATGTTTGTCTGAGTCTTCTATCAAAAGTTACAGCGATTTATATGAAGTTGTTCAAAAACGCTTTATTTCGCCAAGACAATGCGTTTCTCACTGTTACATGCATTTGAATGGGAAACTCGCCTGAAACAAAGTATAGGTTTTCATTATGTGAATAATTTTAAAATCTTAGCTCAAACGGCTGCAAAACCTGTTTGCCCAGCACGGGGATATTGAGTTCTATAAGATAAAGCCATAAACATGTTTGTCTGAGTCTTCTATCAAAAGTTACAGCGATTTATATGAAGTTGTTCAAAAACGCTTTATTTCGCCAAGACAATGCGTTTCTCACTGTTACATGCATTTGAATGGGAAACTCGCCTGAAACAAAGTATAGGTTTTCATTATGTGAATAATTTTAAAATCTTAGCTCAAACGGCTGCAAAACCTGTTTGCCCAGCACGGGGATATTGAGTTCTATAAGATAAAGCCATAAACATGTTTGTCTGAGTCTTCTATCAAAAGTTACAGCGATTTATATGAAGTTGTTCAAAAACGCTTTATTTCGCCAAGACAATGCGTTTCTCACTGTTACATGCATTTGAATGGGAAACTCGCCTGAAACAAAGTATAGGTTTTCATTATGTGAATAATTTTAAAATCTTAGCTCAAACGGCTGCAAAACCTGTTCTGTTTGCCCAGCACGGGGATATTGAGTTCTATAAGATAAAGCCATAAACATGTTTGTCTGAGTCTTCTATCAAAAGTTACAGCGATTTATATGAAGTTGTTCAAAAACGCTTTATTTCGCCAAGACAGTGTGTTTCTCACTGTTACATGCATTTGAATGGGAAACTCGCCTGAAACAAAGTATAGGTTTTCATTATGTGAATAATTTTAAAATCTTAGCTCAAACGGCTGCAAAACCTGTTTGCCCAAGCACGGGGATATTGAGTTCTATAAGATAAAGCCATAAACATGTTTGTCTGAGTCTTCTATCAAAAGTTACAGCGATTTATATGAAGTTGTTCAAAAACGCTTTATTTCGCCAAGACAATGCGTTTCTCACTGTTACATGCATTTGAATGGGAAACTCGCCTGAAACAACGTATAGGTTTTCATTATGTGAATAATTTTAAAATCTTAGCTCAAACGGCTGCAAAACCTGTTTGCCCAGCACGGGGATATTGAGTTCTATAAGATAAAGCCATAAACATGTTTGTCTGAGTCTTCTATCAAAAGTTACAGCGATTTATATGAAGTTGTTCAAAAACGCTTTATTTCGCCAAGACAATGCGTTTCTCACTGTTACATGCATTTGAATGGGAAACTCGCCTGAAACAACGTATAGGTTTTCATTATGTGAATAATTTTAAAATCTTAGCTCAAACGGCTGCAAAACCTGTTTGCCCAGCACCGGGATATTGAGTTCTATAAGATAAAGCCATAAACATGTTTGTCTGAGTCTTCTATCAAAAGTTACAGCGATTTATATGAAGTTGTTCAAAAATGCTTTATTTCGCCAAGACAATGCGTTTCTCACTGTTACATGCATTTGAATGGGAAACTCGCCTGAAACAACGTATAGGTTTTCATTATGTGAATAATTTTAAAATCTTAGCTCAAACGGCTGCAAAACCTGTTCTGTTTGCCCAGCATGGGGATATTGAGTTCTATAAGATAAAGCCATAAACATGTTTGTCTGAGTCTTCTATCAAAAGTTACAGCGATTTATATGAAGTTGTTCAAAAACGCTTTATTTCGCCAAGACAATGCGTTTCTCACTGTTACATGCATTTGAATGGGAAACTCGCCTGAAACAAAGTATAGGTTTTCATTATGTGAATAATTTTAAAATCTTAGCTCAAACGGCTGCAAAACCTGTTTGCCCAGCACGGGGATATTGAGTTCTATAAGATAAAGCCATAAACATGTTTGTCTGAGTCTTCTATCAAAAGTTACAGCGATTTATATGAAGTTGTTCAAAAACGCTTTATTTCGCCAAGACAATGCGTTTCTCACTGTTACATGCATTTGAATGGGAAACTCGCCTGAAACAACGTATAGGTTTTCATTATGTGAATAATTTTAAAATCTTAGCTCAAACGGCTGCAAAACCTGTTTGCCCAGCACCGGGATATTGAGTTCTATAAGATAAAGCCATAAACATGTTTGTCTGAGTCTTCTATCAAAAGTTACAGCGATTTATATGAAGTTGTTCAAAAACGCTTTATTTCGCCAAGACAATGCGTTTCTCACTGTTACATGCATTTGAATGGGAAACTCGCCTGAAACAAAGTATAGGTTTTCATTATGTGAATAATTTTAAAATCTTAGCTCAAACGGCTGCAAAACCTCTTCTGTTTGCCCAGCACGGGGATATTGAGTTCTATAAGATAAAGCCATAAACATGTTTGTCTGAGTCTTCTATCAAAAGTTACAGCGATTTATATGAAGTTGTTCAAAAACGCTTTATTTCGCCAAGACAATGCGTTTCTCACTGTTACATGCATTTGAATGGGAAACTCGCCTGAAACAACGTATAGGTTTTCATTATGTGAATAATTTTAAAATCTTAGCTCAAACGGCTGCAAAACCTGTTCTGTTTGCCCAGCACGGGGATATTGAGTTCTATAAGATAAAGCCATAAACATGTTTGTCTGAGTCTTCTATCAAAAGTTACAGCGATTTATATGAAGTTGTTCAAAAACGCTTTATTTCGCCAAGACAATGCGTTTCTCACTGTTACATGCATTTGAATGGGAAACTCGCCTGAAACAAAGTATAGGTTTTCATTATGTGAATAATTTTAAAATCTTAGCTCAAACGGCTGCAAAACCTGTTTGCCCAGCACGGGGATATTGAGTTCTATAAGATAAAGCCATAAACATGTTTGTCTGAGTCTTCTATCAAAAGTTACAGCGATTTATATGAAGTTGTTCAAAAACGCTTTATTTCGCCAAGACAATGCGTTTCTCACTGTTACATGCATTTGAATGGGAAACTCGCCTGAAACAACGTATAGGTTTTCATTATGTGAATAATTTTAAAATCTTAGCTCAAACGGCTGCAAAACCTGTTTGCCCAGCACCGGGATATTGAGTTCTATAAGATAAAGCCATAAACATGTTTGTCTGAGTCTTCTATCAAAAGTTACAGCGATTTATATGAAGTTGTTCAAAAACGCTTTATTTCGCCAAGACAATGCGTTTCTCACTGTTACATGCATTTGAATGGGAAACTCGCCTGAAACAAAGTATAGGTTTTCATTATGTGAATAATTTTAAAATCTTAGCTCAAACGGCTGCAAAACCTCTTCTGTTTGCCCAGCACGGGGATATTGAGTTCTATAAGATAAAGCCATAAACATGTTTGTCTGAGTCTTCTATCAAAAGTTACAGCGATTTATATGAAGTTGTTCAAAAACGCTTTATTTCGCCAAGACAATGCGTTTCTCACTGTTACATGCATTTGAATGGGAAACTCGCCTGAAACAACGTATAGGTTTTCATTATGTGAATAATTTTAAAATCTTAGCTCAAACGGCTGCAAAACCTGTTTGCCCAGCACCGGGATATTGAGTTCTATAAGATAAAGCCATAAACATGTTTGTCTGAGTCTTCTATCAAAAGTTACAGCGATTTATATGAAGTTGTTCAAAAACGCTTTATTTCGCCAAGACAATGCGTTTCTCACTGTTACATGCATTTGAATGGGAAACTCGCCTGAAACAAAGTATAGGTTTTCATTATGTGAATAATTTTAAAATCTTAGCTCAAACGGCTGCAAAACCTCTTCTGTTTGCCCAGCACGGGGATATTGAGTTCTATAAGATAAAGCCATAAACATGTTTGTCTGAGTCTTCTATCAAAAGTTACAGCGATTTATATGAAGTTGTTCAAAAACGCTTTATTTCGCCAAGACAATGCGTTTCTCACTGTTACATGCATTTGAATGGGAAACTCGCCTGAAACAACGTATAGGTTTTCATTATGTGAATAATTTTAAAATCTTAGCTCAAACGGCTGCAAAACCTGTTTGCCCAGCACGGGGATATTGAGTTCTATAAGATAAAGCCATAAACATGTTTGTCTGAGTCTTCTATCAAAAGTTACAGCGATTTATATGAAGTTGTTCAAAAACGCTTTATTTCGCCAAGACAATGCGTTTCTCACTGTTACATGCATTTGAATGGGAAACTCGCCTGAAACAAAGTATAGGTTTTCATTATGTGAATAATTTTAAAATCTTAGCTCAAACGGCTGCAAAACCTGTTCTGTTTGCCCAGCACGGGGATATTGAGTTCTATAAGATAAAGCCATAAACATGTTTGTCTGAGTCTTCTATCAAAAGTTACAGCGATTTATATGAAGTTGTTCAAAAACGCTTTATTTCGCCAAGACAATGCGTTTCTCACTGTTACATGCATTTGAATGGGAAACTCGCCTGAAACAACGTATAGGTTTTCATTATGTGAATAATTTTAAAATCTTAGCTCAAACGGCTGCAAAACCTGTTTGCCCAGCACGGGGATATTGAGTTCTATAAGATAAAGCCATAAACATGTTTGTCTGAGTCTTCTATCAAAAGTTACAGCGATTTATATGAAGTTGTTCAAAAACGCTTTATTTCGCCAAGACAATGCGTTTCTCACTGTTACATGCATTTGAATGGGAAACTCGCCTGAAACAAAGTATAGGTTTTCATTATGTGAATAATTTTAAAATCTTAGCTCAAACGGCTGCAAAACCTGTTCTGTTTGCCCAGCACGGGGATATTGAGTTCTATAAGATAAAGCCATAAACATGTTTGTCTGAGTCTTCTATCAAAAGTTACAGCGCTTTATATGAAGTTGTTCAAAAACGCTTTATTTCGCCAAGACAATGCGTTTCTCACTGTTACATGCATTTGAATGGGAAACTCGCCTGAAACAACGTATAGGTTTTCATTATGTGAATAATTTTAAAATCTTAGCTCAAACGGCTGCAAAACCTGTTTGCCCAGCACGGGGATATTGAGTTCTATAAGATAAAGCCATAAACATGTTTGTCTGAGTCTTCTATCAAAAGTTACAGCGATTTATATGAAGTTGTTCAAAAACGCTTTATTTCGCCAAGACAATGCGTTTCTCACTGTTACATGCATTTGAATGGGAAACTCGCCTGAAACAACGTATAGGTTTTCATTATGTGAATAATTTTAAAATCTTAGCTCAAACGGCTGCAAAACCTGTTTGCCCAGCACGGGGATATTGAGTTCTATAAGATAAAGCCATAAACATGTTTGTCTGAGTCTTCTATCAAAAGTTACAGCGATTTATATGAAGTTGTTCAAAAACGCTTTATTTCGCCAAGACAATGCGTTTCTCACTGTTACATGCATTTGAATGGGAAACTCGCCTGAAACAAAGTATAGGTTTTCATTATGTGAATAATTTTAAAATCTTAGCTCAAACGGCTGCAAAACCTCTTCTGTTTGCCCAGCACGGGGATATTGAGTTCTATAAGATAAAGCCATAAACATGTTTGTCTGAGTCTTCTATCAAAAGTTACAGCGATTTATATGAAGTTGTTCAAAAACGCTTTATTTCGCCAAGACAGTGTGTTTCTCACTGTTACATGCATTTGAATGGGAAACTCGCCTGAAACAAAGTATAGGTTTTCATTATGTGAATAATTTTAAAATCTTAGCTCAAACGGCTGCAAAACCTGTTTGCCCAGCACGGGGATATTGAGTTCTATAAGATAAAGCCATAAACATGTTTGTCTGAGTCTTCTATCAAAAGTTACAGCGATTTATATGAAGTTGTTCAAAAACGCTTTATTTCGCCAAGACAATGCGTTTCTCACTGTCACATGCATTTGAATGGGAAACTCGCCTGAAACAAAGTATAGGTTTTCATTATGTGAATAATTTTAAAATCTTAGCTCAAACGGCTGCAAAACCTGTTCTGTTTGCCCAGCACGGGGATATTGAGTTCTATAAGATAAAGCCATAAACATGTTTGTCTGAGTCTTCTATCAAAAGTTACAGCGATTTATATGAAGTTGTTCAAAAACGCTTTATTTCGCCAAGACAGTGTGTTTCTCACTGTTACATGCATTTGAATGGGAAACTCGCCTGAAACAAAGTATAGGTTTTCATTATGTGAATAATTTTAAAATCTTAGCTCAAACGGCTGCAAAACCTGTTTGCCCAGCACGGGGATATTGAGTTCTATAAGATAAAGCCATAAACATGTTTGTCTGAGTCTTCTATCAAAAGTTACAGCGATTTATATGAAGTTGTTCAAAAACGCTTTATTTCGCCAAGACAGTGTGTTTCTCACTGTTACATGCATTTGAATGGGAAACTCGCCTGAAACAAAGTATAGGTTTTCATTATGTGAATAATTTTAAAATCTTAGCTCAAACGGCTGCAAAACCTGTTCTGTTTGCCCAGCACGGGGATATTGAGTTCTATAAGATAAAGCCATAAACATGTTTGTCTGAGTCTTCTATCAAAAGTTACAGCGATTTATATGAAGTTGTTCAAAAACGCTTTATTTCGCCAAGACAATGCGTTTCTCACTGTTACATGCATTTGAATGGGAAACTCGCCTGAAACAACGTATAGGTTTTCATTATGTGAATAATTTTAAAATCTTAGCTCAAACGGCTGCAAAACCTGTTTGCCCAAGCACGGGGATATTGAGTTCTATAAGATAAAGCCATAAACATGTTTGTCTGAGTCTTCTATCAAAAGTTACAGCGATTTATATGAAGTTGTTCAAAAACGCTTTATTTCGCCAAGACAATGCGTTTCTCACTGTTACATGCATTTGAATGGGAAACTCGCCTGAAACAAAGTATAGGTTTTCATTATGTGAATAATTTTAAAATCTTAGCTCAAACGGCTGCAAAACCTGTTTGCCCAGCACGGGGATATTGAGTTCTATAAGATAAAGCCATAAACATGTTTGTCTGAGTCTTCTATCAAAAGTTACAGCGATTTATATGAAGTTGTTCAAAAACGCTTTATTTCGCCAAGACAATGCGTTTCTCACTGTTACATGCATTTGAATGGGAAACTCGCCTGAAACAAAGTATAGGTTTTCATTATGTGAATAATTTTAAAATCTTAGCTCAAACGGCTGCAAAACCTGTTCTGTTTGCCCAGCACGGGGATATTGAGTTCTATAAGATAAAGCCATAAACATGTTTGTCTGAGTCTTCTATCAAAAGTTACAGCGATTTATATGAAGTTGTTCAAAAACGCTTTATTTCGCCAAGACAATGCGTTTCTCACTGTTACATGCATTTGAATGGGAAACTCGCCTGAAACAACGTATAGGTTTTCATTATGTGAATAATTTTAAAATCTTAGCTCAAACGGCTGCAAAACCTGTTTGCCCAGCACGGGGATATTGAGTTCTATAAGATAAAGCCATAAACATGTTTGTCTGAGTCTTCTATCAAAAGTTACAGCGATTTATATGAAGTTGTTCAAAAACGCTTTATTTCGCCAAGACAATGCGTTTCTCACTGTTACATGCATTTGAATGGGGAACTCGCCTGAAACAAAGTATAGGTTTTCATTATGTGAATAATTTTAAAATCTTAGCTCAAACGGCTGCAAAACCTGTTCTGTTTGCCCAGCACGGGGATATTGAGTTCTATAAGATAAAGCCATAAACATGTTTGTCTGAGTCTTCTATCAAAAGTTACAGCGATTTATATGAAGTTGTTCAAAAACGCTTTATTTCGCCAAGACAGTGTGTTTCTCACTGTTACATGCATTTGAATGGGAAACTCGCCTGAAACAAAGTATAGGTTTTCATTATGTGAATAATTTTAAAATCTTAGCTCAAACGGCTGCAAAACCTGTTTGCCCAGCACGGGGATATTGAGTTCTATAAGATAAAGCCATAAACATGTTTGTCTGAGTCTTCTATCAAAAGTTACAGCGATTTATATGAAGTTGTTCAAAAACGCTTTATTTCGCCAAGACAATGCGTTTCTCACTGTTACATGCATTTGAATGGGAAACTCGCCTGAAACAACGTATAGGTTTTCATTATGTGAATAATTTTAAAATCTTAGCTCAAACGGCTGCAAAACCTGTTTGCCCAGCACGGGGATATTGAGTTCTATAAGATAAAGCCATAAACATGTTTGTCTGAGTCTTCTATCAAAAGTTACAGCGATTTATATGAAGTTGTTCAAAAACGCTTTATTTCGCCAAGACAATGCGTTTCTCACTGTTACATGCATTTGAATGGGAAACTCGCCTGAAACAAAGTATAGGTTTTCATTATGTGAATAATTTTAAAATCTTAGCTCAAACGGCTGCAAAACCTGTTCTGTTTGCCCAGCACGGGGATATTGAGTTCTATAAGATAAAGCCATAAACATGTTTGTCTGAGTCTTCTATCAAAAGTTACAGCGATTTATATGAAGTTGTTCAAAAACGCTTTATTTCGCCAAGACAGTGTGTTTCTCACTGTTACATGCATTTGAATGGGAAACTCGCCTGAAACAAAGTATAGGTTTTCATTATGTGAATAATTTTAAAATCTTAGCTCAAACGGCTGCAAAACCTGTTTGCCCAAGCACGGGGATATTGAGTTCTATAAGATAAAGCCATAAACATGTTTGTCTGAGTCTTCTATCAAAAGTTACAGCGATTTATATGAAGTTGTTCAAAAACGCTTTATTTCGCCAAGACAATGCGTTTCTCACTGTTACATGCATTTGAATGGGAAACTCGCCTGAAACAAAGTATAGGTTTTCATTATGTGAATAATTTTAAAATCTTAGCTCAAACGGCTGCAAAACCTGTTTGCCCAGCACGGGGATATTGAGTTCTATAAGATAAAGCCATAAACATGTTTGTCTGAGTCTTCTATCAAAAGTTACAGCGATTTATATGAAGTTGTTCAAAAACGCTTTATTTCGCCAAGACAATGCGTTTCTCACTGTTACATGCATTTGAATGGGAAACTCGCCTGAAACAAAGTATAGGTTTTCATTATGTGAATAATTTTAAAATCTTAGCTCAAACGGCTGCAAAACCTGTTTGCCCAGCACGGGGATATTGAGTTCTATAAGATAAAGCCATAAACATGTTTGTCTGAGTCTTCTATCAAAAGTTACAGCGATTTATATGAAGTTGTTCAAAAACGCTTTATTTCGCCAAGACAATGCGTTTCTCACTGTTACATGCATTTGAATGGGAAACTCGCCTGAAACAAAGTATAGGTTTTCATTATGTGAATAATTTTAAAATCTTAGCTCAAACGGCTGCAAAACCTGTTCTGTTTGCCCAGCACGGGGATATTGAGTTCTATAAGATAAAGCCATAAACATGTTTGTCTGAGTCTTCTATCAAAAGTTACAGCGATTTATATGAAGTTGTTCAAAAACGCTTTATTTCGCCAAGACAGTGTGTTTCTCACTGTTACATGCATTTGAATGGGAAACTCGCCTGAAACAAAGTATAGGTTTTCATTATGTGAATAATTTTAAAATCTTAGCTCAAACGGCTGCAAAACCTGTTTGCCCAAGCACGGGGATATTGAGTTCTATAAGATAAAGCCATAAACATGTTTGTCTGAGTCTTCTATCAAAAGTTACAGCGATTTATATGAAGTTGTTCAAAAACGCTTTATTTCGCCAAGACAATGCGTTTCTCACTGTTACATGCATTTGAATGGGAAACTCGCCTGAAACAACGTATAGGTTTTCATTATGTGAATAATTTTAAAATCTTAGCTCAAACGGCTGCAAAACCTGTTTGCCCAGCACGGGGATATTGAGTTCTATAAGATAAAGCCATAAACATGTTTGTCTGAGTCTTCTATCAAAAGTTACAGCGATTTATATGAAGTTGTTCAAAAACGCTTTATTTCGCCAAGACAATGCGTTTCTCACTGTTACATGCATTTGAATGGGAAACTCGCCTGAAACAACGTATAGGTTTTCATTATGTGAATAATTTTAAAATCTTAGCTCAAACGGCTGCAAAACCTGTTTGCCCAGCACCGGGATATTGAGTTCTATAAGATAAAGCCATAAACATGTTTGTCTGAGTCTTCTATCAAAAGTTACAGCGATTTATATGAAGTTGTTCAAAAATGCTTTATTTCGCCAAGACAATGCGTTTCTCACTGTTACATGCATTTGAATGGGAAACTCGCCTGAAACAACGTATAGGTTTTCATTATGTGAATAATTTTAAAATCTTAGCTCAAACGGCTGCAAAACCTGTTCTGTTTGCCCAGCATGGGGATATTGAGTTCTATAAGATAAAGCCATAAACATGTTTGTCTGAGTCTTCTATCAAAAGTTACAGCGATTTATATGAAGTTGTTCAAAAACGCTTTATTTCGCCAAGACAATGCGTTTCTCACTGTTACATGCATTTGAATGGGAAACTCGCCTGAAACAAAGTATAGGTTTTCATTATGTGAATAATTTTAAAATCTTAGCTCAAACGGCTGCAAAACCTGTTTGCCCAGCACGGGGATATTGAGTTCTATAAGATAAAGCCATAAACATGTTTGTCTGAGTCTTCTATCAAAAGTTACAGCGATTTATATGAAGTTGTTCAAAAACGCTTTATTTCGCCAAGACAATGCGTTTCTCACTGTTACATGCATTTGAATGGGAAACTCGCCTGAAACAACGTATAGGTTTTCATTATGTGAATAATTTTAAAATCTTAGCTCAAACGGCTGCAAAACCTGTTTGCCCAGCACCGGGATATTGAGTTCTATAAGATAAAGCCATAAACATGTTTGTCTGAGTCTTCTATCAAAAGTTACAGCGATTTATATGAAGTTGTTCAAAAACGCTTTATTTCGCCAAGACAATGCGTTTCTCACTGTTACATGCATTTGAATGGGAAACTCGCCTGAAACAAAGTATAGGTTTTCATTATGTGAATAATTTTAAAATCTTAGCTCAAACGGCTGCAAAACCTCTTCTGTTTGCCCAGCACGGGGATATTGAGTTCTATAAGATAAAGCCATAAACATGTTTGTCTGAGTCTTCTATCAAAAGTTACAGCGATTTATATGAAGTTGTTCAAAAACGCTTTATTTCGCCAAGACAATGCGTTTCTCACTGTTACATGCATTTGAATGGGAAACTCGCCTGAAACAACGTATAGGTTTTCATTATGTGAATAATTTTAAAATCTTAGCTCAAACGGCTGCAAAACCTGTTCTGTTTGCCCAGCACGGGGATATTGAGTTCTATAAGATAAAGCCATAAACATGTTTGTCTGAGTCTTCTATCAAAAGTTACAGCGATTTATATGAAGTTGTTCAAAAACGCTTTATTTCGCCAAGACAATGCGTTTCTCACTGTTACATGCATTTGAATGGGAAACTCGCCTGAAACAAAGTATAGGTTTTCATTATGTGAATAATTTTAAAATCTTAGCTCAAACGGCTGCAAAACCTGTTTGCCCAGCACGGGGATATTGAGTTCTATAAGATAAAGCCATAAACATGTTTGTCTGAGTCTTCTATCAAAAGTTACAGCGATTTATATGAAGTTGTTCAAAAACGCTTTATTTCGCCAAGACAATGCGTTTCTCACTGTTACATGCATTTGAATGGGAAACTCGCCTGAAACAACGTATAGGTTTTCATTATGTGAATAATTTTAAAATCTTAGCTCAAACGGCTGCAAAACCTGTTTGCCCAGCACCGGGATATTGAGTTCTATAAGATAAAGCCATAAACATGTTTGTCTGAGTCTTCTATCAAAAGTTACAGCGATTTATATGAAGTTGTTCAAAAACGCTTTATTTCGCCAAGACAATGCGTTTCTCACTGTTACATGCATTTGAATGGGAAACTCGCCTGAAACAAAGTATAGGTTTTCATTATGTGAATAATTTTAAAATCTTAGCTCAAACGGCTGCAAAACCTCTTCTGTTTGCCCAGCACGGGGATATTGAGTTCTATAAGATAAAGCCATAAACATGTTTGTCTGAGTCTTCTATCAAAAGTTACAGCGATTTATATGAAGTTGTTCAAAAACGCTTTATTTCGCCAAGACAATGCGTTTCTCACTGTTACATGCATTTGAATGGGAAACTCGCCTGAAACAACGTATAGGTTTTCATTATGTGAATAATTTTAAAATCTTAGCTCAAACGGCTGCAAAACCTGTTTGCCCAGCACGGGGATATTGAGTTCTATAAGATAAAGCCATAAACATGTTTGTCTGAGTCTTCTATCAAAAGTTACAGCGATTTATATGAAGTTGTTCAAAAACGCTTTATTTCGCCAAGACAATGCGTTTCTCACTGTTACATGCATTTGAATGGGAAACTCGCCTGAAACAAAGTATAGGTTTTCATTATGTGAATAATTTTAAAATCTTAGCTCAAACGGCTGCAAAACCTGTTTGCCCAAGCACGGGGATATTGAGTTCTATAAGATAAAGCCATAAACATGTTTGTCTGAGTCTTCTATCAAAAGTTACAGCGATTTATATGAAGTTGTTCAAAAACGCTTTATTTCGCCAAGACAATGCGTTTCTCACTGTTACATGCATTTGAATGGGAAACTCGCCTGAAACAACGTATAGGTTTTCATTATGTGAATAATTTTAAAATCTTAGCTCAAACGGCTGCAAAACCTGTTTGCCCAGCACGGGGATATTGAGTTCTATAAGATAAAGCCATAAACATGTTTGTCTGAGTCTTCTATCAAAAGTTACAGCGATTTATATGAAGTTGTTCAAAAACGCTTTATTTCGCCAAGACAGTGTGTTTCTCACTGTTACATGCATTTGAATGGGAAACTCGACCGAAACAAAGTATAGGTTTTCATTATGTGAATAATTTTAAAATCTTAGCTCAAACGGCTGCAAAACCTGTTTGCCCAAGCACGGGGATATTGAGTTCTATAAGATAAAGCCATAAACATGTTTGTCTGAGTCTTCTATCAAAAGTTACAGCGATTTATATGAAGTTGTTCAAAAACGCTTTATTTCGCCAAGACAATGCGTTTCTCACTGTTACATGCATTTGAATGGGAAACTCGCCTGAAACAAAGTATAGGTTTTCATTATGTGAATAATTTTAAAATCTTAGCTCAAACGGCTGCAAAACCTGTTTGCCCAGCACGGGGATATTGAGTTCTATAAGATAAAGCCATAAACATGTTTGTCTGAGTCTTCTATCAAAAGTTACAGCGATTTATATGAAGTTGTTCAAAAACGCTTTATTTCGCCAAGACAATGCGTTTCTCACTGTTACATGCATTTGAATGGGAAACTCGCCTGAAACAAAGTATAGGTTTTCATTATGTGAATAATTTTAAAATCTTAGCTCAAACGGCTGCAAAACCTGTTTGCCCAGCACGGGGATATTGAGTTCTATAAGATAAAGCCATAAACATGTTTGTCTGAGTCTTCTATCAAAAGTTACAGCGATTTATATGAAGTTGTTCAAAAACGCTTTATTTCGCCAAGACAATGCGTTTCTCACTGTTACATGCATTTGAATGGGAAACTCGCCTGAAACAACATATAGGTTTTCATTATGTGAATAATTTTAAAATCTTAGCTCAAACGGCTGCAAAACCTGTTTGCCCAGCACGGGGATATTGAGTTCTATAAGATAAAGCCATAAACATGTTTGTCTGAGTCTTCTATCAAAAGTTACAGCGATTTATATGAAGTTGTTCAAAAACGCTTTATTTCGCCAAGACAATGCGTTTCTCACTGTTACATGCATTTGAATGGGAAACTCGCCTGAAACAAAGTATAGGTTTTCATTATGTGAATAATTTTAAAATCTTAGCTCAAACGGCTGCAAAACCTGTTTGCCCAGCACGGGGATATTGAGTTCTATAAGATAAAGCCATAAACATGTTTGTCTGAGTCTTCTATCAAAAGTTACAGCGATTTATATGAAGTTGTTCAAAAACGCTTTATTTCGCCAAGACAATGCGTTTCTCACTGTTACATGCATTTGAATGGGAAACTCGCCTGAAACAACGTATAGGTTTTCATTATGTGAATAATTTTAAAATCTTAGCTCAAACGGCTGCAAAACCTGTTTGCCCAGCACGGGGATATTGAGTTCTATAAGATAAAGCCATAAACATGTTTGTCTGAGTCTTCTATCAAAAGTTACAGCGATTTATATGAAGTTGTTCAAAAACGCTTTATTTCGCCAAGACAATGCGTTTCTCACTGTTACATGCATTTGAATGGGAAACTCGCCTGAAACAAAGTATAGGTTTTCATTATGTGAATAATTTTAAAATCTTAGCTCAAACGGCTGCAAAACCTGTTTGCCCAGCACGGGGATATTGAGTTCTATAAGATAAAGCCATAAACATGTTTGTCTGAGTCTTCTATCAAAAGTTACAGCGATTTATATGAAGTTGTTCAAAAACGCTTTATTTCGCCAAGACAGTGTGTTTCTCACTGTTACATGCATTTGAATGGGAAACTCGCCTGAAACAAAGTATAGGTTTTCATTATGTGAATAATTTTAAAATCTTAGCTCAAACGGCTGCAAAACCTGTTCTGTTTGCCCAGCACGGGGATATTGAGTTCTATAAGATAAAGCCATAAACATGTTTGTCTGAGTCTTCTATCAAAAGTTACAGCGATTTATATGAAGTTGTTCAAAAACGCTTTATTTCGCCAAGACAGTGTGTTTCTCACTGTTACATGCATTTGAATGGGAAACTCGCCTGAAACAAAGTATAGGTTTTCATTATGTGAATAATTTTAAAATCTTAGCTCAAACGGCTGCAAAACCTGTTTGCCCAGCACGGGGATATTGAGTTCTATAAGATAAAGCCATAAACATGTTTGTCTGAGTCTTCTATCAAAAGTTACAGCGATTTATATGAAGTTGTTCAAAAACGCTTTATTTCGCCAAGACAGTGTGTTTCTCACTGTTACATGCATTTGAATGGGAAACTCGCCTGAAACAAAGTATAGGTTTTCATTATGTGAATAATTTTAAAATCTTAGCTCAAACGGCTGCAAAACCTGTTCTGTTTGCCCAGCACGGGGATATTGAGTTCTATAAGATAAAGCCATAAACATGTTTGTCTGAGTCAAAAACGCTTTATTTCGCCAAGACAATGCGTTTCTCACTGTTACATGCATTTGAATGGGAAACTCGCCTGAAACAAAGTATAGGTTTTCATTATGTGAATAATTTTAAAATCTTAGCTCAAACGGCTGCAAAACCTGTTCTGTTTGCCCAGCACGGGGATATTGAGTTCTATAAGATAAAGCCATAAACATGTTTGTCTGAGTCTTCTATCAAAAGTTACAGCGATTTATATGAAGTTGTTCAAAAACGCTTTATTTCGCCAAGACAGTGTGTTTCTCACTGTTACATGCATTTGAATGGGAAACTCGCCTGAAACAAAGTATAGGTTTTCATTATGTGAATAATTTTAAAATCTTAGCTCAAACGGCTGCAAAACCTGTTTGCCCAGCACAGGGATATTGAGTTCTATAAGATAAAGCCATAAACATGTTTGTCTGAGTCTTCTATCAAAAGTTACAGCGATTTATATGAAGTTGTTCAAAAACGCTTTATTTCGCCAAGACAATGCGTTGCTCACTGTTACATGCATTTGAATGGGAAACTCGCCTGAGACAAAGTATAGGTTTTCATTATGTGAATAATTTTAAAATCTTAGCTCAAACGGCTGCAAAACCTGTTCTGTTTGCCCAGAACGGGGATATTGAGTTCTATAAGATAAAGCCATAAACATGTTTGTCTGAGTCTTCTATCAAAAGTTACAGCGATTTATATGAAGTTGTTCAAAAACGCTTTATTTCGCCAAGACAATGCGTTTCTCACTGTTACATGCATTTGAATGGGAAACTCGCCTGAAACAACGTATAGGTTTTCATTATGTGAATAATTTTAAAATCTTAGCTCAAACGGCTGCAAAACATGTTCTGTTTGCCCAGCACGGGGATATTGAGTTCTATAAGATAAAGCCATAAACATGTTTGTCTGAGTCTTCTATCAAAAGTTACAGCGATTTATATGAAGTTGTTCAAAAACGCTTTATTTCGCCAAGACAGTGTGTTTCTCACTGTTACATGCATTTGAATGGGAAACTCGCCTGAAACAAAGTATAGGTTTTCATTATGTGAATAATTTTAAAATCTTAGCTCAAACGGCTGCAAAACCTGTTCTGTTTGCCCAGAACGGGGATATTGAGTTCTATAAGATAAAGCCATAAACATGTTTGTCTGAGTCTTCTATCAAAAGTTACAGCGATTTATATGAAGTTGTTCAAAAACGCTTTATTTCGCCAAGACAATGCGTTTCTCACTGTTACATGCATTTGAATGGGAAACTCGCCTGAAACAAAGTATAGGTTTTCATTATGTGAATAATTTTAAAATCTTAGCTCAAACGGCTGCAAAACCTGTTTGCCCAAGCACGGGGATATTGAGTTCTATAAGATAAAGCCATAAACATGTTTGTCTGAGTCTTCTATCAAAAGTTACAGCGATTTATATGAAGTTGTTCAAAAACGCTTTATTTCGCCAAGACAATGCGTTTCTCACTGTTACATGCATTTGAATGGGAAACTCGCCTGAAACAACGTATAGGTTTTCATTATGTGAATAATTTTAAAATCTTAGCTCAAACGGCTGCAAAACCTGTTTGCCCAGCACGGGGATATTGAGTTCTATAAGATAAAGCCATAAACATGTTTGTCTGAGTCTTCTATCAAAAGTTACAGCGATTTATATGAAGTTGTTCAAAAACGCTTTATTTCGCCAAGACAGTGTGTTTCTCACTGTTACATGCATTTGAATGGGAAACTCGACCGAAACAAAGTATAGGTTTTCATTATGTGAATAATTTTAAAATCTTAGCTCAAACGGCTGCAAAACCTGTTTGCCCAAGCACGGGGATATTGAGTTCTATAAGATAAAGCCATAAACATGTTTGTCTGAGTCTTCTATCAAAAGTTACAGCGATTTATATGAAGTTGTTCAAAAACGCTTTATTTCGCCAAGACAATGCGTTTCTCACTGTTACATGCATTTGAATGGGAAACTCGCCTGAAACAAAGTATAGGTTTTCATTATGTGAATAATTTTAAAATCTTAGCTCAAACGGCTGCAAAACCTGTTTGCCCAGCACGGGGATATTGAGTTCTATAAGATAAAGCCATAAACATGTTTGTCTGAGTCTTCTATCAAAAGTTACAGCGATTTATATGAAGTTGTTCAAAAACGCTTTATTTCGCCAAGACAATGCGTTTCTCACTGTTACATGCATTTGAATGGGAAACTCGCCTGAAACAAAGTATAGGTTTTCATTATGTGAATAATTTTAAAATCTTAGCTCAAACGGCTGCAAAACCTGTTTGCCCAGCACGGGGATATTGAGTTCTATAAGATAAAGCCATAAACATGTTTGTCTGAGTCTTCTATCAAAAGTTACAGCGATTTATATGAAGTTGTTCAAAAACGCTTTATTTCGCCAAGACAATGCGTTTCTCACTGTTACATGCATTTGAATGGGAAACTCGCCTGAAACAAAGT
Organism: Aulonocara stuartgranti; assembly: GCF_965226115.1. NCBI lineage: Eukaryota > Metazoa > Chordata > Actinopteri > Cichliformes > Cichlidae > Aulonocara > Aulonocara stuartgranti. The sequence goes on from NC_138959.1 coordinate 27,908,513, forward strand.
ATAGGTTTTCATTATGTGAATAATTTTAAAATCTTAGCTCAAACGGCTGCAAAACCTGTTTGCCCAGCACGGGGATATTGAGTTCTATAAGATAAAGCCATAAACATGTTTGTCTGAGTCTTCTATCAAAAGTTACAGCGATTTATATGAAGTTGTTCAAAAACGCTTTATTTCGCCAAGACAATGCGTTTCTCACTGTTACATGCATTTGAATGGGAAACTCGCCTGAAACAAAGTATAGGTTTTCATTATGTGAATAATTTTAAAATCTTAGCTCAAACGGCTGCAAAACCTGTTTGCCCAGCACGGGGATATTGAGTTCTATAAGATAAAGCCATAAACATGTTTGTCTGAGTCTTCTATCAAAAGTTACAGCGATTTATATGAAGTTGTTCAAAAACGCTTTATTTCGCCAAGACAATGCGTTTCTCACTGTTACATGCATTTGAATGGGAAACTCGCCTGAAACAAAGTATAGGTTTTCATTATGTGAATAATTTTAAAATCTTAGCTCAAACGGCTGCAAAACCTGTTTGCCCAGCACGGGGATATTGAGTTCTATAAGATAAAGCCATAAACATGTTTGTCTGAGTCTTCTATCAAAAGTTACAGCGATTTATATGAAGTTGTTCAAAAACGCTTTATTTCGCCAAGACAATGCGTTTCTCACTGTTACATGCATTTGAATGGGAAACTCGCCTGAAACAAAGTATAGGTTTTCATTATGTGAATAATTTTAAAATCTTAGCTCAAACGGCTGCAAAACCTGTTTGCCCAGCACGGGGATATTGAGTTCTATAAGATAAAGCCATAAACATGTTTGTCTGAGTCTTCTATCAAAAGTTACAGCGATTTATATGAAGTTGTTCAAAAACGCTTTATTTCGCCAAGACAATGCGTTTCTCACTGTTACATGCATTTGAATGGGAAACTCGCCTGAAACAAAGTATAGGTTTTCATTATGTGAATAATTTTAAAATCTTAGCTCAAATGGCTGCAAAACCTGTTTGCCCAGCACGGGGATATTGAGTTCTATAAGATAAAGCCATAAACATGTTTGTCTGAGTCTTCTATCAAAAGTTACAGCGATTTATATGAAGTTGTTCAAAAACGCTTTATTTCGCCAAGACAATGCGTTTCTCACTGTTACATGCATTTGAATGGGAAACTCGCCTGAAACAAAGTATAGGTTTTCATTATGTGAATAATTTTAAAATCTTAGCTCAAACGGCTGCAAAACCTGTTTGCCCAGCACGGGGATATTGAGTTCTATAAGATAAAGCCATAAACATGTTTGTCTGAGTCTTCTATCAAAAGTTACAGCGATTTATATGAAGTTGTTCAAAAACGCTTTATTTCGCCAAGACAATGCGTTTCTCACTGTTACATGCATTTGAATGGGAAACTCGCCTGAAACAACGTATAGGTTTTCATTATGTGAATAATTTTAAAATCTTAGCTCAAACGGCTGCAAAACCTGTTTGCCCAGCACGGGGATATTGAGTTCTATAAGATAAAGCCATAAACATGTTTGTCTGAGTCTTCTATCAAAAGTTACAGCGATTTATATGAAGTTGTTCAAAAACGCTTTATTTCGCCAAGACAATGCGTTTCTCACTGTTACATGCATTTGAATGGGAAACTCGCCTGAAACAAAGTATAGGTTTTCATTATGTGAATAATTTTAAAATCTTAGCTCAAACGGCTGCAAAACCTGTTTGCCCAGCACGGGGATATTGAGTTCTATAAGATAAAGCCATAAACATGTTTGTCTGAGTCTTCTATCAAAAGTTACAGCGATTTATATGAAGTTGTTCAAAAACGCTTTATTTCGCCAAGACAATGCGTTTCTCACTGTTACATGCATTTGAATGGGAAACTCGCCTGAAACAAAGTATAGGTTTTCATTATGTGAATAATTTTAAAATCTTAGCTCAAATGGCTGCAAAACCTGTTTGCCCAGCACGGGGATATTGAGTTCTATAAGATAAAGCCATAAACATGTTTGTCTGAGTCTTCTATCAAAAGTTACAGCGATTTATATGAAGTTGTTCAAAAACGCTTTATTTCGCCAAGACAATGCGTTTCTCACTGTTACATGCATTTGAATGGGAAACTCGCCTGAAACAAAGTATAGGTTTTCATTATGTGAATAATTTTAAAATCTTAGCTCAAACGGCTGCAAAACCTGTTTGCCCAGCACGGGGATATTGAGTTCTATAAGATAAAGCCATAAACATGTTTGTCTGAGTCTTCTATCAAAAGTTACAGCGATTTATATGAAGTTGTTCAAAAACGCTTTATTTCGCCAAGACAATGCGTTTCTCACTGTTACATGCATTTGAATGGGAAACTCGCCTGAAACAAAGTATAGGTTTTCATTATGTGAATAATTTTAAAATCTTAGCTCAAACGGCTGCAAAACCTGTTTGCCCAGCACGGGGATATTGAGTTCTATAAGATAAAGCCATAAACATGTTTGTCTGAGTCTTCTATCAAAAGTTACAGCGATTTATATGAAGTTGTTCAAAAACGCTTTATTTCGCCAAGACAATGCGTTTCTCACTGTTACATGCATTTGAATGGGAAACTCGCCTGAAACAAAGTATAGGTTTTCATTATGTGAATAATTTTAAAATCTTAGCTCAAACGGCTGCAAAACCTGTTTGCCCAGCACGGGGATATTGAGTTCTATAAGATAAAGCCATAAACATGTTTGTCTGAGTCTTCTATCAAAAGTTACAGCGATTTATATGAAGTTGTTCAAAAACGCTTTATTTCGCCAAGACAATGCGTTTCTCACTGTTACATGCATTTGAATGGGAAACTCGCCTGAAACAAAGTATAGGTTTTCATTATGTGAATAATTTTAAAATCTTAGCTCAAACGGCTGCAAAACCTGTTTGCCCAGCACGGGGATATTGAGTTCTATAAGATAAAGCCATAAACATGTTTGTCTGAGTCTTCTATCAAAAGTTACAGCGATTTATATGAAGTTGTTCAAAAACGCTTTATTTCGCCAAGACAATGCGTTTCTCACTGTTACATGCATTTGAATGGGAAACTCGCCTGAAACAAAGTATAGGTTTTCATTATGTGAATAATTTTAAAATCTTAGCTCAAACGGCTGCAAAACCTGTTTGCCCAGCACGGGGATATTGAGTTCTATAAGATAAAGCCATAAACATGTTTGTCTGAGTCTTCTATCAAAAGTTACAGCGATTTATATGAAGTTGTTCAAAAACGCTTTATTTCGCCAAGACAATGCGTTTCTCACTGTTACATGCATTTGAATGGGAAACTCGCCTGAAACAAAGTATAGGTTTTCATTATGTGAATAATTTTAAAATCTTAGCTCAAACGGCTGCAAAACCTGTTTGCCCAGCACGGGGATATTGAGTTCTATAAGATAAAGCCATAAACATGTTTGTCTGAGTCTTCTATCAAAAGTTACAGCGATTTATATGAAGTTGTTCAAAAACGCTTTATTTCGCCAAGACAATGCGTTTCTCACTGTTACATGCATTTGAATGGGAAACTCGCCTGAAACAAAGTATAGGTTTTCATTATGTGAATAATTTTAAAATCTTAGCTCAAACGGCTGCAAAACCTGTTTGCCCAGCACGGGGATATTGAGTTCTATAAGATAAAGCCATAAACATGTTTGTCTGAGTCTTCTATCAAAAGTTACAGCGATTTATATGAAGTTGTTCAAAAACGCTTTATTTCGCCAAGACAATGCGTTTCTCACTGTTACATGCATTTGAATGGGAAACTCGCCTGAAACAAAGTATAGGTTTTCATTATGTGAATAATTTTAAAATCTTAGCTCAAATGGCTGCAAAACCTGTTTGCCCAGCACGGGGATATTGAGTTCTATAAGATAAAGCCATAAACATGTTTGTCTGAGTCTTCTATCAAAAGTTACAGCGATTTATATGAAGTTGTTCAAAAACGCTTTATTTCGCCAAGACAATGCGTTTCTCACTGTTACATGCATTTGAATGGGAAACTCGCCTGAAACAAAGTATAGGTTTTCATTATGTGAATAATTTTAAAATCTTAGCTCAAACGGCTGCAAAACCTGTTTGCCCAGCACGGGGATATTGAGTTCTATAAGATAAAGCCATAAACATGTTTGTCTGAGTCTTCTATCAAAAGTTACAGCGATTTATATGAAGTTGTTCAAAAACGCTTTATTTCGCCAAGACAATGCGTTTCTCACTGTTACATGCATTTGAATGGGAAACTCGCCTGAAACAACGTATAGGTTTTCATTATGTGAATAATTTTAAAATCTTAGCTCAAACGGCTGCAAAACCTGTTTGCCCAGCACGGGGATATTGAGTTCTATAAGATAAAGCCATAAACATGTTTGTCTGAGTCTTCTATCAAAAGTTACAGCGATTTATATGAAGTTGTTCAAAAACGCTTTATTTCGCCAAGACAATGCGTTTCTCACTGTTACATGCATTTGAATGGGAAACTCGCCTGAAACAAAGTATAGGTTTTCATTATGTGAATAATTTTAAAATCTTAGCTCAAACGGCTGCAAAACCTGTTTGCCCAGCACGGGGATATTGAGTTCTATAAGATAAAGCCATAAACATGTTTGTCTGAGTCTTCTATCAAAAGTTACAGCGATTTATATGAAGTTGTTCAAAAACGCTTTATTTCGCCAAGACAATGCGTTTCTCACTGTTACATGCATTTGAATGGGAAACTCGCCTGAAACAAAGTATAGGTTTTCATTATGTGAATAATTTTAAAATCTTAGCTCAAATGGCTGCAAAACCTGTTTGCCCAGCACGGGGATATTGAGTTCTATAAGATAAAGCCATAAACATGTTTGTCTGAGTCTTCTATCAAAAGTTACAGCGATTTATATGAAGTTGTTCAAAAACGCTTTATTTCGCCAAGACAATGCGTTTCTCACTGTTACATGCATTTGAATGGGAAACTCGCCTGAAACAAAGTATAGGTTTTCATTATGTGAATAATTTTAAAATCTTAGCTCAAACGGCTGCAAAACCTGTTTGCCCAGCACGGGGATATTGAGTTCTATAAGATAAAGCCATAAACATGTTTGTCTGAGTCTTCTATCAAAAGTTACAGCGATTTATATGAAGTTGTTCAAAAACGCTTTATTTCGCCAAGACAATGCGTTTCTCACTGTTACATGCATTTGAATGGGAAACTCGCCTGAAACAAAGTATAGGTTTTCATTATGTGAATAATTTTAAAATCTTAGCTCAAACGGCTGCAAAACCTGTTTGCCCAGCACGGGGATATTGAGTTCTATAATATAAGGCCATAAACATGTTTGTCTGAGTCTTCTATCAAAAGTTACAGCGATTTATATGAAGTTGTTCAAAAACGCTTTATTTCGCCAAGACAATGCGTTTCTCACTGTTACATGCATTTGAATGGGAAACTCGCCTGAAACAAAGTATAGGTTTTCATTATGTGAATAATTTTAAAATCTTAGCTCAAATGGCTGCAAAACCTGTTTGCCCAGCACGGGGATATTGAGTTCTATAAGATAAAGCCATAAACATGTTTGTCTGAGTCTTCTATCAAAAGTTACAGCGATTTATATGAAGTTGTTCAAAAACGCTTTATTTCGCCAAGACAATGCGTTTCTCACTGTTACATGCATTTGAATGGGAAACTCGCCTGAAACAAAGTATAGGTTTTCATTATGTGAATAATTTTAAAATCTTAGCTCAAACGGCTGCAAAACCTGTTTGCCCAGCACGGGGATATTGAGTTCTATAAGATAAAGCCATAAACATGTTTGTCTGAGTCTTCTATCAAAAGTTACAGCGATTTATATGAAGTTGTTCAAAAACGCTTTATTTCGCCAAGACAATGCGTTTCTCACTGTTACATGCATTTGAATGGGAAACTCGCCTGAAACAACGTATAGGCTTTCATTATGTGAATAATTTTAAAATCTTAGCTCAAACAGCTGCAAAACCTGTTTGCCCAGCACGGGGATATTGAGTTCTATAAGATAAAGCCATAAACATGTTTGTCTGAGTCTTCTATCAAAAGTTACAGCGATTTATATGAAGTTGTTCAAAAACGCTTTATTTCGCCAAGACAATGCGTTTCTCACTGTTACATGCATTTGAATGGGAAACTCGCCTGAAACAAAGTATAGGTTTTCATTATGTGAATAATTTTAAAATCTTAGCTCAAACGGCTGCAAAACCTGTTTGCCCAGCACGGGGATATTGAGTTCTATAAGATAAAGCCATAAACATGTTTGTCTGAGTCTTCTATCAAAAGTTACAGCGATTTATATGAAGTTGTTCAAAAACGCTTTATTTCGCCAAGACAATGCGTTTCTCACTGTTACATGCATTTGAATGGGAAACTCGCCTGAAACAACGTATAGGCTTTCATTATGTGAATAATTTTAAAATCTTAGCTCAAACGGCTGCAAAACCTGTTTGCCCAGCACGGGGATATTGAGTTCTATAAGATAAAGCCATAAACATGTTTGTCTGAGTCTTCTATCAAAAGTTACAGCGATTTATATGAAGTTGTTCAAAAACGCTTTATTTCGCCAAGACAATGGGTTTCTCACTGTTACATGCATTTGAATGGGAAACTCGCCTGAAACAAAGTATAGGTTTTCATTATGTGAATAATTTTAAAATCTTAGCTCAAACGGCTGCAAAACCTGTTTGCCCAGCACGGGGATATTGAGTTCTATAAGATAAAGCCATAAACATGTTTGTCTGAGTCTTCTATCAAAAGTTACAGCGATTTATATGAAGTTGTTCAAAAACGCTTTATTTCGCCAAGACAATGCGTTTCTCACTGTTACATGCATTTGAATGGGAAACTCGTCTGAAACAACGTATAGGTTTTCATTATGTGAATAATTTTAAAATCTTAGCTCAAACGGCTGCAAAACCTGTTTGCCCAGCACGGGGATATTGAGTTCTATAAGATAAAGCCATAAACATGTTTGTCTGAGTCTTCTATCAAAAGTTACAGCGATTTATATGAAGTTGTTCAAAAACGCTTTATTTCGCCAAGACAATGCGTTTCTCACTGTTACATGCATTTGAATGGGAAACTCGCCTGAAACAAAGTATAGGTTTTCATTATGTGAATAATTTTAAAATCTTAGCTCAAACGGCTGCAAAACCTGTTTGCCCAGCACAGGGATATTGAGTTCTATAAGATAAAGCCATAAACATGTTTGTCTGAGTCTTCTATCAAAAGTTACAGCGATTTATATGAAGTTGTTCAAAAACGCTTTATTTCGCCAAGACAATGCGTTTCTCACTGTTACATGCATTTGAATGGGAAACTCGCCTGAAACAAAGTATAGGTTTTCATTATGTGAATAATTTTAAAATCTTAGCTCAAACGGCTGCAAAACCTGTTTGCCCAGCACAGGGATATTGAGTTCTATAAGATAAAGCCATAAACATGTTTGTCTGAGTCTTCTATCAAAAGTTACAGCGATTTATATGAAGTTGTTCAAAAACGCTTTATTTCGCCAAGACAGTGTGTTTCTCACTGTTACATGCATTTGAATGGGAAACTCGCCTGAAACAAAGTATAGGTTTTCATTATGTGAATAATTTTAAAATCTTAGCTCAAACGGCTGCAAAACCTGTTCTGTTTGCCCAGCATGGGGATATTGAGTTCTATAAGATAAAGCCATAAACATGTTTGTCTGAGTCTTCTATCAAAAGTTACAGCGATTTATATGAAGTTGTTCAAAAACGCTTTATTTCGCCAAGACAATGCGTTTCTCACTGTTACATGCATTTGAATGGGAAACTCGCCTGAAACAAAGTATAGGTTTTCATTATGTGAATAATTTTAAAATCTTAGCTCAAACGGCTGCAAAACCTGTTTGCCCAGCACGGGGATATTGAGTTCTATAAGATAAAGCCATAAACATGTTTGTCTGAGTCTTCTATCAAAAGTTACAGCGATTTATATGAAGTTGTTCAAAAACGCTTTATTTCGCCAAGACAATGCGTTTCTCACTGTTACATGCATTTGAATGGGAAACTCGCCTGAAACAACGTATAGGTTTTCATTATGTGAATAATTTTAAAATCTTAGCTCAAACGGCTGCAAAACCTGTTTGCCCAGCACCGGGATATTGAGTTCTATAAGATAAAGCCATAAACATGTTTGTCTGAGTCTTCTATCAAAAGTTACAGCGATTTATATGAAGTTGTTCAAAAACGCTTTATTTCGCCAAGACAATGCGTTTCTCACTGTTACATGCATTTGAATGGGAAACTCGCCTGAAACAAAGTATAGGTTTTCATTATGTGAATAATTTTAAAATCTTAGCTCAAACGGCTGCAAAACCTCTTCTGTTTGCCCAGCACGGGGATATTGAGTTCTATAAGATAAAGCCATAAACATGTTTGTCTGAGTCTTCTATCAAAAGTTACAGCGATTTATATGAAGTTGTTCAAAAACGCTTTATTTCGCCAAGACAATGCGTTTCTCACTGTTACATGCATTTGAATGGGAAACTCGCCTGAAACAACGTATAGGTTTTCATTATGTGAATAATTTTAAAATCTTAGCTCAAACGGCTGCAAAACCTGTTCTGTTTGCCCAGCACGGGGATATTGAGTTCTATAAGATAAAGCCATAAACATGTTTGTCTGAGTCTTCTATCAAAAGTTACAGCGATTTATATGAAGTTGTTCAAAAACGCTTTATTTCGCCAAGACAATGCGTTTCTCACTGTTACATGCATTTGAATGGGAAACTCGCCTGAAACAAAGTATAGGTTTTCATTATGTGAATAATTTTAAAATCTTAGCTCAAACGGCTGCAAAACCTGTTTGCCCAGCACGGGGATATTGAGTTCTATAAGATAAAGCCATAAACATGTTTGTCTGAGTCTTCTATCAAAAGTTACAGCGATTTATATGAAGTTGTTCAAAAACGCTTTATTTCGCCAAGACAATGCGTTTCTCACTGTTACATGCATTTGAATGGGAAACTCGCCTGAAACAACGTATAGGTTTTCATTATGTGAATAATTTTAAAATCTTAGCTCAAACGGCTGCAAAACCTGTTTGCCCAGCACCGGGATATTGAGTTCTATAAGATAAAGCCATAAACATGTTTGTCTGAGTCTTCTATCAAAAGTTACAGCGATTTATATGAAGTTGTTCAAAAACGCTTTATTTCGCCAAGACAATGCGTTTCTCACTGTTACATGCATTTGAATGGGAAACTCGCCTGAAACAAAGTATAGGTTTTCATTATGTGAATAATTTTAAAATCTTAGCTCAAACGGCTGCAAAACCTCTTCTGTTTGCCCAGCACGGGGATATTGAGTTCTATAAGATAAAGCCATAAACATGTTTGTCTGAGTCTTCTATCAAAAGTTACAGCGATTTATATGAAGTTGTTCAAAAACGCTTTATTTCGCCAAGACAATGCGTTTCTCACTGTTACATGCATTTGAATGGGAAACTCGCCTGAAACAACGTATAGGTTTTCATTATGTGAATAATTTTAAAATCTTAGCTCAAACGGCTGCAAAACCTGTTTGCCCAGCACGGGGATATTGAGTTCTATAAGATAAAGCCATAAACATGTTTGTCTGAGTCTTCTATCAAAAGTTACAGCGATTTATATGAAGTTGTTCAAAAACGCTTTATTTCGCCAAGACAATGCGTTTCTCACTGTTACATGCATTTGAATGGGAAACTCGCCTGAAACAAAGTATAGGTTTTCATTATGTGAATAATTTTAAAATCTTAGCTCAAACGGCTGCAAAACCTGTTTGCCCAAGCACGGGGATATTGAGTTCTATAAGATAAAGCCATAAACATGTTTGTCTGAGTCTTCTATCAAAAGTTACAGCGATTTATATGAAGTTGTTCAAAAACGCTTTATTTCGCCAAGACAATGCGTTTCTCACTGTTACATGCATTTGAATGGGAAACTCGCCTGAAACAACGTATAGGTTTTCATTATGTGAATAATTTTAAAATCTTAGCTCAAACGGCTGCAAAACCTGTTTGCCCAGCACGGGGATATTGAGTTCTATAAGATAAAGCCATAAACATGTTTGTCTGAGTCTTCTATCAAAAGTTACAGCGATTTATATGAAGTTGTTCAAAAACGCTTTATTTCGCCAAGACAGTGTGTTTCTCACTGTTACATGCATTTGAATGGGAAACTCGACCGAAACAAAGTATAGGTTTTCATTATGTGAATAATTTTAAAATCTTAGCTCAAACGGCTGCAAAACCTGTTTGCCCAAGCACGGGGATATTGAGTTCTATAAGATAAAGCCATAAACATGTTTGTCTGAGTCTTCTATCAAAAGTTACAGCGATTTATATGAAGTTGTTCAAAAACGCTTTATTTCGCCAAGACAATGCGTTTCTCACTGTTACATGCATTTGAATGGGAAACTCGCCTGAAACAAAGTATAGGTTTTCATTATGTGAATAATTTTAAAATCTTAGCTCAAACGGCTGCAAAACCTGTTTGCCCAGCACGGGGATATTGAGTTCTATAAGATAAAGCCATAAACATGTTTGTCTGAGTCTTCTATCAAAAGTTACAGCGATTTATATGAAGTTGTTCAAAAACGCTTTATTTCGCCAAGACAATGCGTTTCTCACTGTTACATGCATTTGAATGGGAAACTCGCCTGAAACAACATATAGGTTTTCATTATGTGAATAATTTTAAAATCTTAGCTCAAACGGCTGCAAAACCTGTTTGCCCAGCACGGGGATATTGAGTTCTATAAGATAAAGCCATAAACATGTTTGTCTGAGTCTTCTATCAAAAGTTACAGCGATTTATATGAAGTTGTTCAAAAACGCTTTATTTCGCCAAGACAATGCGTTTCTCACTGTTACATGCATTTGAATGGGAAACTCGCCTGAAACAAAGTATAGGTTTTCATTATGTGAATAATTTTAAAATCTTAGCTCAAACGGCTGCAAAACCTGTTTGCCCAGCACGGGGATATTGAGTTCTATAAGATAAAGCCATAAACATGTTTGTCTGAGTCTTCTATCAAAAGTTACAGCGATTTATATGAAGTTGTTCAAAAACGCTTTATTTCGCCAAGACAATGCGTTTCTCACTGTTACATGCATTTGAATGGGAAACTCGCCTGAAACAACGTATAGGTTTTCATTATGTGAATAATTTTAAAATCTTAGCTCAAACGGCTGCAAAACCTGTTTGCCCAGCACGGGGATATTGAGTTCTATAAGATAAAGCCATAAACATGTTTGTCTGAGTCTTCTATCAAAAGTTACAGCGATTTATATGAAGTTGTTCAAAAACGCTTTATTTCGCCAAGACAATGCGTTTCTCACTGTTACATGCATTTGAATGGGAAACTCGCCTGAAACAAAGTATAGGTTTTCATTATGTGAATAATTTTAAAATCTTAGCTCAAACGGCTGCAAAACCTGTTTGCCCAGCACGGGGATATTGAGTTCTATAAGATAAAGCCATAAACATGTTTGTCTGAGTCTTCTATCAAAAGTTACAGCGATTTATATGAAGTTGTTCAAAAACGCTTTATTTCGCCAAGACAGTGTGTTTCTCACTGTTACATGCATTTGAATGGGAAACTCGCCTGAAACAAAGTATAGGTTTTCATTATGTGAATAATTTTAAAATCTTAGCTCAAACGGCTGCAAAACCTGTTCTGTTTGCCCAGCACGGGGATATTGAGTTCTATAAGATAAAGCCATAAACATGTTTGTCTGAGTCTTCTATCAAAAGTTACAGCGATTTATATGAAGTTGTTCAAAAACGCTTTATTTCGCCAAGACAGTGTGTTTCTCACTGTTACATGCATTTGAATGGGAAACTCGCCTGAAACAAAGTATAGGTTTTCATTATGTGAATAATTTTAAAATCTTAGCTCAAACGGCTGCAAAACCTGTTCTGTTTGCCCAGAACGGGGATATTGAGTTCTATAAGATAAAGCCATAAACATGTTTGTCTGAGTCTTCTATCAAAAGTTACAGCGATTTATATGAAGTTGTTCAAAAACGCTTTATTTCGCCAAGACAATGCGTTTCTCACTGTTACATGCATTTGAATGGGAAACTCGCCTGAAACAACGTATAGGTTTTCATTATGTGAATAATTTTAAAATCTTAGCTCAAACGGCTGCAAAACCTGTTTGCCCAGCACGGGGATATTGAGTTCTATAAGATAAAGCCATAAACATGTTTGTCTGAGTCTTCTATCAAAAGTTACAGCGATTTATATGAAGTTGTTCAAAAACGCTTTATTTCGCCAAGACAGTGTGTTTCTCACTGTTACATGCATTTGAATGGGAAACTCGCCTGAAACAAAGTATAGGTTTTCATTATGTGAATAATTTTAAAATCTTAGCTCAAACGGCTGCAAAACCTGTTCTGTTTGCCCAGCACGGGGATATTGAGTTCTATAAGATAAAGCCATAAACATGTTTGTCTGAGTCAAAAACGCTTTATTTCGCCAAGACAATGCGTTTCTCACTGTTACATGCATTTGAATGGGAAACTCGCCTGAAACAAAGTATAGGTTTTCATTATGTGAATAATTTTAAAATCTTAGCTCAAACGGCTGCAAAACCTGTTCTGTTTGCCCAGCACGGGGATATTGAGTTCTATAAGATAAAGCCATAAACATGTTTGTCTGAGTCTTCTATCAAAAGTTACAGCGATTTATATGAAGTTGTTCAAAAACGCTTTATTTCGCCAAGACAGTGTGTTTCTCACTGTTACATGCATTTGAATGGGAAACTCGCCTGAAACAAAGTATAGGTTTTCATTATGTGAATAATTTTAAAATCTTAGCTCAAACGGCTGCAAAACCTGTTTGCCCAGCACAGGGATATTGAGTTCTATAAGATAAAGCCATAAACATGTTTGTCTGAGTCTTCTATCAAAAGTTACAGCGATTTATATGAAGTTGTTCAAAAACGCTTTATTTCGCCAAGACAATGCGTTGCTCACTGTTACATGCATTTGAATGGGAAACTCGCCTGAGACAAAGTATAGGTTTTCATTATGTGAATAATTTTAAAATCTTAGCTCAAACGGCTGCAAAACCTGTTCTGTTTGCCCAGAACGGGGATATTGAGTTCTATAAGATAAAGCCATAAACATGTTTGTCTGAGTCTTCTATCAAAAGTTACAGCGATTTATATGAAGTTGTTCAAAAACGCTTTATTTCGCCAAGACAATGCGTTTCTCACTGTTACATGCATTTGAATGGGAAACTCGCCTGAAACAACGTATAGGTTTTCATTATGTGAATAATTTTAAAATCTTAGCTCAAACGGCTGCAAAACATGTTCTGTTTGCCCAGCACGGGGATATTGAGTTCTATAAGATAAAGCCATAAACATGTTTGTCTGAGTCTTCTATCAAAAGTTACAGCGATTTATATGAAGTTGTTCAAAAACGCTTTATTTCGCCAAGACAGTGTGTTTCTCACTGTTACATGCATTTGAATGGGAAACTCGCCTGAAACAAAGTATAGGTTTTCATTATGTGAATAATTTTAAAATCTTAGCTCAAACGGCTGCAAAACCTGTTCTGTTTGCCCAGAACGGGGATATTGAGTTCTATAAGATAAAGCCATAAACATGTTTGTCTGAGTCTTCTATCAAAAGTTACAGCGATTTATATGAAGTTGTTCAAAAACGCTTTATTTCGCCAAGACAATGCGTTTCTCACTGTTACATGCATTTGAATGGGAAACTCGCCTGAAACAAAGTATAGGTTTTCATTATGTGAATAATTTTAAAATCTTAGCTCAAACGGCTGCAAAACCTGTTTGCCCAAGCACGGGGATATTGAGTTCTATAAGATAAAGCCATAAACATGTTTGTCTGAGTCTTCTATCAAAAGTTACAGCGATTTATATGAAGTTGTTCAAAAACGCTTTATTTCGCCAAGACAATGCGTTTCTCACTGTTACATGCATTTGAATGGGAAACTCGCCTGAAACAACATATAGGTTTTCATTATGTGAATAATTTTAAAATCTTAGCTCAAACGGCTGCAAAACCTGTTTGCCCAGCACGGGGATATTGAGTTCTATAAGATAAAGCCATAAACATGTTTGTCTGAGTCTTCTATCAAAAGTTACAGCGATTTATATGAAGTTGTTCAAAAACGCTTTATTTCGCCAAGACAGTGTGTTTCTCACTGTTACATGCATTTGAATGGGAAACTCGACCGAAACAAAGTATAGGTTTTCATTATGTGAATAATTTTAAAATCTTAGCTCAAACGGCTGCAAAACCTGTTTGCCCAAGCACGGGGATATTGAGTTCTATAAGATAAAGCCATAAACATGTTTGTCTGAGTCTTCTATCAAAAGTTACAGCGATTTATATGAAGTTGTTCAAAAACGCTTTATTTCGCCAAGACAATGCGTTTCTCACTGTTACATGCATTTGAATGGGAAACTCGCCTGAAACAAAGTATAGGTTTTCATTATGTGAATAATTTTAAAATCTTAGCTCAAACGGCTGCAAAACCTGTTTGCCCAGCACGGGGATATTGAGTTCTATAAGATAAAGCCATAAACATGTTTGTCTGAGTCTTCTATCAAAAGTTACAGCGATTTATATGAAGTTGTTCAAAAACGCTTTATTTCGCCAAGACAATGCGTTTCTCACTGTTACATGCATTTGAATGGGAAACTCGCCTGAAACAAAGTATAGGTTTTCATTATGTGAATAATTTTAAAATCTTAGCTCAAACGGCTGCAAAACCTGTTTGCCCAGCACGGGGATATTGAGTTCTATAAGATAAAGCCATAAACATGTTTGTCTGAGTCTTCTATCAAAAGTTACAGCGATTTATATGAAGTTGTTCAAAAACGCTTTATTTCGCCAAGACAATGCGTTTCTCACTGTTACATGCATTTGAATGGGAAACTCGCCTGAAACAAAGTATAGGTTTTCATTATGTGAATAATTTTAAAATCTTAGCTCAAATGGCTGCAAAACCTGTTTGCCCAGCACGGGGATATTGAGTTCTATAAGATAAAGCCATAAACATGTTTGTCTGAGTCTTCTATCAAAAGTTACAGCGATTTATATGAAGTTGTTCAAAAACGCTTTATTTCGCCAAGACAATGCGTTTCTCACTGTTACATGCATTTGAATGGGAAACTCGCCTGAAACAAAGTATAGGTTTTCATTATGTGAATAATTTTAAAATCTTAGCTCAAACGGCTGCAAAACCTGTTTGCCCAGCACGGGGATATTGAGTTCTATAAGATAAAGCCATAAACATGTTTGTCTGAGTCTTCTATCAAAAGTTACAGCGATTTATATGAAGTTGTTCAAAAACGCTTTATTTCGCCAAGACAATGCGTTTCTCACTGTTACATGCATTTGAATGGGAAACTCGCCTGAAACAAAGTATAGGTTTTCATTATGTGAATAATTTTAAAATCTTAGCTCAAACGGCTGCAAAACCTGTTTGCCCAGCACGGGGATATTGAGTTCTATAATATAAGGCCATAAACATGTTTGTCTGAGTCTTCTATCAAAAGTTACAGCGATTTATATGAAGTTGTTCAAAAACGCTTTATTTCGCCAAGACAATGCGTTTCTCACTGTTACATGCATTTGAATGGGAAACTCGCCTGAAACAAAGTATAGGTTTTCATTATGTGAATAATTTTAAAATCTTAGCTCAAATGGCTGCAAAACCTGTTTGCCCAGCACGGGGATATTGAGTTCTATAAGATAAAGCCATAAACATGTTTGTCTGAGTCTTCTATCAAAAGTTACAGCGATTTATATGAAGTTGTTCAAAAACGCTTTATTTCGCCAAGACAGTGTGTTTCTCACTGTTACATGCATTTGAATGGGAAACTCGCCTGAAACAAAGTATAGGTTTTCATTATGTGAATAATTTTAAAATCTTAGCTCAAACGGCTGCAAAACCTGTTCTGTTTGCCCAGAACGGGGATATTGAGTTCTATAAGATAAAGCCATAAACATGTTTGTCTGAGTCTTCTATCAAAAGTTACAGCGATTTATATGAAGTTGTTCAAAAACGCTTTATTTCGCCAAGACAATGCGTTTCTCACTGTTACATGCATTTGAATGGGAAACTCGCCTGAAACAAAGTATAGGTTTTCATTATGTGAATAATTTTAAAATCTTAGCTCAAACGGCTGCAAAACCTGTTTGCCCAAGCACGGGGATATTGAGTTCTATAAGATAAAGCCATAAACATGTTTGTCTGAGTCTTCTATCAAAAGTTACAGCGATTTATATGAAGTTGTTCAAAAACGCTTTATTTCGCCAAGACAATGCGTTTCTCACTGTTACATGCATTTGAATGGGAAACTCGCCTGAAACAACATATAGGTTTTCATTATGTGAATAATTTTAAAATCTTAGCTCAAACGGCTGCAAAACCTGTTTGCCCAGCACGGGGATATTGAGTTCTATAAGATAAAGCCATAAACATGTTTGTCTGAGTCTTCTATCAAAAGTTACAGCGATTTATATGAAGTTGTTCAAAAACGCTTTATTTCGCCAAGACAGTGTGTTTCTCACTGTTACATGCATTTGAATGGGAAACTCGACCGAAACAAAGTATAGGTTTTCATTATGTGAATAATTTTAAAATCTTAGCTCAAACGGCTGCAAAACCTGTTTGCCCAAGCACGGGGATATTGAGTTCTATAAGATAAAGCCATAAACATGTTTGTCTGAGTCTTCTATCAAAAGTTACAGCGATTTATATGAAGTTGTTCAAAAACGCTTTATTTCGCCAAGACAATGCGTTTCTCACTGTTACATGCATTTGAATGGGAAACTCGCCTGAAACAAAGTATAGGTTTTCATTATGTGAATAATTTTAAAATCTTAGCTCAAACGGCTGCAAAACCTGTTTGCCCAGCACGGGGATATTGAGTTCTATAAGATAAAGCCATAAACATGTTTGTCTGAGTCTTCTATCAAAAGTTACAGCGATTTATATGAAGTTGTTCAAAAACGCTTTATTTCGCCAAGACAATGCGTTTCTCACTGTTACATGCATTTGAATGGGAAACTCGCCTGAAACAAAGTATAGGTTTTCATTATGTGAATAATTTTAAAATCTTAGCTCAAACGGCTGCAAAACCTGTTTGCCCAGCACGGGGATATTGAGTTCTATAAGATAAAGCCATGAACATGTTTGTCTGAGTCTTCTATCAAAAGTTACAGCGATTTATATGAAGTTGTTCAAAAACGCTTTATTTCGCCAAGACAATGCGTTTCTCACTGTTACATGCATTTGAATGGGAAACTCGCCTGAAACAAAGTATAGGTTTTCATTATGTGAATAATTTTAAAATCTTAGCTCAAATGGCTGCAAAACCTGTTTGCCCAGCACGGGGATATTGAGTTCTATAAGATAAAGCCATAAACATGTTTGTCTGAGTCTTCTATCAAAAGTTACAGCGATTTATATGAAGTTGTTCAAAAACGCTTTATTTCGCCAAGACAATGCGTTTCTCACTGTTACATGCATTTGAATGGGAAACTCGCCTGAAACAAAGTATAGGTTTTCATTATGTGAATAATTTTAAAATCTTAGCTCAAACGGCTGCAAAACCTGTTTGCCCAGCACGGGGATATTGAGTTCTATAAGATAAAGCCATAAACATGTTTGTCTGAGTCTTCTATCAAAAGTTACAGCGATTTATATGAAGTTGTTCAAAAACGCTTTATTTCGCCAAGACAATGCGTTTCTCACTGTTACATGCATTTGAATGGGAAACTCGCCTGAAACAAAGTATAGGTTTTCATTATGTGAATAATTTTAAAATCTTAGCTCAAACGGCTGCAAAACCTGTTTGCCCAGCACGGGGATATTGAGTTCTATAAGATAAAGCCATAAACATGTTTGTCTGAGTCTTCTATCAAAAGTTACAGCGATTTATATGAAGTTGTTCAAAAACGCTTTATTTCGCCAAGACAATGCGTTTCTCACTGTTACATGCATTTGAATGGGAAACTCGCCTGAAACAAAGTATAGGTTTTCATTATGTGAATAATTTTAAAATCTTAGCTCAAATGGCTGCAAAACCTGTTTGCCCAGCACGGGGATATTGAGTTCTATAAGATAAAGCCATAAACATGTTTGTCTGAGTCTTCTATCAAAAGTTACAGCGATTTATATGAAGTTGTTCAAAAACGCTTTATTTCGCCAAGACAATGCGTTTCTCACTGTTACATGCATTTGAATGGGAAACTCGCCTGAAACAAAGTATAGGTTTTCATTATGTGAATAATTTTAAAATCTTAGCTCAAACGGCTGCAAAACCTGTTTGCCCAGCACGGGGATATTGAGTTCTATAAGATAAAGCCATAAACATGTTTGTCTGAGTCTTCTATCAAAAGTTACAGCGATTTATATGAAGTTGTTCAAAAACGCTTTATTTCGCCAAGACAATGCGTTTCTCACTGTTACATGCATTTGAATGGGAAACTCGCCTGAAACAACGTATAGGTTTTCATTATGTGAATAATTTTAAAATCTTAGCTCAAACGGCTGCAAAACCTGTTTGCCCAGCACGGGGATATTGAGTTCTATAAGATAAAGCCATAAACATGTTTGTCTGAGTCTTCTATCAAAAGTTACAGCGATTTATATGAAGTTGTTCAAAAACGCTTTATTTCGCCAAGACAATGCGTTTCTCACTGTTACATGCATTTGAATGGGAAACTCGCCTGAAACAAAGTATAGGTTTTCATTATGTGAATAATTTTAAAATCTTAGCTCAAACGGCTGCAAAACCTGTTTGCCCAGCACGGGGATATTGAGTTCTATAAGATAAAGCCATAAACATGTTTGTCTGAGTCTTCTATCAAAAGTTACAGCGATTTATATGAAGTTGTTCAAAAACGCTTTATTTCGCCAAGACAATGCGTTTCTCACTGTTACATGCATTTGAATGGGAAACTCGCCTGAAACAAAGTATAGGTTTTCATTATGTGAATAATTTTAAAATCTTAGCTCAAATGGCTGCAAAACCTGTTTGCCCAGCACGGGGATATTGAGTTCTATAAGATAAAGCCATAAACATGTTTGTCTGAGTCTTCTATCAAAAGTTACAGCGATTTATATGAAGTTGTTCAAAAACGCTTTATTTCGCCAAGACAATGCGTTTCTCACTGTTACATGCATTTGAATGGGAAACTCGCCTGAAACAAAGTATAGGTTTTCATTATGTGAATAATTTTAAAATCTTAGCTCAAACGGCTGCAAAACCTGTTTGCCCAGCACGGGGATATTGAGTTCTATAAGATAAAGCCATAAACATGTTTGTCTGAGTCTTCTATCAAAAGTTACAGCGATTTATATGAAGTTGTTCAAAAACGCTTTATTTCGCCAAGACAATGCGTTTCTCACTGTTACATGCATTTGAATGGGAAACTCGCCTGAAACAAAGTATAGGTTTTCATTATGTGAATAATTTTAAAATCTTAGCTCAAACGGCTGCAAAACCTGTTTGCCCAGCACGGGGATATTGAGTTCTATAATATAAGGCCATAAACATGTTTGTCTGAGTCTTCTATCAAAAGTTACAGCGATTTATATGAAGTTGTTCAAAAACGCTTTATTTCGCCAAGACAATGCGTTTCTCACTGTTACATGCATTTGAATGGGAAACTCGCCTGAAACAAAGTATAGGTTTTCATTATGTGAATAATTTTAAAATCTTAGCTCAAACGGCTGCAAAACCTGTTTGCCCAGCACGGGGATATTGAGTTCTATAAGATAAAGCCATAAACATGTTTGTCTGAGTCTTCTATCAAAAGTTACAGCGATTTATATGAAGTTGTTCAAAAACGCTTTATTTCGCCAAGACAATGCGTTTCTCACTGTTACATGCATTTGAATGGGAAACTCGCCTGAAACAAAGTATAGGTTTTCATTATGTGAATAATTTTAAAATCTTAGCTCAAATGGCTGCAAAACCTGTTTGCCCAGCACGGGGATATTGAGTTCTATAAGATAAAGCCATAAACATGTTTGTCTGAGTCTTCTATCAAAAGTTACAGCGATTTATATGAAGTTGTTCAAAAACGCTTTATTTCGCCAAGACAATGCGTTTCTCACTGTTACATGCATTTGAATGGGAAACTCGCCTGAAACAAAGTATAGGTTTTCATTATGTGAATAATTTTAAAATCTTAGCTCAAACGGCTGCAAAACCTGTTTGCCCAGCACGGGGATATTGAGTTCTATAAGATAAAGCCATAAACATGTTTGTCTGAGTCTTCTATCAAAAGTTACAGCGATTTATATGAAGTTGTTCAAAAACGCTTTATTTCGCCAAGACAATGCGTTTCTCACTGTTACATGCATTTGAATGGGAAACTCGCCTGAAACAAAGTATAGGTTTTCATTATGTGAATAATTTTAAAATCTTAGCTCAAACGGCTGCAAAACCTGTTTGCCCAGCACGGGGATATTGAGTTCTATAATATAAGGCCATAAACATGTTTGTCTGAGTCTTCTATCAAAAGTTACAGCGATTTATATGAAGTTGTTCAAAAACGCTTTATTTCGCCAAGACAATGCGTTTCTCACTGTTACATGCATTTGAATGGGAAACTCGCCTGAAACAAAGTATAGGTTTTCATTATGTGAATAATTTTAAAATCTTAGCTCAAATGGCTGCAAAACCTGTTTGCCCAGCACGGGGATATTGAGTTCTATAAGATAAAGCCATAAACATGTTTGTCTGAGTCTTCTATCAAAAGTTACAGCGATTTATATGAAGTTGTTCAAAAACGCTTTATTTCGCCAAGACAGTGTGTTTCTCACTGTTACATGCATTTGAATGGGAAACTCGCCTGAAACAAAGTATAGGTTTTCATTATGTGAATAATTTTAAAATCTTAGCTCAAACGGCTGCAAAACCTGTTCTGTTTGCCCAGAACGGGGATATTGAGTTCTATAAGATAAAGCCATAAACATGTTTGTCTGAGTCTTCTATCAAAAGTTACAGCGATTTATATGAAGTTGTTCAAAAACGCTTTATTTCGCCAAGACAATGCGTTTCTCACTGTTACATGCATTTGAATGGGAAACTCGCCTGAAACAAAGTATAGGTTTTCATTATGTGAATAATTTTAAAATCTTAGCTCAAACGGCTGCAAAACCTGTTTGCCCAAGCACGGGGATATTGAGTTCTATAAGATAAAGCCATAAACATGTTTGTCTGAGTCTTCTATCAAAAGTTACAGCGATTTATATGAAGTTGTTCAAAAACGCTTTATTTCGCCAAGACAATGCGTTTCTCACTGTTACATGCATTTGAATGGGAAACTCGCCTGAAACAACATATAGGTTTTCATTATGTGAATAATTTTAAAATCTTAGCTCAAACGGCTGCAAAACCTGTTTGCCCAGCACGGGGATATTGAGTTCTATAAGATAAAGCCATAAACATGTTTGTCTGAGTCTTCTATCAAAAGTTACAGCGATTTATATGAAGTTGTTCAAAAACGCTTTATTTCGCCAAGACAGTGTGTTTCTCACTGTTACATGCATTTGAATGGGAAACTCGACCGAAACAAAGTATAGGTTTTCATTATGTGAATAATTTTAAAATCTTAGCTCAAACGGCTGCAAAACCTGTTTGCCCAAGCACGGGGATATTGAGTTCTATAAGATAAAGCCATAAACATGTTTGTCTGAGTCTTCTATCAAAAGTTACAGCGATTTATATGAAGTTGTTCAAAAACGCTTTATTTCGCCAAGACAATGCGTTTCTCACTGTTACATGCATTTGAATGGGAAACTCGCCTGAAACAAAGTATAGGTTTTCATTATGTGAATAATTTTAAAATCTTAGCTCAAACGGCTGCAAAACCTGTTTGCCCAGCACGGGGATATTGAGTTCTATAAGATAAAGCCATAAACATGTTTGTCTGAGTCTTCTATCAAAAGTTACAGCGATTTATATGAAGTTGTTCAAAAACGCTTTATTTCGCCAAGACAATGCGTTTCTCACTGTTACATGCATTTGAATGGGAAACTCGCCTGAAACAAAGTATAGGTTTTCATTATGTGAATAATTTTAAAATCTTAGCTCAAACGGCTGCAAAACCTGTTTGCCCAGCACGGGGATATTGAGTTCTATAAGATAAAGCCATGAACATGTTTGTCTGAGTCTTCTATCAAAAGTTACAGCGATTTATATGAAGTTGTTCAAAAACGCTTTATTTCGCCAAGACAATGCGTTTCTCACTGTTACATGCATTTGAATGGGAAACTCGCCTGAAACAAAGTATAGGTTTTCATTATGTGAATAATTTTAAAATCTTAGCTCAAATGGCTGCAAAACCTGTTTGCCCAGCACGGGGATATTGAGTTCTATAAGATAAAGCCATAAACATGTTTGTCTGAGTCTTCTATCAAAAGTTACAGCGATTTATATGAAGTTGTTCAAAAACGCTTTATTTCGCCAAGACAATGCGTTTCTCACTGTTACATGCATTTGAATGGGAAACTCGCCTGAAACAAAGTATAGGTTTTCATTATGTGAATAATTTTAAAATCTTAGCTCAAACGGCTGCAAAACCTGTTTGCCCAGCACGGGGATATTGAGTTCTATAAGATAAAGCCATAAACATGTTTGTCTGAGTCTTCTATCAAAAGTTACAGCGATTTATATGAAGTTGTTCAAAAACGCTTTATTTCGCCAAGACAATGCGTTTCTCACTGTTACATGCATTTGAATGGGAAACTCGCCTGAAACAAAGTATAGGTTTTCATTATGTGAATAATTTTAAAATCTTAGCTCAAACGGCTGCAAAACCTGTTTGCCCAGCACGGGGATATTGAGTTCTATAAGATAAAGCCATAAACATGTTTGTCTGAGTCTTCTATCAAAAGTTACAGCGATTTATATGAAGTTGTTCAAAAACGCTTTATTTCGCCAAGACAATGCGTTTCTCACTGTTACATGCATTTGAATGGGAAACTCGCCTGAAACAAAGTATAGGTTTTCATTATGTGAATAATTTTAAAATCTTAGCTCAAATGGCTGCAAAACCTGTTTGCCCAGCACGGGGATATTGAGTTCTATAAGATAAAGCCATAAACATGTTTGTCTGAGTCTTCTATCAAAAGTTACAGCGATTTATATGAAGTTGTTCAAAAACGCTTTATTTCGCCAAGACAATGCGTTTCTCACTGTTACATGCATTTGAATGGGAAACTCGCCTGAAACAAAGTATAGGTTTTCATTATGTGAATAATTTTAAAATCTTAGCTCAAACGGCTGCAAAACCTGTTTGCCCAGCACGGGGATATTGAGTTCTATAAGATAAAGCCATAAACATGTTTGTCTGAGTCTTCTATCAAAAGTTACAGCGATTTATATGAAGTTGTTCAAAAACGCTTTATTTCGCCAAGACAATGCGTTTCTCACTGTTACATGCATTTGAATGGGAAACTCGCCTGAAACAACGTATAGGTTTTCATTATGTGAATAATTTTAAAATCTTAGCTCAAACGGCTGCAAAACCTGTTTGCCCAGCACGGGGATATTGAGTTCTATAAGATAAAGCCATAAACATGTTTGTCTGAGTCTTCTATCAAAAGTTACAGCGATTTATATGAAGTTGTTCAAAAACGCTTTATTTCGCCAAGACAATGCGTTTCTCACTGTTACATGCATTTGAATGGGAAACTCGCCTGAAACAAAGTATAGGTTTTCATTATGTGAATAATTTTAAAATCTTAGCTCAAACGGCTGCAAAACCTGTTTGCCCAGCACGGGGATATTGAGTTCTATAAGATAAAGCCATAAACATGTTTGTCTGAGTCTTCTATCAAAAGTTACAGCGATTTATATGAAGTTGTTCAAAAACGCTTTATTTCGCCAAGACAATGCGTTTCTCACTGTTACATGCATTTGAATGGGAAACTCGCCTGAAACAAAGTATAGGTTTTCATTATGTGAATAATTTTAAAATCTTAGCTCAAATGGCTGCAAAACCTGTTTGCCCAGCACGGGGATATTGAGTTCTATAAGATAAAGCCATAAACATGTTTGTCTGAGTCTTCTATCAAAAGTTACAGCGATTTATATGAAGTTGTTCAAAAACGCTTTATTTCGCCAAGACAATGCGTTTCTCACTGTTACATGCATTTGAATGGGAAACTCGCCTGAAACAAAGTATAGGTTTTCATTATGTGAATAATTTTAAAATCTTAGCTCAAACGGCTGCAAAACCTGTTTGCCCAGCACGGGGATATTGAGTTCTATAAGATAAAGCCATAAACATGTTTGTCTGAGTCTTCTATCAAAAGTTACAGCGATTTATATGAAGTTGTTCAAAAACGCTTTATTTCGCCAAGACAATGCGTTTCTCACTGTTACATGCATTTGAATGGGAAACTCGCCTGAAACAAAGTATAGGTTTTCATTATGTGAATAATTTTAAAATCTTAGCTCAAACGGCTGCAAAACCTGTTTGCCCAGCACGGGGATATTGAGTTCTATAATATAAGGCCATAAACATGTTTGTCTGAGTCTTCTATCAAAAGTTACAGCGATTTATATGAAGTTGTTCAAAAACGCTTTATTTCGCCAAGACAATGCGTTTCTCACTGTTACATGCATTTGAATGGGAAACTCGCCTGAAACAAAGTATAGGTTTTCATTATGTGAATAATTTTAAAATCTTAGCTCAAATGGCTGCAAAACCTGTTTGCCCAGCACGGGGATATTGAGTTCTATAAGATAAAGCCATAAACATGTTTGTCTGAGTCTTCTATCAAAAGTTACAGCGATTTATATGAAGTTGTTCAAAAACGCTTTATTTCGCCAAGACAATGCGTTTCTCACTGTTACATGCATTTGAATGGGAAACTCGCCTGAAACAAAGTATAGGTTTTCATTATGTGAATAATTTTAAAATCTTAGCTCAAACGGCTGCAAAACCTGTTTGCCCAGCACGGGGATATTGAGTTCTATAAGATAAAGCCATAAACATGTTTGTCTGAGTCTTCTATCAAAAGTTACAGCGATTTATATGAAGTTGTTCAAAAACGCTTTATTTCGCCAAGACAATGCGTTTCTCACTGTTACATGCATTTGAATGGGAAACTCGCCTGAAACAACGTATAGGCTTTCATTATGTGAATAATTTTAAAATCTTAGCTCAAACGGCTGCAAAACCTGTTTGCCCAGCACGGGGATATTGAGTTCTATAAGATAAAGCCATAAACATGTTTGTCTGAGTCTTCTATCAAAAGTTACAGCGATTTATATGAAGTTGTTCAAAAACGCTTTATTTCGCCAAGACAATGGGTTTCTCACTGTTACATGCATTTGAATGGGAAACTCGCCTGAAACAAAGTATAGGTTTTCATTATGTGAATAATTTTAAAATCTTAGCTCAAACGGCTGCAAAACCTGTTTGCCCAGCACGGGGATATTGAGTTCTATAAGATAAAGCCATAAACATGTTTGTCTGAGTCTTCTATCAAAAGTTACAGCGATTTATATGAAGTTGTTCAAAAACGCTTTATTTCGCCAAGACAATGCGTTTCTCACTGTTACATGCATTTGAATGGGAAACTCGCCTGAAACAACGTATAGGCTTTCATTATGTGAATAATTTTAAAATCTTAGCTCAAACGGCTGCAAAACCTGTTTGCCCAGCACGGGGATATTGAGTTCTATAAGATAAAGCCATAAACATGTTTGTCTGAGTCTTCTATCAAAAGTTACAGCGATTTATATGAAGTTGTTCAAAAACGCTTTATTTCGCCAAGACAATGGGTTTCTCACTGTTACATGCATTTGAATGGGAAACTCGCCTGAAACAAAGTATAGGTTTTCATTATGTGAATAATTTTAAAATCTTAGCTCAAACGGCTGCAAAACCTGTTTGCCCAGCACGGGGATATTGAGTTCTATAAGATAAAGCCATAAACATGTTTGTCTGAGTCTTCTATCAAAAGTTACAGCGATTTATATGAAGTTGTTCAAAAACGCTTTATTTCGCCAAGACAATGCGTTTCTCACTGTTACATGCATTTGAATGGGAAACTCGTCTGAAACAACGTATAGGTTTTCATTATGTGAATAATTTTAAAATCTTAGCTCAAACGGCTGCAAAACCTGTTTGCCCAGCACGGGGATATTGAGTTCTATAAGATAAAGCCATAAACATGTTTGTCTGAGTCTTCTATCAAAAGTTACAGCGATTTATATGAAGTTGTTCAAAAACGCTTTATTTCGCCAAGACAATGCGTTTCTCACTGTTACATGCATTTGAATGGGAAACTCGCCTGAAACAAAGTATAGGTTTTCATTATGTGAATAATTTTAAAATCTTAGCTCAAACGGCTGCAAAACCTGTTTGCCCAGCACAGGGATATTGAGTTCTATAAGATAAAGCCATAAACATGTTTGTCTGAGTCTTCTATCAAAAGTTACAGCGATTTATATGAAGTTGTTCAAAAACGCTTTATTTCGCCAAGACAATGCGTTTCTCACTGTTACATGCATTTGAATGGGAAACTCGCCTGAAACAAAGTATAGGTTTTCATTATGTGAATAATTTTAAAATCTTAGCTCAAACGGCTGCAAAACCTGTTTGCCCAGCACAGGGATATTGAGTTCTATAAGATAAAGCCATAAACATGTTTGTCTGAGTCTTCTATCAAAAGTTACAGCGATTTATATGAAGTTGTTCAAAAACGCTTTATTTCGCCAAGACAGTGTGTTTCTCACTGTTACATGCATTTGAATGGGAAACTCGCCTGAAACAAAGTATAGGTTTTCATTATGTGAATAATTTTAAAATCTTAGCTCAAACGGCTGCAAAACCTGTTCTGTTTGCCCAGCATGGGGATATTGAGTTCTATAAGATAAAGCCATAAACATGTTTGTCTGAGTCTTCTATCAAAAGTTACAGCGATTTATATGAAGTTGTTCAAAAACGCTTTATTTCGCCAAGACAATGCGTTTCTCACTGTTACATGCATTTGAATGGGAAACTCGCCTGAAACAAAGTATAGGTTTTCATTATGTGAATAATTTTAAAATCTTAGCTCAAACGGCTGCAAAACCTGTTTGCCCAGCACGGGGATATTGAGTTCTATAAGATAAAGCCATAAACATGTTTGTCTGAGTCTTCTATCAAAAGTTACAGCGATTTATATGAAGTTGTTCAAAAACGCTTTATTTCGCCAAGACAATGCGTTTCTCACTGTTACATGCATTTGAATGGGAAACTCGCCTGAAACAACGTATAGGTTTTCATTATGTGAATAATTTTAAAATCTTAGCTCAAACGGCTGCAAAACCTGTTTGCCCAGCACCGGGATATTGAGTTCTATAAGATAAAGCCATAAACATGTTTGTCTGAGTCTTCTATCAAAAGTTACAGCGATTTATATGAAGTTGTTCAAAAACGCTTTATTTCGCCAAGACAATGCGTTTCTCACTGTTACATGCATTTGAATGGGAAACTCGCCTGAAACAAAGTATAGGTTTTCATTATGTGAATAATTTTAAAATCTTAGCTCAAACGGCTGCAAAACCTCTTCTGTTTGCCCAGCACGGGGATATTGAGTTCTATAAGATAAAGCCATAAACATGTTTGTCTGAGTCTTCTATCAAAAGTTACAGCGATTTATATGAAGTTGTTCAAAAACGCTTTATTTCGCCAAGACAATGCGTTTCTCACTGTTACATGCATTTGAATGGGAAACTCGCCTGAAACAAAGTATAGGTTTTCATTATGTGAATAATTTTAAAATCTTAGCTCAAACGGCTGCAAAACCTGTTTGCCCAGCACGGGGATATTGAGTTCTATAAGATAAAGCCATAAACATGTTTGTCTGAGTCTTCTATCAAAAGTTACAGCGATTTATATGAAGTTGTTCAAAAACGCTTTATTTCGCCAAGACAATGCGTTTCTCACTGTTACATGCATTTGAATGGGAAACTCGCCTGAAACAACGTATAGGTTTTCATTATGTGAATAATTTTAAAATCTTAGCTCAAACGGCTGCAAAACCTGTTTGCCCAGCACCGGGATATTGAGTTCTATAAGATAAAGCCATAAACATGTTTGTCTGAGTCTTCTATCAAAAGTTACAGCGATTTATATGAAGTTGTTCAAAAACGCTTTATTTCGCCAAGACAATGCGTTTCTCACTGTTACATGCATTTGAATGGGAAACTCGCCTGAAACAAAGTATAGGTTTTCATTATGTGAATAATTTTAAAATCTTAGCTCAAACGGCTGCAAAACCTCTTCTGTTTGCCCAGCACGGGGATATTGAGTTCTATAAGATAAAGCCATAAACATGTTTGTCTGAGTCTTCTATCAAAAGTTACAGCGATTTATATGAAGTTGTTCAAAAACGCTTTATTTCGCCAAGACAATGCGTTTCTCACTGTTACATGCATTTGAATGGGAAACTCGCCTGAAACAACGTATAGGTTTTCATTATGTGAATAATTTTAAAATCTTAGCTCAAACGGCTGCAAAACCTGTTTGCCCAGCACGGGGATATTGAGTTCTATAAGATAAAGCCATAAACATGTTTGTCTGAGTCTTCTATCAAAAGTTACAGCGATTTATATGAAGTTGTTCAAAAACGCTTTATTTCGCCAAGACAATGCGTTTCTCACTGTTACATGCATTTGAATGGGAAACTCGCCTGAAACAAAGTATAGGTTTTCATTATGTGAATAATTTTAAAATCTTAGCTCAAACGGCTGCAAAACCTGTTTGCCCAAGCACGGGGATATTGAGTTCTATAAGATAAAGCCATAAACATGTTTGTCTGAGTCTTCTATCAAAAGTTACAGCGATTTATATGAAGTTGTTCAAAAACGCTTTATTTCGCCAAGACAATGCGTTTCTCACTGTTACATGCATTTGAATGGGAAACTCGCCTGAAACAACGTATAGGTTTTCATTATGTGAATAATTTTAAAATCTTAGCTCAAACGGCTGCAAAACCTGTTTGCCCAGCACGGGGATATTGAGTTCTATAAGATAAAGCCATAAACATGTTTGTCTGAGTCTTCTATCAAAAGTTACAGCGATTTATATGAAGTTGTTCAAAAACGCTTTATTTCGCCAAGACAGTGTGTTTCTCACTGTTACATGCATTTGAATGGGAAACTCGACCGAAACAAAGTATAGGTTTTCATTATGTGAATAATTTTAAAATCTTAGCTCAAACGGCTGCAAAACCTGTTTGCCCAAGCACGGGGATATTGAGTTCTATAAGATAAAGCCATAAACATGTTTGTCTGAGTCTTCTATCAAAAGTTACAGCGATTTATATGAAGTTGTTCAAAAACGCTTTATTTCGCCAAGACAATGCGTTTCTCACTGTTACATGCATTTGAATGGGAAACTCGCCTGAAACAAAGTATAGGTTTTCATTATGTGAATAATTTTAAAATCTTAGCTCAAACGGCTGCAAAACCTGTTTGCCCAGCACGGGGATATTGAGTTCTATAAGATAAAGCCATAAACATGTTTGTCTGAGTCTTCTATCAAAAGTTACAGCGATTTATATGAAGTTGTTCAAAAACGCTTTATTTCGCCAAGACAATGCGTTTCTCACTGTTACATGCATTTGAATGGGAAACTCGCCTGAAACAAAGTATAGGTTTTCATTATGTGAATAATTTTAAAATCTTAGCTCAAACGGCTGCAAAACCTGTTTGCCCAGCACGGGGATATTGAGTTCTATAAGATAAAGCCATAAACATGTTTGTCTGAGTCTTCTATCAAAAGTTACAGCGATTTATATGAAGTTGTTCAAAAACGCTTTATTTCGCCAAGACAATGCGTTTCTCACTGTTACATGCATTTGAATGGGAAACTCGCCTGAAACAACATATAGGTTTTCATTATGTGAATAATTTTAAAATCTTAGCTCAAACGGCTGCAAAACCTGTTTGCCCAGCACGGGGATATTGAGTTCTATAAGATAAAGCCATAAACATGTTTGTCTGAGTCTTCTATCAAAAGTTACAGCGATTTATATGAAGTTGTTCAAAAACGCTTTATTTCGCCAAGACAATGCGTTTCTCACTGTTACATGCATTTGAATGGGAAACTCGCCTGAAACAAAGTATAGGTTTTCATTATGTGAATAATTTTAAAATCTTAGCTCAAACGGCTGCAAAACCTGTTTGCCCAGCACGGGGATATTGAGTTCTATAAGATAAAGCCATAAACATGTTTGTCTGAGTCTTCTATCAAAAGTTACAGCGATTTATATGAAGTTGTTCAAAAACGCTTTATTTCGCCAAGACAATGCGTTTCTCACTGTTACATGCATTTGAATGGGAAACTCGCCTGAAACAACGTATAGGTTTTCATTATGTGAATAATTTTAAAATCTTAGCTCAAACGGCTGCAAAACCTGTTTGCCCAGCACGGGGATATTGAGTTCTATAAGATAAAGCCATAAACATGTTTGTCTGAGTCTTCTATCAAAAGTTACAGCGATTTATATGAAGTTGTTCAAAAACGCTTTATTTCGCCAAGACAATGCGTTTCTCACTGTTACATGCATTTGAATGGGAAACTCGCCTGAAACAAAGTATAGGTTTTCATTATGTGAATAATTTTAAAATCTTAGCTCAAACGGCTGCAAAACCTGTTTGCCCAGCACGGGGATATTGAGTTCTATAAGATAAAGCCATAAACATGTTTGTCTGAGTCTTCTATCAAAAGTTACAGCGATTTATATGAAGTTGTTCAAAAACGCTTTATTTCGCCAAGACAGTGTGTTTCTCACTGTTACATGCATTTGAATGGGAAACTCGCCTGAAACAAAGTATAGGTTTTCATTATGTGAATAATTTTAAAATCTTAGCTCAAACGGCTGCAAAACCTGTTCTGTTTGCCCAGCACGGGGATATTGAGTTCTATAAGATAAAGCCATAAACATGTTTGTCTGAGTCTTCTATCAAAAGTTACAGCGATTTATATGAAGTTGTTCAAAAACGCTTTATTTCGCCAAGACAGTGTGTTTCTCACTGTTACATGCATTTGAATGGGAAACTCGCCTGAAACAAAGTATAGGTTTTCATTATGTGAATAATTTTAAAATCTTAGCTCAAACGGCTGCAAAACCTGTTCTGTTTGCCCAGAACGGGGATATTGAGTTCTATAAGATAAAGCCATAAACATGTTTGTCTGAGTCTTCTATCAAAAGTTACAGCGATTTATATGAAGTTGTTCAAAAACGCTTTATTTCGCCAAGACAATGCGTTTCTCACTGTTACATGCATTTGAATGGGAAACTCGCCTGAAACAACGTATAGGTTTTCATTATGTGAATAATTTTAAAATCTTAGCTCAAACGGCTGCAAAACCTGTTTGCCCAGCACGGGGATATTGAGTTCTATAAGATAAAGCCATAAACATGTTTGTCTGAGTCTTCTATCAAAAGTTACAGCGATTTATATGAAGTTGTTCAAAAACGCTTTATTTCGCCAAGACAGTGTGTTTCTCACTGTTACATGCATTTGAATGGGAAACTCGCCTGAAACAAAGTATAGGTTTTCATTATGTGAATAATTTTAAAATCTTAGCTCAAACGGCTGCAAAACCTGTTCTGTTTGCCCAGCACGGGGATATTGAGTTCTATAAGATAAAGCCATAAACATGTTTGTCTGAGTCAAAAACGCTTTATTTCGCCAAGACAATGCGTTTCTCACTGTTACATGCATTTGAATGGGAAACTCGCCTGAAACAAAGTATAGGTTTTCATTATGTGAATAATTTTAAAATCTTAGCTCAAACGGCTGCAAAACCTGTTCTGTTTGCCCAGCACGGGGATATTGAGTTCTATAAGATAAAGCCATAAACATGTTTGTCTGAGTCTTCTATCAAAAGTTACAGCGATTTATATGAAGTTGTTCAAAAACGCTTTATTTCGCCAAGACAGTGTGTTTCTCACTGTTACATGCATTTGAATGGGAAACTCGCCTGAAACAAAGTATAGGTTTTCATTATGTGAATAATTTTAAAATCTTAGCTCAAACGGCTGCAAAACCTGTTTGCCCAGCACAGGGATATTGAGTTCTATAAGATAAAGCCATAAACATGTTTGTCTGAGTCTTCTATCAAAAGTTACAGCGATTTATATGAAGTTGTTCAAAAACGCTTTATTTCGCCAAGACAATGCGTTGCTCACTGTTACATGCATTTGAATGGGAAACTCGCCTGAGACAAAGTATAGGTTTTCATTATGTGAATAATTTTAAAATCTTAGCTCAAACGGCTGCAAAACCTGTTCTGTTTGCCCAGAACGGGGATATTGAGTTCTATAAGATAAAGCCATAAACATGTTTGTCTGAGTCTTCTATCAAAAGTTACAGCGATTTATATGAAGTTGTTCAAAAACGCTTTATTTCGCCAAGACAATGCGTTTCTCACTGTTACATGCATTTGAATGGGAAACTCGCCTGAAACAACGTATAGGTTTTCATTATGTGAATAATTTTAAAATCTTAGCTCAAACGGCTGCAAAACATGTTCTGTTTGCCCAGCACGGGGATATTGAGTTCTATAAGATAAAGCCATAAACATGTTTGTCTGAGTCTTCTATCAAAAGTTACAGCGATTTATATGAAGTTGTTCAAAAACGCTTTATTTCGCCAAGACAGTGTGTTTCTCACTGTTACATGCATTTGAATGGGAAACTCGCCTGAAACAAAGTATAGGTTTTCATTATGTGAATAATTTTAAAATCTTAGCTCAAACGGCTGCAAAACCTGTTCTGTTTGCCCAGAACGGGGATATTGAGTTCTATAAGATAAAGCCATAAACATGTTTGTCTGAGTCTTCTATCAAAAGTTACAGCGATTTATATGAAGTTGTTCAAAAACGCTTTATTTCGCCAAGACAATGCGTTTCTCACTGTTACATGCATTTGAATGGGAAACTCGCCTGAAACAACGTATAGGTTTTCATTATGTGAATAATTTTAAAATCTTAGCTCAAACGGCTGCAAAACCTGTTTGCCCAGCACGGGGATATTGAGTTCTATAAGATAAAGCCATAAACATGTTTGTCTGAGTCTTCTATCAAAAGTTACAGCGATTTATATGAAGTTGTTCAAAAACGCTTTATTTCGCCAAGACAGTGTGTTTCTCACTGTTACATGCATTTGAATGGGAAACTCGACCGAAACAAAGTATAGGTTTTCATTATGTGAATAATTTTAAAATCTTAGCTCAAACGGCTGCAAAACCTGTTTGCCCAAGCACGGGGATATTGAGTTCTATAAGATAAAGCCATAAACATGTTTGTCTGAGTCTTCTATCAAAAGTTACAGCGATTTATATGAAGTTGTTCAAAAACGCTTTATTTCGCCAAGACAATGCGTTTCTCACTGTTACATGCATTTGAATGGGAAACTCGCCTGAAACAAAGTATAGGTTTTCATTATGTGAATAATTTTAAAATCTTAGCTCAAACGGCTGCAAAACCTGTTTGCCCAGCACGGGGATATTGAGTTCTATAAGATAAAGCCATAAACATGTTTGTCTGAGTCTTCTATCAAAAGTTACAGCGATTTATATGAAGTTGTTCAAAAACGCTTTATTTCGCCAAGACAATGCGTTTCTCACTGTTACATGCATTTGAATGGGAAACTCGCCTGAAACAAAGTATAGGTTTTCATTATGTGAATAATTTTAAAATCTTAGCTCAAACGGCTGCAAAACCTGTTTGCCCAGCACGGGGATATTGAGTTCTATAAGATAAAGCCATGAACATGTTTGTCTGAGTCTTCTATCAAAAGTTACAGCGATTTATATGAAGTTGTTCAAAAACGCTTTATTTCGCCAAGACAATGCGTTTCTCACTGTTACATGCATTTGAATGGGAAACTCGCCTGAAACAAAGTATAGGTTTTCATTATGTGAATAATTTTAAAATCTTAGCTCAAATGGCTGCAAAACCTGTTTGCCCAGCACGGGGATATTGAGTTCTATAAGATAAAGCCATAAACATGTTTGTCTGAGTCTTCTATCAAAAGTTACAGCGATTTATATGAAGTTGTTCAAAAACGCTTTATTTCGCCAAGACAATGCGTTTCTCACTGTTACATGCATTTGAATGGGAAACTCGCCTGAAACAAAGTATAGGTTTTCATTATGTGAATAATTTTAAAATCTTAGCTCAAACGGCTGCAAAACCTGTTTGCCCAGCACGGGGATATTGAGTTCTATAAGATAAAGCCATAAACATGTTTGTCTGAGTCTTCTATCAAAAGTTACAGCGATTTATATGAAGTTGTTCAAAAACGCTTTATTTCGCCAAGACAATGCGTTTCTCACTGTTACATGCATTTGAATGGGAAACTCGCCTGAAACAAAGTATAGGTTTTCATTATGTGAATAATTTTAAAATCTTAGCTCAAACGGCTGCAAAACCTGTTTGCCCAGCACGGGGATATTGAGTTCTATAAGATAAAGCCATAAACATGTTTGTCTGAGTCTTCTATCAAAAGTTACAGCGATTTATATGAAGTTGTTCAAAAACGCTTTATTTCGCCAAGACAATGCGTTTCTCACTGTTACATGCATTTGAATGGGAAACTCGCCTGAAACAAAGTATAGGTTTTCATTATGTGAATAATTTTAAAATCTTAGCTCAAATGGCTGCAAAACCTGTTTGCCCAGCACGGGGATATTGAGTTCTATAAGATAAAGCCATAAACATGTTTGTCTGAGTCTTCTATCAAAAGTTACAGCGATTTATATGAAGTTGTTCAAAAACGCTTTATTTCGCCAAGACAATGCGTTTCTCACTGTTACATGCATTTGAATGGGAAACTCGCCTGAAACAAAGTATAGGTTTTCATTATGTGAATAATTTTAAAATCTTAGCTCAAACGGCTGCAAAACCTGTTTGCCCAGCACGGGGATATTGAGTTCTATAAGATAAAGCCATAAACATGTTTGTCTGAGTCTTCTATCAAAAGTTACAGCGATTTATATGAAGTTGTTCAAAAACGCTTTATTTCGCCAAGACAATGCGTTTCTCACTGTTACATGCATTTGAATGGGAAACTCGCCTGAAACAACGTATAGGTTTTCATTATGTGAATAATTTTAAAATCTTAGCTCAAACGGCTGCAAAACCTGTTTGCCCAGCACGGGGATATTGAGTTCTATAAGATAAAGCCATAAACATGTTTGTCTGAGTCTTCTATCAAAAGTTACAGCGATTTATATGAAGTTGTTCAAAAACGCTTTATTTCGCCAAGACAATGCGTTTCTCACTGTTACATGCATTTGAATGGGAAACTCGCCTGAAACAAAGTATAGGTTTTCATTATGTGAATAATTTTAAAATCTTAGCTCAAACGGCTGCAAAACCTGTTTGCCCAGCACGGGGATATTGAGTTCTATAAGATAAAGCCATAAACATGTTTGTCTGAGTCTTCTATCAAAAGTTACAGCGATTTATATGAAGTTGTTCAAAAACGCTTTATTTCGCCAAGACAATGCGTTTCTCACTGTTACATGCATTTGAATGGGAAACTCGCCTGAAACAAAGTATAGGTTTTCATTATGTGAATAATTTTAAAATCTTAGCTCAAATGGCTGCAAAACCTGTTTGCCCAGCACGGGGATATTGAGTTCTATAAGATAAAGCCATAAACATGTTTGTCTGAGTCTTCTATCAAAAGTTACAGCGATTTATATGAAGTTGTTCAAAAACGCTTTATTTCGCCAAGACAATGCGTTTCTCACTGTTACATGCATTTGAATGGGAAACTCGCCTGAAACAAAGTATAGGTTTTCATTATGTGAATAATTTTAAAATCTTAGCTCAAACGGCTGCAAAACCTGTTTGCCCAGCACGGGGATATTGAGTTCTATAAGATAAAGCCATAAACATGTTTGTCTGAGTCTTCTATCAAAAGTTACAGCGATTTATATGAAGTTGTTCAAAAACGCTTTATTTCGCCAAGACAATGCGTTTCTCACTGTTACATGCATTTGAATGGGAAACTCGCCTGAAACAAAGTATAGGTTTTCATTATGTGAATAATTTTAAAATCTTAGCTCAAACGGCTGCAAAACCTGTTTGCCCAGCACGGGGATATTGAGTTCTATAATATAAGGCCATAAACATGTTTGTCTGAGTCTTCTATCAAAAGTTACAGCGATTTATATGAAGTTGTTCAAAAACGCTTTATTTCGCCAAGACAATGCGTTTCTCACTGTTACATGCATTTGAATGGGAAACTCGCCTGAAACAAAGTATAGGTTTTCATTATGTGAATAATTTTAAAATCTTAGCTCAAATGGCTGCAAAACCTGTTTGCCCAGCACGGGGATATTGAGTTCTATAAGATAAAGCCATAAACATGTTTGTCTGAGTCTTCTATCAAAAGTTACAGCGATTTATATGAAGTTGTTCAAAAACGCTTTATTTCGCCAAGACAATGCGTTTCTCACTGTTACATGCATTTGAATGGGAAACTCGCCTGAAACAACGTATAGGCTTTCATTATGTGAATAATTTTAAAATCTTAGCTCAAACGGCTGCAAAACCTGTTTGCCCAGCACGGGGATATTGAGTTCTATAAGATAAAGCCATAAACATGTTTGTCTGAGTCTTCTATCAAAAGTTACAGCGATTTATATGAAGTTGTTCAAAAACGCTTTATTTCGCCAAGACAATGGGTTTCTCACTGTTACATGCATTTGAATGGGAAACTCGCCTGAAACAAAGTATAGGTTTTCATTATGTGAATAATTTTAAAATCTTAGCTCAAACGGCTGCAAAACCTGTTTGCCCAGCACGGGGATATTGAGTTCTATAAGATAAAGCCATAAACATGTTTGTCTGAGTCTTCTATCAAAAGTTACAGCGATTTATATGAAGTTGTTCAAAAACGCTTTATTTCGCCAAGACAATGCGTTTCTCACTGTTACATGCATTTGAATGGGAAACTCGCCTGAAACAACGTATAGGCTTTCATTATGTGAATAATTTTAAAATCTTAGCTCAAACGGCTGCAAAACCTGTTTGCCCAGCACGGGGATATTGAGTTCTATAAGATAAAGCCATAAACATGTTTGTCTGAGTCTTCTATCAAAAGTTACAGCGATTTATATGAAGTTGTTCAAAAACGCTTTATTTCGCCAAGACAATGGGTTTCTCACTGTTACATGCATTTGAATGGGAAACTCGCCTGAAACAAAGTATAGGTTTTCATTATGTGAATAATTTTAAAATCTTAGCTCAAACGGCTGCAAAACCTGTTTGCCCAGCACGGGGATATTGAGTTCTATAAGATAAAGCCATAAACATGTTTGTCTGAGTCTTCTATCAAAAGTTACAGCGATTTATATGAAGTTGTTCAAAAACGCTTTATTTCGCCAAGACAATGCGTTTCTCACTGTTACATGCATTTGAATGGGAAACTCGTCTGAAACAACGTATAGGTTTTCATTATGTGAATAATTTTAAAATCTTAGCTCAAACGGCTGCAAAACCTGTTTGCCCAGCACGGGGATATTGAGTTCTATAAGATAAAGCCATAAACATGTTTGTCTGAGTCTTCTATCAAAAGTTACAGCGATTTATATGAAGTTGTTCAAAAACGCTTTATTTCGCCAAGACAATGCGTTTCTCACTGTTACATGCATTTGAATGGGAAACTCGCCTGAAACAAAGTATAGGTTTTCATTATGTGAATAATTTTAAAATCTTAGCTCAAACGGCTGCAAAACCTGTTTGCCCAGCACAGGGATATTGAGTTCTATAAGATAAAGCCATAAACATGTTTGTCTGAGTCTTCTATCAAAAGTTACAGCGATTTATATGAAGTTGTTCAAAAACGCTTTATTTCGCCAAGACAATGCGTTTCTCACTGTTACATGCATTTGAATGGGAAACTCGCCTGAAACAAAGTATAGGTTTTCATTATGTGAATAATTTTAAAATCTTAGCTCAAACGGCTGCAAAACCTGTTTGCCCAGCACAGGGATATTGAGTTCTATAAGATAAAGCCATAAACATGTTTGTCTGAGTCTTCTATCAAAAGTTACAGCGATTTATATGAAGTTGTTCAAAAACGCTTTATTTCGCCAAGACAGTGTGTTTCTCACTGTTACATGCATTTGAATGGGAAACTCGCCTGAAACAAAGTATAGGTTTTCATTATGTGAATACTTTTAAAATCTTAGCTCAAACGGCTGCAAAACCTGTTTGCCCAGCACAGGGATATTGAGTTCTATAAGATAAAGCCATAAACATGTTTGTCTGAGTCTTCTATCAAAAGTTACAGCGATTTATATGAAGTTGTTCAAAAACGCTTTATTTCGCCAAGACAATGCGTTTCTCACTGTTACATGCATTTGAATGGGAAACTCGCCTGAAACAACGTATAGGTTTTCATTATGTGAATAATTTTAAAATCTTAGCTCAAACGGCTGCAAAACCTGTTTGCCCAGCACGGGGATATTGAGTTCTATAAGATAAAGCCATAAACATGTTTGTCTGAGTCTTCTATCAAAAGTTACAGCGATTTATATGAAGTTGTTCAAAAACGCTTTATTTCGCCAAGACAATGCGTTTCTCACTGTTACATGCATTTGAATGGGAAACTCGCCTGAAACAAAGTATAGGTTTTCATTATGTGAATAATTTTAAAATCTTAGCTCAAACGGCTGCAAAACCTGTTTGCCCAGCACGGGGATATTGAGTTCTATAAGATAAAGCCATAAACATGTTTGTCTGAGTCTTCTATCAAAAGTTACAGCGATTTATATGAAGTTGTTCAAAAACGCTTTATTTCGCCAAGACAATGCGTTTCTCACTGTTACATGCATTTGAATGGGAAACTCGCCTGAAACAAAGTATAGGTTTTCATTATGTGAATAATTTTAAAATCTTAGCTCAAACGGCTGCAAAACCTGTTTGCCCAGCACGGGGATATTGAGTTCTATAAGATAAAGCCATAAACATGTTTGTCTGAGTCTTCTATCAAAAGTTACAGCGATTTATATGAAGTTGTTCAAAAACGCTTTATTTCGCCAAGACAATGCGTTTCTCACTGTTACATGCATTTGAATGGGAAACTCGCCTGAAACAAAGTATAGGTTTTCATTATGTGAATAATTTTAAAATCTTAGCTCAAACGGCTGCAAAACCTGTTTGCCCAGCACGGGGATATTGAGTTCTATAAGATAAAGCCATAAACATGTTTGTCTGAGTCTTCTATCAAAAGTTACAGCGATTTATATGAAGTTGTTCAAAAAAACCTTTATTTCGCCAAGACAATGCGTTTCTCACTGTTACATGCATTTGAATGGGAAACTCGCCTGAAACAAAGTATAGGTTTTCATTATGTGAATAATTTTAAAATCTTAGCTCAAACGGCTGCAAAACCTGTTTGCCCAGCACGGGGATATTGAGTTCTATAAGATAAAGCCATAAACATGTTTGTCTGAGTCTTCTATCAAAAGTTACAGCGATTTATATGAAGTTGTTCAAAAACGCTTTATTTCGCCAAGACAATGCGTTTCTCACTGTTACATGCATTTGAATGGGAAACTCGCCTGAAACAAAGTATAGGTTTTCATTATGTGAATAATTTTAAAATCTTAGCTCAAACGGCTGCAAAACCTGTTTGCCCAAGCACGGGGATATTGAGTTCTATAAGATAAAGCCATAAACATGTTTGTCTGAGTCTTCTATCAAAAGTTACAGCGATTTATATGAAGTTGTTCAAAAACGCTTTATTTCGCCAAGACAATGCGTTTCTCACTGTTACATGCATTTGAATGGGAAACTCGCCTGAAACAACGTATAGGTTTTCATTATGTGAATAATTTTAAAATCTTAGCTCAAACGGCTGCAAAACCTGTTTGCCCAGCACGGGGATATTGAGTTCTATAAGATAAAGCCATAAACATGTTTGTCTGAGTCTTCTATCAAAAGTTACAGCGATTTATATGAAGTTGTTCAAAAACGCTTTATTTCGCCAAGACAATGCGTTTCTCACTGTTACATGCATTTGAATGGGAAACTCGCCTGAAACAAAGTATAGGTTTTCATTATGTGAATAATTTTAAAATCTTAGCTCAAACGGCTGCAAAACCTGTTTGCCCAGCACGGGGATATTGAGTTCTATAAGATAAAGCCATAAACATGTTTGTCTGAGTCTTCTATCAAAAGTTACAGCGATTTATATGAAGTTGTTCAAAAACGCTTTATTTCGCCAAGACAATGGGTTTCTCACTGTTACATGCATTTGAATGGGAAACTCGCCTGAAACAAAGTATAGGTTTTCATTATGTGAATAATTTTAAAATCTTAGCTCAAACGGCTGCAAAACCTGTTTGCCCAGCACGGGGATATTGAGTTCTATAAGATAAAGCCATAAACATGTTTGTCTGAGTCTTCTATCAAAAGTTACAGCGATTTATATGAAGTTGTTCAAAAACGCTTTATTTCGCCAAGACAATGCGTTTCTCACTGTTACATGCATTTGAATGGGAAACTCGCCTGAAACAACGTATAGGCTTTCATTATGTGAATAATTTTAAAATCTTAGCTCAAACGGCTGCAAAACCTGTTTGCCCAGCACGGGGATATTGAGTTCTATAAGATAAAGCCATAAACATGTTTGTCTGAGTCTTCTATCAAAAGTTACAGCGATTTATATGAAGTTGTTCAAAAACGCTTTATTTCGCCAAGACAATGCGTTTCTCACTGTTACATGCATTTGAATGGGAAACTCGCCTGAAACAAAGTATAGGTTTTCATTATGTGAATAATTTTAAAATCTTAGCTCAAACGGCTGCAAAACCTGTTTGCCCAGCACGGGGATATTGAGTTCTATAAGATAAAGCCATAAACATGTTTGTCTGAGTCTTCTATCAAAAGTTACAGCGATTTATATGAAGTTGTTCAAAAACGCTTTATTTCGCCAAGACAATGCGTTTCTCACTGTTACATGCATTTGAATGGGAAACTCGCCTGAAACAAAGTATAGGTTTTCATTATGTGAATAATTTTAAAATCTTAGCTCAAACGGCTGCAAAACCTGTTTGCCCAGCACGGGGATATTGAGTTCTATAAGATAAAGCCATAAACATGTTTGTCTGAGTCTTCTATCAAAAGTTACAGCGATTTATATGAAGTTGTTCAAAAACGCTTTATTTCGCCAAGACAATGGGTTTCTCACTGTTACATGCATTTGAATGGGAAACTCGCCTGAAACAAAGTATAGGTTTTCATTATGTGAATAATTTTAAAATCTTAGCTCAAACGGCTGCAAAACCTGTTTGCCCAGCACGGGGATATTGAGTTCTATAAGATAAAGCCATAAACATGTTTGTCTGAGTCTTCTATCAAAAGTTACAGCGATTTATATGAAGTTGTTCAAAAACGCTTTATTTCGCCAAGACAATGCTTTCTCACTGTTACATGCATTTGAATGGGAAACTCGCCTGAAACAACGTATAGGTTTTCATTATGTGAATAATTTTAAAATCTTAGCTCAAACGGCTGCAAAACCTGTTTGCCCAGCACGGGGATATTGAGTTCTAT
This sequence comes from Aulonocara stuartgranti, assembly GCF_965226115.1. Lineage (NCBI taxonomy): Eukaryota > Metazoa > Chordata > Actinopteri > Cichliformes > Cichlidae > Aulonocara > Aulonocara stuartgranti. The sequence goes on from NC_138959.1 coordinate 27,950,127, forward strand.
AAGATAAAGCCATAAACATGTTTGTCTGAGTCTTCTATCAAAAGTTACAGCGATTTATATGAAGTTGTTCAAAAACGCTTTATTTCGCCAAGACAATGCGTTTCTCACTGTTACATGCATTTGAATGGGAAACTCGCCTGAAACAAAGTATAGGTTTTCATTATGTGAATAATTTTAAAATCTTAGCTCAAACGGCTGCAAAACCTGTTCTGTTTGCCCAGCACGGGGATATTGAGTTCTATAAGATAAAGCCATAAACATGTTTGTCTGAGTCTTCTATCAAAAGTTACAGCGATTTATATGAAGTTGTTCAAAAACGCTTTATTTCGCCAAGACAATGCGTTTCTCACTGTTACATGCATTTGAATGGGAAACTCGCCTGAAACAAAGTATAGGTTTTCATTATGTGAATAATTTTAAAATCTTAGCTCAAACGGCTGCAAAACCTGTTTGCCCAGCACAGGGATATTGAGTTCTATAAGATAAAGCCATAAACATGTTTGTCTGAGTCTTCTATCAAAAGTTACAGCGATTTATATGAAGTTGTTCAAAAACGCTTTATTTCGCCAAGACAATGCGTTTCTCACTGTTACATGCATTTGAATGGGAAACTCGCCTGAAACAAAGTATAGGTTTTCATTATGTGAATAATTTTAAAATCTTAGCTCAAACGGCTGCAAAACCTCTTCTGTTTACCCAGCACGGGGATATTGAGTTCTATAAGATAAAGCCATAAACATGTTTGTCTGAGTCTTCTATCAAAAGTTACAGCGATTTATATGAAGTTGTTCAAAAACGCTTTATTTCGCCAAGACAATGCGTTTCTCACTGTTACATGCATTTGAATGGGAAACTCGCCTGAAACAAAGTATAGGTTTTCATTATGTGAATAATTTTAAAATCTTAGCTCAAATGGCTGCAAAACCTGTTTGCCCAGCACGGGGATATTGAGTTCTATAAGATAAAGCCATAAACATGTTTGTCTGAGTCTTCTATCAAAAGTTACAGCGATTTATATGAAGTTGTTCAAAAACGCTTTATTTCGCCAAGACAATGCGTTTCTCACTGTTACATGCATTTGAATGGGAAACTCGCCTGAAACAAAGTATAGGTTTTCATTATGTGAATAATTTTAAAATCTTAGCTCAAACGGCTGCAAAACCTGTTTGCCCAGCACGGGGATATTGAGTTCTATAAGATAAAGCCATAAACATGTTTGTCTGAGTCTTCTATCAAAAGTTACAGCGATTTATATGAAGTTGTTCAAAAACGCTTTATTTCGCCAAGACAATGCGTTTCTCACTGTTACATGCATTTGAATGGGAAACTCGCCTGAAACAAAGTATAGGTTTTCATTATGTGAATAATTTTAAAATCTTAGCTCAAATGGCTGCAAAACCTGTTTGCCCAGCACGGGGATATTGAGTTCTATAAGATAAAGCCATAAACATGTTTGTCTGAGTCTTCTATCAAAAGTTACAGCGATTTATATGAAGTTGTTCAAAAACGCTTTATTTCGCCAAGACAATGCGTTTCTCACTGTTACATGCATTTGAATGGGAAACTCGCCTGAAACAAAGTATAGGTTTTCATTATGTGAATAATTTTAAAATCTTAGCTCAAACGGCTGCAAAACCTGTTTGCCCAGCACGGGGATATTGAGTTCTATAAGATAAAGCCATAAACATGTTTGTCTGAGTCTTCTATCAAAAGTTACAGCGATTTATATGAAGTTGTTCAAAAACGCTTTATTTCGCCAAGACAATGGGTTTCTCACTGTTACATGCATTTGAATGGGAAACTCGCCTGAAACAAAGTATAGGTTTTCATTATGTGAATAATTTTAAAATCTTAGCTCAAACGGCTGCAAAACCTGTTTGCCCAGCACGGGGATATTGAGTTCTATAAGATAAAGCCATAAACATGTTTGTCTGAGTCTTCTATCAAAAGTTACAGCGATTTATATGAAGTTGTTCAAAAACGCTTTATTTCGCCAAGACAATGCTTTCTCACTGTTACATGCATTTGAATGGGAAACTCGCCTGAAACAACGTATAGGTTTTCATTATGTGAATAATTTTAAAATCTTAGCTCAAACGGCTGCAAAACCTGTTTGCCCAGCACGGGGATATTGAGTTCTATAAGATAAAGCCATAAACATGTTTGTCTGAGTCTTCTATCAAAAGTTACAGCGATTTATATGAAGTTGTTCAAAAACGCTTTATTTCGCCAAGACAATGCGTTTCTCACTGTTACATGCATTTGAATGGGAAACTCGCCTGAAACAAAGTATAGGTTTTCATTATGTGAATAATTTTAAAATCTTAGCTCAAACGGCTGCAAAACCTGTTCTGTTTGCCCAGCACGGGGATATTGAGTTCTATAAGATAAAGCCATAAACATGTTTGTCTGAGTCTTCTATCAAAAGTTACAGCGATTTATATGAAGTTGTTCAAAAACGCTTTATTTCGCCAAGACAGTGTGTTTCTCACTGTTACATGCATTTGAATGGGAAACTCGCCTGAAACAAAGTATAGGTTTTCATTATGTGAATAATTTTAAAATCTTAGCTCAAACGGCTGCAAAACCTGTTTGCCCAAGCACGGGGATATTGAGTTCTATAAGATAAAGCCATAAACATGTTTGTCTGAGTCTTCTATCAAAAGTTACAGCGATTTATATGAAGTTGTTCAAAAACGCTTTATTTCGCCAAGACAATGCGTTTCTCACTGTTACATGCATTTGAATGGGAAACTCGCCTGAAACAAAGTATAGGTTTTCATTATGTGAATAATTTTAAAATCTTAGCTCAAACGGCTGCAAAACCTGTTTGCCCAGCACAGGGATATTGAGTTCTATAAGATAAAGCCATAAACATGTTTGTCTGAGTCTTCTATCAAAAGTTACAGCGATTTATATGAAGTTGTTCAAAAACGCTTTATTTCGCCAAGACAATGCGTTTCTCACTGTTACATGCATTTGAATGGGAAACTCGCCTGAAACAAAGTATAGGTTTTCATTATGTGAATAATTTTAAAATCTTAGCTCAAATGGCTGCAAAACCTGTTTGCCCAGCACGGGGATATTGAGTTCTATAAGATAAAGCCATAAACATGTTTGTCTGAGTCTTCTATCAAAAGTTACAGCGATTTATATGAAGTTGTTCAAAAACGCTTTATTTCGCCAAGACAATGCGTTTCTCACTGTTACATGCATTTGAATGGGAAACTCGCCTGAAACAAAGTATAGGTTTTCATTATGTGAATAATTTTAAAATCTTAGCTCAAACGGCTGCAAAACCTCTTCTGTTTACCCAGCACGGGGATATTGAGTTCTATAAGATAAAGCCATAAACATGTTTGTCTGAGTCTTCTATCAAAAGTTACAGCGATTTATATGAAGTTGTTCAAAAACGCTTTATTTCGCCAAGACAATGCGTTTCTCACTGTTACATGCATTTGAATGGGAAACTCGCCTGAAACAACGTATAGGCTTTCATTATGTGAATAATTTTAAAATCTTAGCTCAAACGGCTGCAAAACCTGTTTGCCCAGCACGGGGATATTGAGTTCTATAAGATAAAGCCATAAACATGTTTGTCTGAGTCTTCTATCAAAAGTTACAGCGATTTATATGAAGTTGTTCAAAAACGCTTTATTTCGCCAAGACAATGCGTTTCTCACTGTTACATGCATTTGAATGGGAAACTCGCCTGAAACAAAGTATAGGTTTTCATTATGTGAATAATTTTAAAATCTTAGCTCAAATGGCTGCAAAACCTGTTTGCCCAGCACGGGGATATTGAGTTCTATAAGATAAAGCCATAAACATGTTTGTCTGAGTCTTCTATCAAAAGTTACAGCGATTTATATGAAGTTGTTCAAAAACGCTTTATTTCGCCAAGACAATGCGTTTCTCACTGTTACATGCATTTGAATGGGAAACTCGCCTGAAACAAAGTATAGGTTTTCATTATGTGAATAATTTTAAAATCTTAGCTCAAACGGCTGCAAAACCTGTTTGCCCAGCACGGGGATATTGAGTTCTATAAGATAAAGCCATAAACATGTTTGTCTGAGTCTTCTATCAAAAGTTACAGCGATTTATATGAAGTTGTTCAAAAACGCTTTATTTCGCCAAGACAGTGTGTTTCTCACTGTTACATGCATTTGAATGGGAAACTCGCCTGAAACAAAGTATAGGTTTTCATTATGTGAATAATTTTAAAATCTTAGCTCAAACGGCTGCAAAACCTGTTTGCCCAAGCACGGGGATATTGAGTTCTATAAGATAAAGCCATAAACATGTTTGTCTGAGTCTTCTATCAAAAGTTACAGCGATTTATATGAAGTTGTTCAAAAACGCTTTATTTCGCCAAGACAATGCGTTTCTCACTGTTACATGCATTTGAATGGGAAACTCGCCTGAAACAAAGTATAGGTTTTCATTATGTGAATAATTTTAAAATCTTAGCTCAAATGGCTGCAAAACCTGTTTGCCCAGCACGGGGATATTGAGTTCTATAAGATAAAGCCATAAACATGTTTGTCTGAGTCTTCTATCAAAAGTTACAGCGATTTATATGAAGTTGTTCAAAAACGCTTTATTTCGCCAAGACAGTGTGTTTCTCACTGTTACATGCATTTGAATGGGAAACTCGCCTGAAACAAAGTATAGGTTTTCATTATGTGAATAATTTTAAAATCTTAGCTCAAACGGCTGCAAAACCTGTTTGCCCAAGCACGGGGATATTGAGTTCTATAAGATAAAGCCATAAACATGTTTGTCTGAGTCTTCTATCAAAAGTTACAGCGATTTATATGAAGTTGTTCAAAAACGCTTTATTTCGCCAAGACAATGCGTTTCTCACTGTTACATGCATTTGAATGGGAAACTCGCCTGAAACAAAGTATAGGTTTTCATTATGTGAATAATTTTAAAATCTTAGCTCAAATGGCTGCAAAACCTGTTTGCCCAGCACGGGGATATTGAGTTCTATAAGATAAAGCCATAAACATGTTTGTCTGAGTCTTCTATCAAAAGTTACAGCGATTTATATGAAGTTGTTCAAAAACGCTTTATTTCGCCAAGACAATGCGTTTCTCACTGTTACATGCATTTGAATGGGAAACTCGCCTGAAACAAAGTATAGGTTTTCATTATGTGAATAATTTTAAAATCTTAGCTCAAATGGCTGCAAAACCTGTTTGCCCAGCACGGGGATATTGAGTTCTATAAGATAAAGCCATAAACATGTTTGTCTGAGTCTTCTATCAAAAGTTACAGCGATTTATATGAAGTTGTTCAAAAACGCTTTATTTCGCCAAGACAATGCGTTTCTCACTGTTACATGCATTTGAATGGGAAACTCGCCTGAAACAAAGTATAGGTTTTCATTATGTGAATAATTTTAAAATCTTAGCTCAAACGGCTGCAAAACCTGTTTGCCCAGCACGGGGATATTGAGTTCTATAAGATAAAGCCATAAACATGTTTGTCTGAGTCTTCTATCAAAAGTTACAGCGATTTATATGAAGTTGTTCAAAAACGCTTTATTTCGCCAAGACAATGGGTTTCTCACTGTTACATGCATTTGAATGGGAAACTCGCCTGAAACAAAGTATAGGTTTTCATTATGTGAATAATTTTAAAATCTTAGCTCAAACGGCTGCAAAACCTGTTTGCCCAGCACGGGGATATTGAGTTCTATAAGATAAAGCCATAAACATGTTTGTCTGAGTCTTCTATCAAAAGTTACAGCGATTTATATGAAGTTGTTCAAAAACGCTTTATTTCGCCAAGACAGTGTGTTTCTCACTGTTACATGCATTTGAATGGGAAACTCGCCTGAAAAAACGTATAGGTTTTCATTATGTGAATAATTTTAAAATCTTAGCTCAAACGGCTGCAAAACCTGTTTGCCCAGCACGGGGATATTGAGTTCTATAAGATAAAGCCATAAACATGTTTGTCTGAGTCTTCTATCAAAAGTTACAGCGATTTATATGAAGTTGTTCAAAAACGCTTTATTTCGCCAAGACAATGCGTTTCTCACTGTTACATGCATTTGAATGGGAAACTCGCCTGAAACAAAGTATAGGTTTTCATTATGTGAATAATTTTAAAATCTTAGCTCAAACGGCTGCAAAACCTGTTCTGTTTGCCCAGCACGGGGATATTGAGTTCTATAAGATAAAGCCATAAACATGTTTGTCTGAGTCTTCTATCAAAAGTTACAGCGATTTATATGAAGTTGTTCAAAAACGCTTTATTTCGCCAAGACAGTGTGTTTCTCACTGTTACATGCATTTGAATGGGAAACTCGCCTGAAACAAAGTATAGGTTTTCATTATGTGAATAATTTTAAAATCTTAGCTCAAACGGCTGCAAAACCTGTTTGCCCAAGCACGGGGATATTGAGTTCTATAAGATAAAGCCATAAACATGTTTGTCTGAGTCTTCTATCAAAAGTTACAGCGATTTATATGAAGTTGTTCAAAAACGCTTTATTTCGCCAAGACAATGCGTTTCTCACTGTTACATGCATTTGAATGGGAAACTCGCCTGAAACAAAGTATAGGTTTTCATTATGTGAATAATTTTAAAATCTTAGCTCAAACGGCTGCAAAACCTGTTTGCCCAGCACGGGGATATTGAGTTCTATAAGATAAAGCCATATGTTTGTCTGAGTCTTCTATCAAAAGTTACAGCGATTTATATGAAGTTGTTCAAAAACGCTTTATTTCGCCAAGACAATGCGTTTCTCACTGTTACATGCATTTGAATGGGAAACTCGCCTGAAACAAAGTATAGGTTTTCATTATGTGAATAATTTTAAAATCTTAGCTCAAACGGCTGCAAAACCTGTTTGCCCAGCACGGGGATATTGAGTTCTATAAGATAAAGCCATAAACATGTTTGTCTGAGTCTTCTATCAAAAGTTACAGCGATTTATATGAAGTTGTTCAAAAACGCTTTATTTCGCCAAGACAGTGTGTTTCTCACTGTTACATGCATTTGAATGGGAAACTCGCCTGAAACAAAGTATAGATTTTCATTATGTGAATAATTTTAAAATCTTAGCTCAAACGGCTGCAAAACCTGTTTGCCCAGCACGGGGATATTGAGTTCTATAAGATAAAGCCATAAACATGTTTGTCTGAGTCTTCTATCAAAAGTTACAGCGATTTATATGAAGTTGTTCAAAAACGCTTTATTTCGCCAAGACAATGCGTTTCTCACTGTTACATGCATTTGAATGGGAAACTCGCCTGAAACAAAGTATAGGTTTTCATTATGTGAATAATTTTAAAATCTTAGCTCAAACGGCTGCAAAACCTGTTTGCCCAGCACGGGGATATTGAGTTCTATAAGATAAAGCCATAAACATGTTTGTCTGAGTCTTCTATCAAAAGTTACAGCGATTTATATGAAGTTGTTCAAAAACGCTTTATTTCGCCAAGACAATGCGTTTCTCACTGTTACATGCATTTGAATGGGAAACTCGCCTGAAACAAAGTATAGGTTTTCATTATGTGAATAATTTTAAAATCTTAGCTCAAACGGCTGCAACCTGTTTGCCCAGCACGGGGATATTGAGTTCTATAAGATAAAGCCATAAACATGTTTGTCTGAGTCTTCTATCAAAAGTTACAGCGATTTATATGAAGTTGTTCAAAAACGCTTTATTTCGCCAAGACAATGGGTTTCTCACTGTTACATGCATTTGAATGGGAAACTCGCCTGAAACAAAGTATAGGTTTTCATTATGTGAATAATTTTAAAATCTTAGCTCAAACGGCTGCAAAACCTGTTTGCCCAGCACGGGGATATTGAGTTCTATAAGATAAAGCCATAAACATGTTTGTCTGAGTCTTCTATCAAAAGTTACAGCGATTTATATGAAGTTGTTCAAAAACGCTTTATTTCGCCAAGACAATGCTTTCTCACTGTTACATGCATTTGAATGGGAAACTCGCCTGAAACAACGTATAGGTTTTCATTATGTGAATAATTTTAAAATCTTAGCTCAAACGGCTGCAAAACCTGTTTGCCCAGCACGGGGATATTGAGTTCTATAAGATAAAGCCATAAACATGTTTGTCTGAGTCTTCTATCAAAAGTTACAGCGATTTATATGAAGTTGTTCAAAAACGCTTTATTTCGCCAAGACAATGCGTTTCTCACTGTTACATGCATTTGAATGGGAAACTCGCCTGAAACAAAGTATAGGTTTTCATTATGTGAATAATTTTAAAATCTTAGCTCAAACGGCTGCAAAACCTGTTCTGTTTGCCCAGCACGGGGATATTGAGTTCTATAAGATAAAGCCATAAACATGTTTGTCTGAGTCTTCTATCAAAAGTTACAGCGATTTATATGAAGTTGTTCAAAAACGCTTTATTTCGCCAAGACAGTGTGTTTCTCACTGTTACATGCATTTGAATGGGAAACTCGCCTGAAACAAAGTATAGGTTTTCATTATGTGAATAATTTTAAAATCTTAGCTCAAACGGCTGCAAAACCTGTTTGCCCAAGCACGGGGATATTGAGTTCTATAAGATAAAGCCATAAACATGTTTGTCTGAGTCTTCTATCAAAAGTTACAGCGATTTATATGAAGTTGTTCAAAAACGCTTTATTTCGCCAAGACAATGCGTTTCTCACTGTTACATGCATTTGAATGGGAAACTCGCCTGAAACAAAGTATAGGTTTTCATTATGTGAATAATTTTAAAATCTTAGCTCAAACGGCTGCAAAACCTGTTTGCCCAGCACAGGGATATTGAGTTCTATAAGATAAAGCCATAAACATGTTTGTCTGAGTCTTCTATCAAAAGTTACAGCGATTTATATGAAGTTGTTCAAAAACGCTTTATTTCGCCAAGACAATGCGTTTCTCACTGTTACATGCATTTGAATGGGAAACTCGCCTGAAACAAAGTATAGGTTTTCATTATGTGAATAATTTTAAAATCTTAGCTCAAATGGCTGCAAAACCTGTTTGCCCAGCACGGGGATATTGAGTTCTATAAGATAAAGCCATAAACATGTTTGTCTGAGTCTTCTATCAAAAGTTACAGCGATTTATATGAAGTTGTTCAAAAACGCTTTATTTCGCCAAGACAATGCGTTTCTCACTGTTACATGCATTTGAATGGGAAACTCGCCTGAAACAAAGTATAGGTTTTCATTATGTGAATAATTTTAAAATCTTAGCTCAAACGGCTGCAAAACCTCTTCTGTTTACCCAGCACGGGGATATTGAGTTCTATAAGATAAAGCCATAAACATGTTTGTCTGAGTCTTCTATCAAAAGTTACAGCGATTTATATGAAGTTGTTCAAAAACGCTTTATTTCGCCAAGACAATGCGTTTCTCACTGTTACATGCATTTGAATGGGAAACTCGCCTGAAACAACGTATAGGCTTTCATTATGTGAATAATTTTAAAATCTTAGCTCAAACGGCTGCAAAACCTGTTTGCCCAGCACGGGGATATTGAGTTCTATAAGATAAAGCCATAAACATGTTTGTCTGAGTCTTCTATCAAAAGTTACAGCGATTTATATGAAGTTGTTCAAAAACGCTTTATTTCGCCAAGACAATGCGTTTCTCACTGTTACATGCATTTGAATGGGAAACTCGCCTGAAACAAAGTATAGGTTTTCATTATGTGAATAATTTTAAAATCTTAGCTCAAATGGCTGCAAAACCTGTTTGCCCAGCACGGGGATATTGAGTTCTATAAGATAAAGCCATAAACATGTTTGTCTGAGTCTTCTATCAAAAGTTACAGCGATTTATATGAAGTTGTTCAAAAACGCTTTATTTCGCCAAGACAATGCGTTTCTCACTGTTACATGCATTTGAATGGGAAACTCGCCTGAAACAAAGTATAGGTTTTCATTATGTGAATAATTTTAAAATCTTAGCTCAAACGGCTGCAAAACCTGTTTGCCCAGCACGGGGATATTGAGTTCTATAAGATAAAGCCATAAACATGTTTGTCTGAGTCTTCTATCAAAAGTTACAGCGATTTATATGAAGTTGTTCAAAAACGCTTTATTTCGCCAAGACAGTGTGTTTCTCACTGTTACATGCATTTGAATGGGAAACTCGCCTGAAACAAAGTATAGGTTTTCATTATGTGAATAATTTTAAAATCTTAGCTCAAACGGCTGCAAAACCTGTTTGCCCAAGCACGGGGATATTGAGTTCTATAAGATAAAGCCATAAACATGTTTGTCTGAGTCTTCTATCAAAAGTTACAGCGATTTATATGAAGTTGTTCAAAAACGCTTTATTTCGCCAAGACAATGCGTTTCTCACTGTTACATGCATTTGAATGGGAAACTCGCCTGAAACAAAGTATAGGTTTTCATTATGTGAATAATTTTAAAATCTTAGCTCAAATGGCTGCAAAACCTGTTTGCCCAGCACGGGGATATTGAGTTCTATAAGATAAAGCCATAAACATGTTTGTCTGAGTCTTCTATCAAAAGTTACAGCGATTTATATGAAGTTGTTCAAAAACGCTTTATTTCGCCAAGACAGTGTGTTTCTCACTGTTACATGCATTTGAATGGGAAACTCGCCTGAAACAAAGTATAGGTTTTCATTATGTGAATAATTTTAAAATCTTAGCTCAAACGGCTGCAAAACCTGTTTGCCCAAGCACGGGGATATTGAGTTCTATAAGATAAAGCCATAAACATGTTTGTCTGAGTCTTCTATCAAAAGTTACAGCGATTTATATGAAGTTGTTCAAAAACGCTTTATTTCGCCAAGACAATGCGTTTCTCACTGTTACATGCATTTGAATGGGAAACTCGCCTGAAACAAAGTATAGGTTTTCATTATGTGAATAATTTTAAAATCTTAGCTCAAATGGCTGCAAAACCTGTTTGCCCAGCACGGGGATATTGAGTTCTATAAGATAAAGCCATAAACATGTTTGTCTGAGTCTTCTATCAAAAGTTACAGCGATTTATATGAAGTTGTTCAAAAACGCTTTATTTCGCCAAGACAATGCGTTTCTCACTGTTACATGCATTTGAATGGGAAACTCGCCTGAAACAAAGTATAGGTTTTCATTATGTGAATAATTTTAAAATCTTAGCTCAAACGGCTGCAAAACCTGTTTGCCCAGCACGGGGATATTGAGTTCTATAAGATAAAGCCATAAACATGTTTGTCTGAGTCTTCTATCAAAAGTTACAGCGATTTATATGAAGTTGTTCAAAAACGCTTTATTTCGCCAAGACAATGGGTTTCTCACTGTTACATGCATTTGAATGGGAAACTCGCCTGAAACAAAGTATAGGTTTTCATTATGTGAATAATTTTAAAATCTTAGCTCAAACGGCTGCAAAACCTGTTTGCCCAGCACGGGGATATTGAGTTCTATAAGATAAAGCCATAAACATGTTTGTCTGAGTCTTCTATCAAAAGTTACAGCGATTTATATGAAGTTGTTCAAAAACGCTTTATTTCGCCAAGACAGTGTGTTTCTCACTGTTACATGCATTTGAATGGGAAACTCGCCTGAAAAAACGTATAGGTTTTCATTATGTGAATAATTTTAAAATCTTAGCTCAAACGGCTGCAAAACCTGTTTGCCCAGCACGGGGATATTGAGTTCTATAAGATAAAGCCATAAACATGTTTGTCTGAGTCTTCTATCAAAAGTTACAGCGATTTATATGAAGTTGTTCAAAAACGCTTTATTTCGCCAAGACAATGCGTTTCTCACTGTTACATGCATTTGAATGGGAAACTCGCCTGAAACAAAGTATAGGTTTTCATTATGTGAATAATTTTAAAATCTTAGCTCAAACGGCTGCAAAACCTGTTCTGTTTGCCCAGCACGGGGATATTGAGTTCTATAAGATAAAGCCATAAACATGTTTGTCTGAGTCTTCTATCAAAAGTTACAGCGATTTATATGAAGTTGTTCAAAAACGCTTTATTTCGCCAAGACAGTGTGTTTCTCACTGTTACATGCATTTGAATGGGAAACTCGCCTGAAACAAAGTATAGGTTTTCATTATGTGAATAATTTTAAAATCTTAGCTCAAACGGCTGCAAAACCTGTTTGCCCAAGCACGGGGATATTGAGTTCTATAAGATAAAGCCATAAACATGTTTGTCTGAGTCTTCTATCAAAAGTTACAGCGATTTATATGAAGTTGTTCAAAAACGCTTTATTTCGCCAAGACAATGCGTTTCTCACTGTTACATGCATTTGAATGGGAAACTCGCCTGAAACAAAGTATAGGTTTTCATTATGTGAATAATTTTAAAATCTTAGCTCAAACGGCTGCAAAACCTGTTCTGTTTGCCCAGCACGGGGATATTGAGTTCTATAAGATAAAGCCATAAACATGTTTGTCTGAGTCTTCTATCAAAAGTTACAGCGATTTATATGAAGTGGTTGAAAAACGCTTTATTTCGCCAAGACAGTGTGTTTCTCACTGTTACATGCATTTGAATGGGAAACTCGCCTGAAACAAAGTATAGATTTTCATTATGTGAATAATTTTAAAATCTTAGCTCAAACGGCTGCAAAACCTGTTTGCCCAGCACGGGGATATTGAGTTCTATAAGATAAAGCCATAAACATGTTTGTCTGAGTCTTCTATCAAAAGTTACAGCGATTTATATGAAGTTGTTCAAAAACGCTTTATTTCGCCAAGACAATGCGTTTCTCACTGTTACATGCATTTGAATGGGAAACTCGCCTGAAACAAAGTATAGGTTTTCATTATGTGAATAATTTTAAAATCTTAGCTCAAACGGCTGCAAAACCTGTTTGCCCAGCACGGGGATATTGAGTTCTATAAGATAAAGCCATATGTTTGTCTGAGTCTTCTATCAAAAGTTACAGCGATTTATATGAAGTTGTTCAAAAACGCTTTATTTCGCCAAGACAATGCGTTTCTCACTGTTACATGCATTTGAATGGGAAACTCGCCTGAAACAAAGTATAGGTTTTCATTATGTGAATAATTTTAAAATCTTAGCTCAAACGGCTGCAAAACCTGTTTGCCCAGCACGGGGATATTGAGTTCTATAAGATAAAGCCATAAACATGTTTGTCTGAGTCTTCTATCAAAAGTTACAGCGATTTATATGAAGTTGTTCAAAAACGCTTTATTTCGCCAAGACAGTGTGTTTCTCACTGTTACATGCATTTGAATGGGAAACTCGCCTGAAACAAAGTATAGATTTTCATTATGTGAATAATTTTAAAATCTTAGCTCAAACGGCTGCAAAACCTGTTTGCCCAGCACGGGGATATTGAGTTCTATAAGATAAAGCCATAAACATGTTTGTCTGAGTCTTCTATCAAAAGTTACAGCGATTTATATGAAGTTGTTCAAAAACGCTTTATTTCGCCAAGACAATGCGTTTCTCACTGTTACATGCATTTGAATGGGAAACTCGCCTGAAACAAAGTATAGGTTTTCATTATGTGAATAATTTTAAAATCTTAGCTCAAACGGCTGCAAAACCTGTTTGCCCAGCACGGGGATATTGAGTTCTATAAGATAAAGCCATAAACATGTTTGTCTGAGTCTTCTATCAAAAGTTACAGCGATTTATATGAAGTTGTTCAAAAACGCTTTATTTCGCCAAGACAATGCGTTTCTCACTGTTACATGCATTTGAATGGGAAACTCGCCTGAAACAAAGTATAGGTTTTCATTATGTGAATAATTTTAAAATCTTAGCTCAAACGGCTGCAAAACCTGTTTGCCCAGCACGGGGATATTGAGTTCTATAAGATAAAGCCATAAACATGTTTGTCTGAGTCTTCTATCAAAAGTTACAGCGATTTATATGAAGTTGTTCAAAAACGCTTTATTTCGCCAAGACAATGCGTTTCTCACTGTTACATGCATTTGAATGGGAAACTCGCCTGAAACAAAGTATAGGTTTTCATTATGTGAATAATTTTAAAATCTTAGCTCAAACGGCTGCAAAACCTGTTTGCCCAGCACGGGGATATTGAGTTCTATAAGATAAAGCCATAAACATGTTTGTCTGAGTCTTCTATCAAAAGTTACAGCGATTTATATGAAGTTGTTCAAAAACGCTTTATTTCGCCAAGACAATGCGTTTCTCACTGTTACATGCATTTGAATGGGAAACTCGCCTGAAACAAAGTATAGGTTTTCATTATGTGAATAATTTTAAAATCTTAGCTCAAACGGCTGCAAAACCTGTTTGCCCAGCACGGGGATATTGAGTTCTATAAGATAAAGCCATAAACATGTTTGTCTGAGTCTTCTATCAAAAGTTACAGCGATTTATATGAAGTTGTTCAAAAACGCTTTATTTCGCCAAGACAATGCGTTTCTCACTGTTACATGCATTTGAATGGGAAACTCGCCTGAAACAAAGTATAGGTTTTCATTATGTGAATAATTTTAAAATCTTAGCTCAAACGGCTGCAAAACCTGTTTGCCCAGCACGGGGATATTGAGTTCTATAAGATAAAGCCATAAACATGTTTGTCTGAGTCTTCTATCAAAAGTTACAGCGATTTATATGAAGTTGTTCAAAAACGCTTTATTTCGCCAAGACAATGCGTTTCTCACTGTTACATGCATTTGAATGGGAAACTCGCCTGAAACAAAGTATAGGTTTTCATTATGTGAATAATTTTAAAATCTTAGCTCAAACGGCTGCAAAACCTGTTTGCCCAGCACGGGGATATTGAGTTCTATAAGATAAAGCCATAAACATGTTTGTCTGAGTCTTCTATCAAAAGTTACAGCGATTTATATGAAGTTGTTCAAAAACGCTTTATTTCGCCAAGACAATGCGTTTCTCACTGTTACATGCATTTGAATGGGAAACTCGCCTGAAACAAAGTATAGGTTTTCATTATGTGAATAATTTTAAAATCTTAGCTCAAACGGCTGCAAAACCTGTTTGCCCAGCACGGGGATATTGAGTTCTATAAGATAAAGCCATAAACATGTTTGTCTGAGTCTTCTATCAAAAGTTACAGCGATTTATATGAAGTTGTTCAAAAACGCTTTATTTCGCCAAGACAATGCGTTTCTCACTGTTACATGCATTTGAATGGGAAACTCGCCTGAAACAAAGTATAGGTTTTCATTATGTGAATAATTTTAAAATCTTAGCTCAAACGGCTGCAAAACCTGTTTGCCCAGCACGGGGATATTGAGTTCTATAAGATAAAGCCATAAACATGTTTGTCTGAGTCTTCTATCAAAAGTTACAGCGATTTATATGAAGTTGTTCAAAAACGCTTTATTTCGCCAAGACAATGCGTTTCTCACTGTTACATGCATTTGAATGGGAAACTCGCCTGAAACAAAGTATAGGTTTTCATTATGTGAATAATTTTAAAATCTTAGCTCAAACGGCTGCAAAACCTGTTTGCCCAGCACGGGGATATTGAGTTCTATAAGATAAAGCCATAAACATGTTTGTCTGAGTCTTCTATCAAAAGTTACAGCGATTTATATGAAGTTGTTCAAAAACGCTTTATTTCGCCAAGACAATGCGTTTCTCACTGTTACATGCATTTGAATGGGAAACTCGCCTGAAACAAAGTATAGGTTTTCATTATGTGAATAATTTTAAAATCTTAGCTCAAACGGCTGCAAAACCTGTTTGCCCAGCACGGGGATATTGAGTTCTATAAGATAAAGCCATAAACATGTTTGTCTGAGTCTTCTATCAAAAGTTACAGCGATTTATATGAAGTTGTTCAAAAACGCTTTATTTCGCCAAGACAATGCGTTTCTCACTGTTACATGCATTTGAATGGGAAACTCGCCTGAAACAAAGTATAGGTTTTCATTATGTGAATAATTTTAAAATCTTAGCTCAAACGGCTGCAAAACCTGTTTGCCCAGCACGGGGATATTGAGTTCTATAAGATAAAGCCATAAACATGTTTGTCTGAGTCTTCTATCAAAAGTTACAGCGATTTATATGAAGTTGTTCAAAAACGCTTTATTTCGCCAAGACAATGGGTTTCTCACTGTTACATGCATTTGAATGGGAAACTCGCCTGAAACAAAGTATAGGTTTTCATTATGTGAATAATTTTAAAATCTTAGCTCAAACGGCTGCAAAACCTGTTTGCCCAGCACGGGGATATTGAGTTCTATAAGATAAAGCCATAAACATGTTTGTCTGAGTCTTCTATCAAAAGTTACAGCGATTTATATGAAGTTGTTCAAAAACGCTTTATTTCGCCAAGACAATGCTTTCTCACTGTTACATGCATTTGAATGGGAAACTCGCCTGAAACAACGTATAGGTTTTCATTATGTGAATAATTTTAAAATCTTAGCTCAAACGGCTGCAAAACCTGTTTGCCCAGCACGGGGATATTGAGTTCTATAAGATAAAGCCATAAACATGTTTGTCTGAGTCTTCTATCAAAAGTTACAGCGATTTATATGAAGTTGTTCAAAAACGCTTTATTTCGCCAAGACAATGCGTTTCTCACTGTTACATGCATTTGAATGGGAAACTCGCCTGAAACAAAGTATAGGTTTTCATTATGTGAATAATTTTAAAATCTTAGCTCAAACGGCTGCAAAACCTCTTCTGTTTGCCCAGCACGGGGATATTGAGTTCTATAAGATAAAGCCATAAACATGTTTGTCTGAGTCTTCTATCAAAAGTTACAGCGATTTATATGAAGTTGTTCAAAAACGCTTTATTTCGCCAAGACAGTGTGTTTCTCACTGTTACATGCATTTGAATGGGAAACTCGCCTGAAACAAAGTATAGGTTTTCATTATGTGAATAATTTTAAAATCTTAGCTCAAACGGCTGCAAAACCTGTTTGCCCAAGCACGGGGATATTGAGTTCTATAAGATAAAGCCATAAACATGTTTGTCTGAGTCTTCTATCAAAAGTTACAGCGATTTATATGAAGTTGTTCAAAAACGCTTTATTTCGCCAAGACAATGCGTTTCTCACTGTTACATGCATTTGAATGGGAAACTCGCCTGAAACAAAGTATAGGTTTTCATTATGTGAATAATTTTAAAATCTTAGCTCAAATGGCTGCAAAACCTGTTTGCCCAGCACGGGGATATTGAGTTCTATAAGATAAAGCCATAAACATGTTTGTCTGAGTCTTCTATCAAAAGTTACAGCGATTTATATGAAGTTGTTCAAAAACGCTTTATTTCGCCAAGACAATGCGTTTCTCACTGTTACATGCATTTGAATGGGAAACTCGCCTGAAACAAAGTATAGGTTTTCATTATGTGAATAATTTTAAAATCTTAGCTCAAACGGCTGCAAAACCTCTTCTGTTTACCCAGCACGGGGATATTGAGTTCTATAAGATAAAGCCATAAACATGTTTGTCTGAGTCTTCTATCAAAAGTTACAGCGATTTATATGAAGTTGTTCAAAAACGCTTTATTTCGCCAAGACAATGCGTTTCTCACTGTTACATGCATTTGAATGGGAAACTCGCCTGAAACAAAGTATAGGTTTTCATTATGTGAATAATTTTAAAATCTTAGCTCAAATGGCTGCAAAACCTGTTTGCCCAGCACGGGGATATTGAGTTCTATAAGATAAAGCCATAAACATGTTTGTCTGAGTCTTCTATCAAAAGTTACAGCGATTTATATGAAGTTGTTCAAAAACGCTTTATTTCGCCAAGACAATGCGTTTCTCACTGTTACATGCATTTGAATGGGAAACTCGCCTGAAACAACGTATAGGCTTTCATTATGTGAATAATTTTAAAATCTTAGCTCAAACGGCTGCAAAACCTGTTTGCCCAGCACGGGGATATTGAGTTCTATAAGATAAAGCCATAAACATGTTTGTCTGAGTCTTCTATCAAAAGTTACAGCGATTTATATGAAGTTGTTCAAAAACGCTTTATTTCGCCAAGACAATGCGTTTCTCACTGTTACATGCATTTGAATGGGAAACTCGCCTGAAACAAAGTATAGGTTTTCATTATGTGAATAATTTTAAAATCTTAGCTCAAATGGCTGCAAAACCTGTTTGCCCAGCACGGGGATATTGAGTTCTATAAGATAAAGCCATAAACATGTTTGTCTGAGTCTTCTATCAAAAGTTACAGCGATTTATATGAAGTTGTTCAAAAACGCTTTATTTCGCCAAGACAATGCGTTTCTCACTGTTACATGCATTTGAATGGGAAACTCGCCTGAAACAAAGTATAGGTTTTCATTATGTGAATAATTTTAAAATCTTAGCTCAAACGGCTGCAAAACCTGTTTGCCCAGCACGGGGATATTGAGTTCTATAAGATAAAGCCATAAACATGTTTGTCTGAGTCTTCTATCAAAAGTTACAGCGATTTATATGAAGTTGTTCAAAAACGCTTTATTTCGCCAAGACAATGGGTTTCTCACTGTTACATGCATTTGAATGGGAAACTCGCCTGAAACAAAGTATAGGTTTTCATTATGTGAATAATTTTAAAATCTTAGCTCAAACGGCTGCAAAACCTGTTTGCCCAGCACGGGGATATTGAGTTCTATAAGATAAAGCCATAAACATGTTTGTCTGAGTCTTCTATCAAAAGTTACAGCGATTTATATGAAGTTGTTCAAAAACGCTTTATTTCGCCAAGACAATGCGTTTCTCACTGTTACATGCATTTGAATGGGAAACTCGCCTGAAACAAAGTATAGGTTTTCATTATGTGAATAATTTTAAAATCTTAGCTCAAATGGCTGCAAAACCTGTTTGCCCAGCACGGGGATATTGAGTTCTATAAGATAAAGCCATAAACATGTTTGTCTGAGTCTTCTATCAAAAGTTACAGCGATTTATATGAAGTTGTTCAAAAACGCTTTATTTCGCCAAGACAATGCGTTTCTCACTGTTACATGCATTTGAATGGGAAACTCGCCTGAAACAAAGTATAGGTTTTCATTATGTGAATAATTTTAAAATCTTAGCTCAAACGGCTGCAAAACCTGTTTGCCCAGCACGGGGATATTGAGTTCTATAAGATAAAGCCATAAACATGTTTGTCTGAGTCTTCTATCAAAAGTTACAGCGATTTATATGAAGTTGTTCAAAAACGCTTTATTTCGCCAAGACAATGGGTTTCTCACTGTTACATGCATTTGAATGGGAAACTCGCCTGAAACAAAGTATAGGTTTTCATTATGTGAATAATTTTAAAATCTTAGCTCAAACGGCTGCAAAACCTGTTTGCCCAGCACGGGGATATTGAGTTCTATAAGATAAAGCCATAAACATGTTTGTCTGAGTCTTCTATCAAAAGTTACAGCGATTTATATGAAGTTGTTCAAAAACGCTTTATTTCGCCAAGACAGTGTGTTTCTCACTGTTACATGCATTTGAATGGGAAACTCGCCTGAAACAACGTATAGGTTTTCATTATGTGAATAATTTTAAAATCTTAGCTCAAACGGCTGCAAAACCTGTTTGCCCAGCACGGGGATATTGAGTTCTATAAGATAAAGCCATAAACATGTTTGTCTGAGTCTTCTATCAAAAGTTACAGCGATTTATATGAAGTTGTTCAAAAACGCTTTATTTCGCCAAGACAATGCGTTTCTCACTGTTACATGCATTTGAATGGGAAACTCGCCTGAAACAAAGTATAGGTTTTCATTATGTGAATAATTTTAAAATCTTAGCTCAAACGGCTGCAAAACCTGTTCTGTTTGCCCAGCACGGGGATATTGAGTTCTATAAGATAAAGCCATAAACATGTTTGTCTGAGTCTTCTATCAAAAGTTACAGCGATTTATATGAAGTTGTTCAAAAACGCTTTATTTCGCCAAGACAGTGTGTTTCTCACTGTTACATGCATTTGAATGGGAAACTCGCCTGAAACAAAGTATAGGTTTTCATTATGTGAATAATTTTAAAATCTTAGCTCAAACGGCTGCAAAACCTGTTTGCCCAAGCACGGGGATATTGAGTTCTATAAGATAAAGCCATAAACATGTTTGTCTGAGTCTTCTATCAAAAGTTACAGCGATTTATATGAAGTTGTTCAAAAACGCTTTATTTCGCCAAGACAATGCGTTTCTCACTGTTACATGCATTTGAATGGGAAACTCGCCTGAAACAAAGTATAGGTTTTCATTATGTGAATAATTTTAAAATCTTAGCTCAAATGGCTGCAAAACCTGTTTGCCCAGCACGGGGATATTGAGTTCTATAAGATAAAGCCATAAACATGTTTGTCTGAGTCTTCTATCAAAAGTTACAGCGATTTATATGAAGTTGTTCAAAAACGCTTTATTTCGCCAAGACAATGCGTTTCTCACTGTTACATGCATTTGAATGGGAAACTCGCCTGAAACAAAGTATAGGTTTTCATTATGTGAATAATTTTAAAATCTTAGCTCAAATGGCTGCAAAACCTGTTTGCCCAGCACGGGGATATTGAGTTCTATAAGATAAAGCCATAAACATGTTTGTCTGAGTCTTCTATCAAAAGTTACAGCGATTTATATGAAGTTGTTCAAAAACGCTTTATTTCGCCAAGACAATGCGTTTCTCACTGTTACATGCATTTGAATGGGAAACTCGCCTGAAACAAAGTATAGGTTTTCATTATGTGAATAATTTTAAAATCTTAGCTCAAACGGCTGCAAAACCTGTTTGCCCAGCACGGGGATATTGAGTTCTATAAGATAAAGCCATAAACATGTTTGTCTGAGTCTTCTATCAAAAGTTACAGCGATTTATATGAAGTTGTTCAAAAACGCTTTATTTCGCCAAGACAATGCGTTTCTCACTGTTACATGCATTTGAATGGGAAACTCGCCTGAAACAAAGTATAGGTTTTCATTATGTGAATAATTTTAAAATCTTAGCTCAAACGGCTGCAAAACCTGTTCTGTTTGCCCAGCACGGGGATATTGAGTTCTATAAGATAAAGCCATAAACATGTTTGTCTGAGTCTTCTATCAAAAGTTACAGCGATTTATATGAAGTTGTTCAAAAACGCTTTATTTCGCCAAGACAGTGTGTTTCTCACTGTTACATGCATTTGAATGGGAAACTCGCCTGAAACAAAGTATAGGTTTTCATTATGTGAATAATTTTAAAATCTTAGCTCAAACGGCTGCAAAACCTGTTTGCCCAAGCACGGGGATATTGAGTTCTATAAGATAAAGCCATAAACATGTTTGTCTGAGTCTTCTATCAAAAGTTACAGCGATTTATATGAAGTTGTTCAAAAACGCTTTATTTCGCCAAGACAATGCGTTTCTCACTGTTACATGCATTTGAATGGGAAACTCGCCTGAAACAAAGTATAGGTTTTCATTATGTGAATAATTTTAAAATCTTAGCTCAAATGGCTGCAAAACCTGTTTGCCCAGCACGGGGATATTGAGTTCTATAAGATAAAGCCATAAACATGTTTGTCTGAGTCTTCTATCAAAAGTTACAGCGATTTATATGAAGTTGTTCAAAAACGCTTTATTTCGCCAAGACAATGCGTTTCTCACTGTTACATGCATTTGAATGGGAAACTCGCCTGAAACAAAGTATAGGTTTTCATTATGTGAATAATTTTAAAATCTTAGCTCAAATGGCTGCAAAACCTGTTTGCCCAGCACGGGGATATTGAGTTCTATAAGATAAAGCCATAAACATGTTTGTCTGAGTCTTCTATCAAAAGTTACAGCGATTTATATGAAGTTGTTCAAAAACGCTTTATTTCGCCAAGACAATGCGTTTCTCACTGTTACATGCATTTGAATGGGAAACTCGCCTGAAACAAAGTATAGGTTTTCATTATGTGAATAATTTTAAAATCTTAGCTCAAACGGCTGCAAAACCTGTTTGCCCAGCACGGGGATATTGAGTTCTATAAGATAAAGCCATAAACATGTTTGTCTGAGTCTTCTATCAAAAGTTACAGCGATTTATATGAAGTTGTTCAAAAACGCTTTATTTCGCCAAGACAATGGGTTTCTCACTGTTACATGCATTTGAATGGGAAACTCGCCTGAAACAAAGTATAGGTTTTCATTATGTGAATAATTTTAAAATCTTAGCTCAAACGGCTGCAAAACCTGTTTGCCCAGCACGGGGATATTGAGTTCTATAAGATAAAGCCATAAACATGTTTGTCTGAGTCTTCTATCAAAAGTTACAGCGATTTATATGAAGTTGTTCAAAAACGCTTTATTTCGCCAAGACAGTGTGTTTCTCACTGTTACATGCATTTGAATGGGAAACTCGCCTGAAACAACGTATAGGTTTTCATTATGTGAATAATTTTAAAATCTTAGCTCAAACGGCTGCAAAACCTGTTTGCCCAGCACGGGGATATTGAGTTCTATAAGATAAAGCCATAAACATGTTTGTCTGAGTCTTCTATCAAAAGTTACAGCGATTTATATGAAGTTGTTCAAAAACGCTTTATTTCGCCAAGACAGTGTGTTTCTCACTGTTACATGCATTTGAATGGGAAACTCGCCTGAAACAAAGTATAGGTTTTCATTATGTGAATAATTTTAAAATCTTAGCTCAAACGGCTGCAAAACCTGTTTGCCCAAGCACGGGGATATTGAGTTCTATAAGATAAAGCCATAAACATGTTTGTCTGAGTCTTCTATCAAAAGTTACAGCGATTTATATGAAGTTGTTCAAAAACGCTTTATTTCGCCAAGACAATGCGTTTCTCACTGTTACATGCATTTGAATGGGAAACTCGCCTGAAACAAAGTATAGGTTTTCATTATGTGAATAATTTTAAAATCTTAGCTCAAATGGCTGCAAAACCTGTTTGCCCAGCACGGGGATATTGAGTTCTATAAGATAAAGCCATAAACATGTTTGTCTGAGTCTTCTATCAAAAGTTACAGCGATTTATATGAAGTTGTTCAAAAACGCTTTATTTCGCCAAGACAATGCGTTTCTCACTGTTACATGCATTTGAATGGGAAACTCGCCTGAAACAAAGTATAGGTTTTCATTATGTGAATAATTTTAAAATCTTAGCTCAAACGGCTGCAAAACCTGTTTGCCCAGCACAGGGATATTGAGTTCTATAAGATAAAGCCATAAACATGTTTGTCTGAGTCTTCTATCAAAAGTTACAGCGATTTATATGAAGTTGTTCAAAAACGCTTTATTTCGCCAAGACAATGCGTTTCTCACTGTTACATGCATTTGAATGGGAAACTCGCCTGAAACAAAGTATAGGTTTTCATTATGTGAATAATTTTAAAATCTTAGCTCAAATGGCTGCAAAACCTGTTTGCCCAGCACGGGGATATTGAGTTCTATAAGATAAAGCCATAAACATGTTTGTCTGAGTCTTCTATCAAAAGTTACAGCGATTTATATGAAGTTGTTCAAAAACGCTTTATTTCGCCAAGACAATGCGTTTCTCACTGTTACATGCATTTGAATGGGAAACTCGCCTGAAACAAAGTATAGGTTTTCATTATGTGAATAATTTTAAAATCTTAGCTCAAATGGCTGCAAAACCTGTTTGCCCAGCACGGGGATATTGAGTTCTATAAGATAAAGCCATAAACATGTTTGTCTGAGTCTTCTATCAAAAGTTACAGCGATTTATATGAAGTTGTTCAAAAACGCTTTATTTCGCCAAGACAATGCGTTTCTCACTGTTACATGCATTTGAATGGGAAACTCGCCTGAAACAAAGTATAGGTTTTCATTATGTGAATAATTTTAAAATCTTAGCTCAAACGGCTGCAAAACCTGTTTGCCCAGCACGGGGATATTGAGTTCTATAAGATAAAGCCATAAACATGTTTGTCTGAGTCTTCTATCAAAAGTTACAGCGATTTATATGAAGTTGTTCAAAAACGCTTTATTTCGCCAAGACAATGCGTTTCTCACTGTTACATGCATTTGAATGGGAAACTCGCCTGAAACAACGTATAGGTTTTCATTATGTGAATAATTTTAAAATCTTAGCTCAAACGGCTGCAAAACCTGTTTGCCCAGCACGGGGATATTGAGTTCTATAAGATAAAGCCATAAACATGTTTGTCTGAGTCTTCTATCAAAAGTTACAGCGATTTATATGAAGTTGTTCAAAAACGCTTTATTTCGCCAAGACAATGCGTTTCTCACTGTTACATGCATTTGAATGGGAAACTCGCCTGAAACAAAGTATAGGTTTTCATTATGTGAATAATTTTAAAATCTTAGCTCAAACGGCTGCAAAACCTGTTCTGTTTGCCCAGCACGGGGATATTGAGTTCTATAAGATAAAGCCATAAACATGTTTGTCTGAGTCTTCTATCAAAAGTTACAGCGATTTATATGAAGTTGTTCAAAAACGCTTTATTTCGCCAAGACAGTGTGTTTCTCACTGTTACATGCATTTGAATGGGAAACTCGCCTGAAACAAAGTATAGGTTTTCATTATGTGAATAATTTTAAAATCTTAGCTCAAACGGCTGCAAAACCTGTTTGCCCAAGCACGGGGATATTGAGTTCTATAAGATAAAGCCATAAACATGTTTGTCTGAGTCTTCTATCAAAAGTTACAGCGATTTATATGAAGTTGTTCAAAAACGCTTTATTTCGCCAAGACAATGCGTTTCTCACTGTTACATGCATTTGAATGGGAAACTCGCCTGAAACAAAGTATAGGTTTTCATTATGTGAATAATTTTAAAATCTTAGCTCAAATGGCTGCAAAACCTGTTTGCCCAGCACGGGGATATTGAGTTCTATAAGATAAAGCCATAAACATGTTTGTCTGAGTCTTCTATCAAAAGTTACAGCGATTTATATGAAGTTGTTCAAAAACGCTTTATTTCGCCAAGACAATGCGTTTCTCACTGTTACATGCATTTGAATGGGAAACTCGCCTGAAACAAAGTATAGGTTTTCATTATGTGAATAATTTTAAAATCTTAGCTCAAACGGCTGCAAAACCTGTTTGCCCAGCACAGGGATATTGAGTTCTATAAGATAAAGCCATAAACATGTTTGTCTGAGTCTTCTATCAAAAGTTACAGCGATTTATATGAAGTTGTTCAAAAACGCTTTATTTCGCCAAGACAATGCGTTTCTCACTGTTACATGCATTTGAATGGGAAACTCGCCTGAAACAAAGTATAGGTTTTCATTATGTGAATAATTTTAAAATCTTAGCTCAAATGGCTGCAAAACCTGTTTGCCCAGCATGGGGATATTGAGTTCTATAAGATAAAGCCATAAACATGTTTGTCTGAGTCTTCTATCAAAAGTTACAGCGATTTATATGAAGTTGTTCAAAAACGCTTTATTTCGCCAAGACAATGCGTTTCTCACTGTTACATGCATTTGAATGGGAAACTCGCCTGAAACAACGTATAGGTTTTCATTATGTGAATAATTTTAAAATCTTAGCTCAAACGGCTGCAAAACCTGTTTGCCCAGCACGGGGATATTGAGTTCTATAAGATAAAGCCATAAACATGTTTGTCTGAGTCTTCTATCAAAAGTTACAGCGATTTATATGAAGTTGTTCAAAAACGCTTTATTTCGCCAAGACAATGCGTTTCTCACTGTTACATGCATTTGAATGGGAAACTCGCCTGAAACAAAGTATAGGTTTTCATTATGTGAATAATTTTAAAATCTTAGCTCAAACGGCTGCAAAACCTGTTCTGTTTGCCCAGCACGGGGATATTGAGTTCTATAAGATAAAGCCATAAACATGTTTGTCTGAGTCTTCTATCAAAAGTTACAGCGATTTATATGAAGTTGTTCAAAAACGCTTTATTTCGCCAAGACAGTGTGTTTCTCACTGTTACATGCATTTGAATGGGAAACTCGCCTGAAACAAAGTATAGGTTTTCATTATGTGAATAATTTTAAAATCTTAGCTCAAACGGCTGCAAAACCTGTTTGCCCAAGCACGGGGATATTGAGTTCTATAAGATAAAGCCATAAACATGTTTGTCTGAGTCTTCTATCAAAAGTTACAGCGATTTATATGAAGTTGTTCAAAAACGCTTTATTTCGCCAAGACAATGCGTTTCTCACTGTTACATGCATTTGAATGGGAAACTCGCCTGAAACAAAGTATAGGTTTTCATTATGTGAATAATTTTAAAATCTTAGCTCAAATGGCTGCAAAACCTGTTTGCCCAGCACGGGGATATTGAGTTCTATAAGATAAAGCCATAAACATGTTTGTCTGAGTCTTCTATCAAAAGTTACAGCGATTTATATGAAGTTGTTCAAAAACGCTTTATTTCGCCAAGACAATGCGTTTCTCACTGTTACATGCATTTGAATGGGAAACTCGCCTGAAACAAAGTATAGGTTTTCATTATGTGAATAATTTTAAAATCTTAGCTCAAACGGCTGCAAAACCTGTTTGCCCAGCACAGGGATATTGAGTTCTATAAGATAAAGCCATAAACATGTTTGTCTGAGTCTTCTATCAAAAGTTACAGCGATTTATATGAAGTTGTTCAAAAACGCTTTATTTCGCCAAGACAATGCGTTTCTCACTGTTACATGCATTTGAATGGGAAACTCGCCTGAAACAAAGTATAGGTTTTCATTATGTGAATAATTTTAAAATCTTAGCTCAAATGGCTGCAAAACCTGTTTGCCCAGCACGGGGATATTGAGTTCTATAAGATAAAGCCATAAACATGTTTGTCTGAGTCTTCTATCAAAAGTTACAGCGATTTATATGAAGTTGTTCAAAAACGCTTTATTTCGCCAAGACAATGCGTTTCTCACTGTTACATGCATTTGAATGGGAAACTCGCCTGAAACAAAGTATAGGTTTTCATTATGTGAATAATTTTAAAATCTTAGCTCAAATGGCTGCAAAACCTGTTTGCCCAGCACGGGGATATTGAGTTCTATAAGATAAAGCCATAAACATGTTTGTCTGAGTCTTCTATCAAAAGTTACAGCGATTTATATGAAGTTGTTCAAAAAAAACTTTATTTCGCCAAGACAATGCGTTTCTCACTGTTACATGCATTTGAATGGGAAACTCGCCTGAAACAAAGTATAGGTTTTCATTATGTGAATAATTTTAAAATCTTAGCTCAAATGGCTGCAAAACCTGTTTGCCCAGCACGGGGATATTGAGTTCTATAAGATAAAGCCATAAACATGTTTGTCTGAGTCTTCTATCAAAAGTTACAGCGATTTATATGAAGTTGTTCAAAAACGCTTTATTTCGCCAAGACAATGCGTTTCTCACTGTTACATGCATTTGAATGGGAAACTCGCCTGAAACAAAGTATAGGTTTTCATTATGTGAATAATTTTAAAATCTTAGCTCAAACGGCTGCAAAACCTGTTTGCCCAGCACAGGGATATTGAGT
Organism: Aulonocara stuartgranti; assembly: GCF_965226115.1. Lineage (NCBI taxonomy): Eukaryota > Metazoa > Chordata > Actinopteri > Cichliformes > Cichlidae > Aulonocara > Aulonocara stuartgranti. The sequence goes on from NC_138959.1 coordinate 27,977,454, forward strand.
TCTATAAGATAAAGCCATAAACATGTTTGTCTGAGTCTTCTATCAAAAGTTACAGCGATTTATATGAAGTTGTTCAAAAACGCTTTATTTCGCCAAGACAATGCGTTTCTCACTGTTACATGCATTTGAATGGGAAACTCGCCTGAAACAAAGTATAGGTTTTCATTATGTGAATAATTTTAAAATCTTAGCTCAAACGGCTGCAAAACCTGTTTGCCCAGCACAGGGATATTGAGTTCTATAAGATAAAGCCATAAACATGTTTGTCTGAGTCTTCTATCAAAAGTTACAGCGATTTATATGAAGTTGTTCAAAAACGCTTTATTTCGCCAAGACAATGCGTTTCTCACTGTTACATGCATTTGAATGGGAAACTCGCCTGAAACAAAGTATAGGTTTTCATTATGTGAATAATTTTAAAATCTTAGCTCAAACGGCTGCAAAACCTGTTTGCCCAGCACAGGGATATTGAGTTCTATAAGATAAAGCCATAAACATGTTTGTCTGAGTCTTCTATCAAAAGTTACAGCGATTTATATGAAGTTGTTCAAAAACGCTTTATTTCGCCAAGACAATGCGTTTCTCACTGTTACATGCATTTGAATGGGAAACTCGCCTGAAACAAAGTATAGGTTTTCATTATGTGAATAATTTTAAAATCTTAGCTCAAACGGCTGCAAAACCTGTTTGCCCAGCACGGGGATATTGAGTTCTATAAGATAAAGCCATAAACATGTTTGTCTGAGTCTTCTATCAAAAGTTACAGCGATTTATATGAAGTTGTTCAAAAACGCTTTATTTCGCCAAGACAATGCGTTTCTCACTGTTACATGCATTTGAATGGGAAACTCGCCTGAAACAACGTATAGGTTTTCATTATGTGAATAATTTTAAAATCTTAGCTCAAACGGCTGCAACCTGTTTGCCCAGCACGGGGATATTGAGTTCTATAAGATAAAGCCATAAACATGTTTGTCTGAGTCTTCTATCAAAAGTTACAGCGATTTATATGAAGTTGTTCAAAAACGCTTTATTTCGCCAAGACAATGCGTTTCTCACTGTTACATGCATTTGAATGGGAAACTCGCCTGAAACAACGTATAGGTTTTCATTATGTGAATAATTTTAAAATCTTAGCTCAAACGGCTGCAAAACCTGTTTGCCCAGCACGGGGATATTGAGTTCTATAAGATAAAGCCATAAACATGTTTGTCTGAGTCTTCTATCAAAAGTTACAGCGATTTATATGAAGTTGTTCAAAAACGCTTTATTTCGCCAAGACAATGCGTTTCTCACTGTTACATGCATTTGAATGGGAAACTCGCCTGAAACAAAGTATAGGTTTTCATTATGTGAATAATTTTAAAATCTTAGCTCAAACGGCTGCAAAACCTGTTTGCCCAGCACGGGGATATTGAGTTCTATAAGATAAAGCCATAAACATGTTTGTCTGAGTCTTCTATCAAAAGTTACAGCGATTTATATGAAGTTGTTCAAAAACGCTTTATTTCGCCAAGACAATGCGTTTCTCACTGTTACATGCATTTGAATGGGAAACTCGCCTGAAACAACGTATAGGTTTTCATTATGTGAATAATTTTAAAATCTTAGCTCAAACGGCTGCAAAACCTGTTCTGTTTGCCCAGCACGGGGATATTGAGTTCTATAAGATAAAGCCATAAACATGTTTGTCTGAGTCTTCTATCAAAAGTTACAGCGATTTATATGAAGTTGTTCAAAAACGCTTTATTTCGCCAAGACAATGCGTTTCTCACTGTTACATGCATTTGAATGGGAAACTCGCCTGAAACAACGTATAGGTTTTCATTATGTGAATAATTTTAAAATCTTAGCTCAAACGGCTGCAAAACCTGTTTGCCCAGCACGGGGATATTGAGTTCTATAAGATAAAGCCATAAACATGTTTGTCTGAGTCTTCTATCAAAAGTTACAGCGATTTATATGAAGTTGTTCAAAAACGCTTTATTTCGCCAAGACAATGCGTTTCTCACTGTTACATGCATTTGAATGGGAAACTCGCCTGAAACAAAGTATAGGTTTTCATTATGTGAATAATTTTAAAATCTTAGCTCAAACGGCTGCAAAACCTGTTTGCCCAGCACGGGGATATTGAGTTCTATAAGATAAAGCCATAAACATGTTTGTCTGAGTCTTCTATCAAAAGTTACAGCGATTTATATGAAGTTGTTCAAAAACGCTTTATTTCGCCAAGACAATGGGTTTCTCACTGTTACATGCATTTGAATGGGAAACTCGCCTGAAACAAAGTATAGGTTTTCATTATGTGAATAATTTTAAAATCTTAGCTCAAACGGCTGCAAAACCTGTTTGCCCAGCACGGGGATATTGAGTTCTATAAGATAAAGCCATAAACATGTTTGTCTGAGTCTTCTATCAAAAGTTACAGCGATTTATATGAAGTTGTTCAAAAACGCTTTATTTCGCCAAGACAGTGTGTTTCTCACTGTTACATGCATTTGAATGGGAAACTCGCCTGAAACAACGTATAGGTTTTCATTATGTGAATAATTTTAAAATCTTAGCTCAAACGGCTGCAAAACCTGTTTGCCCAGCACGGGGATATTGAGTTCTATAAGATAAAGCCATAAACATGTTTGTCTGAGTCTTCTATCAAAAGTTACAGCGATTTATATGAAGTTGTTCAAAAACGCTTTATTTCGCCAAGACAGTGTGTTTCTCACTGTTACATGCATTTGAATGGGAAACTCGCCTGAAACAAAGTATAGGTTTTCATTATGTGAATAATTTTAAAATCTTAGCTCAAACGGCTGCAAAACCTGTTTGCCCAAGCACGGGGATATTGAGTTCTATAAGATAAAGCCATAAACATGTTTGTCTGAGTCTTCTATCAAAAGTTACAGCGATTTATATGAAGTTGTTCAAAAACGCTTTATTTCGCCAAGACAATGCGTTTCTCACTGTTACATGCATTTGAATGGGAAACTCGCCTGAAACAAAGTATAGGTTTTCATTATGTGAATAATTTTAAAATCTTAGCTCAAATGGCTGCAAAACCTGTTTGCCCAGCACGGGGATATTGAGTTCTATAAGATAAAGCCATAAACATGTTTGTCTGAGTCTTCTATCAAAAGTTACAGCGATTTATATGAAGTTGTTCAAAAAAAACTTTATTTCGCCAAGACAATGCGTTTCTCACTGTTACATGCATTTGAATGGGAAACTCGCCTGAAACAAAGTATAGGTTTTCATTATGTGAATAATTTTAAAATCTTAGCTCAAATGGCTGCAAAACCTGTTTGCCCAGCACGGGGATATTGAGTTCTATAAGATAAAGCCATAAACATGTTTGTCTGAGTCTTCTATCAAAAGTTACAGCGATTTATATGAAGTTGTTCAAAAACGCTTTATTTCGCCAAGACAATGCGTTTCTCACTGTTACATGCATTTGAATGGGAAACTCGCCTGAAACAAAGTATAGGTTTTCATTATGTGAATAATTTTAAAATCTTAGCTCAAACGGCTGCAAAACCTGTTTGCCCAGCACAGGGATATTGAGTTCTATAAGATAAAGCCATAAACATGTTTGTCTGAGTCTTCTATCAAAAGTTACAGCGATTTATATGAAGTTGTTCAAAAACGCTTTATTTCGCCAAGACAATGCGTTTCTCACTGTTACATGCATTTGAATGGGAAACTCGCCTGAAACAAAGTATAGGTTTTCATTATGTGAATAATTTTAAAATCTTAGCTCAAACGGCTGCAAAACCTGTTTGCCCAGCACAGGGATATTGAGTTCTATAAGATAAAGCCATAAACATGTTTGTCTGAGTCTTCTATCAAAAGTTACAGCGATTTATATGAAGTTGTTCAAAAACGCTTTATTTCGCCAAGACAATGCGTTTCTCACTGTTACATGCATTTGAATGGGAAACTCGCCTGAAACAAAGTATAGGTTTTCATTATGTGAATAATTTTAAAATCTTAGCTCAAACGGCTGCAAAACCTGTTTGCCCAGCACAGGGATATTGAGTTCTATAAGATAAAGCCATAAACATGTTTGTCTGAGTCTTCTATCAAAAGTTACAGCGATTTATATGAAGTTGTTCAAAAACGCTTTATTTCGCCAAGACAATGCGTTTCTCACTGTTACATGCATTTGAATGGGAAACTCGCCTGAAACAAAGTATAGGTTTTCATTATGTGAATAATTTTAAAATCTTAGCTCAAACGGCTGCAAAACCTGTTTGCCCAGCACGGGGATATTGAGTTCTATAAGATAAAGCCATAAACATGTTTGTCTGAGTCTTCTATCAAAAGTTACAGCGATTTATATGAAGTTGTTCAAAAACGCTTTATTTCGCCAAGACAATGCGTTTCTCACTGTTACATGCATTTGAATGGGAAACTCGCCTGAAACAACGTATAGGTTTTCATTATGTGAATAATTTTAAAATCTTAGCTCAAACGGCTGCAACCTGTTTGCCCAGCACGGGGATATTGAGTTCTATAAGATAAAGCCATAAACATGTTTGTCTGAGTCTTCTATCAAAAGTTACAGCGATTTATATGAAGTTGTTCAAAAACGCTTTATTTCGCCAAGACAATGCGTTTCTCACTGTTACATGCATTTGAATGGGAAACTCGCCTGAAACAACGTATAGGTTTTCATTATGTGAATAATTTTAAAATCTTAGCTCAAACGGCTGCAAAACCTGTTTGCCCAGCACGGGGATATTGAGTTCTATAAGATAAAGCCATAAACATGTTTGTCTGAGTCTTCTATCAAAAGTTACAGCGATTTATATGAAGTTGTTCAAAAACGCTTTATTTCGCCAAGACAATGCGTTTCTCACTGTTACATGCATTTGAATGGGAAACTCGCCTGAAACAAAGTATAGGTTTTCATTATGTGAATAATTTTAAAATCTTAGCTCAAACGGCTGCAAAACCTGTTTGCCCAGCACGGGGATATTGAGTTCTATAAGATAAAGCCATAAACATGTTTGTCTGAGTCTTCTATCAAAAGTTACAGCGATTTATATGAAGTTGTTCAAAAACGCTTTATTTCGCCAAGACAATGCGTTTCTCACTGTTACATGCATTTGAATGGGAAACTCGCCTGAAACAACGTATAGGTTTTCATTATGTGAATAATTTTAAAATCTTAGCTCAAACGGCTGCAAAACCTGTTCTGTTTGCCCAGCACGGGGATATTGAGTTCTATAAGATAAAGCCATAAACATGTTTGTCTGAGTCTTCTATCAAAAGTTACAGCGATTTATATGAAGTTGTTCAAAAACGCTTTATTTCGCCAAGACAATGCGTTTCTCACTGTTACATGCATTTGAATGGGAAACTCGCCTGAAACAACGTATAGGTTTTCATTATGTGAATAATTTTAAAATCTTAGCTCAAACGGCTGCAAAACCTGTTTGCCCAGCACGGGGATATTGAGTTCTATAAGATAAAGCCATAAACATGTTTGTCTGAGTCTTCTATCAAAAGTTACAGCGATTTATATGAAGTTGTTCAAAAACGCTTTATTTCGCCAAGACAATGCGTTTCTCACTGTTACATGCATTTGAATGGGAAACTCGCCTGAAACAAAGTATAGGTTTTCATTATGTGAATAATTTTAAAATCTTAGCTCAAACGGCTGCAAAACCTGTTTGCCCAGCACGGGGATATTGAGTTCTATAAGATAAAGCCATAAACATGTTTGTCTGAGTCTTCTATCAAAAGTTACAGCGATTTATATGAAGTTGTTCAAAAACGCTTTATTTCGCCAAGACAATGGGTTTCTCACTGTTACATGCATTTGAATGGGAAACTCGCCTGAAACAAAGTATAGGTTTTCATTATGTGAATAATTTTAAAATCTTAGCTCAAACGGCTGCAAAACCTGTTTGCCCAGCACGGGGATATTGAGTTCTATAAGATAAAGCCATAAACATGTTTGTCTGAGTCTTCTATCAAAAGTTACAGCGATTTATATGAAGTTGTTCAAAAACGCTTTATTTCGCCAAGACAGTGTGTTTCTCACTGTTACATGCATTTGAATGGGAAACTCGCCTGAAACAACGTATAGGTTTTCATTATGTGAATAATTTTAAAATCTTAGCTCAAACGGCTGCAAAACCTGTTTGCCCAGCACGGGGATATTGAGTTCTATAAGATAAAGCCATAAACATGTTTGTCTGAGTCTTCTATCAAAAGTTACAGCGATTTATATGAAGTTGTTCAAAAACGCTTTATTTCGCCAAGACAGTGTGTTTCTCACTGTTACATGCATTTGAATGGGAAACTCGCCTGAAACAAAGTATAGGTTTTCATTATGTGAATAATTTTAAAATCTTAGCTCAAACGGCTGCAAAACCTGTTTGCCCAAGCACGGGGATATTGAGTTCTATAAGATAAAGCCATAAACATGTTTGTCTGAGTCTTCTATCAAAAGTTACAGCGATTTATATGAAGTTGTTCAAAAACGCTTTATTTCGCCAAGACAATGCGTTTCTCACTGTTACATGCATTTGAATGGGAAACTCGCCTGAAACAAAGTATAGGTTTTCATTATGTGAATAATTTTAAAATCTTAGCTCAAACGGCTGCAAAACCTGTTCTGTTTGCCCAGCACGGGGATATTGAGTTCTATAAGATAAAGCCATAAACATGTTTGTCTGAGTCTTCTATCAAAAGTTACAGCGATTTATATGAAGTTGTTCAAAAACGCTTTATTTCGCCAAGACAGTGTGTTTCTCACTGTTACATGCATTTGAATGGGAAACTCGCCTGAAACAAAGTATAGGTTTTCATTATGTGAATAATTTTAAAATCTTAGCTCAAACGGCTGCAAAACCTGTTTGCCCAAGCACGGGGATATTGAGTTCTATAAGATAAAGCCATAAACATGTTTGTCTGAGTCTTCTATCAAAAGTTACAGCGATTTATATGAAGTTGTTCAAAAACGCTTTATTTCGCCAAGACAATGCGTTTCTCACTGTTACATGCATTTGAATGGGAAACTCGCCTGAAACAAAGTATAGGTTTTCATTATGTGAATAATTTTAAAATCTTAGCTCAAATGGCTGCAAAACCTGTTTGCCCAGCACGGGGATATTGAGTTCTATAAGATAAAGCCATAAACATGTTTGTCTGAGTCTTCTATCAAAAGTTACAGCGATTTATATGAAGTTGTTCAAAAACGCTTTATTTCGCCAAGACAATGCGTTTCTCACTGTTACATGCATTTGAATGGGAAACTCGCCTGAAACAACGTATAGGTTTTCATTATGTGAATAATTTTAAAATCTTAGCTCAAACGGCTGCAAAACCTGTTTGCCCAGCACGGGGATATTGAGTTCTATAAGATAAAGCCATAAACATGTTTGTCTGAGTCTTCTATCAAAAGTTACAGCGATTTATATGAAGTTGTTCAAAAACGCTTTATTTCGCCAAGACAATGCGTTTCTCACTGTTACATGCATTTGAATGGGAAACTCGCCTGAAACAAAGTATAGGTTTTCATTATGTGAATAATTTTAAAATCTTAGCTCAAACGGCTGCAAAACCTGTTTGCCCAGCACGGGGATATTGAGTTCTATAAGATAAAGCCATAAACATGTTTGTCTGAGTCTTCTATCAAAAGTTACAGCGATTTATATGAAGTTGTTCAAAAACGCTTTATTTCGCCAAGACAATGCGTTTCTCACTGTTACATGCATTTGAATGGGAAACTCGCCTGAAACAACGTATAGGTTTTCATTATGTGAATAATTTTAAAATCTTAGCTCAAACGGCTGCAAAACCTGTTCTGTTTGCCCAGCACGGGGATATTGAGTTCTATAAGATAAAGCCATAAACATGTTTGTCTGAGTCTTCTATCAAAAGTTACAGCGATTTATATGAAGTTGTTCAAAAACGCTTTATTTCGCCAAGACAATGCGTTTCTCACTGTTACATGCATTTGAATGGGAAACTCGCCTGAAACAAAGTATAGGTTTTCATTATGTGAATAATTTTAAAATCTTAGCTCAAACGGCTGCAAAACCTGTTTGCCCAGCACGGGGATATTGAGTTCTATAAGATAAAGCCATAAACATGTTTGTCTGAGTCTTCTATCAAAAGTTACAGCGATTTATATGAAGTTGTTCAAAAACGCTTTATTTCGCCAAGACAATGCGTTTCTCACTGTTACATGCATTTGAATGGGAAACTCGCCTGAAACAAAGTATAGGTTTTCATTATGTGAATAATTTTAAAATCTTAGCTCAAACGGCTGCAAAACCTGTTTGCCCAGCACGGGGATATTGAGTTCTATAAGATAAAGCCATAAACATGTTTGTCTGAGTCTTCTATCAAAAGTTACAGCGATTTATATGAAGTTGTTCAAAAACGCTTTATTTCGCCAAGACAATGCGTTTCTCACTGTTACATGCATTTGAATGGGAAACTCGCCTGAAACAAAGTATAGGTTTTCATTATGTGAATAATTTTAAAATCTTAGCTCAAACGGCTGCAAAACCTGTTTGCCCAGCACGGGGATATTGAGTTCTATAAGATAAAGCCATAAACATGTTTGTCTGAGTCTTCTATCAAAAGTTACAGCGATTTATATGAAGTTGTTCAAAAACGCTTTATTTCGCCAAGACAATGCGTTTCTCACTGTTACATGCATTTGAATGGGAAACTCGCCTGAAACAAAGTATAGGTTTTCATTATGTGAATAATTTTAAAATCTTAGCTCAAACGGCTGCAAAACCTGTTTGCCCAGCACAGGGATATTGAGTTCTATAAGATAAAGCCATAAACATGTTTGTCTGAGTCTTCTATCAAAAGTTACAGCGATTTATATGAAGTTGTTCAAAAACGCTTTATTTCGCCAAGACAATGCGTTTCTCACTGTTACATGCATTTGAATGGGAAACTCGCCTGAAACAAAGTATAGGTTTTCATTATGTGAATAATTTTAAAATCTTAGCTCAAACGGCTGCAAAACCTCTTCTGTTTGCCCAGCACGGGGATATTGAGTTCTATAAGATAAAGCCATAAACATGTTTGTCTGAGTCTTCTATCAAAAGTTACAGCGATTTATATGAAGTTGTTCAAAAACGCTTTATTTCGCCAAGACAGTGTGTTTCTCACTGTTACATGCATTTGAATGGGAAACTCGCCTGAAACAAAGTATAGGTTTTCATTATGTGAATAATTTTAAAATCTTAGCTCAAACGGCTGCAAAACCTGTTCTGTTTGCCCAGAACGGGGATATTGAGTTCTATAAGATAAAGCCATAAACATGTTTGTCTGAGTCTTCTATCAAAAGTTACAGCGATTTATATGAAGTTGTTCAAAAACGCTTTATTTCGCCAAGACAATGCGTTTCTCACTGTTACATGCATTTGAATGGGAAACTCGCCTGAAACAACGTATAGGTTTTCATTATGTGAATAATTTTAAAATCTTAGCTCAAACGGCTGCAAAACCTGTTTGCCCAGCACGGGGATATTGAGTTCTATAAGATAAAGCCATAAACATGTTTGTCTGAGTCTTCTATCAAAAGTTACAGCGATTTATATGAAGTTGTTCAAAAACGCTTTATTTCGCCAAGACAATGCGTTTCTCACTGTTACATGCATTTGAATGGGAAACTCGCCTGAAACAAAGTATAGGTTTTCATTATGTGAATAATTTTAAAATCTTAGCTCAAACGGCTGCAAAACCTGTTTGCCCAGCACGGGGATATTGAGTTCTATAAGATAAAGCCATAAACATGTTTGTCTGAGTCTTCTATCAAAAGTTACAGCGATTTATATGAAGTTGTTCAAAAAAAACTTTATTTCGCCAAGACAATGCGTTTCTCACTGTTACATGCATTTGAATGGGAAACTCGCCTGAAACAAAGTATAGGTTTTCATTATGTGAATAATTTTAAAATCTTAGCTCAAACGGCTGCAAAACCTGTTTGCCCAGCACGGGGATATTGAGTTCTATAAGATAAAGCCATAAACATGTTTGTCTGAGTCTTCTATCAAAAGTTACAGCGATTTATATGAAGTTGTTCAAAAACGCTTTATTTCGCCAAGACAATGCGTTTCTCACTGTTACATGCATTTGAATGGGAAACTCGCCTGAAACAAAGTATAGGTTTTCATTATGTGAATAATTTTAAAATCTTAGCTCAAACGGCTGCAAAACCTGTTTGCCCAAGCACGGGGATATTGAGTTCTATAAGATAAAACCATAAACATGTTTGTCTGAGTCTTCTATCAAAAGTTACAGCGATTTATATGAAGTTGTTCAAAAACGCTTTATTTCGCCAAGACAATGCGTTTCTCACTGTTACATGCATTTGAATGGGAAACTCGCCTGAAACAAAGTATAGGTTTTCATTATGTGAATAATTTTAAAATCTTAGCTCAAACGGCTGCAAAACCTGTTCTGTTTGCCCAGCACGGGGATATTGAGTTCTATAAGATAAAGCCATAAACATGTTTGTCTGAGTCTTCTATCAAAAGTTACAGCGATTTATATGAAGTTGTTCAAAAACGCTTTATTTCGCCAAGACAATGCGTTTCTCACTGTTACATGCATTTGAATGGGAAACTCGCCTGAAACAAAGTATAGGTTTTCATTATGTGAATAATTTTAAAATCTTAGCTCAAACGGCTGCAAAACCTGTTTGCCCAGCACGGGGATATTGAGTTCTATAAGATAAAGCCATAAACATGTTTGTCTGAGTCTTCTATCAAAAGTTACAGCGATTTATATGAAGTTGTTCAAAAACGCTTTATTTCGCCAAGACAATGCGTTTCTCACTGTTACATGCATTTGAATGGGAAACTCGCCTGAAACAACGTATAGGTTTTCATTATGTGAATAATTTTAAAATCTTAGCTCAAACGGCTGCAACCTGTTTGCCCAGCACGGGGATATTGAGTTCTATAAGATAAAGCCATAAACATGTTTGTCTGAGTCTTCTATCAAAAGTTACAGCGATTTATATGAAGTTGTTCAAAAACGCTTTATTTCGCCAAGACAATGCGTTTCTCACTGTTACATGCATTTGAATGGGAAACTCGCCTGAAACAACGTATAGGTTTTCATTATGTGAATAATTTTAAAATCTTAGCTCAAACGGCTGCAAAACCTGTTTGCCCAGCACGGGGATATTGAGTTCTATAAGATAAAGCCATAAACATGTTTGTCTGAGTCTTCTATCAAAAGTTACAGCGATTTATATGAAGTTGTTCAAAAACGCTTTATTTCGCCAAGACAATGCGTTTCTCACTGTTACATGCATTTGAATGGGAAACTCGCCTGAAACAAAGTATAGGTTTTCATTATGTGAATAATTTTAAAATCTTAGCTCAAACGGCTGCAAAACCTGTTTGCCCAGCACGGGGATATTGAGTTCTATAAGATAAAGCCATAAACATGTTTGTCTGAGTCTTCTATCAAAAGTTACAGCGATTTATATGAAGTTGTTCAAAAACGCTTTATTTCGCCAAGACAATGCGTTTCTCACTGTTACATGCATTTGAATGGGAAACTCGCCTGAAACAACGTATAGGTTTTCATTATGTGAATAATTTTAAAATCTTAGCTCAAACGGCTGCAAAACCTGTTCTGTTTGCCCAGCACGGGGATATTGAGTTCTATAAGATAAAGCCATAAACATGTTTGTCTGAGTCTTCTATCAAAAGTTACAGCGATTTATATGAAGTTGTTCAAAAACGCTTTATTTCGCCAAGACAATGCGTTTCTCACTGTTACATGCATTTGAATGGGAAACTCGCCTGAAACAAAGTATAGGTTTTCATTATGTGAATAATTTTAAAATCTTAGCTCAAACGGCTGCAAAACCTGTTTGCCCAGCACGGGGATATTGAGTTCTATAAGATAAAGCCATAAACATGTTTGTCTGAGTCTTCTATCAAAAGTTACAGCGATTTATATGAAGTTGTTCAAAAACGCTTTATTTCGCCAAGACAATGCGTTTCTCACTGTTACATGCATTTGAATGGGAAACTCGCCTGAAACAACGTATAGGTTTTCATTATGTGAATAATTTTAAAATCTTAGCTCAAACGGCTGCAAAACCTGTTCTGTTTGCCCAGCACGGGGATATTGAGTTCTATAAGATAAAGCCATAAACATGTTTGTCTGAGTCTTCTATCAAAAGTTACAGCGATTTATATGAAGTTGTTCAAAAACGCTTTATTTCGCCAAGACAATGCGTTTCTCACTGTTACATGCATTTGAATGGGAAACTCGCCTGAAACAAAGTATAGGTTTTCATTATGTGAATAATTTTAAAATCTTAGCTCAAACGGCTGCAAAACCTGTTTGCCCAGCACGGGGATATTGAGTTCTATAAGATAAAGCCATAAACATGTTTGTCTGAGTCTTCTATCAAAAGTTACAGCGATTTATATGAAGTTGTTCAAAAACGCTTTATTTCGCCAAGACAATGCGTTTCTCACTGTTACATGCATTTGAATGGGAAACTCGCCTGAAACAAAGTATAGGTTTTCATTATGTGAATAATTTTAAAATCTTAGCTCAAACGGCTGCAAAACCTGTTTGCCCAGCACGGGGATATTGAGTTCTATAAGATAAAGCCATAAACATGTTTGTCTGAGTCTTCTATCAAAAGTTACAGCGATTTATATGAAGTTGTTCAAAAACGCTTTATTTCGCCAAGACAATGCGTTTCTCACTGTTACATGCATTTGAATGGGAAACTCGCCTGAAACAAAGTATAGGTTTTCATTATGTGAATAATTTTAAAATCGTAGCTCAAACGGCTGCAAAACCTCTTCTGTTTGCCCAGCACGGGGATATTGAGTTCTATAAGATAAAGCCATAAACATGTTTGTCTGAGTCTTCTATCAAAAGTTACAGCGATTTATATGAAGTTGTTCAAAAACGCTTTATTTCGCCAAGACAGTGTGTTTCTCACTGTTACATGCATTTGAATGGGAAACTCGCCTGAAACAAAGTATAGGTTTTCATTATGTGAATAATTTTAAAATCTTAGCTCAAACGGCTGCAAAACCTGTTCTGTTTGCCCAGAACGGGGATATTGAGTTCTATAAGATAAAGCCATAAACATGTTTGTCTGAGTCTTCTATCAAAAGTTACAGCGATTTATATGAAGTTGTTCAAAAACGCTTTATTTCGCCAAGACAATGCGTTTCTCACTGTTACATGCATTTGAATGGGAAACTCGCCTGAAACAACGTATAGGTTTTCATTATGTGAATAATTTTAAAATCTTAGCTCAAACGGCTGCAAAACCTGTTTGCCCAGCACGGGGATATTGAGTTCTATAAGATAAAGCCATAAACATGTTTGTCTGAGTCTTCTATCAAAAGTTACAGCGATTTATATGAAGTTGTTCAAAAACGCTTTATTTCGCCAAGACAATGCGTTTCTCACTGTTACATGCATTTGAATGGGAAACTCGCCTGAAACAAAGTATAGGTTTTCATTATGTGAATAATTTTAAAATCTTAGCTCAAACGGCTGCAAAACCTGTTTGCCCAGCACGGGGATATTGAGTTCTATAAGATAAAGCCATAAACATGTTTGTCTGAGTCTTCTATCAAAAGTTACAGCGATTTATATGAAGTTGTTCAAAAAAAACTTTATTTCGCCAAGACAATGCGTTTCTCACTGTTACATGCATTTGAATGGGAAACTCGCCTGAAACAAAGTATAGGTTTTCATTATGTGAATAATTTTAAAATCTTAGCTCAAACGGCTGCAAAACCTGTTTGCCCAGCACGGGGATATTGAGTTCTATAAGATAAAGCCATAAACATGTTTGTCTGAGTCTTCTATCAAAAGTTACAGCGATTTATATGAAGTTGTTCAAAAACGCTTTATTTCGCCAAGACAATGCGTTTCTCACTGTTACATGCATTTGAATGGGAAACTCGCCTGAAACAACGTATAGGTTTTCATTATGTGAATAATTTTAAAATCTTAGCTCAAACGGCTGCAAAACCTGTTTGCCCAGCACGGGGATATTGAGTTCTATAAGATAAAGCCATAAACATGTTTGTCTGAGTCTTCTATCAAAAGTTACAGCGATTTATATGAAGTTGTTCAAAAACGCTTTATTTCGCCAAGACAATGCGTTTCTCACTGTTACATGCATTTGAATGGGAAACTCGCCTGAAACAAAGTATAGGTTTTCATTATGTGAATAATTTTAAAATCTTAGCTCAAACGGCTGCAAAACCTGTTTGCCCAGCACGGGGATATTGAGTTCTATAAGATAAAGCCATAAACATGTTTGTCTGAGTCTTCTATCAAAAGTTACAGCGATTTATATGAAGTTGTTCAAAAACGCTTTATTTCGCCAAGACAATGCGTTTCTCACTGTTACATGCATTTGAATGGGAAACTCGCCTGAAACAAAGTATAGGTTTTCATTATGTGAATAATTTTAAAATCTTAGCTCAAACGGCTGCAAAACCTGTTCTGTTTGCCCAGCACGGGGATATTGAGTTCTATAAGATAAAGCCATAAACATGTTTGTCTGAGTCTTCTATCAAAAGTTACAGCGATTTATATGAAGTTGTTCAAAAACGCTTTATTTCGCCAAGACAATGCGTTTCTCACTGTTACATGCATTTGAATGGGAAACTCGCCTGAAACAAAGTATAGGTTTTCATTATGTGAATAATTTTAAAATCTTAGCTCAAACGGCTGCAAAACCTGTTCTGTTTGCCCAGCACGGGGATATTGAGTTCTATAAGATAAAGCCATAAACATGTTTGTCTGAGTCTTCTATCAAAAGTTACAGCGATTTATATGAAGTTGTTCAAAAACGCTTTATTTCGCCAAGACAATGCGTTTCTCACTGTTACATGCATTTGAATGGGAAACTCGCCTGAAACAAAGTATAGGTTTTCATTATGTGAATAATTTTAAAATCTTAGCTCAAACGGCTGCAAAACCTGTTCTGTTTGCCCAGCACGGGGATATTGAGTTCTATAAGATAAAGCCATAAACATGTTTGTCTGAGTCTTCTATCAAAAGTTACAGCGATTTATATGAAGTTGTTCAAAAACGCTTTATTTCGCCAAGACAGTGTGTTTCTCACTGTTACATGCATTTGAATGGGAAACTCGCCTGAAACAAAGTATAGGTTTTCATTATGTGAATAATTTTAAAATCTTAGCTCAAACGGCTGCAAAACCTGTTTGCCCAGCACAGGGATATTGAGTTCTATAAGATAAAGCCATAAACATGTTTGTCTGAGTCTTCTATCAAAAGTTACAGCGATTTATATGAAGTTGTTCAAAAACGCTTTATTTCGCCAAGACAATGCGTTGCTCACTGTTACATGCATTTGAATGGGAAACTCGCCTGAGACAAAGCATAGGTTTTCATTATGTGAATAATTTTAAAATCTTAGCTCAAACGGCTGCAAAACCTGTTCTGTTTGCCCAGAACGGGGATATTGAGTTCTATAAGATAAAGCCATAAACATGTTTGTCTGAGTCTTCTATCAAAAGTTACAGCGATTTATATGAAGTTGTTCAAAAACGCTTTATTTCGCCAAGACAATGCGTTTCTCACTGTTACATGCATTTGAATGGGAAACTCGCCTGAAACAACGTATAGGTTTTCATTATGTGAATAATTTTAAAATCTTAGCTCAAACGGCTGCAAAACCTGTTTGCCCAGCACGGGGATATTGAGTTCTATAAGATAAAGCCATAAACATGTTTGTCTGAGTCTTCTATCAAAAGTTACAGCGATTTATATGAAGTTGTTCAAAAACGCTTTATTTCGCCAAGACAGTGGGTTTTAGAGTCTTCATCATTAAATCTCTGGTTGCTTCATTTTTCTATCCTATATCAGATATTTTAAAGGTTATCTTAGGTAAAGTTCCATTCTCATGGTGAGGCAAAGTGCTTTATGTGTGTGTGTGCCCGTGTCATGAACGGCTATAAAAGGCCTATAATTAAAGAACAAAGCGGGGTTTGAGTTCGAGTTGCGGCAGACTGTCACTACTTGTAAATGGAACGCAGCCTTCCTACGGCGGACAGCTAATAACAGGAATCGGACGCGGTCCAGCCAAGTCCACAGCAACCACCATAGCAACCGCCTAGCATGACCTTAAAAACATATTCTGTCTCCATAACTATCAAAATCGTGAAATGATTTGCAAAGTGTGAAAGTGTTACAGCTGCAGAGAGCTATGGCGGTATCTATGGAAGCTGTTTACATAGCTAATAATATACGATGTAACCATGGAGACAGTCAGTCACTTGAGCTAGCGGTGCATGTTTACTACAGTGAATAAGGTGATTGAGTGCACAGCGTCCACACTCTGCAGGGGGTAAAGACATTACTTCAATATTGTTTTATATTGATATATATTAGCCTTCTGTTGACCATCACCTCAGGTTCACCATTACAGTTTCAGATTACAGATGCACACTGTCTAAACACATTCAAAAACTCATGTCTCAGAAATAAGCACAGCTGTTCATGTTTGTCATTAGAGTTTTATTTGTAAGAAAATTATGAACTTCATATTGTGCATTAAATAAAAGAACATTTCACAACTCTGAGTCAACAGAAACAGGTAACAGAAATGTCTCTAATGTGTACAGTGTAGTGTAAGCATTAAAAGATCATAAAGGAAAAACTAACATTTATGTGAAACTAATTGTAATAAAAAATGAGCAGGTGCTTTATAGATTTAAAAGAAAGAATCTGAAAACAACACTTTTTTGGTCTAAGTGATCAAAGTAGAAAACAGAACTGATGTTCAAGAACAAACCGTAGCTGCACTAATATTACACATCTCGATCGTTGTACTGAACAGACATGTTGCTTTTAAAACCACATGCAGTGTGTGACCATGACTGTTCACTGAGACCATGAACGCCACTTCGCTGAAGCATTCTTCTTCTTCTTCTTGCCATTAAATTGGAAGCAGAAGCAGCACGAGCTGATTTGATCTACTGAAAGGAAAAAGCAGAACATCTGAGTTGAAACCAGTCAGCTGAAATCATTAAGACAGGAACAAATTCAATGCAGTGTCTCACGTGGCTTAGCCTGTTACAACTGTTGATACAAGCTAAATACGGTTAACACACAGTGTCAGGGAGCTCCAGTGTGGGAACTAGTGGCTTTAGGTTTGTAGTCATTTAACTTTCATCCATTCATTCATTTAATTCAGGAGGAAGAAATGCCAGGTTGGTGCAGGCTGGTTACATGTATTTGGTCCCATGCTGTCTTTAATTAAATGACTTGGTTCATTTTATGGCTGGGCTGTATGTGGGGTTATATCATGTTATTTGGGCAGGAGTACCTGTCCCCTGTTAGACTTAGAAAGTTTCTCCATAAGTAGAGTTTCTAACTCTTCTAGCACATCTGTGGCTGACAGCTTTTTGGTGGCTCTTTTTACCCCACACTGGTTGTGAGTGTGTAAATAGCCCCACTAGTTATTTTGGGTTGCAGTTAACTAGGGAGGAAGGGGTGGGTATGCCATGATTAGGTGAATAACAATTATATGTGATACATAAATTTCACAATGCATGCATATATCTCTATCAATTAAACCTGGCCTGAGGGCTGCCATTTTTTACATTCAGTTATTTCTCTTAGAAATGTTGGAACTAAATAATGAATGTGTTACAGTTAAAGTGAAACACTGGTCAGTGTAAATGGCTCATTGGGACACAGAAACCTTTAAATTAAACCTGATATCTAGTGTCAAACAATATCAAAGCTGTAAAAGATGTTTACATTCAGAATTTATAAAACTATTATTGTAAATAAATTCAAACAAGTGAGCTTTTCTCTTTGTGCTGAATATCAACACTGTGGTTTCTTAGACTGTAAGCTGTACTTTAGTGCAACCAGTTGCAGAAGCTGCCACTCCAAATGTCTTTTGATAACAAGAAAAAAATACCTTTTCAGTACACGGCCTGAAGTTCTTCTCCGAAATCTTCTGCAATCGGCTTTGTCTGCTGGTTTGAAGACAATAAACCATAAAAAAGATGATTTAGTCACTTTGTCTGTGTCATGCAGCTCGAATGTGTCGTGTAACGATGTTGAATAGCCGTCGTTATCCCTCTGCTGCGTCAGTAGGATTGTACTGTACAGCATCTCATTGATATGTGAGGAATGCTAATGTAACACGATAACAGACTTACATCATTAAAATATAAAGTGCAGGAGATATTTAGATATTTTTTATATTTATATTACATTTTATAGCTGACGGATATTACTAAATAGATAGAATTTACTAAATAGCTGGATGAACATGAAAAATATGTCTATAATAACAAATGACCATGAGAGCCAGTAGAATTAATTCAGCTGGACACTCAAAAGACGTCCTTAAATGCTCTTTAAGTGGCAGAACAGATGAACAAACAGTTAATCGCTTACTTGAGATGAAATCTGCTCAGCTACTTTGAAAACAGCTTCTAACTGGTTCCTCCTTTAACAGGATGACTGCTCAGGGGTAAGGCCATCATGCAATCCAGCAACCTTTATGGTTCTGCTTTGATTCACCAGGAACTATTAGGGAAACCTTCCAGCGCCTCCTGTGAAAGACACAGGCATAAACACACAAACATTTATTAACATGTTCCACAGTGTTCCAGTTTGATTTTCTTATCCTGTGGACAACAACGTACATGGATGCAGGTTTATTGTTAACTTTTGTAAGGTTTATTTAATGAACATATCCAGCTGCAGCTCCACTGTGATCCTGAACTGGATAAGCACTTAAGAAAATGTGTCAATAAATGGACAAACATCAACTTACTATATTTATCCAAACAGACGGGACCAATAATGCTTCGCTGAGTTAGAGACTTTAACAGACTCTTCTATGTAAGAATGTCTCGTGCTGATATACCTGCAAACTTGACAACAAAGGTTTTTCAGACTACATGTAGCTGTCCTCTATGTCAGCTAACACATTTACATTTATGTCACACTTATTTCTGCTTTCCCATTTTATAATTATTACTTACATTTTGATTAGATACCTTGAGTTTGTAAATGATCAGATTACATAATTGGAATACAATGTATCCAATTCAGGGTTGCGGGAGGATGAAGCCTATCCCAGCTGATACAGGACAAAGACAGGCTGCCAGTTTATTGCAGGGCTAATACAACATGTGTAACAGAAAATCCACTTAAATGTTTGATATTTCTTATAATAATCATAATTATGACTATTATTTAAAGGTTTCTTCATAAATACATTTTGATTTTTTATAACCCCTAAAATATAAACCTGAGCTGTTTCAGATTCTGACCTCTGACCTCAGTGACCTGGCTGTGTCCTCACTGCAGCTCCCTCTTGGAAGTACGTCTGCTTCTTGTCTTCCCCCAGTGTTGACCGCCTGATATCAAGATATCACGTACTGTAACTGAGGAACAAAAAAGGACAAACACTTGCCTTCATTTAAAAGTACATTCATACAGAGATAATCTATGGAAACACACTAGTTCACAGTTTGGGAGGAACCAGTTCCTGTGAAACATTTCTGTATATGAACATCATGTGGAGAATGAATGAAATGAGTTCTTCAGGTGACTCAGCAGTCCCACACTGACAAATGAAATCTAGTTAAACTATTAAGCATATTTGCTCTTCTGAAATCTGTGTTAAACAACAACAAACATAAATTAGTAACAAAAACTACAGCTGAGTATAGGCTTTACAAACCACCAGCAGCCATAATGCTAAATTTTAATCTTCAAATGTTTCTGAGCTGTCTTCAACCTGCTTTTAGCACATTAAAGTCTCAATAAATAAAGTCAATGCAGACTCAATCCTAAATGTTCAGCACACAGAGACACAGAGGTACTGTTTAAAGTTTAGTGTTAACTTGAGTCACTGATCATTCACAGTATTACAGAGTCTGGCAGTCTTTGCATGATGTCCACGTCACTGTAAGTTTCTAGCTGACTCTCAGGTGTGCCAGCAGGAAAGAGTAATAATAACCTGCATCCTGAGGTTTGTCATGCAGGATTAAAGGAGCCAAGCTTTGTTCACACAGCTAGGATTGTATTTTACACTGACCCTGGGTCAGTATCAACTTCAAGAAGACAGCTGTAACTGTTGATAGAAGAATCACACACACATATTTATGGCTTTGCCTTATAGAATTCAGCATCTCAGTGCTCAGGAAATAGGTTTTGCAGCTGTTTGAGCTAAGATTTTCAAGTTATTCACAAATTAAAACCTATACTTTGTGTCGGGCAAGAACTAAATTCAAATGCATGTAACAGTGAGAAACGCGTTTCTCATCAACTTCATAGAGCTTGCTGTAACTTTTGATAGAAAACTCAGACAAACATATTCATGGCTTTATCTTATAGACTTCAATATCCCCCCAATGTGTGTGTGAGTCTTCTCTCAAAATTTACAGCTGTCTTTATGAAGTTTATGGAAAAACGCTTTATTTCACCACGTTAGTGCGTTTCTCGCTATTACATGCATTTGAATGGAGTTCTCGCCCGACACAAAGTATAGGTTTTCAATTTGTGAATAACTTGAAAATCTTAGCTCAAACAGCTGCAAAACCTATTTCCTCAGCACGGAGATGCTGAATTCTATAAGGCAAAGCCATAAATATGTGTGTGTGTGAGTCCTCTATCAAAAGTTACAGCTGTCTTCATGAAGTTGATACTGACCCAGGGTCAGTGTAAAATACAAGTTATTCACATAATGAAAACTTATACTTTGTTTCGTGCAAGAACTCCATTCAAATGCATGTAATAGTCAGAAACGCACTGTCTCGGCGAAATGAAGCCTTTTTGTACAACTTCATGAAGTTAGCTGTAACTTTTGATAAAAGGCTCAAAGCAGAGGGATAACGACGGCTATTCAACATCGTTACACGACACATTCGAGCTGCATGACGCAGACAAAGTGACTAAATCATCTTTTTTGTGGTTTATTGTCTTCAAACCAGCAGACAAAGCCGATTGCAGAAGATGTCGGAGAAGAACTTCAGGCCGTGTACTGAAAAGGTATTTTTTTCTTGTTATCAAAAGACATTTGGAGTGGCAGCTTCTGCAACTGGTTGCACTAAAGTACAGCTTACAGTCTAAGAAACCACAGTGTTGATATTCAGCACAAAGAGAAAAGCTCACTTGTTTGAATTTATTTACAATCATAGTTTTATAAATTCTGAATGTAAACATCTTTTACAGCTTTGATATTGTTTGACACTAGATATCAGGTTTAATTTAAAGGTTTCTGTGTCCCAATGAGCCATTTACACTGACCAGTGTTTCACTTTAACTGTAACACATTCATTATTTAGTTCCAACATTTCTAAGAGAAATAACTGAATGTAAAAAATGGCAGCCCTCAGGCCAGGTTTAATTGATAGAGATATATGCATGCATTGTGAAATTTATGTATCACATATAATTGTTATTCACCTAATCATGGCATACCCACCCCTTCCTCCCTAGTTAACTGCAACCCAAAATAACTAGTGGGGCTATTTACACACTCACAACCAGTGTGGGGTAAAAAGAGCCACCAAAAAGCTGTCAGCCACAGATGTGCTAGAAGAGTTAGAAACTCTACTTATGGAGAAACTTTCTAAGTCTAACAGGGGACAGGTACTCCTGCCCAAATAACATGATATAACCCCACATACAGCCCAGCCATAAAATGAACCAAGTCATTTAATTAAAGACAGCATGGGACCAAATGCATGTAACCAGCCTGCACCAACCTGGCATTTCTTCCTCCTGAATTAAATGAATGAATGGATGAAAGTTAAATGACTACAAACCTAAAGCCACTAGTTCCCACACTGGAGCTCCCTGACACTGTGTGTTAACCGTATTTAGCTTGTATCAACAGTTGTAACAGGCTAAGCCACTTGAGACACTGCATTGAATTTGTTCCTGTCTTAATGATTTCAGCTGACTGGTTTCAACTCAGATGTTCTGCTTTTTCCTTTCAGTAGATCAAATCAGCTCGTGCTGCTTCTGCTTCCAATTTAATGGCAAGAAGAAGAAGAAGAATGCTTCAGCGAAGTGGCGTTCATGGTCTCAGTGAACAGTCATGGTCACACACTGCATGTGGTTTTAAAAGCAACATGTCTGTTCAGTACAACGATCGAGATGTGTAATATTAGTGCAGCTACGGTTTGTTCTTGAACATCAGTTCTGTTTTCTACTTTGATCACTTAGACCAAAAAAGTGTTGTTTTCAGATTCTTTCTTTTAAATCTATAAAGCACCTGCTCATTTTTTATTACAATTAGTTTCACATAAATGTTAGTTTTTCCTTTATGATCTTTTAATGCTTACACTACACTGTACACATTAGAGACATTTCTGTTACCTGTTTCTGTTGACTCAGAGTTGTGAAATGTTCTTTTATTTAATGCACAATATGAAGTTCATAATTTTCTTACAAATAAAACTCTAATGACAAACATGAACAGCTGTGCTTATTTCTGAGACATGAGTTTTTGAATGTGTTTAGACAGTGTGCATCTGTAATCTGAAACTGTAATGGTGAACCTGAGGTGATGGTCAACAGAAGGCTAATATATATCAATATAAAACAATATTGAAGTAATGTCTTTACCCCCTGCAGAGTGTGGACGCTGTGCACTCAATCACCTTATTCACTGTAGTAAACATGCACCGCTAGCTCAAGTGACTGACTGTCTCCATGGTTACATCGTATATTATTAGCTATGTAAACAGCTTCCATAGATACCGCCATAGCTCTCTGCAGCTGTAACACTTTCACACTTTGCAAATCATTTCACGATTTTGATAGTTATGAAGACAGAATATGTTTTTAAGGTCATGCTAGGCGGTTGCTATGGTGGTTGCTGTGGACTTGGCTGGACCGCGTCCGATTCCTGTTATTAGCTGTCCGCCGTAGGAAGGCTGCGTTCCATTTACAAGTAGTGACAGTCTGCCGCAACTCGAACTCAAACCCCGCTTTGTTCTTTAATTATAGGCCTTTTATAGCCGTTCATGACACGGGCACACACACACATAAAGCACTTTGCCTCACCATGAGAATGGAACTTTACCTAAGCTAACCTTTAAAATATCTGATATAGGATAGAAAAAATGAAGCAACCAGAGATTTAATGATGAAGACTCTGGGTTCTGTAGTGACCTGAATGACTCTTTGCATACAATTTATTGAAGAGGACTTTAGAATGCACTTTACATTTAGACTGTTGCTGTTTAATTTTTTACATTGTTGCGGTGTTATGTCATGAATAAAGTTCACCTGCTGGGGGTTTGATGGATCAGATCATCATAATCAATGGGTCCTGAGGTGGGCGGGACTGTCTCTGGTGATGTCACCATGAAGGAACAGCATCTGGCACGTGTTGCTGAAACATCCCAGTACACTGGTGTAGTTTCCTCTCCAGCTGTTTGACATTTGACACTTCAACATTAAGGAGAAGAAGAAGAAACAGTGTTAGGTCAGGTGACCACATGGTTTCTAAAGTAACTGACAGGAAGTAACCAGGCCGTCAGAAATGGATGGCATGTGTTTAGAGTTACTGGAGTTGGGTAACTCTACTTACCAAAAGCAGAAGCACACAGATGAAGGATCAGATGCTGAATGTTGCAGGAACATGCTCGTGCGGTGGTCATTCAGTGCTGCTCCGGCAGGTTAGACAGTCCAAGACTGATATACTGCCCATCTGAGAGTTTGAAAACACACATGCAAAGATTTATTTTGTATTACAGTCAAAGTTGGATGTTCATTTTTGTCCTTTAAAAATGTTTGTGTATTTGAAAGCGCTAACATTTAAGGATGACTTGGATCGTCTCCTTTAAAGGGGAGACAAGTGTATCCACTGATCCACGTCACTTTACCTGGATGATGACTCCTCTCCCCCTCACTCAGAAACGCTCCTAATATAACCAAGCAAATAAATAATATTGAAGATTTACTTACATCATTACAAAAACAGGAAAAACATCTCCCTTTGATTCTATTTCTCCATTCCTGCTGAACATCAGGCAACAAATATCTCAATAAATCACAGTAAAATGTAAAGCACATGTTTTCTCTGCTTTGTCTAACCTCTGCAGAGCCTCTGTCAAGAAAAACATATCTGTAAGCATAAAACAAATATACATTTCATAACACGTCACTGGACAAACCTCGGTCAGTTGATTTCCTCTGTGCAGTGTAGACGAACATCAGTCAGCAAGTCAAGGTGGTGAGATGGACTGGTGTCCTTTGTGACTCTGCTGGTTCTTCTGAGGAAATACCACCGTCTCTCCACACCGTCACCATCTGTGAGCACAAACTGCTGCTCTGCTCTGCCAGCATGTAGGAAATCACATATCACACACACAGGGGTGAAGAAACATTAGAACTCAACTTTGGATACTTTAGATCTAAACAGATCAAAGTAGCTCTTAGCTTCAACAATCAGTGAACAGACAAACAATGATACCATACTGATTCTGTATGAATACAATATGGTATTTTCAATACAGGTGTCAAATTAATTTACTAAAACTAATACAGATATATGTATTTTTTTTTTTATAAATTCGTTTGCTAAATTATAAGAATATATATTTTTTCATTTAACAATTGCAACTGAAAGAAATTAAATATTGAACAAAAATATATTGTCACATTCTGAGCATGCTCAGCATGCTGACAGACTTGAAGTTGCTACAGATTTTAAGAAGTGATAATTATAGGGAAAAAACTTCTCTTTTTCATCCGTTTAATCAAACATTTGATGCCTTAGATGTCTCAGTCCTATAGCATTCTGCAACTACAACTAAGCTGAAGCTTGGATTTGGCTGCAGGTGCCCTGTACATCCTTCTCAACATGTGGGTACCATTTAATCACACTTCTTCCTGAGCTTTGCTTCGTCACAAGACCAAAGGTGGCATCCCGTGTCACGGTCATATCATCATCCAGAAGAAACATTTGAAGAAACATCATGGAGAAGAAACATTTACGCGCCTCCCGGTTTTGTTTTCTGATCCTGCAAAAAGACTGAGGACAACAAAGCCCAGAGAACACGAGATACACAACATCCAACATTCAGACTCAACAGCCTCCATAAATGAAGAGCACCAGGTTGGTTCAGTTATAGTAGATGTCATGGAATTTTTTAAATAAAGTCTGCAACACAGAAAGAGCTGTGATCATGCTATTTATTACTGTGCACAGGAGAGCAAACACACATCAAACATCACAGTTCAGTCATGTCAGCTCTGCCACTTCACGTGTCTCGCTATGAAACCTAACGGATCAATGGTTATGCTGTTTTGTGCCCTTGACGTTATCAGCACCTGTAAAGGGAGTTGTTTTCTCAAACTGCTGAAGTAAGTTCATCTAGTTTTAGAAACCTTCATTGAACAGTCTATAACAGTGTCACAACTAAGCATATGCATAAGCACTTAAATGCTTTAAATGAGAATAACATAAAATTTCTATTACAGGAGCTAGAGCCTGTCCCAGTAGTCATAGGTAGAGCACACCTGGACAGGTCACCAGTCTGTCAGAGGACTAACACAGATGCAGCCTGACTCAATCCTAAATGTTCAGCACACAGAGACACAGAGGTACCGTTTAAAGTTTAGTGTTAACTTGAGTCACTGATCATTTGCAGTATTACAGAGTCTGGCAGTCTTTGCATGATGTCCACGTCACTGTAAGTTTCTAGCTGACTCTCAGGTGTGACAGGTGTGCCAGCAGGAAAGAGTAATAATAGCCTGCATCCTGAGGTTTTTCATGCAGGATTAAAGGAGCCAGGCTTTGTTCACACAGCTAGGATTGTATTTTACACTGACCCTGGGTCAGTATAAGTATCATACAGTTTAAACGAAGCACTGAAACTTGCACATATTTATTACAGATGCACTGAAGCTAATCGAGATATTTGCTGTCAGTCTGTGGCTGCGATTAAACACTTTACTGGAAACTTTATTAACTAGTAACTTCGTCAGTCATGACAGAAGCTAATATTTCTGTGCTAACATCGTTTAAACAGTAACAGCTTTACTCCAATATAAGCTAACGTTTACACCGTAACTTTAAGCTAGCACCATAAAGACGGTAAAACACATAATAACATCTACAAATGCATCTTAAAGCTGTTATATTAGCACTCGGTGTATTACTAACATAACCACATTAACATTATTGACACTCGCTGGTCTGACTTTTAATAGTCATTCTATAAATGCTGTCCGTTTAAACGGTCTTACCTGTACACACTCCTGTATCCACCGGATTGCAGCCAGAGTGGATTCTGGAGTCTTCCCACGCTCCTGTTAGTGATCCTCCATCTGGATGGATGATAACAACCTTCTGAACAATCTAGCAGGAGATGGTCCATATCTAGGGGATATGGACTGACAACAGCCGAAGCGGGTGAATAAAGTCACCCAGTCGCTAGCTGTGCGATTACCCAGCATACACCAGCACAATATTAGGCACAGCACCACCATAGACATTTTCAGTGGTTTTGAATGCAGGACATGGTTATCTTACCTTGTAAAATGCATGACAATAAAACAGCTAACCACCATAAAATGGTATTGTGTATGTATGTATGTGCATGTGTGTGTGTGTGTGTGAGAGAGAGAGAGAGAGAGAGGGGGGGGGGGGGGGGGGGGGGGAGATCAAAGGCGTGCGCTTATGTTTTTTCTTGATCAAGAGTGTGCCTCCTCTCTCTTATTGGATGTATGGTATAGCATGTTTATTCAGGTGCACCTTTGAAGTCTATGAGAATACTTTGCAGCCTGGTCTGAGTGGTCATTTCTGCACAGACACAATGAAGCGTGCACTCAGTTTAGAGGAGGCTGTTGCTGCAGTTTTGCACTCTCCACAAGCAGTGGAGATACTTCTGACAGCGAAGAAGAATTTTTGCCAGGCACCGAGGAGCTTTGCAGCTCATGTGCGGAGGAGGAGAAGGAGAAGGAGGAAGAAGAGCAGGAGGAAGAGACAAGACTGGAGGATGGCCAGTGGAGATCTAAAAATGGAGAAATCATGTGGCAACCCACACACGAAGAGGTCCTGCCATTTTTTCCTCCCCCCATTTTAACCCCAGGACCAACCCATTATGCAATTCGTATAGGATCAGCAGCCCTGTGAGCACTTTCCATCTTTTTTTTGCAGAGGACATTATGCAGCTAATCCTGCATTTCACCAACCTGCAGGGGCAACAGGTCAGTAAAAGACTGGAAGATGAGGAGTTGCAGGCTTACATGGGGCTTGTGATGCTGGCTGGCCTGTACAGGTCTCAACATGAAACGACAACAAGCCTGTGAAATGGGGAGACAGGGCTCTTCTGTTTCATGCTACCATGTCAAAAAAAAAATGATTTGAGCAAATTAATCGGGCAGTAAGATTCGATGATCGTCTCTCCCGTCCAGGTCGCTATGGGGGGGGGGGGGGGGGGGGGGGGGGGGGGCAAGGCTGTGGTTTCCTACATCCCCAAGCAAAGAAAAAAGGTTGTCTTATTGAGCACCAGGCACCGTGAGCTACAAGTCCAGGACTCTGGGAAGAGAAAGCCCCACATCATCCTGGATTATAACAAATGCAAAGGGACTGTGGATCATTTGGACCAGGTAAGCACAATTATAAGTAATTTATTTGCCAAATTGTTTACCGTTTCTCATTGTTATAACTGATAAAGTCAGATAATGTGATTATAATAGTTTTGATATGAGATGATAGTTTTAGACTATGATAGTTTTGATAGTTACAGTAAGGAGGGGGGTCCAGTTTGACGCCCACAGGCAGGAAGAATCTCTTGCTTATGGCTGTATAAATCTGTTCATGTCACCTGATCATTTCTTTTTGTTTTGCAGGTTTGTGGCAACTACTCCTGCCGTAGAAGGACACGTAGGTGGCCCATGTGTCTGTTCTACCACATGATCGAGGTAAGCTGCTATAATGCTTTCATTCAAGACAGCTGTAACTTTTGATAGAAGACGCATATAAACATATTTATGGCTTTATCTTTTAAAGTTCGATATCCCCGTGTTGAGCAAACAGGTTTTGCAGCTGTTTGATCTAAGATTTTCAAGTTATTCACAAAATGAATACCTATACTTTGTTTCGTGCGACAACTCCATTCAAATGCATGTAATAGTCAGAAACGCACTGTCTTGGCGAAATAAAGCGTTTACAACTTCATGAAGACAGCTCTAACTTTTGATAGGAGACTCAGATATGCGTATTTATGGCTTTATCTGATCGAATTCAATATCCCCGTGTTGAGCAAACAGTTTTAAAGCTATGTGAGCTAAGATTTTTAAGTTATTCACAAAATAAAAAGCTATACTTTGTTTCGTGTGAGAACTCCATTTATGTTACGCCCCTAATCTAGGCGTGTAGGGACGCACATAAGGTTGGAGGAGAGAGATACAAATCCCCGCCCTGGTTCCCAAGCCAAACATCCAAACCAGTTGTGAGTAAAAAAAAGGTGATTTTATTTAAGGACAAGAAGCATAGCTCCAGGGTGAGCCCAAGCCAAAATAATAAACAAAACCAACTAAGACCCACCAGCAAAGACTAACTAAACTCTAGGAAAGAAAAAGAACAAACAAATGACAGAGCTATCCCTCGCTCCCTGACCAAGAAAACAGGAGAAAACGATTCCAAAAGAAAAGGCAGCTCACCCCTTCCGCTTCAGCCCACGAGTGCCTAAGCTCTCAGCTAATGCACTAGGAGCGGCTTTTACAATTCACCCTCACACAAATACACAAGATAAGCACAGGCTGGGAAAACCATGGTCAGGACCGCGACGGCTGTCAGGCTACTCGCTCGTTGCACACACTCTCTCCCTCTCTCCCCTCTGGAGCTGTCAGAGCGGCTTTTTGAACGTGGTCACCTGTTCCATGGTCCAATCAGCTGCTAACTACTCTTCATTAGGGGAGGGACCTGTAAAGTGTCTTAAACACAGTAAAGAGACACGTCTCGCATGTAATAGTCAGAAACGCACTATCTTTGCAAAATAAAGCCTTTTTGTACAACTTCATGAAGTTAGCTGTAACTTTTGATAGAAGATTCAGATTTACGTAGTTATGGCTTTATCTTATAATATTCAGTATCCCCGTGTTGAGCAAACAGGTTTGAGCTAAGATTTTCGAGTTATTCACATAATGAAAACCTATACTTTGTTTCGTGCGAGAACTGCATTCAAATGCATGTAATAGTCAGAAACGCACTGTCTCGGCGAAATAAAGTGTTTTTGTACAGCTTCATGAAGACAGCTGTAACTTTTGATAGAAGGCTCAGATTGATGTATTTATGGTTTTATCTTATAGAATTCAATATCCCCGTGCTGGGAAAACAGATTTTGCAGCTGTGTGAGCTAAGATTTCCAAGTTATACACATAATGAAAATCTATACTTTGTTTCGGGCGAGTTCCCCATTCAAATGCATGTAACAGTGAGAAACGCACTGTCTTGGCGAAAGAAAGCGTTTTTGTACAACTTCATATAAATAGCTGTAACTTTTGATAGAAGACTCGGATACACATGTTTATGGCTTTATCTTATAGAACTCAAGGTCCCCATGCTGGGCAAACAAAACAGGTTTTGCAGCCGTTTGAGCTAAGATTTTAAAATTATTCACATAATGAAAACCTATACTTTGTTTCGGGCGAGTTCCCCATTCAAATGCATGCAACAGTGAGAAACGCACTGTCTTGGCGAAAGAAAGCGTTTTTGTACAACTTCATATAAATAGCTGTAACTTTTGATAGAAGACTCGGATACACATGTTTATGGCTTTATCTTATAGAACTCAAGGTCCCCGTGCTGGGAAAACAAAACAGGTTTTGCAGCTGTTTGAGCTAAGATTTTCAAGTTATACACATAATGAAAACCTATACTTTGTTTCGGTGAGTTCCCCATTCAAATACATGTAACAGTGAGAAACGCACTGTCTTGGCGAAAGAAAGCGTTTTTGTACTACTTCATATAAATAGCTGTAACTTTTGACAGAAGACTCGGATACACATGTTTATGGCTTTATCTTATAGAACTCAAGGTCCCCGTGCTGGGAAAAAAGAACAGGTTTTGCAGCTGTTTGAGCCAAGATTTCCAAGTTATACACATAATGAAAACCTATACTTTGTTTCGGGCGAGTTCCCCATTCAAATGCATGCAACAGTGAGAAACGCACTGTCTTGGCGAAATAAAGCGTTTTTGAACAACTTCATATAAATAGCTGTAACTTTTGATAGAAGACTCAGACAAACATGTTTATGGCTTTATCTTATAGAACTCAAGGTCCCCGTGCTGGGAAAACAAAACAGGTTTTGCAGCTGTTTGAGCTAAGATTTTCAAGTTATACACATAATGAAAACCTATACTTTGTTTCGGTGAGTTCCCCATTCAAATGCATGTAACAGTGAGAAACGCACTGTCTTGGCGAAAGAAAGCGTTTTTGTACAACTTCATATAAATAGCTGTAACTTTTGATAGAAGACTCGGATACACATGTTTATGGCTTTATCTTATAGAACTCAATATCCCCGTGCTGGGCAAACAGGTTTTGCAGCCGTTTGAGCTAAGATTTTTAAATTATTCACATAATGAAAACCTATACTTTGTTTCGGGCGAGTTCCCCATTCAAATGCATGTAACAGTGAGAAACGCACTGTCTTGGCGAAAGAAAGCGTTTTTGTACAACTTCATATAAATAGCTGTAACTTTTGATAGAAGACTCGGATACACATGTTTATGGCTTTATCTTATAGAACTCAAGGTCCCCGTGCTGGGAAAAAAGAACAGGTTTTGCAGCCGTTTGAGCTAAGATTTTAAAATTATTCACATAATGAAAACCTATACTTTGTTTGGGCGAGTTCCCCATTCAAATGCATGTAACAGTGAGAAACGCACTGTCTTGGCGGAAGAAAGCGTTTTTGTACAACTTCATATAAATAGCTGTAACTTTTGATAGAAGACTGGGATACACATGTTTATGGCTTTATCTTATAGAACTCAAGGTCCCCGTGCTGGGAAAACAGGATTTGCAGCTGTTGGAGCTTAGATTTCCAAGTTATACACATAATGAAAACCTATACTTTGTTTCGTTCGAGTTCCCCATTCAAATGCATGTAACAGTGAGAAACGCACTGTCTTGGTGGAAGAAAGCGTTTTTGTACAACTTCATATAAATAGCTGTAACTTTTGATAGAAGACTCGGATACACATGTTTATGGCTTTATCTTATAGAACTCAAGGTCCCCGTGCTGGGAAAACAGGTTTTGCAGCTGTTTGAGCTAAGATTTTAAAATTATTCACATAATGAAAACCTATACGTTGTTTCGGTCGAGTTCCCCATTCAAATGCATGTAACAGTGAGAAACGCACTGTCTTGGCGAAATAAAGCGTTTTTGTACAACTTCATATAAATAGCTGTAACTTTTGATAGAAGACTCAGACAAACATGTTTATGGCTTTATCTTATTAAACTCAAGGTCCCCGTGCTGGGAAAACAGGTTTTGCAGCTGTTTGAGCTAAGATTTCCAAGTTATACACATAATGAAAACCTATACTTTGTTTCGGTCGAGTTCCCCATTCAAATGCGTGTAACAGTGAGAAACGCACTGTCTTGGCGAAATAAAGCTTTTTTGTTCAACGTCATATAAATCGCTGTAACTTTTGATAGAAGACTCAGACAAACATGTTTATGGCTTTATCTTATTAAACTCAAGGTCCCCGTGCTGGGAAAACAGCTTTTGCAGCCGTTTGAGCTAAGATTTCCAAGTTATACACATAATGAAAACCTATACTTTGTTTCGGTCGAGTTCCCCATTCAAATGCATGTAACAGTGAGAAACGCACTGTCTTGGCGAAATAAAGCGTTTTTGTACAACTTCATATAAATAGCTGTAACTTTTGATAGAAGACTCGGATACACATGTTTATGGCTTTATCTTATAGAACTCAAGGTCCCCGTGCTGGGAAAAAAGAACAGGTTTTGCAGCCGTTTGAGCTAAGATTTTAAAATTATTCACATAATGAAAACCTATACTTTGTTTCGGGTGAGTTCCCCATTCAAATGCATGCAACAGTGAGAAACGCACTGTCTTGGCGAAAGAAAGCGTTTTTGTACAACTTCATATAAATAGCTGTAACTTTTGATAGAAGACTCAGACAAACATGTTTATCGCTTTATCTTATAGAACTCAAGGTCCCCGTGCTGGGAAAAAAGAACAGGTTTTGCAGCCGTTTGAGCTAAGATTTTAAAATTATTCACATAATGAAAACCTATACTTTGTTTCGGGCGAGTTCCCCATTCAAATGCATGCAACAGTGAGAAACGCACTGTCTTGGCGAAAGAAAGCATTTTTGTACAACTTCATATAAATAGCTGTAACTTTTGATAGAAGACTCGGATACACATGTTTATGGCTTTATCTTATAGAACTCAAGGTCCCCGTGCTGGGAAAAAAGAACAGGTTTTGCAGCCGTTTGAGCTAAGATTTTAAAATTATTCACATAATGAAAACCTATACTTTGTTTCGGGCGAGTTCCCCATTCAAATGCATGTAACAGTGAGAAACGCACTGTCTTGGCGGAAGAAAGCGTTTTTGTACAACTTCATATAAATAGCTGTAACTTTTGATAGAAGACTGGGATACACATGTTTATGGCTTTATCTTATAGAACTCAAGGTCCCCGTGCTGGGAAAACAGGATTTGCAGCTGTTGGAGCTTAGATTTCCAAGTTATACACATAATGAAAACCTATACTTTGTTTCGTTCGAGTTCCCCATTCAAATGCATGTAACAGTGAGAAACGCACTGTCTTGGCGGAAGAAAGCGTTTTTGTACAACTTCATATAAATAGCTGTAACTTTTGATAGAAGACTCGGATACACATGTTTATGGCTTTATCTTATAGAACTCAAGGTCCCCGTGCTGGGAAAACAGGTTTTGCAGCTATTTGAGCTAAGATTTCCAAGTTATACACATAATGAAAACCTATACTTTGTTTCGGGCGAGTTCCCCATTCAAATGCATGCAACAGTGAGAAACGCACTGTCTTGGCGAAAGAAAGCGTTTTTGTACAACTTCATATAAATAGCTGTAACTTTTGATAGAAGACTCGGATACACATGTTTATGGCTTTATCTTATAGAACTCAAGGTCCCCGTGCTGGGAAAAAAGAACAGGTTTTGCAGCCGTTTGAGCTAAGATTTTAAAATTATTCACATAATGAAAACCTATACTTTGTTTCGGGCGAGTTCCCCATTCAAATGCATGCAACAGTGAGAAACGCACTGTTTTGGCGAAAGAAAGCGTTTTTGTACAACTTCATATAAATAGCTGTAACTTTTGATAGAAGACTCGGATACACATGTTTATGGCTTTATCTTATAGAACTCAAGGTCCCCGTGCTGGGAAAAAAGAACAGGTTTTGCAGCCGTTTGAGCTAAGATTTTAAAATTATTCACATAATGAAAACCTATACTTTGTTTCGGGCGAGTTCCCCATTCAAATGCATGCAACAGTGAGAAACGCACTGTCTTGGCGAAAGAAAGCGTTTTTGTACAACTTCATATAAATAGCTGTAACTTTTGATAGAAGACTCAGACAAACATGTTTATGGCTTTATCTTATTAAACTCAAGGTCCCCGTGCTGGGAAAACAGGTTTTGCAGCTGTTTGAGCTAAGATTTCCAAGTTATACACATAATGAAAACCTATACTTTGTTTCGGTCGAGTTCCCCATTCAAATGCGTGTAACAGTGAGAAACGCACTGTCTTGGCGAAATAAAGCTTTTTTGTTCAACGTCATATAAATCGCTGTAACTTTTGATAGAAGACTCAGACAAACATGTTTATGGCTTTATCTTATTAAACTCAAGGTCCCCGTGCTGGGAAAACAGGTTTTGCAGCTGTTTGAGCTAAGATTTCCAAGTTATACACATAATGAAAACCTATACTTTGTTTCGGTCGAGTTCCCCATTCAAATGCATGTAACAGTGAGAAACGCACTGTCTTGGCGAAATAAAGCGTTTTTGTACAACTTCATATAAATAGCTGTAACTTTTGATAGAAGACTCGGATACACATGTTTATGGCTTTATCTTATAGAACTCAAGGTCCCCGTGCTGGGAAAAAAGAACAGGTTTTGCAGCCGTTTGAGCTAAGATTTTAAAATTATTCACATAATGAAAACCTATACTTTGTTTCGGGCGAGTTCCCCATTCAAATGCATGCAACAGTGAGAAACGCACTGTCTTGGCGAAAGAAAGCGTTTTTGTACAACTTCATATAAATAGCTGTAACTTTTGATAGAAGACTCGGATACACATGTTTATGGCTTTATCTTATAGAACTCAAGGTCCCCGTGCTGGGAAAAAAGAACAGGTTTTGCAGCCGTTTGAGCTAAGATTTTAAAATTATTCACATAATGAAAACCTATACTTTGTTTCGGGCGAGTTCCCCATTCAAATGCATGCAACAGTGAGAAACGCACTGTCTTGGCGAAAGAAAGCGTTTTTGTACAACTTCATATAAATAGCTGTAACTTTTGATAGAAGACTCGGATACACATGTTTATGGCTTTATCTTATAGAACTCAAGGTCCCCGTGCTGGGAAAACAGGATTTGCAGCTGTTTGAGCTAAGATTTTCAAGTTATACACATAATGAAAACCTATACTTTGTTTCGGTCGAGTTCCCCATTCAAATGCATGTAACAGTGAGAAACGCACTGTCTTGGCGAAAGAAAGCGTTTTTGTACAACTTCATATAAATAGCTGTAACTTTTGATAGAAGACTCAGACAAACATGTTTATGGCTTTATCTTATAGAACTCAAGGTCCCCGTGCTGGGAAAAAAGAACAGGTTTTGCAGCCGTTTGAGCTAAGATTTTAAAATTATTCACATAATGAAAACCTATACTTTGTTTCGGGCGAGTTCCCCATTCAAATGCATGCAACAGTGAGAAACGCACTGTCTTGGCGAAAGAAAGCGTTTTTGTACAACTTCATATAAATAGCTGTAACTTTTGATAGAAGACTCGGATACACATGTTTATGGCTTTATCTTATAGAACTCAAGGTCCCCGTGCTGGGAAAACAGGATTTGCAGCCGTTTGAGCTAAGATTTTAAAATTATTCACATAATGAAAACCTATACTTTGTTTCGGGCGAGTTCCCCATTCAAATGCATGTAACAGTGAGAAACGCACTGTCTTGGCGGAAGAAAGCGTTTTTGTACAACTTCATATAAAT
Source organism: Aulonocara stuartgranti (assembly GCF_965226115.1). Lineage (NCBI taxonomy): Eukaryota > Metazoa > Chordata > Actinopteri > Cichliformes > Cichlidae > Aulonocara > Aulonocara stuartgranti. The sequence goes on from NC_138959.1 coordinate 28,012,707, forward strand.
AGCTGTAACTTTTGATAGAAGACTCGGATACACATGTTTATGGCTTTATCTTATAGAACTCAAGGTCCCCGTGCTGGGAAAACAGGTTTTGCAGCTGTTTGAGCTAAGATTTCCAAGTTATACACACAATGAAAACCTATACTTTGTTTCGGGCGAGTTCCCCATTCAAATGCATGCAACAGTGAGAAACGCACTGTCTTGGCGAAAGAAAGCGTTTTTGTACAACTTCATATAAATAGCTGTAACTTTTGATAGAAGACTCGGATACACATGTTTATGGCTTTATCTTATAGAACTCAAGGTCCCCGTGCTGGGAAAAAAGAACAGGTTTTGCAGCCGTTTGAGCTAAGATTTTAAAATTATTCACATAATGAAAACCTATACTTTGTTTCGGGCGAGTTCCCCATTCAAATGCATGCAACAGTGAGAAACGCACTGTCTTGGCGAAAGAAAGCGTTTTTGAACAACTTCATATAAATAGCTGTAACTTTTGATAGAAGACTCGGATACACATGTTTATGGCTTTATCTTATAGAACTCAAGGTCCCCGTGCTGGGAAAAAAGAACAGGTTTTGCAGCCGTTTGAGCTAAGATTTTAAAATTATTCACATAATGAAAACCTATACTTTGTTTCGGGCGAGTTCCCCATTCAAATGCATGCAACAGTGAGAAACGCACTGTCTTGGCGAAAGAAAGCGTTTTTGTACAACTTCATATAAATAGCTGTAACTTTTGATAGAAGACTCGGATACACATGTTTATGGCTTTATCTTATAGAACTCAAGGTCCCCGTGCTGGGAAAAAAGAACAGGTTTTGCAGCCGTTTGAGCTAAGATTTTAAAATTATTCACATAATGAAAACCTATACTTTGTTTCGGTCGAGTTCCCCATTCAAATGCATGCAACAGTGAGAAACGCACTGTCTTGGCGAAAGAAAGCGTTTTTGTACAACTTCATATAAATAGCTGTAACTTTTGATAGAAGACTCAGACAAACATGTTTATGGCTTTATCTTATAGAACTCAAGGTCCCCGTGCTGGCAAAATAGGTTTTGCAGCTGTTTGAGCTAAGATTTCCAAGTTATACACATAATGAAAACCTATACTTTGTTTCGGTCGAGTTCCCCATTCAAATGCATGTAACAGTGAGAAACGCACTGTCTTGGCGAAAGAAAGCGTTTTTGTACAACTTCATATAAATAGCTGTAACTTTTGATAGAAGACTCGGATACACATGTTTATGGCTTTATCATATAGAACTCAAGGTCCCCGTGCTGGCAAAATAGGTTTTGCAGCTGTTTGAGCTAAGATTTCCAAGTTATACACATAATGAAAACCTATACTTTGTTTCGGTCGAGTTCCCCATTCAAATGCATGTAACAGTGAGAAACGCACTGTCTTGGCGAAAGAAAGCGTTTTTGTACAACTTCATATAAATAGCTGTAACTTTTGATAGAAGACTCGGATACACATGTTTATGGCTTTATCTTATAGAACTCAAGGTCCCCGTGCTGGGAAAAAAGAACAGGTTTTGCAGCCGTTTGAGCTAAGATTTTAAAATTATTCACATAATGAAAACCTATACTTTGTTTCGGGCGAGTTCCCCATTCAAATGCATGCAACAGTGAGAAACGCACTGTCTTGGCGAAAGAAAGCGTTTTTGTACAACTTCATATAAATAGCTGTAACTTTTGATAGAAGACTCGGATACACATGTTTATGGCTTTATCTTATAGAACTCAAGGTCCCCGTGCTGGGAAAAAAGAACAGGTTTTGCAGCCGTTTGAGCTAAGATTTTAAAATTATTCACATAATGAAAACCTATACTTTGTTTCGGGCGAGTTCCCCATTCAAATGCATGCAACAGTGAGAAACGCACTGTCTTGGCGAAAGAAAGCGTTTTTGTACAACTTCATATAAATAGCTGTAACTTTTGATAGAAGACTCGGATACACATGTTTATGGCTTTATCTTATAGAACTCAAGGTCCCCGTGCTGGGAAAACAGGATTTGCAGCTGTTTGAGCTAAGATTTTCAAGTTATACACATAATGAAAACCTATACTTTGTTTCGGTCGAGTTCCCCATTCAAATGCATGTAACAGTGAGAAACGCACTGTCTTGGCGAAATAAAGCGTTTTTGTACAACTTCATATAAATAGCTGTAACTTTTGATAGAAGACTCAGACAAACATGTTTATGGCTTTATCTTATAGAACTCAAGGTCCCCGTGCTGGGAAAAAAGAACAGGTTTTGCAGCCGTTTGAGCTAAGATTTTAAAATTATTCACATAATGAAAACCTATACTTTGTTTCGGGCGAGTTCCCCATTCAAATGCATGCAACAGTGAGAAACGCACTGTCTTGGCGAAAGAAAGCGTTTTTGTACAACTTCATATAAATAGCTGTAACTTTTGATAGAAGACTCGGATACACATGTTTATGGCTTTATCTTATAGAACTCAAGGTCCCCGTGCTGGGAAAACAGGATTTGCAGCCGTTTGAGCTAAGATTTTAAAATTATTCACATAATGAAAACCTATACTTTGTTTCGGGCGAGTTCCCCATTCAAATGCATGTAACAGTGAGAAACGCACTGTCTTGGCGGAAGAAAGCGTTTTTGTACAACTTCATATAAATAGCTGTAACTTTTGATAGAAGACTCGGATACACATGTTTATGGCTTTATCTTATAGAACTCAAGGTCCCCGTGCTGGGAAAACAGGTTTTGCAGCTGTTTGAGCTAAGATTTCCAAGTTATACACACAATGAAAACCTATACTTTGTTTCGGGCGAGTTCCCCATTCAAATGCATGCAACAGTGAGAAACGCACTGTCTTGGCGAAAGAAAGCGTTTTTGTACAACTTCATATAAATAGCTGTAACTTTTGATAGAAGACTCGGATACACATGTTTATGGCTTTATCTTATAGAACTCAAGGTCCCCGTGCTGGGAAAAAAGAACAGGTTTTGCAGCCGTTTGAGCTAAGATTTTAAAATTATTCACATAATGAAAACCTATACTTTGTTTCGGGCGAGTTCCCCATTCAAATGCATGCAACAGTGAGAAACGCACTGTCTTGGCGAAAGAAAGCGTTTTTGTACAACTTCATATAAATCGCTGTAACTTTTGATAGAAGACTCAGACAAACATGTTTATGGCTTTATCTTATTAAACTCAAGGTCCCCGTGCTGGGAAAACAGGTTTTGCAGCTGTTTGAGCTAAGATTTCCATGTTATACACATAATGAAAACCTATACTTTGTTTCGGTCGAGTTCCCCATTCAAATGCATGTAACAGTGAGAAACGCACTGTCTTGGCGAAATAAAGCGTTTTTGTACAACTTCATATAAATAGCTGTAACTTTTGATAGAAGACTCGGATACACATGTTTATGGCTTTATCTTATAGAACTCAAGGTCCCCGTGCTGGGAAAACAGGATTTGCAGCTGTTGGAGCTAAGATTTTCAAGTTATACACATAATGAAAACCTATACTTTGTTTCGGTCGAGTTCCCCATTCAAATGCATGTAACAGTGAGAAACGCACTGTCTTGGCGAAAGAAAGCGTTTTTGTACAACTTCATATAAATAGCTGTAACTTTTGATAGAAGACTCGGATACACATGTTTATGGCTTTATCTTATAGAACTCAAGGTCCCCGTGCTGGGAAAACAGGTTTTGCAGCTGTTTGAGCTAAGATTTCCAAGTTATACACATAATGAAAACCTATACTTTGTTTCGGTCGAGTTCCCCATTCAAATGCATGTAACAGTGAGAAACGCACTGTCTTGGCGAAAGAAAGCGTTTTTGAACAACTTCATATAAATAGCTGTAACTTTTGATAGAAGACTCAGACAAACATATTTATGGCTTTATCTTATAGAACTCAAGGTCCCCGTGCTGGGAAAACAGGATTTGCAGCTGTTTGAGCTAAGATTTTCAAGTTATACACATAATGAAAACCTATACTTTGTTTCGGTCGAGTTCCCCATTCAAATGCATGTAACAGTGAGAAACGCACTGTCTTGGCGAAAGAAAGCGTTTTTGTACAACTTCATATAAATAGCTGTAACTTTTGATAGAAGACTCAGACAAACATGTTTATGGCTTTATCTTATAGAACTCAAGGATCCCGTGCTGGAAAACAGGTTTTGCAGCTGTTTGAGCTAAGATTTCCAAGTTATACACATAATGAAAACCTATACTTTGTTTCGGTCGAGTTCCCCATTCAAATGCATGTAACAGTGAGAAACGCACTGTCTTGGCGAAAGAAAGCGTTTTTGTACAACTTCATATAAATCGCTGTAACTTTTGATAGAAGACTCGGATACACATGTTTATGGCTTTATCTTATAGAACTCAAGGTCCCCGTGCTGGGAAAATAGGTTTTGCAGCTGTTTGAGCTAAGATTTCCAAGTTATACACATAATGAAAACCTATACTTTGTTTCGGTCGAGTTCCCCATTCAAATGCATGTAACAGTGAGAAACGCACTGTCTTGGCGAAAGAAAGCGTTTTTGAACAACTTCATATAAATAGCTGTAACTTTTGATAGAAGACTCAGACAAACATGTTTATGGCTTTATCTTATAGAACTCAAGGTCCCCGTGCCGGCAAAATAGGTTTTGCAGCTGTTTGAGCTAAGATTTCCAAGTTATACACATAATGAAAACCTATACTTTGTTTCGGTCGAGTTCACCATTCAAATGCATGTAACAGTGAGAAACGCACTGTCTTGGCGAAAGAAAGCGTTTTTGTACAACTTCATATAAATAGCTGTAACTTTTGATAGAAGACTCAGACAAACATGTTTATGGCTTTATCTTATAGAACTCAAGGATCCCGTGCTGGAAAACAGGTTTTGCAGCTGTTTGAGCTAAGATTTCCAAGTTATACACATAATGAAAACCTATACTTTGTTTCGGTCGAGTTCCCCATTCAAATGCATGTAACAGTGAGAAACGCACTGTCTTGGCGAAATAAAGCGTTTTTGTACAACTTCATATAAATCGCTGTAACTTTTGATAGAAGACTCAGACAAACATGTTTATGGCTTTATCTTATTAAACTCAAGGTCCCCGTGCTGGGAAAACAGGTTTTGCAGCTGTTTGAGCTAAGATTTCCAAGTTATACACATAATGAAAACCTATACTTTGTTTCGGTCGAGTTCCCCATTCAAATGCATGTAACAGTGAGAAACGCACTGTCTTGGCGAAATAAAGCGTTTTTGTACAACTTCATATAAATAGCTGTAACTTTTGATAGAAGACTCAGACAAACATGTTTATGGCTTTATCTTATAGAACTCAAGGATCCCGTGCTGGAAAACAGGTTTTGCAGCTGTTTGAGCTAAGATTTCCAAGTTATACACATAATGAAAACCTATACTTTGTTTCGGTCGAGTTCCCCATTCAAATGCATGTAACAGTGAGAAACGCACTGTCTTGGCGAAAGAAAGCGTTTTTGTACAACTTCATATAAATAGCTGTAACTTTTGATAGAAGACTCAGACAAACATGTTTATGGCTTTATCATATAGAACTCAAGGTCCCCGTGCTGGCAAAATAGGTTTTGCAGCTGTTTGAGCTAAGATTTTCAAGTTATACACATAATGAAAACCTATACTTTGTTTCGGTCGAGTTCCCCATTCAAATGCATGTAACAGTGAGAAACGCACTGTCTTGGCGAAATAAAGCGTTTTTGTACAACTTCATATAAATAGCTGTAACTTTTGATAGAAGACTCAGACAAACATGTTTATGGCTTTATCTTATAGAACTCAAGGATCCCGTGCTGGAAAACAGGTTTTGCAGCTGTTTGAGCTAAGATTTCCAAGTTATACACATAATGAAAACCTATACTTTGTTTCGGTCGAGTTCCCCATTCAAATGCATGTAACAGTGAGAAACGCACTGTCTTGGCGAAAGAAAGCGTTTTTGTACAACTTCATATAAATAGCTGTAACTTTTGATAGAAGACTCAGACAAACATGTTTATGGCTTTATCATATAGAACTCAAGGTCCCCGTGCTGGCAAAATAGGTTTTGCAGCTGTTTGAGCTAAGATTTTCAAGTTATACACATAATGAAAACCTATACTTTGTTTCGGTCGAGTTCCCCATTCAAATGCATGTAACAGTGAGAAACGCACTGTCTTGGCGAAATAAAGCGTTTTTGTACAACTTCATATAAATAGCTGTAACTTTTGATAGAAGACTCGGATACACATGTTTATGGCTTTATCTTATAGAACTCAAGGTCCCCGTGCTGGGAAAATAGGTTTTGCAGCTGTTTGAGCTAAGATTTCCAAGTTATACACATAATGAAAACCTATACTTTGTTTCGGTCGAGTTCCCCATTCAAATGCATGTAACAGTGAGAAACGCACTGTCTTGGCGAAAGAAAGCGTTTTTGAACAACTTCATATAAATAGCTGTAACTTTTGATAGAGGACTCAGACAAACATGTTTATGGCTTTATCTTATAGAACTCAAGGTCCCCGTGCTGGCAAAATAGGTTTTGCAGCTGTTTGAGCTAAGATTTCCAAGTTATACACATAATGAAAACCTATACTTTGTTTCGGTCGAGTTCCCCATTCAAATGCATGTAACAGTGAGAAACGCACTGTCTTGGCGAAAGAAAGCGTTTTTGTACAACTTCATATAAATAGCTGTAACTTTTGATAGAAGACTCAGACAAACATGTTTATGGCTTTATCTTATAGAACTCAAGGATCCCGTGCTGGAAAACAGGTTTTGCAGCTGTTTGAGCTAAGATTTCCAAGTTATACACATAATGAAAACCTATACTTTGTTTCGGTCGAGTTCCCCATTCAAATGCATGTAACAGTGAGAAATGCACTGTCTTGGCGAAATAAAGCGTTTTTGTACAACTTCATATAAATCGCTGTAACTTTTGATAGAAGACTCAGACAAACATGTTTATGGCTTTATCTTATTAAACTCAAGGTCCCCGTGCTGGGAAAACAGGTTTTGCAGCTGTTTGAGCTAAGATTTCCAAGTTATACACATAATGAAAACCTATACTTTGTTTCGGTCGAGTTCCCCATTCAAATGCATGTAACAGTGAGAAACGCACTGTCTTGGCGAAATAAAGCGTTTTTGTACAACTTCATATAAATAGCTGTAACTTTTGATAGAAGACTCGGATACACATGTTTATGGCTTTATCTTATAGAACTCAAGGTCCCCGTGCTGGGAAAACAGGATTTGCAGCTGTTTGAGCTAAGATTTTCAAGTTATACACATAATGAAAACCTATACTTTGTTTCGGTCGAGTTCCCCATTCAAATGCATGTAACAGTGAGAAACGCACTGTCTTGGCGAAAGAAAGCGTTTTTGTACAACTTCATATAAATAGCTGTAACTTTTGATAGAAGACTCAGACAAACATGTTTATGGCTTTATCTTATAGAACTCAAGGATCCCGTGCTGGAAAACAGGTTTTGCAGCTGTTTGAGCTAAGATTTCCAAGTTATACACATAATGAAAACCTATACTTTGTTTCGGTCGAGTTCCCCATTCAAATGCATGTAACAGTGAGAAACGCACTGTCTTGGCGAAAGAAAGCGTTTTTGTACAACTTCATATAAATCGCTGTAACTTTTGATAGAAGACTCAGACAAACATGTTTATGGCTTTATCTTATAGAACTCAAGGTCCCCGTGCTGGGCAAACAGGATTTGCAGCTGTTGGAGCTAAGATTTTCAAGTTATACACATAATGAAAACCTATACTTTGTTTCGGTCGAGTTCCCCATTCAAATGCATGTAACAGTGAGAAACGCACTGTCTTGGCGAAAGAAAGCGTTTTTGTACAACTTCATATAAATAGCTGTAACTTTTGATAGAAGACTCAGACAAACATGTTTATGGCTTTATCATATAGAACTCAAGGTCCCCGTGCTGGCAAAATAGGTTTTGCAGCTGTTTGAGCTAAGATTTCCAAGTTATACACATAATGAAAACCTATACTTTGTTTCGGTCGAGTTCCCCATTCAAATGCATGTAACAGTGAGAAACGCACTGTCTTGGCGAAAGAAAGCGTTTTTGTACAACTTCATATAAATAGCTGTAACTTTTGATAGAAGACTCGGATACACATGTTTATGGCTTTATCTTATAGAACTCAAGGTCCCCGTGCTGGGAAAACAGGTTTTGCAGCTGTTTGAGCTAAGATTTCCAAGTTATACACATAATGAAAACCTATACTTTGTTTCGGTCGAGTTCCCCATTCAAATGCATGTAACAGTGAGAAACGCACTGTCTTGGCGAAAGAAAGCGTTTTTGAACAACTTCATATAAATAGCTGTAACTTTTGATAGAGGACTCAGACAAACATGTTTATGGCTTTATCTTATAGAACTCAAGGTCCCCGTGCTGGCAAAATAGGTTTTGCAGCTGTTTGAGCTAAGATTTCCAAGTTATACACATAATGAAAACCTATACTTTGTTTCGGTCGAGTTCCCCATTCAAATGCATGTAACAGTGAGAAACGCACTGTCTTGGCGAAAGAAAGCGTTTTTGTACAACTTCATATAAATAGCTGTAACTTTTGATAGAAGACTCAGACAAACATGTTTATGGCTTTATCTTATAGAACTCAAGGATCCCGTGCTGGAAAACAGGTTTTGCAGCTGTTTGAGCTAAGATTTCCAAGTTATACACATAATGAAAACCTATACTTTGTTTCGGTCGAGTTCCCCATTCAAATGCATGTAACAGTGAGAAACGCACTGTCTTGGCGAAATAAAGCGTTTTTGTACAACTTCATATAAATCGCTGTAACTTTTGATAGAAGACTCAGACAAACATGTTTATGGCTTTATCTTATTAAACTCAAGGTCCCCGTGCTGGGAAAACAGGTTTTGCAGCTGTTTGAGCTAAGATTTCCAAGTTATACACATAATGAAAACCTATACTTTGTTTCGGTCGAGTTCCCCATTCAAATGCATGTAACAGTGAGAAACGCACTGTCTTGGCGAAATAAAGCGTTTTTGTACAACTTCATATAAATAGCTGTAACTTTTGATAGAAGACTCGGATACACATGTTTATGGCTTTATCTTATAGAACTCAAGGTCCCCGTGCTGGGAAAACAGGATTTGCAGCTGTTGGAGCTAAGATTTTCAAGTTATACACATAATGAAAACCTATACTTTGTTTCGGTCGAGTTCCCCATTCAAATGCATGTAACAGTGAGAAACGCACTGTCTTGGCGAAAGAAAGCGTTTTTGTACAACTTCATATAAATAGCTGTAACTTTTGATAGAAGACTCGGATACACATGTTTATGGCTTTATCTTATAGAACTCAAGGTCCCCGTGCTGGGAAAATAGGTTTTGCAGCTGTTTGAGCTAAGATTTCCAAGTTATACACATAATGAAAACCTATACTTTGTTTCGGTCGAGTTCCCCATTCAAATGCATGTAACAGTGAGAAACGCACTGTCTTGGCGAAAGAAAGCGTTTTTGAACAACTTCATATAAATAGCTGTAACTTTTGATAGAAGACTCAGACAAACATATTTATGGCTTTATCTTATAGAACTCAAGGTCCCCGTGCTGGGAAAACAGGATTTGCAGCTGTTTGAGCTAAGATTTTCAAGTTATACACATAATGAAAACCTATACTTTGTTTCGGTCGAGTTCCCCATTCAAATGCATGTAACAGTGAGAAACGCACTGTCTTGGCGAAAGAAAGCGTTTTTGTACAACTTCATATAAATAGCTGTAACTTTTGATAGAAGACTCAGACAAACATGTTTATGGCTTTATCTTATAGAACTCAAGGATCCCGTGCTGGAAAACAGGTTTTGCAGCTGTTTGAGCTAAGATTTCCAAGTTATACACATAATGAAAACCTATACTTTGTTTCGGTCGAGTTCCCCATTCAAATGCATGTAACAGTGAGAAACGCACTGTCTTGGCGAAAGAAAGCGTTTTTGTACAACTTCATATAAATCGCTGTAACTTTTGATAGAAGACTCAGACAAACATGTTTATGGCTTTATCTTATAGAACTCAAGGTCCCCGTGCTGGGCAAACAGGATTTGCAGCTGTTGGAGCTAAGATTTTCAAGTTATACACATAATGAAAACCTATACTTTGTTTCGGTCGAGTTCCCCATTCAAATGCATGTAACAGTGAGAAACGCACTGTCTTGGCGAAAGAAAGCGTTTTTGTACAACTTCATATAAATAGCTGTAACTTTTGATAGAAGACTCAGACAAACATGTTTATGGCTTTATCATATAGAACTCAAGGTCCCCGTGCTGGCAAAATAGGTTTTGCAGCTGTTTGAGCTAAGATTTCCAAGTTATACACATAATGAAAACCTATACTTTGTTTCGGTCGAGTTCCCCATTCAAATGCATGTAACAGTGAGAAACGCACTGTCTTGGCGAAAGAAAGCGTTTTTGTACAACTTCATATAAATAGCTGTAACTTTTGATAGAAGACTCGGATACACATGTTTATGGCTTTATCTTATAGAACTCAAGGTCCCCGTGCTGGGAAAACAGGTTTTGCAGCTGTTTGAGCTAAGATTTCCAAGTTATACACATAATGAAAACCTATACTTTGTTTCGGTCGAGTTCCCCATTCAAATGCATGTAACAGTGAGAAACGCACTGTCTTGGCGAAAGAAAGCGTTTTTGAACAACTTCATATAAATAGCTGTAACTTTTGATAGAAGACTCAGACAAACATATTTATGGCTTTATCTTATAGAACTCAAGGTCCCCGTGCTGGGAAAACAGGATTTGCAGCTGTTTGAGCTAAGATTTTCAAGTTATACACATAATGAAAACCTATACTTTGTTTCGGTCGAGTTCCCCATTCAAATGCATGTAACAGTGAGAAACGCACTGTCTTGGCGAAAGAAAGCGTTTTTGTACAACTTCATATAAATAGCTGTAACTTTTGATAGAAGACTCAGACAAACATGTTTATGACTTTATCTTATAGAACTCAAGGTTCCCGTGCTGGGCAAACAGGATTTGCAGCTGTTGGAGCTAAGATTTCCAAGTTATACACATAATGAAAACCTATACTTTGTTTCGGTCGAGTTCCCCATTCAAATGCATGTAACAGTGAGAAACGCACTGTCTTGGCGAAAGAAAGCGTTTTTGTACAACTTCATATAAATAGCTGTAACTTTTGATAGAAGACTCAGACAAACATGTTTATGGCTTTATCTTATAGAACTCAAGGATCCCGTGCTGGAAAACAGGTTTTGCAGCTGTTTGAGCTAAGATTTCCAAGTTATACACATAATGAAAACCTATACTTTGTTTCGGTCGAGTTCCCCATTCAAATGCATGTAACAGTGAGAAACGCACTGTCTTGGCGAAATAAAGCGTTTTTGTACAACTTCATATAAATCGCTGTAACTTTTGATAGAAGACTCAGACAAACATGTTTATGGCTTTATCTTATTAAACTCAAGGTCCCCGTGCTGGGAAAACAGGTTTTGCAGCTGTTTGAGCTAAGATTTCCAAGTTATACACATAATGAAAACCTATACTTTGTTTCGGTCGAGTTCCCCATTCAAATGCATGTAACAGTGAGAAACGCACTGTCTTGGCGAAATAAAGCGTTTTTGTACAACTTCATATAAATCGCTGTAACTTTTGATAGAAGACTCAGACAAACATGTTTATGGCTTTATCTTATTAAACTCAAGGTCCCCGTGCTGGGAAAACAGGTTTTGCAGCTGTTTGAGCTAAGATTTCCAAGTTATACACATAATGAAAACCTATACTTTGTTTCGGTCGAGTTCCCCATTCAAATGCATGTAACAGTGAGAAACGCACTGTCTTGGCGAAATAAAGCGTTTTTGTACAACTTCATATAAATAGCTGTAACTTTTGATAGAAGACTCGGATACACATGTTTATGGCTTTATCTTATAGAACTCAAGGTCCCCGTGCTGGGAAAACAGGATTTGCAGCTGTTGGAGCTAAGATTTTCAAGTTATACACATAATGAAAACCTATACTTTGTTTCGGTCGAGTTCCCCATTCAAATGCATGTAACAGTGAGAAACGCACTGTCTTGGCGAAAGAAAGCGTTTTTGTACAACTTCATATAAATAGCTGTAACTTTTGATAGAAGACTCGGATACACATGTTTATGGCTTTATCTTATAGAACTCAAGGTCCCCGTGCTGGGAAAATAGGTTTTGCAGCTGTTTGAGCTAAGATTTCCAAGTTATACACATAATGAAAACCTATACTTTGTTTCGGTCGAGTTCCCCATTCAAATGCATGTAACAGTGAGAAACGCACTGTCTTGGCGAAAGAAAGCGTTTTTGAACAACTTCATATAAATAGCTGTAACTTTTGATAGAAGACTCAGACAAACATATTTATGGCTTTATCTTATAGAACTCAAGGTCCCCGTGCTGGGAAAACAGGATTTGCAGCTGTTTGAGCTAAGATTTTCAAGTTATACACATAATGAAAACCTATACTTTGTTTCGGTCGAGTTCCCCATTCAAATGCATGTAACAGTGAGAAACGCACTGTCTTGGCGAAAGAAAGCGTTTTTGTACAACTTCATATAAATAGCTGTAACTTTTGATAGAAGACTCAGACAAACATGTTTATGGCTTTATCTTATAGAACTCAAGGATCCCGTGCTGGAAAACAGGTTTTGCAGCTGTTTGAGCTAAGATTTCCAAGTTATACACATAATGAAAACCTATACTTTGTTTCGGTCGAGTTCCCCATTCAAATGCATGTAACAGTGAGAAACGCACTGTCTTGGCGAAAGAAAGCGTTTTTGTACAACTTCATATAAATCGCTGTAACTTTTGATAGAAGACTCAGACAAACATGTTTATGGCTTTATCTTATAGAACTCAAGGTCCCCGTGCTGGGCAAACAGGATTTGCAGCTGTTGGAGCTAAGATTTTCAAGTTATACACATAATGAAAACCTATACTTTGTTTCGGTCGAGTTCCCCATTCAAATGCATGTAACAGTGAGAAACGCACTGTCTTGGCGAAAGAAAGCGTTTTTGTACAACTTCATATAAATAGCTGTAACTTTTGATAGAAGACTCAGACAAACATGTTTATGGCTTTATCATATAGAACTCAAGGTCCCCGTGCTGGCAAAATAGGTTTTGCAGCTGTTTGAGCTAAGATTTCCAAGTTATACACATAATGAAAACCTATACTTTGTTTCGGTCGAGTTCCCCATTCAAATGCATGTAACAGTGAGAAACGCACTGTCTTGGCGAAAGAAAGCGTTTTTGTACAACTTCATATAAATAGCTGTAACTTTTGATAGAAGACTCGGATACACATGTTTATGGCTTTATCTTATAGAACTCAAGGTCCCCGTGCTGGGAAAACAGGTTTTGCAGCTGTTTGAGCTAAGATTTCCAAGTTATACACATAATGAAAACCTATACTTTGTTTCGGTCGAGTTCCCCATTCAAATGCATGTAACAGTGAGAAACGCACTGTCTTGGCGAAAGAAAGCGTTTTTGAACAACTTCATATAAATAGCTGTAACTTTTGATAGAAGACTCAGACAAACATATTTATGGCTTTATCTTATAGAACTCAAGGTCCCCGTGCTGGGAAAACAGGATTTGCAGCTGTTTGAGCTAAGATTTTCAAGTTATACACATAATGAAAACCTATACTTTGTTTCGGTCGAGTTCCCCATTCAAATGCATGTAACAGTGAGAAACGCACTGTCTTGGCGAAAGAAAGCGTTTTTGTACAACTTCATATAAATAGCTGTAACTTTTGATAGAAGACTCAGACAAACATGTTTATGGCTTTATCTTATAGAACTCAAGGATCCCGTGCTGGAAAACAGGTTTTGCAGCTGTTTGAGCTAAGATTTCCAAGTTATACACATAATGAAAACCTATACTTTGTTTCGGTCGAGTTCCCCATTCAAATGCATGTAACAGTGAGAAACGCACTGTCTTGGCGAAAGAAAGCGTTTTTGTACAACTTCATATAAATCGCTGTAACTTTTGATAGAAGACTCGGATACACATATTTATGGCTTTATCTTATAGAACTCAAGGTCCCCGTGCTGGGAAAATAGGTTTTGCAGCTGTTTGAGCTAAGATTTCCAAGTTATACACATAATGAAAACCTATACTTTGTTTCGGTCGAGTTCCCCATTCAAATGCATGTAACAGTGAGAAACGCACTGTCTTGGCGAAAGAAAGCGTTTTTGTACAACTTCATATAAATAGCTGTAACTTTTGATAGAAGACTCAGACAAACATGTTTATGGCTTTATCTTATAGAACTCAAGGATCCCGTGCTGGAAAACAGGTTTTGCAGCTGTTTGAGCTAAGATTTCCAAGTTATACACATAATGAAAACCTATACTTTGTTTCGGTCGAGTTCCCCATTCAAATGCATGTAACAGTGAGAAACGCACTGTCTTGGCGAAATAAAGCGTTTTTGTACAACTTCATATAAATCGCTGTAACTTTTGATAGAAGACTCAGACAAACATGTTTATGGCTTTATCTTATTAAACTCAAGGTCCCCGTGCTGGGAAAACAGGTTTTGCAGCTGTTTGAGCTAAGATTTCCAAGTTATACACATAATGAAAACCTATACTTTGTTTCGGTCGAGTTCCCCATTCAAATGCATGTAACAGTGAGAAACGCACTGTCTTGGCGAAATAAAGCGTTTTTGTACAACTTCATATAAATAGCTGTAACTTTTGATAGAAGACTCGGATACACATGTTTATGGCTTTATCTTATAGAACTCAAGGTCCCCGTGCTGGGAAAACAGGATTTGCAGCTGTTGGAGCTAAGATTTTCAAGTTATACACATAATGAAAACCTATACTTTGTTTCGGTTGAGTTCCCCATTCAAATGCATGTAACAGTGAGAAACGCACTGTCTTGGCGAAAGAAAGCGTTTTTGTACAACTTCATATAAATAGCTGTAACTTTTGATAGAAGACTCAGACAAACATGTTTATGGCTTTATCTTATAGAACTCAAGGTCCCCGTGCTGGCAAAATAGGTTTTGCAGCTGTTTGAGCTAAGATTTTCAAGTTATACACATAATGAAAACCTGTACTTTGTTTCGGTCGAGTTCCCCATTCAAATGCATGTAACAGTGAGAAACGCACTGTCTTGGCGAAAGAAAGCGTTTTTGTACAACTTCATATAAATAGCTGTAACTTTTGATAGAAGACTCGGATACACATGTTTATGGCTTTATCTTATAGAACTCAAGGTCCCCGTGCTGGGAAAACAGGTTTTGCAGCTGTTTGAGCTAAGATTTCCAAGTTATACACATAATGAAAACCTATACTTTGTTTCGGTCGAGTTCCCCATTCAAATGCATGTAACAGTGAGAAACGCACTGTCTTGGCGAAAGAAAGCGTTTTTGAACAACTTCATATAAATAGCTGTAACTTTTGATAGAAGACTCAGACAAACATATTTATGGCTTTATCTTATAGAACTCAAGGTCCCCGTGCTGGGAAAACAGGATTTGCAGCTGTTTGAGCTAAGATTTTCAAGTTATACACATAATGAAAACCTATACTTTGTTTCGGTCGAGTTCCCCATTCAAATGCATGTAACAGTGAGAAACGCACTGTCTTGGCGAAAGAAAGCGTTTTTGTACAACTTCATATAAATAGCTGTAACTTTTGATAGAAGACTCAGACAAACATGTTTATGGCTTTATCTTATAGAACTCAAGGATCCCGTGCTGGAAAACAGGTTTTGCAGCTGTTTGAGCTAAGATTTCCAAGTTATACACATAATGAAAACCTATACTTTGTTTCGGTCGAGTTCCCCATTCAAATGCATGTAACAGTGAGAAACGCACTGTCTTGGCGAAAGAAAGCGTTTTTGTACAACTTCATATAAATAGCTGTAACTTTTGATAGAAGACTCAGACAAACATGTTTATGGCTTTATCATATAGAACTCAAGGTCCCCGTGCTGGCAAAATAGGTTTTGCAGCTGTTTGAGCTAAGATTTCCAAGTTATACACATAATGAAAACCTATACTTTGTTTCGGTCGAGTTCCCCATTCAAATGCATGTAACAGTGAGAAACGCACTGTCTTGGCGAAATAAAGCGTTTTTGTACAACTTCATATAAATAGCTGTAACTTTTGATAGAAGACTCGGATACACATGTTTATGGCTTTATCTTATAGAACTCAAGGTCCCCGTGCTGGGAAAATAGGTTTTGCAGCTGTTTGAGCTAAGATTTCCAAGTTATACACATAATGAAAACCTATACTTTGTTTCGGTCGAGTTCCCCATTCAAATGCATGTAACAGTGAGAAACGCACTGTCTTGGCGAAAGAAAGCGTTTTTGAACAACTTCATATAAATAGCTGTAACTTTTGATAGAGGACTCAGACAAACATGTTTATGGCTTTATCTTATAGAACTCAAGGTCCCCGTGCTGGCAAAATAGGTTTTGCAGCTGTTTGAGCTAAGATTTCCAAGTTATACACATAATGAAAACCTATACTTTGTTTCGGTCGAGTTCCCCATTCAAATGCATGTAACAGTGAGAAACGCACTGTCTTGGCGAAAGAAAGCGTTTTTGTACAACTTCATATAAATAGCTGTAACTTTTGATAGAAGACTCAGACAAACATGTTTATGGCTTTATCTTATAGAACTCAAGGATCCCGTGCTGGAAAACAGGTTTTGCAGCTGTTTGAGCTAAGATTTCCAAGTTATACACATAATGAAAACCTATACTTTGTTTCGGTCGAGTTCCCCATTCAAATGCATGTAACAGTGAGAAACGCACTGTCTTGGCGAAATAAAGCGTTTTTGTACAACTTCATATAAATCGCTGTAACTTTTGATAGAAGACTCAGACAAACATGTTTATGGCTTTATCTTATTAAACTCAAGGTCCCCGTGCTGGGAAAACAGGTTTTGCAGCTGTTTGAGCTAAGATTTCCAAGTTATACACATAATGAAAACCTATACTTTGTTTCGGTCGAGTTCCCCATTCAAATGCATGTAACAGTGAGAAACGCACTGTCTTGGCGAAATAAAGCGTTTTTGTACAACTTCATATAAATAGCTGTAACTTTTGATAGAAGACTCGGATACACATGTTTATGGCTTTATCTTATAGAACTCAAGGTCCCCGTGCTGGGAAAACAGGATTTGCAGCTGTTGGAGCTAAGATTTTCAAGTTATACACATAATGAAAACCTATACTTTGTTTCGGTCGAGTTCCCCATTCAAATGCATGTAACAGTGAGAAACGCACTGTCTTGGCGAAAGAAAGCGTTTTTGTACAACTTCATATAAATAGCTGTAACTTTTGATAGAAGACTCAGACAAACATGTTTATGGCTTTATCATATAGAACTCAAGGTCCCCGTGCTGGCAAAATAGGTTTTGCAGCTGTTTGAGCTAAGATTTCCAAGTTATACACATAATGAAAACCTATACTTTGTTTCGGTCGAGTTCCCCATTCAAATGCATGTAACAGTGAGAAACGCACTGTCTTGGCGAAAGAAAGCGTTTTTGAACAACTTCATATAAATAGCTGTAACTTTTGATAGAAGACTCAGACAAACATATTTATGGCTTTATCTTATAGAACTCAAGGTCCCCGTGCTGGGAAAACAGGATTTGCAGCTGTTTGAGCTAAGATTTCCAAGTTATACACATAATGAAAACCTATACTTTGTTTCGGTCGAGTTCCCCATTCAAATGCATGTAACAGTGAGAAACGCACTGTCTTGGCGAAAGAAAGCGTTTTTGAACAACTTCATATAAATAGCTGTAACTTTTGATAGAAGACTCAGACAAACATGTTTATGGCTTTATCTTATAGAACTCAAGGTCCCCGTGCTGGGAAAACAGGATTTGCAGCTGTTGGAGCTAAGATTTTCAAGTTATACACATAATGAAAAACTATACTTTGTTTCGGTCGAGTTCCCCATTCAAATGCATGTAACAGTGAGAAACGCACTGTCTTGGCGAAAGAAAGCGTTTTTGTACAACTTCATATAAATCGCTGTAACTTTTGATAGAAGACTCAGACAAACATGTTTATGACTTTATCTTATAGAACTCAAGGTTCCCGTGCTGGGCAAACAGGATTTGCAGCTGTTGGAGCTAAGATTTTCAAGTTATACACATAATGAAAACCTATACTTTGTTTCGGTCGAGTTCCCCATTCAAATGCATGTAACAGTGAGAAACGCACTGTCTTGGCGAAAGAAAGCGTTTTTGTACAACTTCATATAAATAGCTGTAACTTTTGATAGAAGACTCAGACAAACATGTTTATGGCTTTATCTTATTAAACTCAAGGTCCCCGTGCTGGGAAAACAGGTTTTGCAGCTGTTTGAGCTAAGATTTCCATGTTATACACATAATGAAAACCTATACTTTGTTTCGGTCGAGTTCCCCATTCAAATGCATGTAACAGTGAGAAACGCACTGTCTTGGCGAAATAAAGCGTTTTTGTACAACTTCATATAAATAGCTGTAACTTTTGATAGAAGACTCGGATACACATGTTTATGGCTTTATCTTATAGAACTCAAGGTCCCCGTGCTGGGAAAACAGGATTTGCAGCTGTTGGAGCTAAGATTTTCAAGTTATACACATAATGAAAACCTATACTTTGTTTCGGTCGAGTTCCCCATTCAAATGCATGTAACAGTGAGAAACGCACTGTCTTGGCGAAAGAAAGCGTTTTTGTACAACTTCATATAAATAGCTGTAACTTTTGATAGAAGACTCAGACAAACATGTTTATGGCTTTATCATATAGAACTCAAGGTCCCCGTGCTGGCAAAATAGGTTTTGCAGCTGTTTGAGCTAAGATTTCCAAGTTATACACATAATGAAAACCTATACTTTGTTTCGGTCGAGTTCCCCATTCAAATGCATGTAACAGTGAGAAACGCACTGTCTTGGCGAAAGAAAGCGTTTTTGTACAACTTCATATAAATAGCTGTAACTTTTGATAGAAGACTCAGACAAACATGTTTATGGCTTTATCTTATAGAACTCAAGGATCCCGTGCTGGAAAACAGGTTTTGCAGCTGTTTGAGCTAAGATTTCCAAGTTATACACATAATGAAAACCTATACTTTGTTTCGGTCGAGTTCCCCATTCAAATGCATGTAACAGTGAGAAACGCACTGTCTTGGCGAAATAAAGCGTTTTTGTACAACTTCATATAAATCGCTGTAACTTTTGATAGAAGACTCAGACAAACATGTTTATGGCTTTATCTTATTAAACTCAAGGTCCCCGTGCTGGGAAAACAGGTTTTGCAGCTGTTTGAGCTAAGATTTCCAAGTTATACACATAATGAAAACCTATACTTTGTTTCGGTCGAGTTCCCCATTCAAATGCATGTAACAGTGAGAAACGCACTGTCTTGGCGAAATAAAGCGTTTTTGTACAACTTCATATAAATAGCTGTAACTTTTGATAGAAGACTCGGATACACATGTTTATGGCTTTATCTTATAGAACTCAAGGTCCCCGTGCTGGGAAAACAGGATTTGCAGCTGTTGGAGCTAAGATTTTCAAGTTATACACATAATGAAAACCTATACTTTGTTTCGGTCGAGTTCCCCATTCAAATGCATGTAACAGTGAGAAACGCACTGTCTTGGCGAAAGAAAGCGTTTTTGTACAACTTCATATAAATAGCTGTAACTTTTGATAGAAGACTCGGATACACATGTTTATGGCTTTATCTTATAGAACTCAAGGTCCCCGTGCTGGGAAAATAGGTTTTGCAGCTGTTTGAGCTAAGATTTCCAAGTTATACACATAATGAAAACCTATACTTTGTTTCGGTCGAGTTCCCCATTCAAATGCATGTAACAGTGAGAAACGCACTGTCTTGGCGAAAGAAAGCGTTTTTGAACAACTTCATATAAATAGCTGTAACTTTTGATAGAAGACTCAGACAAACATATTTATGGCTTTATCTTATAGAACTCAAGGTCCCCGTGCTGGGAAAACAGGATTTGCAGCTGTTTGAGCTAAGATTTTCAAGTTATACACATAATGAAAACCTATACTTTGTTTCGGTCGAGTTCCCCATTCAAATGCATGTAACAGTGAGAAACGCACTGTCTTGGCGAAAGAAAGCGTTTTTGTACAACTTCATATAAATAGCTGTAACTTTTGATAGAAGACTCAGACAAACATGTTTATGGCTTTATCTTATAGAACTCAAGGATCCCGTGCTGGAAAACAGGTTTTGCAGCTGTTTGAGCTAAGATTTCCAAGTTATACACATAATGAAAACCTATACTTTGTTTCGGTCGAGTTCCCCATTCAAATGCATGTAACAGTGAGAAACGCACTGTCTTGGCGAAAGAAAGCGTTTTTGTACAACTTCATATAAATCGCTGTAACTTTTGATAGAAGACTCAGACAAACATGTTTATGGCTTTATCTTATAGAACTCAAGGTCCCCGTGCTGGGCAAACAGGATTTGCAGCTGTTGGAGCTAAGATTTTCAAGTTATACACATAATGAAAACCTATACTTTGTTTCGGTCGAGTTCCCCATTCAAATGCATGTAACAGTGAGAAACGCACTGTCTTGGCGAAAGAAAGCGTTTTTGTACAACTTCATATAAATAGCTGTAACTTTTGATAGAAGACTCAGACAAACATGTTTATGGCTTTATCATATAGAACTCAAGGTCCCCGTGCTGGCAAAATAGGTTTTGCAGCTGTTTGAGCTAAGATTTCCAAGTTATACACATAATGAAAACCTATACTTTGTTTCGGTCGAGTTCCCCATTCAAATGCATGTAACAGTGAGAAACGCACTGTCTTGGCGAAAGAAAGCGTTTTTGTACAACTTCATATAAATAGCTGTAACTTTTGATAGAAGACTCGGATACACATGTTTATGGCTTTATCTTATAGAACTCAAGGTCCCCGTGCTGGGAAAACAGGTTTTGCAGCTGTTTGAGCTAAGATTTCCAAGTTATACACATAATGAAAACCTATACTTTGTTTCGGTCGAGTTCCCCATTCAAATGCATGTAACAGTGAGAAACGCACTGTCTTGGCGAAAGAAAGCGTTTTTGAACAACTTCATATAAATAGCTGTAACTTTTGATAGAAGACTCAGACAAACATATTTATGGCTTTATCTTATAGAACTCAAGGTCCCCGTGCTGGGAAAACAGGATTTGCAGCTGTTTGAGCTAAGATTTTCAAGTTATACACATAATGAAAACCTATACTTTGTTTCGGTCGAGTTCCCCATTCAAATGCATGTAACAGTGAGAAACGCACTGTCTTGGCGAAAGAAAGCGTTTTTGTACAACTTCATATAAATAGCTGTAACTTTTGATAGAAGACTCAGACAAACATGTTTATGACTTTATCTTATAGAACTCAAGGTTCCCGTGCTGGGCAAACAGGATTTGCAGCTGTTGGAGCTAAGATTTCCAAGTTATACACATAATGAAAACCTATACTTTGTTTCGGTCGAGTTCCCCATTCAAATGCATGTAACAGTGAGAAACGCACTGTCTTGGCGAAAGAAAGCGTTTTTGTACAACTTCATATAAATAGCTGTAACTTTTGATAGAAGACTCAGACAAACATGTTTATGGCTTTATCTTATAGAACTCAAGGATCCCGTGCTGGAAAACAGGTTTTGCAGCTGTTTGAGCTAAGATTTCCAAGTTATACACATAATGAAAACCTATACTTTGTTTCGGTCGAGTTCCCCATTCAAATGCATGTAACAGTGAGAAACGCACTGTCTTGGCGAAATAAAGCGTTTTTGTACAACTTCATATAAATCGCTGTAACTTTTGATAGAAGACTCAGACAAACATGTTTATGGCTTTATCTTATTAAACTCAAGGTCCCCGTGCTGGGAAAACAGGTTTTGCAGCTGTTTGAGCTAAGATTTCCAAGTTATACACATAATGAAAACCTATACTTTGTTTCGGTCGAGTTCCCCATTCAAATGCATGTAACAGTGAGAAACGCACTGTCTTGGCGAAATAAAGCGTTTTTGTACAACTTCATATAAATCGCTGTAACTTTTGATAGAAGACTCAGACAAACATGTTTATGGCTTTATCTTATTAAACTCAAGGTCCCCGTGCTGGGAAAACAGGTTTTGCAGCTGTTTGAGCTAAGATTTCCAAGTTATACACATAATGAAAACCTATACTTTGTTTCGGTCGAGTTCCCCATTCAAATGCATGTAACAGTGAGAAACGCACTGTCTTGGCGAAATAAAGCGTTTTTGTACAACTTCATATAAATAGCTGTAACTTTTGATAGAAGACTCGGATACACATGTTTATGGCTTTATCTTATAGAACTCAAGGTCCCCGTGCTGGGAAAACAGGATTTGCAGCTGTTGGAGCTAAGATTTTCAAGTTATACACATAATGAAAACCTATACTTTGTTTCGGTCGAGTTCCCCATTCAAATGCATGTAACAGTGAGAAACGCACTGTCTTGGCGAAAGAAAGCGTTTTTGTACAACTTCATATAAATAGCTGTAACTTTTGATAGAAGACTCGGATACACATGTTTATGGCTTTATCTTATAGAACTCAAGGTCCCCGTGCTGGGAAAATAGGTTTTGCAGCTGTTTGAGCTAAGATTTCCAAGTTATACACATAATGAAAACCTATACTTTGTTTCGGTCGAGTTCCCCATTCAAATGCATGTAACAGTGAGAAACGCACTGTCTTGGCGAAAGAAAGCGTTTTTGAACAACTTCATATAAATAGCTGTAACTTTTGATAGAAGACTCAGACAAACATATTTATGGCTTTATCTTATAGAACTCAAGGTCCCCGTGCTGGGAAAACAGGATTTGCAGCTGTTTGAGCTAAGATTTTCAAGTTATACACATAATGAAAACCTATACTTTGTTTCGGTCGAGTTCCCCATTCAAATGCATGTAACAGTGAGAAACGCACTGTCTTGGCGAAAGAAAGCGTTTTTGTACAACTTCATATAAATAGCTGTAACTTTTGATAGAAGACTCAGACAAACATGTTTATGGCTTTATCTTATAGAACTCAAGGATCCCGTGCTGGAAAACAGGTTTTGCAGCTGTTTGAGCTAAGATTTCCAAGTTATACACATAATGAAAACCTATACTTTGTTTCGGTCGAGTTCCCCATTCAAATGCATGTAACAGTGAGAAACGCACTGTCTTGGCGAAAGAAAGCGTTTTTGTACAACTTCATATAAATCGCTGTAACTTTTGATAGAAGACTCAGACAAACATGTTTATGGCTTTATCTTATAGAACTCAAGGTCCCCGTGCTGGGCAAACAGGATTTGCAGCTGTTGGAGCTAAGATTTTCAAGTTATACACATAATGAAAACCTATACTTTGTTTCGGTCGAGTTCCCCATTCAAATGCATGTAACAGTGAGAAACGCACTGTCTTGGCGAAAGAAAGCGTTTTTGTACAACTTCATATAAATAGCTGTAACTTTTGATAGAAGACTCAGACAAACATGTTTATGGCTTTATCATATAGAACTCAAGGTCCCCGTGCTGGCAAAATAGGTTTTGCAGCTGTTTGAGCTAAGATTTCCAAGTTATACACATAATGAAAACCTATACTTTGTTTCGGTCGAGTTCCCCATTCAAATGCATGTAACAGTGAGAAACGCACTGTCTTGGCGAAATAAAGCGTTTTTGTACAACTTCATATAAATCGCTGTAACTTTTGATAGAAGACTCAGACAAACATGTTTATGGCTTTATCTTATTAAACTCAAGGTCCCCGTGCTGGGAAAACAGGTTTTGCAGCTGTTTGAGCTAAGATTTCCAAGTTATACACATAATGAAAACCTATACTTTGTTTCGGTCGAGTTCCCCATTCAAATGCATGTAACAGTGAGAAACGCACTGTCTTGGCGAAATAAAGCGTTTTTGTACAACTTCATATAAATCGCTGTAACTTTTGATAGAAGACTCAGACAAACATGTTTATGGCTTTATCTTATTAAACTCAAGGTCCCCGTGCTGGGAAAACAGGTTTTGCAGCTGTTTGAGCTAAGATTTCCAAGTTATACACATAATGAAAACCTATACTTTGTTTCGGTCGAGTTCCCCATTCAAATGCATGTAACAGTGAGAAACGCACTGTCTTGGCGAAATAAAGCGTTTTTGTACAACTTCATATAAATAGCTGTAACTTTTGATAGAAGACTCGGATACACATGTTTATGGCTTTATCTTATAGAACTCAAGGTCCCCGTGCTGGGAAAACAGGATTTGCAGCTGTTGGAGCTAAGATTTTCAAGTTATACACATAATGAAAACCTATACTTTGTTTCGGTCGAGTTCCCCATTCAAATGCATGTAACAGTGAGAAACGCACTGTCTTGGCGAAAGAAAGCGTTTTTGTACAACTTCATATAAATAGCTGTAACTTTTGATAGAAGACTCGGATACACATGTTTATGGCTTTATCTTATAGAACTCAAGGTCCCCGTGCTGGGAAAATAGGTTTTGCAGCTGTTTGAGCTAAGATTTCCAAGTTATACACATAATGAAAACCTATACTTTGTTTCGGTCGAGTTCCCCATTCAAATGCATGTAACAGTGAGAAACGCACTGTCTTGGCGAAAGAAAGCGTTTTTGAACAACTTCATATAAATAGCTGTAACTTTTGATAGAAGACTCAGACAAACATATTTATGGCTTTATCTTATAGAACTCAAGGTCCCCGTGCTGGGAAAACAGGATTTGCAGCTGTTTGAGCTAAGATTTTCAAGTTATACACATAATGAAAACCTATACTTTGTTTCGGTCGAGTTCCCCATTCAAATGCATGTAACAGTGAGAAACGCACTGTCTTGGCGAAAGAAAGCGTTTTTGTACAACTTCATATAAATAGCTGTAACTTTTGATAGAAGACTCAGACAAACATGTTTATGGCTTTATCTTATAGAACTCAAGGATCCCGTGCTGGAAAACAGGTTTTGCAGCTGTTTGAGCTAAGATTTCCAAGTTATACACATAATGAAAACCTATACTTTGTTTCGGTCGAGTTCCCCATTCAAATGCATGTAACAGTGAGAAACGCACTGTCTTGGCGAAAGAAAGCGTTTTTGTACAACTTCATATAAATCGCTGTAACTTTTGATAGAAGACTCAGACAAACATGTTTATGGCTTTATCTTATAGAACTCAAGGTCCCCGTGCTGGGCAAACAGGATTTGCAGCTGTTGGAGCTAAGATTTTCAAGTTATACACATAATGAAAACCTATACTTTGTTTCGGTCGAGTTCCCCATTCAAATGCATGTAACAGTGAGAAACGCACTGTCTTGGCGAAAGAAAGCGTTTTTGTACAACTTCATATAAATAGCTGTAACTTTTGATAGAAGACTCAGACAAACATGTTTATGGCTTTATCATATAGAACTCAAGGTCCCCGTGCTGGCAAAATAGGTTTTGCAGCTGTTTGAGCTAAGATTTCCAAGTTATACACATAATGAAAACCTATACTTTGTTTCGGTCGAGTTCCCCATTCAAATGCATGTAACAGTGAGAAACGCACTGTCTTGGCGAAAGAAAGCGTTTTTGTACAACTTCATATAAATAGCTGTAACTTTTGATAGAAGACTCGGATACACATGTTTATGGCTTTATCTTATAGAACTCAAGGTCCCCGTGCTGGGAAAACAGGTTTTGCAGCTGTTTGAGCTAAGATTTCCAAGTTATACACATAATGAAAACCTATACTTTGTTTCGGTCGAGTTCCCCATTCAAATGCATGTAACAGTGAGAAACGCACTGTCTTGGCGAAAGAAAGCGTTTTTGAACAACTTCATATAAATAGCTGTAACTTTTGATAGAAGACTCAGACAAACATATTTATGGCTTTATCTTATAGAACTCAAGGTCCCCGTGCTGGGAAAACAGGATTTGCAGCTGTTTGAGCTAAGATTTTCAAGTTATACACATAATGAAAACCTATACTTTGTTTCGGTCGAGTTCCCCATTCAAATGCATGTAACAGTGAGAAACGCACTGTCTTGGCGAAAGAAAGCGTTTTTGTACAACTTCATATAAATAGCTGTAACTTTTGATAGAAGACTCAGACAAACATGTTTATGGCTTTATCTTATAGAACTCAAGGATCCCGTGCTGGAAAACAGGTTTTGCAGCTGTTTGAGCTAAGATTTCCAAGTTATACACATAATGAAAACCTATACTTTGTTTCGGTCGAGTTCCCCATTCAAATGCATGTAACAGTGAGAAACGCACTGTCTTGGCGAAAGAAAGCGTTTTTGTACAACTTCATATAAATCGCTGTAACTTTTGATAGAAGACTCGGATACACATATTTATGGCTTTATCTTATAGAACTCAAGGTCCCCGTGCTGGGAAAATAGGTTTTGCAGCTGTTTGAGCTAAGATTTCCAAGTTATACACATAATGAAAACCTATACTTTGTTTCGGTCGAGTTCCCCATTCAAATGCATGTAACAGTGAGAAACGCACTGTCTTGGCGAAAGAAAGCGTTTTTGTACAACTTCATATAAATAGCTGTAACTTTTGATAGAAGACTCAGACAAACATGTTTATGGCTTTATCTTATAGAACTCAAGGATCCCGTGCTGGAAAACAGGTTTTGCAGCTGTTTGAGCTAAGATTTCCAAGTTATACACATAATGAAAACCTATACTTTGTTTCGGTCGAGTTCCCCATTCAAATGCATGTAACAGTGAGAAACGCACTGTCTTGGCGAAATAAAGCGTTTTTGTACAACTTCATATAAATCGCTGTAACTTTTGATAGAAGACTCAGACAAACATGTTTATGGCTTTATCTTATTAAACTCAAGGTCCCCGTGCTGGGAAAACAGGTTTTGCAGCTGTTTGAGCTAAGATTTCCAAGTTATACACATAATGAAAACCTATACTTTGTTTCGGTCGAGTTCCCCATTCAAATGCATGTAACAGTGAGAAACGCACTGTCTTGGCGAAATAAAGCGTTTTTGTACAACTTCATATAAATAGCTGTAACTTTTGATAGAAGACTCGGATACACATGTTTATGGCTTTATCTTATAGAACTCAAGGTCCCCGTGCTGGGAAAACAGGATTTGCAGCTGTTGGAGCTAAGATTTTCAAGTTATACACATAATGAAAACCTATACTTTGTTTCGGTTGAGTTCCCCATTCAAATGCATGTAACAGTGAGAAACGCACTGTCTTGGCGAAAGAAAGCGTTTTTGTACAACTTCATATAAATAGCTGTAACTTTTGATAGAAGACTCAGACAAACATGTTTATGGCTTTATCTTATAGAACTCAAGGTCCCCGTGCTGGCAAAATAGGTTTTGCAGCTGTTTGAGCTAAGATTTTCAAGTTATACACATAATGAAAACCTGTACTTTGTTTCGGTCGAGTTCCCCATTCAAATGCATGTAACAGTGAGAAACGCACTGTCTTGGCGAAAGAAAGCGTTTTTGTACAACTTCATATAAATAGCTGTAACTTTTGATAGAAGACTCGGATACACATGTTTATGGCTTTATCTTATAGAACTCAAGGTCCCCGTGCTGGGAAAACAGGTTTTGCAGCTGTTTGAGCTAAGATTTCCAAGTTATACACATAATGAAAACCTATACTTTGTTTCGGTCGAGTTCCCCATTCAAATGCATGTAACAGTGAGAAACGCACTGTCTTGGCGAAAGAAAGCGTTTTTGAACAACTTCATATAAATAGCTGTAACTTTTGATAGAAGACTCAGACAAACATATTTATGGCTTTATCTTATAGAACTCAAGGTCCCCGTGCTGGGAAAACAGGATTTGCAGCTGTTTGAGCTAAGATTTTCAAGTTATACACATAATGAAAACCTATACTTTGTTTCGGTCGAGTTCCCCATTCAAATGCATGTAACAGTGAGAAACGCACTGTCTTGGCGAAAGAAAGCGTTTTTGTACAACTTCATATAAATAGCTGTAACTTTTGATAGAAGACTCAGACAAACATGTTTATGGCTTTATCTTATAGAACTCAAGGATCCCGTGCTGGAAAACAGGTTTTGCAGCTGTTTGAGCTAAGATTTCCAAGTTATACACATAATGAAAACCTATACTTTGTTTCGGTCGAGTTCCCCATTCAAATGCATGTAACAGTGAGAAACGCACTGTCTTGGCGAAAGAAAGCGTTTTTGTACAACTTCATATAAATAGCTGTAACTTTTGATAGAAGACTCAGACAAACATGTTTATGGCTTTATCATATAGAACTCAAGGTCCCCGTGCTGGCAAAATAGGTTTTGCAGCTGTTTGAGCTAAGATTTCCAAGTTATACACATAATGAAAACCTATACTTTGTTTCGGTCGAGTTCCCCATTCAAATGCATGTAACAGTGAGAAACGCACTGTCTTGGCGAAATAAAGCGTTTTTGTACAACTTCATATAAATAGCTGTAACTTTTGATAGAAGACTCGGATACACATGTTTATGGCTTTATCTTATAGAACTCAAGGTCCCCGTGCTGGGAAAATAGGTTTTGCAGCTGTTTGAGCTAAGATTTCCAAGTTATACACATAATGAAAACCTATACTTTGTTTCGGTCGAGTTCCCCATTCAAATGCATGTAACAGTGAGAAACGCACTGTCTTGGCGAAAGAAAGCGTTTTTGAACAACTTCATATAAATAGCTGTAACTTTTGATAGAGGACTCAGACAAACATGTTTATGGCTTTATCTTATAGAACTCAAGGTCCCCGTGCTGGCAAAATAGGTTTTGCAGCTGTTTGAGCTAAGATTTCCAAGTTATACACATAATGAAAACCTATACTTTGTTTCGGTCGAGTTCCCCATTCAAATGCATGTAACAGTGAGAAACGCACTGTCTTGGCGAAAGAAAGCGTTTTTGTACAACTTCATATAAATAGCTGTAACTTTTGATAGAAGACTCAGACAAACATGTTTATGGCTTTATCTTATAGAACTCAAGGATCCCGTGCTGGAAAACAGGTTTTGCAGCTGTTTGAGCTAAGATTTCCAAGTTATACACATAATGAAAACCTATACTTTGTTTCGGTCGAGTTCCCCATTCAAATGCATGTAACAGTGAGAAACGCACTGTCTTGGCGAAATAAAGCGTTTTTGTACAACTTCATATAAATCGCTGTAACTTTTGATAGAAGACTCAGACAAACATGTTTATGGCTTTATCTTATTAAACTCAAGGTCCCCGTGCTGGGAAAACAGGTTTTGCAGCTGTTTGAGCTAAGATTTCCAAGTTATACACATAATGAAAACCTATACTTTGTTTCGGTCGAGTTCCCCATTCAAATGCATGTAACAGTGAGAAACGCACTGTCTTGGCGAAATAAAGCGTTTTTGTACAACTTCATATAAATAGCTGTAACTTTTGATAGAAGACTCGGATACACATGTTTATGGCTTTATCTTATAGAACTCAAGGTCCCCGTGCTGGGAAAACAGGATTTGCAGCTGTTGGAGCTAAGATTTTCAAGTTATACACATAATGAAAACCTATACTTTGTTTCGGTCGAGTTCCCCATTCAAATGCATGTAACAGTGAGAAACGCACTGTCTTGGCGAAAGAAAGCGTTTTTGTACAACTTCATATAAATAGCTGTAACTTTTGATAGAAGACTCAGACAAACATGTTTATGGCTTTATCATATAGAACTCAAGGTCCCCGTGCTGGCAAAATAGGTTTTGCAGCTGTTTGAGCTAAGATTTCCAAGTTATACACATAATGAAAACCTATACTTTGTTTCGGTCGAGTTCCCCATTCAAATGCATGTAACAGTGAGAAACGCACTGTCTTGGCGAAAGAAAGCGTTTTTGAACAACTTCATATAAATAGCTGTAACTTTTGATAGAAGACTCAGACAAACATATTTATGGCTTTATCTTATAGAACTCAAGGTCCCCGTGCTGGGAAAACAGGATTTGCAGCTGTTTGAGCTAAGATTTCCAAGTTATACACATAATGAAAACCTATACTTTGTTTCGGTCGAGTTCCCCATTCAAATGCATGTAACAGTGAGAAACGCACTGTCTTGGCGAAAGAAAGCGTTTTTGAACAACTTCATATAAATAGCTGTAACTTTTGATAGAAGACTCAGACAAACATGTTTATGGCTTTATCTTATAGAACTCAAGGTCCCCGTGCTGGGAAAACAGGATTTGCAGCTGTTGGAGCTAAGATTTTCAAGTTATACACATAATGAAAAACTATACTTTGTTTCGGTCGAGTTCCCCATTCAAATGCATGTAACAGTGAGAAACGCACTGTCTTGGCGAAAGAAAGCGTTTTTGTACAACTTCATATAAATCGCTGTAACTTTTGATAGAAGACTCAGACAAACATGTTTATGACTTTATCTTATAGAACTCAAGGTTCCCGTGCTGGGCAAACAGGATTTGCAGCTGTTGGAGCTAAGATTTTCAAGTTATACACATAATGAAAACCTATACTTTGTTTCGGTCGAGTTCCCCATTCAAATGCATGTAACAGTGAGAAACGCACTGTCTTGGCGAAAGAAAGCGTTTTTGTACAACTTCATATAAATAGCTGTAACTTTTGATAGAAGACTCAGACAAACATGTTTATGGCTTTATCTTATTAAACTCAAGGTCCCCGTGCTGGGAAAACAGGTTTTGCAGCTGTTTGAGCTAAGATTTCCATGTTATACACATAATGAAAACCTATACTTTGTTTCGGTCGAGTTCCCCATTCAAATGCATGTAACAGTGAGAAACGCACTGTCTTGGCGAAATAAAGCGTTTTTGTACAACTTCATATAAATAGCTGTAACTTTTGATAGAAGACTCGGATACACATGTTTATGGCTTTATCTTATAGAACTCAAGGTCCCCGTGCTGGGAAAACAGGATTTGCAGCTGTTGGAGCTAAGATTTTCAAGTTATACACATAATGAAAACCTATACTTTGTTTCGGTCGAGTTCCCCATTCAAATGCATGTAACAGTGAGAAACGCACTGTCTTGGCGAAAGAAAGCGTTTTTGTACAACTTCATATAAATAGCTGTAACTTTTGATAGAAGACTCAGACAAACATGTTTATGGCTTTATCATATAGAACTCAAGGTCCCCGTGCTGGCAAAATAGGTTTTGCAGCTGTTTGAGCTAAGATTTCCAAGTTATACACATAATGAAAACCTATACT
Source organism: Aulonocara stuartgranti (assembly GCF_965226115.1). NCBI lineage: Eukaryota > Metazoa > Chordata > Actinopteri > Cichliformes > Cichlidae > Aulonocara > Aulonocara stuartgranti. Next base: position 28,043,909 of record NC_138959.1, read on the forward strand.
TTGTTTCGGTCGAGTTCCCCATTCAAATGCATGTAACAGTGAGAAACGCACTGTCTTGGCGAAAGAAAGCGTTTTTGTACAACTTCATATAAATCGCTGTAACTTTTGATAGAAGACTCGGATACACATGTTTATGGCTTTATCTTATAGAACTCAAGGTCCCCGTGCTGGGAAAATAGGTTTTGCAGCTGTTTGAGCTAAGATTTCCAAGTTATACACATAATGAAAACCTATACTTTGTTTCGGTCGAGTTCCCCATTCAAATGCATGTAACAGTGAGAAACGCACTGTCTTGGCGAAAGAAAGCGTTTTTGAACAACTTCATATAAATAGCTGTAACTTTTGATAGAAGACTCAGACAAACATGTTTATGGCTTTATCTTATAGAACTCAAGGTCCCCGTGCTGGCAAAATAGGTTTTGCAGCTGTTTGAGCTAAGATTTCCAAGTTATACACATAATGAAAACCTATACTTTGTTTCGGTCGAGTTCCCCATTCAAATGCATGTAACAGTGAGAAACGCACTGTCTTGGCGAAAGAAAGCGTTTTTGTACAACTTCATATAAATAGCTGTAACTTTTGATAGAAGACTCAGACAAACATGTTTATGGCTTTGTCTTATAGAACTCAATATCCCCGTGCTGGAAAACAGGTTTTGCAGCTGTTTGAGCTAAGATTTCCAAGTTATACACATAATGAAAACCTATACTTTGTTTCGGTCGAGTTCCCCATTCAAATGCATGTAACAGTGAGAAACGCACTGTCTTGGCGAAATAAAGCGTTTTTGTACAACTTCATATAAATCGCTGTAACTTTTGATAGAAGACTCAGACAAACATGTTTATGGCTTTATCTTATTAAACTCAAGGTCCCCGTGCTGGGAAAACAGGTTTTGCAGCTGTTTGAGCTAAGATTTCCAAGTTATACACATAATGAAAACCTATACTTTGTTTCGGTCGAGTTCCCCATTCAAATGCATGTAACAGTGAGAAACGCACTGTCTTGGCGAAATAAAGCGTTTTTGTACAACTTCATATAAATAGCTGTAACTTTTGATAGAAGACTCGGATACACATGTTTATGGCTTTATCTTATAGAACTCAAGGTCCCCGTGCTGGGAAAACAGGATTTGCAGCTGTTGGAGCTAAGATTTTCAAGTTATACACATAATGAAAACCTATACTTTGTTTCGGTTGAGTTCCCCATTCAAATGCATGTAACAGTGAGAAACGCACTGTCTTGGCGAAAGAAAGCGTTTTTGTACAACTTCATATAAATAGCTGTAACTTTTGATAGAAGACTCAGACAAACATGTTTATGGCTTTATCTTATAGAACTCAAGGTCCCCGTGCTGGCAAAATAGGTTTTGCAGCTGTTTGAGCTAAGATTTTCAAGTTATACACATAATGAAAACCTGTACTTTGTTTCGGTCGAGTTCCCCATTCAAATGCATGTAACAGTGAGAAACGCACTGTCTTGGCGAAAGAAAGCGTTTTTGTACAACTTCATATAAATAGCTGTAACTTTTGATAGAAGACTCGGATACACATGTTTATGGCTTTATCTTATAGAACTCAAGGTCCCCGTGCTGGGAAAACAGGTTTTGCAGCTGTTTGAGCTAAGATTTCCAAGTTATACACATAATGAAAACCTATACTTTGTTTCGGTCGAGTTCCCCATTCAAATGCATGTAACAGTGAGAAACGCACTGTCTTGGCGAAAGAAAGCGTTTTTGAACAACTTCATATAAATAGCTGTAACTTTTGATAGAAGACTCAGACAAACATATTTATGGCTTTATCTTATAGAACTCAAGGTCCCCGTGCTGGGAAAACAGGATTTGCAGCTGTTTGAGCTAAGATTTTCAAGTTATACACATAATGAAAACCTATACTTTGTTTCGGTCGAGTTCCCCATTCAAATGCATGTAACAGTGAGAAACGCACTGTCTTGGCGAAAGAAAGCGTTTTTGTACAACTTCATATAAATAGCTGTAACTTTTGATAGAAGACTCAGACAAACATGTTTATGGCTTTATCTTATAGAACTCAAGGATCCCGTGCTGGAAAACAGGTTTTGCAGCTGTTTGAGCTAAGATTTCCAAGTTATACACATAATGAAAACCTATACTTTGTTTCGGTCGAGTTCCCCATTCAAATGCATGTAACAGTGAGAAACGCACTGTCTTGGCGAAAGAAAGCGTTTTTGAACAACTTCATATAAATAGCTGTAACTTTTGATAGAAGACTCAGACAAACATGTTTATGGCTTTATCATATAGAACTCAAGGTCCCCGTGCTGGCAAAATAGGTTTTGCAGCTGTTTGAGCTAAGATTTCCAAGTTATACACATAATGAAAACCTATACTTTGTTTCGGTCGAGTTCCCCATTCAAATGCATGTAACAGTGAGAAACGCACTGTCTTGGCGAAAGAAAGCGTTTTTGTACAACTTCATAGAAATAGCTGTAACTTTTGATAGAAGACTCGGATACACATGTTTATGGCTTTATCTTATAGAACTCAAGGTCCCCGTGCTGGCAAAATAGGTTTTGCAGCTGTTTGAGCTAAGATTTCCAAGTTATACACATAATGAAAACCTATACTTTGTTTCGGTCGAGTTCCCCATTCAAATGCATGTAACAGTGAGAAACGCACTGTCTTGGCGAAAGAAAGCGTTTTTGTACAACTTCATATAAATAGCTGTAACTTTTGATAGAAGACTCAGACAAACATGTTTATGGCTTTATCTTATAGAACTCAAGGATCCCGTGCTGGAAAACAGGTTTTGCAGCTGTTTGAGCTAAGATTTCCAAGTTATACACATAATGAAAACCTATACTTTGTTTCGGTCGAGTTCCCCATTCAAATGCATGTAACAGTGAGAAACGCACTGTCTTGGCGAAATAAAGCGTTTTTGTACTTCATATAAATCGCTGTAACTTTTGATAGAAGACTCAGACAAACATGTTTATGGCTTTATCTTATTAAACTCAAGGTCCCCGTGCTGGGAAAACAGGTTTTGCAGCTGTTTGAGCTAAGATTTCCAAGTTATACACATAATGAAAACCTATACTTTGTTTCGGTCGAGTTCCCCATTCAAATGCATGTAACAGTGAGAAACGCACTGTCTTGGCGAAATAAAGCGTTTTTGTACAACTTCATATAAATAGCTGTAACTTTTGATAGAAGACTCGGATACACATGTTTATGGCTTTATCTTATAGAACTCAAGGTCCCCGTGCTGGGAAAACAGGATTTGCAGCTGTTGGAGCTAAGATTTTCAAGTTATACACATAATGAAAACCTATACTTTGTTTCGGTTGAGTTCCCCATTCAAATGCATGTAACAGTGAGAAACGCACTGTCTTGGCGAAAGAAAGCGTTTTTGTACAACTTCATATAAATAGCTGTAACTTTTGATAGAAGACTCAGACAAACATGTTTATGGCTTTATCTTATAGAACTCAAGGTCCCCGTGCTGGCAAAATAGGTTTTGCAGCTGTTTGAGCTAAGATTTTCAAGTTATACACATAATGAAAACCTGTACTTTGTTTCGGTCGAGTTCCCCATTCAAATGCATGTAACAGTGAGAAACGCACTGTCTTGGCGAAAGAAAGCGTTTTTGTACAACTTCATATAAATAGCTGTAACTTTTGATAGAAGACTCGGATACACATGTTTATGGCTTTATCTTATAGAACTCAAGGTCCCCGTGCTGGGAAAACAGGTTTTGCAGCTGTTTGAGCTAAGATTTCCAAGTTATACACATAATGAAAACCTATACTTTGTTTCGGTCGAGTTCCCCATTCAAATGCATGTAACAGTGAGAAACGCACTGTCTTGGCGAAAGAAAGCGTTTTTGAACAACTTCATATAAATAGCTGTAACTTTTGATAGAAGACTCAGACAAACATATTTATGGCTTTATCTTATAGAACTCAAGGTCCCCGTGCTGGGAAAACAGGTTTTGCAGCTGTTTGAGCTAAGATTTTCAAGTTATACACATAATGAAAACCTATACTTTGTTTCGGTCGAGTTCCCCATTCAAATGCATGTAACAGTGAGAAACGCACTGTCTTGGCGAAAGAAAGCGTTTTTGTACAACTTCATATAAATAGCTGTAACTTTTGATAGAAGACTCAGACAAACATGTTTATGGCTTTATCTTATAGAACTCAAGGATCCCGTGCTGGAAAACAGGTTTTGCAGCTGTTTGAGCTAAGATTTCCAAGTTATACACATAATGAAAACCTATACTTTGTTTCGGTCGAGTTCCCCATTCAAATGCATGTAACAGTGAGAAACGCACTGTCTTGGCGAAAGAAAGCGTTTTTGAACAACTTCATATAAATAGCTGTAACTTTTGATAGAAGACTCAGACAAACATGTTTATGGCTTTATCATATAGAACTCAAGGTCCCCGTGCTGGCAAAATAGGTTTTGCAGCTGTTTGAGCTAAGATTTCCAAGTTATACACATAATGAAAACCTATACTTTGTTTCGGTCGAGTTCCCCATTCAAATGCATGTAACAGTGAGAAACGCACTGTCTTGGCGAAAGAAAGCGTTTTTGTACAACTTCATATAAATAGCTGTAACTTTTGATAGAAGACTCGGATACACATGTTTATGGCTTTATCTTATAGAACTCAAGGTCCCCGTGCTGGGAAAATAGGTTTTGCAGCTGTTTGAGCTAAGATTTCCAAGTTATACACATAATGAAAACCTATACTTTGTTTCGGTCGAGTTCCCCATTCAAATGCATGTAACAGTGAGAAACGCACTGTCTTGGCGAAAGAAAGCGTTTTTGAACAACTTCATATAAATAGCTGTAACTTTTGATAGAGGACTCAGACAAACATGTTTATGGCTTTATCTTATAGAACTCAAGGTCCCCGTGCTGGCAAAATAGGTTTTGCAGCTGTTTGAGCTAAGATTTCCAAGTTATACACATAATGAAAACCTATACTTTGTTTCGGTCGAGTTCCCCATTCAAATGCATGTAACAGTGAGAAACGCACTGTCTTGGCGAAAGAAAGCGTTTTTGTACAACTTCATATAAATAGCTGTAACTTTTGATAGAAGACTCAGACAAACATGTTTATGGCTTTATCTTATAGAACTCAAGGATCCCGTGCTGGAAAACAGGTTTTGCAGCTGTTTGAGCTAAGATTTCCAAGTTATACACATAATGAAAACCTATACTTTGTTTCGGTCGAGTTCCCCATTCAAATGCATGTAACAGTGAGAAACGCACTGTCTTGGCGAAAGAAAGCGTTTTTGTACAACTTCATATAAATAGCTGTAACTTTTGATAGAAGACTCGGATACACATGTTTATGGCTTTATCTTATAGAACTCAAGGTCCCCGTGCTGGGAAAATAGGTTTTGCAGCTGTTTGAGCTAAGATTTCCAAGTTATACACATAATGAAAACCTATACTTTGTTTCGGTCGAGTTCCCCATTCAAATGCATGTAACAGTGAGAAACGCACTGTCTTGGCGAAAGAAAGCGTTTTTGAACAACTTCATATAAATAGCTGTAACTTTTGATAGAAGACTCAGACAAACATATTTATGGCTTTATCTTATAGAACTCAAGGTCCCCGTGCTGGGAAAACAGGATTTGCAGCTGTTTGAGCTAAGATTTTCAAGTTATACACATAATGAAAACCTATACTTTGTTTCGGTCGAGTTCCCCATTCAAATGCATGTAACAGTGAGAAACGCACTGTCTTGGCGAAAGAAAGCGTTTTTGTACAACTTCATATAAATAGCTGTAACTTTTGATAGAAGACTCAGACAAACATGTTTATGGCTTTATCTTATAGAACTCAAGGATCCCGTGCTGGAAAACAGGTTTTGCAGCTGTTTGAGCTAAGATTTCCAAGTTATACACATAATGAAAACCTATACTTTGTTTCGGTCGAGTTCCCCATTCAAATGCATGTAACAGTGAGAAACGCACTGTCTTGGCGAAAGAAAGCGTTTTTGTACAACTTCATATAAATAGCTGTAACTTTTGATAGAAGACTCAGACAAACATGTTTATGGCTTTATCATATAGAACTCAAGGTCCCCGTGCTGGCAAAATAGGTTTTGCAGCTGTTTGAGCTAAGATTTCCAAGTTATACACATAATGAAAACCTATACTTTGTTTCGGTCGAGTTCCCCATTCAAATGCATGTAACAGTGAGAAACGCACTGTCTTGGCGAAAGAAAGCGTTTTTGTACAACTTCATATAAATAGCTGTAACTTTTGATAGAAGACTCGGATACACATGTTTATGGCTTTATCTTATAGAACTCAAGGTCCCCGTGCTGGGAAAACAGGTTTTGCAGCTGTTTGAGCTAAGATTTCCAAGTTATACACATAATGAAAACCTATACTTTGTTTCGGTCGAGTTCCCCATTCAAATGCATGTAACAGTGAGAAACGCACTGTCTTGGCGAAAGAAAGCGTTTTTGAACAACTTCATATAAATAGCTGTAACTTTTGATAGAAGACTCAGACAAACATATTTATGGCTTTATCTTATAGAACTCAAGGTCCCCGTGCTGGGAAAACAGGATTTGCAGCTGTTTGAGCTAAGATTTTCAAGTTATACACATAATGAAAACCTATACTTTGTTTCGGTCGAGTTCCCCATTCAAATGCATGTAACAGTGAGAAACGCACTGTCTTGGCGAAAGAAAGCGTTTTTGTACAACTTCATATAAATAGCTGTAACTTTTGATAGAAGACTCAGACAAACATGTTTATGGCTTTATCTTATAGAACTCAAGGATCCCGTGCTGGAAAACAGGTTTTGCAGCTGTTTGAGCTAAGATTTCCAAGTTATACACATAATGAAAACCTATACTTTGTTTCGGTCGAGTTCCCCATTCAAATGCATGTAACAGTGAGAAACGCACTGTCTTGGCGAAAGAAAGCGTTTTTGTACAACTTCATATAAATCGCTGTAACTTTTGATAGAAGACTCGGATACACATGTTTATGGCTTTATCTTATAGAACTCAAGGTCCCCGTGCTGGGAAAATAGGTTTTGCAGCTGTTTGAGCTAAGATTTCCAAGTTATACACATAATGAAAACCTATACTTTGTTTCGGTCGAGTTCCCCATTCAAATGCATGTAACAGTGAGAAACGCACTGTCTTGGCGAAAGAAAGCGTTTTTGAACAACTTCATATAAATAGCTGTAACTTTTGATAGAAGACTCAGACAAACATGTTTATGGCTTTATCTTATAGAACTCAAGGTCCCCGTGCTGGCAAAATAGGTTTTGCAGCTGTTTGAGCTAAGATTTCCAAGTTATACACATAATGAAAACCTATACTTTGTTTCGGTCGAGTTCCCCATTCAAATGCATGTAACAGTGAGAAACGCACTGTCTTGGCGAAAGAAAGCGTTTTTGTACAACTTCATATAAATAGCTGTAACTTTTGATAGAAGACTCAGACAAACATGTTTATGGCTTTATCTTATAGAACTCAAGGATCCCGTGCTGGAAAACAGGTTTTGCAGCTGTTTGAGCTAAGATTTCCAAGTTATACACATAATGAAAACCTATACTTTGTTTCGGTCGAGTTCCCCATTCAAATGCATGTAACAGTGAGAAACGCACTGTCTTGGCGAAATAAAGCGTTTTTGTACAACTTCATATAAATCGCTGTAACTTTTGATAGAAGACTCAGACAAACATGTTTATGGCTTTATCTTATTAAACTCAAGGTCCCCGTGCTGGGAAAACAGGTTTTGCAGCTGTTTGAGCTAAGATTTCCAAGTTATACACATAATGAAAACCTATACTTTGTTTCGGTCGAGTTCCCCATTCAAATGCATGTAACAGTGAGAAACGCACTGTCTTGGCGAAATAAAGCGTTTTTGTACAACTTCATATAAATAGCTGTAACTTTTGATAGAAGACTCGGATACACATGTTTATGGCTTTATCTTATAGAACTCAAGGTCCCCGTGCTGGGAAAACAGGATTTGCAGCTGTTGGAGCTAAGATTTTCAAGTTATACACATAATGAAAACCTATACTTTGTTTCGGTTGAGTTCCCCATTCAAATGCATGTAACAGTGAGAAACGCACTGTCTTGGCGAAAGAAAGCGTTTTTGTACAACTTCATATAAATAGCTGTAACTTTTGATAGAAGACTCAGACAAACATGTTTATGGCTTTATCTTATAGAACTCAAGGTCCCCGTGCTGGCAAAATAGGTTTTGCAGCTGTTTGAGCTAAGATTTTCAAGTTATACACATAATGAAAACCTGTACTTTGTTTCGGTCGAGTTCCCCATTCAAATGCATGTAACAGTGAGAAACGCACTGTCTTGGCGAAAGAAAGCGTTTTTGTACAACTTCATATAAATAGCTGTAACTTTTGATAGAAGACTCGGATACACATGTTTATGGCTTTATCTTATAGAACTCAAGGTCCCCGTGCTGGGAAAACAGGTTTTGCAGCTGTTTGAGCTAAGATTTCCAAGTTATACACATAATGAAAACCTATACTTTGTTTCGGTCGAGTTCCCCATTCAAATGCATGTAACAGTGAGAAACGCACTGTCTTGGCGAAAGAAAGCGTTTTTGAACAACTTCATATAAATAGCTGTAACTTTTGATAGAAGACTCAGACAAACATGTTTATGGCTTTATCTTATAGAACTCAAGGATCCCGTGCTGGAAAACAGGTTTTGCAGCTGTTTGAGCTAAGATTTCCAAGTTATACACATAATGAAAACCTATACTTTGTTTCGGTCGAGTTCCCCATTCAAATGCATGTAACAGTGAGAAACGCACTGTCTTGGCGAAAGAAAGCGTTTTTGAACAACTTCATATAAATAGCTGTAACTTTTGATAGAAGACTCAGACAAACATGTTTATGGCTTTATCATATAGAACTCAAAGTCCCCGTGCTGGCAAAATAGGTTTTGCAGCTGTTTGAGCTAAGATTTCCAAGTTATACACATAATGAAAACCTATACTTTGTTTCGGTCGAGTTCCCCATTCAAATGCATGTAACAGTGAGAAACGCACTGTCTTGGCGAAAGAAAGCGTTTTTGTACAACTTCATATAAATAGCTGTAACTTTTGATAGAAGACTCGGATACACATGTTTATGGCTTTATCTTATAGAACTCAAGGTCCCCGTGCTGGGAAAATAGGTTTTGCAGCTGTTTGAGCTAAGATTTCCAAGTTATACACATAATGAAAACCTATACTTTGTTTCGGTCGAGTTCCCCATTCAAATGCATGTAACAGTGAGAAACGCACTGTCTTGGCGAAAGAAAGCGTTTTTGAACAACTTCATATAAATAGCTGTAACTTTTGATAGAAGACTCGGATACACATGTTTATGGCTTTATCTTATAGAACTCAAGGTCCCCGTGCTGGGAAAACAGGTTTTGCAGCTGTTTGAGCTAAGATTTCCAAGTTATACACATAATGAAAACCTATACTTTGTTTCGGTCGAGTTCCCCATTCAAATGCATGTAACAGTGAGAAACGCACTGTCTTGGCGAAAGAAAGCGTTTTTGAACAACTTCATATAAATAGCTGTAACTTTTGATAGAAGACTCAGACAAACATATTTATGGCTTTATCTTATAGAACTCAAGGTCCCCGTGCTGGGAAAACAGGATTTGCAGCTGTTTGAGCTAAGATTTTCAAGTTATACACATAATGAAAACCTATACTTTGTTTCGGTCGAGTTCCCCATTCAAATGCATGTAACAGTGAGAAACGCACTGTCTTGGCGAAAGAAAGCGTTTTTGTACAACTTCATATAAATAGCTGTAACTTTTGATAGAAGACTCAGACAAACATGTTTATGGCTTTATCTTATAGAACTCAAGGATCCCGTGCTGGAAAACAGGTTTTGCAGCTGTTTGAGCTAAGATTTCCAAGTTATACACATAATGAAAACCTATACTTTGTTTCGGTCGAGTTCCCCATTCAAATGCATGTAACAGTGAGAAACGCACTGTCTTGGCGAAAGAAAGCGTTTTTGAACAACTTCATATAAATAGCTGTAACTTTTGATAGAAGACTCAGACAAACATATTTATGGCTTTATCTTATAGAACTCAAGGTCCCCGTGCTGGGAAAACAGGATTTGCAGCTGTTTGAGCTAAGATTTTCAAGTTATACACATAATGAAAACCTATACTTTGTTTCGGTCGAGTTCCCCATTCAAATGCATGTAACAGTGAGAAACGCACTGTCTTGGCGAAAGAAAGCGTTTTTGTACAACTTCATATAAATAGCTGTAACTTTTGATAGAAGACTCAGACAAACATGTTTATGGCTTTATCTTATAGAACTCAAGGATCCCGTGCTGGAAAACAGGTTTTGCAGCTGTTTGAGCTAAGATTTCCAAGTTATACACATAATGAAAACCTATACTTTGTTTCGGTCGAGTTCCCCATTCAAATGCATGTAACAGTGAGAAACGCACTGTCTTGGCGAAAGAAAGCGTTTTTGTACAACTTCATATAAATAGCTGTAACTTTTGATAGAGGACTCAGACAAACATGTTTATGGCTTTATCTTATAGAACTCAAGGTCCCCGTGCTGGCAAAATAGGTTTTGCAGCTGTTTGAGCTAAGATTTCCAAGTTATACACATAATGAAAACCTATACTTTGTTTCGGTCGAGTTCCCCATTCAAATGCATGTAACAGTGAGAAACGCACTGTCTTGGCGAAAGAAAGCGTTTTTGTACAACTTCATATAAATAGCTGTAACTTTTGATAGAAGACTCAGACAAACATGTTTATGGCTTTATCTTATAGAACTCAAGGATCCCGTGCTGGAAAACAGGTTTTGCAGCTGTTTGAGCTAAGATTTCCAAGTTATACACATAATGAAAACCTATACTTTGTTTCGGTCGAGTTCCCCATTCAAATGCATGTAACAGTGAGAAACGCACTGTCTTGGCGAAATAAAGCGTTTTTGTACAACTTCATATAAATCGCTGTAACTTTTGATAGAAGACTCAGACAAACATGTTTATGGCTTTATCTTATTAAACTCAAGGTCCCCGTGCTGGGAAAACAGGTTTTGCAGCTGTTTGAGCTAAGATTTCCAAGTTATACACATAATGAAAACCTATACTTTGTTTCGGTCGAGTTCCCCATTCAAATGCATGTAACAGTGAGAAACGCACTGTCTTGGCGAAATAAAGCGTTTTTGTACAACTTCATATAAATAGCTGTAACTTTTGATAGAAGACTCGGATACACATGTTTATGGCTTTATCTTATAGAACTCAAGGTCCCCGTGCTGGGAAAACAGGATTTGCAGCTGTTGGAGCTAAGATTTTCAAGTTATACACATAATGAAAACCTATACTTTGTTTCGGTCGAGTTCCCCATTCAAATGCATGTAACAGTGAGAAACGCACTGTCTTGGCGAAAGAAAGCGTTTTTGTACAACTTCATATAAATAGCTGTAACTTTTGATAGAAGACTCAGACAAACATGTTTATGGCTTTATCATATAGAACTCAAGGTCCCCGTGCTGGCAAAATAGGTTTTGCAGCTCTTTGAGCTAAGATTTCCAAGTTATACACATAATGAAAACCTATACTTTGTTTCGGTCGAGTTCCCCATTCAAATGCATGTAACAGTGAGAAACGCACTGTCTTGGCGAAAGAAAGCGTTTTTGAACAACTTCATATAAATAGCTGTAACTTTTGATAGAAGACTCAGACAAACATATTTATGGCTTTATCTTATAGAACTCAAGGTCCCCGTGCTGGGAAAACAGGATTTGCAGCTGTTTGAGCTAAGATTTTCAAGTTATACACATAATGAAAACCTATACTTTGTTTCGGTCGAGTTCCCCATTCAAATGCATGTAACAGTGAGAAACGCACTGTCTTGGCGAAAGAAAGCGTTTTTGTACAACTTCATATAAATAGCTGTAACTTTTGATAGAAGACTCAGACAAACATGTTTATGGCTTGATCTTATAGAACTCAAGGTCCCCGTGCTGGGAAAACAGGTTTTGCAGCTGTTTGAGCTAAGATTTCCAAGTTATACACATAATGAAAACCTATACTTTGTTTCGGTCGAGTTCCCCATTCAAATGCATGTAACAGTGAGAAACGCACTGTCTTGGCGAAAGAAAGCGTTTTTGAACAACTTCATATAAATAGCTGTAACTTTTGATAGAAGACTCAGACAAACATGTTTATGGCTTTATCTTATAGAACTCAAGGTCCCCGTGCTGGGAAAACAGGATTTGCAGCTGTTGGAGCTAAGATTTTCAAGTTATACACATAATGAAAAACTATACTTTGTTTCGGTCGAGTTCCCCATTCAAATGCATGTAACAGTGAGAAACGCACTGTCTTGGCGAAAGAAAGCGTTTTTGTACAACTTCATATAAATCGCTGTAACTTTTGATAGAAGACTCAGACAAACATGTTTATGACTTTATCTTATAGAACTCAAGGTTCCCGTGCTGGGCAAACAGGATTTGCAGCTGTTGGAGCTAAGATTTTCAAGTTATACACATAATGAAAACCTATACTTTGTTTCGGTCGAGTTCCCCATTCAAATGCATGTAACAGTGAGAAACGCACTGTCTTGGCGAAAGAAAGCGTTTTTGTACAACTTCATATAAATAGCTGTAACTTTTGATAGAAGACTCAGACAAACATGTTTATGGCTTTATCATATAGAACTCAAGGTCCCCGTGCTGGCAAAATAGGTTTTGCAGCTGTTTGAGCTAAGATTTCCAAGTTATACACATAATGAAAACCTATACTTTGTTTCGGTCGAGTTCCCCATTCAAATGCATGTAACAGTGAGAAACGCACTGTCTTGGCGAAAGAAAGCGTTTTTGAACAACTTCATATACATAGCTGTAACTTTTGATAGAAGACTCAGACAAACATATTTTTGGCTTTATCTTATAGAACTCAAGGTCCCCGTGCTGGGAAAACAGGATTTGCAGCTGTTTGAGCTAAGATTTTCAAGTTATACACATAATGAAAACCTATACTTTGTTTCGGTCGAGTTCCCCATTCAAATGCATGTAACAGTGAGAAACGCACTGTCTTGGCGAAAGAAAGCGTTTTTGTACAACTTCATATAAATAGCTGTAACTTTTGATAGAAGACTCAGACAAACATGTTTATGGCTTTATCTTATAGAAGTCAAGGTCCCCGTGCTGGGAAAACAGGTTTTGCAGCTGTTTGAGCTAAGATTTCCAAGTTATACACATAATGAAAACCTATACTTTGTTTCGGTCGAGTTCCCCATTCAAATGCATGTAACAGTGAGAAACGCACTGTCTTGGCGAAAGAAAGCGTTTTTGAACAACTTCATATAAATAGCTGTAACTTTTGATAGAAGACTCAGACAAACATGTTTATGGCTTTATCTTATAGAACTCAAGGTCCCCGTGCTGGGAAAACAGGATTTGCAGCTGTTGGAGCTAAGATTTTCAAGTTATACACATAATGAAAAACTATACTTTGTTTCGGTCGAGTTCCCCATTCAAATGCATGTAACAGTGAGAAACGCACTGTCTTGGCGAAAGAAAGCGTTTTTGTACAACTTCATATAAATCGCTGTAACTTTTGATAGAAGACTCAGACAAACATGTTTATGACTTTATCTTATAGAACTCAAGGTTCCCGTGCTGGGCAAACAGGATTTGCAGCTGTTGGAGCTAAGATTTTCAAGTTATACACATAATGAAAACCTATACTTTGTTTCGGTCGAGTTCCCCATTCAAATGCATGTAACAGTGAGAAACGCACTGTCTTGGCGAAAGAAAGCGTTTTTGTACAACTTCATATAAATAGCTGTAACTTTTGATAGAAGACTCAGACAAACATGTTTATGGCTTTATCTTATAGAACTCAAGGTCCCCGTGCTGGGAAAACAGGATTTGCAGCTGTTTGAGCTAAGATTTCCAAGTTATACACATAATGAAAACCTATACTTTGTTTCGGTCGAGTTCCCCATTCAAATGCATGTAACAGTGAGAAACGCACTGTCTTGGCGAAAGAAAGCGTTTTTGTACAACTTCATATAAATCGCTGTAACTTTTGATAGAAGACTCAGACAAACATGTTTATGGCTTTATCTTATAGAACTCAAGGTCCCCGTGCTGGCAAAATAGGTTTTGCAGCTGTTGGAGCTAAGATTTTCAAGTTATACACATAATGAAAACCTATACTTTGTTTCGGTCGAGTTCCCCATTCAAATACATGTAACAGTGAGAAACGCACTGTCTTGGCGAAAGAAAGCGTTTTTGAACAACTTCATATAAATAGCTGTAACTTTTGATAGAAGACTCAGACAAACATATTTATGGCTTTATCTTATAGAACTCAAGGTCCCCGTGCTGGGAAAACAGGATTTGCAGCTGTTTGAGCTAAGATTTTCAAGTTATACACATAATGAAAACCTATACTTTGTTTCGGTCGAGTTCCCCATTCAAATGCATGTAACAGTGAGAAACGCACTGTCTTGGCGAAAGAAAGCGTTTTTGTACAACTTCATATAAATAGCTGTAACTTTTGATAGAAGACTCAGACAAACATGTTTATGGCTTTATCTTATAGAACTCAAGGTCCCCGTGCTGGGAAAACAGGTTTTGCAGCTGTTTGAGCTAAGATTTCCAAGTTATACACATAATGAAAACCTATACTTTGTTTCGGTCGAGTTCCCCATTCAAATGCATGTAACAGTGAGAAACGCACTGTCTTGGCGAAAGAAAGCGTTTTTGAACAACTTCATATAAATAGCTGTAACTTTTGATAGAAGACTCAGACAAACATGTTTATGGCTTTATCTTATAGAACTCAAGGTCCCCGTGCTGGGAAAACAGGATTTGCAGCTGTTGGAGCTAAGATTTTCAAGTTATACACATAATGAAAAACTATACTTTGTTTCGGTCGAGTTCCCCATTCAAATGCATGTAACAGTGAGAAACGCACTGTCTTGGCGAAAGAAAGCGTTTTTGTACAACTTCATATAAATCGCTGTAACTTTTGATAGAAGACTCAGACAAACATGTTTATGACTTTATCTTATAGAACTCAAGGTTCCCGTGCTGGGCAAACAGGATTTGCAGCTGTTGGAGCTAAGATTTTCAAGTTATACACATAATGAAAACCTATACTTTGTTTCGGTCGAGTTCCCCATTCAAATGCATGTAACAGTGAGAAACGCACTGTCTTGGCGAAAGAAAGCGTTTTTGTACAACTTCATATAAATAGCTGTAACTTTTGATAGAAGACTCAGACAAACATGTTTATGGCTTTATCTTATAGAACTCAAGGTCCCCGTGCTGGGAAAACAGGATTTGCAGCTGTTTGAGCTAAGATTTCCAAGTTATACACATAATGAAAACCTATACTTTGTTTCGGTCGAGTTCCCCATTCAAATGCATGTAACAGTGAGAAACGCACTGTCTTGGCGAAAGAAAGCGTTTTTGTACAACTTCATATAAATCGCTGTAACTTTTGATAGAAGACTCAGACAAACATGTTTATGGCTTTATCTTATAGAACTCAAGGTCCCCGTGCTGGCAAAATAGGTTTTGCAGCTGTTGGAGCTAAGATTTTCAAGTTATACACATAATGAAAACCTATACTTTGTTTCGGTCGAGTTCCCCATTCAAATACATGTAACAGTGAGAAACGCACTGTCTTGGCGAAAGAAAGCGTTTTTGTACAACTTCATATAAATCGCTGTAACTTTTGATAGAAGACTCAGACAAACATGTTTATGACTTTATCTTATAGAACTCAAGGTTCCCGTGCTGGGCAAACAGGATTTGCAGCTGTTGGAGCTAAGATTTCCAAGTTATACACATAATGAAAACCTATACTTTGTTTCGGTCGAGTTCCCCATTCAAATGCATGTAACAGTGAGAAACGCACTGTCTTGGCGAAAGAAAGCGTTTTTGTACAACTTCATATAAATAGCTGTAACTTTTGATAGAAGACTCGGATACACATGTTTATGGCTTTATCTTATAGAACTCAAGGTCCCCGTGCTGGGAAAATAGGTTTTGCAGCTGTTTGAGCTAAGATTTCCAAGTTATACACATAATGAAAACCTATACTTTGTTTCGGTCGAGTTCCCCATTCAAATGCATGTAACAGTGAGAAACGCACTGTCTTGGCGAAAGAAAGCGTTTTTGTACAACTTCATATAAATCGCTGTAACTTTTGATAGAAGACTCAGACAAACATGTTTATGGCTTTATCTTATAGAACTCAAGGTCCCCGTGCTGGCAAAATAGGTTTTGCAGCTGTTTGAGCTAAGATTTCCAAGTTATACACATAATGAAAACCTATACTTTGTTTCGGTCGAGTTCCCCATTCAAATGCATGTAACAGTGAGAAACGCACTGTCTTGGCGAAATAAAGCGTTTTTGTACAACTTCATATAAATCGCTGTAACTTTTGATAGAAGACTCAGACAAACATGTTTATGGCTTTATCTTATAGAACTCAAGGTCCCCGTGCTGGGCAAACAGGATTTGCAGCTGTTGGAGCTAAGATTTTCAAGTTATACACATAATGAAAACCTATACTTTGTTTCGGTCGAGTTCCCCATTCAAATGCATGTAACAGTGAGAAACGCACTGTCTTGGCGAAAGAAAGCGTTTTTGTACAACTTCATATAAATAGCTGTAACTTTTGATAGAAGACTCAGACAAACATGTTTATGGCTTTATCTTATTAAACTCAAGGTCCCCGTGCTGGGAAAACAGGATTTGCAGCTGTTGGAGCTAAGATTTTCAAGTTATACACATAATGAAAACCTATACTTTGTTTCGATCGAGTTCCCCATTCAAATGCATGTAACAGTGAGAAACGCACTGTCTTGGCGAAAGAAAGCGTTTTTGAACAACTTCATATAAATAGCTGTAACTTTTGATAGAAGACTCAGACAAACATGTTTATGGCTTTATCTTATAGAACTCAAGGTCCCCGTGCTGGGAAAACAGGATTTGCAGCTGTTTGAGCTAAGTTTTCCAAGTTATACACATAATGAAAACCTATACTTTGTTTCGGTCGAGTTCCCCATTCAAATGCATGTAACAGTGAGAAACGCACTGTCTTGGCGAAAGAAAGCGTTTTTGTACAACTTCATATAAATAGCTGTAACTTTTGATAGAAGACTCGGATACACATGTTTATGGCTTTATCTTATAGAACTCAAGGTCCCCGTGCTGGGAAAACAGGTTTTGCAGCTGTTAGAGCTAAGATTTCCAAGTTATACACATAATGAAAACCTATACTTTGTTTCGGTCGAGTTCCCCATTCAAATGCATGTAACAGTGAGAAACGCACTGTCTTGGCGAAAGAAAGCGTTTTTGTACAACTTCATATAAATAGCTGTAACTTTTGATAGAAGACTCAGACAAACATGTTTATGGCTTTATCTTATAGAACTCAATATCCCCGTGCTGGGAAAACAGGATTTGCAGCTGTTGGAGCTAAGATTTCCAAGTTATACACATAATGAAAACCTATACTTTGTTTCGGTAGAGTTCGGTCGAGTTTCGATCCCATGCTGGGAAAACAGGATTTGCAGCTGTTGGAGCTAAGATTTTCAAGTTATACACATAATGAAAACCTATACTTTGTTTCGGTCGAGTTCCCCATTCTAATGCATGTAACAGTGAGAAACGCACTGTCTTGGCGAAAGAAAGCGTTTTTGTACAACTTCATATAAATAGCTGTAACTTTTGATAGAAGACTCGGATACACATGTTTATGGCTTTATCTTATAGAACTCAAGGTCCCCGTGCTGGGCAAACAGGATTTGCAGCTGTTGGAGCTAAGATTTTCAAGTTATACACATAATGAAAACCTATACTTTGTTTCGGTCGAGTTCCCCATTCAAATGCATGTAACAGTGAGAAACGCACTGTCTTGGCGAAATAAAGCGTTTTTGTACAACTTCATATAAATCGCTGTAACTTTTGATAGAAGACTCAGACAAACATGTTTATGACTTTATCTTATAGCACTCAAGGTCCCCGTGCTGGGCAAACAGGATTTGCAGCTGTTGGAGCTAAGATTTTCAAGTTATACACATAATGAAAACCTATACTTTGTTTCGGTCGAGTTCCCCATTCAAATGCATGTAACAGTGAGAAACGCACTGTCTTGGCGAAAGAAAGCGTTTTTGTACAACTTCATATAAATAGCTGTAACTTTTGATAGAAGACTCGGATACACATGTTTATGGCTTTATCTTATAGAACTCAAGGTCCCCGTGCTGGGCAAACAGGATTTGCAGCTGTTGGAGCTAAGATTTTCAAGTTATACACATAATGAAAACCTATACTTTGTTTCGGTCGAGTTCCCCATTCAAATGCATGTAACAGTGAGAAACGCACTGTCTTGGCGAAAGAAAGCGTTTTTGAACAACTTCATATAAATAGCTGTAACTTTTGATAGAAGACTCAGACAAACATGTTTATGGCTTTATCTTATAGAACTCAAGGATCCCGTGCTGGAAAACAGGTTTTGCAGCTGTTTGAGCTAAGATTTCCAAGTTATACACATAATGAAAACCTATACTTTGTTTCGGTCGAGTTCCCCATTCAAATGCATGTAACAGTGAGAAACGCACTGTCTTGGCGAAAGAAAGCGTTTTTGTACAACTTCATATAAATAGCTGTAACTTTTGATAGAAGACTCGGATACACATGTTTATGGCTTTATCTTATAGAACTCAAGGTCCCCGTGCTGGGAAAAAAGGATTTGCAGCTGTTGGAGCTAAGATTTTCAAGTTATACACATAATGAAAAACTATACTTTGTTTCGGTCGAGTTCCCCATTCAAATGCATGTAACAGTGAGAAACGCACTGTCTTGGCGAAATAAAGCGTTTTTGTACAACTTCATATAAATCGCTGTAACTTTTGATAGAAGACTCAGACAAACATGTTTATGACTTTATCTTATAGAACTCAAGGTCCCCGTGCTGGGCAAACAGGATTTGCAGCTGTTGGAGCTAAGATTTTCAAGTTATACACATAATGAAAACCTATACTTTGTTTCGGTCGAGTTCCCCATTCAAATGCATGTAACAGTGAGAAACGCACTGTCTTGGCGAAAGAAAGCGTTTTTGTACAACTTCATATAAATAGCTGTAACTTTTGATAGAAGACTCAGACAAACATGTTTATGGCTTTATCTTATAGAACTCAAGGTCCCCGTGCTGGGCAAACAGGATTTGCAGCTGTTGGAGCTAAGATTTCCAAGTTATACACATAATGAAAACCTATACTTTGTTTCGGTCGAGTTCCCCATTCAAATGCATGTAACAGTGAGAAACGCACTGTCTTGGCGAAAGAAAGCGTTTTTGAACAACTTCATATAAATAGCTGTAACTTTTGATAGAAGACTCAGACAAACATATTTTTGGCTTTATCTTATAGAACTCAAGGTCCCCGTGCTGGGAAAACAGGATTTGCAGCTGTTTGAGCTAAGATTTTCAAGTTATACACATAATGAAAACCTATACTTTGTTTCGGTCGAGTTCCCCATTCAAATGCATGTAACAGTGAGAAACGCACTGTCTTGGCGAAAGAAAGCGTTTTTGTACAACTTCATATAAATAGCTGTAACTTTTGATAGAAGACTCAGACAAACATGTTTATGGCTTTATCTTATAGAAGTCAAGGTCCCCGTGCTGGGAAAACAGGTTTTGCAGCTGTTTGAGCTAAGATTTCCAAGTTATACACATAATGAAAACCTATACTTTGTTTCGGTCGAGTTCCCCATTCAAATGCATGTAACAGTGAGAAACGCACTGTCTTGGCGAAAGAAAGCGTTTTTGAACAACTTCATATAAATAGCTGTAACTTTTGATAGAAGACTCAGACAAACATGTTTATGGCTTTATCTTATAGAACTCAAGGTCCCCGTGCTGGGAAAACAGGATTTGCAGCTGTTGGAGCTAAGATTTTCAAGTTATACACATAATGAAAAACTATACTTTGTTTCGGTCGAGTTCCCCATTCAAATGCATGTAACAGTGAGAAACGCACTGTCTTGGCGAAAGAAAGCGTTTTTGTACAACTTCATATAAATCGCTGTAACTTTTGATAGAAGACTCAGACAAACATGTTTATGACTTTATCTTATAGAACTCAAGGTTCCCGTGCTGGGCAAACAGGATTTGCAGCTGTTGGAGCTAAGATTTTCAAGTTATACACATAATGAAAACCTATACTTTGTTTCGGTCGAGTTCCCCATTCAAATGCATGTAACAGTGAGAAACGCACTGTCTTGGCGAAAGAAAG
The DNA here is from genome assembly GCF_965226115.1 of Aulonocara stuartgranti. Classification (NCBI taxonomy): domain Eukaryota; kingdom Metazoa; phylum Chordata; class Actinopteri; order Cichliformes; family Cichlidae; genus Aulonocara; species Aulonocara stuartgranti. Next base: position 28,064,214 of record NC_138959.1, read on the forward strand.
CGTTTTTGTACAACTTCATATAAATAGCTGTAACTTTTGATAGAAGACTCAGACAAACATGTTTATGGCTTTATCTTATAGAACTCAAGGTCCCCGTGCTGGGAAAACAGGATTTGCAGCTGTTTGAGCTAAGATTTCCAAGTTATACACATAATGAAAACCTATACTTTGTTTCGGTCGAGTTCCCCATTCAAATGCATGTAACAGTGAGAAACGCACTGTCTTGGCGAAAGAAAGCGTTTTTGTACAACTTCATATAAATCGCTGTAACTTTTGATAGAAGACTCAGAACAAACATGTTTATGGCTTTATCTTATAGAACTCAAGGTCCCCGTGCTGGCAAAATAGGTTTTGCAGCTGTTGGAGCTAAGATTTTCAAGTTATACACATAATGAAAACCTATACTTTGTTTCGGTCGAGTTCCCCATTCAAATACATGTAACAGTGAGAAACGCACTGTCTTGGCGAAAGAAAGCGTTTTTGAACAACTTCATATAAATAGCTGTAACTTTTGATAGAAGACTCAGACAAACATATTTATGGCTTTATCTTATAGAACTCAAGGTCCCCGTGCTGGGAAAACAGGATTTGCAGCTGTTTGAGCTAAGATTTTCAAGTTATACACATAATGAAAACCTATACTTTGTTTCGGTCGAGTTCCCCATTCAAATGCATGTAACAGTGAGAAACGCACTGTCTTGGCGAAAGAAAGCGTTTTTGTACAACTTCATATAAATAGCTGTAACTTTTGATAGAAGACTCAGACAAACATGTTTATGGCTTTATCTTATAGAACTCAAGGTCCCCGTGCTGGGAAAACAGGATTTGCAGCTGTTGGAGCTAAGATTTTCAAGTTATACACATAATGAAAAACTATACTTTGTTTCGGTCGAGTTCCCCATTCAAATGCATGTAACAGTGAGAAACGCACTGTCTTGGCGAAAGAAAGCGTTTTTGTACAACTTCATATAAATCGCTGTAACTTTTGATAGAAGACTCAGACAAACATGTTTATGACTTTATCTTATAGAACTCAAGGTTCCCGTGCTGGGCAAACAGGATTTGCAGCTGTTGGAGCTAAGATTTTCAAGTTATACACATAATGAAAACCTATACTTTGTTTCGGTCGAGTTCCCCATTCAAATGCATGTAACAGTGAGAAACGCACTGTCTTGGCGAAAGAAAGCGTTTTTGTACAACTTCATATAAATAGCTGTAACTTTTGATAGAAGACTCAGACAAACATGTTTATGGCTTTATCTTATAGAACTCAAGGTCCCCGTGCTGGGAAAACAGGATTTGCAGCTGTTTGAGCTAAGATTTCCAAGTTATACACATAATGAAAACCTATACTTTGTTTCGGTCGAGTTCCCCATTCAAATGCATGTAACAGTGAGAAACGCACTGTCTTGGCGAAAGAAAGCGTTTTTGTACAACTTCATATAAATCGCTGTAACTTTTGATAGAAGACTCAGACAAACATGTTTATGGCTTTATCTTATAGAACTCAAGGTCCCCGTGCTGGCAAAATAGGTTTTGCAGCTGTTGGAGCTAAGATTTTCAAGTTATACACATAATGAAAACCTATACTTTGTTTCGGTCGAGTTCCCCATTCAAATACATGTAACAGTGAGAAACGCACTGTCTTGGCGAAAGAAAGCGTTTTTGTACAACTTCATATAAATCGCTGTAACTTTTGATAGAAGACTCAGACAAACATGTTTATGACTTTATCTTATAGAACTCAAGGTTCCCGTGCTGGGCAAACAGGATTTGCAGCTGTTGGAGCTAAGATTTCCAAGTTATACACATAATGAAAACCTATACTTTGTTTCGGTCGAGTTCCCCATTCAAATGCATGTAACAGTGAGAAACGCACTGTCTTGGCGAAAGAAAGCGTTTTTGTACAACTTCATATAAATAGCTGTAACTTTTGATAGAAGACTCGGATACACATGTTTATGGCTTTATCTTATAGAACTCAAGGTCCCCGTGCTGGGAAAATAGGTTTTGCAGCTGTTTGAGCTAAGATTTCCAAGTTATACACATAATGAAAACCTATACTTTGTTTCGGTCGAGTTCCCCATTCAAATGCATGTAACAGTGAGAAACGCACTGTCTTGGCGAAAGAAAGCGTTTTTGTACAACTTCATATAAATCGCTGTAACTTTTGATAGAAGACTCAGACAAACATGTTTATGGCTTTATCTTATAGAACTCAAGGTCCCCGTGCTGGCAAAATAGGTTTTGCAGCTGTTTGAGCTAAGATTTCCAAGTTATACACATAATGAAAACCTATACTTTGTTTCGGTCGAGTTCCCCATTCAAATGCATGTAACAGTGAGAAACGCACTGTCTTGGCGAAATAAAGCGTTTTTGTACAACTTCATATAAATCGCTGTAACTTTTGATAGAAGACTCAGACAAACATGTTTATGGCTTTATCTTATAGAACTCAAGGTCCCCGTGCTGGGCAAACAGGATTTGCAGCTGTTGGAGCTAAGATTTTCAAGTTATACACATAATGAAAACCTATACTTTGTTTCGGTCGAGTTCCCCATTCAAATGCATGTAACAGTGAGAAACGCACTGTCTTGGCGAAAGAAAGCGTTTTTGTACAACTTCATATAAATAGCTGTAACTTTTGATAGAAGACTCAGACAAACATGTTTATGGCTTTATCTTATAGAACTCAAGGTCCCCGTGCTGGGCAAACAGGATTTGCAGCTGTTGGAGCTAAGATTTTCAAGTTATACACATAATGAAAACCTATACTTTGTTTCGATCGAGTTCCCCATTCAAATGCATGTAACAGTGAGAAACGCACTGTCTTGGCGAAAGAAAGCGTTTTTGAACAACTTCATATAAATAGCTGTAACTTTTGATAGAAGACTCAGACAAACATGTTTATGGCTTTATCTTATAGAACTCAAGGTCCCCGTGCTGGGAAAACAGGATTTGCAGCTGTTTGAGCTAAGTTTTCCAAGTTATACACATAATGAAAACCTATACTTTGTTTCGGTCGAGTTCCCCATTCAAATGCATGTAACAGTGAGAAACGCACTGTCTTGGCGAAAGAAAGCGTTTTTGTACAACTTCATATAAATAGCTGTAACTTTTGATAGAAGACTCAGACAAACATGTTTATGGCTTTATCTTATAGAACTCAAGGTCCCCGTGCTGGGAAAACAGGATTTGCAGCTGTTGGAGCTAAGATTTTCAAGTTATACACATAATGAAAAACTATACTTTGTTTCGGTCGAGTTCCCCATTCAAATGCATGTAACAGTGAGAAACGCACTGTCTTGGCGAAAGAAAGCGTTTTTGTACAACTTCATATAAATCGCTGTAACTTTTGATAGAAGACTCAGACAAACATGTTTATGACTTTATCTTATAGAACTCAAGGTTCCCGTGCTGGGCAAACAGGATTTGCAGCTGTTGGAGCTAAGATTTTCAAGTTATACACATAATGAAAACCTATACTTTGTTTCGGTCGAGTTCCCCATTCAAATGCATGTAACAGTGAGAAACGCACTGTCTTGGCGAAAGAAAGCGTTTTTGTACAACTTCATATAAATAGCTGTAACTTTTGATAGAAGACTCAGACAAACATGTTTATGGCTTTATCTTATAGAACTCAAGGTCCCCGTGCTGGGAAAACAGGATTTGCAGCTGTTTGAGCTAAGATTTCCAAGTTATACACATAATGAAAACCTATACTTTGTTTCGGTCGAGTTCCCCATTCAAATGCATGTAACAGTGAGAAACGCACTGTCTTGGCGAAAGAAAGCGTTTTTGTACAACTTCATATAAATCGCTGTAACTTTTGATAGAAGACTCAGACAAACATGTTTATGGCTTTATCTTATAGAACTCAAGGTCCCCGTGCTGGCAAAATAGGTTTTGCAGCTGTTGGAGCTAAGATTTTCAAGTTATACACATAATGAAAACCTATACTTTGTTTCGGTCGAGTTCCCCATTCAAATACATGTAACAGTGAGAAACGCACTGTCTTGGCGAAAGAAAGCGTTTTTGTACAACTTCATATAAATCGCTGTAACTTTTGATAGAAGACTCAGACAAACATGTTTATGACTTTATCTTATAGAACTCAAGGTTCCCGTGCTGGGCAAACAGGATTTGCAGCTGTTGGAGCTAAGATTTCCAAGTTATACACATAATGAAAACCTATACTTTGTTTCGGTCGAGTTCCCCATTCAAATGCATGTAACAGTGAGAAACGCACTGTCTTGGCGAAAGAAAGCGTTTTTGTACAACTTCATATAAATAGCTGTAACTTTTGATAGAAGACTCGGATACACATGTTTATGGCTTTATCTTATAGAACTCAAGGTCCCCGTGCTGGGAAAATAGGTTTTGCAGCTGTTTGAGCTAAGATTTCCAAGTTATACACATAATGAAAACCTATACTTTGTTTCGGTCGAGTTCCCCATTCAAATGCATGTAACAGTGAGAAACGCACTGTCTTGGCGAAAGAAAGCGTTTTTGTACAACTTCATATAAATCGCTGTAACTTTTGATAGAAGACTCAGACAAACATGTTTATGGCTTTATCTTATAGAACTCAAGGTCCCCGTGCTGGCAAAATAGGTTTTGCAGCTGTTTGAGCTAAGATTTCCAAGTTATACACATAATGAAAACCTATACTTTGTTTCGGTCGAGTTCCCCATTCAAATGCATGTAACAGTGAGAAACGCACTGTCTTGGCGAAAGAAAGCGTTTTTGTACAACTTCATATAAATCGCTGTAACTTTTGATAGAAGACTCAGACAAACATGTTTATGGCTTTATCTTATAGAACTCAAGGTCCCCGTGCTGGGCAAACAGGATTTGCAGCTGTTGGAGCTAAGATTTTCAAGTTATACACATAATGAAAACCTATACTTTGTTTCGGTCGAGTTCCCCATTCAAATGCATGTAACAGTGAGAAACGCACTGTCTTGGCGAAAGAAAGCGTTTTTGTACAACTTCATATAAATAGCTGTAACTTTTGATAGAAGACTCAGACAAACATGTTTATGGCTTTATCTTATAGAACTCAAGGTCCCCGTGCTGGGCAAACAGGATTTGCAGCTGTTGGAGCTAAGATTTTCAAGTTATACACATAATGAAAACCTATACTTTGTTTCGATCGAGTTCCCCATTCAAATGCATGTAACAGTGAGAAACGCACTGTCTTGGCGAAAGAAAGCGTTTTTGAACAACTTCATATAAATAGCTGTAACTTTTGATAGAAGACTCAGACAAACATGTTTATGGCTTTATCTTATAGAACTCAAGGTCCCCGTGCTGGGAAAACAGGATTTGCAGCTGTTTGAGCTAAGTTTTCCAAGTTATACACATAATGAAAACCTATACTTTGTTTCGGTCGAGTTCCCCATTCAAATGCATGTAACAGTGAGAAACGCACTGTCTTGGCGAAAGAAAGCGTTTTTGTACAACTTCATATAAATAGCTGTAACTTTTGATAGAAGACTCGGATACACATGTTTATGGCTTTATCTTATAGAACTCAAGGTCCCCGTGCTGGGAAAACAGGTTTTGCAGCTGTTTGAGCTAAGATTTCCAAGTTATACACATAATGAAAACCTATACTTTGTTTCGGTCGAGTTCCCCATTCAAATGCATGTAACAGTGAGAAACGCACTGTCTTGGCGAAAGAAAGCGTTTTTGTACAACTTCATATAAATCGCTGTAACTTTTGATAGAAGACTCAGACAAACATGTTTATGGCTTTATCTTATAGAACTCAAGGTCCCCGTGCTGGGAAAACAGGATTTGCAGCTGTTTGAGCTAAGATTTCCAAGTTATACACATAATGAAAACCTATACTTTGTTTCGGTCGAGTTCCCCATTCAAATGCATGTAACAGTGAGAAACGCACTGTCTTGGCGAAAGAAAGCGTTTTTGAACAACTTCATATAAATAGCTGTAACTTTTGATAGAAGACTCAGACAAACATGTTTATGGCTTTATCTTATAGAACTCAAGGTCCCCGTGCTGGGAAAACAGGATTTGCAGCTGTTTGAGCTAAGATTTCCAAGTTATACACATAATGAAAACCTATACTTTGTTTCGGTCGAGTTCCCCATTCAAATGCATGTAACAGTGAGAAACGCACTGTCTTGGCGAAAGAAAGCGTTTTTGTACAACTTCATATAAATAGCTGTAACTTTTGATAGAAGACTCAGACAAACATGTTTATGGCTTTATCATATAGAACTCAAGGTCCCCGTGCTGGCAAAACAGGTTTTGCAGCTGTTTGAGCTAAGATTTCCAAGTTATACACATAATGAAAACCTATACTTTGTTTCGGTCGAGTTCCCCATTCAAATGCATGTAACAGTGAGAAACGCACTGTCTTGGCGAAAGAAAGCGTTTTTGTACAACTTCATATAAATAGCTGTAACTTTTGATAGAAGACTCGGATACACATGTTTATGGCTTTATCTTATAGAACTCAAGGTCCCCGTGCTGGGAAAACAGGTTTTGCAGCTGTTTGAGCTAAGATTTCCAAGTTATACACATAATGAAAACCTATACTTTGTTTCGGTCGAGTTCCCCATTCAAATGCATGTAACAGTGAGAAACGCACTGTCTTGGCGAAATAAAGCGTTTTTGAACAACTTCATATAAATAGCTGTAACTTTTGATAGAAGACTCAGACAAACATGTTTATGGCTTTATCTTATAGAACTCAAGGTCCCCGTGCTGGGAAAACAGGTTTTGCAGCTGTTTGAGCTAAGATTTCCAAGTTATACACATAATGAAAACCTATACTTTGTTTCGGTCGAGTTCCCCATTCAAATGCATGTAACAGTGAGAAACGCACTGTCTTGGCGAAAGAAAGCGTTTTTGTACAACTTCATATAAATAGCTGTAACTTTTGATAGAAGACTCAGACAAACATGTTTATGGCTTTATCTTATAGAACTCAAGGTCCCCGTGCTGGGAAAACAGGTTTTGCAGCTGTTTGAGCTAAGATTTCCAAGTTATACACATAATGAAAACCTATACTTTGTTTCGGTCGAGTTCCCCATTCAAATGCATGTAACAGTGAGAAACGCACTGTCTTGGCGAAAGAAAGCGTTTTTGTACAACTTCATATAAATAGCTGTAACTTTTGATAGAAGACTCAGACAAACATGTTTATGGCTTTATCTTATAGAACTCAAGGTCCCCGTGCTGGGCAAACAGGATTTGCAGCTGTTGGAGCTAAGATTTTCAAGTTATACACATAATGAAAACCTATACTTTGTTTCGGTCGAGTTCCCCATTCAAATGCATGTAACAGTGAGAAACGCACTGTCTTGGCGAAAGAAAGCGTTTTTGTACAACTTCATATAAATAGCTGTAACTTTTGATAGAAGACTCAGACAAACATGTTTATGGCTTTATCTTATTAAACTCAAGGTCCCCGTGCTGGGAAAACAGGATTTGCAGCTGTTGGAGCTAAGATTTTCAAGTTATACACATAATGAAAACCTATACTTTGTTTCGATCGAGTTCCCCATTCAAATGCATGTAACAGTGAGAAACGCACTGTCTTGGCGAAAGAAAGCGTTTTTGAACAACTTCATATAAATAGCTGTAACTTTTGATAGAAGACTCAGACAAACATGTTTATGGCTTTATCTTATAGAACTCAAGGTCCCCGTGCTGGGAAAACAGGATTTGCAGCTGTTTGAGCTAAGTTTTCCAAGTTATACACATAATGAAAACCTATACTTTGTTTCGGTCGAGTTCCCCATTCAAATGCATGTAACAGTGAGAAACGCACTGTCTTGGCGAAAGAAAGCGTTTTTGTACAACTTCATATAAATAGCTGTAACTTTTGATAGAAGACTCGGATACACATGTTTATGGCTTTATCTTATAGAACTCAAGGTCCCCGTGCTGGGAAAACAGGTTTTGCAGCTGTTTGAGCTAAGATTTCCAAGTTATACACATAATGAAAACCTATACTTTGTTTCGGTCGAGTTCCCCATTCAAATGCATGTAACAGTGAGAAACGCACTGTCTTGGCGAAAGAAAGCGTTTTTGTACAACTTCATATAAATCGCTGTAACTTTTGATAGAAGACTCAGACAAACATGTTTATGGCTTTATCTTATAGAACTCAAGGTCCCCGTGCTGGGAAAACAGGATTTGCAGCTGTTTGAGCTAAGATTTCCAAGTTATACACATAATGAAAACCTATACTTTGTTTCGGTCGAGTTCCCCATTCAAATGCATGTAACAGTGAGAAACGCACTGTCTTGGCGAAAGAAAGCGTTTTTGAACAACTTCATATAAATAGCTGTAACTTTTGATAGAAGACTCAGACAAACATGTTTATGGCTTTATCTTATAGAACTCAAGGTCCCCGTGCTGGGAAAACAGGATTTGCAGCTGTTTGAGCTAAGATTTCCAAGTTATACACATAATGAAAACCTATACTTTGTTTCGGTCGAGTTCCCCATTCAAATGCATGTAACAGTGAGAAACGCACTGTCTTGGCGAAAGAAAGCGTTTTTGTACAACTTCATATAAATAGCTGTAACTTTTGATAGAAGACTCAGACAAACATGTTTATGGCTTTATCTTATAGAACTCACGGTCCCCGTGCTGGGAAAACAGGATTTGTAGCTGTTGGAGCTAAGATTTTCAAGTTATACACATAATGAAAACCTATACTTTGTTTCGGTCGAGTTCCCCATTCAAATGCATGTAACAGTGAGAAACGCACTGTCTTGGCGAAATAAAGCGTTTTTGTACAACTTCATATAAATCGCTGTAACTTTTGATAGAAGACTCAGACAAACATGTTTATGGCTTTATCTTATAGAACTCAAGGTCCCCGTGCTGGGCAAACAGGATTTGCAGCTGTTGGAGCTAAGATTTTCAAGTTATACACATAATGAAAACCTATACTTTGTTTCGGTCGAGTTCCCCATTCAAATGCATGTAACAGTGAGAAACGCACTGTCTTGGCGAAAGAAAGCGTTTTTGTACAACTTCATATAAATAGCTGTAACTTTTGATAGAAGACTCGGATACACATGTTTATGGCTTTATCTTATAGAACTCAAGGTCCCCGTGCTGGGAAAAAAGGATTTGCAGCTGTTGGAGCTAAGATTTTCAAGTTATACACATAATGAAAAACTATACTTTGTTTCGGTCGAGTTCCCCATTCAAATGCATGTAACAGTGAGAAACGCACTGTCTTGGCGAAATAAAGCGTTTTTGTACAACTTCATATAAATCGCTGTAACTTTTGATAGAAGACTCAGACAAACATGTTTATGACTTTATCTTATAGAACTCAAGGTCCCCGTGCTGGGCAAACAGGATTTGCAGCTGTTGGAGCTAAGATTTTCAAGTTATACACATAATGAAAACCTATACTTTGTTTCGGTCGAGTTCCCCATTCAAATGCATGTAACAGTGAGAAACGCACTGTCTTGGCGAAAGAAAGCGTTTTTGTACAACTTCATATAAATAGCTGTAACTTTTGATAGAAGACTCAGACAAACATGTTTATGGCTTTATCTTATAGAACTCAAGGTCCCCGTGCTGGGAAAACAGGATTTGCAGCTGTTTGAGCTAAGATTTCCAAGTTATACACATAATGAAAACCTATACTTTGTTTCGGTCGAGTTCCCATTCAAATGCATGTAACAGTGAGAAACGCACTGTCTTGGCGAAAGAAAGCGTTTTTGTACAACTTCATATAAATCGCTGTAACTTTTGATAGAAGACTCAGACAAACATGTTTATGACTTTATCTTATAGAACTCAAGGTCCCCGTGCTGGGCAAACAGGATTTGCAGCTGTTGGAGCTAAGATTTTCAAGTTATACACATAATGAAAACCTATACTTTGTTTCGGTCGAGTTCCCCATTCAAATGCATGTAACAGTGAGAAACGCACTGTCTTGGCGAAAGAAAGCGTTTTTGTACAACTTCATATAAATAGCTGTAACTTTTGATAGAAGACTCAGACAAACATGTTTATGGCTTTATCTTATAGAACTCAAGGTCCCCGTGCTGGGAAAACAGGATTTGCAGCTGTTTGAGCTAAGATTTCCAAGTTATACACATAATGAAAACCTATACTTTGTTTCGGTCGAGTTCCCCATTCAAATGCATGTAACAGTGAGAAACGCACTGTCTTGGCGAAAGAAAGCGTTTTTGTACAACTTCATATAAATCGCTGTAACTTTTGATAGAAGACTCAGACAAACATGTTTATGACTTTATCTTATAGAACTCAAGGTCCCCGTGCTGGGCAAACAGGATTTGCAGCTGTTGGAGCTAAGATTTTCAAGTTATACACATAATGAAAACCTATACTTTGTTTCGGTCGAGTTCCCCATTCAAATGCATGTAACAGTGAGAAACGCACTGTCTTGGCGAAAGAAAGCGTTTTTGTACAACTTCATATAAATAGCTGTAACTTTTGATAGAAGACTCAGACAAACATGTTTATGGCTTTATCTTATAGAACTCAAGGTCCCCGTGCTGGGAAAACAGGATTTGCAGCTGTTTGAGCTAAGATTTCCAAGTTATACACATAATGAAAACCTATACTTTGTTTCGGTCGAGTTCCCCATTCAAATGCATGTAACAGTGAGAAACGCACTGTCTTGGCGAAAGAAAGCGTTTTTGTACAACTTCATATAAATCGCTGTAACTTTTGATAGAAGACTCAGACAAACATGTTTATGGCTTTATCTTATAGAACTCAAGGTCCCCGTGCTGGGCAAACAGGATTTGCAGCTGTTGGAGCTAAGATTTTCAAGTTATACACATAATGAAAACCTATACTTTGTTTCGGTCGAGTTCCCCATTCAAATGCATGTAACAGTGAGAAACGCACTGTCTTGGCGAAAGAAAGCGTTTTTGTACAACTTCATATAAATAGCTGTAACTTTTGATAGAAGACTCAGACAAACATGTTTATGGCTTTATCTTATAGAACTCAAGGTCCCCGTGCTGGGCAAACAGGATTTGCAGCTGTTGGAGCTAAGATTTTCAAGTTATACACATAATGAAAACCTATACTTTGTTTCGGTCGAGTTCCCCATTCAAATGCATGTAACAGTGAGAAACGCACTGTCTTGGCGAAAGAAAGCGTTTTTGTACAACTTCATATAAATAGCTGTAACTTTTGATAGAAGACTCAGACAAACATGTTTATGGCTTTATCTTATTAAACTCAAGGTCCCCGTGCTGGGAAAACAGGATTTGCAGCTGTTGGAGCTAAGATTTTCAAGTTATACACATAATGAAAACCTATACTTTGTTTCGATCGAGTTCCCCATTCAAATGCATGTAACAGTGAGAAACGCACTGTCTTGGCGAAAGAAAGCGTTTTTGAACAACTTCATATAAATAGCTGTAACTTTTGATAGAAGACTCAGACAAACATGTTTATGGCTTTATCTTATAGAACTCAAGGTCCCCGTGCTGGGAAAACAGGATTTGCAGCTGTTTGAGCTAAGTTTTCCAAGTTATACACATAATGAAAACCTATACTTTGTTTCGGTCGAGTTCCCCATTCAAATGCATGTAACAGTGAGAAACGCACTGTCTTGGCGAAAGAAAGCGTTTTTGTACAACTTCATATAAATAGCTGTAACTTTTGATAGAAGACTCGGATACACATGTTTATGGCTTTATCTTATAGAACTCAAGGTCCCCGTGCTGGGAAAACAGGTTTTGCAGCTGTTTGAGCTAAGATTTCCAAGTTATACACATAATGAAAACCTATACTTTGTTTCGGTCGAGTTCCCCATTCAAATGCATGTAACAGTGAGAAACGCACTGTCTTGGCGAAAGAAAGCGTTTTTGTACAACTTCATATAAATCGCTGTAACTTTTGATAGAAGACTCAGACAAACATGTTTATGGCTTTATCTTATAGAACTCAAGGTCCCCGTGCTGGGAAAACAGGATTTGCAGCTGTTTGAGCTAAGATTTCCAAGTTATACACATAATGAAAACCTATACTTTGTTTCGGTCGAGTTCCCCATTCAAATGCATGTAACAGTGAGAAACGCACTGTCTTGGCGAAAGAAAGCGTTTTTGAACAACTTCATATAAATAGCTGTAACTTTTGATAGAAGACTCAGACAAACATGTTTATGGCTTTATCTTATAGAACTCAAGGTCCCCGTGCTGGGAAAACAGGATTTGCAGCTGTTTGAGCTAAGATTTCCAAGTTATACACATAATGAAAACCTATACTTTGTTTCGGTCGAGTTCCCCATTCAAATGCATGTAACAGTGAGAAACGCACTGTCTTGGCGAAAGAAAGCGTTTTTGTACAACTTCATATAAATAGCTGTAACTTTTGATAGAAGACTCAGACAAACATGTTTATGGCTTTATCTTATAGAACTCACGGTCCCCGTGCTGGGAAAACAGGATTTGTAGCTGTTGGAGCTAAGATTTTCAAGTTATACACATAATGAAAACCTATACTTTGTTTCGGTCGAGTTCCCCATTCAAATGCATGTAACAGTGAGAAACGCACTGTCTTGGCGAAATAAAGCGTTTTTGTACAACTTCATATAAATCGCTGTAACTTTTGATAGAAGACTCAGACAAACATGTTTATGGCTTTATCTTATAGAACTCAAGGTCCCCGTGCTGGGCAAACAGGATTTGCAGCTGTTGGAGCTAAGATTTTCAAGTTATACACATAATGAAAACCTATACTTTGTTTCGGTCGAGTTCCCCATTCAAATGCATGTAACAGTGAGAAACGCACTGTCTTGGCGAAAGAAAGCGTTTTTGTACAACTTCATATAAATAGCTGTAACTTTTGATAGAAGACTCGGATACACATGTTTATGGCTTTATCTTATAGAACTCAAGGTCCCCGTGCTGGGAAAAAAGGATTTGCAGCTGTTGGAGCTAAGATTTTCAAGTTATACACATAATGAAAAACTATACTTTGTTTCGGTCGAGTTCCCCATTCAAATGCATGTAACAGTGAGAAACGCACTGTCTTGGCGAAATAAAGCGTTTTTGTACAACTTCATATAAATCGCTGTAACTTTTGATAGAAGACTCAGACAAACATGTTTATGACTTTATCTTATAGAACTCAAGGTCCCCGTGCTGGGCAAACAGGATTTGCAGCTGTTGGAGCTAAGATTTTCAAGTTATACACATAATGAAAACCTATACTTTGTTTCGGTCGAGTTCCCCATTCAAATGCATGTAACAGTGAGAAACGCACTGTCTTGGCGAAAGAAAGCGTTTTTGTACAACTTCATATAAATAGCTGTAACTTTTGATAGAAGACTCAGACAAACATGTTTATGGCTTTATCTTATAGAACTCAAGGTCCCCGTGCTGGGAAAACAGGATTTGCAGCTGTTTGAGCTAAGATTTCCAAGTTATACACATAATGAAAACCTATACTTTGTTTCGGTCGAGTTCCCATTCAAATGCATGTAACAGTGAGAAACGCACTGTCTTGGCGAAAGAAAGCGTTTTTGTACAACTTCATATAAATCGCTGTAACTTTTGATAGAAGACTCAGACAAACATGTTTATGACTTTATCTTATAGAACTCAAGGTCCCCGTGCTGGGCAAACAGGATTTGCAGCTGTTGGAGCTAAGATTTTCAAGTTATACACATAATGAAAACCTATACTTTGTTTCGGTCGAGTTCCCCATTCAAATGCATGTAACAGTGAGAAACGCACTGTCTTGGCGAAAGAAAGCGTTTTTGTACAACTTCATATAAATAGCTGTAACTTTTGATAGAAGACTCAGACAAACATGTTTATGGCTTTATCTTATAGAACTCAAGGTCCCCGTGCTGGGAAAACAGGATTTGCAGCTGTTTGAGCTAAGATTTCCAAGTTATACACATAATGAAAACCTATACTTTGTTTCGGTCGAGTTCCCCATTCAAATGCATGTAACAGTGAGAAACGCACTGTCTTGGCGAAAGAAAGCGTTTTTGTACAACTTCATATAAATCGCTGTAACTTTTGATAGAAGACTCAGACAAACATGTTTATGACTTTATCTTATAGAACTCAAGGTCCCCGTGCTGGGCAAACAGGATTTGCAGCTGTTGGAGCTAAGATTTTCAAGTTATACACATAATGAAAACCTATACTTTGTTTCGGTCGAGTTCCCCATTCAAATGCATGTAACAGTGAGAAACGCACTGTCTTGGCGAAAGAAAGCGTTTTTGTACAACTTCATATAAATAGCTGTAACTTTTGATAGAAGACTCAGACAAACATGTTTATGGCTTTATCTTATAGAACTCAAGGTCCCCGTGCTGGGCAAACAGGATTTGCAGCTGTTGGAGCTAAGATTTTCAAGTTATACACATAATGAAAACCTATACTTTGTTTCGGTCGAGTTCCCCATTCAAATGCATGTAACAGTGAGAAACGCACTGTCTTGGCGAAATAAAGCGTTTTTGTACAACTTCATATAAATAGCTGTAACTTTTGATAGAAGACTCAGACAAACATGTTTATGGCTTTATCTTATAGAACTCAAGGTCCCCGTGCTGGGAAAACAGGATTTGCAGCTGTTGGAGCTAAGATTTCCAAGTTATACACATAATGAAAACCTATACTTTGTTTCGGGCGAGTTCCCCATTCAAATGCATGTAACAGTGAGAAACGCACTGTCTTGGCGAAAGAAAGCGTTTTTGTACAACTTCATATAAATAGCTGTAACTTTTGATAGAAGACTCGGATACACATGTTTATGGCTTTATCTTATAGAACTCAAGGTCCCCGTGCTGGGAAAAAAGGATTTGCAGCTGTTGGAGCTAAGATTTTCAAGTTATACACATAATGAAAAACTATACTTTGTTTCGGTCGAGTTCCCCATTCAAATGCATGTAACAGTGAGAAACGCACTGTCTTGGCGAAATAAAGCGTTTTTGTACAACTTCATATAAATCGCTGTAACTTTTGATAGAAGACTCAGACAAACATGTTTATGACTTTATCTTATAGAACTCAAGGTCCCCGTGCTGGGCAAACAGGATTTGCAGCTGTTGGAGCTAAGATTTTCAAGTTATACACATAATGAAAACCTATACTTTGTTTCGGTCGAGTTCCCCATTCAAATGCATGTAACAGTGAGAAACGCACTGTCTTGGCGAAAGAAAGCGTTTTTGTACAACTTCATATAAATAGCTGTAACTTTTGATAGAAGACTCAGACAAACATGTTTATGGCTTTATCTTATAGAACTCAAGGTCCCCGTGCTGGGAAAAAAGGATTTGCAGCTGTTGGAGCTAAGATTTTCAAGTTATACACATAATGAAAAACTATACTTTGTTTCGGTCGAGTTCCCCATTCAAATGCATGTAACAGTGAGAAACGCACTGTCTTGGCGAAATAAAGCGTTTTTGTACAACTTCATATAAATCGCTGTAACTTTTGATAGAAGACTCAGACAAACATGTTTATGACTTTATCTTATAGAACTCAAGGTCCCCGTGCTGGGCAAACAGGATTTGCAGCTGTTGGAGCTAAGATTTTCAAGTTATACACATAATGAAAACCTATACTTTGTTTCGGTCGAGTTCCCCATTCAAATGCATGTAACAGTGAGAAACGCACTGTCTTGGCGAAAGAAAGCGTTTTTGTACAACTTCATATAAATAGCTGTAACTTTTGATAGAAGACTCAGACAAACATGTTTATGGCTTTATCTTATAGAACTCACGGTCCCCGTGCTGGGAAAACAGGATTTGTAGCTGTTGGAGCTAAGATTTTCAAGTTATACACATAATGAAAACCTATACTTTGTTTCGGGCGAGTTCCCCATTCAAATGCATGTAACAGTGAGAAACGCACTGTCTTGGCGAAAGAAAGCGTTTTTGTACAACTTCATATAAATAGCTGTAACTTTTGATAGAAGACTCAGACAAACATGTTTATGGCTTTATCTTATAGAACTCAAGGTCCCCGTGCTGGGAAAACAGGATTTGCAGCTGTTTGAGCTAAGATTTCCAAGTTATACACATAATGAAAACCTATACTTTGTTTCGGTCGAGTTCCCCATTCAAATGCATGTAACAGTGAGAAACGCACTGTCTTGGCGAAAGAAAGCGTTTTTGTACAACTTCATATAAATCGCTGTAACTTTTGATAGAAGACTCAGACAAACATGTTTATGACTTTATCTTATAGAACTCAAGGTCCCCGTGCTGGGCAAACAGGATTTGCAGCTGTTGGAGCTAAGATTTTCAAGTTATACACATAATGAAAACCTATACTTTGTTTCGGTCGAGTTCCCCATTCAAATGCATGTAACAGTGAGAAACGCACTGTCTTGGCGAAATAAAGCGTTTTTGTACAACTTCATATAAATAGCTGTAACTTTTGATAGAAGACTCAGACAAACATGTTTATGGCTTTATCTTATAGAACTCAAGGTCCCCGTGCTGGGAAAACAGGATTTGCAGCTGTTTGAGCTAAGATTTCCAAGTTATACACATAATGAAAACCTATACTTTGTTTCGGTCGAGTTCCCCATTCAAATGCATGTAACAGTGAGAAACGCACTGTCTTGGCGAAAGAAAGCGTTTTTGTACAACTTCATATAAATCGCTGTAACTTTTGATAGAAGACTCAGACAAACATGTTTATGACTTTATCTTATAGAACTCAAGGTCCCCGTGCTGGGCAAACAGGATTTGCAGCTGTTGGAGCTAAGATTTTCAAGTTATACACATAATGAAAACCTATACTTTGTTTCGGTCGAGTTCCCCATTCAAATGCATGTAACAGTGAGAAACGCACTGTCTTGGCGAAAGAAAGCGTTTTTGTACAACTTCATATAAATAGCTGTAACTTTTGATAGAAGACTCAGACAAACATGTTTATGGCTTTATCTTATAGAACTCAAGGTCCCCGTGCTGGGAAAACAGGATTTGCAGCCGTTTGAGCTAAGATTTCCAAGTTATACACATAATGAAAACCTATACTTTGTTTCGGTCGAGTTCCCCATTCAAATGCATGTAACAGTGAGAAACGCACTGTCTTGGCGAAAGAACGTTTTTGTACAACTTCATATAAATCGCTGTAACTTTTGATAGAAGACTCAGACAAACATGTTTATGGCTTTATCTTATAGAACTCAAGGTCCCCGTGCTGGGAAAACAGGATTTGCAGCCGTTTGAGCTAAGATTTCCAAGTTATACACATAATGAAAACCTATACTTTGTTTCGGTCGAGTTCCCCATTCAAATGCATGTAACAGTGAGAAACGCACTGTCTTGGCGAAAGAAAGCGTTTTTGTACAACTTCATATAAATAGCTGTAACTTTTGATAGAAGACTCGGATACACATGTTTATGGCTTTATCTTATAGAACTCAAGGTCCCCGTGCTGGGAAAACAGGTTTTGCAGCTGTTTGAGCTAAGATTTCCAAGTTATACACATAATGAAAACCTATACTTTGTTTCGGTCGAGTTCCCCATTCAAATGCATGTAACAGTGAGAAACGCACTGTCTTGGCGAAAGAAAGCGTTTTTGTACAACTTCATATAAATCGCTGTAACTTTTGATAGAAGACTCAGACAAACATGTTTATGGCTTTATCTTATAGAACTCAAGGTCCCCGTGCTGGGAAAACAGGATTTGCAGCTGTTTGAGCTAAGATTTCCAAGTTATACACATAATGAAAACCTATACTTTGTTTCGGTCGAGTTCCCCATTCAAATGCATGTAACAGTGAGAAACGCACTGTCTTGGCGAAAGAAAGCGTTTTTGAACAACTTCATATAAATAGCTGTAACTTTTGATAGAAGACTCAGACAAACATGTTTATGGCTTTATCTTATAGAACTCAAGGTCCCCGTGCTGGGAAAACAGGATTTGCAGCTGTTTGAGCTAAGATTTCCAAGTTATACACATAATGAAAACCTATACTTTGTTTCGGTCGAGTTCCCCATTCAAATGCATGTAACAGTGAGAAACGCACTGTCTTGGCGAAAGAAAGCGTTTTTGTACAACTTCATATAAATAGCTGTAACTTTTGATAGAAGACTCAGACAAACATGTTTATGGCTTTATCTTATAGAACTCACGGTCCCCGTGCTGGGAAAACAGGATTTGTAGCTGTTGGAGCTAAGATTTTCAAGTTATACACATAATGAAAACCTATACTTTGTTTCGGTCGAGTTCCCCATTCAAATGCATGTAACAGTGAGAAACGCACTGTCTTGGCGAAATAAAGCGTTTTTGTACAACTTCATATAAATCGCTGTAACTTTTGATAGAAGACTCAGACAAACATGTTTATGGCTTTATCTTATAGAACTCAAGGTCCCCGTGCTGGGCAAACAGGATTTGCAGCTGTTGGAGCTAAGATTTTCAAGTTATACACATAATGAAAACCTATACTTTGTTTCGGTCGAGTTCCCCATTCAAATGCATGTAACAGTGAGAAACGCACTGTCTTGGCGAAAGAAAGCGTTTTTGTACAACTTCATATAAATAGCTGTAACTTTTGATAGAAGACTCGGATACACATGTTTATGGCTTTATCTTATAGAACTCAAGGTCCCCGTGCTGGGAAAAAAGGATTTGCAGCTGTTGGAGCTAAGATTTTCAAGTTATACACATAATGAAAAACTATACTTTGTTTCGGTCGAGTTCCCCATTCAAATGCATGTAACAGTGAGAAACGCACTGTCTTGGCGAAATAAAGCGTTTTTGTACAACTTCATATAAATCGCTGTAACTTTTGATAGAAGACTCAGACAAACATGTTTATGACTTTATCTTATAGAACTCAAGGTCCCCGTGCTGGGCAAACAGGATTTGCAGCTGTTGGAGCTAAGATTTTCAAGTTATACACATAATGAAAACCTATACTTTGTTTCGGTCGAGTTCCCCATTCAAATGCATGTAACAGTGAGAAACGCACTGTCTTGGCGAAAGAAAGCGTTTTTGTACAACTTCATATAAATAGCTGTAACTTTTGATAGAAGACTCAGACAAACATGTTTATGGCTTTATCTTATAGAACTCAAGGTCCCCGTGCTGGGAAAACAGGATTTGCAGCTGTTTGAGCTAAGATTTCCAAGTTATACACATAATGAAAACCTATACTTTGTTTCGGTCGAGTTCCCATTCAAATGCATGTAACAGTGAGAAACGCACTGTCTTGGCGAAAGAAAGCGTTTTTGTACAACTTCATATAAATCGCTGTAACTTTTGATAGAAGACTCAGACAAACATGTTTATGACTTTATCTTATAGAACTCAAGGTCCCCGTGCTGGGCAAACAGGATTTGCAGCTGTTGGAGCTAAGATTTTCAAGTTATACACATAATGAAAACCTATACTTTGTTTCGGTCGAGTTCCCCATTCAAATGCATGTAACAGTGAGAAACGCACTGTCTTGGCGAAAGAAAGCGTTTTTGTACAACTTCATATAAATAGCTGTAACTTTTGATAGAAGACTCAGACAAACATGTTTATGGCTTTATCTTATAGAACTCAAGGTCCCCGTGCTGGGAAAACAGGATTTGCAGCTGTTTGAGCTAAGATTTCCAAGTTATACACATAATGAAAACCTATACTTTGTTTCGGTCGAGTTCCCCATTCAAATGCATGTAACAGTGAGAAACGCACTGTCTTGGCGAAAGAAAGCGTTTTTGTACAACTTCATATAAATCGCTGTAACTTTTGATAGAAGACTCAGACAAACATGTTTATGACTTTATCTTATAGAACTCAAGGTCCCCGTGCTGGGCAAACAGGATTTGCAGCTGTTGGAGCTAAGATTTTCAAGTTATACACATAATGAAAACCTATACTTTGTTTCGGTCGAGTTCCCCATTCAAATGCATGTAACAGTGAGAAACGCACTGTCTTGGCGAAAGAAAGCGTTTTTGTACAACTTCATATAAATAGCTGTAACTTTTGATAGAAGACTCAGACAAACATGTTTATGGCTTTATCTTATAGAACTCAAGGTCCCCGTGCTGGGCAAACAGGATTTGCAGCTGTTGGAGCTAAGATTTTCAAGTTATACACATAATGAAAACCTATACTTTGTTTCGGTCGAGTTCCCCATTCAAATGCATGTAACAGTGAGAAACGCACTGTCTTGGCGAAATAAAGCGTTTTTGTACAACTTCATATAAATAGCTGTAACTTTTGATAGAAGACTCAGACAAACATGTTTATGGCTTTATCTTATAGAACTCAAGGTCCCCGTGCTGGGAAAACAGGATTTGCAGCTGTTGGAGCTAAGATTTCCAAGTTATACACATAATGAAAACCTATACTTTGTTTCGGGCGAGTTCCCCATTCAAATGCATGTAACAGTGAGAAACGCACTGTCTTGGCGAAAGAAAGCGTTTTTGTACAACTTCATATAAATAGCTGTAACTTTTGATAGAAGACTCGGATACACATGTTTATGGCTTTATCTTATAGAACTCAAGGTCCCCGTGCTGGGAAAAAAGGATTTGCAGCTGTTGGAGCTAAGATTTTCAAGTTATACACATAATGAAAAACTATACTTTGTTTCGGTCGAGTTCCCCATTCAAATGCATGTAACAGTGAGAAACGCACTGTCTTGGCGAAATAAAGCGTTTTTGTACAACTTCATATAAATCGCTGTAACTTTTGATAGAAGACTCAGACAAACATGTTTATGACTTTATCTTATAGAACTCAAGGTCCCCGTGCTGGGCAAACAGGATTTGCAGCTGTTGGAGCTAAGATTTTCAAGTTATACACATAATGAAAACCTATACTTTGTTTCGGTCGAGTTCCCCATTCAAATGCATGTAACAGTGAGAAACGCACTGTCTTGGCGAAAGAAAGCGTTTTTGTACAACTTCATATAAATAGCTGTAACTTTTGATAGAAGACTCAGACAAACATGTTTATGGCTTTATCTTATAGAACTCAAGGTCCCCGTGCTGGGAAAAAAGGATTTGCAGCTGTTGGAGCTAAGATTTTCAAGTTATACACATAATGAAAAACTATACTTTGTTTCGGTCGAGTTCCCCATTCAAATGCATGTAACAGTGAGAAACGCACTGTCTTGGCGAAATAAAGCGTTTTTGTACAACTTCATATAAATCGCTGTAACTTTTGATAGAAGACTCAGACAAACATGTTTATGACTTTATCTTATAGAACTCAAGGTCCCCGTGCTGGGCAAACAGGATTTGCAGCTGTTGGAGCTAAGATTTTCAAGTTATACACATAATGAAAACCTATACTTTGTTTCGGTCGAGTTCCCCATTCAAATGCATGTAACAGTGAGAAACGCACTGTCTTGGCGAAAGAAAGCGTTTTTGTACAACTTCATATAAATAGCTGTAACTTTTGATAGAAGACTCAGACAAACATGTTTATGGCTTTATCTTATAGAACTCACGGTCCCCGTGCTGGGAAAACAGGATTTGTAGCTGTTGGAGCTAAGATTTTCAAGTTATACACATAATGAAAACCTATACTTTGTTTCGGGCGAGTTCCCCATTCAAATGCATGTAACAGTGAGAAACGCACTGTCTTGGCGAAAGAAAGCGTTTTTGTACAACTTCATATAAATAGCTGTAACTTTTGATAGAAGACTCAGACAAACATGTTTATGGCTTTATCTTATAGAACTCAAGGTCCCCGTGCTGGGAAAACAGGATTTGCAGCTGTTTGAGCTAAGATTTCCAAGTTATACACATAATGAAAACCTATACTTTGTTTCGGTCGAGTTCCCCATTCAAATGCATGTAACAGTGAGAAACGCACTGTCTTGGCGAAAGAAAGCGTTTTTGTACAACTTCATATAAATCGCTGTAACTTTTGATAGAAGACTCAGACAAACATGTTTATGACTTTATCTTATAGAACTCAAGGTCCCCGTGCTGGGCAAACAGGATTTGCAGCTGTTGGAGCTAAGATTTTCAAGTTATACACATAATGAAAACCTATACTTTGTTTCGGTCGAGTTCCCCATTCAAATGCATGTAACAGTGAGAAACGCACTGTCTTGGCGAAATAAAGCGTTTTTGTACAACTTCATATAAATAGCTGTAACTTTTGATAGAAGACTCAGACAAACATGTTTATGGCTTTATCTTATAGAACTCAAGGTCCCCGTGCTGGGAAAACAGGATTTGCAGCTGTTTGAGCTAAGATTTCCAAGTTATACACATAATGAAAACCTATACTTTGTTTCGGTCGAGTTCCCCATTCAAATGCATGTAACAGTGAGAAACGCACTGTCTTGGCGAAAGAAAGCGTTTTTGTACAACTTCATATAAATCGCTGTAACTTTTGATAGAAGACTCAGACAAACATGTTTATGACTTTATCTTATAGAACTCAAGGTCCCCGTGCTGGGCAAACAGGATTTGCAGCTGTTGGAGCTAAGATTTTCAAGTTATACACATAATGAAAACCTATACTTTGTTTCGGTCGAGTTCCCCATTCAAATGCATGTAACAGTGAGAAACGCACTGTCTTGGCGAAAGAAAGCGTTTTTGTACAACTTCATATAAATAGCTGTAACTTTTGATAGAAGACTCAGACAAACATGTTTATGGCTTTATCTTATAGAACTCAAGGTCCCCGTGCTGGGAAAACAGGATTTGCAGCCGTTTGAGCTAAGATTTCCAAGTTATACACATAATGAAAACCTATACTTTGTTTCGGTCGAGTTCCCCATTCAAATGCATGTAACAGTGAGAAACGCACTGTCTTGGCGAAAGAACGTTTTTGTACAACTTCATATAAATCGCTGTAACTTTTGATAGAAGACTCAGACAAACATGTTTATGGCTTTATCTTATAGAACTCAAGGTCCCCGTGCTGGGAAAACAGGATTTGCAGCTGTTTGAGCTAAGATTTCCAAGTTATACACATAATGAAAACCTATACTTTGTTTCGGTCGAGTTCCCCATTCAAATGCATGTAACAGTGAGAAACGCACTGTCTTGGCGAAAGAAAGCGTTTTTGTACAACTTCATATAAATCGCTGTAACTTTTGATAGAAGACTCAGACAAACATGTTTATGGCTTTATCTTATAGAACTCAAGGTCCCCGTGCTGGGCAAACAGGATTTGCAGCTTTTGGAGCTAAGATTTTCAAGTTATACACATAATGAAAACCTATACTTTGTTTCGGTCGAGTTCCCCATTCAAATGCATGTAACAGTGAGAAACGCACTGTCTTGGCGAAAGAAAGCGTTTTTGAACAACTTCATATAAATAGCTGTAACTTTTGATAGAAGACTCAGACAAACATGTTTATGGCTTTATCTTATAGAACTCAAGGTCCCCGTGCTGGGCAAACAGGTTTTGCAGCTGTTGGAGCTAAGATTTTCAAGTTATACACATAATGAAAACCTATACTTTGTTTCGGTCGAGTTCCCCATTCAAATGCATGTAACAGTGAGAAACGCACTGTCTTGGCGAAAGAAAGCGTTTTTGAACAACTTCATATAAATAGCTGTAACTTTTGATAGAAGACTCAGACAAACATGTTTATGGCTTTATCTTATAGAACTCAAGGATCCCGTGCTGGAAAACAGGTTTTGCAGCTGTTTGAGCTAAGATTTCCAAGTTATACACATAATGAAAACCTATACTTTGTTTCGGTCGAGTTCCCCATTCAAATGCATGTAACAGTGAGAAACGCACTGTCTTGGCGAAATAAAGCGTTTTTGTACAACTTCATATAAATAGCTGTAACTTTTGATAGAAGACTCAGACAAACATGTTTATGGCTTTATCTTATAGAACTCAAGGTCCCCGTGCTGGGAAAACAGGATTTGCAGCTGTTGGAGCTAAGATTTTCAAGTTATACACATAATGAAAACCTATACTTTGTTTCGGGCGAGTTCCCCATTCAAATGCATGTAACAGTGAGAAACGCACTGTCTTGGCGAAATAAAGCGTTTTTGTACAACTTCATATAAATCGCTGTAACTTTTGATAGAAGACTCAGACAAACATGTTTATGGCTTTATCTTATAGAACTCAAGGTCCCCGTGCTGGGCAAACAGGATTTGCAGCTGTTGGAGCTAAGATTTTCAAGTTATACACATAATGAAAACCTATACTTTGTTTCGGTCGAGTTCCCCATTCAAATGCATGTAACAGTGAGAAACGCACTGTCTTGGCGAAAGAAAGCGTTTTTGTACAACTTCATATAAATAGCTGTAACTTTTGATAGAAGACTCGGATACACATGTTTATGGCTTTATCTTATAGAACTCAAGGTTCCCGTGCTGGGAAAACAGGTTTTGCAGCTGTTTGAGCTAAGATTTCCAAGTTATACACATAATGAAAACCTATACTTTGTTTCGGTCGAGTTCCCCATTCAAATGCATGTAACAGTGAGAAACGCACTGTCTTGGCGAAATAAAGCGTTTTTGAACAACTTCATATAAATAGCTGTAACTTTTGATAGAAGACTCAGACAAACATGTTTATGGCTTTATCTTATAGAACTCAAGGTCCCCGTGCTGGGCAAACAGGATTTGCAGCTGTTGGAGCTAAGATTTTCAAGTTATACACATAATGAAAACCTATACTTTGTTTCGGTACATAAACGCTTTCTTTCGCCAAGACAGTGCGTTTCTCACTGTTACATGCATTTGAATGGGGAACTCGACCGAAACAAAGTATAGGTTTTCATTATGTGTATAACTTGAAAATCTTAGCTCCAACAGCTGCAAATCCTGTTTTCCCAGCACGGGGATATTGAGTTCTATAAGATAAAGCCATAAACATGTTTGTCTGGGTCTTCTATCAAAAGTTACAGCTATTTATATGAAGTTGTACAAAAACGCTTTCTTTCGCCAAGACAGTGCGTTTCTCACTGTTACATGCATTTGAATGGGGAACTCGACCGAAACAAAGTATAGGTTTTCATTATGTGTATAACTTGAAAATCTTAGCTCCAACAGCTGCAAATCCTGTTTTCCCAGCACGGGGACCTTGAGTTCTATAAGATAAAGCCATAAACATGTTTGTCTGAGTCTTCTATCAAAAGTTACAGCTATTTATATGAAGTTGTACAAAAACGCTTTCTTTCGCCAAGACAGTGCGTTTCTCACTGTTACATGCATTTGAATGGGGAACTCGACCGAAACAAAGTATAGTTTTTCATTATGTGTATAACTTGAAAATCTTAGCTCCAACAGCTGCAAATCCTTTTTTCCCAGCACGGGGACCTTGAGTTCTATAAGATAAAGCCATAAACATGTGTATCCGAGTCTTCTATCAAAAGTTACAGCTATTTATATGAAGTTGTACAAAAACGCTTTCTTTCGCCAAGACAGTGCGTTTCTCACTGTTACATGCATTTGAATGGGGAACTCGACCGAAACAAAGTATAGGTTTTCATTATGTGTATAACTTGGAAATCTTAGCTCAAACAGCTGCAAATCCTGTTTTCCCAGCACGGGGACCTTGAGTTCTATAAGATAAAGCCATAAACATGTTTGTCTGAGTCTTCTATCAAAAGTTACAGCTATTTATATGAAGTTGTACAAAAACGCTTTCTTTCGCCAAGACAGTGCGTTTCTCACTGTTACATGCATTTGAATGGGGAACTCGACCGAAACAAAGTATAGGTTTTCATTATGTGTATAACTTGGAAATCTTAGCTCAAACAGCTGCAAAACCTGTTTTCCCAGCACGGGGACCTTGAGTTCTATAAGATAAAGCCATAAACATGTTTGTCTGAGTCTTCTATCAAAAGTTACAGCTATTTATATGAAGTTGTACAAAAACGCTTTCTTTCGCCAAGACAGTGCGTTTCTCACTGTTACATGCATTTGAATGGGGAACTCGACCGAAACAAAGTATAGGTTTTCATTATGTGAATAATTTTAAAATCTTAGCTCCAACAGCTGCAAATCCTGTTTTCCCAGCACGGGGACCTTGAGTTCTATAAGATAAAGCCATAAACATGTTTGTCTGAGTCTTCTATCAAAAGTTACAGCTATTTATATGAAGTTGTACAAAAACGCTTTCTTTCGCCAAGACAGTGCGTTTCTCACTGTTACATGCATTTGAATGGGAAACTCGCCTGAAACAAAGTATAGGTTTTCATTATGTGAATAATTTTAAAATCTTAGCTCAAACGGCTGCAAAACCTGTTTTCCCAGCACGGGGACCTTGAGTTCTATAAGATAAAGCCATAAACATGTTTGTCTGAGTCTTCTATCAAAAGTTACAGCTATTTATATGAAGTTGTACAAAAACGCTTTATTTCGCCAAGACAGTGCGTTTCTCACTGTTACATGCATTTGAATGGGGAACTCGACCGAAACAAATTATAGGTTTTCATTATGTGTATAACTTGGAAATCTTAGCTCAAACAGCTGCAAAACCTGTTTTCCCAGCACGGGGACCTTGAGTTCTATAAGATAAAGCCATAAACATGTTTGTCTGAGTCTTCTATCAAAAGTTACAGCTATTTATATGAAGTTGTACAAAAACGCTTTCTTTCGCCAAGACAGTGCGTTTCTCACTGTTACATGCATTTGAATGGGGAACTCGACCGAAACAAAGTATAGGTTTTCATTATGTGTATAACTTGGAAATCTTAGCTCAAACAGCTGCAAAACCTGTTTGCCCAGCACGGGGACCTTGAGTTCTATAAGATAAAGCCATAAACATGTTTGTCTGAGTCTTCTATCAAAAGTTACAGCTATTTATATGAAGTTGTACAAAAACGCTTTCTTTCGCCAAGACAGTGCGTTTCTCACTGTTACATGCATTTGAATGGGGAACTCGACCGAAACAAATTATAGGTTTTCATTATGTGTATAACTTGAAAATCTTAGCTCCAACAGCTGCAAATCCTGTTTTCCCAGCACGGGGACCTTGAGTTCTATAAGATAAAGCCATGAACATGTTTGTCTGAGTCTTCTATCAAAAGTTACAGCTATTTATATGAAGTTGTACAAAAACGCTTTCTTTCGCCAAGACAGTGCGTTTCTCACTGTTACATGCATTTGAATGGGGAACTCGACCGAAACAAAGTATAGGTTTTCATTATGTGTATAACTTGAAAATCTTAGCTCCAACAGCTGCAAATCCTGTTTGCCCAGCACGGGGACCTTGAGTTCTATAAGATAAAGTCATAAACATGTTTGTCTGAGTCTTCTATCAAAAGTTACAGCGATTTATATGAAGTTGTACAAAAACGCTTTCTTTCGCCAAGACAGTGCGTTTCTCACTGTTACATGCATTTGAATGGGGAACTCGACCGAAACAAAGTATAGTTTTTCATTATGTGTATAACTTGAAAATCTTAGCTCCAACAGCTGCAAATCCTTTTTTCCCAGCACGGGGACCTTGAGTTCTATAAGATAAAGCCATAAACATGTGTATCCGAGTCTTCTATCAAAAGTTACAGCTATTTATATGAAGTTGTACAAAAACGCTTTCTTTCGCCAAGACAGTGCGTTTCTCACTGTTACATGCATTTGAATGGGGAACTCGACCGAAACAAAGTATAGGTTTTCATTATGTGTATAACTTGGAAATCTTAGCTCAAACAGCTGCAAATCCTGTTTTCCCAGCACGGGGACCTTGAGTTCTATAAGATAAAGCCATAAACATGTTTGTCTGAGTCTTCTATCAAAAGTTACAGCTATTTATATGAAGTTGTACAAAAACGCTTTCTTTCGCCAAGACAGTGCGTTTCTCACTGTTACATGCATTTGAATGGGGAACTCGACCGAAACAAAGTATAGGTTTTCATTATGTGTATAACTTGGAAATCTTAGCTCAAACAGCTGCAAAACCTGTTTTCCCAGCACGGGGACCTTGAGTTCTATAAGATAAAGCCATAAACATGTTTGTCTGAGTCTTCTATCAAAAGTTACAGCTATTTATATGAAGTTGTACAAAAACGCTTTCTTTCGCCAAGACAGTGCGTTTCTCACTGTTACATGCATTTGAATGGGGAACTCGACCGAAACAAAGTATAGGTTTTCATTATGTGAATAATTTTAAAATCTTAGCTCCAACAGCTGCAAATCCTGTTTTCCCAGCACGGGGACCTTGAGTTCTATAAGATAAAGCCATAAACATGTTTGTCTGAGTCTTCTATCAAAAGTTACAGCTATTTATATGAAGTTGTACAAAAACGCTTTCTTTCGCCAAGACAGTGCGTTTCTCACTGTTACATGCATTTGAATGGGAAACTCGCCTGAAACAAAGTATAGGTTTTCATTATGTGAATAATTTTAAAATCTTAGCTCAAACGGCTGCAAAACCTGTTTTCCCAGCACGGGGACCTTGAGTTCTATAAGATAAAGCCATAAACATGTTTGTCTGAGTCTTCTATCAAAAGTTACAGCTATTTATATGAAGTTGTACAAAAACGCTTTATTTCGCCAAGACAGTGCGTTTCTCACTGTTACATGCATTTGAATGGGGAACTCGACCGAAACAAATTATAGGTTTTCATTATGTGTATAACTTGGAAATCTTAGCTCAAACAGCTGCAAAACCTGTTTTCCCAGCACGGGGACCTTGAGTTCTATAAGATAAAGCCATAAACATGTTTGTCTGAGTCTTCTATCAAAAGTTACAGCTATTTATATGAAGTTGTACAAAAACGCTTTCTTTCGCCAAGACAGTGCGTTTCTCACTGTTACATGCATTTGAATGGGGAACTCGACCGAAACAAAGTATAGGTTTTCATTATGTGTATAACTTGGAAATCTTAGCTCAAACAGCTGCAAAACCTGTTTGCCCAGCACGGGGACCTTGAGTTCTATAAGATAAAGCCATAAACATGTTTGTCTGAGTCTTCTATCAAAAGTTACAGCTATTTATATGAAGTTGTACAAAAACGCTTTCTTTCGCCAAGACAGTGCGTTTCTCACTGTTACATGCATTTGAATGGGGAACTCGACCGAAACAAATTATAGGTTTTCATTATGTGTATAACTTGAAAATCTTAGCTCCAACAGCTGCAAATCCTGTTTTCCCAGCACGGGGACCTTGAGTTCTATAAGATAAAGCCATGAACATGTTTGTCTGAGTCTTCTATCAAAAGTTACAGCTATTTATATGAAGTTGTACAAAAACGCTTTCTTTCGCCAAGACAGTGCGTTTCTCACTGTTACATGCATTTGAATGGGGAACTCGACCGAAACAAAGTATAGGTTTTCATTATGTGTATAACTTGAAAATCTTAGCTCCAACAGCTGCAAATCCTGTTTTCCCAGCACGGGGACCTTGAGTTCTATAAGATAAAGCCATAAACATGTTTGTCTGAGTCTTCTATCAAAAGTTACAGCTATTTCTATGAAGTTGTACAAAAACGCTTTCTTTCGCCAAGACAGTGCGTTTCTCACTGTTACATGCATTTGAATGGGGAACTCGACCGAAACAAAGTATAGGTTTTCATTATGTGTATAACTTGAAAATCTTAGCTCCAACAGCTGCAAATCCTGTTTTCCCAGCACGGGGACCTTGAGTTCTATAAGATAAAGCCATAAACATGTTTGTCTGAGTCTTCTATCAAAAGTTACAGCTATTTCTATGAAGTTGTACAAAAACGCTTTCTTTCGCCAAGACAGTGCGTTTCTCACTGTTACATGCATTTAAATGGGGAACTCGACCGAAACAAAGTATAGGTTTTCATTATGTGAATAATTTTAAAATCTTAGCTCAAACGGCTGCAAATCCTGTTTTCCCAGCACGGGGACCTTGAGTTCTATAAGATAAAGCCATAAACATGTTTGTCTGAGTCTTCTATCAAAAGTTACAGCTATTTATATGAAGTTGTACAAAAACGCTTTCTTTCGCCAAGACAGTGCGTTTCTCACTGTTACATGCATTTAAATGGGGAACTCGACCGAAACAAAGTATAGGTTTTCATTATGTGAATAATTTTAAAATCTTAGCTCAAACGGCTGCAAAACCTGTTTTCCCAGCACGGGGACCTTGAGTTCTATAAGATAAAGCCATAAACATGTTTGTCTGAGTCTTCTATCAAAAGTTACAGCTATTTATATGAAGTTGTACAAAAACGCTTTATTTCGCCAAGACAGTGCGTTTCTCACTGTTACATGCATTTGAATGGGGAACTCGACCGAAACAAAGTATAGGTTTTCATTATGTGTATAACTTGAAAATCTTAGCTCCAACAGCTGCAAATCCTGTTTTCCCAGCACGGGGACCTTGAGTTCTATAAGATAAAGCCATAAACATGTTTGTCTGAGTCTTCTATCAAAAGTTACAGCTATTTATATGAAGTTGTACAAAAACGCTTTCTTTCGCCAAGACAGTGCGTTTCTCACTGTTACATGCATTTGAATGGGGAACTCGACCGAAACAAAGTATAGGTTTTCATTATGTGTATAACTTGAAAATCTTAGCTCCAACAGCTGCAAATCCTGTTTTCCCAGCACGGGGACCTTGAGTTCTATAAGATAAAGCCATAAACATGTTTGTCTGAGTCTTCTATCAAAAGTTACAGCTATTTATATGAAGTTGTACAAAAACGCTTTCTTTCGCCAAGACAGTGCGTTTCTCACTGTTACATGCATTTGAATGGGAAACTCGCCTGAAACAAAGTATAGGTTTTCATTATGTGAATAATTTTAAACTCTTAGCTCAAACGGCTGCAAAACCTGTTTTCCCAGCACGGGGACCTTGAGTTCTATAAGATAAAGCCATAAACATGTTTGTCTGAGTCTTCTATCAAAAGTTACAGCTATTTATATGAAGTTGTACAAAAACGCTTTCTTTCGCCAAGACAGTGCGTTTCTCACTGTTACATGCATTTGAATGGGGAACTCGACCGAAACAAAGTATAGGTTTTCATTATGTGTATAACTTGGAAATCTTAGCTCAAACAGCTGCAAAACCTGTTTGCCCAGCACGGGGACCTTGAGTTCTATAAGATAAAGCCATAAACATGTTTGTCTGAGTCTTCTATCAAAAGTTACAGCTATTTATATGAAGTTGTACAAAAACGCTTTCTTTCGCCAAGACAGTGCGTTTCTCACTGTTACATGCATTTGAATGGGGAACTCGACCGAAACAAATTATAGGTTTTCATTATGTGTATAACTTGAAAATCTTAGCTCCAACAGCTGCAAATCCTGTTTTCCCAGCACGGGGACCTTGAGTTCTATAAGATAAAGCCATAAACATGTTTGTCTGAGTCTTCTATCAAAAGTTACAGCTATTTATATGAAGTTGTACAAAAACGCTTTCTTTCGCCAAGACAGTGCGTTTCTCACTGTTACATGCATTTGAATGGGGAACTCGACCGAAACAAAGTATAGGTTTTCATTATGTGTATAACTTGAAAATCTTAGCTCCAACAGCTGCAAATCCTGTTTTCCCAGCACGGGGACCTTGAGTTCTATAAGATAAAGCCATAAACATGTTTGTCTGAGTCTTCTATCAAAAGTTACAGCTATTTCTATGAAGTTGTACAAAAACGCTTTATTTCGCCAAGACAGTGCGTTTCTCATTGTTACATGCATTTGAATGGGGAACTCGACCGAAACAAAGTATAGGTTTTCATTATGTGTATAACTTGAAAATCTTAGCTCCAACAGCTGCAAATCCTGTTTTCCCAGCACGGGGACCTTGAGTTCTATAAGATAAAGCCATAAACATGTTTGTCTGAGTCTTCTATCAAAAGTTACAGCTATTTATATGAAGTTGTACAAAAACGCTTTCTTTCGCCAAGACAGTGCGTTTCTCACTGTTACATGCATTTAAATGGGGAACTCGACCGAAACAAAGTATAGGTTTTCATTATGTGAATAATTTTAAAATCTTAGCTCAAACGGCTGCAAAACCTGTGTGCCTAGCACGGGGATATTGAGTTCTATAAGATAAAGCCATAAACATGTTTGTCTGAGTCTTCTATCAAAAGTTACAGCTATTTATATGAAGTTGTACAAAAACGCTTTCTTTCGCCAAGACAGTGCGTTTCTCACTGTTACATGCATTTGAATGGGGAACTCGACCGAAACAAAGTATAGGTTTTCATTATGTGTATAACTTGGAAATCTTAGCTCAAACAGCTGCAAAACCTGTTTTCCCAGCACGGGGACCTTGAGTTCTATAAGATAAAGCCATAAACATGTTTGTCTGAGTCTTCTATCAAAAGTTACAGCTATTTATATGAAGTTGTACAAAAACGCTTTCTTTCGCCAAGACAGTGCGTTTCTCACTGTTACATGCATTTGAATGGGGAACTCGACCGAAACAAAGTATAGGTTTTCATTATGTGTATAACTTGAAAATCTTAGCTCCAACAGCTGCAAATCCTGTTTTCCCAGCACGGGGACCTTGAGTTCTATAAGATAAAGCCATAAACATGTTTGTCTGAGTCTTCTATCAAAAGTTACAGCTATTTCTATGAAGTTGTACAAAAACGCTTTCTTTCGCCAAGACAGTGCGTTTCTCACTGTTACATGCATTTGAATGGGAAACTCGCCTGAAACAAAGTATAGGTTTTCATTATGTGAATAATTTTAAACTCTTAGCTCAAACGGCTGCAAAACCTGTTTTCCCAGCACGGGGATATTGAGTTCTATAAGATAAAGCCATAAACATGTTTGTCTGAGTCTTCTATCAAAAGTTACAGCTATTTATATGAAGTTGTACAAAAACGCTTTATTTCGCCAAGACAGTGCGTTTCTCACTGTTACATGCATTTGAATGGGGAACTCGACCGAAACAAATTATAGGTTTTCATTATGTGTATAACTTGGAAATCTTAGCTCAAACAGCTGCAAAACCTGTTTTCCCAGCACGGGGACCTTGAGTTCTATAAGATAAAGCCATAAACATGTTTGTCTGAGTCTTCTATCAAAAGTTACAGCTATTTATATGAAGTTGTACAAAAACGCTTTCTTTCGCCAAGACAGTGCGTTTCTCACTGTTACATGCATTTGAATGGGGAACTCGACCGAAACAAAGTATAGGTTTTCATTATGTGTATAACTTGGAAATCTTAGCTCAAACAGCTGCAAAACCTGTTTGCCCAGCACGGGGACCTTGAGTTCTATAAGATAAAGCCATAAACATGTTTGTCTGAGTCTTCTATCAAAAGTTACAGCTATTTATATGAAGTTGTACAAAAACGCTTTCTTTCGCCAAGACAGTGCGTTTCTCACTGTTACATGCATTTGAATGGGGAACTCGACCGAAACAAATTATAGGTTTTCATTATGTGTATAACTTGAAAATCTTAGCTCCAACAGCTGCAAATCCTGTTTTCCCAGCACGGGGACCTTGAGTTCTATAAGATAAAGCCATGAACATGTTTGTCTGAGTCTTCTATCAAAAGTTACAGCTACTTATATGAAGTTGTACAAAAACGCTTTCTTTCGCCAAGACAGTGCGTTTCTCACTGTTACATGCATTTGAATGGGGAACTCGACCGAAACAAAGTATAGGTTTTCATTATGTGTATAACTTGAAAATCTTAGCTCCAACAGCTGCAAATCCTGTTTTCCCAGCACGGGGACCTTGAGTTCTATAAGATAAAGCCATGAACATGTTTGTCTGAGTCTTCTATCAAAAGTTACAGCTACTTATATGAAGTTGTACAAAAACGCTTTCTTTCGCCAAGACAGTGCGTTTCTCACTGTTACATGCATTTGAATGGGGAACTCGACCGAAACAAAGTATAGGTTTTCATTATGTGTATAACTTGGAAATCTTAGCTCAAACAGCTGCAAAACCTGTTTGCCCAGCACGGGGACCTTGAGTTCTATAAGATAAAGCCATAAACATGTTTGTCTGAGTCTTCTATCAAAAGTTACAGCTATTTATATGAAGTTGTACAAAAACGCTTTCTTTCGCCAAGACAGTGCGTTTCTCACTGTTACATGCATTTGAATGGGGAACTCGACCGAAACAAATTATAGGTTTTCATTATGTGTATAACTTGAAAATCTTAGCTCCAACAGCTGCAAATCCTGTTTTCCCAGCACGGGGACCTTGAGTTCTATAAGATAAAGCCATGAACATGTTTGTCTGAGTCTTCTATCAAAAGTTACAGCTACTTATATGAAGTTGTACAAAAACGCTTTCTTTCGCCAAGACAGTGCGTTTCTCACTGTTACATGCATTTGAATGGGGAACTCGACCGAAACAAAGTATAGGTTTTCATTATGTGTATAACTTGAAAATCTTAGCTCCAACAGCTGCAAATCCTGTTTTCCCAGCACGGGGACCTTGAGTTCTATAAGATAAAGCCATAAACATGTTTGTCTGAGTCTTCTATCAAAAGTTACAGCTATTTATATGAAGTTGTACAAAAACGCTTTCTTTCGCCAAGACAGTGCGTTTCTCACTGTTACATGCATTTAAATGGGGAACTCGACCGAAACAAAGTATAGGTTTTCATTATGTGAATAATTTTAAAATCTTAGCTCAAACGGCTGCAAAACCTGTGTGCCCAGCACGGGGATATTGAGTTCTATAAGATAAAGCCATAAACATGTTTGTCTGAGTCTTCTATCAAAAGTTACAGCTATTTATATGAAGTTGTACAAAAACGCTTTCTTTCGCCAAGACAGTGCGTTTCTCACTGTTACATGCATTTGAATGGGGAACTCGACCGAAACAAAGTATAGGTTTTCATTATGTGTATAACTTGAAAATCTTAGCTCCAACAGCTGCAAATCCTATTTTCCCAGCACGGGGACCTTGAGTTCTATAAGATAAAGCCATAAACATGTTTGTCTGAGTCTTCTATCAAAAGTTACAGCTATTTATATGAAGTTGTACAAAAACGCTTTCTTTCGCCAAGACAGTGCGTTTCTCACTGTTACATGCATTTGAATGGGAAACTCGCCTGAAACAAAGTATAGGTTTTCATTATGTGAATAATTTTAAACTCTTAGCTCAAACGGCTGCAAAACCTGTTTTCCCAGCACGGGGACCTTGAGTTCTATAAGATAAAGCCATAAACATGTTTGTCTGAGTCTTCTATCAAAAGTTACAGCTATTTATATGAAGTTGTACAAAAACGCTTTCTTTCGCCAAGACAGTGCGTTTCTCACTGTTACATGCATTTGAATGGGGAACTCGACCGAAACAAAGTATAGGTTTTCATTATGTGAATAATTTTAAAATCTTAGCTCCAACAGCTGCAAATCCTGTTTTCCCAGCACGGGGACCTTGAGTTCTATAAGATAAAGCCATAAACATGTTTGTCTGAGTCTTCTATCAAAAGTTACAGCTATTTATATGAAGTTGTACAAAAACGCTTTCTTTCGCCAAGACAGTGCGTTTCTCACTGTTACATGCATTTGAATGGGAAACTCGCCTGAAACAAAGTATAGGTTTTCATTATGTGAATAATTTTAAAATCTTAGCTCAAACGGCTGCAAAACCTGTTTTCCCAGCACGGGGACCTTGAGTTCTATAAGATAAAGCCATAAACATGTTTGTCTGAGTCTTCTATCAAAAGTTACAGCTATTTATATGAAGTTGTACAAAAACGCTTTATTTCGCCAAGACAGTGCGTTTCTCACTGTTACATGCATTTGAATGGGGAACTCGACCGAAACAAATTATAGGTTTTCATTATGTGTATAACTTGGAAATCTTAGCTCAAACAGCTGCAAAACCTGTTTTCCCAGCACGGGGACCTTGAGTTCTATAAGATAAAGCCATAAACATGTTTGTCTGAGTCTTCTATCAAAAGTTACAGCTATTTATATGAAGTTGTACAAAAACGCTTTCTTTCGCCAAGACAGTGCGTTTCTCACTGTTACATGCATTTGAATGGGGAACTCGACCGAAACAAAGTATAGGTTTTCATTATGTGTATAACTTGGAAATCTTAGCTCAAACAGCTGCAAAACCTGTTTGCCCAGCACGGGGACCTTGAGTTCTATAAGATAAAGCCATAAACATGTTTGTCTGAGTCTTCTATCAAAAGTTACAGCTATTTATATGAAGTTGTACAAAAACGCTTTCTTTCGCCAAGACAGTGCGTTTCTCACTGTTACATGCATTTGAATGGGGAACTCGACCGAAACAAATTATAGGTTTTCATTATGTGTATAACTTGAAAATCTTAGCTCCAACAGCTGCAAATCCTGTTTTCCCAGCACGGGGACCTTGAGTTCTATAAGATAAAGCCATGAACATGTTTGTCTGAGTCTTCTATCAAAAGTTACAGCTATTTATATGAAGTTGTACAAAAACGCTTTCTTTCGCCAAGACAGTGCGTTTCTCACTGTTACATGCATTTGAATGGGGAACTCGACCGAAACAAAGTATAGGTTTTCATTATGTGTATAACTTGAAAATCTTAGCTCCAACAGCTGCAAATCCTGTTTTCCCAGCACGGGGACCTTGAGTTCTATAAGATAAAGCCATAAACATGTTTGTCTGAGTCTTCTATCAAAAGTTACAGCTATTTCTATGAAGTTGTACAAAAACGCTTTCTTTCGCCAAGACAGTGCGTTTCTCACTGTTACATGCATTTGAATGGGGAACTCGACCGAAACAAAGTATAGGTTTTCATTATGTGTATAACTTGAAAATCTTAGCTCCAACAGCTGCAAATCCTGTTTTCCCAGCACGGGGACCTTGAGTTCTATAAGATAAAGCCATAAACATGTTTGTCTGAGTCTTCTATCAAAAGTTACAGCTATTTCTATGAAGTTGTACAAAAACGCTTTCTTTCGCCAAGACAGTGCGTTTCTCACTGTTACATGCATTTAAATGGGGAACTCGACCGAAACAAAGTATAGGTTTTCATTATGTGAATAATTTTAAAATCTTAGCTCAAACGGCTGCAAATCCTGTTTTCCCAGCACGGGGACCTTGAGTTCTATAAGATAAAGCCATAAACATGTTTGTCTGAGTCTTCTATCAAAAGTTACAGCTATTTATATGAAGTTGTACAAAAACGCTTTCTTTCGCCAAGACAGTGCGTTTCTCACTGTTACATGCATTTAAATGGGGAACTCGACCGAAACAAAGTATAGGTTTTCATTATGTGAATAATTTTAAAATCTTAGCTCAAACGGCTGCAAAACCTGTTTTCCCAGCACGGGGACCTTGAGTTCTATAAGATAAAGCCATAAACATGTTTGTCTGAGTCTTCTATCAAAAGTTACAGCTATTTATATGAAGTTGTACAAAAACGCTTTATTTCGCCAAGACAGTGCGTTTCTCACTGTTACATGCATTTGAATGGGGAACTCGACCGAAACAAAGTATAGGTTTTCATTATGTGTATAACTTGAAAATCTTAGCTCCAACAGCTGCAAATCCTGTTTTCCCAGCACGGGGACCTTGAGTTCTATAAGATAAAGCCATAAACATGTTTGTCTGAGTCTTCTATCAAAAGTTACAGCTATTTATATGAAGTTGTACAAAAACGCTTTCTTTCGCCAAGACAGTGCGTTTCTCACTGTTACATGCATTTGAATGGGGAACTCGACCGAAACAAAGTATAGGTTTTCATTATGTGTATAACTTGAAAATCTTAGCTCCAACAGCTGCAAATCCTGTTTTCCCAGCACGGGGACCTTGAGTTCTATAAGATAAAGCCATAAACATGTTTGTCTGAGTCTTCTATCAAAAGTTACAGCTATTTATATGAAGTTGTACAAAAACGCTTTCTTTCGCCAAGACAGTGCGTTTCTCACTGTTACATGCATTTGAATGGGAAACTCGCCTGAAACAAAGTATAGGTTTTCATTATGTGAATAATTTTAAACTCTTAGCTCAAACGGCTGCAAAACCTGTTTTCCCAGCACGGGGACCTTGAGTTCTATAAGATAAAGCCATAAACATGTTTGTCTGAGTCTTCTATCAAAAGTTACAGCTATTTCTATGAAGTTGTACAAAAACGCTTTATTTCGCCAAGACAGTGCGTTTCTCATTGTTACATGCATTTGAATGGGGAACTCGACCGAAACAAAGTATAGGTTTTCATTATGTGTATAACTTGAAAATCTTAGCTCCAACAGCTGCAAATCCTGTTTTCCCAGCACGGGGACCTTGAGTTCTATAAGATAAAGCCATAAACATGTTTGTCTGAGTCTTCTATCAAAAGTTACAGCTATTTATATGAAGTTGTACAAAAACGCTTTCTTTCGCCAAGACAGTGCGTTTCTCACTGTTACATGCATTTAAATGGGGAACTCGACCGAAACAAAGTATAGGTTTTCATTATGTGAATAATTTTAAAATCTTAGCTCAAACGGCTGCAAAACCTGTGTGCCTAGCACGGGGATATTGAGTTCTATAAGATAAAGCCATAAACATGTTTGTCTGAGTCTTCTATCAAAAGTTACAGCTATTTATATGAAGTTGTACAAAAACGCTTTCTTTCGCCAAGACAGTGCGTTTCTCACTGTTACATGCATTTGAATGGGGAACTCGACCGAAACAAAGTATAGGTTTTCATTATGTGTATAACTTGGAAATCTTAGCTCAAACAGCTGCAAAACCTGTTTTCCCAGCACGGGGACCTTGAGTTCTATAAGATAAAGCCATAAACATGTTTGTCTGAGTCTTCTATCAAAAGTTACAGCTATTTATATGAAGTTGTACAAAAACGCTTTCTTTCGCCAAGACAGTGCGTTTCTCACTGTTACATGCATTTGAATGGGGAACTCGACCGAAACAAAGTATAGGTTTTCATTATGTGTATAACTTGAAAATCTTAGCTCCAACAGCTGCAAATCCTGTTTTCCCAGCACGGGGACCTTGAGTTCTATAAGATAAAGCCATAAACATGTTTGTCTGAGTCTTCTATCAAAAGTTACAGCTATTTCTATGAAGTTGTACAAAAACGCTTTCTTTCGCCAAGACAGTGCGTTTCTCACTGTTACATGCATTTGAATGGGAAACTCGCCTGAAACAAAGTATAGGTTTTCATTATGTGAATAATTTTAAACTCTTAGCTCAAACGGCTGCAAAACCTGTTTTCCCAGCACGGGGATATTGAGTTCTATAAGATAAAGCCATAAACATGTTTGTCTGAGTCTTCTATCAAAAGTTACAGCTATTTATATGAAGTTGTACAAAAACGCTTTATTTCGCCAAGACAGTGCGTTTCTCACTGTTACATGCATTTGAATGGGGAACTCGACCGAAACAAATTATAGGTTTTCATTATGTGTATAACTTGGAAATCTTAGCTCAAACAGCTGCAAAACCTGTTTTCCCAGCACGGGGACCTTGAGTTCTATAAGATAAAGCCATAAACATGTTTGTCTGAGTCTTCTATCAAAAGTTACAGCTATTTATATGAAGTTGTACAAAAACGCTTTCTTTCGCCAAGACAGTGCGTTTCTCACTGTTACATGCATTTGAATGGGGAACTCGACCGAAACAAAGTATAGGTTTTCATTATGTGTATAACTTGGAAATCTTAGCTCAAACAGCTGCAAAACCTG
This sequence comes from Aulonocara stuartgranti, assembly GCF_965226115.1. Classification (NCBI taxonomy): domain Eukaryota; kingdom Metazoa; phylum Chordata; class Actinopteri; order Cichliformes; family Cichlidae; genus Aulonocara; species Aulonocara stuartgranti. The sequence continues at coordinate 28,103,629 of NC_138959.1, forward strand.
TTTGCCCAGCACGGGGACCTTGAGTTCTATAAGATAAAGCCATAAACATGTTTGTCTGAGTCTTCTATCAAAAGTTACAGCTATTTATATGAAGTTGTACAAAAACGCTTTCTTTCGCCAAGACAGTGCGTTTCTCACTGTTACATGCATTTGAATGGGGAACTCGACCGAAACAAATTATAGGTTTTCATTATGTGTATAACTTGAAAATCTTAGCTCCAACAGCTGCAAATCCTGTTTTCCCAGCACGGGGACCTTGAGTTCTATAAGATAAAGCCATGAACATGTTTGTCTGAGTCTTCTATCAAAAGTTACAGCTACTTATATGAAGTTGTACAAAAACGCTTTCTTTCGCCAAGACAGTGCGTTTCTCACTGTTACATGCATTTGAATGGGGAACTCGACCGAAACAAAGTATAGGTTTTCATTATGTGTATAACTTGAAAATCTTAGCTCCAACAGCTGCAAATCCTGTTTTCCCAGCACGGGGACCTTGAGTTCTATAAGATAAAGCCATGAACATGTTTGTCTGAGTCTTCTATCAAAAGTTACAGCTACTTATATGAAGTTGTACAAAAACGCTTTCTTTCGCCAAGACAGTGCGTTTCTCACTGTTACATGCATTTGAATGGGGAACTCGACCGAAACAAAGTATAGGTTTTCATTATGTGTATAACTTGGAAATCTTAGCTCAAACAGCTGCAAAACCTGTTTGCCCAGCACGGGGACCTTGAGTTCTATAAGATAAAGCCATAAACATGTTTGTCTGAGTCTTCTATCAAAAGTTACAGCTATTTATATGAAGTTGTACAAAAACGCTTTCTTTCGCCAAGACAGTGCGTTTCTCACTGTTACATGCATTTGAATGGGGAACTCGACCGAAACAAATTATAGGTTTTCATTATGTGTATAACTTGAAAATCTTAGCTCCAACAGCTGCAAATCCTGTTTTCCCAGCACGGGGACCTTGAGTTCTATAAGATAAAGCCATGAACATGTTTGTCTGAGTCTTCTATCAAAAGTTACAGCTACTTATATGAAGTTGTACAAAAACGCTTTCTTTCGCCAAGACAGTGCGTTTCTCACTGTTACATGCATTTGAATGGGGAACTCGACCGAAACAAAGTATAGGTTTTCATTATGTGTATAACTTGAAAATCTTAGCTCCAACAGCTGCAAATCCTGTTTTCCCAGCACGGGGACCTTGAGTTCTATAAGATAAAGCCATAAACATGTTTGTCTGAGTCTTCTATCAAAAGTTACAGCTATTTATATGAAGTTGTACAAAAACGCTTTCTTTCGCCAAGACAGTGCGTTTCTCACTGTTACATGCATTTAAATGGGGAACTCGACCGAAACAAAGTATAGGTTTTCATTATGTGAATAATTTTAAAATCTTAGCTCAAACGGCTGCAAAACCTGTGTGCCCAGCACGGGGATATTGAGTTCTATAAGATAAAGCCATAAACATGTTTGTCTGAGTCTTCTATCAAAAGTTACAGCTATTTATATGAAGTTGTACAAAAACGCTTTCTTTCGCCAAGACAGTGCGTTTCTCACTGTTACATGCATTTGAATGGGGAACTCGACCGAAACAAAGTATAGGTTTTCATTATGTGTATAACTTGAAAATCTTAGCTCCAACAGCTGCAAATCCTATTTTCCCAGCACGGGGACCTTGAGTTCTATAAGATAAAGCCATAAACATGTTTGTCTGAGTCTTCTATCAAAAGTTACAGCTATTTATATGAAGTTGTACAAAAACGCTTTCTTTCGCCAAGACAGTGCGTTTCTCACTGTTACATGCATTTGAATGGGAAACTCGCCTGAAACAAAGTATAGGTTTTCATTATGTGAATAATTTTAAACTCTTAGCTCAAACGGCTGCAAAACCTGTTTTCCCAGCACGGGGACCTTGAGTTCTATAAGATAAAGCCATAAACATGTTTGTCTGAGTCTTCTATCAAAAGTTACAGCTATTTATATGAAGTTGTACAAAAACGCTTTCTTTCGCCAAGACAGTGCGTTTCTCACTGTTACATGCATTTGAATGGGAAACTCGCCTGAAACAAAGTATAGGTTTTCATTATGTGAATAATTTTAAACTCTTAGCTCAAACGGCTGCAAAACCTGTTTTCCCAGCACGGGGACCTTGAGTTCTATAAGATAAAGCCATAAACATGTTTGTCTGAGTCTTCTATCAAAAGTTACAGCTATTTATATGAAGTTGTACAAAAACGCTTTATTTCGCCAAGACAGTGCGTTTCTCACTGTTACATGCATTTGAATGGGGAACTCGACCGAAACAAAGTATAGGTTTTCATTATGTGTATAACTTGGAAATCTTAGCTCAAACAGCTGCAAAACCTGTTTGCCCAGCACGGGGACCTTGAGTTCTATAAGATAAAGCCATAAACATGTTTGTCTGAGTCTTCTATCAAAAGTTACAGCTATTTATATGAAGTTGTACAAAAACGCTTTCTTTCGCCAAGACAGTGCGTTTCTCACTGTTACATGCATTTGAATGGGGAACTCGACCGAAACAAATTATAGGTTTTCATTATGTGTATAACTTGAAAATCTTAGCTCCAACAGCTGCAAATCCTGTTTTCCCAGCACGGGGACCTTGAGTTCTATAAGATAAAGCCATAAACATGTTTGTCTGAGTCTTCTATCAAAAGTTACAGCTATTTATATGAAGTTGTACAAAAACGCTTTCTTTCGCCAAGACAGTGCGTTTCTCACTGTTACATGCATTTGAATGGGGAACTCGACCGAAACAAAGTATAGGTTTTCATTATGTGTATAACTTGAAAATCTTAGCTCCAACAGCTGCAAATCCTGTTTTCCCAGCACGGGGACCTTGAGTTCTATAAGATAAAGCCATAAACATGTTTGTCTGAGTCTTCTATCAAAAGTTACAGCTATTTCTATGAAGTTGTACAAAAACGCTTTCTTTCGCCAAGACAGTGCGTTTCTCACTGTTACATGCATTTAAATGGGGAACTCGACCGAAACAAAGTATAGGTTTTCATTATGTGAATAATTTTAAAATCTTAGCTCAAACGGCTGCAAATCCTGTTTTCCCAGCACGGGGACCTTGAGTTCTATAAGATAAAGCCATAAACATGTTTGTCTGAGTCTTCTATCAAAAGTTACAGCTATTTATATGAAGTTGTACAAAAACGCTTTCTTTCGCCAAGACAGTGCGTTTCTCACTGTTACATGCATTTAAATGGGGAACTCGACCGAAACAAAGTATAGGTTTTCATTATGTGAATAATTTTAAAATCTTAGCTCAAACGGCTGCAAAACCTGTTTGCCCAGCACGGGGACCTTGAGTTCTATAAGATAAAGCCATAAACATGTTTGTCTGAGTCTTCTATCAAAAGTTACAGCTATTTATATGAAGTTGTACAAAAACGCTTTATTTCGCCAAGACAGTGCGTTTCTCACTGTTACATGCATTTGAATGGGGAACTCGACCGAAACAAATTATAGGTTTTCATTATGTGTATAACTTGGAAATCTTAGCTCAAACAGCTGCAAAACCTGTTTGCCCAGCACGGGGACCTTGAGTTCTATAAGATAAAGCCATAAACATGTTTGTCTGAGTCTTCTATCAAAAGTTACAGCTATTTATATGAAGTTGTACAAAAACGCTTTATTTCGCCAAGACAGTGCGTTTCTCACTGTTACATGCATTTGAATGGGGAACTCGACCGAAACAAAGTATAGGTTTTCATTATGTGTATAACTTGAAAATCTTAGCTCCAACAGCTGCAAATCCTGTTTTCCCAGCACGGGGACCTTGAGTTCTATAAGATAAAGCCATAAACATGTTTGTCTGAGTCTTCTATCAAAAGTTACAGCTATTTATATGAAGTTGTACAAAAACGCTTTCTTTCGCCAAGACAGTGCGTTTCTCACTGTTACATGCATTTAAATGGGGAACTCGACCGAAACAAAGTATAGGTTTTCATTATGTGAATAATTTTAAAATCTTAGCTCAAACGGCTGCAAAACCTGTGTGCCCAGCACGGGGATATTGAGTTCTATAAGATAAAGCCATAAACATGTTTGTCTGAGTCTTCTATCAAAAGTTACAGCTATTTATATGAAGTTGTACAAAAACGCTTTCTTTCGCCAAGACAGTGCGTTTCTCACTGTTACATGCATTTGAATGGGGAACTCGACCGAAACAAAGTATAGGTTTTCATTATGTGTATAACTTGGAAATCTTAGCTCAAACAGCTGCAAAACCTGTTTTCCCAGCACGGGGATATTGAGTTCTATAAGATAAAGCCATAAACATGTTTGTCTGAGTCTTCTATCAAAAGTTACAGCTATTTCTATGAAGTTGTACAAAAACGCTTTCTTTCGCCAAGACAGTGCGTTTCTCACTGTTACATGCATTTGAATGGGGAACTCGACCGAAACAAAGTATAGGTTTTCATTATGTGTATAACTTGGAAATCTTAGCTCAAACGGCTGCAAAACCTGTTTTCCCAGCACGGGGACCTTGAGTTCTATAAGATCAAGCCATAAACATGTTTGTCTGAGTCTTCTATCAAAAGTTACAGCTATTTATATGAAGTTGTACAAAAACGCTTTCTTTCGCCAAGACAGTGCGTTTCTCACTGTTACATGCATTTGAATGGGGAACTCGACCGAAACAAAGTATAGGTTTTCATTATGTGTATAACTTGGAAATCTTAGCTCAAACAGCTGCAAAACCTGTTTGCCCAGCACGGGGACCTTGAGTTCTATAAGATAAAGCCATAAACATGTTTGTCTGAGTCTTCTATCAAAAGTTACAGCTATTTATATGAAGTTGTACAAAAACGCTTTCTTTCGCCAAGACAGTGCGTTTCTCACTGTTACATGCATTTGAATGGGGAACTCGACCGAAACAAATTATAGGTTTTCATTATGTGTATAACTTGAAAATCTTAGCTCCAACAGCTGCAAATCCTGTTTTCCCAGCACGGGGACCTTGAGTTCTATAAGATAAAGCCATAAACATGTTTGTCTGAGTCTTCTATCAAAAGTTACAGCTATTTATATGAAGTTGTACAAAAACGCTTTCTTTCGCCAAGACAGTGCGTTTCTCACTGTTACATGCATTTGAATGGGGAACTCGACCGAAACAAAGTATAGGTTTTCATTATGTGTATAACTTGAAAATCTTAGCTCCAACAGCTGCAAATCCTGTTTTCCCAGCACGGGGACCTTGAGTTCTATAAGATAAAGCCATAAACATGTTTGTCTGAGTCTTCTATCAAAAGTTACAGCTATTTCTATGAAGTTGTACAAAAACGCTTTCTTTCGCCAAGACAGTGCGTTTCTCACTGTTACATGCATTTAAATGGGGAACTCGACCGAAACAAAGTATAGGTTTTCATTATGTGAATAATTTTAAAATCTTAGCTCAAACGGCTGCAAATCCTGTTTTCCCAGCACGGGGACCTTGAGTTCTATAAGATAAAGCCATAAACATGTTTGTCTGAGTCTTCTATCAAAAGTTACAGCTATTTATATGAAGTTGTACAAAAACGCTTTCTTTCGCCAAGACAGTGCGTTTCTCACTGTTACATGCATTTAAATGGGGAACTCGACCGAAACAAAGTATAGGTTTTCATTATGTGAATAATTTTAAAATCTTAGCTCAAACGGCTGCAAAACCTGTTTGCCCAGCACGGGGACCTTGAGTTCTATAAGATAAAGCCATAAACATGTTTGTCTGAGTCTTCTATCAAAAGTTACAGCTATTTATATGAAGTTGTACAAAAACGCTTTATTTCGCCAAGACAGTGCGTTTCTCACTGTTACATGCATTTGAATGGGGAACTCGACCGAAACAAATTATAGGTTTTCATTATGTGTATAACTTGGAAATCTTAGCTCAAACAGCTGCAAAACCTGTTTGCCCAGCACGGGGACCTTGAGTTCTATAAGATAAAGCCATAAACATGTTTGTCTGAGTCTTCTATCAAAAGTTACAGCTATTTATATGAAGTTGTACAAAAACGCTTTATTTCGCCAAGACAGTGCGTTTCTCACTGTTACATGCATTTGAATGGGGAACTCGACCGAAACAAAGTATAGGTTTTCATTATGTGTATAACTTGAAAATCTTAGCTCCAACAGCTGCAAATCCTGTTTTCCCAGCACGGGGACCTTGAGTTCTATAAGATAAAGCCATAAACATGTTTGTCTGAGTCTTCTATCAAAAGTTACAGCTATTTATATGAAGTTGTACAAAAACGCTTTCTTTCGCCAAGACAGTGCGTTTCTCACTGTTACATGCATTTAAATGGGGAACTCGACCGAAACAAAGTATAGGTTTTCATTATGTGAATAATTTTAAAATCTTAGCTCAAACGGCTGCAAAACCTGTGTGCCCAGCACGGGGATATTGAGTTCTATAAGATAAAGCCATAAACATGTTTGTCTGAGTCTTCTATCAAAAGTTACAGCTATTTATATGAAGTTGTACAAAAACGCTTTCTTTCGCCAAGACAGTGCGTTTCTCACTGTTACATGCATTTGAATGGGGAACTCGACCGAAACAAAGTATAGGTTTTCATTATGTGTATAACTTGGAAATCTTAGCTCAAACAGCTGCAAAACCTGTTTTCCCAGCACGGGGATATTGAGTTCTATAAGATAAAGCCATAAACATGTTTGTCTGAGTCTTCTATCAAAAGTTACAGCTATTTCTATGAAGTTGTACAAAAACGCTTTCTTTCGCCAAGACAGTGCGTTTCTCACTGTTACATGCATTTGAATGGGGAACTCGACCGAAACAAAGTATAGGTTTTCATTATGTGTATAACTTGGAAATCTTAGCTCAAACGGCTGCAAAACCTGTTTTCCCAGCACGGGGACCTTGAGTTCTATAAGATCAAGCCATAAACATGTTTGTCTGAGTCTTCTATCAAAAGTTACAGCTATTTATATGAAGTTGTACAAAAACGCTTTCTTTCGCCAAGACAGTGCGTTTCTCACTGTTACATGCATTTGAATGGGGAACTCGACCGAAACAAAGTATAGGTTTTCATTATGTGTATAACTTGGAAATCTTAGCTCAAACAGCTGCAAAACCTGTTTTCCCAGCACGGGGACCTTGAGTTCTATAAGATAAAGCCATAAACATGTTTGTCTGAGTCTTCTATCAAAAGTTACAGCTATTTATATGAAGTTGTACAAAAACGCTTTCTTTCGCCAAGACAGTGCGTTTCTCACTGTTACATGCATTTGAATGGGGAACTCGACCGAAACAAAGTATAGGTTTTCATTATGTGTATAACTTGGAAATCTTAGCTCAAACAGCTGCAAAACCTGTTTTCCCAGCACGGGGACCTTGAGTTCTATAAGATAAAGCCATAAACATGTTTGTCTGAGTCTTCTATCAAAAGTTACAGCTATTTATATGAAGTTGTACAAAAACGCTTTCTTTCGCCAAGACAGTGCGTTTCTCACTGTTACATGCATTTGAATGGGGAACTCGACCGAAACAAAGTATAGGTTTTCATTATGTGTATAACTTGAAAATCTTAGCTCCAACAGCTGCAAATCCTGTTTTCCCAGCACGGGGACCTTGAGTTCTATAAGATAAAGCTATAAACATGTTTGTCTGAGTCTTCTATCAAAAGTTACAGCTATTTATATGAAGTTGTACAAAAACGCTTTCTTTCGCCAAGACAGTGCGTTTCTCACTGTTACATGCATTTGAATGGGGAACTCGACCGAAACAAAGTATAGATTTTCATTATGTGAATAATTTTAAAATCTTAGCTCAAACGGCTGCAAAACCTGTTTGCCCAGCACGGGGATATTGAGTTCTATAAGATAAAGCCATAAACATGTTTGTCTGAGTCTTCTATCAAAAGTTACAGCTATTTCTATGAAGTTGTACAAAAACGCTTTCTTTCGCCAAGACAGTGCGTTTCTCACTGTTACATGCATTTGAATGGGGAACTCGACCGAAACAAAGTATAGGTTTTCATTATGTGTATAACTTGGAAATCTTAGCTCAAACGGCTGCAAAACCTGTTTTCCCAGCACGGGGACCTTGAGTTCTATAAGATAAAGCCATAAACATGTTTGTCTGAGTCTTCTATCAAAAGTTACAGCTATTTATATGAAGTTGTACAAAAACGCTTTCTTTCGCCAAGACAGTGCGTTTCTCACTGTTACATGCATTTGAATGGGGAACTCGACCGAAACAAAGTATAGGTTTTCATTATGTGTATAACTTGAAAATCTTAGCTCCAACAGCTGCAAATCCTGTTTTCCCAGCACGGGGACCTTGAGTTCTATAAGATAAAGCCATAAACATGTTTGTCTGAGTCTTCTATCAAAAGTTACAGCTATTTCTATGAAGTTGTACAAAAACGCTTTCTTTCGCCAAGACAGTGCGTTTCTCACTGTTACATGCATTTAAATGGGGAACTCGACCGAAACAAAGTATAGGTTTTCATTATGTGAATAATTTTAAAATCTTAGCTCAAACGGCTGCAAATCCTGTTTTCCCAGCACGGGGACCTTGAGTTCTATAAGATAAAGCCATAAACATGTTTGTCTGAGTCTTCTATCAAAAGTTACAGCTATTTATATGAAGTTGTACAAAAACGCTTTCTTTCGCCAAGACAGTGCGTTTCTCACTGTTACATGCATTTAAATGGGGAACTCGACCGAAACAAAGTATAGGTTTTCATTATGTGAATAATTTTAAAATCTTAGCTCAAACGGCTGCAAAACCTGTTTGCCCAGCACGGGGACCTTGAGTTCTATAAGATAAAGCCATAAACATGTTTGTCTGAGTCTTCTATCAAAAGTTACAGCTATTTATATGAAGTTGTACAAAAACGCTTTATTTCGCCAAGACAGTGCGTTTCTCACTGTTACATGCATTTGAATGGGGAACTCGACCGAAACAAATTATAGGTTTTCATTATGTGTATAACTTGGAAATCTTAGCTCAAACAGCTGCAAAACCTGTTTGCCCAGCACGGGGACCTTGAGTTCTATAAGATAAAGCCATAAACATGTTTGTCTGAGTCTTCTATCAAAAGTTACAGCTATTTATATGAAGTTGTACAAAAACGCTTTATTTCGCCAAGACAGTGCGTTTCTCACTGTTACATGCATTTGAATGGGGAACTCGACCGAAACAAAGTATAGGTTTTCATTATGTGTATAACTTGAAAATCTTAGCTCCAACAGCTGCAAATCCTGTTTTCCCAGCACGGGGACCTTGAGTTCTATAAGATAAAGCCATAAACATGTTTGTCTGAGTCTTCTATCAAAAGTTACAGCTATTTATATGAAGTTGTACAAAAACGCTTTCTTTCGCCAAGACAGTGCGTTTCTCACTGTTACATGCATTTAAATGGGGAACTCGACCGAAACAAAGTATAGGTTTTCATTATGTGAATAATTTTAAAATCTTAGCTCAAACGGCTGCAAAACCTGTGTGCCCAGCACGGGGATATTGAGTTCTATAAGATAAAGCCATAAACATGTTTGTCTGAGTCTTCTATCAAAAGTTACAGCTATTTATATGAAGTTGTACAAAAACGCTTTCTTTCGCCAAGACAGTGCGTTTCTCACTGTTACATGCATTTGAATGGGGAACTCGACCGAAACAAAGTATAGGTTTTCATTATGTGTATAACTTGGAAATCTTAGCTCAAACAGCTGCAAAACCTGTTTTCCCAGCACGGGGATATTGAGTTCTATAAGATAAAGCCATAAACATGTTTGTCTGAGTCTTCTATCAAAAGTTACAGCTATTTCTATGAAGTTGTACAAAAACGCTTTCTTTCGCCAAGACAGTGCGTTTCTCACTGTTACATGCATTTGAATGGGGAACTCGACCGAAACAAAGTATAGGTTTTCATTATGTGTATAACTTGGAAATCTTAGCTCAAACGGCTGCAAAACCTGTTTTCCCAGCACGGGGACCTTGAGTTCTATAAGATCAAGCCATAAACATGTTTGTCTGAGTCTTCTATCAAAAGTTACAGCTATTTATATGAAGTTGTACAAAAACGCTTTCTTTCGCCAAGACAGTGCGTTTCTCACTGTTACATGCATTTGAATGGGGAACTCGACCGAAACAAAGTATAGGTTTTCATTATGTGTATAACTTGGAAATCTTAGCTCAAACAGCTGCAAAACCTGTTTTCCCAGCACGGGGACCTTGAGTTCTATAAGATAAAGCCATAAACATGTTTGTCTGAGTCTTCTATCAAAAGTTACAGCTATTTATATGAAGTTGTACAAAAACGCTTTCTTTCGCCAAGACAGTGCGTTTCTCACTGTTACATGCATTTGAATGGGGAACTCGACCGAAACAAAGTATAGGTTTTCATTATGTGTATAACTTGGAAATCTTAGCTCAAACAGCTGCAAAACCTGTTTTCCCAGCACGGGGACCTTGAGTTCTATAAGATAAAGCCATAAACATGTTTGTCTGAGTCTTCTATCAAAAGTTACAGCTATTTATATGAAGTTGTACAAAAACGCTTTCTTTCGCCAAGACAGTGCGTTTCTCACTGTTACATGCATTTGAATGGGGAACTCGACCGAAACAAAGTATAGGTTTTCATTATGTGTATAACTTGAAAATCTTAGCTCCAACAGCTGCAAATCCTGTTTTCCCAGCACGGGGACCTTGAGTTCTATAAGATAAAGCTATAAACATGTTTGTCTGAGTCTTCTATCAAAAGTTACAGCTATTTATATGAAGTTGTACAAAAACGCTTTCTTTCGCCAAGACAGTGCGTTTCTCACTGTTACATGCATTTGAATGGGGAACTCGACCGAAACAAAGTATAGATTTTCATTATGTGAATAATTTTAAAATCTTAGCTCAAACGGCTGCAAAACCTGTTTGCCCAGCACGGGGATATTGAGTTCTATAAGATAAAGCCATAAACATGTTTGTCTGAGTCTTCTATCAAAAGTTACAGCTATTTCTATGAAGTTGTACAAAAACGCTTTCTTTCGCCAAGACAGTGCGTTTCTCACTGTTACATGCATTTGAATGGGGAACTCGACCGAAACAAAGTATAGGTTTTCATTATGTGTATAACTTGGAAATCTTAGCTCAAACGGCTGCAAAACCTGTTTTCCCAGCACGGGGACCTTGAGTTCTATAAGATAAAGCCATAAACATGTTTGTCTGAGTCTTCTATCAAAAGTTACAGCTATTTATATGAAGTTGTACAAAAACGCTTTCTTTCGCCAAGACAGTGCGTTTCTCACTGTTACATGCATTTGAATGGGGAACTCGACCGAAACAAAGTATAGGTTTTCATTATGTGTATAACTTGGAAATCTTAGCTCAAACAGCTGCAAAACCTGTTTTCCCAGCACGGGGACCTTGAGTTCTATAAGATAAAGCCATAAACATGTTTGTCTGAGTCTTCTATCAAAAGTTACAGCTATTTATATGAAGTTGTACAAAAACGCTTTCTTTCGCCAAGACAGTGCGTTTCTCACTGTTACATGCATTTGAATGGGGAACTCGACCGAAACAAAGTATAGGTTTTCATTATGTGTATAACTTGGAAATCTTAGCTCAAACAGCTGCAAAACCTGTTTTCCCAGCACAGGGACCTTGAGTTCTATAAGATAAAGCCATAAACATGTTTGTCTGAGTCTTCTATCAAAAGTTACAGCTATTTATATGAAGTTGTACAAAAACGCTTTCTTTCGCCAAGACAGTGCGTTTCTCACTGTTACATGCATTTAAATGGGGAACTCGACCGAAACAAAGTATAGGTTTTCATTATGTGAATAATTTTAAAATCTTAGCTCAAACGGCTGCAAAACCTGTTTTCCCAGCACGGGGACCTTGAGTTCTATAAGATAAAGCCATAAACATGTTTGTCTGAGTCTTCTATCAAAAGTTACAGCTATTTATATGAAGTTGTACAAAAACGCTTTCTTTCGCCAAGACAGTGCGTTTCTCACTGTTACATGCATTTGAATGGGGAACTCGACCGAAACAAATTATAGGTTTTCATTATGTGTATAACTTGAAAATCTTAGCTCCAACAGCTGCAAATCCTGTTTTCCCAGCACGGGGACCTTGAGTTCTATAAGATAAAGCCATAAACATGTTTGTCTGAGTCTTCTATCAAAAGTTACAGCTATTTCTATGAAGTTGTACAAAAACGCTTTCTTTCGCCAAGACAGTGCGTTTCTCACTGTTACATGCATTTGAATGGGGAACTCGACCGAAACAAAGTATAGGTTTTCATTATGTGTATAACTTGAAAATCTTAGCTCCAACAGCTGCAAATCCTGTTTTCCCAGCACGGGGACCTTGAGTTCTATAAGATAAAGCCATAAACATGTTTGTCCGAGTCTTCTATCAAAAGTTACAGCTATTTATATGAAGTTGTACAAAAACGCTTTCTTTCGCCAAGACAGTGCGTTTCTCACTGTTACATGCATTTGAATGGGGAACTCGACCGAAACAAAGTATAGGTTTTCATTATGTGTATAACTTGAAAATCTTAGCTCCAACAGCTGCAAATCCTGTTTTCCCAGCACGGGGACCTTGAGTTCTATAAGATAAAGCCATAAACATGTTTGTCTGAGTCTTCTATCAAAAGTTACAGCTATTTATATGAAGTTGTACAAAAACGCTTTCTTTCGCCAAGACAGTGCGTTTCTCACTGTTACATGCATTTAAATGGGGAACTCGACCGAAACAAAGTATAGGTTTTCATTATGTGAATAATTTTAAAATCTTAGCTCAAACGGCTGCAAAACCTGTGTGCCCAGCACGGGGATATTGAGTTCTATAAGATAAAGCCATAAACATGTTTGTCTGAGTCTTCTATCAAAAGTTACAGCTATTTATATGAAGTTGTACAAAAACGCTTTCTTTCGCCAAGACAGTGCGTTTCTCACTGTTACATGCATTTGAATGGGGAACTCGACCGAAACAAAGTATAGGTTTTCATTATGTGTATAACTTGAAAATCTTAGCTCCAACAGCTGCAAATCCTATTTTCCCAGCACGGGGACCTTGAGTTCTATAAGATAAAGCCATAAACATGTTTGTCTGAGTCTTCTATCAAAAGTTACAGCTATTTATATGAAGTTGTACAAAAACGCTTTCTTTCGCCAAGACAGTGCGTTTCTCACTGTTACATGCATTTGAATGGGGAACTCGACCGAAACAAAGTATAGGTTTTCATTATGTGTATAACTTGAAAATCTTAGCTCCAACAGCTGCAAATCCTGTTTTCCCAGCACGGGGACCTTGAGTTCTATAAGATAAAGCCATAAACATGTTTGTCTGAGTCTTCTATCAAAAGTTACAGCTATTTCTATGAAGTTGTACAAAAACGCTTTCTTTCGCCAAGACAGTGCGTTTCTCACTGTTACATGCATTTGAATGGGGAACTCGACCGAAACAAAGTATAGGTTTTCATTATGTGAATAATTTTAAAATCTTAGCTCAAACGGCTGCAAAACCTGTTTTCCCAGCACGGGGACCTTGAGTTCTATAAGATAAAGCCATAAACATGTTTGTCTGAGTCTTCTATCAAAAGTTACAGCTATTTATATGAAGTTGTACAAAAACGCTTTATTTCGCCAAGACAGTGCGTTTCTCACTGTTACATGCATTTGAATGGGGAACTCGACCGAAACAAATTATAGGTTTTCATTATGTGTATAACTTGGAAATCTTAGCTCAAACAGCTGCAAAACCTGTTTGCCCAGCACGGGGACCTTGAGTTCTATAAGATAAAGCCATAAACATGTTTGTCTGAGTCTTCTATCAAAAGTTACAGCTATTTATATGAAGTTGTACAAAAACGCTTTATTTCGCCAAGACAGTGCGTTTCTCACTGTTACATGCATTTGAATGGGGAACTCGACCGAAACAAAGTATAGGTTTTCATTATGTGTATAACTTGAAAATCTTAGCTCCAACAGCTGCAAATCCTGTTTTCCCAGCACGGGGACCTTGAGTTCTATAAGATAAAGCCATAAACATGTTTGTCTGAGTCTTCTATCAAAAGTTACAGCTATTTATATGAAGTTGTACAAAAACGCTTTCTTTCGCCAAGACAGTGCGTTTCTCACTGTTACATGCATTTAAATGGGGAACTCGACCGAAACAAAGTATAGGTTTTCATTATGTGAATAATTTTAAAATCTTAGCTCAAACGGCTGCAAAACCTGTGTGCCCAGCACGGGGATATTGAGTTCTATAAGATAAAGCCATAAACATGTTTGTCTGAGTCTTCTATCAAAAGTTACAGCTATTTATATGAAGTTGTACAAAAACGCTTTCTTTCGCCAAGACAGTGCGTTTCTCACTGTTACATGCATTTGAATGGGGAACTCGACCGAAACAAAGTATAGGTTTTCATTATGTGTATAACTTGAAAATCTTAGCTCCAACAGCTGCAAATCCTATTTTCCCAGCACGGGGACCTTGAGTTCTATAAGATAAAGCCATAAACATGTTTGTCTGAGTCTTCTATCAAAAGTTACAGCTATTTATATGAAGTTGTACAAAAACGCTTTCTTTCGCCAAGACAGTGCGTTTCTCACTGTTACATGCATTTGAATGGGGAACTCGACCGAAACAAAGTATAGGTTTTCATTATGTGTATAACTTGAAAATCTTAGCTCCAACAGCTGCAAATCCTGTTTTCCCAGCACGGGGACCTTGAGTTCTATAAGATAAAGCCATAAACATGTTTGTCTGAGTCTTCTATCAAAAGTTACAGCTATTTATATGAAGTTGTACAAAAACGCTTTCTTTCGCCAAGACAGTGCGTTTCTCACTGTTACATGCATTTGAATGGGAAACTCGCCTGAAACAAAGTATAGGTTTTCATTATGTGAATAATTTTAAACTCTTAGCTCAAACGGCTGCAAAACCTGTTTTCCCAGCACGGGGACCTTGAGTTCTATAAGATAAAGCCATAAATATGTTTGTCTGAGTCTTCTATCAAAAGTTACAGCTATTTATATGAAGTTGTACAAAAACGCTTTATTTCGCCAAGACAGTGCGTTTCTCACTGTTACATGCATTTGAATGGGGAACTCGACCGAAACAAATTATAGGTTTTCATTATGTGTATAACTTGAAAATCTTAGCTCCAACAGCTGCAAATCCTGTTTTCCCAGCACGGGGACCTTGAGTTCTATAAGATAAAGCCATAAACATGTTTGTCTGAGTCTTCTATCAAAAGTTACAGCTATTTATATGAAGTTGTACAAAAACGCTTTCTTTCGCCAAGACAGTGCGTTTCTCACTGTTACATGCATTTGAATGGGGAACTCGACCGAAACAAAGTATAGGTTTTCATTATGTGTATAACTTGGAAATCTTAGCTCAAACAGCTGCAAAACCTGTTTGCCCAGCACGGGGACCTTGAGTTCTATAAGATAAAGCCATAAACATGTTTGTCTGAGTCTTCTATCAAAAGTTACAGCTATTTATATGAAGTTGTACAAAAACGCTTTCTTTCGCCAAGACAGTGCGTTTCTCACTGTTACATGCATTTGAATGGGGAACTCGACCGAAACAAATTATAGGTTTTCATTATGTGTATAACTTGAAAATCTTAGCTCCAACAGCTGCAAATCCTGTTTTCCCAGCACGGGGACCTTGAGTTCTATAAGATAAAGCCATAAACATGTTTGTCTGAGTCTTCTATCAAAAGTTACAGCTATTTATATGAAGTTGTACAAAAACGCTTTCTTTCGCCAAGACAGTGCGTTTCTCACTGTTACATGCATTTGAATGGGGAACTCGACCGAAACAAAGTATAGGTTTTCATTATGTGTATAACTTGAAAATCTTAGCTCCAACAGCTGCAAATCCTGTTTTCCCAGCACGGGGACCTTGAGTTCTATAAGATAAAGCCATAAACATGTTTGTCTGAGTCTTCTATCAAAAGTTACAGCTATTTCTATGAAGTTGTACAAAAACGCTTTCTTTCGCCAAGACAGTGCGTTTCTCACTGTTACATGCATTTAAATGGGGAACTCGACCGAAACAAAGTATAGGTTTTCATTATGTGAATAATTTTAAAATCTTAGCTGAAACGGCTGCAAATCCTGTTTTCCCAGCACGGGGACCTTGAGTTCTATAAGATAAAGCCATAAACATGTTTGTCTGAGTCTTCTATCAAAAGTTACAGCTATTTATATGAAGTTGTACAAAAACGCTTTCTTTCGCCAAGACAGTGCGTTTCTCACTGTTACATGCATTTAAATGGGGAACTCGACCGAAACAAAGTATAGGTTTTCATTATGTGAATAATTTTAAAATCTTAGCTCAAACGGCTGCAAAACCTGTTTTCCCAGCACGGGGACCTTGAGTTCTATAAGATAAAGCCATAAACATGTTTGTCTGAGTCTTCTATCAAAAGTTACAGCTATTTATATGAAGTTGTACAAAAACGCTTTATTTCGCCAAGACAGTGCGTTTCTCACTGTTACATGCATTTGAATGGGGAACTCGACCGAAACAAATTATAGGTTTTCATTATGTGTATAACTTGGAAATCTTAGCTCAAACAGCTGCAAAACCTGTTTGCCCAGCACGGGGACCTTGAGTTCTATAAGATAAAGCCATAAACATGTTTGTCTGAGTCTTCTATCAAAAGTTACAGCTATTTATATGAAGTTGTACAAAAACGCTTTATTTCGCCAAGACAGTGCGTTTCTCACTGTTACATGCATTTGAATGGGGAACTCGACCGAAACAAAGTATAGGTTTTCATTATGTGTATAACTTGAAAATCTTAGCTCCAACAGCTGCAAATCCTGTTTTCCCAGCACGGGGACCTTGAGTTCTATAAGATAAAGCCATAAACATGTTTGTCTGAGTCTTCTATCAAAAGTTACAGCTATTTATATGAAGTTGTACAAAAACGCTTTCTTTCGCCAAGACAATGCGTTTCTCACTGTTACATGCATTTAAATGGGGAACTCGACCGAAACAAAGTATAGGTTTTCATTATGTGAATAATTTTAAAATCTTAGCTCAAACGGCTGCAAAACCTGTGTGCCCAGCACGGGGATATTGAGTTCTATAAGATAAAGCCATAAACATGTTTGTCTGAGTCTTCTATCAAAAGTTACAGCTATTTATATGAAGTTGTACAAAAACGCTTTCTTTCGCCAAGACAGTGCGTTTCTCACTGTTACATGCATTTGAATGGGGAACTCGACCGAAACAAAGTATAGGTTTTCATTATGTGTATAACTTGGAAATCTTAGCTCAAACAGCTGCAAAACCTGTTTTCCCAGCACGGGGACCTTGAGTTCTATAAGATAAAGCCATAAACATGTTTGTCTGAGTCTTCTATCAAAAGTTACAGCTATTTATATGAAGTTGTACAAAAACGCTTTCTTTCGCCAAGACAGTGCGTTTCTCACTGTTACATGCATTTGAATGGGGAACTCGACCGAAACAAAGTATAGGTTTTCATTATGTGTATAACTTGAAAATCTTAGCTCCAACAGCTGCAAATCCTGTTTTCCCAGCACGGGGACCTTGAGTTCTATAAGATAAAGCCATAAACATGTTTGTCTGAGTCTTCTATCAAAAGTTACAGCTATTTATATGAAGTTGTACAAAAACGCTTTCTTTCGCCAAGACAGTGCGTTTCTCACTGTTACATGCATTTGAATGGGGAACTCGACCGAAACAAAGTATAGGTTTTCATTATGTGTATAACTTGAAAATCTTAGCTCCAACAGCTGCAAATCCTGTTTTCCCAGCACGGGGACCTTGAGTTCTATAAGATAAAGCCATAAACATGTTTGTCTGAGTCTTCTATCAAAAGTTACAGCTATTTATATGAAGTTGTACAAAAACGCTTTCTTTCGCCAAGACAGTGCGTTTCTCACTGTTACATGCATTTGAATGGGGAACTCGACCGAAACAAAGTATAGGTTTTCATTATGTGTATAACTTGAAAATCTTAGCTCCAACAGCTGCAAATCCTGTTTGCCCAGCACGGGGACCTTGAGTTCTATAAGATAAAGCCATAAACATGTTTGTCTGAGTCTTCTATCAAAAGTTACAGCTATTTATATGAAGTTGTACAAAAACGCTTTCTTTCGCCAAGACAGTGCGTTTCTCACTGTTACATGCATTTGAATGGGGAACTCGACCGAAACAAAGTATAGGTTTTCATTATGTGTATAACTTGAAAATCTTAGCTCCAACAGCTGCAAATCCTGTTTTCCCAGCATGGGGACCGAAACTCGACCGAACTCGACCGAAACAAAGTATAGGTTTTCATTATGTGTATAACTTGGAAATCTTAGCTCAAACAGCTGCAAAACCTGTTTTCCCAGCACGGGGACCTTGAGTTCTATAAGATAAAGCCATAAACATGTTTGTCTGAGTCTTCTATCAAAAGTTACAGCTATTTATATGAAGTTGTACAAAAACGCTTTATTTCGCCAAGACAGTGCGTTTCTCACTGTTACATGCATTTGAATGGGGAACTCGACCGAAACAAAGTATAGGTTTTCATTATGTGTATAACTTGAAAATCTTAGCTCCAACAGCTGCAAATCCTGTTTTCCCAGCACGGGGACCTTGAGTTCTATAAGATAAAGCCATAAACATGTTTGTCTGAGTCTTCTATCAAAAGTTACAGCTATTTATATGAAGTTGTACAAAAACGCTTTCTTTCGCCAAGACAGTGCGTTTCTCACTGTTACATGCATTTGAATGGGGAACTCGACCGAAACAAAGTATAGGTTTTCATTATGTGTATAACTTGAAAATCTTAGCTCCAACAGCTGCAAATCCTGTTTGCCCAGCACGGGGACCTTGAGTTCTATAAGATAAAGCCATAAACATGTTTGTCTGAGTCTTCTATCAAAAGTTACAGCTATTTATATGAAGTTGTACAAAAACGCTTTCTTTCGCCAAGACAGTGCGTTTCTCACTGTTACATGCATTTGAATGGGGAACTCGACCGAAACAAAGTATAGGTTTTCATTATGTGTATAACTTGAAAATCTTAGCTCCAACAGCTGCAAATCCTGTTTGCCCAGCACGGGGACCTTGAGTTCTATAAGATAAAGCCATAAACATGTTTGTCTGAGTCTTCTATCAAAAGTTACAGCTATTTATATGAAGTTGTACAAAAACGCTTTCTTTCGCCAAGACAGTGCGTTTCTCACTGTTACATGCATTTGAATGGGGAACTCGACCGAAACAAAGTATAGGTTTTCATTATGTGTATAACTTGAAAATCTTAGCTCCAACAGCTGCAAATCCTGTTTTCCCAGCATGGGGACCGAAACTCGACCGAACTCGACCGAAACAAAGTATAGGTTTTCATTATGTGTATAACTTGGAAATCTTAGCTCAAACAGCTGCAAAACCTGTTTTCCCAGCACGGGGACCTTGAGTTCTATAAGATAAAGCCATAAACATGTTTGTCTGAGTCTTCTATCAAAAGTTACAGCTATTTATATGAAGTTGTACAAAAACGCTTTATTTCGCCAAGACAGTGCGTTTCTCACTGTTACATGCATTTGAATGGGGAACTCGACCGAAACAAAGTATAGGTTTTCATTATGTGTATAACTTGAAAATCTTAGCTCCAACAGCTGCAAATCCTGTTTTCCCAGCACGGGGACCTTGAGTTCTATAAGATAAAGCCATAAACATGTTTGTCTGAGTCTTCTATCAAAAGTTACAGCTATTTATATGAAGTTGTACAAAAACGCTTTCTTTCGCCAAGACAGTGCGTTTCTCACTGTTACATGCATTTGAATGGGGAACTCGACCGAAACAAAGTATAGGTTTTCATTATGTGTATAACTTGAAAATCTTAGCTCCAACAGCTGCAAATCCTGTTTTCCCAGCACGGGGACCTTGAGTTCTATAAGATAAAGCCATAAACATGTTTGTCTGAGTCTTCTATCAAAGGTTACAGCTATTTATATGAAGTTGTACAAAAACGCTTTCTTTCGCCAAGACAGTGCGTTTCTCACTGTTACATGCATTTGAATGGGGAACTCGACCGAAACAAAGTATAGGTTTTCATTATGTGTATAACTTGAAAATCTTAGCTCCAACAGCTGCAAATCCTGTTTTCCCAGCATGGGGACCGAAACTCGACCGAACTCGACCGAAACAAAGTATAGGTTTTCATTATGTGTATAACTTGGAAATCTTAGCTCAAACAGCTGCAAAACCTGTTTTCCCAGCACGGGGACCTTGAGTTCTATAAGATAAAGCCATAAACATGTTTGTCTGAGTCTTCTATCAAAAGTTACAGCTATTTATATGAAGTTGTACAAAAACGCTTTATTTCGCCAAGACAGTGCGTTTCTCACTGTTACATGCATTTGAATGGGGAACTCGACCGAAACAAAGTATAGGTTTTCATTATGTGTATAACTTGAAAATCTTAGCTCCAACAGCTGCAAATCCTGTTTTCCCAGCACGGGGACCTTGAGTTCTATAAGATAAAGCCATAAACATGTTTGTCTGAGTCTTCTATCAAAAGTTACAGCTATTTATATGAAGTTGTACAAAAACGCTTTCTTTCGCCAAGACAGTGCGTTTCTCACTGTTACATGCATTTGAATGGGGAACTCGACCGAAACAAAGTATAGGTTTTCATTATGTGTATAACTTGAAAATCTTAGCTCCAACAGCTGCAAATCCTGTTTTCCCAGCACTGGGACCTTGAGTTCTATAAGATAAAGCCATAAACATGTTTGTCTGAGTCTTCTATCAAAAGTTACAGCTATTTATATGAAGTTGTACAAAAACGCTTTCTTTCGCCAAGACAGTGCGTTTCTCACTGTTACATGCATTTGAATGGGGAACTCGACCGAAACAAAGTATAGGTTTTCATTATGTGTATAACTTGAAAATCTTAGCTCCAACAGCTGCAAATCCTGTTTTCCCAGCACGGGGACCTTGAGTTCTATAAGATAAAGCCATAAACATGTTTGTCTGAGTCTTCTATCAAAAGTTACAGCTATTTCTATGAAGTTGTACAAAAACGCTTTCTTTCGCCAAGACAGTGCGTTTCTCACTGTTACATGCATTTGAATGGGGAACTCGACCGAAACAAAGTATAGGTTTTCATTATGTGTATAACTTGAAAATCTTAGCTCCAACAGCTGCAAATCCTGTTTGCCCAGCACGGGGACCTTGAGTTCTATAAGATAAAGCCATAAACATGTTTGTCTGAGTCTTCTATCAAAAGTTACAGCTATTTATATGAAGTTGTACAAAAACGCTTTCTTTCGCCAAGACAGTGCGTTTCTCACTGTTACATGCATTTGAATGGGGAACTCGACCGAAACAAAGTATAGGTTTTCATTATGTGTATAACTTGAAAATCTTAGCTCCAACAGCTGCAAATCCTGTTTTCCCAGCATGGGGACCGAAACTCGACCGAACTCGACCGAAACAAAGTATAGGTTTTCATTATGTGTATAACTTGGAAATCTTAGCTCAAACAGCTGCAAAACCTGTTTTCCCAGCACGGGGACCTTGAGTTCTATAAGATAAAGCCATAAACATGTTTGTCTGAGTCTTCTATCAAAAGTTACAGCTATTTATATGAAGTTGTACAAAAACGCTTTCTTTCGCCAAGACAGTGCGTTTCTCACTGTTACATGCATTTGAATGGGGAACTCGACCGAAACAAAGTATAGGTTTTCATTATGTGTATAACTTGAAAATCTTAGCTCCAACAGCTGCAAATCCTGTTTTCCCAGCACGGGGACCTTGAGTTCTATAAGATAAAGCCATAAACATGTTTGTCTGAGTCTTCTATCAAAAGTTACAGCTATTTATATGAAGTTGTACAAAAACGCTTTCTTTCGCCAAGACAGTGCGTTTCTCACTGTTACATGCATTTGAATGGGGAACTCGACCGAAACAAAGTATAGGTTTTCATTATGTGTATAACTTGAAAATCTTAGCTCCAACAGCTGCAAATCCTGTTTGCCCAGCACGGGGACCTTGAGTTCTATAAGATAAAGCCATAAACATGTTTGTCTGAGTCTTCTATCAAAAGTTACAGCTATTTATATGAAGTTGTACAAAAACGCTTTCTTTCGCCAAGACAGTGCGTTTCTCACTGTTACATGCATTTGAATGGGGAACTCGACCGAAACAAAGTATAGGTTTTCATTATGTGTATAACTTGAAAATCTTAGCTCCAACAGCTGCAAATCCTGTTTTCCCAGCATGGGGACCGAAACTCGACCGAACTCGACCGAAACAAAGTATAGGTTTTCATTATGTGTATAACTTGGAAATCTTAGCTCAAACAGCTGCAAAACCTGTTTTCCCAGCACGGGGACCTTGAGTTCTATAAGATAAAGCCATAAACATGTTTGTCTGAGTCTTCTATCAAAAGTTACAGCTATTTATATGAAGTTGTACAAAAACGCTTTCTTTCGCCAAGACAGTGCGTTTCTCACTGTTACATGCATTTGAATGGGGAACTCGACCGAAACAAAGTATAGGTTTTCATTATGTGTATAACTTGAAAATCTTAGCTCCAACAGCTGCAAATCCTGTTTTCCCAGCACGGGGACCTTGAGTTCTATAAGATAAAGCCATAAACATGTTTGTCTGAGTCTTCTATCAAAAGTTACAGCTATTTATATGAAGTTGTACAAAAACGCTTTCTTTCGCCAAGACAGTGCGTTTCTCACTGTTACATGCATTTGAATGGGGAACTCGACCGAAACAAAGTATAGGTTTTCATTATGTGTATAACTTGAAAATCTTAGCTCCAACAGCTGCAAATCCTGTTTTCCCAGCACGGGGACCTTGAGTTCTATAAGATAAAGCCATAAACATGTTTGTCTGAGTCTTCTATCAAAAGTTACAGCTATTTCTATGAAGTTGTACAAAAACGCTTTCTTTCGCCAAGACAGTGCGTTTCTCACTGTTACATGCATTTGAATGGGGAACTCGACCGAAACAAAGTATAGGTTTTCATTATGTGTATAACTTGAAAATCTTAGCTCCAACAGCTGCAAATCCTGTTTGCCCAGCACGGGGACCTTGAGTTCTATAAGACAAAGCCATAAACATGTTTGTCTGAGTCTTCTATCAAAAGTTACAGCTATTTATATGAAGTTGTACAAAAACGCTTTCTTTCGCCAAGACAGTGCGTTTCTCACTGTTACATGCATTTGAATGGGGAACTCGACCGAAACAAAGTATAGGTTTTCATTATGTGCATAACTTGAAAATCTTAGCTCCAACAGCTGCAAATCCTGTTTTCCCAGCATGGGGACCGAAACTCGACCGAACTCGACCGAAACAAAGTATAGGTTTTCATTATGTGTATAACTTGGAAATCTTAGCTCAAACAGCTGCAAAACCTGTTTTCCCAGCACGGGGACCTTGAGTTCTATAAGATAAAGCCATAAACATGTTTGTCTGAGTCTTCTATCAAAAGTTACAGCTATTTATATGAAGTTGTACAAAAACGCTTTCTTTCGCCAAGACAGTGCGTTTCTCACTGTTACATGCATTTGAATGGGGAACTCGACCGAAACAAAGTATAGGTTTTCATTATGTGTATAACTTGAAAATCTTAGCTCCAACAGCTGCAAATCCTGTTTTCCCAGCACGGGGACCTTGAGTTCTATAAGATAAAGCCATAAACATGTTTGTCTGAGTCTTCTATCAAAAGTTACAGCTATTTATATGAAGTTGTACAAAAACGCTTTCTTTCGCCAAGACAGTGCGTTTCTCACTGTTACATGCATTTGAATGGGGAACTCGACCGAAACAAAGTATAGGTTTTCATTATGTGTATAACTTGAAAATCTTAGCTCCAACAGCTGCAAATCCTGTTTGCCCAGCACGGGGACCTTGAGTTCTATAAGATAAAGCCATAAACATGTTTGTCTGAGTCTTCTATCAAAAGTTACAGCTATTTATATGAAGTTGTACAAAAACGCTTTCTTTCGCCAAGACAGTGCGTTTCTCACTGTTACATGCATTTGAATGGGGAACTCGACCGAAACAAAGTATAGGTTTTCATTATGTGTATAACTTGAAAATCTTAGCTCCAACAGCTGCAAATCCTGTTTTCCCAGCATGGGGACCGAAACTCGACCGAACTCGACCGAAACAAAGTATAGGTTTTCATTATGTGTATAACTTGGAAATCTTAGCTCAAACAGCTGCAAAACCTGTTTTCCCAGCACGGGGACCTTGAGTTCTATAAGATAAAGCCATAAACATGTTTGTCTGAGTCTTCTATCAAAAGTTACAGCTATTTATATGAAGTTGTACAAAAACGCTTTCTTTCGCCAAGACAGTGCGTTTCTCACTGTTACATGCATTTGAATGGGGAACTCGACCGAAACAAAGTATAGGTTTTCATTATGTGTATAACTTGAAAATCTTAGCTCCAACAGCTGCAAATCCTGTTTTCCCAGCACGGGGACCTTGAGTTCTATAAGATAAAGCCATAAACATGTTTGTCTGAGTCTTCTATCAAAAGTTACAGCTATTTATATGAAGTTGTACAAAAACGCTTTCTTTCGCCAAGACAGTGCGTTTCTCACTGTTACATGCATTTGAATGGGGAACTCGACCGAAACAAAGTATAGGTTTTCATTATGTGTATAACTTGAAAATCTTAGCTCCAACAGCTGCAAATCCTGTTTTCCCAGCACGGGGACCTTGAGTTCTATAAGATAAAGCCATAAACATGTTTGTCTGAGTCTTCTATCAAAAGTTACAGCTATTTATATGAAGTTGTACAAAAACGCTTTCTTTCGCCAAGACAGTGCGTTTCTCACTGTTACATGCATTTGAATGGGGAACTCGACCGAAACAAAGTATAGGTTTTCATTATGTGTATAACTTGAAAATCTTAGCTCCAACAGCTGCAAATCCTGTTTTCCCAGCACGGGGACCTTGAGTTCTATAAGATAAAGCCATAAACATGTTTGTCTGAGTCTTCTATCAAAAGTTACAGCTATTTATATGAAGTTGTACAAAAACGCTTTCTTTCGCCAAGACAGTGCGTTTCTCACTGTTACATGCATTTGAATGGGGAACTCGACCGAAACAAAGTATAGGTTTTCATTATGTGTATAACTTGAAAATCTTAGCTCCAACAGCTGCAAATCCTGTTTTCCCAGCATGGGGACCGAAACTCGACCGAACTCGACCGAAACAAAGTATAGGTTTTCATTATGTGTATAACTTGGAAATCTTAGCTCAAACAGCTGCAAAACCTGTTTTCCCAGCACGGGGACCTTGAGTTCTATAAGATAAAGCCATAAACATGTTTGTCTGAGTCTTCTATCAAAAGTTACAGCTATTTATATGAAGTTGTACAAAAACGCTTTCTTTCGCCAAGACAGTGCGTTTCTCACTGTTACATGCATTTGAATGGGGAACTCGACCGAAACAAAGTATAGGTTTTCATTATGTGTATAACTTGAAAATCTTAGCTCCAACAGCTGCAAATCCTGTTTTCCCAGCATGGGATCGAAACTCGACCGAACTCTACCGAAACAAAGTATAGGTTTTCATTATGTGTATAACTTGGAAATCTTAGCTCCAACAGCTGCAAATCCTGTTTTCCCAGCACGGGGATATTGAGTTCTATAAGATAAAGCCATAAACATGTTTGTCTGAGTCTTCTATCAAAAGTTACAGCTATTTATATGAAGTTGTACAAAAACGCTTTCTTTCGCCAAGACAGTGCGTTTCTCACTGTTACATGCATTTGAATGGGGAACTCGACCGAAACAAAGTATAGGTTTTCATTATGTGTATAACTTGGAAATCTTAGCTCAAACAGCTGCAAAACCTGTTTTCCCAGCACGGGGACCTTGAGTTCTATAAGATAAAGCCATAAACATGTTTGTCTGAGTCTTCTATCAAAAGTTACAGCTATTTATATGAAGTTGTACAAAAACGCTTTCTTTCGCCAAGACAGTGCGTTTCTCACTGTTACATGCATTTGAATGGGGAACTCGACCGAAACAAAGTATAGGTTTTCATTATGTGTATAACTTGAAAATCTTAGCTCCAACAGCTGCAAATCCTGTTTTCCCAGCACGGGGACCTTGAGTTCTATAAGATAAAGCCATAAACATGTTTGTCTGAGTCTTCTATCAAAAGTTACAGCTATTTATATGAAGTTGTACAAAAACGCTTTCTTTCGCCAAGACAGTGCGTTTCTCACTGTTACATGCATTTGAATGGGGAACTCGACCGAAACAAAGTATAGGTTTTCATTATGTGTATAACTTGAAAATCTTAGCTCCAACAGCTGCAAATCCTGTTTTCCCAGCATGGGGACCGAAACTCGACCGAACTCGACCGAAACAAAGTATAGGTTTTCATTATGTGTATAACTTGGAAATCTTAGCTCAAACAGCTGCAAAACCTGTTTTCCCAGCACGGGGACCTTGAGTTCTATAAGATAAAGCCATAAACATGTTTGTCTGAGTCTTCTATCAAAAGTTACAGCTATTTATATGAAGTTGTACAAAAACGCTTTCTTTCGCCAAGACAGTGCGTTTCTCACTGTTACATGCATTTGAATGGGGAACTCGACCGAAACAAAGTATAGGTTTTCATTATGTGTATAACTTGAAAATCTTAGCTCCAACAGCTGCAAATCCTGTTTTCCCAGCACGGGGACCTTGAGTTCTATAAGATAAAGCCATAAACATGTTTGTCTGAGTCTTCTATCAAAAGTTACAGCTATTTATATGAAGTTGTACAAAAACGCTTTCTTTCGCCAAGACAGTGCGTTTCTCACTGTTACATGCATTTGAATGGGGAACTCGACCGAAACAAAGTATAGGTTTTCATTATGTGTATAACTTGAAAATCTTAGCTCCAACAGCTGCAAATCCTGTTTGCCCAGCACGGGGACCTTGAGTTCTATAAGATAAAGCCATAAACATGTTTGTCTGAGTCTTCTATCAAAAGTTACAGCTATTTATATGAAGTTGTACAAAAACGCTTTCTTTCGCCAAGACAGTGCGTTTCTCACTGTTACATGCATTTGAATGGGGAACTCGACCGAAACAAAGTATAGGTTTTCATTATGTGTATAACTTGAAAATCTTAGCTCCAACAGCTGCAAATCCTGTTTTCCCAGCATGGGGACCGAAACTCGACCGAACTCGACCGAAACAAAGTATAGGTTTTCATTATGTGTATAACTTGGAAATCTTAGCTCAAACAGCTGCAAAACCTGTTTTCCCAGCACGGGGACCTTGAGTTCTATAAGATAAAGCCATAAACATGTTTGAGTCTTCTATCAAAAGTTACAGCTATTTATATGAAGTTGTACAAAAACGCTTTCTTTCGCCAAGACAGTGCGTTTCTCACTGTTACATGCATTTGAATGGGGAACTCGACCGAAACAAAGTATAGGTTTTCATTATGTGTATAACTTGGAAATCTTAGCTCAAACAGCTGCAAAACCTGTTTTCCCAGCACGGGGACCTTGAGTTCTATAAGATAAAGCCATAAACATGTTTGTCTGAGTCTTCTATCAAAAGTTACAGCTATTTATATGAAGTTGTACAAAAACGCTTTCTTTCGCCAAGACAGTGCGTTTCTCACTGTTACATGCATTTGAATGGGGAACTCGACCGAAACAAAGTATAGGTTTTCATTATGTGTATAACTTGGAAATCTTAGCTCCAACAGCTGCAAATCCTGTTTTCCCAGCACGGGGACCTTGAGTTCTATAAGATAAAGCCATAAACATGTTTGTCTGAGTCTTCTATCAAAAGTTACAGCTATTTATATGAAGTTGTACAAAAACGCTTTCTTTCGCCAAGACAATGCGTTTCTCACTGTTACATGCATTTGAATGGGGAACTCGACCGAAACAAAGTATAGGTTTTCATTATGTGTATAACTTGAAAATCTTAGCTCCAACAGCTGCAAATCCTGTTTTCCCAGCACGGGGACCTTGAGTTCTATAAGATAAAGCCATAAACATGTTTGTCTGAGTCTTCTATCAAAAGTTACAGCTATTTATATGAAGTTGTACAAAAACGCTTTCTTTCGCCAAGACAGTGCGTTTCTCACTGTTACATGCATTTGAATGGGGAACTCGACCGAAACAAAGTATAGGTTTTCATTATGTGTATAACTTGAAAATCTTAGCTCCAACAGCTGCAAATCCTGTTTGCCCAGCACGGGGACCTTGAGTTCTATAAGATAAAGCCATAAACATGTTTGTCTGAGTCTTCTATCAAAAGTTACAGCTATTTATATGAAGTTGTACAAAAACGCTTTCTTTCGCCAAGACAGTGCGTTTCTCACTGTTACATGCATTTGAATGGGGAACTCGACCGAAACAAAGTATAGGTTTTCATTATGTGTATAACTTGAAAATCTTAGCTCCAACAGCTGCAAATCCTGTTTTCCCAGCATGGGGACCGAAACTCGACCGAACTCGACCGAAACAAAGTATAGGTTTTCATTATGTGTATAACTTGGAAATCTTAGCTCAAACAGCTGCAAAACCTGTTTTCCCAGCACGGGGACCTTGAGTTCTATAAGATAAAGCCATAAACATGTTTGAGTCTTCTATCAAAAGTTACAGCTATTTATATGAAGTTGTACAAAAACGCTTTCTTTCGCCAAGACAGTGCGTTTCTCACTGTTACATGCATTTGAATGGGGAACTCGACCGAAACAAAGTATAGGTTTTCATTATGTGTATAACTTGGAAATCTTAGCTCAAACAGCTGCAAAACCTGTTTTCCCAGCACGGGGACCTTGAGTTCTATAAGATAAAGCCATAAACATGTTTGTCTGAGTCTTCTATCAAAAGTTACAGCTATTTATATGAAGTTGTACAAAAACGCTTTCTTTCGCCAAGACAGTGCGTTTCTCACTGTTACATGCATTTGAATGGGGAACTCGACCGAAACAAAGTATAGGTTTTCATTATGTGTATAACTTGAAAATCTTAGCTCCAACAGCTGCAAAACCTGTTTTCCCAGCACGGGGATATTGAGTTCTATAAGATAAAGCCATAAACATGTTTGTCTGAGTCTTCTATCAAAAGTTACAGCTATTTATATGAAGTTGTACAAAAACGCTTTCTTTCGCCAAGACAGTGCGTTTCTCACTGTTACATGCATTTGAATGGGGAACTCGACCGAAACAAAGTATAGGTTTTCATTATGTGTATAACTTGGAAATCTTAGCTCCAACAGCTGCAAATCCTGTTTTCCCAGCACGGGGACCTTGAGTTCTATAAGATAAAGCCATAAACATGTTTGTCTGAGTCTTCTATCAAAAGTTACAGCTATTTATATGAAGTTGTACAAAAACGCTTTCTTTCGCCAAGACAATGCGTTTCTCACTGTTACATGCATTTGAATGGGGAACTCGACCGAAACAAAGTATAGGTTTTCATTATGTGTATAACTTGAAAATCTTAGCTCCAACAGCTGCAAATCCTGTTTTCCCAGCACGGGGACCTTGAGTTCTATAAGATAAAGCCATAAACATGTTTGTCTGAGTCTTCTATCAAAAGTTACAGCTATTTATATGAAGTTGTACAAAAACGCTTTCTTTCGCCAAGACAGTGCGTTTCTCACTGTTACATGCATTTGAATGGGGAACTCGACCGAAACAAAGTATAGGTTTTCATTATGTGTATAACTTGAAAATCTTAGCTCCAACAGCTGCAAATCCTGTTTTCCCAGCACGGGGACCTTGAGTTCTATAAGATAAAGCCATAAACATGTTTGTCTGAGTCTTCTATCAAAAGTTACAGCTATTTATATGAAGTTGTACAAAAACGCTTTCTTTCGCCAAGACAGTGCGTTTCTCACTGTTACATGCATTTGAATGGGGAACTCGACCGAAACAAAGTATAGGTTTTCATTATGTGTATAACTTGAAAATCTTAGCTCCAACAGCTGCAAATCCTGTTTGCCCAGCACGGGGACCTTGAGTTCTATAAGATAAAGCCATAAACATGTTTGTCTGAGTCTTCTATCAAAAGTTACAGCTATTTATATGAAGTTGTACAAAAACGCTTTCTTTCGCCAAGACAGTGCGTTTCTCACTGTTACATGCATTTGAATGGGGAACTCGACCGAAACAAAGTATAGGTTTTCATTATGTGTATAACTTGAAAATCTTAGCTCCAACAGCTGCAAATCCTGTTTTCCCAGCATGGGGACCGAAACTCGACCGAACTCGACCGAAACAAAGTATAGGTTTTCATTATGTGTATAACTTGGAAATCTTAGCTCAAACAGCTGCAAAACCTGTTTTCCCAGCACGGGGACCTTGAGTTCTATAAGATAAAGCCATAAACATGTTTGTCTGAGTCTTCTATCAAAAGTTACAGCTATTTATATGAAGTTGTACAAAAACGCTTTCTTTCGCCAAGACAGTGCGTTTCTCACTGTTACATGCATTTGAATGGGGAACTCGACCGAAACAAAGTATAGGTTTTCATTATGTGTATAACTTGAAAATCTTAGCTCAAACAGCTGCAAAACCTGTTTTCCCAGCACGGGGATATTGAGTTCTATAAGATAAAGCCATAAACATGTTTGTCTGAGTCTTCTATCAAAAGTTACAGCTATTTATATGAAGTTGTACAAAAACGCTTTCTTTCGCCAAGACAGTGCGTTTCTCACTGTTACATGCATTTGAATGGGGAACTCGACCGAAACAAAGTATAGGTTTTCATTATGTGTATAACTTGGAAATCTTAGCTCAAACAGCTGCAAAACCTGTTTTCCCAGCACGGGGACCTTGAGTTCTATAAGATAAAGCCATAAACATGTTTGTCTGAGTCTTCTATCAAAAGTTACAGCTATTTATATGAAGTTGTACAAAAACGCTTTCTTTCGCCAAGACAGTGCGTTTCTCACTGTTACATGCATTTGAATGGGGAACTCGACCGAAACAAAGTATAGGTTTTCATTATGTGTATAACTTGGAAATCTTAGCTCAAACAGCTGCAAAACCTGTTTTCCCAGCACGGGGACCTTGAGTTCTATAAGATAAAGCCATAAACATGTTTGTCTGAGTCTTCTATCAAAAGTTACAGCTATTTATATGAAGTTGTACAAAAACGCTTTCTTTCGCCAAGACAGTGCGTTTCTCACTGTTACATGCATTTGAATGGGGAACTCGACCGAAACAAAGTATAGGTTTTCATTATGTGTATAACTTGAAAATCTTAGCTCCAACAGCTGCAAATCCTGTTTTCCCAGCACGGGGATATTGAGTTCTATAAGATAAAGCCATAAACATGTTTGTCTGAGTCTTCTATCAAAAGTTACAGCTATTTATATGAAGTTGTACAAAAACGCTTTCTTTCGCCAAGACAGTGCGTTTCTCACTGTTACATGCATTTGAATGGGGAACTCGACCGAAACAAAGTATAGGTTTTCATTATGTGTATAACTTGGAAATCTTAGCTCCAACAGCTGCAAATCCTGTTTTCCCAGCACGGGGACCTTGAGTTCTATAAGATAAAGCCATAAACATGTTTGTCTGAGTCTTCTATCAAAAGTTACAGCTATTTATATGAAGTTGTACAAAAACGCTTTCTTTCGCCAAGACAATGCGTTTCTCACTGTTACATGCATTTGAATGGGGAACTCGACCGAAACAAAGTATAGGTTTTCATTATGTGTATAACTTGAAAATCTTAGCTCCAACAGCTGCAAATCCTGTTTTCCCAGCACGGGGACCTTGAGTTCTATAAGATAAAGCCATAAACATGTTTGTCTGAGTCTTCTATCAAAAGTTACAGCTATTTATATGAAGTTGTACAAAAACGCTTTCTTTCGCCAAGACAGTGCGTTTCTCACTGTTACATGCATTTGAATGGGGAACTCGACCGAAACAAAGTATAGGTTTTCATTATGTGTATAACTTGAAAATCTTAGCTCCAACAGCTGCAAATCCTGTTTTCCCAGCACGGGGACCTTGAGTTCTATAAGATAAAGCCATAAACATGTTTGTCTGAGTCTTCTATCAAAAGTTACAGCTATTTATATGAAGTTGTACAAAAACGCTTTCTTTCGCCAAGACAGTGCGTTTCTCACTGTTACATGCATTTGAATGGGGAACTCGACCGAAACAAAGTATAGGTTTTCATTATGTGTATAACTTGAAAATCTTAGCTCCAACAGCTGCAAATCCTGTTTGCCCAGCACGGGGACCTTGAGTTCTATAAGATAAAGCCATAAACATGTTTGTCTGAGTCTTCTATCAAAAGTTACAGCTATTTATATGAAGTTGTACAAAAACGCTTTCTTTCGCCAAGACAGTGCGTTTCTCACTGTTACATGCATTTGAATGGGGAACTCGACCGAAACAAAGTATAGGTTTTCATTATGTGTATAACTTGAAAATCTTAGCTCCAACAGCTGCAAATCCTGTTTTCCCAGCATGGGGACCGAAACTCGACCGAACTCGACCGAAACAAAGTATAGGTTTTCATTATGTGTATAACTTGGAAATCTTAGCTCAAACAGCTGCAAAACCTGTTTTCCCAGCACGGGGACCTTGAGTTCTATAAGATAAAGCCATAAACATGTTTGTCTGAGTCTTCTATCAAAAGTTACAGCTATTTATATGAAGTTGTACAAAAACGCTTTCTTTCGCCAAGACAGTGCGTTTCTCACTGTTACATGCATTTGAATGGGGAACTCGACCGAAACAAAGTATAGGTTTTCATTATGTGTATAACTTGAAAATCTTAGCTCCAACAGCTGCAAATCCTGTTTTCCCAGCATGGGATCGAAACTCGACCGAACTCTACCGAAACAAAGTATAGGTTTTCATTATGTGTATAACTTGGAAATCTTAGCTCAAACAGCTGCAAATCCTGTTTGCCCAGCACGGGGACCTTGAGTTCTATAAGATAAAGCCATAAACATGTTTGTCTGAGTCTTCTATCAAAAGTTACAGCTATTTATATGAAGTTGTACAAAAACGCTTTCTTTCGCCAAGACAGTGCGTTTCTCACTGTTACATGCATTTGAATGGGGAACTCGACCGAAACAAAGTATAGGTTTTCATTATGTGTATAACTTGAAAATCTTAGCTCCAACAGCTGCAAATCCTGTTTTCCCAGCACGGGGACCTTGAGTTCTATAAGATAAAGCCATAAACATGTTTGTCTGAGTCTTCTATCAAAAGTTACAGCTATTTATATGAAGTTGTACAAAAACGCTTTCTTTCGCCAAGACAGTGCGTTTCTCACTGTTACATGCATTTGAATGGGGAACTCGACCGAAACAAAGTATAGGTTTTCATTATGTGTATAACTTGAAAATCTTAGCTCCAACAGCTGCAAATCCTGTTTTCCCAGCACGGGGACCTTGAGTTCTATAAGATAAAGCCATAAACATGTTTGTCTGAGTCTTCTATCAAAAGTTACAGCTATTTATATGAAGTTGTACAAAAACGCTTTCTTTCGCCAAGACAGTGCGTTTCTCACTGTTACATGCATTTGAATGGGGAACTCGACCGAAACAAAGTATAGGTTTTCATTATGTGTATAACTTGAAAATCTTAGCTCCAACAGCTGCAAATCCTGTTTTCCCAGCATGGGATCGAAACTCGACCGAACTCTACCGAAACAAAGTATAGGTTTTCATTATGTGTATAACTTGGAAATCTTAGCTCAAACAGCTGCAAATCCTGTTTGCCCAGCACGGGGACCTTGAGTTCTATAAGATAAAGCCATAAACATGTTTGTCTGAGTCTTCTATCAAAAGTTACAGCTATTTATATGAAGTTGTACAAAAACGCTTTCTTTCGCCAAGACAGTGCGTTTCTCACTGTTACATGCATTTGAATGGGGAACTCGACCGAAACAAAGTATAGGTTTTCATTATGTGTATAACTTGAAAATCTTAGCTCCAACAGCTGCAAATCCTGTTTTCCCAGCACGGGGACCTTGAGTTCTATAAGATAAAGCCATAAACATGTTTGTCTGAGTCTTCTATCAAAAGTTACAGCTATTTATATGAAGTTGTACAAAAACGCTTTCTTTCGCCAAGACAGTGCGTTTCTCACTGTTACATGCATTTGAATGGGGAACTCGACCGAAACAAAGTATAGGTTTTCATTATGTGTATAACTTGAAAATCTTAGCTCCAACAGCTGCAAATCCTGTTTGCCCAGCACGGGGACCTTGAGTTCTATAAGATAAAGCCATAAACATGTTTGTCTGAGTCTTCTATCAAAAGTTACAGCTATTTATATGAAGTTGTACAAAAACGCTTTCTTTCGCCAAGACAGTGCGTTTCTCACTGTTACATGCATTTGAATGGGGAACTCGACCGAAACAAAGTATAGGTTTTCATTATGTGTATAACTTGAAAATCTTAGCTCCAACAGCTGCAAATCCTGTTTTCCCAGCATGGGGACCGAAACTCGACCGAACTCGACCGAAACAAAGTATAGGTTTTCATTATGTGTATAACTTGGAAATCTTAGCTCAAACAGCTGCAAAACCTGTTTTCCCAGCACGGGGACCTTGAGTTCTATAAGATAAAGCCATAAACATGTTTGTCTGAGTCTTCTATCAAAAGTTACAGCTATTTATATGAAGTTGTACAAAAACGCTTTCTTTCGCCAAGACAGTGCGTTTCTCACTGTTACATGCATTTGAATGGGGAACTCGACCGAAACAAAGTATAGGTTTTCATTATGTGTATAACTTGAAAATCTTAGCTCCAACAGCTGCAAATCCTGTTTTCCCAGCACGGGGACCTTGAGTTCTATAAGATAAAGCCATAAACATGTTTGTCTGAGTCTTCTATCAAAAGTTACAGCTATTTATATGAAGTTGTACAAAAACGCTTTCTTTCGCCAAGACAGTGCGTTTCTCACTGTTACATGCATTTGAATGGGGAACTCGACCGAAACAAAGTATAGGTTTTCATTATGTGTATAACTTGAAAATCTTAGCTCCAACAGCTGCAAATCCTGTTTGCCCAGCACGGGGACCTTGAGTTCTATAAGATAAAGCCATAAACATGTTTGTCTGAGTCTTCTATCAAAAGTTACAGCTATTTATATGAAGTTGTACAAAAACGCTTTCTTTCGCCAAGACAGTGCGTTTCTCACTGTTACATGCATTTGAATGGGGAACTCGACCGAAACAAAGTATAGGTTTTCATTATGTGTATAACTTGAAAATCTTAGCTCCAACAGCTGCAAATCCTGTTTTCCCAGCATGGGGACCGAAACTCGACCGAACTCGACCGAAACAAAGTATAGGTTTTCATTATGTGTATAACTTGGAAATCTTAGCTCAAACAGCTGCAAAACCTGTTTTCCCAGCACGGGGACCTTGAGTTCTATAAGATAAAGCCATAAACATGTTTGAGTCTTCTATCAAAAGTTACAGCTATTTATATGAAGTTGTACAAAAACGCTTTCTTTCGCCAAGACAGTGCGTTTCTCACTGTTACATGCATTTGAATGGGGAACTCGACCGAAACAAAGTATAGGTTTTCATTATGTGTATAACTTGGAAATCTTAGCTCAAACAGCTGCAAAACCTGTTTTCCCAGCACGGGGACCTTGAGTTCTATAAGATAAAGCCATAAACATGTTTGTCTGAGTCTTCTATCAAAAGTTACAGCTATTTATATGAAGTTGTACAAAAACGCTTTCTTTCGCCAAGACAGTGCGTTTCTCACTGTTACATGCATTTGAATGGGGAACTCGACCGAAACAAAGTATAGGTTTTCATTATGTGTATAACTTGAAAATCTTAGCTCCAACAGCTGCAAAACCTGTTTTCCCAGCACGGGGATATTGAGTTCTATAAGATAAAGCCATAAACATGTTTGTCTGAGTCTTCTATCAAAAGTTACAGCTATTTATATGAAGTTGTACAAAAACGCTTTCTTTCGCCAAGACAGTGCGTTTCTCACTGTTACATGCATTTGAATGGGGAACTCGACCGAAACAAAGTATAGGTTTTCATTATGTGTATAACTTGGAAATCTTAGCTCCAACAGCTGCAAATCCTGTTTTCTCAGCACGGGGACCTTGAGTTCTATAAGATAAAGCCATAAACATGTTTGTCTGAGTCTTCTATCAAAAGTTACAGCTATTTATATGAAGTTGTACAAAAACGCTTTCTTTCGCCAAGACAATGCGTTTCTCACTGTTACATGCATTTGAATGGGGAACTCGACCGAAACAAAGTATAGGTTTTCATTATGTGTATAACTTGAAAATCTTAGCTCCAACAGCTGCAAATCCTGTTTTCCCAGCACGGGG
This sequence comes from Aulonocara stuartgranti, assembly GCF_965226115.1. Taxonomy (NCBI): domain Eukaryota; kingdom Metazoa; phylum Chordata; class Actinopteri; order Cichliformes; family Cichlidae; genus Aulonocara; species Aulonocara stuartgranti. Next base: position 28,139,939 of record NC_138959.1, read on the forward strand.
ACCTTGAGTTCTATAAGATAAAGCCATAAACATGTTTGTCTGAGTCTTCTATCAAAAGTTACAGCTATTTATATGAAGTTGTACAAAAACGCTTTCTTTCGCCAAGACAGTGCGTTTCTCACTGTTACATGCATTTGAATGGGGAACTCGACCGAAACAAAGTATAGGTTTTCATTATGTGTATAACTTGAAAATCTTAGCTCCAACAGCTGCAAATCCTGTTTGCCCAGCACGGGGACCTTGAGTTCTATAAGATAAAGCCATAAACATGTTTGTCTGAGTCTTCTATCAAAAGTTACAGCTATTTATATGAAGTTGTACAAAAACGCTTTCTTTCGCCAAGACAGTGCGTTTCTCACTGTTACATGCATTTGAATGGGGAACTCGACCGAAACAAAGTATAGGTTTTCATTATGTGTATAACTTGAAAATCTTAGCTCCAACAGCTGCAAATCCTGTTTTCCCAGCATGGGGACCGAAACTCGACCGAACTCGACCGAAACAAAGTATAGGTTTTCATTATGTGTATAACTTGGAAATCTTAGCTCAAACAGCTGCAAAACCTGTTTTCCCAGCACGGGGACCTTGAGTTCTATAAGATAAAGCCATAAACATGTTTGTCTGAGTCTTCTATCAAAAGTTACAGCTATTTATATGAAGTTGTACAAAAACGCTTTCTTTCGCCAAGACAGTGCGTTTCTCACTGTTACATGCATTTGAATGGGGAACTCGACCGAAACAAAGTATAGGTTTTCATTATGTGTATAACTTGAAAATCTTAGCTCCAACAGCTGCAAATCCTGTTTTCCCAGCACGGGGATATTGAGTTCTATAAGATAAAGCCATAAACATGTTTGTCTGAGTCTTCTATCAAAAGTTACAGCTATTTATATGAAGTTGTACAAAAACGCTTTCTTTCGCCAAGACAGTGCGTTTCTCACTGTTACATGCATTTGAATGGGGAACTCGACCGAAACAAAGTATAGGTTTTCATTATGTGTATAACTTGGAAATCTTAGCTCAAACAGCTGCAAAACCTGTTTTCCCAGCACGGGGATATTGAGTTCTATAAGATAAAGCCATAAACATGTTTGTCTGAGTCTTCTATCAAAAGTTACAGCTATTTATATGAAGTTGTACAAAAACGCTTTCTTTCGCCAAGACAGTGCGTTTCTCACTGTTACATGCATTTGAATGGGGAACTCGACCGAAACAAAGTATAGGTTTTCATTATGTGTATAACTTGAAAATCTTAGCTCCAACAGCTGCAAATCCTGTTTTCCCAGCACGGGGACCTTGAGTTCTATAAGATAAAGCCATAAACATGTTTGTCTGAGTCTTCTATCAAAAGTTACAGCTATTTATATGAAGTTGTACAAAAACGCTTTCTTTCGCCAAGACAGTGCGTTTCTCACTGTTACATGCATTTGAATGGGGAACTCGACCGAAACAAAGTATAGGTTTTCATTATGTGTATAACTTGAAAATCTTAGCTCCAACAGCTGCAAATCCTGTTTGCCCAGCACGGGGACCTTGAGTTCTATAAGATAAAGCCATAAACATGTTTGTCTGAGTCTTCTATCAAAAGTTACAGCTATTTATATGAAGTTGTACAAAAACGCTTTCTTTCGCCAAGACAGTGCGTTTCTCACTGTTACATGCATTTGAATGGGGAACTCGACCGAAACAAAGTATAGGTTTTCATTATGTGTATAACTTGAAAATCTTAGCTCCAACAGCTGCAAAACCTGTTTTCCCAGCACGGGGATATTGAGTTCTATAAGATAAAGCCATAAACATGTTTGTCTGAGTCTTCTATCAAAAGTTACAGCTATTTATATGAAGTTGTACAAAAACGCTTTCTTTCGCCAAGACAGTGCGTTTCTCACTGTTACATGCATTTGAATGGGGAACTCGACCGAAACAAAGTATAGGTTTTCATTATGTGTATAACTTGGAAATCTTAGCTCCAACAGCTGCAAATCCTGTTTTCTCAGCACGGGGACCTTGAGTTCTATAAGATAAAGCCATAAACATGTTTGTCTGAGTCTTCTATCAAAAGTTACAGCTATTTATATGAAGTTGTACAAAAACGCTTTCTTTCGCCAAGACAATGCGTTTCTCACTGTTACATGCATTTGAATGGGGAACTCGACCGAAACAAAGTATAGGTTTTCATTATGTGTATAACTTGAAAATCTTAGCTCCAACAGCTGCAAATCCTGTTTTCCCAGCACGGGGACCTTGAGTTCTATAAGATAAAGCCATAAACATGTTTGTCTGAGTCTTCTATCAAAAGTTACAGCTATTTATATGAAGTTGTACAAAAACGCTTTCTTTCGCCAAGACAGTGCGTTTCTCACTGTTACATGCATTTGAATGGGGAACTCGACCGAAACAAAGTATAGGTTTTCATTATGTGTATAACTTGAAAATCTTAGCTCCAACAGCTGCAAATCCTGTTTTCCCAGCACGGGGACCTTGAGTTCTATAAGATAAAGCCATAAACATGTTTGTCTGAGTCTTCTATCAAAAGTTACAGCTATTTATATGAAGTTGTACAAAAACGCTTTCTTTCGCCAAGACAGTGCGTTTCTCACTGTTACATGCATTTGAATGGGGAACTCGACCGAAACAAAGTATAGGTTTTCATTATGTGTATAACTTGAAAATCTTAGCTCCAACAGCTGCAAATCCTGTTTGCCCAGCACGGGGACCTTGAGTTCTATAAGATAAAGCCATAAACATGTTTGTCTGAGTCTTCTATCAAAAGTTACAGCTATTTATATGAAGTTGTACAAAAACGCTTTCTTTCGCCAAGACAGTGCGTTTCTCACTGTTACATGCATTTGAATGGGGAACTCGACCGAAACAAAGTATAGGTTTTCATTATGTGTATAACTTGAAAATCTTAGCTCCAACAGCTGCAAATCCTGTTTTCCCAGCATGGGGACCGAAACTCGACCGAACTCGACCGAAACAAAGTATAGGTTTTCATTATGTGTATAACTTGGAAATCTTAGCTCAAACAGCTGCAAAACCTGTTTTCCCAGCACGGGGACCTTGAGTTCTATAAGATAAAGCCATAAACATGTTTGTCTGAGTCTTCTATCAAAAGTTACAGCTATTTATATGAAGTTGTACAAAAACGCTTTCTTTCGCCAAGACAGTGCGTTTCTCACTGTTACATGCATTTGAATGGGGAACTCGACCGAAACAAAGTATAGGTTTTCATTATGTGTATAACTTGAAAATCTTAGCTCCAACAGCTGCAAATCCTGTTTTCCCAGCACGGGGATATTGAGTTCTATAAGATAAAGCCATAAACATGTTTGTCTGAGTCTTCTATCAAAAGTTACAGCTATTTATATGAAGTTGTACAAAAACGCTTTCTTTCGCCAAGACAGTGCGTTTCTCACTGTTACATGCATTTGAATGGGGAACTCGACCGAAACAAAGTATAGGTTTTCATTATGTGTATAACTTGGAAATCTTAGCTCAAACAGCTGCAAAACCTGTTTTCCCAGCACGGGGATATTGAGTTCTATAAGATAAAGCCATAAACATGTTTGTCTGAGTCTTCTATCAAAAGTTACAGCTATTTATATGAAGTTGTACAAAAACGCTTTCTTTCGCCAAGACAGTGCGTTTCTCACTGTTACATGCATTTGAATGGGGAACTCGACCGAAACAAAGTATAGGTTTTCATTATGTGTATAACTTGAAAATCTTAGCTCCAACAGCTGCAAATCCTGTTTTCCCAGCACGGGGACCTTGAGTTCTATAAGATAAAGCCATAAACATGTTTGTCTGAGTCTTCTATCAAAAGTTACAGCTATTTATATGAAGTTGTACAAAAACGCTTTCTTTCGCCAAGACAGTGCGTTTCTCACTGTTACATGCATTTGAATGGGGAACTCGACCGAAACAAAGTATAGGTTTTCATTATGTGTATAACTTGAAAATCTTAGCTCCAACAGCTGCAAATCCTGTTTGCCCAGCACGGGGACCTTGAGTTCTATAAGATAAAGCCATAAACATGTTTGTCTGAGTCTTCTATCAAAAGTTACAGCTATTTATATGAAGTTGTACAAAAACGCTTTCTTTCGCCAAGACAGTGCGTTTCTCACTGTTACATGCATTTGAATGGGGAACTCGACCGAAACAAAGTATAGGTTTTCATTATGTGTATAACTTGAAAATCTTAGCTCCAACAGCTGCAAATCCTGTTTTCCCAGCATGGGGACCGAAACTCGACCGAACTCGACCGAAACAAAGTATAGGTTTTCATTATGTGTATAACTTGGAAATCTTAGCTCAAACAGCTGCAAAACCTGTTTTCCCAGCACGGGGACCTTGAGTTCTATAAGATAAAGCCATAAACATGTTTGAGTCTTCTATCAAAAGTTACAGCTATTTATATGAAGTTGTACAAAAACGCTTTCTTTCGCCAAGACAGTGCGTTTCTCACTGTTACATGCATTTGAATGGGGAACTCGACCGAAACAAAGTATAGGTTTTCATTATGTGTATAACTTGGAAATCTTAGCTCAAACAGCTGCAAAACCTGTTTTCCCAGCACGGGGACCTTGAGTTCTATAAGATAAAGCCATAAACATGTTTGTCTGAGTCTTCTATCAAAAGTTACAGCTATTTATATGAAGTTGTACAAAAACGCTTTCTTTCGCCAAGACAGTGCGTTTCTCACTGTTACATGCATTTGAATGGGGAACTCGACCGAAACAAAGTATAGGTTTTCATTATGTGTATAACTTGAAAATCTTAGCTCCAACAGCTGCAAAACCTGTTTTCCCAGCACGGGGATATTGAGTTCTATAAGATAAAGCCATAAACATGTTTGTCTGAGTCTTCTATCAAAAGTTACAGCTATTTATATGAAGTTGTACAAAAACGCTTTCTTTCGCCAAGACAGTGCGTTTCTCACTGTTACATGCATTTGAATGGGGAACTCGACCGAAACAAAGTATAGGTTTTCATTATGTGTATAACTTGGAAATCTTAGCTCCAACAGCTGCAAATCCTGTTTTCTCAGCACGGGGACCTTGAGTTCTATAAGATAAAGCCATAAACATGTTTGTCTGAGTCTTCTATCAAAAGTTACAGCTATTTATATGAAGTTGTACAAAAACGCTTTCTTTCGCCAAGACAATGCGTTTCTCACTGTTACATGCATTTGAATGGGGAACTCGACCGAAACAAAGTATAGGTTTTCATTATGTGTATAACTTGAAAATCTTAGCTCCAACAGCTGCAAATCCTGTTTTCCCAGCACGGGGACCTTGAGTTCTATAAGATAAAGCCATAAACATGTTTGTCTGAGTCTTCTATCAAAAGTTACAGCTATTTATATGAAGTTGTACAAAAACGCTTTCTTTCGCCAAGACAGTGCGTTTCTCACTGTTACATGCATTTGAATGGGGAACTCGACCGAAACAAAGTATAGGTTTTCATTATGTGTATAACTTGAAAATCTTAGCTCCAACAGCTGCAAATCCTGTTTTCCCAGCACGGGGACCTTGAGTTCTATAAGATAAAGCCATAAACATGTTTGTCTGAGTCTTCTATCAAAAGTTACAGCTATTTATATGAAGTTGTACAAAAACGCTTTCTTTCGCCAAGACAGTGCGTTTCTCACTGTTACATGCATTTGAATGGGGAACTCGACCGAAACAAAGTATAGGTTTTCATTATGTGTATAACTTGAAAATCTTAGCTCCAACAGCTGCAAATCCTGTTTTCCCAGCATGGGGACCGAAACTCGACCGAACTCGACCGAAACAAAGTATAGGTTTTCATTATGTGTATAACTTGGAAATCTTAGCTCAAACAGCTGCAAAACCTGTTTTCCCAGCACGGGGACCTTGAGTTCTATAAGATAAAGCCATAAACATGTTTGTCTGAGTCTTCTATCAAAAGTTACAGCTATTTATATGAAGTTGTACAAAAACGCTTTCTTTCGCCAAGACAGTGCGTTTCTCACTGTTACATGCATTTGAATGGGGAACTCGACCGAAACAAAGTATAGGTTTTCATTATGTGTATAACTTGAAAATCTTAGCTCCAACAGCTGCAAATCCTGTTTTCCCAGCACGGGGATATTGAGTTCTATAAGATAAAGCCATAAACATGTTTGTCTGAGTCTTCTATCAAAAGTTACAGCTATTTATATGAAGTTGTACAAAAACGCTTTCTTTCGCCAAGACAGTGCGTTTCTCACTGTTACATGCATTTGAATGGGGAACTCGACCGAAACAAAGTATAGGTTTTCATTATGTGTATAACTTGGAAATCTTAGCTCAAACAGCTGCAAAACCTGTTTTCCCAGCACGGGGATATTGAGTTCTATAAGATAAAGCCATAAACATGTTTGTCTGAGTCTTCTATCAAAAGTTACAGCTATTTATATGAAGTTGTACAAAAACGCTTTCTTTCGCCAAGACAGTGCGTTTCTCACTGTTACATGCATTTGAATGGGGAACTCGACCGAAACAAAGTATAGGTTTTCATTATGTGTATAACTTGAAAATCTTAGCTCCAACAGCTGCAAATCCTGTTTTCCCAGCACGGGGACCTTGAGTTCTATAAGATAAAGCCATAAACATGTTTGTCTGAGTCTTCTATCAAAAGTTACAGCTATTTATATGAAGTTGTACAAAAACGCTTTCTTTCGCCAAGACAGTGCGTTTCTCACTGTTACATGCATTTGAATGGGGAACTCGACCGAAACAAAGTATAGGTTTTCATTATGTGTATAACTTGAAAATCTTAGCTCCAACAGCTGCAAATCCTGTTTGCCCAGCACGGGGACCTTGAGTTCTATAAGATAAAGCCATAAACATGTTTGTCTGAGTCTTCTATCAAAAGTTACAGCTATTTATATGAAGTTGTACAAAAACGCTTTCTTTCGCCAAGACAGTGCGTTTCTCACTGTTACATGCATTTGAATGGGGAACTCGACCGAAACAAAGTATAGGTTTTCATTATGTGTATAACTTGAAAATCTTAGCTCCAACAGCTGCAAAACCTGTTTTCCCAGCACGGGGATATTGAGTTCTATAAGATAAAGCCATAAACATGTTTGTCTGAGTCTTCTATCAAAAGTTACAGCTATTTATATGAAGTTGTACAAAAACGCTTTCTTTCGCCAAGACAGTGCGTTTCTCACTGTTACATGCATTTGAATGGGGAACTCGACCGAAACAAAGTATAGGTTTTCATTATGTGTATAACTTGGAAATCTTAGCTCCAACAGCTGCAAATCCTGTTTTCTCAGCACGGGGACCTTGAGTTCTATAAGATAAAGCCATAAACATGTTTGTCTGAGTCTTCTATCAAAAGTTACAGCTATTTATATGAAGTTGTACAAAAACGCTTTCTTTCGCCAAGACAATGCGTTTCTCACTGTTACATGCATTTGAATGGGGAACTCGACCGAAACAAAGTATAGGTTTTCATTATGTGTATAACTTGAAAATCTTAGCTCCAACAGCTGCAAATCCTGTTTTCCCAGCACGGGGACCTTGAGTTCTATAAGATAAAGCCATAAACATGTTTGTCTGAGTCTTCTATCAAAAGTTACAGCTATTTATATGAAGTTGTACAAAAACGCTTTCTTTCGCCAAGACAGTGCGTTTCTCACTGTTACATGCATTTGAATGGGGAACTCGACCGAAACAAAGTATAGGTTTTCATTATGTGTATAACTTGAAAATCTTAGCTCCAACAGCTGCAAATCCTGTTTTCCCAGCACGGGGACCTTGAGTTCTATAAGATAAAGCCATAAACATGTTTGTCTGAGTCTTCTATCAAAAGTTACAGCTATTTATATGAAGTTGTACAAAAACGCTTTCTTTCGCCAAGACAGTGCGTTTCTCACTGTTACATGCATTTGAATGGGGAACTCGACCGAAACAAAGTATAGGTTTTCATTATGTGTATAACTTGAAAATCTTAGCTCCAACAGCTGCAAATCCTGTTTGCCCAGCACGGGGACCTTGAGTTCTATAAGATAAAGCCATAAACATGTTTGTCTGAGTCTTCTATCAAAAGTTACAGCTATTTATATGAAGTTGTACAAAAACGCTTTCTTTCGCCAAGACAGTGCGTTTCTCACTGTTACATGCATTTGAATGGGGAACTCGACCGAAACAAAGTATAGGTTTTCATTATGTGTATAACTTGAAAATCTTAGCTCCAACAGCTGCAAATCCTGTTTTCCCAGCATGGGGACCGAAACTCGACCGAACTCGACCGAAACAAAGTATAGGTTTTCATTATGTGTATAACTTGGAAATCTTAGCTCAAACAGCTGCAAAACCTGTTTTCCCAGCACGGGGACCTTGAGTTCTATAAGATAAAGCCATAAACATGTTTGTCTGAGTCTTCTATCAAAAGTTACAGCTATTTATATGAAGTTGTACAAAAACGCTTTCTTTCGCCAAGACAGTGCGTTTCTCACTGTTACATGCATTTGAATGGGGAACTCGACCGAAACAAAGTATAGGTTTTCATTATGTGTATAACTTGAAAATCTTAGCTCCAACAGGTGCAAATCCTGTTTTCCCAGCATGGGGACCGAAACTCGACCGAACTCGACCGAAACAAAGTATAGGTTTTCATTATATGTATAACTTGGATATCTTAGCTCAAACAGCTGCAAAACCTGTTTTCCCAGCACGGGGATATTGAGTTCTATAAGATAAAGCCATAAACATGTTTGTCCGAGTCTTCTATCAAAAGTTACAGCTATTTATATGAAGTTGTACAAAAACGCTTTCTTTCGCCAAGACAGTGCGTTTCTCACTGTTACATGCATTTGAATGGGGAACTCGACCGAAACAAAGTATAGGTTTTCATTATGTGTATAACTTGGAAATCTTAGCTCAAACAGCTGCAAAACCTGTTTTCCCAGCACGGGGATATTGAGTTCTATAAGATAAAGCCATAAACATGTTTGTCTGAGTCTTCTATCAAAAGTTACAGCTATTTATATGAAGTTGTACAAAAACGCTTTCTTTCGCCAAGACAGTGCGTTTCTCACTGTTACATGCATTTGAATGGGGAACTCGACCGAAACAAAGTATAGGTTTTCATTATGTGTATAACTTGAAAATCTTAGCTCCAACAGCTGCAAATCCTGTTTTCCCAGCACGGGGACCTTGAGTTCTATAAGATAAAGCCATAAACATGTTTGTCTGAGTCTTCTATCAAAAGTTACAGCTATTTATATGAAGTTGTACAAAAACGCTTTCTTTCGCCAAGACAGTGCGTTTCTCACTGTTACATGCATTTGAATGGGGAACTCGACCGAAACAAAGTATAGGTTTTCATTATGTGTATAACTTGAAAATCTTAGCTCCAACAGCTGCAAATCCTGTTTTCCCAGCACGGGGACCTTGAGTTTTATAAGATAAAGCCATAAACATGTTTGTCTGAGTCTTCTATCAAAAGTTACAGCTATTTATATGAAGTTGTACAAAAACGCTTTCTTTCGCCAAGACAGTGCGTTTCTCACTGTTACATGCATTTGAATGGGGAACTCGACCGAAACAAAGTATAGGTTTTCATTATGTGTATAACTTGAAAATCTTAGCTCCAACAGCTGCAAATCCTGTTTGCCCAGCACGGGGACCTTGAGTTCTATAAGATAAAGCCATAAACATGTTTGTCTGAGTCTTCTATCAAAAGTTACAGCTATTTATATGAAGTTGTACAAAAACGCTTTCTTTCGCCAAGACAGTGCGTTTCTCACTGTTACATGCATTTGAATGGGGAACTCGACCGAAACAAAGTATAGGTTTTCATTATGTGTATAACTTGAAAATCTTAGCTCCAACAGCTGCAAATCCTGTTTTCCCAGCATGGGGACCGAAACTCGACCGAACTCGACCGAAACAAAGTGTAGGTTTTCATTATGTGTATAACTTGGAAATCTTAGCTCAAACAGCTGCAAAACCTGTTTTCCCAGCACGGGGACCTTGAGTTCTATAAGATAAAGCCATAAACATGTTTGTCTGAGTCTTCTATCAAAAGTTACAGCTATTTATATGAAGTTGTACAAAAACGCTTTCTTTCGCCAAGACAGTGCGTTTCTCACTGTTACATGCATTTGAATGGGGAACTCGACCGAAACAAAGTATAGGTTTTCATTATGTGTATAACTTGGAAATCTTAGCTCAAACAGCTGCAAAACCTGTTTTCCCAGCACGGGGACCTTGAGTTCTATAAGATAAAGCCATAAACATGTTTGTCTGAGTCTTCTATCAAAAGTTACAGCTATTTATATGAAGTTGTACAAAAACGCTTTCTTTCGCCAAGACAGTGCGTTTCTCACTGTTACATGCATTTGAATGGGGAACTCGACCGAAACAAAGTATAGGTTTTCATTATGTGTATAACTTGAAAATCTTAGCTCCAACAGCTGCAAAACCTGTTTTCCCAGCACGGGGATATTGAGTTCTATAAGATAAAGCCATAAACATGTTTGTCTGAGTCTTCTATCAAAAGTTACAGCTATTTATATGAAGTTGTACAAAAACGCTTTCTTTCGCCAAGACAGTGCGTTTCTCACTGTTACATGCATTTGAATGGGGAACTCGACCGAAACAAAGTATAGGTTTTCATTATGTGTATAACTTGGAAATCTTAGCTCCAACAGCTGCAAATCCTGTTTTCCCAGCACGGGGACCTTGAGTTCTATAAGATAAAGCCATAAACATGTTTGTCTGAGTCTTCTATCAAAAGTTACAGCTATTTATATGAAGTTGTACAAAAACGCTTTCTTTCGCCAAGACAATGCGTTTCTCACTGTTACATGCATTTGAATGGGGAACTCGACCGAAACAAAGTATAGGTTTTCATTATGTGTATAACTTGAAAATCTTAGCTCCAACAGCTGCAAATCCTGTTTTCCCAGCACGGGGACCTTGAGTTCTATAAGATAAAGCCATAAACATGTTTGTCTGAGTCTTCTATCAAAAGTTACAGCTATTTATATGAAGTTGTACAAAAACGCTTTCTTTCGCCAAGACAGTGCGTTTCTCACTGTTACATGCATTTGAATGGGGAACTCGACCGAAACAAAGTATAGGTTTTCATTATGTGTATAACTTGAAAATCTTAGCTCCAACAGCTGCAAATCCTGTTTTCCCAGCACGGGGACCTTGAGTTCTATAAGATAAAGCCATAAACATGTTTGTCTGAGTCTTCTATCAAAAGTTACAGCTATTTATATGAAGTTGTACAAAAACGCTTTCTTTCGCCAAGACAGTGCGTTTCTCACTGTTACATGCATTTGAATGGGGAACTCGACCGAAACAAAGTATAGGTTTTCATTATGTGTATAACTTGAAAATCTTAGCTCCAACAGCTGCAAATCCTGTTTGCCCAGCACGGGGACCTTGAGTTCTATAAGATAAAGCCATAAACATGTTTGTCTGAGTCTTCTATCAAAAGTTACAGCTATTTATATGAAGTTGTACAAAAACGCTTTCTTTCGCCAAGACAGTGCGTTTCTCACTGTTACATGCATTTGAATGGGGAACTCGACCGAAACAAAGTATAGGTTTTCATTATGTGTATAACTTGAAAATCTTAGCTCCAACAGCTGCAAATCCTGTTTTCCCAGCATGGGGACCGAAACTCGACCGAACTCGACCGAAACAAAGTATAGGTTTTCATTATGTGTATAACTTGGAAATCTTAGCTCAAACAGCTGCAAAACCTGTTTTCCCAGCACGGGGACCTTGAGTTCTATAAGATAAAGCCATAAACATGTTTGTCTGAGTCTTCTATCAAAAGTTACAGCTATTTATATGAAGTTGTACAAAAACGCTTTCTTTCGCCAAGACAGTGCGTTTCTCACTGTTACATGCATTTGAATGGGGAACTCGACCGAAACAAAGTATAGGTTTTCATTATGTGTATAACTTGAAAATCTTAGCTCCAACAGCTGCAAATCCTGTTTTCCCAGCATGGGGACCGAAACTCGACCGAACTCGACCGAAACAAAGTATAGGTTTTCATTATGTGTATAACTTGGAAATCTTAGCTCAAACAGCTGCAAAACCTGTTTTCCCAGCACGGGGACCTTGAGTTCTATAAGATAAAGCCATAAACATGTTTGTCTGAGTCTTCTATCAAAAGTTACAGCTATTTATATGAAGTTGTACAAAAACGCTTTCTTTCGCCAAGACAGTGCGTTTCTCACTGTTACATGCATTTGAATGGGGAACTCGACCGAAACAAAGTATAGGTTTTCATTATGTGTATAACTTGAAAATCTTAGCTCCAACAGCTGCAAATCCTGTTTTCCCAGCACGGGGATATTGAGTTCTATAAGATAAAGCCATAAACATGTTTGTCTGAGTCTTCTATCAAAAGTTACAGCTATTTATATGAAGTTGTACAAAAACGCTTTCTTTCGCCAAGACAGTGCGTTTCTCACTGTTACATGCATTTGAATGGGGAACTCGACCGAAACAAAGTATAGGTTTTCATTATGTGTATAACTTGGAAATCTTAGCTCAAACAGCTGCAAAACCTGTTTTCCCAGCACGGGGATATTGAGTTCTATAAGATAAAGCCATAAACATGTTTGTCTGAGTCTTCTATCAAAAGTTACAGCTATTTATATGAAGTTGTACAAAAACGCTTTCTTTCGCCAAGACAGTGCGTTTCTCACTGTTACATGCATTTGAATGGGGAACTCGACCGAAACAAAGTATAGGTTTTCATTATGTGTATAACTTGAAAATCTTAGCTCCAACAGCTGCAAATCCTGTTTGCCCAGCACGGGGACCTTGAGTTCTATAAGATAAAGCCATAAACATGTTTGTCTGAGTCTTCTATCAAAAGTTACAGCTATTTATATGAAGTTGTACAAAAACGCTTTCTTTCGCCAAGACAGTGCGTTTCTCACTGTTACATGCATTTGAATGGGGAACTCGACCGAAACAAAGTATAGGTTTTCATTATGTGTATAACTTGAAAATCTTAGCTCCAACAGCTGCAAATCCTGTTTTCCCAGCACGGGGATATTGAGTTCTATAAGATAAAGCCATAAACATGTTTGTCTGAGTCTTCTATCAAAAGTTACAGCTATTTATATGAAGTTGTACAAAAACGCTTTCTTTCGCCAAGACAGTGCGTTTCTCACTGTTACATGCATTTGAATGGGGAACTCGACCGAAACAAAGTATAGGTTTTCATTATGTGTATAACTTGGAAATCTTAGCTCAAACAGCTGCAAAACCTGTTTTCCCAGCACGGGGATATTGAGTTCTATAAGATAAAGCCATAAACATGTTTGTCTGAGTCTTCTATCAAAAGTTACAGCTATTTATATGAAGTTGTACAAAAACGCTTTCTTTCGCCAAGACAGTGCGTTTCTCACTGTTACATGCATTTGAATGGGGAACTCGACCGAAACAAAGTATAGGTTTTCATTATGTGTATAACTTGGAAATCTTAGCTCAAACAGCTGCAAAACCTGTTTTCCCAGCACGGGGACCTTGAGTTCTATAAGATAAAGCCATAAACATGTTTGTCTGAGTCTTCTATCAAAAGTTACAGCTATTTATATGAAGTTGTACAAAAACGCTTTCTTTCGCCAAGACAGTGCGTTTCTCACTGTTACATGCATTTGAATGGGGAACTCGACCGAAACAAAGTATAGGTTTTCATTATGTGTATAACTTGAAAATCTTAGCTCCAACAGCTGCAAAACCTGTTTTCCCAGCACGGGGATATTGAGTTCTATAAGATAAAGCCATAAACATGTTTGTCTGAGTCTTCTATCAAAAGTTACAGCTATTTATATGAAGTTGTACAAAAACGCTTTCTTTCGCCAAGACAATGCGTTTCTCACTGTTACATGCATTTGAATGGGGAACTCGACCGAAACAAAGTATAGGTTTTCATTATGTGTATAACTTGAAAATCTTAGCTCCAACAGCTGCAAATCCTGTTTTCCCAGCACGGGGACCTTGAGTTCTATAAGATAAAGCCATAAACATGTTTGTCTGAGTCTTCTATCAAAAGTTACAGCTATTTATATGAAGTTGTACAAAAACGCTTTCTTTCGCCAAGACAGTGCGTTTCTCACTGTTACATGCATTTGAATGGGGAACTCGACCGAAACAAAGTATAGGTTTTCATTATGTGTATAACTTGAAAATCTTAGCTCCAACAGCTGCAAATCCTGTTTTCCCAGCACGGGGACCTTGAGTTCTATAAGATAAAGCCATAAACATGTTTGTCTGAGTCTTCTATCAAAAGTTACAGCTATTTATATGAAGTTGTACAAAAACGCTTTCTTTCGCCAAGACAGTGCGTTTCTCACTGTTACATGCATTTGAATGGGGAACTCGACCGAAACAAAGTATAGGTTTTCATTATGTGTATAACTTGAAAATCTTAGCTCCAACAGCTGCAAATCCTGTTTTCCCAGCATGGGGACCGAAACTCGACCGAACTCGACCGAAACAAAGTATAGGTTTTCATTATGTGTATAACTTGGAAATCTTAGCTCAAACAGCTGCAAAACCTGTTTTCCCAGCACGGGGACCTTGAGTTCTATAAGATAAAGCCATAAACATGTTTGTCTGAGTCTTCTATCAAAAGTTACAGCTATTTATATGAAGTTGTACAAAAACGCTTTCTTTCGCCAAGACAGTGCGTTTCTCACTGTTACATGCATTTGAATGGGGAACTCGACCGAAACAAAGTATAGGTTTTCATTATGTGTATAACTTGAAAATCTTAGCTCCAACAGCTGCAAATCCTGTTTTCCCAGCATGGGGACCGAAACTCGACCGAACTCGACCGAAACAAAGTATAGGTTTTCATTATGTGTATAACTTGGAAATCTTAGCTCAAACAGCTGCAAAACCTGTTTTCCCAGCACGGGGACCTTGAGTTCTATAAGATAAAGCCATAAACATGTTTGTCTGAGTCTTCTATCAAAAGTTACAGCTATTTATATGAAGTTGTACAAAAACGCTTTCTTTCGCCAAGACAGTGCGTTTCTCACTGTTACATGCATTTGAATGGGGAACTCGACCGAAACAAAGTATAGGTTTTCATTATGTGTATAACTTGAAAATCTTAGCTCCAACAGCTGCAAATCCTGTTTTCCCAGCACGGGGATATTGAGTTCTATAAGATAAAGCCATAAACATGTTTGTCTGAGTCTTCTATCAAAAGTTACAGCTATTTATATGAAGTTGTACAAAAACGCTTTCTTTCGCCAAGACAGTGCGTTTCTCACTGTTACATGCATTTGAATGGGGAACTCGACCGAAACAAAGTATAGGTTTTCATTATGTGTATAACTTGGAAATCTTAGCTCAAACAGCTGCAAAACCTGTTTTCCCAGCACGGGGATATTGAGTTCTATAAGATAAAGCCATAAACATGTTTGTCTGAGTCTTCTATCAAAAGTTACAGCTATTTATATGAAGTTGTACAAAAACGCTTTCTTTCGCCAAGACAGTGCGTTTCTCACTGTTACATGCATTTGAATGGGGAACTCGACCGAAACAAAGTATAGGTTTTCATTATGTGTATAACTTGAAAATCTTAGCTCCAACAGCTGCAAATCCTGTTTGCCCAGCACGGGGACCTTGAGTTCTATAAGATAAAGCCATAAACATGTTTGTCTGAGTCTTCTATCAAAAGTTACAGCTATTTATATGAAGTTGTACAAAAACGCTTTCTTTCGCCAAGACAGTGCGTTTCTCACTGTTACATGCATTTGAATGGGGAACTCGACCGAAACAAAGTATAGGTTTTCATTATGTGTATAACTTGAAAATCTTAGCTCCAACAGCTGCAAATCCTGTTTTCCCAGCACGGGGATATTGAGTTCTATAAGATAAAGCCATAAACATGTTTGTCTGAGTCTTCTATCAAAAGTTACAGCTATTTATATGAAGTTGTACAAAAACGCTTTCTTTCGCCAAGACAGTGCGTTTCTCACTGTTACATGCATTTGAATGGGGAACTCGACCGAAACAAAGTATAGGTTTTCATTATGTGTATAACTTGGAAATCTTAGCTCAAACAGCTGCAAAACCTGTTTTCCCAGCACGGGGATATTGAGTTCTATAAGATAAAGCCATAAACATGTTTGTCTGAGTCTTCTATCAAAAGTTACAGCTATTTATATGAAGTTGTACAAAAACGCTTTCTTTCGCCAAGACAGTGCGTTTCTCACTGTTACATGCATTTGAATGGGGAACTCGACCGAAACAAAGTATAGGTTTTCATTATGTGTATAACTTGGAAATCTTAGCTCAAACAGCTGCAAAACCTGTTTTCCCAGCACGGGGACCTTGAGTTCTATAAGATAAAGCCATAAACATGTTTGTCTGAGTCTTCTATCAAAAGTTACAGCTATTTATATGAAGTTGTACAAAAACGCTTTCTTTCGCCAAGACAGTGCGTTTCTCACTGTTACATGCATTTGAATGGGGAACTCGACCGAAACAAAGTATAGGTTTTCATTATGTGTATAACTTGGAAATCTTAGCTCAAACAGCTGCAAAACCTGTTTT
The DNA here is from genome assembly GCF_965226115.1 of Aulonocara stuartgranti. NCBI lineage: Eukaryota > Metazoa > Chordata > Actinopteri > Cichliformes > Cichlidae > Aulonocara > Aulonocara stuartgranti. Next base: position 28,156,516 of record NC_138959.1, read on the forward strand.
CCCAGCACGGGGACCTTGAGTTCTATAAGATAAAGCCATAAACATGTTTGTCTGAGTCTTCTATCAAAAGTTACAGCTATTTATATGAAGTTGTACAAAAACGCTTTCTTTCGCCAAGACAGTGCGTTTCTCACTGTTACATGCATTTGAATGGGGAACTCGACCGAAACAAAGTATAGGTTTTCATTATGTGTATAACTTGAAAATCTTAGCTCCAACAGCTGCAAAACCTGTTTTCCCAGCACGGGGATATTGAGTTCTATAAGATAAAGCCATAAACATGTTTGTCTGAGTCTTCTATCAAAAGTTACAGCTATTTATATGAAGTTGTACAAAAACGCTTTCTTTCGCCAAGACAATGCGTTTCTCACTGTTACATGCATTTGAATGGGGAACTCGACCGAAACAAAGTATAGGTTTTCATTATGTGTATAACTTGAAAATCTTAGCTCCAACAGCTGCAAATCCTGTTTTCCCAGCACGGGGACCTTGAGTTCTATAAGATAAAGCCATAAACATGTTTGTCTGAGTCTTCTATCAAAAGTTACAGCTATTTATATGAAGTTGTACAAAAACGCTTTCTTTCGCCAAGACAGTGCGTTTCTCACTGTTACATGCATTTGAATGGGGAACTCGACCGAAACAAAGTATAGGTTTTCATTATGTGTATAACTTGAAAATCTTAGCTCCAACAGCTGCAAATCCTGTTTTCCCAGCACGGGGACCTTGAGTTCTATAAGATAAAGCCATAAACATGTTTGTCTGAGTCTTCTATCAAAAGTTACAGCTATTTATATGAAGTTGTACAAAAACGCTTTCTTTCGCCAAGACAGTGCGTTTCTCACTGTTACATGCATTTGAATGGGGAACTCGACCGAAACAAAGTATAGGTTTTCATTATGTGTATAACTTGAAAATCTTACCTCCAACAGCTGCAAATCCTGTTTTCCCAGCATGGGGACCGAAACTCGACCGAACTCGACCGAAACAAAGTATAGGTTTTCATTATGTGTATAACTTGGAAATCTTAGCTCAAACAGCTGCAAAACCTGTTTTCCCAGCACGGGGACCTTGAGTTCTATAAGATAAAGCCATAAACATGTTTGTCTGAGTCTTCTATCAAAAGTTACAGCTATTTATATGAAGTTGTACAAAAACGCTTTCTTTCGCCAAGACAGTGCGTTTCTCACTGTTACATGCATTTGAATGGGGAACTCGACCGAAACAAAGTATAGGTTTTCATTATGTGTATAACTTGAAAATCTTAGCTCCAACAGCTGCAAATCCTGTTTTCCCAGCACGGGGATATTGAGTTCTATAAGATAAAGCCATAAACATGTTTGTCTGAGTCTTCTATCAAAAGTTACAGCTATTTATATGAAGTTGTACAAAAACGCTTTCTTTCGCCAAGACAGTGCGTTTCTCACTGTTACATGCATTTGAATGGGGAACTCGACCGAAACAAAGTATAGGTTTTCATTATGTGTATAACTTGGAAATCTTAGCTCAAACAGCTGCAAAACCTGTTTTCCCAGCACGGGGATATTGAGTTCTATAAGATAAAGCCATAAACATGTTTGTCTGAGTCTTCTATCAAAAGTTACAGCTATTTATATGAAGTTGTACAAAAACGCTTTCTTTCGCCAAGACAGTGCGTTTCTCACTGTTACATGCATTTGAATGGGGAACTCGACCGAAACAAAGTATAGGTTTTCATTATGTGTATAACTTGGAAATCTTAGCTCAAACAGCTGCAAAACCTGTTTTCCCAGCACGGGGACCTTGAGTTCTATAAGATAAAGCCATAAACATGTTTGTCTGAGTCTTCTATCAAAAGTTACAGCTATTTATATGAAGTTGTACAAAAACGCTTTCTTTCGCCAAGACAGTGCGTTTCTCACTGTTACATGCATTTGAATGGGGAACTCGACCGAAACAAAGTATAGGTTTTCATTATGTGTATAACTTGAAAATCTTAGCTCCAACAGCTGCAAATCCTGTTTTCCCAGCACGGGGACCTTGAGTTCTATAAGATAAAGCCATAAACATGTTTGTCTGAGTCTTCTATCAAAAGTTACAGCTATTTATATGAAGTTGTACAAAAACGCTTTCTTTCGCCAAGACAGTGCGTTTCTCACTGTTACATGCATTTGAATGGGGAACTCGACCGAAACAAAGTATAGGTTTTCATTATGTGTATAACTTGAAAATCTTAGCTCCAACAGCTGCAAATCCTGTTTTCCCAGCATGGGGACCGAAACTCGACCGAACTCGACCGAAACAAAGTATAGGTTTTCATTATATGTATAACTTGGATATCTTAGCTCAAACAGCTGCAAAACCTGTTTTCCCAGCACGGGGACCTTGAGTTCTATAAGATAAAGCCATAAACATGTTTGTCCGAGTCTTCTATCAAAAGTTACAGCTATTTATATGAAGTTGTACAAAAACGCTTTCTTTCGCCAAGACAGTGCGTTTCTCACTGTTACATGCATTTGAATGGGGAACTCGACCGAAACAAAGTATAGGTTTTCATTATGTGTATAACTTGAAAATCTTAGCTCCAACAGCTGCAAATCCTGTTTTCCCAGCACGGGGATATTGAGTTCTATAAGATAAAGCCATAAACATGTTTGTCTGGGTCTTCTATCAAAAGTTACAGCTATTTATATGAAGTTGTACAAAAACGCTTTCTTTCGCCAAGACAGTGCGTTTCTCACTGTTACATGCATTTGAATGGGGAACTCGACCGAAACAAAGTATAGGTTTTCATTATGTGTATAACTTGAAAATCTTAGCTCCAACAGCTGCAAATCCTGTTTTCCCAGCACGGGGACCTTGAGTTCTATAAGATAAAGCCATAAACATGTTTGTCTGAGTCTTCTATCAAAAGTTACAGCTATTTATATGAAGTTGTACAAAAACGCTTTCTTTCGCCAAGACAGTGCGTTTCTCACTGTTACATGCATTTGAATGGGGAACTCGACCGAAACAAAGTATAGGTTTTCATTATGTGTATAACTTGAAAATCTTAGCTCCAACAGCTGCAAATCCTGTTTTCCCAGCACGGGGACCTTGAGTTTTATAAGATAAAGCCATAAACATGTTTGTCTGAGTCTTCTATCAAAAGTTACAGCTATTTATATGAAGTTGTACAAAAACGCTTTCTTTCGCCAAGACAGTGCGTTTCTCACTGTTACATGCATTTGAATGGGGAACTCGACCGAAACAAAGTATAGGTTTTCATTATGTGTATAACTTGAAAATCTTAGCTCCAACAGCTGCAAATCCTGTTTGCCCAGCACGGGGACCTTGAGTTCTATAAGATAAAGCCATAAACATGTTTGTCTGAGTCTTCTATCAAAAGTTACAGCTATTTATATGAAGTTGTACAAAAACGCTTTCTTTCGCCAAGACAGTGCGTTTCTCACTGTTACATGCATTTGAATGGGGAACTCGACCGAAACAAAGTATAGGTTTTCATTATGTGTATAACTTGAAAATCTTAGCTCCAACAGCTGCAAATCCTGTTTGCCCAGCACGGGGACCTTGAGTTCTATAAGATAAAGCCATAAACATGTTTGTCTGAGTCTTCTATCAAAAGTTACAGCTATTTATATGAAGTTGTACAAAAACGCTTTCTTTCGCCAAGACAATGCGTTTCTCACTGTTACATGCATTTGAATGGGGAACTCGACCGAAACAAAGTATAGGTTTTCATTATGTGTATAACTTGAAAATCTTAGCTCCAACAGCTGCAAATCCTGTTTTCCCAGCATGGGGACCGAAACTCGACCGAACTCGACCGAAACAAAGTATAGGTTTTCATTATGTGTATAACTTGGAAATCTTAGCTCAAACAGCTGCAAAACCTGTTTTCCCAGCACGGGGACCTTGAGTTCTATAAGATAAAGCCATAAACATGTTTGTCTGAGTCTTCTATCAAAAGTTACAGCTATTTATATGAAGTTGTACAAAAACGCTTTCTTTCGCCAAGACAGTGCGTTTCTCACTGTTACATGCATTTGAATGGGGAACTCGACCGAAACAAAGTATAGGTTTTCATTATGTGTATAACTTGAAAATCTTAGCTCCAACAGCTGCAAATCCTGTTTTCCCAGCACGGGGATATTGAGTTCTATAAGATAAAGCCATAAACATGTTTGTCTGAGTCTTCTATCAAAAGTTACAGCTATTTATATGAAGTTGTACAAAAACGCTTTCTTTCGCCAAGACAGTGCGTTTCTCACTGTTACATGCATTTGAATGGGGAACTCGACCGAAACAAAGTATAGGTTTTCATTATGTGTATAACTTGGAAATCTTAGCTCAAACAGCTGCAAAACCTGTTTTCCCAGCACGGGGATATTGAGTTCTATAAGATAAAGCCATAAACATGTTTGTCTGAGTCTTCTATCAAAAGTTACAGCTATTTATATGAAGTTGTACAAAAACGCTTTCTTTCGCCAAGACAGTGCGTTTCTCACTGTTACATGCATTTGAATGGGGAACTCGACCGAAACAAAGTATAGGTTTTCATTATGTGTATAACTTGAAAATCTTAGCTCCAACAGCTGCAAATCCTGTTTTCCCAGCACGGGGATATTGAGTTCTATAAGATAAAGCCATAAACATGTTTGTCTGAGTCTTCTATCAAAAGTTACAGCTATTTATATGAAGTTGTACAAAAACGCTTTCTTTCGCCAAGACAGTGCGTTTCTCACTGTTACATGCATTTGAATGGGGAACTCGACCGAAACAAAGTATAGGTTTTCATTATGTGTATAACTTGGAAATCTTAGCTCAAACAGCTGCAAAACCTGTTTTCCCAGCACGGGGACCTTGAGTTCTATAAGATAAAGCCATAAACATGTTTGTCTGAGTCTTCTATCAAAAGTTACAGCTATTTATATGAAGTTGTACAAAAACGCTTTCTTTCGCCAAGACAGTGCGTTTCTCACTGTTACATGCATTTGAATGGGGAACTCGACCGAAACAAAGTATAGGTTTTCATTATGTGTATAACTTGAAAATCTTAGCTCCAACAGCTGCAAATCCTGTTTTCCCAGCACGGGGACCTTGAGTTCTATAAGATAAAGCCATAAACATGTTTGTCTGAGTCTTCTATCAAAAGTTACAGCTATTTATATGAAGTTGTACAAAAACGCTTTCTTTCGCCAAGACAGTGCGTTTCTCACTGTTACATGCATTTGAATGGGGAACTCGACCGAAACAAAGTATAGGTTTTCATTATGTGTATAACTTGAAAATCTTAGCTCCAACAGCTGCAAATCCTGTTTTCCCAGCATGGGGACCGAAACTCGACCGAACTCGACCGAAACAAAGTATAGGTTTTCATTATATGTATAACTTGGATATCTTAGCTCAAACAGCTGCAAAACCTGTTTTCCCAGCACGGGGACCTTGAGTTCTATAAGATAAAGCCATAAACATGTTTGTCCGAGTCTTCTATCAAAAGTTACAGCTATTTATATGAAGTTGTACAAAAACGCTTTCTTTCGCCAAGACAGTGCGTTTCTCACTGTTACATGCATTTGAATGGGGAACTCGACCGAAACAAAGTATAGGTTTTCATTATGTGTATAACTTGAAAATCTTAGCTCCAACAGCTGCAAATCCTGTTTTCCCAGCACGGGGATATTGAGTTCTATAAGATAAAGCCATAAACATGTTTGTCTGGGTCTTCTATCAAAAGTTACAGCTATTTATATGAAGTTGTACAAAAACGCTTTCTTTCGCCAAGACAGTGCGTTTCTCACTGTTACATGCATTTGAATGGGGAACTCGACCGAAACAAAGTATAGGTTTTCATTATGTGTATAACTTGAAAATCTTAGCTCCAACAGCTGCAAATCCTGTTTTCCCAGCACGGGGACCTTGAGTTCTATAAGATAAAGCCATAAACATGTTTGTCTGAGTCTTCTATCAAAAGTTACAGCTATTTATATGAAGTTGTACAAAAACGCTTTCTTTCGCCAAGACAGTGCGTTTCTCACTGTTACATGCATTTGAATGGGGAACTCGACCGAAACAAAGTATAGGTTTTCATTATGTGTATAACTTGAAAATCTTAGCTCCAACAGCTGCAAATCCTGTTTTCCCAGCACGGGGACCTTGAGTTTTATAAGATAAAGCCATAAACATGTTTGTCTGAGTCTTCTATCAAAAGTTACAGCTATTTATATGAAGTTGTACAAAAACGCTTTCTTTCGCCAAGACAGTGCGTTTCTCACTGTTACATGCATTTGAATGGGGAACTCGACCGAAACAAAGTATAGGTTTTCATTATGTGTATAACTTGAAAATCTTAGCTCCAACAGCTGCAAATCCTGTTTGCCCAGCACGGGGACCTTGAGTTCTATAAGATAAAGCCATAAACATGTTTGTCTGAGTCTTCTATCAAAAGTTACAGCTATTTATATGAAGTTGTACAAAAACGCTTTCTTTCGCCAAGACAGTGCGTTTCTCACTGTTACATGCATTTGAATGGGGAACTCGACCGAAACAAAGTATAGGTTTTCATTATGTGTATAACTTGAAAATCTTAGCTCCAACAGCTGCAAATCCTGTTTGCCCAGCACGGGGACCTTGAGTTCTATAAGATAAAGCCATAAACATGTTTGTCTGAGTCTTCTATCAAAAGTTACAGCTATTTATATGAAGTTGTACAAAAACGCTTTCTTTCGCCAAGACAATGCGTTTCTCACTGTTACATGCATTTGAATGGGGAACTCGACCGAAACAAAGTATAGGTTTTCATTATGTGTATAACTTGAAAATCTTAGCTCCAACAGCTGCAAATCCTGTTTTCCCAGCATGGGGACCGAAACTCGACCGAACTCGACCGAAACAAAGTATAGGTTTTCATTATGTGTATAACTTGGAAATCTTAGCTCAAACAGCTGCAAAACCTGTTTTCCCAGCACGGGGACCTTGAGTTCTATAAGATAAAGCCATAAACATGTTTGTCTGAGTCTTCTATCAAAAGTTACAGCTATTTATATGAAGTTGTACAAAAACGCTTTCTTTCGCCAAGACAGTGCGTTTCTCACTGTTACATGCATTTGAATGGGGAACTCGACCGAAACAAAGTATAGGTTTTCATTATGTGTATAACTTGAAAATCTTAGCTCCAACAGCTGCAAATCCTGTTTTCCCAGCACGGGGACCTTGAGTTCTATAAGATAAAGCCATAAACATGTTTGTCTGAGTCTTCTATCAAAAGTTACAGCTATTTATATGAAGTTGTACAAAAACGCTTTCTTTCGCCAAGACAGTGCGTTTCTCACTGTTACATGCATTTGAATGGGGAACTCGACCGAAACAAAGTATAGGTTTTCATTATGTGTATAACTTGAAAATCTTAGCTCCAACAGCTGCAAATCCTGTTTTCCCAGCATGGGGACCGAAACTCGACCGAACTCGACCGAAACAAAGTATAGGTTTTCATTATATGTATAACTTGGATATCTTAGCTCAAACAGCTGCAAAACCTGTTTTCCCAGCACGGGGACCTTGAGTTCTATAAGATAAAGCCATAAACATGTTTGTCCGAGTCTTCTATCAAAAGTTACAGCTATTTATATGAAGTTGTACAAAAACGCTTTCTTTCGCCAAGACAATGCGTTTCTCACTGTTACATGCATTTGAATGGGGAACTCGACCGAAACAAAGTATAGGTTTTCATTATGTGTATAACTTGAAAATCTTAGCTCCAACAGCTGCAAATCCTGTTTTCCCAGCACGGGGATATTGAGTTCTATAAGATAAAGCCATAAACATGTTTGTCTGGGTCTTCTATCAAAAGTTACAGCTATTTATATGAAGTTGTACAAAAACGCTTTCTTTCGCCAAGACAGTGCGTTTCTCACTGTTACATGCATTTGAATGGGGAACTCGACCGAAACAAAGTATAGGTTTTCATTATGTGTATAACTTGGAAATCTTAGCTCAAACAGCTGCAAAACCTGTTTTCCCAGCACGGGGATATTGAGTTCTATAAGATAAAGCCATAAACATGTTTGTCTGAGTCTTCTATCAAAAGTTACAGCTATTTATATGAAGTTGTACAAAAACGCTTTCTTTCGCCAAGACAGTGCGTTTCTCACTGTTACATGCATTTGAATGGGGAACTCGACCGAAACAAAGTATAGGTTTTCATTATGTGTATAACTTGAAAATCTTAGCTCCAACAGCTGCAAATCCTGTTTTCCCAGCACGGGGACCTTGAGTTCTATAAGATAAAGCCATAAACATGTTTGTCTGAGTCTTCTATCAAAAGTTACAGCTATTTATATGAAGTTGTACAAAAACGCTTTCTTTCGCCAAGACAGTGCGTTTCTCACTGTTACATGCATTTGAATGGGGAACTCGACCGAAACAAAGTATAGGTTTTCATTATGTGTATAACTTGAAAATCTTAGCTCCAACAGCTGCAAATCCTGTTTTCCCAGCACGGGGACCTTGAGTTTTATAAGATAAAGCCATAAACATGTTTGTCTGAGTCTTCTATCAAAAGTTACAGCTATTTATATGAAGTTGTACAAAAACGCTTTCTTTCGCCAAGACAGTGCGTTTCTCACTGTTACATGCATTTGAATGGGGAACTCGACCGAAACAAAGTATAGGTTTTCATTATGTGTATAACTTGAAAATCTTAGCTCCAACAGCTGCAAATCCTGTTTGCCCAGCACGGGGACCTTGAGTTCTATAAGATAAAGCCATAAACATGTTTGTCTGAGTCTTCTATCAAAAGTTACAGCTATTTATATGAAGTTGTACAAAAACGCTTTCTTTCGCCAAGACAGTGCGTTTCTCACTGTTACATGCATTTGAATGGGGAACTCGACCGAAACAAAGTATAGGTTTTCATTATGTGTATAACTTGAAAATCTTAGCTCCAACAGCTGCAAATCCTGTTTTCCCAGCATGGGGACCGAAACTCGACCGAACTCGACCGAAACAAAGTGTAGGTTTTCATTATGTGTATAACTTGGAAATCTTAGCTCAAACAGCTGCAAAACCTGTTTTCCCAGCACGGGGACCTTGAGTTCTATAAGATAAAGCCATAAACATGTTTGTCTGAGTCTTCTATCAAAAGTTACAGCTATTTATATGAAGTTGTACAAAAACGCTTTCTTTCGCCAAGACAGTGCGTTTCTCACTGTTACATGCATTTGAATGGGGAACTCGACCGAAACAAAGTATAGGTTTTCATTATGTGTATAACTTGAAAATCTTAGCTCCAACAGCTGCAAATCCTGTTTTCCCAGCATGGGGACCGAAACTCGACCGAACTCGACCGAAACAAAGTATAGGTTTTCATTATGTGTATAACTTGGAAATCTTAGCTCAAACAGCTGCAAAACTTGTTTTCCCAGCACGGGGACCTTGAGTTCTATAAGATAAAGCCATAAACATGTTTGTCTGAGTCTTCTATCAAAAGTTACAGCTATTTATATGAAGTTGTACAAAAACGCTTTCTTTCGCCAAGACAGTGCGTTTCTCACTGTTACATGCATTTGAATGGGGAACTCGACCGAAACAAAGTATAGGTTTTCATTATGTGTATAACTTGAAAATCTTAGCTCCAACAGCTGCAAATCCTGTTTTCCCAGCACGGGGACCTTGAGTTCTATAAGATAAAGCCATAAACATGTTTGTCTGAGTCTTCTATCAAAAGTTACAGCTATTTATATGAAGTTGTACAAAAACGCTTTCTTTCGCCAAGACAGTGCGTTTCTCACTGTTACATGCATTTGAATGGGGAACTCGACCGAAACAAAGTATAGGTTTTCATTATGTGTATAACTTGAAAATCTTAGCTCCAACAGCTGCAAATCCTGTTTTCCCAGCACGGGGACCTTGAGTTCTATAAGATAAAGCCATAAACATGTTTGTCTGAGTCTTCTATCAAAAGTTACAGCTATTTATATGAAGTTGTACAAAAACGCTTTCTTTCGCCAAGACAGTGCGTTTCTCACTGTTACATGCATTTGAATGGGGAACTCGACCGAAACAAAGTATAGGTTTTCATTATGTGTATAACTTGAAAATCTTAGCTCCAACAGCTGCAAATCCTGTTTTCCCAGCATGGGGACCGAAACTCGACCGAACTCGACCGAAACAAAGTATAGGTTTTCATTATATGTATAACTTGGATATCTTAGCTCAAACAGCTGCAAAACCTGTTTTCCCAGCACGGGGACCTTGAGTTCTATAAGATAAAGCCATAAACATGTTTGTCCGAGTCTTCTATCAAAAGTTACAGCTATTTATATGAAGTTGTACAAAAACGCTTTCTTTCGCCAAGACAATGCGTTTCTCACTGTTACATGCATTTGAATGGGGAACTCGACCGAAACAAAGTATAGGTTTTCATTATGTGTATAACTTGAAAATCTTAGCTCCAACAGCTGCAAATCCTGTTTTCCCAGCACGGGGACCTTGAGTTCTATAAGATAAAGCCATAAACATGTTTGTCTGAGTCTTCTATCAAAAGTTACAGCTATTTATATGAAGTTGTACAAAAACGCTTTCTTTCGCCAAGACAGTGCGTTTCTCACTGTTACATGCATTTGAATGGGGAACTCGACCGAAACAAAGTATAGGTTTTCATTATGTGTATAACTTGAAAATCTTAGCTCCAACAGCTGCAAATCCTGTTTTCCCAGCATGGGGACCGAAACTCGACCGAACTCGACCGAAACAAAGTATAGGTTTTCATTATGTGTATAACTTGGAAATCTTAGCTCAAACAGCTGCAAAACTTGTTTTCCCAGCACGGGGACCTTGAGTTCTATAAGATAAAGCCATAAACATGTTTGTCTGAGTCTTCTATCAAAAGTTACAGCTATTTATATGAAGTTGTACAAAAACGCTTTCTTTCGCCAAGACAGTGCGTTTCTCACTGTTACATGCATTTGAATGGGGAACTCGACCGAAACAAAGTATAGGTTTTCATTATGTGTATAACTTGAAAATCTTAGCTCCAACAGCTGCAAATCCTGTTTTCCCAGCACGGGGACCTTGAGTTCTATAAGATAAAGCCATAAACATGTTTGTCTGAGTCTTCTATCAAAAGTTACAGCTATTTATATGAAGTTGTACAAAAACGCTTTCTTTCGCCAAGACAGTGCGTTTCTCACTGTTACATGCATTTGAATGGGGAACTCGACCGAAACAAAGTATAGGTTTTCATTATGTGTATAACTTGAAAATCTTAGCTCCAACAGCTGCAAATCCTGTTTTCCCAGCACGGGGACCTTGAGTTCTATAAGATAAAGCCATAAACATGTTTGTCTGAGTCTTCTATCAAAAGTTACAGCTATTTATATGAAGTTGTACAAAAACGCTTTCTTTCGCCAAGACAGTGCGTTTCTCACTGTTACATGCATTTGAATGGGGAACTCGACCGAAACAAAGTATAGGTTTTCATTATGTGTATAACTTGAAAATCTTAGCTCCAACAGCTGCAAATCCTGTTTGCCCAGCACGGGGACCTTGAGTTCTATAAGATAAAGCCATAAACATGTTTGTCTGAGTCTTCTATCAAAAGTTACAGCTATTTATATGAAGTTGTACAAAAACGCTTTCTTTCGCCAAGACAGTGCGTTTCTCACTGTTACATGCATTTGAATGGGGAACTCGACCGAAACAAAGTATAGGTTTTCATTATGTGTATAACTTGAAAATCTTAGCTCCAACAGCTGCAAATCCTGTTTTCCCAGCATGGGGACCGAAACTCGACCGAACTCGACCGAAACAAAGTATAGGTTTTCATTATGTGTATAACTTGGAAATCTTAGCTCAAACAGCTGCAAAACCTGTTTTCCCAGCACGGGGACCTTGAGTTCTATAAGATAAAGCCATAAACATGTTTGAGTCTTCTATCAAAAGTTACAGCTATTTATATGAAGTTGTACAAAAACGCTTTCTTTCGCCAAGACAGTGCGTTTCTCACTGTTACATGCATTTGAATGGGGAACTCGACCGAAACAAAGTATAGGTTTTCATTATGTGTATAACTTGGAAATCTTAGCTCAAACAGCTGCAAAACCTGTTTTCCCAGCACGGGGACCTTGAGTTCTATAAGATAAAGCCATAAACATGTTTGTCTGAGTCTTCTATCAAAAGTTACAGCTATTTATATGAAGTTGTACAAAAACGCTTTCTTTCGCCAAGACAGTGCGTTTCTCACTGTTACATGCATTTGAATGGGGAACTCGACCGAAACAAAGTATAGGTTTTCATTATGTGTATAACTTGAAAATCTTAGCTCCAACAGCTGCAAAACCTGTTTTCCCAGCACGGGGATATTGAGTTCTATAAGATAAAGCCATAAACATGTTTGTCTGAGTCTTCTATCAAAAGTTACAGCTATTTATATGAAGTTGTACAAAAACGCTTTCTTTCGCCAAGACAGTGCGTTTCTCACTGTTACATGCATTTGAATGGGGAACTCGACCGAAACAAAGTATAGGTTTTCATTATGTGTATAACTTGGAAATCTTAGCTCCAACAGCTGCAAATCCTGTTTTCCCAGCACGGGGACCTTGAGTTCTATAAGATAAAGCCATAAACATGTTTGTCTGAGTCTTCTATCAAAAGTTACAGCTATTTATATGAAGTTGTACAAAAACGCTTTCTTTCGCCAAGACAATGCGTTTCTCACTGTTACATGCATTTGAATGGGGAACTCGACCGAAACAAAGTATAGGTTTTCATTATGTGTATAACTTGAAAATCTTAGCTCCAACAGCTGCAAATCCTGTTTTCCCAGCACGGGGACCTTGAGTTCTATAAGATAAAGCCATAAACATGTTTGTCTGAGTCTTCTATCAAAAGTTACAGCTATTTATATGAAGTTGTACAAAAACGCTTTCTTTCGCCAAGACAGTGCGTTTCTCACTGTTACATGCATTTGAATGGGGAACTCGACCGAAACAAAGTATAGGTTTTCATTATGTGTATAACTTGAAAATCTTAGCTCCAACAGCTGCAAATCCTGTTTGCCCAGCACGGGGACCTTGAGTTCTATAAGATAAAGCCATAAACATGTTTGTCTGAGTCTTCTATCAAAGGTTACAGCTATTTATATGAAGTTGTACAAAAACGCTTTCTTTCGCCAAGACAGTGCGTTTCTCACTGTTACATGCATTTGAATGGGGAACTCGACCGAAACAAAGTATAGGTTTTCATTATGTGTATAACTTGAAAATCTTAGCTCCAACAGCTGCAAATCCTGTTTTCCCAGCATGGGGACCGAAACTCGACCGAACTCGACCGAAACAAAGTATAGGTTTTCATTATGTGTATAACTTGGAAATCTTAGCTCAAACAGCTGCAAAACCTGTTTTCCCAGCACGGGGACCTTGAGTTCTATAAGATAAAGCCATAAACATGTTTGTCTGAGTCTTCTATCAAAAGTTACAGCTATTTATATGAAGTTGTACAAAAACGCTTTCTTTCGCCAAGACAGTGCGTTTCTCACTGTTACATGCATTTGAATGGGGAACTCGACCGAAACAAAGTATAGGTTTTCATTATGTGTATAACTTGAAAATCTTAGCTCCAACAGCTGCAAATCCTGTTTTCCCAGCACGGGGATATTGAGTTCTATAAGATAAAGCCATAAACATGTTTGTCTGAGTCTTCTATCAAAAGTTACAGCTATTTATATGAAGTTGTACAAAAACGCTTTCTTTCGCCAAGACAGTGCGTTTCTCACTGTTACATGCATTTGAATGGGGAACTCGACCGAAACAAAGTATAGGTTTTCATTATGTGTATAACTTGGAAATCTTAGCTCAAACAGCTGCAAAACCTGTTTTCCCAGCACGGGGATATTGAGTTCTATAAGATAAAGCCATAAACATGTTTGTCTGAGTCTTCTATCAAAAGTTACAGCTATTTATATGAAGTTGTACAAAAACGCTTTCTTTCGCCAAGACAGTGCGTTTCTCACTGTTACATGCATTTGAATGGGGAACTCGACCGAAACAAAGTATAGGTTTTCATTATGTGTATAACTTGGAAATCTTAGCTCAAACAGCTGCAAAACCTGTTTTCCCAGCACGGGGACCTTGAGTTCTATAAGATAAAGCCATAAACATGTTTGTCTGAGTCTTCTATCAAAAGTTACAGCTATTTATATGAAGTTGTACAAAAACGCTTTCTTTCGCCAAGACAGTGCGTTTCTCACTGTTACATGCATTTGAATGGGGAACTCGACCGAAACAAAGTATAGGTTTTCATTATGTGTATAACTTGAAAATCTTAGCTCCAACAGCTGCAAATCCTGTTTTCCCAGCACGGGGACCTTGAGTTCTATAAGATAAAGCCATAAACATGTTTGTCTGAGTCTTCTATCAAAAGTTACAGCTATTTATATGAAGTTGTACAAAAACGCTTTCTTTCGCCAAGACAGTGCGTTTCTCACTGTTACATGCATTTGAATGGGGAACTCGACCGAAACAAAGTATAGGTTTTCATTATGTGTATAACTTGAAAATCTTAGCTCCAACAGCTGCAAATCCTGTTTTCCCAGCATGGGGACCGAAACTCGACCGAACTCGACCGAAACAAAGTATAGGTTTTCATTATATGTATAACTTGGATATCTTAGCTCAAACAGCTGCAAAACCTGTTTTCCCAGCACGGGGACCTTGAGTTCTATAAGATAAAGCCATAAACATGTTTGTCCGAGTCTTCTATCAAAAGTTACAGCTATTTATATGAAGTTGTACAAAAACGCTTTCTTTCGCCAAGACAGTGCGTTTCTCACTGTTACATGCATTTGAATGGGGAACTCGACCGAAACAAAGTATAGGTTTTCATTATGTGTATAACTTGAAAATCTTAGCTCCAACAGCTGCAAATCCTGTTTTCCCAGCACGGGGATATTGAGTTCTATAAGATAAAGCCATAAACATGTTTGTCTGGGTCTTCTATCAAAAGTTACAGCTATTTATATGAAGTTGTACAAAAACGCTTTCTTTCGCCAAGACAGTGCGTTTCTCACTGTTACATGCATTTGAATGGGGAACTCGACCGAAACAAAGTATAGGTTTTCATTATGTGTATAACTTGGAAATCTTAGCTCAAACAGCTGCAAAACCTGTTTTCCCAGCACGGGGATATTGAGTTCTATAAGATAAAGCCATAAACATGTTTGTCTGAGTCTTCTATCAAAAGTTACAGCTATTTATATGAAGTTGTACAAAAACGCTTTCTTTCGCCAAGACAGTGCGTTTCTCACTGTTACATGCATTTGAATGGGGAACTCGACCGAAACAAAGTATAGGTTTTCATTATGTGTATAACTTGAAAATCTTAGCTCCAACAGCTGCAAATCCTGTTTTCCCAGCACGGGGACCTTGAGTTCTATAAGATAAAGCCATAAACATGTTTGTCTGAGTCTTCTATCAAAAGTTACAGCTATTTATATGAAGTTGTACAAAAACGCTTTCTTTCGCCAAGACAGTGCGTTTCTCACTGTTACATGCATTTGAATGGGGAACTCGACCGAAACAAAGTATAGATTTTCATTATGTGTATAACTTGAAAATCTTAGCTCCAACAGCTGCAAATCCTGTTTGCCCAGCACGGGGACCTTGAGTTCTATAAGATAAAGCCATAAACATGTTTGTCTGAGTCTTCTATCAAAAGTTACAGCTATTTATATGAAGTTGTACAAAAACGCTTTCTTTCGCCAAGACAGTGCGTTTCTCACTGTTACATGCATTTGAATGGGGAACTCGACCGAAACAAAGTATAGGTTTTCATTATGTGTATAACTTGAAAATCTTAGCTCCAACAGCTGCAAATCCTGTTTTCCCAGCATGGGGACCGAAACTCGACCGAACTCGACCGAAACAAAGTATAGGTTTTCATTATGTGTATAACTTGGAAATCTTAGCTCAAACAGCTGCAAAACCTGTTTTCCCAGCACGGGGACCTTGAGTTCTATAAGATAAAGCCATAAACATGTTTGTCTGAGTCTTCTATCAAAAGTTACAGCTATTTATATGAAGTTGTACAAAAACGCTTTCTTTCGCCAAGACAGTGCGTTTCTCACTGTTACATGCATTTGAATGGGGAACTCGACCGAAACAAAGTATAGGTTTTCATTATGTGTATAACTTGAAAATCTTAGCTCCAACAGCTGCAAATCCTGTTTGCCCAGCACGGGGACCTTGAGTTCTATAAGATAAAGCCATAAACATGTTTGTCTGAGTCTTCTATCAAAAGTTACAGCTATTTATATGAAGTTGTACAAAAACGCTTTCTTTCGCCAAGACAGTGCGTTTCTCACTGTTACATGCATTTGAATGGGGAACTCGACCGAAACAAAGTATAGGTTTTCATTATGTGTATAACTTGAAAATCTTAGCTCCAACAGCTGCAAATCCTGTTTTCCCAGCATGGGGACCGAAACTCGACCGAACTCGACCGAAACAAAGTATAGGTTTTCATTATGTGTATAACTTGGAAATCTTAGCTCAAACAGCTGCAAAACCTGTTTTCCCAGCACGGGGACCTTGAGTTCTATAAGATAAAGCCATAAACATGTTTGTCTGAGTCTTCTATCAAAAGTTACAGCTATTTATATGAAGTTGTACAAAAACGCTTTCTTTCGCCAAGACAGTGCGTTTCTCACTGTTACATGCATTTGAATGGGGAACTCGACCGAAACAAAGTATAGGTTTTCATTATGTGTATAACTTGAAAATCTTAGCTCCAACAGCTGCAAATCCTGTTTTCCCAGCACGGGGATATTGAGTTCTATAAGATAAAGCCATAAACATGTTTGTCTGAGTCTTCTATCAAAAGTTACAGCTATTTATATGAAGTTGTACAAAAACGCTTTCTTTCGCCAAGACAGTGCGTTTCTCACTGTTACATGCATTTGAATGGGGAACTCGACCGAAACAAAGTATAGGTTTTCATTATGTGTATAACTTGGAAATCTTAGCTCAAACAGCTGCAAAACCTGTTTTCCCAGCACGGGGATATTGAGTTCTATAAGATAAAGCCATAAACATGTTTGTCTGAGTCTTCTATCAAAAGTTACAGCTATTTATATGAAGTTGTACAAAAACGCTTTCTTTCGCCAAGACAGTGCGTTTCTCACTGTTACATGCATTTGAATGGGGAACTCGACCAAAACAAAGTATAGGTTTTCATTATGTGTATAACTTGAAAATCTTAGCTCCAACAGCTGCAAATCCTGTTTTCCCAGCACGGGGACCTTGAGTTCTATAAGATAAAGCCATAAACATGTTTGTCTGAGTCTTCTATCAAAAGTTACAGCTATTTATATGAAGTTGTACAAAAACGCTTTCTTTCGCCAAGACAGTGCGTTTCTCACTGTTACATGCATTTGAATGGGGAACTCGACCGAAACAAAGTATAGGTTTTCATTATGTGTATAACTTGAAAATCTTAGCTCCAACAGCTGCAAATCCTGTTTGCCCAGCACGGGGACCTTGAGTTCTATAAGATAAAGCCATAAACATGTTTGTCTGAGTCTTCTATCAAAAGTTACAGCTATTTATATGAAGTTGTACAAAAACGCTTTCTTTCGCCAAGACAGTGCGTTTCTCACTGTTACATGCATTTGAATGGGGAACTCGACCGAAACAAAGTATAGGTTTTCATTATGTGTATAACTTGAAAATCTTAGCTCCAACAGCTGCAAATCCTGTTTTCCCAGCATGGGGACCGAAACTCGACCGAACTCGACCGAAACAAAGTATAGGTTTTCATTATGTGTATAACTTGGAAATCTTAGCTCAAACAGCTGCAAATCCTGTTTGCCCAGCACGGGGACCTTGAGTTCTATAAGATAAAGCCATAAACATGTTTGTCTGAGTCTTCTATCAAAAGTTACAGCTATTTATATGAAGTTGTACAAAAACGCTTTCTTTCGCCAAGACAGTGCGTTTCTCACTGTTACATGCATTTGAATGGGGAACTCGACCGAAACAAAGTATAGGTTTTCATTATGTGTATAACTTGAAAATCTTAGCTCCAACAGCTGCAAATCCTGTTTTCCCAGCACGGGGACCTTGAGTTCTATAAGATAAAGCCATAAACATGTTTGTCTGAGTCTTCTATCAAAAGTTACAGCTATTTATATGAAGTTGTACAAAAACGCTTTCTTTCGCCAAGACAGTGCGTTTCTCACTGTTACATGCATTTGAATGGGGAACTCGACCGAAACAAAGTATAGGTTTTCATTATGTGTATAACTTGAAAATCTTAGCTCCAACAGCTGCAAATCCTGTTTGCCCAGCACGGGGACCTTGAGTTCTATAAGATAAAGCCATAAACATGTTTGTCTGAGTCTTCTATCAAAAGTTACAGCTATTTATATGAAGTTGTACAAAAACGCTTTCTTTCGCCAAGACAGTGCGTTTCTCACTGTTACATGCATTTGAATGGGGAACTCGACCGAAACAAAGTATAGGTTTTCATTATGTGTATAACTTGAAAATCTTAGCTCCAACAGCTGCAAATCCTGTTTTCCCAGCATGGGGACCGAAACTTGACCGAACTCGACCGAAACAAAGTA
The DNA here is from genome assembly GCF_965226115.1 of Aulonocara stuartgranti. NCBI lineage: Eukaryota > Metazoa > Chordata > Actinopteri > Cichliformes > Cichlidae > Aulonocara > Aulonocara stuartgranti. The sequence continues at coordinate 28,175,114 of NC_138959.1, forward strand.
TAGGTTTTCATTATGTGTATAACTTAGAAATCTTAGCTCAAACAGCTGCAAAACCTGTTTTCCCAGCACGGGGATATTGAGTTCTATAAGATAAAGCCATAAACATGTTTGTCTGAGTCTTCTATCAAAAGTTACAGCTATTTATATGAAGTTGTACAAAAACGCTTTCTTTCGCCAAGACAGTGCGTTTCTCACTGTTACATGCATTTGAATGGGGAACTCGACCGAAACAAAGTATAGGTTTTCATTATGTGTATAACTTGAAAATCTTAGCTCCAACAGCTGCAAATCCTGTTTTCCCAGCACGGGGACCTTGAGTTCTATAAGATAAAGCCATAAACATGTTTGTCTGAGTCTTCTATCAAAAGTTACAGCTATTTATATGAAGTTGTACAAAAATGCTTTCTTTCGCCAAGACAGTGCGTTTCTCACTGTTACATGCATTTGAATGGGGAACTCGACCGAAACAAAGTATAGGTTTTCATTATGTGTATAACTTGAAAATCTTAGCTCCAACAGCTGCAAATCCTGTTTTCCCAGCACGGGGACCTTGAGTTCTATAAGATAAAGCCATAAACATGTTTGTCTGAGTCTTCTATCAAAAGTTACAGCTATTTATATGAAGTTGTACAAAAACGCTTTCTTTCGCCAAGACAGTGCGTTTCTCACTGTTACCTGCATTTGAATGGGGAACTCGACCGAAACAAAGTATAGGTTTTCATTATGTGTATAACTTGAAAATCTTAGCTCCAACAGCTGCAAATCCTGTTTTCCCAGCACGGGGACCTTGAGTTCTATAAGATAAAGCCATAAACATGTTTGTCTGAGTCTTCTATCAAAAGTTACAGCTATTTATATGAAGTTGTACAAAAACGCTTTCTTTCGCCAAGACAGTGCGTTTCTCACTGTTACATGCATTTGAATGGGGAACTCGACCGAAACAAAGTATAGGTTTTCATTATGTGTATAACTTGAAAATCTTAGCTCCAACAGCTGCAAATCCTGTTTTCCCAGCATGGGGACCGAAACTTGACCGAACTCGACCGAAACAAAGTATAGGTTTTCATTATGTGTATAACTTGGAAATCTTAGCTCAAACAGCTGCAAAACCTGTTTTCCCAGCACGGGGACCTTGAGTTCTATAAGATAAAGCCATAAACATGTTTGTCTGAGTCTTCTATCAAAAGTTACAGCTATTTATATGAAGTTGTACAAAAACGCTTTCTTTCGCCAAGACAGTGCGTTTCTCACTGTTACATGCATTTGAATGGGGAACTCGACCGAAACAAAGTATAGGTTTTCATTATGTGTATAACTTGAAAATCTTAGCTCCAACAGCTGCAAATCCTGTTTTCCCAGCACGGGGACCTTGAGTTCTATAAGATAAAGCCATAAACATGTTTGTCTGAGTCTTCTATCAAAAGTTACAGCTATTTATATGAAGTTGTACAAAAACGCTTTCTTTCGCCAAGACAGTGCGTTTCTCACTGTTACATGCATTTGAATGGGGAACTCGACCGAAACAAAGTATAGGTTTTCATTATGTGTATAACTTGAAAATCTTAGCTCCAACAGCTGCAAATCCTGTTTTCCCAGCACGGGGACCTTGAGTTCTATAAGATAAAGCCATAAACATGTTTGTCTGAGTCTTCTATCAAAAGTTACAGCTATTTATATGAAGTTGTACAAAAACGCTTTCTTTCGCCAAGACAGTGCGTTTCTCACTGTTACATGCATTTGAATGGGGAACTCGACCGAAACAAAGTATAGGTTTTCATTATGTGTATAACTTGAAAATCTTAGCTCAAACAGCTGCAAAACCTGTTTTCCCAGCACGGGGACCTTGAGTTCTATAAGATAAAGCCATAAACATGTTTGTCTGAGTCTTCTATCAAAAGTTACAGCTATTTATATGAAGTTGTACAAAAACGCTTTCTTTCGCCAAGACAGTGCGTTTCTCACTGTTACATGCATTTGAATGGGGAACTCGACCGAAACAAAGTATAGGTTTTCATTATGTGTATAACTTGAAATTCTTAGCTCCAACAGCTGCAAATCCTGTTTTCCCAGCACGGGGACCTTGAGTTCTATAAGATAAAGCCATAAACATGTTTGTCTGAGTCTTCTATCAAAAGTTACAGCTATTTATATGAAGTTGTACAAAAACGCTTTCTTTCGCCAAGACAGTGCGTTTCTCACTGTTACATGCATTTGAATGGGGAACTCGACCGAAACAAAGTATAGGTTTTCATTATGTGTATAACTTGAAAATCTTAGCTCCAACAGCTGCAAATCCTGTTTTCCCAGCACGGGGACCTTGAGTTCTATAAGATAAAGCCATAAACATGTTTGTCTGAGTCTTCTATCAAAAGTTACAGCTATTTATATGAAGTTGTACAAAAACGCTTTCTTTCGCCAAGACAGTGCGTTTCTCACTGTTACATGCATTTGAATGGGGAACTCGACCGAAACAAAGTATAGGTTTTCATTATGTGTATAACTTGAAAATCTTAGCTCAAACAGCTGCAAAACCTGTTTTCCCAGCACGGGGACCTTGAGTTCTATAAGATAAAGCCATAAACATGTTTGTCTGAGTCTTCTATCAAAAGTTACAGCTATTTATATGAAGTTGTACAAAAACGCTTTCTTTCGCCAAGACAGTGCGTTTCTCACTGTTACATGCATTTGAATGGGGAACTCGACCGAAACAAAGTATAGGTTTTCATTATGTGTATAACTTGAAAATCTTAGCTCCAACAGCTGCAAATCCTGTTTTCCCAGCACGGGGACCTTGAGTTCTATAAGATAAAGCCATAAACATGTTTGTCTGAGTCTTCTATCAAAAGTTACAGCTATTTATATGAAGTTGTACAAAAACGCTTTCTTTCGCCAAGACAGTGCGTTTCTCACTGTTACATGCATTTGAATGGGGAACTCGACCGAAACAAAGTATAGGTTTTCATTATGTGTATAACTTGAAAATCTTAGCTCCAACAGCTGCAAATCCTGTTTTCCCAGCACGGGGACCTTGAGTTCTATAAGATAAAGCCATAAACATGTTTGTCTGAGTCTTCTATCAAAAGTTACAGCTATTTATATGAAGTTGTACAAAAACGCTTTCTTTCGCCAAGACAGTGCGTTTCTCACTGTTACATGCATTTGAATGGGGAACTCGACCGAAACAAAGTATAGGTTTTCATTATGTGTATAACTTGAAAATCTTAGCTCCAACAGCTGCAAATCCTGTTTTCCCAGCACGGGGACCTTGAGTTCTATAAGATAAAGCCATAAACATGTTTGTCTGAGTCTTCTATCAAAAGTTACAGCTATTTATATGAAGTTGTACAAAAACGCTTTCTTTCGCCAAGACAGTGCGTTTCTCACTGTTACATGCATTTGAATGGGGAACTCGACCGAAACAAAGTATAGGTTTTCATTATGTGTATAACTTGAAAATCTTAGCTCCAACAGCTGCAAATCCTGTTTTCCCAGCACGGGGACCTTGAGTTTTATAAGATAAAGCCATAAACATGTTTGTCTGAGTCTTCTATCAAAAGTTACAGCTATTTATATGAAGTTGTACAAAAACGCTTTCTTTCGCCAAGACAGTGCGTTTCTCACTGTTACCTGCATTTGAATGGGGAACTCGACCGAAACAAAGTATAGGTTTTCATTATGTGTATAACTTGAAAATCTTAGCTCCAACAGCTGCAAATCCTGTTTTCCCAGCACGGGGACCTTGAGTTCTATAAGATAAAGCCATAAACATGTTTGTCTGAGTCTTCTATCAAAAGTTACAGCTATTTATATGAAGTTGTACAAAAACGCTTTCTTTCGCCAAGACAGTGCGTTTCTCACTGTTACATGCATTTGAATGGGGAACTCGACCGAAACAAAGTATAGGTTTTCATTATGTGTATAACTTGAAAATCTTAGCTCCAACAGCTGCAAATCCTGTTTTCCCAGCATGGGGACCGAAACTTGACCGAACTCGACCGAAACAAAGTATAGGTTTTCATTATGTGTATAACTTGGAAATCTTAGCTCAAACAGCTGCAAAACCTGTTTTCCCAGCACGGGGACCTTGAGTTCTATAAGATAAAGCCATAAACATGTTTGTCTGAGTCTTCTATCAAAAGTTACAGCTATTTATATGAAGTTGTACAAAAACGCTTTCTTTCGCCAAGACAGTGCGTTTCTCACTGTTACATGCATTTGAATGGGGAACTCGACCGAAACAAAGTATAGGTTTTCATTATGTGTATAACTTGAAAATCTTAGCTCCAACAGCTGCAAATCCTGTTTTCCCAGCATGGGGACCGAAACTTGACCGAACTCGACCGAAACAAAGTATAGGTTTTCATTATGTGTATAACTTGGAAATCTTAGCTCAAACAGCTGCAAAACCTGTTTTCCCAGCACGGGGACCTTGAGTTCTATAAGATAAAGCCATAAACATGTTTGTCTGAGTCTTCTATCAAAAGTTACAGCTATTTATATGAAGTTGTACAAAAACGCTTTCTTTCGCCAAGACAGTGCGTTTCTCACTGTTACATGCATTTGAATGGGGAACTCGACCGAAACAAAGTATAGGTTTTCATTATGTGTATAACTTGAAAATCTTAGCTCCAACAGCTGCAAATCCTGTTTTCCCAGCACGGGGACCTTGAGTTCTATAAGATAAAGCCATAAACATGTTTGTCTGAGTCTTCTATCAAAAGTTACAGCTATTTATATGAAGTTGTACAAAAACGCTTTCTTTCGCCAAGACAGTGCGTTTCTCACTGTTACATGCATTTGAATGGGGAACTCGACCGAAACAAAGTATAGGTTTTCATTATGTGTATAACTTGAAAATCTTAGCTCCAACAGCTGCAAATCCTGTTTTCCCAGCACGGGGACCTTGAGTTCTATAAGATAAAGCCATAAACATGTTTGTCTGAGTCTTCTATCAAAAGTTACAGCTATTTATATGAAGTTGTACAAAAACGCTTTCTTTCGCCAAGACAGTGCGTTTCTCACTGTTACATGCATTTGAATGGGGAACTCGACCGAAACAAAGTATAGGTTTTCATTATGTGTATAACTTGAAAATCTTAGCTCCAACAGCTGCAAATCCTGTTTTCCCAGCACGGGGACCTTGAGTTCTATAAGATAAAGCCATAAACATGTTTGTCTGAGTCTTCTATCAAAAGTTACAGCTATTTATATGAAGTTGTACAAAAACGCTTTCTTTCGCCAAGACAGTGCGTTTCTCACTGTTACATGCATTTGAATGGGGAACTCGACCGAAACAAAGTATAGGTTTTCATTATGTGTATAACTTGAAAATCTTAGCTCAAACAGCTGCAAAACCTGTTTTCCCAGCACGGGGACCTTGAGTTCTATAAGATAAAGCCATAAACATGTTTGTCTGAGTCTTCTATCAAAAGTTACAGCTATTTATATGAAGTTGTACAAAAACGCTTTCTTTCGCCAAGACAGTGCGTTTCTCACTGTTACATGCATTTGAATGGGGAACTCGACCGAAACAAAGTATAGGTTTTCATTATGTGTATAACTTGAAAATCTTAGCTCCAACAGCTGCAAATCCTGTTTTCCCAGCACGGGGACCTTGAGTTCTATAAGATAAAGCCATAAACATGTTTGTCTGAGTCTTCTATCAAAAGTTACAGCTATTTATATGAAGTTGTACAAAAACGCTTTCTTTCGCCAAGACAGTGCGTTTCTCACTGTTACATGCATTTGAATGGGGAACTCGACCGAAACAAAGTATAGGTTTTCATTATGTGTATAACTTGAAAATCTTAGCTCCAACAGCTGCAAATCCTGTTTTCCCAGCACGGGGACCTTGAGTTCTATAAGATAAAGCCATAAACATGTTTGTCTGAGTCTTCTATCAAAAGTTACAGCTATTTATATGAAGTTGTACAAAAACGCTTTCTTTCGCCAAGACAGTGCGTTTCTCACTGTTACATGCATTTGAATGGGGAACTCGACCGAAACAAAGTATAGGTTTTCATTATGTGTATAACTTGAAAATCTTAGCTCCAACAGCTGCAAATCCTGTTTTCCCAGCACGGGGACCTTGAGTTCTATAAGATAAAGCCATAAACATGTTTGTCTGAGTCTTCTATCAAAAGTTACAGCTATTTATATGAAGTTGTACAAAAACGCTTTCTTTCGCCAAGACAGTGCGTTTCTCACTGTTACATGCATTTGAATGGGGAACTCGACCGAAACAAAGTATAGGTTTTCATTATGTGTATAACTTGAAAATCTTAGCTCCAACAGCTGCAAATCCTGTTTTCCCAGCACGGGGACCTTGAGTTCTATAAGATAAAGCCATAAACATGTTTGTCTGAGTCTTCTATCAAAAGTTACAGCTATTTCTATGAAGTTGTACAAAAACGCTTTCTTTCGCCAAGACAGTGCGTTTCTCACTGTTACATGCATTTGAATGGGGAACTCGACCGAAACAAAGTATAGATTTTCATTATGTGTATAACTTGGAAATCTTAGCTCACACAGCTGCAAAATCTGTTTTCCCAGCACGGGGATATTGAATTCTATAAGATAAAACCATAAATACATCAATCTGAGCCTTCTATCAAAAGTTACAGCTGTCTTCATGAAGCTGTACAAAAACACTTTATTTCGCCGAGACAGTGCGTTTCTGACTATTACATGCATTTGAATGCAGTTCTCGCACGAAACAAAGTATAGGTTTTCATTATGTGAATAACTCGAAAATCTTAGCTCAAACCTGTTTGCTCAACACGGGGATACTGAATATTATAAGATAAAGCCATAACTACGTAAATCTGAATCTTCTATCAAAAGTTACAGCTATTTATATGAAGTTGTACAAAAACGCTTTCTTTCGCCAAGACAGTGCGTTTCTCACTGTTACATGCATTTGAATGGGGAACTCGACCGAAACAAAGTATAGGTTTTCATTATGTGTATAACTTGAAAATCTTAGCTCAAACAGCTGCAAAACCTGTTTTCCCAGCACGGGGACCTTGAGTTCTATAAGATAAAGCCATAAACATGTTTGTCTGAGTCTTCTATCAAAAGTTACAGCTATTTATATGAAGTTGTACAAAAACGCTTTCTTTCGCCAAGACAGTGCGTTTCTCACTGTTACATGCATTTGAATGGGGAACTCGACCGAAACAAAGTATAGGTTTTCATTATGTGTATAACTTGAAAATCTTAGCTCCAACAGCTGCAAATCCTGTTTTCCCAGCACGGGGACCTTGAGTTCTATAAGATAAAGCCATAAACATGTTTGTCTGAGTCTTCTATCAAAAGTTACAGCTATTTATATGAAGTTGTACAAAAACGCTTTCTTTCGCCAAGACAGTGCGTTTCTCACTGTTACATGCATTTGAATGGGGAACTCGACCGAAACAAAGTATAGGTTTTCATTATGTGTATAACTTGAAAATCTTAGCTCCAACAGCTGCAAATCCTGTTTTCCCAGCACGGGGACCTTGAGTTCTATAAGATAAAGCCATAAACATGTTTGTCTGAGTCTTCTATCAAAAGTTACAGCTATTTATATGAAGTTGTACAAAAACGCTTTCTTTCGCCAAGACAGTGCGTTTCTCACTGTTACATGCATTTGAATGGGGAACTCGACCGAAACAAAGTATAGGTTTTCATTATGTGTATAACTTGAAAATCTTAGCTCCAACAGCTGCAAATCCTGTTTTCCCAGCACGGGGACCTTGAGTTCTATAAGATAAAGCCATAAACATGTTTGTCTGAGTCTTCTATCAAAAGTTACAGCTATTTATATGAAGTTGTACAAAAACGCTTTCTTTCGCCAAGACAGTGCGTTTCTCACTGTTACATGCATTTGAATGGGGAACTCGACCGAAACAAAGTATAGGTTTTCATTATGTGTATAACTTGAAAATCTTAGCTCAAACAGCTGCAAAACCTGTTTTCCCAGCACGGGGACCTTGAGTTCTATAAGATAAAGCCATAAACATGTTTGTCTGAGTCTTCTATCAAAAGTTACAGCTATTTATATGAAGTTGTACAAAAACGCTTTCTTTCGCCAAGACAGTGCGTTTCTCACTGTTACATGCATTTGAATGGGGAACTCGACCGAAACAAAGTATAGGTTTTCATTATGTGTATAACTTGAAAATCTTAGCTCCAACAGCTGCAAATCCTGTTTTCCCAGCACGGGGACCTTGAGTTCTATAAGATAAAGCCATAAACATGTTTGTCTGAGTCTTCTATCAAAAGTTACAGCTATTTCTATGAAGTTGTACAAAAACGCTTTCTTTCGCCAAGACAGTGCGTTTCTCACTGTTACATGCATTTGAATGGGGAACTCGACCGAAACAAAGTATAGGTTTTCATTATGTGTATAACTTGAAAATCTTAGCTCCAACAGCTGCAAATCCTGTTTTCCCAGCACGGGGACCTTGAGTTCTATAAGATAAAGCCATAAACATGTTTGTCTGAGTCTTCTATCAAAAGTTACAGCTATTTATATGAAGTTGTACAAAAACGCTTTCTTTCGCCAAGACAATGCGTTTCTCACTGTTACATGCATTTGAATGGGGAACTCGACCGAAACAAAGTATAGGTTTTCATTATGTGTATAACTTGAAAATCTTAGCTCCAACAGCTGCAAATCCTGTTTTCCCAGCACGGGGACCTTGAGTTCTATAAGATAAAGCCATAAACATGTTTGTCTGAGTCTTCTATCAAAAGTTACAGCTATTTCTATGAAGTTGTACAAAAACGCTTTCTTTCGCCAAGACAGTGCGTTTCTCACTGTTACATGCATTTGAATGGGGAACTCGACCGAAACAAAGTATAGATTTTCATTATGTGTATAACTTGGAAATCTTAGCTCACACAGCTGCAAAATCTGTTTTCCCAGCACGGGGATATTGAATTCTATAAGATAAAACCATAAATACATCAATCTGAGCCTTCTATCAAAAGTTACAGCTGTCTTCATGAAGCTGTACAAAAACACTTTATTTCGCCGAGACAGTGCGTTTCTGACTATTACATGCATTTGAATGCAGTTCTCGCACGAAACAAAGTATAGGTTTTCATTATGTGAATAACTCGAAAATCTTAGCTCAAACCTGTTTGCTCAACACGGGGATACTGAATATTATAAGATAAAGCCATAACTACGTAAATCTGAATCTTCTATCAAAAGTTACAGCTATTTATATGAAGTTGTACAAAAACGCTTTCTTTCGCCAAGACAGTGCGTTTCTCACTGTTACATGCATTTGAATGGGGAACTCGACCGAAACAAAGTATAGGTTTTCATTATGTGTATAACTTGAAAATCTTAGCTCAAACAGCTGCAAAACCTGTTTTCCCAGCACGGGGACCTTGAGTTCTATAAGATAAAGCCATAAACATGTTTGTCTGAGTCTTCTATCAAAAGTTACAGCTATTTATATGAAGTTGTACAAAAACGCTTTCTTTCGCCAAGACAGTGCGTTTCTCACTGTTACATGCATTTGAATGGGGAACTCGACCGAAACAAAGTATAGGTTTTCATTATGTGTATAACTTGAAAATCTTAGCTCCAACAGCTGCAAATCCTGTTTTCCCAGCACGGGGACCTTGAGTTCTATAAGATAAAGCCATAAACATGTTTGTCTGAGTCTTCTATCAAAAGTTACAGCTATTTATATGAAGTTGTACAAAAACGCTTTCTTTCGCCAAGACAGTGCGTTTCTCACTGTTACATGCATTTGAATGGGGAACTCGACCGAAACAAAGTATAGGTTTTCATTATGTGTATAACTTGAAAATCTTAGCTCCAACAGCTGCAAATCCTGTTTTCCCAGCACGGGGACCTTGAGTTCTATAAGATAAAGCCATAAACATGTTTGTCTGAGTCTTCTATCAAAAGTTACAGCTATTTATATGAAGTTGTACAAAAACGCTTTCTTTCGCCAAGACAGTGCGTTTCTCACTGTTACATGCATTTGAATGGGGAACTCGACCGAAACAAAGTATAGGTTTTCATTATGTGTATAACTTGAAAATCTTAGCTCCAACAGCTGCAAATCCTGTTTTCCCAGCACGGGGACCTTGAGTTCTATAAGATAAAGCCATAAACATGTTTGTCTGAGTCTTCTATCAAAAGTTACAGCTATTTATATGAAGTTGTACAAAAACGCTTTCTTTCGCCAAGACAGTGCGTTTCTCACTGTTACATGCATTTGAATGGGGAACTCGACCGAAACAAAGTATAGGTTTTCATTATGTGTATAACTTGAAAATCTTAGCTCAAACAGCTGCAAAACCTGTTTTCCCAGCACGGGGACCTTGAGTTCTATAAGATAAAGCCATAAACATGTTTGTCTGAGTCTTCTATCAAAAGTTACAGCTATTTATATGAAGTTGTACAAAAACGCTTTCTTTCGCCAAGACAGTGCGTTTCTCACTGTTACATGCATTTGAATGGGGAACTCGACCGAAACAAAGTATAGGTTTTCATTATGTGTATAACTTGAAAATCTTAGCTCCAACAGCTGCAAATCCTGTTTTCCCAGCACGGGGACCTTGAGTTCTATAAGATAAAGCCATAAACATGTTTGTCTGAGTCTTCTATCAAAAGTTACAGCTATTTATATGAAGTTGTACAAAAACGCTTTCTTTCGCCAAGACAGTGCGTTTCTCACTGTTACATGCATTTGAATGGGGAACTCGACCGAAACAAAGTATAGGTTTTCATTATGTGTATAACTTGAAAATCTTAGCTCCAACAGCTGCAAATCCTGTTTTCCCAGCACGGGGACCTTGAGTTCTATAAGATAAAGCCATAAACATGTTTGTCTGAGTCTTCTATCAAAAGTTACAGCTATTTATATGAAGTTGTACAAAAACGCTTTCTTTCGCCAAGACAGTGCGTTTCTCACTGTTACATGCATTTGAATGGGGAACTCGACCGAAACAAAGTATAGGTTTTCATTATGTGTATAACTTGAAAATCTTAGCTCCAACAGCTGCAAATCCTGTTTTCCCAGCACGGGGACCTTGAGTTCTATAAGATAAAGCCATAAACATGTTTGTCTGAGTCTTCTATCAAAAGTTACAGCTATTTATATGAAGTTGTACAAAAACGCTTTCTTTCGCCAAGACAGTGCGTTTCTCACTGTTACATGCATTTGAATGGGGAACTCGACCGAAACAAAGTATAGGTTTTCATTATGTGTATAACTTGAAAATCTTAGCTCCAACAGCTGCAAATCCTGTTTTCCCAGCACGGGGACCTTGAGTTCTATAAGATAAAGCCATAAACATGTTTGTCTGAGTCTTCTATCAAAAGTTACAGCTATTTATATGAAGTTGTACAAAAACGCTTTCTTTCGCCAAGACAATGCGTTTCTCACTGTTACATGCATTTGAATGGGGAACTCGACCGAAACAAAGTATAGGTTTTCATTATGTGTATAACTTGAAAATCTTAGCTCCAACAGCTGCAAATCCTGTTTTCCCAGCACGGGGACCTTGAGTTCTATAAGATAAAGCCATAAACATGTTTGTCTGAGTCTTCTATCAAAAGTTACAGCTATTTATATGAAGTTGTACAAAAACGCTTTCTTTCGCCAAGACAGTGCGTTTCTCACTGTTACATGCATTTGAATGGGGAACTCGACCGAAACAAAGTATAGGTTTTCATTATGTGTATAACTTGAAAATCTTAGCTCCAACAGCTGCAAATCCTGTTTTCCCAGCACGGGGACCTTGAGTTCTATAAGATAAAGCCATAAACATGTTTGTCTGAGTCTTCTATCAAAAGTTACAGCTATTTATATGAAGTTGTACAAAAACGCTTTCTTTCGCCAAGACAATGCGTTTCTCACTGTTACATGCATTTGAATGGGGAACTCGACCGAAACAAAGTATAGGTTTTCATTATGTGTATAACTTGAAAATCTTAGCTCCAACAGCTGCAAATCCTGTTTTCCCAGCACGGGGACCTTGAGTTCTATAAGATAAAGCCATAAACATGTTTGTCTGAGTCTTCTATCAAAAGTTACAGCTATTTCTATGAAGTTGTACAAAAACGCTTTCTTTCGCCAAGACAGTGCGTTTCTCACTGTTACATGCATTTGAATGGGGAACTCGACCGAAACAAAGTATAGATTTTCATTATGTGTATAACTTGGAAATCTTAGCTCACACAGCTGCAAAATCTGTTTTCCCAGCACGGGGATATTGAATTCTATAAGATAAAACCATAAATACATCAATCTGAGCCTTCTATCAAAAGTTACAGCTGTCTTCATGAAGCTGTACAAAAACACTTTATTTCGCCGAGACAGTGCGTTTCTGACTATTACATGCATTTGAATGCAGTTCTCGCACGAAACAAAGTATAGGTTTTCATTATGTGAATAACTCGAAAATCTTAGCTCAAACCTGTTTGCTCAACACGGGGATACTGAATATTATAAGATAAAGCCATAACTACGTAAATCTGAATCTTCTATCAAAAGTTACAGCTAACTTCATGAAGTTGTACAAAAAGGCTTTATTTTGCAAAGATAGTGCGTTTCTGACTATTACATGCGAGACGTGTCTCTTTACTGTGTTTAAGACACTTTACAGGTCCCTCCCCTAATGAAGAGTAGTGAGCAGCTGATTGGACCATGGAACAGGTGACCACGTTCAAAAAGCCGCTCTGACAGCTCCAGAGGGGAGAGAGGGAGAGAGTGTGTGCAACGAGCGAGTAGCCTGACAGCCGTCGCGGTCCTGACCATGGTTTTCCCAGCCTGTGCTTATTTTGTGTATTTGTGTGAGGGTGAATTGTAAAAGCCGCTCCTAGTGCATTAGCTGAGAGCTTAGGCACTCGTGGGCTGAAGCGGAAGGGGTGAGCTGCCTTTTCTTTTGGAATCGTTTTCTCCTGTTTTCTTGGTCAGGGAGCGAGGGATAGCTCTGTCATTTGTTTGTTCTTTTTCTTTCCTAGGGTTTAGTTAGTCTTTGCTGGTGGGTCTTAGTTGGTTTTGTTTATTATTTTGGCCTGGGCTCACCCTGGAGCTATGCTTCTTGTCCTTAAATAAAATCACCTTTTTTTTTACTCACAACTGGTTTGGATGTTTGGCTTGGGAACCAGGGCGGGGATTTGTATCTCTCTCCTCCAACCTTATGTGCGTCCCTACACGCCTAGATTAGGGGCGTAACATAAATGGAGTTCTCACACGAAACAAAGTATAGCTTTTTATTTTGTGAATAACTTAAAAATCTTAGCTCACATAGCTTTAAAACTGTTTGCTCAACGGGGATATTGAATTCTATAAGATAAAGCCATAAATACGTATATCTGAGTTTCCTATCAAAAGTTACAGCTGTCTTCATGAAGTTGTAAACCCTTTATTTCGCCGAGACAGTGCGTTTCTGACTTTTACATGCATTTGAATGGAGTTCTCGCACGAAACAAAGTATAGGCTTTCATTTTTTCAATAACTGGAAGCTCTTGGCTCAAACAGCTGCAAAACCTGTTTCCCCAGCACGGAGATGCTGAATTGTATAAGGCCAAGCCATATTGATGTGTGTCTGAGCCTTCTATCAAAAGTTACAGGTAACTTCAAGCTGTACAAAAACACCTTATTTCGCCGAGACCGTGCGTTTCTGACTATTACATGCATTTGAATGGAGTTCTCGCACGAAACAAAGTATAGGTTTTCATCTTGTGAATAACTTGAAAATCTTAGCTCACATAGCTTTAAAACTGTTTGCTCAACACGGGGATATTGAATTCGATCAGATAAAGCCATAAATACGCATATCTGAGTCTCCTATCAAAAGTTAGAGCTGTCTTCATGAAGTTGTAAACGCTTTATTTCGCCAAGACAGTGCGTTTCTGACTATTACATGCATTTGAATGGAGTTGTCGCACGAAACAAAGTATAGGTATTCATTTTGTGAATAACTTGAAAATCTTAGATCAAACAGCTGCAAAACCTGTTTGCTCAACACGGGGATATCGAACTTTATAAGATAAAGCCATAAATATGTTTATATGTGTCTTCTATCAAAAGTTACAGCTGTCTTGAATGAAAGCATTATAGCAGCTTACCTCGATCATGTGGTAGAACAGACACATGGGCCACCTACGTGTCCTTCTACGGCAGGAGTAGTTGCCACAAACCTGCAAAACAAAAAGAAATGATCAGGTGACATGAACAGATTTATACAGCCATAAGCAAGAGATTCTTTCTGCCTGTGGGCGTCAAACTGGACCCCCCCCCCCCCCCCCCCCCCCCTCCTTACTGTAACTATCAAAACTATCATAGTCTAAAACTATCATCTCATATCAAAACTATTATGATCACATTATCTGACTTTATCAGTTATAACAATGAGAAACGGTAAACAATTTGGCAAATAAATTACTTATAATTGTGCTTACCTGGTCCAAATGATCCACAGTCCCTTTGCATTTGTTATAATCCAGGATGATGTGGGGCTTTCTCTTCCCAGAGTCCTGGACTTGTAGCTCACGGTGCCTGGTGCTCAATAAGACAACCTTTTTTCTTTGCTTGGGGATGTAGGAAACCACAGCCTTGCCCCCCCCCCCCCCCCCCCCCCCCCCCTAGCGACCTGGACGGGAGAGACGATCATCGAATCTTACTGCCCGATTAATTTGCTCAAATCATTTTTTTTTTTTGACATGGTAGCATGAAACAGAAGAGCCCTGTCTCCCCATTTCACAGGCTTGTTGTCGTTTCATGTTGAGACCTGTACAGGCCAGCCAGCATCACAAGCCCCATGTAAGCCTGCAACTCCTCATCTTCCAGTCTTTTACTGACCTGTTGCCCCTGCAGGTTGGTGAAATGCAGGATTAGCTGCATAATGTCCTCTGCAAAAAAAAGATGGAAAGTGCTCACAGGGCTGCTGATCCTATACGAATTGCATAATGGGTTGGTCCTGGGGTTAAAATGGGGGGAGGAAAAAATGGCAGGACCTCTTCGTGTGTGGGTTGCCACATGATTTCTCCATTTTTAGATCTCCACTGGCCATCCTCCAGTCTTGTCTCTTCCTCCTGCTCTTCTTCCTCCTTCTCCTTCTCCTCCTCCGCACATGAGCTGCAAAGCTCCTCGGTGCCTGGCAAAAATTCTTCTTCGCTGTCAGAAGTATCTCCACTGCTTGTGGAGAGTGCAAAACTGCAGCAACAGCCTCCTCTAAACTGAGTGCACGCTTCATTGTGTCTGTGCAGAAATGACCACTCAGACCAGGCTGCAAAGTATTCTCATAGACTTCAAAGGTGCACCTGAATAAACATGCTATACCATACATCCAATAAGAGAGAGGAGGCACACTCTTGATCAAGAAAAAACATAAGCGCACGCCTTTGATCTCTCCCCCCCCCCCCCCCCCCCCCCCTCTCTCTCTCTCTCACACACACACACACACACATGCACATACATACATACACAATACCATTTTATGGTGGTTAGCTGTTTTATTGTCATGCATTTTACAAGGTAAGATAACCATGTCCTGCATTCAAAACCACTGAAAATGTCTATGGTGGTGCTGTGCCTAATATTGTGCTGGTGTATGCTGGGTAATCGCACAGCTAGCGACTGGGTGACTTTATTCACCCGCTTCGGCTGTTGTCAGTCCATATCCCCTAGATATGGACCATCTCCTGCTAGATTGTTCAGAAGGTTGTTATCATCCATCCAGATGGAGGATCACTAACAGGAGCGTGGGAAGACTCCAGAATCCACTCTGGCTGCAATCCGGTGGATACAGGAGTGTGTACAGGTAAGACCGTTTAAACGGACAGCATTTATAGAATGACTATTAAAAGTCAGACCAGCGAGTGTCAATAATGTTAATGTGGTTATGTTAGTAATACACCGAGTGCTAATATAACAGCTTTAAGATGCATTTGTAGATGTTATTACGTGTTTTACCGTCTTTATGGTGCTAGCTTAAAGTTACGGTGTAAACGTTAGCTTATATTGGAGTAAAGCTGTTACTGTTTAAACGATGTTAGCACAGAAATATTAGCTTCTGTCATGACTGACGAAGTTACTAGTTAATAAAGTTTCCAGTAAAGTGTTTAATCGCAGCCACAGACTGACAGCAAATATCTCGATTAGCTTCAGTGCATCTGTAATAAATATGTGCAAGTTTCAGTGCTTCGTTTAAACTGTATGATACTTATACTGACCCAGGGTCAGTGTAAAATACAATCCTAGCTGTGTGAACAAAGCCTGGCTCCTTTAATCCTGCATGAAAAACCTCAGGATGCAGGCTATTATTACTCTTTCCTGCTGGCACACCTGTCACACCTGAGAGTCAGCTAGAAACTTACAGTGACGTGGACATCATGCAAAGACTGCCAGACTCTGTAATACTGCAAATGATCAGTGACTCAAGTTAACACTAAACTTTAAACGGTACCTCTGTGTCTCTGTGTGCTGAACATTTAGGATTGAGTCAGGCTGCATCTGTGTTAGTCCTCTGACAGACTGGTGACCTGTCCAGGTGTGCTCTACCTATGACTACTGGGACAGGCTCTAGCTCCTGTAATAGAAATTTTATGTTATTCTCATTTAAAGCATTTAAGTGCTTATGCATATGCTTAGTTGTGACACTGTTATAGACTGTTCAATGAAGGTTTCTAAAACTAGATGAACTTACTTCAGCAGTTTGAGAAAACAACTCCCTTTACAGGTGCTGATAACGTCAAGGGCACAAAACAGCATAACCATTGATCCGTTAGGTTTCATAGCGAGACACGTGAAGTGGCAGAGCTGACATGACTGAACTGTGATGTTTGATGTGTGTTTGCTCTCCTGTGCACAGTAATAAATAGCATGATCACAGCTCTTTCTGTGTTGCAGACTTTATTTAAAAAATTCCATGACATCTACTATAACTGAACCAACCTGGTGCTCTTCATTTATGGAGGCTGTTGAGTCTGAATGTTGGATGTTGTGTATCTCGTGTTCTCTGGGCTTTGTTGTCCTCAGTCTTTTTGCAGGATCAGAAAACAAAACCGGGAGGCGCGTAAATGTTTCTTCTCCATGATGTTTCTTCAAATGTTTCTTCTGGATGATGATATGACCGTGACACGGGATGCCACCTTTGGTCTTGTGACGAAGCAAAGCTCAGGAAGAAGTGTGATTAAATGGTACCCACATGTTGAGAAGGATGTACAGGGCACCTGCAGCCAAATCCAAGCTTCAGCTTAGTTGTAGTTGCAGAATGCTATAGGACTGAGACATCTAAGGCATCAAATGTTTGATTAAACGGATGAAAAAGAGAAGTTTTTTCCCTATAATTATCACTTCTTAAAATCTGTAGCAACTTCAAGTCTGTCAGCATGCTGAGCATGCTCAGAATGTGACAATATATTTTTGTTCAATATTTAATTTCTTTCAGTTGCAATTGTTAAATGAAAAAATACATATTCTTATAATTTAGCAAACGAATTTATAAAAAAAAAATACATATATCTGTATTAGTTTTAGTAAATTAATTTGACACCTGTATTGAAAATACCATATTGTATTCATACAGAATCAGTATGGTATCATTGTTTGTCTGTTCACTGATTGTTGAAGCTAAGAGCTACTTTGATCTGTTTAGATCTAAAGTATCCAAAGTTGAGTTCTAATGTTTCTTCACCCCTGTGTGTGTGATATGTGATTTCCTACATGCTGGCAGAGCAGAGCAGCAGTTTGTGCTCACAGATGGTGACGGTGTGGAGAGACGGTGGTATTTCCTCAGAAGAACCAGCAGAGTCACAAAGGACACCAGTCCATCTCACCACCTTGACTTGCTGACTGATGTTCGTCTACACTGCACAGAGGAAATCAACTGACCGAGGTTTGTCCAGTGACGTGTTATGAAATGTATATTTGTTTTATGCTTACAGATATGTTTTTCTTGACAGAGGCTCTGCAGAGGTTAGACAAAGCAGAGAAAACATGTGCTTTACATTTTACTGTGATTTATTGAGATATTTGTTGCCTGATGTTCAGCAGGAATGGAGAAATAGAATCAAAGGGAGATGTTTTTCCTGTTTTTGTAATGATGTAAGTAAATCTTCAATATTATTTATTTGCTTGGTTATATTAGGAGCGTTTCTGAGTGAGGGGGAGAGGAGTCATCATCCAGGTAAAGTGACGTGGATCAGTGGATACACTTGTCTCCCCTTTAAAGGAGACGATCCAAGTCATCCTTAAATGTTAGCGCTTTCAAATACACAAACATTTTTAAAGGACAAAAATGAACATCCAACTTTGACTGTAATACAAAATAAATCTTTGCATGTGTGTTTTCAAACTCTCAGATGGGCAGTATATCAGTCTTGGACTGTCTAACCTGCTGGAGCAGCACTGAATGACCACCGCACGAGCATGTTCCTGCAACATTCAGCATCTGATCCTTCATCTGTGTGCTTCTGCTTTTGGTAAGTAGAGTTACCCAACTCCAGTAACTCTAAACACATGCCATCCATTTCTAACGGCCTGGTTACTTCCTGTCAGTTACTTTAGAAACCATGTGGTCACCTGACCTAACACTGTTTCTTCTTCTTCTCCTTAATGTTGAAGTGTCAAATGTCAAACAGCTGGAGAGGAAACTACACCAGTGTACTGGGATGTTTCAGCAACACGTGCCAGATGCTGTTCCTTCATGGTGACATCACCAGAGACAGTCCCGCCAACCTCAGGACCCATTGATTATGATGATCTGATCCATCAAACCCCCAGCAGGTGAACTTTATTCATGACATAACACCGCAACAATGTAAAAAATTAAACAGCAACAGTCTAAATGTAAAGTGCATTCTAAAGTCCTCTTCAATAAATTGTATGCAAAGAGTCATTCAGGTCACTACAGAACCCAGAGTCTTCATCATTAAATCTCTGGTTGCTTCAATTTTTCTATCCTATATCAGATATTTTAAAGGTTAGCTTAGGTAAAGTTCCATTCTCATGGTGAGGCAAAGTGCTTTATGTGTGTGTGTGCCCGTGTCATGAACGGCTATAAAAGGCCTATAATTAAAGAACAAAGCGGGGTTTGAGTTCGAGTTGCGGCAGACTGTCACTACTTGTAAATGGAACGCAGCCTTCCTACGGCGGACAGCTAATAACAGGAATCGGACGCGGTCCAGCCAAGTCCACAGCAACCACCATAGCAACCGCCTAGCATGACCTTAAAAACATATTCTGTCTTCATAACTATCAAAATCGTGAAATGATTTGCAAAGTGTGAAAGTGTTACAGCTGCAGAGAGCTATGGCGGTATCTATGGAAGCTGTTTACATAGCTAATAATATACGATGTAACCATGGAGACAGTCAGTCACTTGAGCTAGCGGTGCATGTTTACTACAGTGAATAAGGTGATTGAGTGCACAGCGTCCACACTCTGCAGGGGGTAAAGACATTACTTCAATATTGTTTTATATTGATATATATTAGCCTTCTGTTGACCATCACCTCAGGTTCACCATTACAGTTTCAGATTACAGATGCACACTGTCTAAACACATTCAAAAACTCATGTCTCAGAAATAAGCACAGCTGTTCATGTTTGTCATTAGAGTTTTATTTGTAAGAAAATTATGAACTTCATATTGTGCATTAAATAAAAGAACATTTCACAACTCTGAGTCAACAGAAACAGGTAACAGAAATGTCTCTAATGTGTACAGTGTAGTGTAAGCATTAAAAGATCATAAAGGAAAAACTAACATTTATGTGAAACTAATTGTAATAAAAAATGAGCAGGTGCTTTATAGATTTAAAAGAAAGAATCTGAAAACAACACTTTTTTGGTCTAAGTGATCAAAGTAGAAAACAGAACTGATGTTCAAGAACAAACCGTAGCTGCACTAATATTACACATCTCGATCGTTGTACTGAACAGACATGTTGCTTTTAAAACCACATGCAGTGTGTGACCATGACTGTTCACTGAGACCATGAACGCCACTTCGCTGAAGCATTCTTCTTCTTCTTCTTGCCATTAAATTGGAAGCAGAAGCAGCACGAGCTGATTTGATCTACTGAAAGGAAAAAGCAGAACATCTGAGTTGAAACCAGTCAGCTGAAATCATTAAGACAGGAACAAATTCAATGCAGTGTCTCAAGTGGCTTAGCCTGTTACAACTGTTGATACAAGCTAAATACGGTTAACACACAGTGTCAGGGAGCTCCAGTGTGGGAACTAGTGGCTTTAGGTTTGTAGTCATTTAACTTTCATCCATTCATTCGTTTAATTCAGGAGGAAGAAATGCCAGGTTGGTGCAGGCTGGTTACATGCATTTGGTCCCATGCTGTCTTTAATTAAATGACTTGGTTCATTTTATGGCTGGGCTGTATGTGGGGTTATATCATGTTATTTGGGCAGGAGTACCTGTCCCCTGTTAGACTTAGAAAGTTTCTCCATAAGTAGAGTTTCTAACTCTTCTAGCACATCTGTGGCTGACAGCTTTTTGGTGGCTCTTTTTACCCCACACTGGTTGTGAGTGTGTAAATAGCCCCACTAGTTATTTTGGGTTGCAGTTAACTAGGGAGGAAGGGGTGGGTATGCCATGATTAGGTGAATAACAATTATATGTGATACATAAATTTCACAATGCATGCATATATCTCTATCAATTAAACCTGGCCTGAGGGCTGCCATTTTTTACATTCAGTTATTTCTCTTAGAAATGTTGGAACTAAATAATGAATGTGTTACAGTTAAAGTGAAACACTGGTCAGTGTAAATGGCTCATTGGGACACAGAAACCTTTAAATTAAACCTGATATCTAGTGTCAAACAATATCAAAGCTGTAAAAGATGTTTACATTCAGAATTTATAAAACTATTATTGTAAATAAATTCAAACAAGTGAGCTTTTCTCTTTGTGCTGAATATCAACACTGTGGTTTCTTAGACTGTAAGCTGTACTTTAGTGCAACCAGTTGCAGAAGCTGCCACTCCAAATGTCTTTTGATAACAAGAAAAAAATACCTTTTCAGTACACGGCCTGAAGTTCTTCTCCGACATCTTCTGCAATCGGCTTTGTCTGCTGGTTTGAAGACAATAAACCACAAAAAAGATGATTTAGTCACTTTGTCTGCGTCATGCAGCTCGAATGTGTCGTGTAACGATGTTGAATAGCCGTCGTTATCCCTCTGCTTTGAGCCTTTTATCAAAAGTTACAGCTAACTTCATGAAGTTGTACAAAAAGGCTTCATTTCGCCGAGACAGTGCGTTTCTGACTATTACATGCATTTGAATGGAGTTCTTGCACGAAACAAAGTATAAGTTTTCATTATGTGAATAACTTGTATTTTACACTGACCCTGGGTCAGTATCAACTTCATGAAGACAGCTGTAACTTTTGATAGAGGACTCACACACACACATATTTATGGCTTTGCCTTATAGAATTCAGCATCTCCGTGCTGAGGAAATAGGTTTTGCAGCTGTTTGAGCTAAGATTTTCAAGTTATTCACAAATTGAAAACCTATACTTTGTGTCGGGCGAGAACTCCATTCAAATGCATGTAATAGCGAGAAACGCACTAACGTGGTGAAATAAAGTGTTTTTCCATAAACTTCATAAAGACAGCTGTAAATTTTGAGAGAAGACTCACACACACATTGGGGGGATATTGAAGTCTATAAGATAAAGCCATGAATATGTTTGTCTGAGTCTTCTATCAAAAGTTACAGCAAGCTCTATGAAGTTGATGAGAAACGCGTTTCTCACTGTTACATGCATTTGAATTTAGTTCTTGCCCGACACAAAGTATAGGTTTTAATTTGTGAATAACTTGAAAATCTTAGCTCAAACAGCTGCAAAACCTATTTCCTGAGCACTGAGATGCTGAATTCTATAAGGCAAAGCCATAAATATGTGTGTGTGATTCTTCTATCAACAGTTACAGCTGTCTTCTTGAAGTTGATACTGACCCAGGGTCAGTGTAAAATACAATCCTAGCTGTGTGAACAAAGCTTGGCTCCTTTAATCCTGCATGACAAACCTCAGGATGCAGGTTATTATTACTCTTTCCTGCTGGCACACCTGAGAGTCAGCTAGAAACTTACAGTGACGTGGACATCATGCAAAGACTGCCAGACTCTGTAATACTGTGAATGATCAGTGACTCAAGTTAACACTAAACTTTAAACAGTACCTCTGTGTCTCTGTGTGCTGAACATTTAGGATTGAGTCTGCATTGACTTTATTTATTGAGACTTTAATGTGCTAAAAGCAGGTTGAAGACAGCTCAGAAACATTTGAAGATTAAAATTTAGCATTATGGCTGCTGGTGGTTTGTAAAGCCTATACTCAGCTGTAGTTTTTGTTACTAATTTATGTTTGTTGTTGTTTAACACAGATTTCAGAAGAGCAAATATGCTTAATAGTTTAACTAGATTTCATTTGTCAGTGTGGGACTGCTGAGTCACCTGAAGAACTCATTTCATTCATTCTCCACATGATGTTCATATACAGAAATGTTTCACAGGAACTGGTTCCTCCCAAACTGTGAACTAGTGTGTTTCCATAGATTATCTCTGTATGAATGTACTTTTAAATGAAGGCAAGTGTTTGTCCTTTTTTGTTCCTCAGTTACAGTACGTGATATCTTGATATCAGGCGGTCAACACTGGGGGAAGACAAGAAGCAGACGTACTTCCAAGAGGGAGCTGCAGTGAGGACACAGCCAGGTCACTGAGGTCAGAGGTCAGAATCTGAAACAGCTCAGGTTTATATTTTAGGGGTTATAAAAAATCAAAATGTATTTATGAAGAAACCTTTAAATAATAGTCATAATTATGATTATTATAAGAAATATCAAACATTTAAGTGGATTTTCTGTTACACATATTGTATTAGCCCTGCAATAAACTGGCAGCCTGTCTTTGTCCTGTATCAGCTGGGATAGGCTTCATCCTCCCGCAACCCTGAATTGGATACATTGTATTCCAATTATGTAATCTGATCATTTACAAACTCAAGGTATCTAATCAAAATGTAAGTAATAATTATAAAATGGGAAAGCAGAAATAAGTGTGACATAAATGTAAATGTGTTAGCTGACATAGAGGACAGCTACATGTAGTCTGAAAAACCTTTGTTGTCAAGTTTGCAGGTATATCAGCACGAGACATTCTTACATAGAAGAGTCTGTTAAAGTCTCTAACTCAGCGAAGCATTATTGGTCCCGTCTGTTTGGATAAATATAGTAAGTTGATGTTTGTCCATTTATTGACACATTTTCTTAAGTGCTTATCCAGTTCAGGATCACAGTGGAGCTGCAGCTGGATATGTTCATTAAATAAACCTTACAAAAGTTAACAATAAACCTGCATCCATGTACGTTGTTGTCCACAGGATAAGAAAATCAAACTGGAACACTGTGGAACATGTTAATAAATGTTTGTGTGTTTATGCCTGTGTCTTTCACAGGAGGCGCTGGAAGGTTTCCCTAATAGTTCCTGGTGAATCAAAGCAGAACCATAAAGGTTGCTGGATTGCATGATGGCCTTACCCCTGAGCAGTCATCCTGTTAAAGGAGGAACCAGTTAGAAGCTGTTTTCAAAGTAGCTGAGCAGATTTCATCTCAAGTAAGCGATTAACTGTTTGTTCATCTGTTCTGCCACTTAAAGAGCATTTAAGGACGTCTTTTGAGTGTCCAGCTGAATTAATTCTACTGGCTCTCATGGTCATTTGTTATTATAGACATATTTTTCATGTTCATCCAGCTATTTAGTAAATTCTATCTATTTAGTAATATCCGTCAGCTATAAAATGTAATATAAATATAAAAAATATCTAAATATCTCCTGCACTTTATATTTTAATGATGTAAGTCTGTTATCGTGTTACATTAGCATTCCTCACATATCAATGAGATGCTGTACAGTACAATCCTACTGACGCAGCAGAGGGATAACGACGGCTATTCAACATCGTTACACGACACATTCGAGCTGCATGACACAGACAAAGTGACTAAATCATCTTTTTTATGGTTTATTGTCTTCAAACCAGCAGACAAAGCCGATTGCAGAAGATTTCGGAGAAGAACTTCAGGCCGTGTACTGAAAAGGTATTTTTTTCTTGTTATCAAAAGACATTTGGAGTGGCAGCTTCTGCAACTGGTTGCACTAAAGTACAGCTTACAGTCTAAGAAACCACAGTGTTGATATTCAGCACAAAGAGAAAAGCTCACTTGTTTGAATTTATTTACAATAATAGTTTTATAAATTCTGAATGTAAACATCTTTTACAGCTTTGATATTGTTTGACACTAGATATCAGGTTTAATTTAAAGGTTTCTGTGTCCCAATGAGCCATTTACACTGACCAGTGTTTCACTTTAACTGTAACACATTCATTATTTAGTTCCAACATTTCTAAGAGAAATAACTGAATGTAAAAAATGGCAGCCCTCAGGCCAGGTTTAATTGATAGAGATATATGCATGCATTGTGAAATTTATGTATCACATATAATTGTTATTCACCTAATCATGGCATACCCACCCCTTCCTCCCTAGTTAACTGCAACCCAAAATAACTAGTGGGGCTATTTACACACTCACAACCAGTGTGGGGTAAAAAGAGCCACCAAAAAGCTGTCAGCCACAGATGTGCTAGAAGAGTTAGAAACTCTACTTATGGAGAAACTTTCTAAGTCTAACAGGGGACAGGTACTCCTGCCCAAATAACATGATATAACCCCACATACAGCCCAGCCATAAAATGAACCAAGTCATTTAATTAAAGACAGCATGGGACCAAATGCATGTAACCAGCCTGCACCAACCTGGCATTTCTTCCTCCTGAATT
Source organism: Aulonocara stuartgranti (assembly GCF_965226115.1). Classification (NCBI taxonomy): domain Eukaryota; kingdom Metazoa; phylum Chordata; class Actinopteri; order Cichliformes; family Cichlidae; genus Aulonocara; species Aulonocara stuartgranti. The sequence goes on from NC_138959.1 coordinate 28,199,947, forward strand.
AAACGAATGAATGGATGAAAGTTAAATGACTACAAACCTAAAGCCACTAGTTCCCACACTGGAGCTCCCTGACACTGTGTGTTAACCGTATTTAGCTTGTATCAACAGTTGTAACAGGCTAAGCCACTTGAGACACTGCATTGAATTTGTTCCTGTCTTAATGATTTCAGCTGACTGGTTTCAACTCAGATGTTCTGCTTTTTCCTTTCAGTAGATCAAATCAGCTCGTGCTGCTTCTGCTTCCAATTTAATGGCAAGAAGAAGAAGAAGAATGCTTCAGCGAAGTGGCGTTCATGGTCTCAGTGAACAGTCATGGTCACACACTGCATGTGGTTTTAAAAGCAACATGTCTGTTCAGTACAACGATCGAGATGTGTAATATTAGTGCAGCTACGGTTTGTTCTTGAACATCAGTTCTGTTTTCTACTTTGATCACTTAGACCAAAAAAGTGTTGTTTTCAGATTCTTTCTTTTAAATCTATAAAGCACCTGCTCATTTTTTATTACAATTAGTTTCACATAAATGTTAGTTTTTCCTTTATGATCTTTTAATGCTTACACTACACTGTACACATTAGAGACATTTCTGTTACCTGTTTCTGTTGACTCAGAGTTGTGAAATGTTCTTTTATTTAATGCACAATATGAAGTTCATAATTTTCTTACAAATAAAACTCTAATGACAAACATGAACAGCTGTGCTTATTTCTGAGACATGAGTTTTTGAATGTGTTTAGACAGTGTGCATCTGTAATCTGAAACTGTAATGGTGAACCTGAGGTGATGGTCAACAGAAGGCTAATATATATCAATATAAAACAATATTGAAGTAATGTCTTTACCCCCTGCAGAGTGTGGACGCTGTGCACTCAATCACCTTATTCACTGTAGTAAACATGCACCGCTAGCTCAAGTGACTGACTGTCTCCATGGTTACATCGTATATTATTGGCTATGTAAACAGCTTCCATAGATACCGCCATAGCTCTCTGCAGCTGTAACACTTTCACACTTTGCAAATCATTTCACGATTTTGATAGTTATGAAGACAGAATATGTTTTTAAGGTCATGCTAGGCGGTTGCTATGGTGGTTGCTGTGGACTTGGCTGGACCGCGTCCGATTCCTGTTATTAGCTGTCCGCCGTAGGAAGGCTGCGTTCCATTTACAAGTAGTGACAGTCTGCCGCAACTCGAACTCAAACCCCGCTTTGTTCTTTAATTATAGGCCTTTTATAGCCGTTCATGACACGGGCACACACACACATAAAGCACTTTGCCTCACCATGAGAATGGAACTTTACCTAAGATAACCTTTAAAATATCTGATATAGGATAGAAAAATGAAGCAACCAGAGATTTAATGATGAAGACTCTAAAACCCACTGTCTTGGCGAAATAAAGCGTTTTTGAACAACTTCATATAAATCGCTGTAACTTTTGATAGAAGACTCAGACAAACATGTTTATGGCTTTATCTTATAGAACTCAATATCCCCGTGCTGGGCAAACAGGTTTTGCAGCCGTTTGAGCTAAGATTTTAAAATTATTCACATAATGAAAACCTATACGTTGTTTCAGGCGAGTTTCCCATTCAAATGCATGTAACAGTGAGAAACGCATTGTCTTGGCGAAATAAAGCGTTTTTGAACAACTTCATATAAATCGCTGTAACTTTTGATAGAAGACTCAGACAAACATGTTTATGGCTTTATCTTATAGAACTCAATATCCCCGTTCTGGGCAAACAGAACAGGTTTTGCAGCCGTTTGAGCTAAGATTTTAAAATTATTCACATAATGAAAACCTATACTTTGTTTCAGGCGAGTTTCCCATTCAAATGCATGTAACAGTGAGAAACGCATTGTCTTGGCGAAATAAAGCGTTTTTGAACAACTTCATATAAATCGCTGTAACTTTTGATAGAAGACTCAGACAAACATGTTTATGGCTTTATCTTATAGAACTCAATATCCCCGTGCTGGGCAAACAGAACAGGTTTTGCAGCCGTTTGAGCTAAGATTTTAAAATTATTCACATAATGAAAACCTATACTTTGTTTCAGGCGAGTTTCCCATTCAAATGCATGTAACAGTGAGAAACGCATTGTCTTGGCGAAATAAAGCGTTTTTGAACAACTTCATATAAATCGCTGTAACTTTTGATAGAAGACTCAGACAAACATGTTTATGGCTTTATCTTATAGAACTCAATATCCCCGTGCTGGGCAAACAGGTTTTGCAGCCGTTTGAGCTAAGATTTTAAAATTATTCACATAATGAAAACCTATACTTTGTTTCAGGCGAGTTTCCCATTCAAATGCATGTAACAGTGAGAAACGCATTGTCTTGGCGAAATAAAGCGTTTTTGAACAACTTCATATAAATCGCTGTAACTTTTGATAGAAGACTCAGACAAACATGTTTATGGCTTTATCTTATAGAACTCAATATCCCCGTGCTGGGCAAACAGGTTTTGCAGCCGTTTGAGCTAAGATTTTAAAATTATTCACATAATGAAAATCTATACTTTGTTTCAGGCGAGTTTCCCATTCAAATGCATGTAACAGTGAGAAACGCATTGTCTTGGCGAAATAAAGCGTTTTTGAACAACTTCATATAAATCGCTGTAACTTTTGATAGAAGACTCAGACAAACATGTTTATGGCTTTATCTTATAGAACTCAATATCCCCGTGCTGGGCAAACAGGTTTTGCAGCCGTTTGAGCTAAGATTTTAAAATTATTCACATAATGAAAACCTATACGTTGTTTCAGGCGAGTTTCCCATTCAAATGCATGTAACAGTGAGAAACGCATTGTCTTGGCGAAATAAAGCGTTTTTGAACAACTTCATATAAATCGCTGTAACTTTTGATAGAAGACTCAGACAAACATGTTTATGGCTTTATCTTATAGAACTCAATATCCCCGTTCTGGGCAAACAGAACAGGTTTTGCAGCCGTTTGAGCTAAGATTTTAAAATTATTCACATAATGAAAACCTATACTTTGTTTCAGGCGAGTTTCCCATTCAAATGCATGTAACAGTGAGAAACGCATTGTCTTGGCGAAATAAAGCGTTTTTGAACAACTTCATATAAATCGCTGTAACTTTTGATAGAAGACTCAGACAAACATGTTTATGGCTTTATCTTATAGAACTCAATATCCCCGTGCTGGGCAAACAGAACAGGTTTTGCAGCCGTTTGAGCTAAGATTTTAAAATTATTCACATAATGAAAACCTATACTTTGTTTCAGGCGAGTTTCCCATTCAAATGCATGTAACAGTGAGAAACGCATTGTCTTGGCGAAATAAAGCGTTTTTGAACAACTTCATATAAATCGCTGTAACTTTTGATAGAAGACTCAGACAAACATGTTTATGGCTTTATCTTATAGAACTCAATATCCCCGTGCTGGGCAAACAGAACAGGTTTTGCAGCCGTTTGAGCTAAGATTTTAAAATTATTCACATAATGAAAACCTATACTTTGTTTCAGGCGAGTTTCCCATTCAAATGCATGTAACAGTGAGAAACGCATTGTCTTGGCGAAATAAAGCGTTTTTGAACAACTTCATATAAATCGCTGTAACTTTTGATAGAAGACTCAGACAAACATGTTTATGGCTTTATCTTATAGAACTCAATATCCCCGTGCTGGGCAAACAGGTTTTGCAGCCGTTTGAGCTAAGATTTTAAAATTATTCACATAATGAAAACCTATACTTTGTTTCAGGCGAGTTTCCCATTCAAATGCATGTAACAGTGAGAAACGCATTGTCTTGGCGAAATAAAGCGTTTTTGAACAACTTCATATAAATCGCTGTAACTTTTGATAGAAGACTCAGACAAACATGTTTATGGTTTTATCTTATAGAACTCAATATCCCCGTGCTTGGGCAAACAGGTTTTGCAGCCGTTTGAGCTAAGATTTTAAAATTATTCACATAATGAAAACCTATACTTTGTTTCAGGCGAGTTTCCCATTCAAATGCATGTAACAGTGAGAAACGCATTGTCTTGGCGAAATAAAGCGTTTTTGAACAACTTCATATAAATCGCTGTAACTTTTGATAGAAGACTCAGACAAACATGTTTATGGCTTTATCTTATAGAACTCAATATCCCCGTGCTGGGCAAACAGGTTTTGCAGCCGTTTGAGCTAAGATTTTAAAATTATTCACATAATGAAAACCTATACTTTGTTTCAGGCGAGTTTCCCATTCAAATGCATGTAACAGTGAGAAACGCATTGTCTTGGCGAAATAAAGTTTTTTTTGAACAACTTCATATAAATCGCTGTAACTTTTGATAGAAGACTCAGACAAACATGTTTATGGCTTTATCTTATAGAACTCAATATCCCCGGCAAACAGGTTTTGCAGCCGTTTGAGCTAAGATTTTAAAATTATTCACATAATGAAAACCTATACTTTGTTTCAGGCGAGTTTCCCATTCAAATGCATGTAACAGTGAGAAACGCATTGTCTTGGCGAAATAAAGCGTTTTTGAACAACTTCATATAAATCGCTGTAACTTTTGATAGAAGACTCAGACAAACATGTTTATGGCTTTATCTTATAGAACTCAATATCCCCGTGCTGGGCAAACAGAACAGGTTTTGCAGCCGTTTGAGCTAAGATTTTAAAATTATTCACATAATGAAAACCTATACTTTGTTTCAGGCGAGTTTCCCATTCAAATGCATGTAACAGTGAGAAACGCATTGTCTTGGCGAAATAAAGCGTTTTTGAACAACTTCATATAAATCGCTGTAACTTTTGATAGAAGACTCAGACAAACATGTTTATGGCTTTATCTTATAGAACTCAATATCCCCGTGCTGGGCAAACAGAACAGGTTTTGCAGCCGTTTGAGCTAAGATTTTAAAATTATTCACATAATGAAAACCTATACTTTGTTTCAGGCGAGTTTCCCATTCAAATGCATGTAACAGTGAGAAACGCATTGTCTTGGCGAAATAAAGCGTTTTTGAACAACTTCATATAAATCGCTGTAACTTTTGATAGAAGACTCAGACAAACATGTTTATGGTTTTATCTTATAGAACTCAATATCCCCGTGCTTGGGCAAACAGGTTTTGCAGCCGTTTGAGCTAAGATTTTAAAATTATTCACATAATGAAAACCTATACTTTGTTTCAGGCGAGTTTCCCATTCAAATGCATGTAACAGTGAGAAACGCATTGTCTTGGCGAAATAAAGCGTTTTTGAACAACTTCATATAAATCGCTGTAACTTTTGATAGAAGACTCAGACAAACATGTTTATGGCTTTATCTTATAGAACTCAATATCCCCGTGCTGGGCAAACAGGTTTTGCAGCCGTTTGAGCTAAGATTTTAAAATTATTCACATAATGAAAACCTATACTTTGTTTCAGGCGAGTTTCCCATTCAAATGCATGTAACAGTGAGAAACGCATTGTCTTGGCGAAATAAAGTTTTTTTTGAACAACTTCATATAAATCGCTGTAACTTTTGATAGAAGACTCAGACAAACATGTTTATGGCTTTATCTTATAGAACTCAATATCCCCGGCAAACAGGTTTTGCAGCCGTTTGAGCTAAGATTTTAAAATTATTCACATAATGAAAACCTATACGTTGTTTCAGGCGAGTTTCCCATTCAAATGCATGTAACAGTGAGAAACGCATTGTCTTGGCGAAATAAAGCGTTTTTGAACAACTTCATATAAATCGCTGTAACTTTTGATAGAAGACTCAGACAAACATGTTTATGGCTTTATCTTATAGAACTCAATATCCCCGTGCTGGGCAAACAGAACAGGTTTTGCAGCCGTTTGAGCTAAGATTTTAAAATTATTCACATAATGAAAACCTATACTTTGTTTCAGGCGAGTTTCCCATTCAAATGCATGTAACAGTGAGAAACGCATTGTCTTGGCGAAATAAAGCGTTTTTGAACAACTTCATATAAATCGCTGTAACTTTTGATAGAAGACTCAGACAAACATGTTTATGGCTTTATCTTATAGAACTCAATATCCCCGTGCTGGGCAAACAGAACAGGTTTTGCAGCCGTTTGAGCTAAGATTTTAAAATTATTCACATAATGAAAACCTATACTTTGTTTCAGGCGAGTTTCCCATTCAAATGCATGTAACAGTGAGAAACGCATTGTCTTGGCGAAATAAAGCGTTTTTGAACAACTTCATATAAATCGCTGTAACTTTTGATAGAAGACTCAGACAAACATGTTTATGGTTTTATCTTATAGAACTCAATATCCCCGTGCTGGGCAAACAGGTTTTGCAGCCGTTTGAGCTAAGATTTTAAAATTATTCACATAATGAAAACCTATACTTTGTTTCAGGCGAGTTTCCCATTCAAATGCATGTAACAGTGAGAAACGCATTGTCTTGGCGAAATAAAGCGTTTTTGAACAACTTCATATAAATCGCTGTAACTTTTGATAGAAGACTCAGACAAACATGTTTATGGTTTTATCTTATAGAACTCAATATCCCCGTGCTTGGGCAAACAGGTTTTGCAGCCGTTTGAGCTAAGATTTTAAAATTATTCACATAATGAAAACCTATACTTTGTTTCAGGCGAGTTTCCCATTCAAATGCATGTAACAGTGAGAAACGCATTGTCTTGGCGAAATAAAGCGTTTTTGAACAACTTCATATAAATCGCTGTAACTTTTGATAGAAGACTCAGACAAACATGTTTATGGCTTTATCTTATAGAACTCAATATCCCCGTGCTGGGCAAACAGGTTTTGCAGCCGTTTGAGCTAAGATTTTAAAATTATTCACATAATGAAAACCTATACTTTGTTTCAGGCGAGTTTCCCATTCAAATGCATGTAACAGTGAGAAACGCATTGTCTTGGCGAAATAAAGTTTTTTTTGAACAACTTCATATAAATCGCTGTAACTTTTGATAGAAGACTCAGACAAACATGTTTATGGCTTTATCTTATAGAACTCAATATCCCCGGCAAACAGGTTTTGCAGCCGTTTGAGCTAAGATTTTAAAATTATTCACATAATGAAAACCTATACTTTGTTTCAGGCGAGTTTCCCATTCAAATGCATGTAACAGTGAGAAACGCATTGTCTTGGCGAAATAAAGCGTTTTTGAACAACTTCATATAAATCGCTGTAACTTTTGATAGAAGACTCAGACAAACATGTTTATGGCTTTATCTTATAGAACTCAATATCCCCGTGCTGGGCAAACAGAACAGGTTTTGCAGCCGTTTGAGCTAAGATTTTAAAATTATTCACATAATGAAAACCTATACTTTGTTTCAGGCGAGTTTCCCATTCAAATGCATGTAACAGTGAGAAACGCATTGTCTTGGCGAAATAAAGCGTTTTTGAACAACTTCATATAAATCGCTGTAACTTTTGATAGAAGACTCAGACAAACATGTTTATGGCTTTATCTTATAGAACTCAATATCCCCGTGCTGGGCAAACAGAACAGGTTTTGCAGCCGTTTGAGCTAAGATTTTAAAATTATTCACATAATGAAAACCTATACTTTGTTTCAGGCGAGTTTCCCATTCAAATGCATGTAACAGTGAGAAACGCATTGTCTTGGCGAAATAAAGCGTTTTTGAACAACTTCATATAAATCGCTGTAACTTTTGATAGAAGACTCAGACAAACATGTTTATGGTTTTATCTTATAGAACTCAATATCCCCGTGCTTGGGCAAACAGGTTTTGCAGCCGTTTGAGCTAAGATTTTAAAATTATTCACATAATGAAAACCTATACTTTGTTTCAGGCGAGTTTCCCATTCAAATGCATGTAACAGTGAGAAACGCATTGTCTTGGCGAAATAAAGCGTTTTTGAACAACTTCATATAAATCGCTGTAACTTTTGATAGAAGACTCAGACAAACATGTTTATGGCTTTATCTTATAGAACTCAATATCCCCGTGCTGGGCAAACAGGTTTTGCAGCCGTTTGAGCTAAGATTTTAAAATTATTCACATAATGAAAACCTATACTTTGTTTCAGGCGAGTTTCCCATTCAAATGCATGTAACAGTGAGAAACGCATTGTCTTGGCGAAATAAAGTTTTTTTTGAACAACTTCATATAAATCGCTGTAACTTTTGATAGAAGACTCAGACAAACATGTTTATGGCTTTATCTTATAGAACTCAATATCCCCGGCAAACAGGTTTTGCAGCCGTTTGAGCTAAGATTTTAAAATTATTCACATAATGAAAACCTATACTTTGTTTCAGGCGAGTTTCCCATTCAAATGCATGTAACAGTGAGAAACGCATTGTCTTGGCGAAATAAAGCGTTTTTGAACAACTTCATATAAATCGCTGTAACTTTTGATAGAAGACTCAGACAAACATGTTTATGGCTTTATCTTATAGAACTCAATATCCCCGTGCTGGGCAAACAGGTTTTGCAGCCGTTTGAGCTAAGATTTTAAAATTATTCACATAATGAAAACCTATACTTTGTTTCAGGCGAGTTTCCCATTCAAATGCATGTAACAGTGAGAAACACACTGTCTTGGCGAAATAAAGCGTTTTTGAACAACTTCATATAAATCGCTGTAACTTTTGATAGAAGACTCAGACAAACATGTTTATGGCTTTATCTTATAGAACTCAATATCCCCGTGCTGGGCAAACAGGTTTTGCAGCCGTTTGAGCTAAGATTTTAAAATTATTCACATAATGAAAACCTATACTTTGTTTCAGGCGAGTTTCCCATTCAAATGCATGTAACAGTGAGAAACGCATTGTCTTGGCGAAATAAAGCGTTTTTGAACAACTTCATATAAATCGCTGTAACTTTTGATAGAAGACTCAGACAAACATGTTTATGGCTTTATCTTATAGAACTCAATATCCCCGTGCTGGGCAAACAGGTTTTGCAGCCGTTTGAGCTAAGATTTTAAAATTATTCACATAATGAAAACCTATACTTTGTTTCAGGCGAGTTTCCCATTCAAATGCATGTAACAGTGAGAAACGCATTGTCTTGGCGAAATAAAGCGTTTTTGAACAACTTCATATAAATCGCTGTAACTTTTGATAGAAGACTCAGACAAACATGTTTATGGCTTTATCTTATAGAACTCAATATCCCCGTGCTGGGCAAACAGGTTTTGCAGCCGTTTGAGCTAAGATTTTAAAATTATTCACATAATGAAAACCTATACTTTGTTTCAGGCGAGTTTCCCATTCAAATGCATGTAACAGTGAGAAACGCATTGTCTTGGCGAAATAAAGCGTTTTTGAACAACTTCATATAAATCGCTGTAACTTTTGATAGAAGACTCAGACAAACATGTTTATGGCTTTATCTTATAGAACTCAATATCCCCGTGCTGGGCAAACAGGTTTTGCAGCCGTTTGAGCTAAGATTTTAAAATTATTCACATAATGAAAACCTATACTTTGTTTCAGGCGAGTTTCCCATTCAAATGCATGTAACAGTGAGAAACGCATTGTCTTGGCGAAATAAAGCGTTTTTGAACAACTTCATATAAATCGCTGTAACTTTTGATAGAAGACTCAGACAAACATATGGCTTTATCTTATAGAACTCAATATCCCCGTGCTGGGCAAACAGGTTTTGCAGCCGTTTGAGCTAAGATTTTAAAATTATTCACATAATGAAAACCTATACTTTGTTTCAGGCGAGTTTCCCATTCAAATGCATGTAACAGTGAGAAACACACTGTCTTGGCGAAATAAAGCGTTTTTGAACAACTTCATATAAATCGCTGTAACTTTTGATAGAAGACTCAGACAAACATGTTTATGGCTTTATCTTATAGAACTCAATATCCCCGTGCTGGGCAAACAGGTTTTGCAGCCGTTTGAGCTAAGATTTTAAAATTATTCACATAATGAAAACCTATACTTTGTTTCAGGCGAGTTTCCCATTCAAATGCATGTAACAGTGAGAAACGCATTGTCTTGGCGAAATAAAGCGTTTTTGAACAACTTCATATAAATCGCTGTAACTTTTGATAGAAGACTCAGACAAACATGTTTATGGCTTTATCTTATAGAACTCAATATCCCCGTGCTGGGCAAACAGGTTTTGCAGCCGTTTGAGCTAAGATTTTAAAATTATTCACATAATGAAAACCTATACTTTGTTTCAGGCGAGTTTCCCATTCAAATGCATGTAACAGTGAGAAACGCATTGTCTTGGCGAAATAAAGCGTTTTTGAACAACTTCATATAAATCGCTGTAACTTTTGATAGAAGACTCAGACAAACATGTTTATGGCTTTATCTTATAGAACTCAATATCCCCGTGCTGGGCAAACAGGTTTTGCAGCCGTTTGAGCTAAGATTTTAAAATTATTCACATAATGAAAACCTATACTTTGTTTCAGGCGAGTTTCCCATTCAAATGCATGTAACAGTGAGAAACGCATTGTCTTGGCGAAATAAAGCGTTTTTGAACAACTTCATATAAATCGCTGTAACTTTTGATAGAAGACTCAGACAAACATGTTTATGGCTTTATCTTATAGAACTCAATATCCCCGTGCTGGGCAAACAGGTTTTGCAGCCGTTTGAGCTAAGATTTTAAAATTATTCACATAATGAAAACCTATACTTTGTTTCAGGCGAGTTTCCCATTCAAATGCATGTAACAGTGAGAAACGCATTGTCTTGGCGAAATAAAGCGTTTTTGAACAACTTCATATAAATCGCTGTAACTTTTGATAGAAGACTCAGACAAACATGTTTATGGCTTTATCTTATAGAACTCAATATCCCCGTGCTGGGCAAACAGGTTTTGCAGCCGTTTGAGCTAAGATTTTAAAATTATTCACATAATGAAAACCTATACTTTGTTTCAGGCGAGTTTCCCATTCAAATGCATGTAACAGTGAGAAACGCATTGTCTTGGCGAAATAAAGCGTTTTTGAACAACTTCATATAAATCGCTGTAACTTTTGATAGAAGACTCAGACAAACATGTTTATGGCTTTATCTTATAGAACTCAATATCCCCGTGCTGGGCAAACAGGTTTTGCAGCCGTTTGAGCTAAGATTTTAAAATTATTCACATAATGAAAACCTATACTTTGTTTCAGGCGAGTTTCCCATTCAAATGCATGTAACAGTGAGAAACGCATTGTCTTGGCGAAATAAAGCGTTTTTGAACAACTTCATATAAATCGCTGTAACTTTTGATAGAAGACTCAGACACACATGTTTATGGCTTTATCTTATAGAACTCAATATCCCCGTGCTGGGCAAACAGGTTTTGCAGCCGTTTGAGCTAAGATTTTAAAATTATTCACATAATGAAAACCTATACTTTGTTTCAGGCGAGTTTCCCATTCAAATGCATGTAACAGTGAGAAACACACTGTCTTGGCGAAATAAAGCGTTTTTGAACAACTTCATATAAATCGCTGTAACTTTTGATAGAAGACTCAGACAAACATGTTTATGGCTTTATCTTATAGAACTCAATATCCCCGTGCTGGGCAAACAGGTTTTGCAGCCGTTTGAGCTAAGATTTTAAAATTATTCACATAATGAAAACCTATACTTTGTTTCAGGCGAGTTTCCCATTCAAATGCATGTAACAGTGAGAAACGCATTGTCTTGGCGAAATAAAGCGTTTTTGAACAACTTCATATAAATCGCTGTAACTTTTGATAGAAGACTCAGACAAACATGTTTATGGCTTTATCTTATAGAACTCAATATCCCCGTGCTGGGCAAACAGGTTTTGCAGCCGTTTGAGCTAAGATTTTAAAATTATTCACATAATGAAAACCTATACTTTGTTTCAGGCGAGTTTCCCATTCAAATGCATGTAACAGTGAGAAACGCATTGTCTTGGCGAAATAAAGCGTTTTTCAACCACTTCATATAAATCGCTGTAACTTTTGATAGAAGACTCAGACAAACATGTTTATGGCTTTATCTTATAGAACTCAATATCCCCGTGCTGGGCAAACAGGTTTTGCAGCCGTTTGAGCTAAGATTTTAAAATTATTCACATAATGAAAACCTATACTTTGTTTCAGGCGAGTTTCCCATTCAAATGCATGTAACAGTGAGAAACACACTGTCTTGGCGAAATAAAGCGTTTTTGAACAACTTCATATAAATCGCTGTAACTTTTGATAGAAGACTCAGACAAACATGTTTATGGCTTTATCTTATAGAACTCAATATCCCCGTGCTGGGCAAACAGGTTTTGCAGCCGTTTGAGCTAAGATTTTAAAATTATTCACATAATGAAAACCTATACTTTGTTTCAGGCGAGTTTCCCATTCAAATGCATGTAACAGTGAGAAACGCATTGTCTTGGCGAAATAAAGCGTTTTTGAACAACTTCATATAAATCGCTGTAACTTTTGATAGAAGACTCAGACAAACATGTTTATGGCTTTATCTTATAGAACTCAATATCCCCGTGCTGGGCAAACAGGTTTTGCAGCCGTTTGAGCTAAGATTTTAAAATTATTCACATAATGAAAACCTATACTTTGTTTCAGGCGAGTTTCCCATTCAAATGCATGTAACAGTGAGAAACGCATTGTCTTGGCGAAATAAAGCGTTTTTGAACAACTTCATATAAATCGCTGTAACTTTTGATAGAAGACTCAGACAAACATGTTTATGGCTTTATCTTATAGAACTCAATATCCCCGTGCTGGGCAAACAGGTTTTGCAGCCGTTTGAGCTAAGATTTTAAAATTATTCACATAATGAAAACCTATACTTTGTTTCAGGCGAGTTTCCCATTCAAATGCATGTAACAGTGAGAAACGCATTGTCTTGGCGAAATAAAGCGTTTTTGAACAACTTCATATAAATCGCTGTAACTTTTGATAGAAGACTCAGACAAACATGTTTATGGCTTTATCTTATAGAACTCAATATCCCCGTGCTGGGCAAACAGGTTTTGCAGCCGTTTGAGCTAAGATTTTAAAATTATTCACATAATGAAAACCTATACTTTGTTTCAGGCGAGTTTCCCATTCAAATGCATGTAACAGTGAGAAACGCATTGTCTTGGCGAAATAAAGCGTTTTTGAACAACTTCATATAAATCGCTGTAACTTTTGATAGAAGACTCAGACAAACATGTTTATGGCTTTATCTTATAGAACTCAATATCCCCGTGCTGGGCAAACAGGTTTTGCAGCCGTTTGAGCTAAGATTTTAAAATTATTCACATAATGAAAACCTATACTTTGTTTCAGGCGAGTTTCCCATTCAAATGCATGTAACAGTGAGAAACGCATTGTCTTGGCGAAATAAAGCGTTTTTCAACCACTTCATATAAATCGCTGTAACTTTTGATAGAAGACTCAGACAAACATGTTTATGGCTTTATCTTATAGAACTCAATATCCCCGTGCTGGGCAAACAGGTTTTGCAGCCGTTTGAGCTAAGATTTTAAAATTATTCACATAATGAAAACCTATACTTTGTTTCAGGCGAGTTTCCCATTCAAATGCATGTAACAGTGAGAAACACACTGTCTTGGCGAAATAAAGCGTTTTTGAACAACTTCATATAAATCGCTGTAACTTTTGATAGAAGACTCAGACAAACATGTTTATGGCTTTATCTTATAGAACTCAATATCCCCGTGCTGGGCAAACAGGTTTTGCAGCCGTTTGAGCTAAGATTTTAAAATTATTCACATAATGAAAACCTATACTTTGTTTCAGGCGAGTTTCCCATTCAAATGCATGTAACAGTGAGAAACGCATTGTCTTGGCGAAATAAAGCGTTTTTGAACAACTTCATATAAATCGCTGTAACTTTTGATAGAAGACTCAGACAAACATGTTTATGGCTTTATCTTATAGAACTCAATATCCCCGTGCTGGGCAAACAGGTTTTGCAGCCGTTTGAGCTAAGATTTTAAAATTATTCACATAATGAAAACCTATACTTTGTTTCAGGCGAGTTTCCCATTCAAATGCATGTAACAGTGAGAAACGCATTGTCTTGGCGAAATAAAGCGTTTTTGAACAACTTCATATAAATCGCTGTAACTTTTGATAGAAGACTCAGACAAACATGTTTATGGCTTTATCTTATAGAACTCAATATCCCCGTGCTGGGCAAACAGGTTTTGCAGCCGTTTGAGCTAAGATTTTAAAATTATTCACATAATGAAAACCTATACTTTGTTTCAGGCGAGTTTCCCATTCAAATGCATGTAACAGTGAGAAACGCATTGTCTTGGCGAAATAAAGCGTTTTTGAACAACTTCATATAAATCGCTGTAACTTTTGATAGAAGACTCAGACAAACATATGGCTTTATCTTATAGAACTCAATATCCCCGTGCTGGGCAAACAGGTTTTGCAGCCGTTTGAGCTAAGATTTTAAAATTATTCACATAATGAAAACCTATACTTTGTTTCAGGCGAGTTTCCCATTCAAATGCATGTAACAGTGAGAAACACACTGTCTTGGCGAAATAAAGCGTTTTTCAACCACTTCATATAAATCGCTGTAACTTTTGATAGAAGACTCAGACAAACATGTTTATGGCTTTATCTTATAGAACTCAATATCCCCGTGCTGGGCAAACAGGTTTTGCAGCCGTTTGAGCTAAGATTTTAAAATTATTCACATAATGAAAACCTATACTTTGTTTCAGGCGAGTTTCCCATTCAAATGCATGTAACAGTGAGAAACGCATTGTCTTGGCGAAATAAAGCGTTTTTGAACAACTTCATATAAATCGCTGTAACTTTTGATAGAAGACTCAGACAAACATGTTTATGGCTTTATCTTATAGAACTCAATATCCCCGTGCTGGGCAAACAGGTTTTGCAGCCGTTTGAGCTAAGATTTTAAAATTATTCACATAATGAAAATCTATACTTTGTTTCAGGCGAGTTTCCCATTCAAATGCATGTAACAGTGAGAAACGCATTGTCTTGGCGAAATAAAGCGTTTTTGAACAACTTCATATAAATCGCTGTAACTTTTGATAGAAGACTCAGACAAACATGTTTATGGCTTTATCTTATAGAACTCAATATCCCCGTGCTGGGCAAACAGGTTTTGCAGCCGTTTGAGCTAAGATTTTAAAATTATTCACATAATGAAAACCTATACTTTGTTTCAGGCGAGTTTCCCATTCAAATGCATGTAACAGTGAGAAACGCATTGTCTTGGCGAAATAAAGCGTTTTTGAACAACTTCATATAAATCGCTGTAACTTTTGATAGAAGACTCAGACAAACATGTTTATGGCTTTATCTTATAGAACTCAATATCCCCGTGCTGGGCAAACAGGTTTTGCAGCCGTTTGAGCTAAGATTTTAAAATTATTCACATAATGAAAACCTATACTTTGTTTCAGGCGAGTTTCCCATTCAAATGCATGTAACAGTGAGAAACATATTGTCTTGGCGAAATAAAGCGTTTTTGAACAACTTCATATAAATCGCTGTAACTTTTGATAGAAGACTCAGACAAACATGTTTATGGCTTTATCTTATAGAACTCAATATCCCCGTGCTGGGCATACAGGTTTTGCAGCCGTTTGAGCTAAGATTTTAAAATTATTCACATAATGAAAACCTATACTTTGTTTCAGGCGAGTTTCCCATTCAAATGCATGTAACAGTGAGAAACGCATTGTCTTGGCGAAATAAAGCGTTTTTGAACAACTTCATATAAATCGCTGTAACTTTTGATAGAAGACTCAGACAAACATGTTTATGGCTTTATCTTATAGAACTCAATATCCCCGTGCTGGGCAAACAGGTTTTGCAGCCGTTTGAGCTAAGATTTTAAAATTATTCACATAATGAAAACCTATACTTTGTTTCAGGCGAGTTTCCCATTCAAATGCATGTAACAGTGAGAAACGCATTGTCTTGGCGAAATAAAGCGTTTTTGAACAACTTCATATAAATCGCTGTAACTTTTGATAGAAGACTCAGACAAACATGTTTATGGCTTTATCTTATAGAACTCAATATCCCCGTGCTGGGCAAACAGGTTTTGCAGCCGTTTGAGCTAAGATTTTAAAATTATTCACATAATGAAAACCTATACTTTGTTTCAGGCGAGTTTCCCATTCAAATGCATGTAACAGTGAGAAACGCATTGTCTTGGCGAAATAAAGCGTTTTTGAACAACTTCATATAAATCGCTGTAACTTTTGATAGAAGACTCAGACAAACATATGGCTTTATCTTATAGAACTCAATATCCCCGTGCTGGGCAAACAGGTTTTGCAGCCGTTTGAGCTAAGATTTTAAAATTATTCACATAATGAAAACCTATACTTTGTTTCAGGCGAGTTTCCCATTCAAATGCATGTAACAGTGAGAAACGCATTGTCTTGGCGAAATAAAGCGTTTTTGAACAACTTCATATAAATCGCTGTAACTTTTGATAGAAGACTCAGACAAACATGTTTATGGCTTTATCTTATAGAACTCAATATCCCCGTGCTGGGCAAACAGGTTTTGCAGCCGTTTGAGCTAAGATTTTAAAATTATTCACATAATGAAAACCTATACTTTGTTTCAGGCGAGTTTCCCATTCAAATGCATGTAACAGTGAGAAACGCATTGTCTTGGCGAAATAAAGCGTTTTTGAACAACTTCATATAAATCGCTGTAACTTTTGATAGAAGACTCAGACAAACATATGGCTTTATCTTATAGAACTCAATATCCCCGTGCTGGGCAAACAGGTTTTGCAGCCGTTTGAGCTAAGATTTTAAAATTATTCACATAATGAAAACCTATACTTTGTTTCAGGCGAGTTTCCCATTCAAATGCATGTAACAGTGAGAAACGCATTGTCTTGGCGAAATAAAGCGTTTTTGAACAACTTCATATAAATCGCTGTAACTTTTGATAGAAGACTCAGACAAACATGTTTATGGCTTTATCTTATAGAACTCAATATCCCCGTGCTGGGCAAACAGGTTTTGCAGCCGTTTGAGCTAAGATTTTAAAATTATTCACATAATGAAAACCTATACTTTGTTTCAGGCGAGTTTCCCATTCAAATGCATGTAACAGTGAGAAACGCATTGTCTTGGCGAAATAAAGCGTTTTTGAACAACTTCATATAAATCGCTGTAACTTTTGATAGAAGACTCAGACAAACATGTTTATGGCTTTATCTTATAGAACTCAATATCCCCGTGCTGGGCAAACAGGTTTTGCAGCCGTTTGAGCTAAGATTTTAAAATTATTCACATAATGAAAACCTATACTTTGTTTCAGGCGAGTTTCCCATTCAAATGCATGTAACAGTGAGAAACGCATTGTCTTGGCGAAATAAAGCGTTTTTGAACAACTTCATATAAATCGCTGTAACTTTTGATAGAAGACTCAGACAAACATGTTTATGGCTTTATCTTATAGAACTCAATATCCCCGTGCTGGGCAAACAGGTTTTGCAGCCGTTTGAGCTAAGATTTTAAAATTATTCACATAATGAAAACCTATACTTTGTTTCAGGCGAGTTTCCCATTCAAATGCATGTAACAGTGAGAAACGCATTGTCTTGGCGAAATAAAGCGTTTTTGAACAACTTCATATAAATCGCTGTAACTTTTGATAGAAGACTCAGACAAACATGTTTATGGCTTTATCTTATAGAACTCAATATCCCCGTGCTGGGCAAACAGGTTTTGCAGCCGTTTGAGCTAAGATTTTAAAATTATTCACATAATGAAAATCTATACTTTGTTTCAGGCGAGTTTCCCATTCAAATGCATGTAACAGTGAGAAACACACTGTCTTGGCGAAATAAAGCGTTTTTCAACCACTTCATATAAATCGCTGTAACTTTTGATAGAAGACTCAGACAAACATGTTTATGGCTTTATCTTATAGAACTCAATATCCCCGTGCTGGGCAAACAGGTTTTGCAGCCGTTTGAGCTAAGATTTTAAAATTATTCACATAATGAAAACCTATACTTTGTTTCAGGCGAGTTTCCCATTCAAATGCATGTAACAGTGAGAAACGCATTGTCTTGGCGAAATAAAGCGTTTTTGAACAACTTCATATAAATCGCTGTAACTTTTGATAGAAGACTCAGACAAACATGTTTATGGCTTTATCTTATAGAACTCAATATCCCCGTGCTGGGCAAACAGGTTTTGCAGCCGTTTGAGCTAAGATTTTAAAATTATTCACATAATGAAAACCTATACTTTGTTTCAGGCGAGTTTCCCATTCAAATGCATGTAACAGTGAGAAACGCATTGTCTTGGCGAAATAAAGCGTTTTTGAACAACTTCATATAAATCGCTGTAACTTTTGATAGAAGACTCAGACAAACATATGGCTTTATCTTATAGAACTCAATATCCCCGTGCTGGGCAAACAGGTTTTGCAGCCGTTTGAGCTAAGATTTTAAAATTATTCACATAATGAAAACCTATACTTTGTTTCAGGCGAGTTTCCCATTCAAATGCATGTAACAGTGAGAAACGCATTGTCTTGGCGAAATAAAGCGTTTTTCAACCACTTCATATAAATCGCTGTAACTTTTGATAGAAGACTCAGACAAACATGTTTATGGCTTTATCTTATAGAACTCAATATCCCCGTGCTGGGCAAACAGGTTTTGCAGCCGTTTGAGCTAAGATTTTAAAATTATTCACATAATGAAAACCTATACTTTGTTTCAGGCGAGTTTCCCATTCAAATGCATGTAACAGTGAGAAACGCATTGTCTTGGCGAAATAAAGCGTTTTTGAACAACTTCATATAAATCGCTGTAACTTTTGATAGAAGACTCAGACAAACATGTTTATGGCTTTATCTTATAGAACTCAATATCCCCGTGCTGGGCAAACAGGTTTTGCAGCCGTTTGAGCTAAGATTTTAAAATTATTCACATAATGAAAACCTATACTTTGTTTCAGGCGAGTTTCCCATTCAAATGCATGTAACAGTGAGAAACGCATTGTCTTGGCGAAATAAAGCGTTTTTGAACAACTTCATATAAATCGCTGTAACTTTTGATAGAAGACTCAGACAAACATGTTTATGGCTTTATCTTATAGAACTCAATATCCCCGTGCTGGGCAAACAGGTTTTGCAGCCGTTTGAGCTAAGATTTTAAAATTATTCACATAATGAAAACCTATACTTTGTTTCAGGCGAGTTTCCCATTCAAATGCATGTAACAGTGAGAAACGCATTGTCTTGGCGAAATAAAGCGTTTTTGAACAACTTCATATAAATCGCTGTAACTTTTGATAGAAGACTCAGACAAACATGTTTATGGCTTTATCTTATAGAACTCAATATCCCCGTGCTGGGCAAACAGGTTTTGCAGCCGTTTGAGCTAAGATTTTAAAATTATTCACATAATGAAAACCTATACTTTGTTTCAGGCGAGTTTCCCATTCAAATGCATGTAACAGTGAGAAACGCATTGTCTTGGCGAAATAAAGCGTTTTTGAACAACTTCATATAAATCGCTGTAACTTTTGATAGAAGACTCAGACAAACATGTTTATGGCTTTATCTTATAGAACTCAATATCCCCGTGCTGGGCAAACAGGTTTTGCAGCCGTTTGAGCTAAGATTTTAAAATTATTCACATAATGAAAACCTATACTTTGTTTCAGGCGAGTTTCCCATTCAAATGCATGTAACAGTGAGAAACGCATTGTCTTGGCGAAATAAAGCGTTTTTGAACAACTTCATATAAATCGCTGTAACTTTTGATAGAAGACTCAGACAAACATGTTTATGGCTTTATCTTATAGAACTCAATATCCCCGTGCTGGGCAAACAGGTTTTGCAGCCGTTTGAGCTAAGATTTTAAAATTATTCACATAATGAAAATCTATACTTTGTTTCAGGCGAGTTTCCCATTCAAATGCATGTAACAGTGAGAAACACACTGTCTTGGCGAAATAAAGCGTTTTTCAACCACTTCATATAAATCGCTGTAACTTTTGATAGAAGACTCAGACAAACATGTTTATGGCTTTATCTTATAGAACTCAATATCCCCGTGCTGGGCAAACAGGTTTTGCAGCCGTTTGAGCTAAGATTTTAAAATTATTCACATAATGAAAACCTATACTTTGTTTCAGGCGAGTTTCCCATTCAAATGCATGTAACAGTGAGAAACGCATTGTCTTGGCGAAATAAAGCGTTTTTGAACAACTTCATATAAATCGCTGTAACTTTTGATAGAAGACTCAGACAAACATGTTTATGGCTTTATCTTATAGAACTCAATATCCCCGTGCTGGGCAAACAGGTTTTGCAGCCGTTTGAGCTAAGATTTTAAAATTATTCACATAATGAAAACCTATACTTTGTTTCAGGCGAGTTTCCCATTCAAATGCATGTAACAGTGAGAAACGCATTGTCTTGGCGAAATAAAGCGTTTTTGAACAACTTCATATAAATCGCTGTAACTTTTGATAGAAGACTCAGACAAACATATGGCTTTATCTTATAGAACTCAATATCCCCGTGCTGGGCAAACAGGTTTTGCAGCCGTTTGAGCTAAGATTTTAAAATTATTCACATAATGAAAACCTATACTTTGTTTCAGGCGAGTTTCCCATTCAAATGCATGTAACAGTGAGAAACGCATTGTCTTGGCGAAATAAAGCGTTTTTGAACAACTTCATATAAATCGCTGTAACTTTTGATAGAAGACTCAGACAAACATGTTTATGGCTTTATCTTATAGAACTCAATATCCCCGTGCTGGGCAAACAGGTTTTGCAGCCGTTTGAGCTAAGATTTTAAAATTATTCACATAATGAAAACCTATACTTTGTTTCAGGCGAGTTTCCCATTCAAATGCATGTAACAGTGAGAAACGCATTGTCTTGGCGAAATAAAGCGTTTTTGAACAACTTCATATAAATCGCTGTAACTTTTGATAGAAGACTCAGACAAACATGTTTATGGCTTTATCTTATAGAACTCAATATCCCCGTGCTGGGCAAACAGGTTTTGCAGCCGTTTGAGCTAAGATTTTAAAATTATTCACATAATGAAAACCTATACTTTGTTTCAGGCGAGTTTCCCATTCAAATGCATGTAACAGTGAGAAACGCATTGTCTTGGCGAAATAAAGCGTTTTTGAACAACTTCATATAAATCGCTGTAACTTTTGATAGAAGACTCAGACAAACATATGGCTTTATCTTATAGAACTCAATATCCCCGTGCTGGGCAAACAGGTTTTGCAGCCGTTTGAGCTAAGATTTTAAAATTATTCACATAATGAAAACCTATACTTTGTTTCAGGCGAGTTTCCCATTCAAATGCATGTAACAGTGAGAAACGCATTGTCTTGGCGAAATAAAGCGTTTTTGAACAACTTCATATAAATCGCTGTAACTTTTGATAGAAGACTCAGACAAACATGTTTATGGCTTTATCTTATAGAACTCAATATCCCCGTGCTGGGCAAACAGGTTTTGCAGCCGTTTGAGCTAAGATTTTAAAATTATTCACATAATGAAAACCTATACTTTGTTTCAGGCGAGTTTCCCATTCAAATGCATGTAACAGTGAGAAACGCATTGTCTTGGCGAAATAAAGCGTTTTTGAACAACTTCATATAAATCGCTGTAACTTTTGATAGAAGACTCAGACAAACATATGGCTTTATCTTATAGAACTCAATATCCCCGTGCTGGGCAAACAGGTTTTGCAGCCGTTTGAGCTAAGATTTTAAAATTATTCACATAATGAAAACCTATACTTTGTTTCAGGCGAGTTTCCCATTCAAATGCATGTAACAGTGAGAAACGCATTGTCTTGGCGAAATAAAGCGTTTTTGAACAACTTCATATAAATCGCTGTAACTTTTGATAGAAGACTCAGACAAACATGTTTATGGCTTTATCTTATAGAACTCAATATCCCCGTGCTGGGCAAACAGGTTTTGCAGCCGTTTGAGCTAAGATTTTAAAATTATTCACATAATGAAAACCTATACTTTGTTTCAGGCGAGTTTCCCATTCAAATGCATGTAACAGTGAGAAACGCATTGTCTTGGCGAAATAAAGCGTTTTTGAACAACTTCATATAAATCGCTGTAACTTTTGATAGAAGACTCAGACAAACATGTTTATGGCTTTATCTTATAGAACTCAATATCCCCGTGCTGGGCAAACAGGTTTTGCAGCCGTTTGAGCTAAGATTTTAAAATTATTCACATAATGAAAACCTATACTTTGTTTCAGGCGAGTTTCCCATTCAAATGCATGTAACAGTGAGAAACGCATTGTCTTGGCGAAATAAAGCGTTTTTGAACAACTTCATATAAATCGCTGTAACTTTTGATAGAAGACTCAGACAAACATATGGCTTTATCTTATAGAACTCAATATCCCCGTGCTGGGCAAACAGGTTTTGCAGCCGTTTGAGCTAAGATTTTAAAATTATTCACATAATGAAAACCTATACTTTGTTTCAGGCGAGTTTCCCATTCAAATGCATGTAACAGTGAGAAACGCATTGTCTTGGCGAAATAAAGCGTTTTTGAACAACTTCATATAAATCGCTGTAACTTTTGATAGAAGACTCAGACAAACATATGGCTTTATCTTATAGAACTCAATATCCCCGTGCTGGGCAAACAGGTTTTGCAGCCGTTTGAGCTAAGATTTTAAAATTATTCACATAATGAAAACCTATACTTTGTTTCAGGCGAGTTTCCCATTCAAATGCATGTAACAGTGAGAAACGCATTGTCTTGGCGAAATAAAGCGTTTTTGAACAACTTCATATAAATCGCTGTAACTTTTGATAGAAGACTCAGACAAACATGTTTATGGCTTTATCTTATAGAACTCAATATCCCCGTGCTGGGCAAACAGGTTTTGCAGCCGTTTGAGCTAAGATTTTAAAATTATTCACATAATGAAAACCTATACTTTGTTTCAGGCGAGTTTCCCATTCAAATGCATGTAACAGTGAGAAACGCATTGTCTTGGCGAAATAAAGCGTTTTTGAACAACTTCATATAAATCGCTGTAACTTTTGATAGAAGACTCAGACAAACATGTTTATGGCTTTATCTTATAGAACTCAATATCCCCGTGCTGGGCAAACAGGTTTTGCAGCCGTTTGAGCTAAGATTTTAAAATTATTCACATAATGAAAACCTATACTTTGTTTCAGGCGAGTTTCCCATTCAAATGCATGTAACAGTGAGAAACGCATTGTCTTGGCGAAATAAAGCGTTTTTGAACAACTTCATATAAATCGCTGTAACTTTTGATAGAAGACTCAGACAAACATGTTTATGGCTTTATCTTATAGAACTCAATATCCCCGTGCTGGGCAAACAGGTTTTGCAGCCGTTTGAGCTAAGATTTTAAAATTATTCACATAATGAAAACCTATACTTTGTTTCAGGCGAGTTTCCCATTCAAATGCATGTAACAGTGAGAAACGCATTGTCTTGGCGAAATAAAGCGTTTTTGAACAACTTCATATAAATCGCTGTAACTTTTGATAGAAGACTCAGACAAACATGTTTATGGCTTTATCTTATAGAACTCAATATCCCCGTGCTGGGCAAACAGGTTTTGCAGCCGTTTGAGCTAAGATTTTAAAATTATTCACATAATGAAAACCTATACTTTGTTTCAGGCGAGTTTCCCATTCAAATGCATGTAACAGTGAGAAACGCATTGTCTTGGCGAAATAAAGCGTTTTTGAACAACTTCATATAAATCGCTGTAACTTTTGATAGAAGACTCAGACAAACATGTTTATGGCTTTATCTTATAGAACTCAATATCCCCGTGCTGGGCAAACAGGTTTTGCAGCCGTTTGAGCTAAGATTTTAAAATTATTCACATAATGAAAATCTATACTTTGTTTCAGGCGAGTTTCCCATTCAAATGCATGTAACAGTGAGAAACACACTGTCTTGGCGAAATAAAGCGTTTTTCAACCACTTCATATAAATCGCTGTAACTTTTGATAGAAGACTCAGACAAACATGTTTATGGCTTTATCTTATAGAACTCAATATCCCCGTGCTGGGCAAACAGGTTTTGCAGCCGTTTGAGCTAAGATTTTAAAATTATTCACATAATGAAAACCTATACTTTGTTTCAGGCGAGTTTCCCATTCAAATGCATGTAACAGTGAGAAACGCATTGTCTTGGCGAAATAAAGCGTTTTTGAACAACTTCATATAAATCGCTGTAACTTTTGATAGAAGACTCAGACAAACATGTTTATGGCTTTATCTTATAGAACTCAATATCCCCGTGCTGGGCAAACAGGTTTTGCAGCCGTTTGAGCTAAGATTTTAAAATTATTCACATAATGAAAACCTATACTTTGTTTCAGGCGAGTTTCCCATTCAAATGCATGTAACAGTGAGAAACGCATTGTCTTGGCGAAATAAAGCGTTTTTGAACAACTTCATATAAATCGCTGTAACTTTTGATAGAAGACTCAGACAAACATATGGCTTTATCTTATAGAACTCAATATCCCCGTGCTGGGCAAACAGGTTTTGCAGCCGTTTGAGCTAAGATTTTAAAATTATTCACATAATGAAAACCTATACTTTGTTTCAGGCGAGTTTCCCATTCAAATGCATGTAACAGTGAGAAACGCATTGTCTTGGCGAAATAAAGCGTTTTTGAACAACTTCATATAAATCGCTGTAACTTTTGATAGAAGACTCAGACAAACATGTTTATGGCTTTATCTTATAGAACTCAATATCCCCGTGCTGGGCAAACAGGTTTTGCAGCCGTTTGAGCTAAGATTTTAAAATTATTCACATAATGAAAACCTATACTTTGTTTCAGGCGAGTTTCCCATTCAAATGCATGTAACAGTGAGAAACGCATTGTCTTGGCGAAATAAAGCGTTTTTGAACAACTTCATATAAATCGCTGTAACTTTTGATAGAAGACTCAGACAAACATGTTTATGGCTTTATCTTATAGAACTCAATATCCCCGTGCTGGGCAAACAGGTTTTGCAGCCGTTTGAGCTAAGATTTTAAAATTATTCACATAATGAAAACCTATACTTTGTTTCAGGCGAGTTTCCCATTCAAATGCATGTAACAGTGAGAAACGCATTGTCTTGGCGAAATAAAGCGTTTTTGAACAACTTCATATAAATCGCTGTAACTTTTGATAGAAGACTCAGACAAACATATGGCTTTATCTTATAGAACTCAATATCCCCGTGCTGGGCAAACAGGTTTTGCAGCCGTTTGAGCTAAGATTTTAAAATTATTCACATAATGAAAACCTATACTTTGTTTCAGGCGAGTTTCCCATTCAAATGCATGTAACAGTGAGAAACGCATTGTCTTGGCGAAATAAAGCGTTTTTGAACAACTTCATATAAATCGCTGTAACTTTTGATAGAAGACTCAGACAAACATGTTTATGGCTTTATCTTATAGAACTCAATATCCCCGTGCTGGGCAAACAGGTTTTGCAGCCGTTTGAGCTAAGATTTTAAAATTATTCACATAATGAAAACCTATACTTTGTTTCAGGCGAGTTTCCCATTCAAATGCATGTAACAGTGAGAAACGCATTGTCTTGGCGAAATAAAGCGTTTTTGAACAACTTCATATAAATCGCTGTAACTTTTGATAGAAGACTCAGACAAACATATGGCTTTATCTTATAGAACTCAATATCCCCGTGCTGGGCAAACAGGTTTTGCAGCCGTTTGAGCTAAGATTTTAAAATTATTCACATAATGAAAACCTATACTTTGTTTCAGGCGAGTTTCCCATTCAAATGCATGTAACAGTGAGAAACGCATTGTCTTGGCGAAATAAAGCGTTTTTGAACAACTTCATATAAATCGCTGTAACTTTTGATAGAAGACTCAGACAAACATGTTTATGGCTTTATCTTATAGAACTCAATATCCCCGTGCTGGGCAAACAGGTTTTGCAGCCGTTTGAGCTAAGATTTTAAAATTATTCACATAATGAAAACCTATACTTTGTTTCAGGCGAGTTTCCCATTCAAATGCATGTAACAGTGAGAAACGCATTGTCTTGGCGAAATAAAGCGTTTTTGAACAACTTCATATAAATCGCTGTAACTTTTGATAGAAGACTCAGACAAACATGTTTATGGCTTTATCTTATAGAACTCAATATCCCCGTGCTGGGCAAACAGGTTTTGCAGCCGTTTGAGCTAAGATTTTAAAATTATTCACATAATGAAAACCTATACTTTGTTTCAGGCGAGTTTCCCATTCAAATGCATGTAACAGTGAGAAACGCATTGTCTTGGCGAAATAAAGCGTTTTTGAACAACTTCATATAAATCGCTGTAACTTTTGATAGAAGACTCAGACAAACATATGGCTTTATCTTATAGAACTCAATATCCCCGTGCTGGGCAAACAGGTTTTGCAGCCGTTTGAGCTAAGATTTTAAAATTATTCACATAATGAAAACCTATACTTTGTTTCAGGCGAGTTTCCCATTCAAATGCATGTAACAGTGAGAAACGCATTGTCTTGGCGAAATAAAGCGTTTTTGAACAACTTCATATAAATCGCTGTAACTTTTGATAGAAGACTCAGACAAACATGTTTATGGCTTTATCTTATAGAACTCAATATCCCCGTGCTGGGCAAACAGGTTTTGCAGCCGTTTGAGCTAAGATTTTAAAATTATTCACATAATGAAAACCTATACTTTGTTTCAGGCGAGTTTCCCATTCAAATGCATGTAACAGTGAGAAACGCATTGTCTTGGCGAAATAAAGCGTTTTTGAACAACTTCATATAAATCGCTGTAACTTTTGATAGAAGACTCAGACAAACATGTTTATGGCTTTATCTTATAGAACTCAATATCCCCGTGCTGGGCAAACAGGTTTTGCAGCCGTTTGAGCTAAGATTTTAAAATTATTCACATAATGAAAACCTATACTTTGTTTCAGGCGAGTTTCCCATTCAAATGCATGTAACAGTGAGAAACGCATTGTCTTGGCGAAATAAAGCGTTTTTGAACAACTTCATATAAATCGCTGTAACTTTTGATAGAAGACTCAGACAAACATGTTTATGGCTTTATCTTATAGAACTCAATATCCCCGTGCTGGGCAAACAGGTTTTGCAGCCGTTTGAGCTAAGATTTTAAAATTATTCACATAATGAAAACCTATACTTTGTTTCAGGCGAGTTTCCCATTCAAATGCATGTAACAGTGAGAAACGCATTGTCTTGGCGAAATAAAGCGTTTTTGAACAACTTCATATAAATCGCTGTAACTTTTGATAGAAGACTCAGACAAACATGTTTATGGCTTTATCTTATAGAACTCAATATCCCCGTGCTGGGCAAACAGGTTTTGCAGCCGTTTGAGCTAAGATTTTAAAATTATTCACATAATGAAAACCTATACTTTGTTTCAGGCGAGTTTCCCATTCAAATGCATGTAACAGTGAGAAACGCATTGTCTTGGCGAAATAAAGCGTTTTTGAACAACTTCATATAAATCGCTGTAACTTTTGATAGAAGACTCAGACAAACATGTTTATGGCTTTATCTTATAGAACTCAATATCCCCGTGCTGGGCAAACAGGTTTTGCAGCCGTTTGAGCTAAGATTTTAAAATTATTCACATAATGAAAACCTATACTTTGTTTCAGGCGAGTTTCCCATTCAAATGCATGTAACAGTGAGAAACGCATTGTCTTGGCGAAATAAAGCGTTTTTGAACAACTTCATATAAATCGCTGTAACTTTTGATAGAAGACTCAGACAAACATGTTTATGGCTTTATCTTATAGAACTCAATATCCCCGTGCTGGGCAAACAGGTTTTGCAGCCGTTTGAGCTAAGATTTTAAAATTATTCACATAATGAAAACCTATACTTTGTTTCAGGCGAGTTTCCCATTCAAATGCATGTAACAGTGAGAAACGCATTGTCTTGGCGAAATAAAGCGTTTTTGAACAACTTCATATAAATCGCTGTAACTTTTGATAGAAGACTCAGACAAACATGTTTATGGCTTTATCTTATAGAACTCAATATCCCCGTGCTGGGCAAACAGGTTTTGCAGCCGTTTGAGCTAAGATTTTAAAATTATTCACATAATGAAAACCTATACTTTGTTTCAGGCGAGTTTCCCATTCAAATGCATGTAACAGTGAGAAACGCATTGTCTTGGCGAAATAAAGCGTTTTTGAACAACTTCATATAAATCGCTGTAACTTTTGATAGAAGACTCAGACAAACATGTTTATGGCTTTATCTTATAGAACTCAATATCCCCGTGCTGGGCAAACAGGTTTTGCAGCCGTTTGAGCTAAGATTTTAAAATTATTCACATAATGAAAACCTATACTTTGTTTCAGGCGAGTTTCCCATTCAAATGCATGTAACAGTGAGAAACGCATTGTCTTGGCGAAATAAAGCGTTTTTGAACAACTTCATATAAATCGCTGTAACTTTTGATAGAAGACTCAGACAAACATGTTTATGGCTTTATCTTATAGAACTCAATATCCCCGTGCTGGGCAAACAGGTTTTGCAGCCGTTTGAGCTAAGATTTTAAAATTATTCACATAATGAAAACCTATACTTTGTTTCAGGCGAGTTTCCCATTCAAATGCATGTAACAGTGAGAAACGCATTGTCTTGGCGAAATAAAGCGTTTTTGAACAACTTCATATAAATCGCTGTAACTTTTGATAGAAGACTCAGACAAACATGTTTATGGCTTTATCTTATAGAACTCAATATCCCCGTGCTGGGCAAACAGGTTTTGCAGCCGTTTGAGCTAAGATTTTAAAATTATTCACATAATGAAAACCTATACTTTGTTTCAGGCGAGTTTCCCATTCAAATGCATGTAACAGTGAGAAACGCATTGTCTTGGCGAAATAAAGCGTTTTTGAACAACTTCATATAAATCGCTGTAACTTTTGATAGAAGACTCAGACAAACATGTTTATGGCTTTATCTTATAGAACTCAATATCCCCGTGCTGGGCAAACAGGTTTTGCAGCCGTTTGAGCTAAGATTTTAAAATTATTCACATAATGAAAACCTATACTTTGTTTCAGGCGAGTTTCCCATTCAAATGCATGTAACAGTGAGAAACGCATTGTCTTGGCGAAATAAAGCGTTTTTGAACAACTTCATATAAATCGCTGTAACTTTTGATAGAAGACTCAGACAAACATATGGCTTTATCTTATAGAACTCAATATCCCCGTGCTGGGCAAACAGGTTTTGCAGCCGTTTGAGCTAAGATTTTAAAATTATTCACATAATGAAAACCTATACTTTGTTTCAGGCGAGTTTCCCATTCAAATGCATGTAACAGTGAGAAACGCATTGTCTTGGCGAAATAAAGCGTTTTTGAACAACTTCATATAAATCGCTGTAACTTTTGATAGAAGACTCAGACAAACATGTTTATGGCTTTATCTTATAGAACTCAATATCCCCGTGCTGGGCAAACAGGTTTTGCAGCCGTTTGAGCTAAGATTTTAAAATTATTCACATAATGAAAACCTATACTTTGTTTCAGGCGAGTTTCCCATTCAAATGCATGTAACAGTGAGAAACGCATTGTCTTGGCGAAATAAAGCGTTTTTGAACAACTTCATATAAATCGCTGTAACTTTTGATAGAAGACTCAGACAAACATATGGCTTTATCTTATAGAACTCAATATCCCCGTGCTGGGCAAACAGGTTTTGCAGCCGTTTGAGCTAAGATTTTAAAATTATTCACATAATGAAAACCTATACTTTGTTTCAGGCGAGTTTCCCATTCAAATGCATGTAACAGTGAGAAACGCATTGTCTTGGCGAAATAAAGCGTTTTTGAACAACTTCATATAAATCGCTGTAACTTTTGATAGAAGACTCAGACAAACATGTTTATGGCTTTATCTTATAGAACTCAATATCCCCGTGCTGGGCAAACAGGTTTTGCAGCCGTTTGAGCTAAGATTTTAAAATTATTCACATAATGAAAACCTATACTTTGTTTCAGGCGAGTTTCCCATTCAAATGCATGTAACAGTGAGAAACGCATTGTCTTGGCGAAATAAAGCGTTTTTGAACAACTTCATATAAATCGCTGTAACTTTTGATAGAAGACTCAGACAAACATGTTTATGGCTTTATCTTATAGAACTCAATATCCCCGTGCTGGGCAAACAGGTTTTGCAGCCGTTTGAGCTAAGATTTTAAAATTATTCACATAATGAAAACCTATACTTTGTTTCAGGCGAGTTTCCCATTCAAATGCATGTAACAGTGAGAAACGCATTGTCTTGGCGAAATAAAGCGTTTTTGAACAACTTCATATAAATCGCTGTAACTTTTGATAGAAGACTCAGACAAACATGTTTATGGCTTTATCTTATAGAACTCAATATCCCCGTGCTGGGCAAACAGGTTTTGCAGCCGTTTGAGCTAAGATTTTAAAATTATTCACATAATGAAAACCTATACTTTGTTTCAGGCGAGTTTCCCATTCAAATGCATGTAACAGTGAGAAACGCATTGTCTTGGCGAAATAAAGCGTTTTTGAACAACTTCATATAAATCGCTGTAACTTTTGATAGAAGACTCAGACAAACATATGGCTTTATCTTATAGAACTCAATATCCCCGTGCTGGGCAAACAGGTTTTGCAGCCGTTTGAGCTAAGATTTTAAAATTATTCACATAATGAAAACCTATACTTTGTTTCAGGCGAGTTTCCCATTCAAATGCATGTAACAGTGAGAAACGCATTGTCTTGGCGAAATAAAGCGTTTTTGAACAACTTCATATAAATCGCTGTAACTTTTGATAGAAGACTCAGACAAACATGTTTATGGCTTTATCTTATAGAACTCAATATCCCCGTGCTGGGCAAACAGGTTTTGCAGCCGTTTGAGCTAAGATTTTAAAATTATTCACATAATGAAAACCTATACTTTGTTTCAGGCGAGTTTCCCATTCAAATGCATGTAACAGTGAGAAACGCATTGTCTTGGCGAAATAAAGCGTTTTTGAACAACTTCATATAAATCGCTGTAACTTTTGATAGAAGACTCAGACAAACATGTTTATGGCTTTATCTTATAGAACTCAATATCCCCGTGCTGGGCAAACAGGTTTTGCAGCCGTTTGAGCTAAGATTTTAAAATTATTCACATAATGAAAACCTATACTTTGTTTCAGGCGAGTTTCCCATTCAAATGCATGTAACAGTGAGAAACGCATTGTCTTGGCGAAATAAAGCGTTTTTGAACAACTTCATATAAATCGCTGTAACTTTTGATAGAAGACTCAGACAAACATATGGCTTTATCTTATAGAACTCAATATCCCCGTGCTGGGCAAACAGGTTTTGCAGCCGTTTGAGCTAAGATTTTAAAATTATTCACATAATGAAAACCTATACTTTGTTTCAGGCGAGTTTCCCATTCAAATGCATGTAACAGTGAGAAACGCATTGTCTTGGCGAAATAAAGCGTTTTTGAACAACTTCATATAAATCGCTGTAACTTTTGATAGAAGACTCAGACAAACATGTTTATGGCTTTATCTTATAGAACTCAATATCCCCGTGCTGGGCAAACAGGTTTTGCAGCCGTTTGAGCTAAGATTTTAAAATTATTCACATAATGAAAACCTATACTTTGTTTCAGGCGAGTTTCCCATTCAAATGCATGTAACAGTGAGAAACGCATTGTCTTGGCGAAATAAAGCGTTTTTGAACAACTTCATATAAATCGCTGTAACTTTTGATAGAAGACTCAGACAAACATGTTTATGGCTTTATCTTATAGAACTCAATATCCCCGTGCTGGGCAAACAGGTTTTGCAGCCGTTTGAGCTAAGATTTTAAAATTATTCACATAATGAAAACCTATACTTTGTTTCAGGCGAGTTTCCCATTCAAATGCATGTAACAGTGAGAAACGCATTGTCTTGGCGAAATAAAGCGTTTTTGAACAACTTCATATAAATCGCTGTAACTTTTGATAGAAGACTCAGACAAACATATGGCTTTATCTTATAGAACTCAATATCCCCGTGCTGGGCAAACAGGTTTTGCAGCCGTTTGAGCTAAGATTTTAAAATTATTCACATAATGAAAACCTATACTTTGTTTCAGGCGAGTTTCCCATTCAAATGCATGTAACAGTGAGAAACGCATTGTCTTGGCGAAATAAAGCGTTTTTGAACAACTTCATATAAATCGCTGTAACTTTTGATAGAAGACTCAGACAAACATGTTTATGGCTTTATCTTATAGAACTCAATATCCCCGTGCTGGGCAAACAGGTTTTGCAGCCGTTTGAGCTAAGATTTTAAAATTATTCACATAATGAAAACCTATACTTTGTTTCAGGCGAGTTTCCCATTCAAATGCATGTAACAGTGAGAAACGCATTGTCTTGGCGAAATAAAGCGTTTTTGAACAACTTCATATAAATCGCTGTAACTTTTGATAGAAGACTCAGACAAACATGTTTATGGCTTTATCTTATAGAACTCAATATCCCCGTGCTGGGCAAACAGGTTTTGCAGCCGTTTGAGCTAAGATTTTAAAATTATTCACATAATGAAAACCTATACTTTGTTTCAGGCGAGTTTCCCATTCAAATGCATGTAACAGTGAGAAACGCATTGTCTTGGCGAAATAAAGCGTTTTTGAACAACTTCATATAAATCGCTGTAACTTTTGATAGAAGACTCAGACAAACATGTTTATGGCTTTATCTTATAGAACTCAATATCCCCGTGCTGGGCAAACAGGTTTTGCAGCCGTTTGAGCTAAGATTTTAAAATTATTCACATAATGAAAACCTATACTTTGTTTCAGGCGAGTTTCCCATTCAAATGCATGTAACAGTGAGAAACGCATTGTCTTGGCGAAATAAAGCGTTTTTGAACAACTTCATATAAATCGCTGTAACTTTTGATAGAAGACTCAGACAAACATGTTTATGGCTTTATCTTATAGAACTCAATATCCCCGTGCTGGGCAAACAGGTTTTGCAGCCGTTTGAGCTAAGATTTTAAAATTATTCACATAATGAAAACCTATACTTTGTTTCAGGCGAGTTTCCCATTCAAATGCATGTAACAGTGAGAAACGCATTGTCTTGGCGAAATAAAGCGTTTTTGAACAACTTCATATAAATCGCTGTAACTTTTGATAGAAGACTCAGACAAACATATGGCTTTATCTTATAGAACTCAATATCCCCGTGCTGGGCAAACAGGTTTTGCAGCCGTTTGAGCTAAGATTTTAAAATTATTCACATAATGAAAACCTATACTTTGTTTCAGGCGAGTTTCCCATTCAAATGCATGTAACAGTGAGAAACGCATTGTCTTGGCGAAATAAAGCGTTTTTGAACAACTTCATATAAATCGCTGTAACTTTTGATAGAAGACTCAGACAAACATGTTTATGGCTTTATCTTATAGAACTCAATATCCCCGTGCTGGGCAAACAGGTTTTGCAGCCGTTTGAGCTAAGATTTTAAAATTATTCACATAATGAAAACCTATACTTTGTTTCAGGCGAGTTTCCCATTCAAATGCATGTAACAGTGAGAAACGCATTGTCTTGGCGAAATAAAGCGTTTTTGAACAACTTCATATAAATCGCTGTAACTTTTGATAGAAGACTCAGACAAACATGTTTATGGCTTTATCTTATAGAACTCAATATCCCCGTGCTGGGCAAACAGGTTTTGCAGCCGTTTGAGCTAAGATTTTAAAATTATTCACATAATGAAAACCTATACTTTGTTTCAGGCGAGTTTCCCATTCAAATGCATGTAACAGTGAGAAACGCATTGTCTTGGCGAAATAAAGCGTTTTTGAACAACTTCATATAAATCGCTGTAACTTTTGATAGAAGACTCAGACAAACATATGGCTTTATCTTATAGAACTCAATATCCCCGTGCTGGGCAAACAGGTTTTGCAGCCGTTTGAGCTAAGATTTTAAAATTATTCACATAATGAAAACCTATACTTTGTTTCAGGCGAGTTTCCCATTCAAATGCATGTAACAGTGAGAAACGCATTGTCTTGGCGAAATAAAGCGTTTTTGAACAACTTCATATAAATCGCTGTAACTTTTGATAGAAGACTCAGACAAACATGTTTATGGCTTTATCTTATAGAACTCAATATCCCCGTGCTGGGCAAACAGGTTTTGCAGCCGTTTGAGCTAAGATTTTAAAATTATTCACATAATGAAAACCTATACTTTGTTTCAGGCGAGTTTCCCATTCAAATGCATGTAACAGTGAGAAACGCATTGTCTTGGCGAAATAAAGCGTTTTTGAACAACTTCATATAAATCGCTGTAACTTTTGATAGAAGACTCAGACAAACATGTTTATGGCTTTATCTTATAGAACTCAATATCCCCGTGCTGGGCAAACAGGTTTTGCAGCCGTTTGAGCTAAGATTTTAAAATTATTCACATAATGAAAACCTATACTTTGTTTCAGGCGAGTTTCCCATTCAAATGCATGTAACAGTGAGAAACGCATTGTCTTGGCGAAATAAAGCGTTTTTGAACAACTTCATATAAATCGCTGTAACTTTTGATAGAAGAC
Source organism: Aulonocara stuartgranti (assembly GCF_965226115.1). Taxonomy (NCBI): domain Eukaryota; kingdom Metazoa; phylum Chordata; class Actinopteri; order Cichliformes; family Cichlidae; genus Aulonocara; species Aulonocara stuartgranti. Next base: position 28,234,532 of record NC_138959.1, read on the forward strand.
TCAGACAAACATGTTTATGGCTTTATCTTATAGAACTCAATATCCCCGTGCTGGGCAAACAGGTTTTGCAGCCGTTTGAGCTAAGATTTTAAAATTATTCACATAATGAAAACCTATACTTTGTTTCAGGCGAGTTTCCCATTCAAATGCATGTAACAGTGAGAAACGCATTGTCTTGGCGAAATAAAGCGTTTTTGAACAACTTCATATAAATCGCTGTAACTTTTGATAGAAGACTCAGACAAACATGTTTATGGCTTTATCTTATAGAACTCAATATCCCCGTGCTGGGCAAACAGGTTTTGCAGCCGTTTGAGCTAAGATTTTAAAATTATTCACATAATGAAAACCTATACTTTGTTTCAGGCGAGTTTCCCATTCAAATGCATGTAACAGTGAGAAACGCATTGTCTTGGCGAAATAAAGCGTTTTTGAACAACTTCATATAAATCGCTGTAACTTTTGATAGAAGACTCAGACAAACATGTTTATGGCTTTATCTTATAGAACTCAATATCCCCGTGCTGGGCAAACAGGTTTTGCAGCCGTTTGAGCTAAGATTTTAAAATTATTCACATAATGAAAACCTATACTTTGTTTCAGGCGAGTTTCCCATTCAAATGCATGTAACAGTGAGAAACACACTGTCTTGGCGAAATAAAGCGTTTTTCAACCACTTCATATAAATCGCTGTAACTTTTGATAGAAGACTCAGACAAACATGTTTATGGCTTTATCTTATAGAACTCAATATCCCCGTGCTGGGCAAACAGGTTTTGCAGCCGTTTGAGCTAAGATTTTAAAATTATTCACATAATGAAAACCTATACTTTGTTTCAGGCGAGTTTCCCATTCAAATGCATGTAACAGTGAGAAACGCATTGTCTTGGCGAAATAAAGCGTTTTTGAACAACTTCATATAAATCGCTGTAACTTTTGATAGAAGACTCAGACAAACATATGGCTTTATCTTATAGAACTCAATATCCCCGTGCTGGGCAAACAGGTTTTGCAGCCGTTTGAGCTAAGATTTTAAAATTATTCACATAATGAAAACCTATACTTTGTTTCAGGCGAGTTTCCCATTCAAATGCATGTAACAGTGAGAAACGCATTGTCTTGGCGAAATAAAGCGTTTTTGAACAACTTCATATAAATCGCTGTAACTTTTGATAGAAGACTCAGACAAACATGTTTATGGCTTTATCTTATAGAACTCAATATCCCCGTGCTGGGCAAACAGGTTTTGCAGCCGTTTGAGCTAAGATTTTAAAATTATTCACATAATGAAAACCTATACTTTGTTTCAGGCGAGTTTCCCATTCAAATGCATGTAACAGTGAGAAACGCATTGTCTTGGCGAAATAAAGCGTTTTTGAACAACTTCATATAAATCGCTGTAACTTTTGATAGAAGACTCAGACAAACATGTTTATGGCTTTATCTTATAGAACTCAATATCCCCGTGCTGGGCAAACAGGTTTTGCAGCCGTTTGAGCTAAGATTTTAAAATTATTCACATAATGAAAACCTATACTTTGTTTCAGGCGAGTTTCCCATTCAAATGCATGTAACAGTGAGAAACGCATTGTCTTGGCGAAATAAAGCGTTTTTGAACAACTTCATATAAATCGCTGTAACTTTTGATAGAAGACTCAGACAAACATGTTTATGGCTTTATCTTATAGAACTCAATATCCCCGTGCTGGGCAAACAGGTTTTGCAGCCGTTTGAGCTAAGATTTTAAAATTATTCACATAATGAAAACCTATACTTTGTTTCAGGCGAGTTTCCCATTCAAATGCATGTAACAGTGAGAAACGCATTGTCTTGGCGAAATAAAGCGTTTTTGAACAACTTCATATAAATCGCTGTAACTTTTGATAGAAGACTCAGACAAACATGTTTATGGCTTTATCTTATAGAACTCAATATCCCCGTGCTGGGCAAACAGGTTTTGCAGCCGTTTGAGCTAAGATTTTAAAATTATTCACATAATGAAAACCTATACTTTGTTTCAGGCGAGTTTCCCATTCAAATGCATGTAACAGTGAGAAACGCATTGTCTTGGCGAAATAAAGCGTTTTTGAACAACTTCATATAAATCGCTGTAACTTTTGATAGAAGACTCAGACAAACATATGGCTTTATCTTATAGAACTCAATATCCCCGTGCTGGGCAAACAGGTTTTGCAGCCGTTTGAGCTAAGATTTTAAAATTATTCACATAATGAAAACCTATACTTTGTTTCAGGCGAGTTTCCCATTCAAATGCATGTAACAGTGAGAAACGCATTGTCTTGGCGAAATAAAGCGTTTTTGAACAACTTCATATAAATCGCTGTAACTTTTGATAGAAGACTCAGACAAACATGTTTATGGCTTTATCTTATAGAACTCAATATCCCCGTGCTGGGCAAACAGGTTTTGCAGCCGTTTGAGCTAAGATTTTAAAATTATTCACATAATGAAAACCTATACTTTGTTTCAGGCGAGTTTCCCATTCAAATGCATGTAACAGTGAGAAACGCATTGTCTTGGCGAAATAAAGCGTTTTTGAACAACTTCATATAAATCGCTGTAACTTTTGATAGAAGACTCAGACAAACATGTTTATGGCTTTATCTTATAGAACTCAATATCCCCGTGCTGGGCAAACAGGTTTTGCAGCCGTTTGAGCTAAGATTTTAAAATTATTCACATAATGAAAACCTATACTTTGTTTCAGGCGAGTTTCCCATTCAAATGCATGTAACAGTGAGAAACGCATTGTCTTGGCGAAATAAAGCGTTTTTGAACAACTTCATATAAATCGCTGTAACTTTTGATAGAAGACTCAGACAAACATATGGCTTTATCTTATAGAACTCAATATCCCCGTGCTGGGCAAACAGGTTTTGCAGCCGTTTGAGCTAAGATTTTAAAATTATTCACATAATGAAAACCTATACTTTGTTTCAGGCGAGTTTCCCATTCAAATGCATGTAACAGTGAGAAACGCATTGTCTTGGCGAAATAAAGCGTTTTTGAACAACTTCATATAAATCGCTGTAACTTTTGATAGAAGACTCAGACAAACATGTTTATGGCTTTATCTTATAGAACTCAATATCCCCGTGCTGGGCAAACAGGTTTTGCAGCCGTTTGAGCTAAGATTTTAAAATTATTCACATAATGAAAACCTATACTTTGTTTCAGGCGAGTTTCCCATTCAAATGCATGTAACAGTGAGAAACGCATTGTCTTGGCGAAATAAAGCGTTTTTGAACAACTTCATATAAATCGCTGTAACTTTTGATAGAAGACTCAGACAAACATGTTTATGGCTTTATCTTATAGAACTCAATATCCCCGTGCTGGGCAAACAGGTTTTGCAGCCGTTTGAGCTAAGATTTTAAAATTATTCACATAATGAAAACCTATACTTTGTTTCAGGCGAGTTTCCCATTCAAATGCATGTAACAGTGAGAAACGCATTGTCTTGGCGAAATAAAGCGTTTTTGAACAACTTCATATAAATCGCTGTAACTTTTGATAGAAGACTCAGACAAACATGTTTATGGCTTTATCTTATAGAACTCAATATCCCCGTGCTGGGCAAACAGGTTTTGCAGCCGTTTGAGCTAAGATTTTAAAATTATTCACATAATGAAAACCTATACTTTGTTTCAGGCGAGTTTCCCATTCAAATGCATGTAACAGTGAGAAACGCATTGTCTTGGCGAAATAAAGCGTTTTTGAACAACTTCATATAAATCGCTGTAACTTTTGATAGAAGACTCAGACAAACATGTTTATGGCTTTATCTTATAGAACTCAATATCCCCGTGCTGGGCAAACAGGTTTTGCAGCCGTTTGAGCTAAGATTTTAAAATTATTCACATAATGAAAACCTATACTTTGTTTCAGGCGAGTTTCCCATTCAAATGCATGTAACAGTGAGAAACGCATTGTCTTGGCGAAATAAAGCGTTTTTGAACAACTTCATATAAATCGCTGTAACTTTTGATAGAAGACTCAGACAAACATATGGCTTTATCTTATAGAACTCAATATCCCCGTGCTGGGCAAACAGGTTTTGCAGCCGTTTGAGCTAAGATTTTAAAATTATTCACATAATGAAAACCTATACTTTGTTTCAGGCGAGTTTCCCATTCAAATGCATGTAACAGTGAGAAACGCATTGTCTTGGCGAAATAAAGCGTTTTTGAACAACTTCATATAAATCGCTGTAACTTTTGATAGAAGACTCAGACAAACATGTTTATGGCTTTATCTTATAGAACTCAATATCCCCGTGCTGGGCAAACAGGTTTTGCAGCCGTTTGAGCTAAGATTTTAAAATTATTCACATAATGAAAACCTATACTTTGTTTCAGGCGAGTTTCCCATTCAAATGCATGTAACAGTGAGAAACGCATTGTCTTGGCGAAATAAAGCGTTTTTGAACAACTTCATATAAATCGCTGTAACTTTTGATAGAAGACTCAGACAAACATGTTTATGGCTTTATCTTATAGAACTCAATATCCCCGTGCTGGGCAAACAGGTTTTGCAGCCGTTTGAGCTAAGATTTTAAAATTATTCACATAATGAAAACCTATACTTTGTTTCAGGCGAGTTTCCCATTCAAATGCATGTAACAGTGAGAAACGCATTGTCTTGGCGAAATAAAGCGTTTTTGAACAACTTCATATAAATCGCTGTAACTTTTGATAGAAGACTCAGACAAACATGTTTATGGCTTTATCTTATAGAACTCAATATCCCCGTGCTGGGCAAACAGGTTTTGCAGCCGTTTGAGCTAAGATTTTAAAATTATTCACATAATGAAAACCTATACTTTGTTTCAGGCGAGTTTCCCATTCAAATGCATGTAACAGTGAGAAACGCATTGTCTTGGCGAAATAAAGCGTTTTTGAACAACTTCATATAAATCGCTGTAACTTTTGATAGAAGACTCAGACAAACATGTTTATGGCTTTATCTTATAGAACTCAATATCCCCGTGCTGGGCAAACAGGTTTTGCAGCCGTTTGAGCTAAGATTTTAAAATTATTCACATAATGAAAACCTATACTTTGTTTCAGGCGAGTTTCCCATTCAAATGCATGTAACAGTGAGAAACGCATTGTCTTGGCGAAATAAAGCGTTTTTGAACAACTTCATATAAATCGCTGTAACTTTTGATAGAAGACTCAGACAAACATGTTTATGGCTTTATCTTATAGAACTCAATATCCCCGTGCTGGGCAAACAGGTTTTGCAGCCGTTTGAGCTAAGATTTTAAAATTATTCACATAATGAAAACCTATACTTTGTTTCAGGCGAGTTTCCCATTCAAATGCATGTAACAGTGAGAAACGCATTGTCTTGGCGAAATAAAGCGTTTTTGAACAACTTCATATAAATCGCTGTAACTTTTGATAGAAGACTCAGACAAACATGTTTATGGCTTTATCTTATAGAACTCAATATCCCCGTGCTGGGCAAACAGGTTTTGCAGCCGTTTGAGCTAAGATTTTAAAATTATTCACATAATGAAAACCTATACTTTGTTTCAGGCGAGTTTCCCATTCAAATGCATGTAACAGTGAGAAACGCATTGTCTTGGCGAAATAAAGCGTTTTTGAACAACTTCATATAAATCGCTGTAACTTTTGATAGAAGACTCAGACAAACATGTTTATGGCTTTATCTTATAGAACTCAATATCCCCGTGCTGGGCAAACAGGTTTTGCAGCCGTTTGAGCTAAGATTTTAAAATTATTCACATAATGAAAACCTATACTTTGTTTCAGGCGAGTTTCCCATTCAAATGCATGTAACAGTGAGAAACGCATTGTCTTGGCGAAATAAAGCGTTTTTGAACAACTTCATATAAATCGCTGTAACTTTTGATAGAAGACTCAGACAAACATGTTTATGGCTTTATCTTATAGAACTCAATATCCCCGTGCTGGGCAAACAGGTTTTGCAGCCGTTTGAGCTAAGATTTTAAAATTATTCACATAATGAAAACCTATACTTTGTTTCAGGCGAGTTTCCCATTCAAATGCATGTAACAGTGAGAAACGCATTGTCTTGGCGAAATAAAGCGTTTTTGAACAACTTCATATAAATCGCTGTAACTTTTGATAGAAGACTCAGACAAACATGTTTATGGCTTTATCTTATAGAACTCAATATCCCCGTGCTGGGCAAACAGGTTTTGCAGCCGTTTGAGCTAAGATTTTAAAATTATTCACATAATGAAAACCTATACTTTGTTTCAGGCGAGTTTCCCATTCAAATGCATGTAACAGTGAGAAACGCATTGTCTTGGCGAAATAAAGCGTTTTTGAACAACTTCATATAAATCGCTGTAACTTTTGATAGAAGACTCAGACAAACATGTTTATGGCTTTATCTTATAGAACTCAATATCCCCGTGCTGGGCAAACAGGTTTTGCAGCCGTTTGAGCTAAGATTTTAAAATTATTCACATAATGAAAATCTATACTTTGTTTCAGGCGAGTTTCCCATTCAAATGCATGTAACAGTGAGAAACACACTGTCTTGGCGAAATAAAGCGTTTTTCAACCACTTCATATAAATCGCTGTAACTTTTGATAGAAGACTCAGACAAACATGTTTATGGCTTTATCTTATAGAACTCAATATCCCCGTGCTGGGCAAACAGGTTTTGCAGCCGTTTGAGCTAAGATTTTAAAATTATTCACATAATGAAAACCTATACTTTGTTTCAGGCGAGTTTCCCATTCAAATGCATGTAACAGTGAGAAACGCATTGTCTTGGCGAAATAAAGCGTTTTTGAACAACTTCATATAAATCGCTGTAACTTTTGATAGAAGACTCAGACAAACATGTTTATGGCTTTATCTTATAGAACTCAATATCCCCGTGCTGGGCAAACAGGTTTTGCAGCCGTTTGAGCTAAGATTTTAAAATTATTCACATAATGAAAACCTATACTTTGTTTCAGGCGAGTTTCCCATTCAAATGCATGTAACAGTGAGAAACGCATTGTCTTGGCGAAATAAAGCGTTTTTGAACAACTTCATATAAATCGCTGTAACTTTTGATAGAAGACTCAGACAAACATATGGCTTTATCTTATAGAACTCAATATCCCCGTGCTGGGCAAACAGGTTTTGCAGCCGTTTGAGCTAAGATTTTAAAATTATTCACATAATGAAAACCTATACTTTGTTTCAGGCGAGTTTCCCATTCAAATGCATGTAACAGTGAGAAACGCATTGTCTTGGCGAAATAAAGCGTTTTTGAACAACTTCATATAAATCGCTGTAACTTTTGATAGAAGACTCAGACAAACATGTTTATGGCTTTATCTTATAGAACTCAATATCCCCGTGCTGGGCAAACAGGTTTTGCAGCCGTTTGAGCTAAGATTTTAAAATTATTCACATAATGAAAATCTATACTTTGTTTCAGGCGAGTTTCCCATTCAAATGCATGTAACAGTGAGAAACACACTGTCTTGGCGAAATAAAGCGTTTTTCAACCACTTCATATAAATCGCTGTAACTTTTGATAGAAGACTCAGACAAACATGTTTATGGCTTTATCTTATAGAACTCAATATCCCCGTGCTGGGCAAACAGGTTTTGCAGCTGTTTGAGCTAAGATTTCCAAGTTATACACATAATGAAAACCTATACTTTGTTTCGGTCGAGTTCGGTCGAGTTTCGGTCCCCATGCTGGGAAAACAGGATTTGCAGCCGTTTGAGCTAAGATTTTAAAATTATTCACATAATGAAAACCTATACTTTGTTTCAGGCGAGTTTCCCATTCAAATGCATGTAACAGTGAGAAACGCATTGTCTTGGCGAAATAAAGCGTTTTTGAACAACTTCATATAAATCGCTGTAACTTTTGATAGAAGACTCAGACAAACATGTTTATGGCTTTATCTTATAGAACTCAATATCCCCGTGCTGGGCAAACAGGTTTTGCAGCCGTTTGAGCTAAGATTTTAAAATTATTCACATAATGAAAACCTATACTTTGTTTCAGGCGAGTTTCCCATTCAAATGCATGTAACAGTGAGAAACGCATTGTCTTGGCGAAATAAAGCGTTTTTGAACAACTTCATATAAATCGCTGTAACTTTTGATAGAAGACTCAGACAAACATATGGCTTTATCTTATAGAACTCAATATCCCCGTGCTGGGCAAACAGGTTTTGCAGCCGTTTGAGCTAAGATTTTAAAATTATTCACATAATGAAAACCTATACTTTGTTTCAGGCGAGTTTCCCATTCAAATGCATGTAACAGTGAGAAACGCATTGTCTTGGCGAAATAAAGCGTTTTTGAACAACTTCATATAAATCGCTGTAACTTTTGATAGAAGACTCAGACAAACATGTTTATGGCTTTATCTTATAGAACTCAATATCCCCGTGCTGGGCAAACAGGTTTTGCAGCCGTTTGAGCTAAGATTTTAAAATTATTCACATAATGAAAATCTATACTTTGTTTCAGGCGAGTTTCCCATTCAAATGCATGTAACAGTGAGAAACACACTGTCTTGGCGAAATAAAGCGTTTTTCAACCACTTCATATAAATCGCTGTAACTTTTGATAGAAGACTCAGACAAACATGTTTATGGCTTTATCTTATAGAACTCAATATCCCCGTGCTGGGCAAACAGGTTTTGCAGCCGTTTGAGCTAAGATTTTAAAATTATTCACATAATGAAAACCTATACTTTGTTTCAGGCGAGTTTCCCATTCAAATGCATGTAACAGTGAGAAACGCATTGTCTTGGCGAAATAAAGCGTTTTTGAACAACTTCATATAAATCGCTGTAACTTTTGATAGAAGACTCAGACAAACATGTTTATGGCTTTATCTTATAGAACTCAATATCCCCGTGCTGGGCAAACAGGTTTTGCAGCCGTTTGAGCTAAGATTTTAAAATTATTCACATAATGAAAACCTATACTTTGTTTCAGGCGAGTTTCCCATTCAAATGCATGTAACAGTGAGAAACGCATTGTCTTGGCGAAATAAAGCGTTTTTGAACAACTTCATATAAATCGCTGTAACTTTTGATAGAAGACTCAGACAAACATATGGCTTTATCTTATAGAACTCAATATCCCCGTGCTGGGCAAACAGGTTTTGCAGCCGTTTGAGCTAAGATTTTAAAATTATTCACATAATGAAAACCTATACTTTGTTTCAGGCGAGTTTCCCATTCAAATGCATGTAACAGTGAGAAACGCATTGTCTTGGCGAAATAAAGCGTTTTTGAACAACTTCATATAAATCGCTGTAACTTTTGATAGAAGACTCAGACAAACATGTTTATGGCTTTATCTTATAGAACTCAATATCCCCGTGCTGGGCAAACAGGTTTTGCAGCCGTTTGAGCTAAGATTTTAAAATTATTCACATAATGAAAACCTATACTTTGTTTCAGGCGAGTTTCCCATTCAAATGCATGTAACAGTGAGAAACGCATTGTCTTGGCGAAATAAAGCGTTTTTGAACAACTTCATATAAATCGCTGTAACTTTTGATAGAAGACTCAGACAAACATGTTTATGGCTTTATCTTATAGAACTCAATATCCCCGTGCTGGGCAAACAGGTTTTGCAGCCGTTTGAGCTAAGATTTTAAAATTATTCACATAATGAAAACCTATACTTTGTTTCAGGCGAGTTTCCCATTCAAATGCATGTAACAGTGAGAAACGCATTGTCTTGGCGAAATAAAGCGTTTTTGAACAACTTCATATAAATCGCTGTAACTTTTGATAGAAGACTCAGACAAACATGTTTATGGCTTTATCTTATAGAACTCAATATCCCCGTGCTGGGCAAACAGGTTTTGCAGCCGTTTGAGCTAAGATTTTAAAATTATTCACATAATGAAAACCTATACTTTGTTTCAGGCGAGTTTCCCATTCAAATGCATGTAACAGTGAGAAACGCATTGTCTTGGCGAAATAAAGCGTTTTTGAACAACTTCATATAAATCGCTGTAACTTTTGATAGAAGACTCAGACAAACATGTTTATGGCTTTATCTTATAGAACTCAATATCCCCGTGCTGGGCAAACAGGTTTTGCAGCCGTTTGAGCTAAGATTTTAAAATTATTCACATAATGAAAACCTATACTTTGTTTCAGGCGAGTTTCCCATTCAAATGCATGTAACAGTGAGAAACGCATTGTCTTGGCGAAATAAAGCGTTTTTGAACAACTTCATATAAATCGCTGTAACTTTTGATAGAAGACTCAGACAAACATGTTTATGGCTTTATCTTATAGAACTCAATATCCCCGTGCTGGGCAAACAGGTTTTGCAGCCGTTTGAGCTAAGATTTTAAAATTATTCACATAATGAAAACCTATACTTTGTTTCAGGCGAGTTTCCCATTCAAATGCATGTAACAGTGAGAAACGCATTGTCTTGGCGAAATAAAGCGTTTTTGAACAACTTCATATAAATCGCTGTAACTTTTGATAGAAGACTCAGACAAACATATGGCTTTATCTTATAGAACTCAATATCCCCGTGCTGGGCAAACAGGTTTTGCAGCCGTTTGAGCTAAGATTTTAAAATTATTCACATAATGAAAACCTATACTTTGTTTCAGGCGAGTTTCCCATTCAAATGCATGTAACAGTGAGAAACGCATTGTCTTGGCGAAATAAAGCGTTTTTGAACAACTTCATATAAATCGCTGTAACTTTTGATAGAAGACTCAGACAAACATGTTTATGGCTTTATCTTATAGAACTCAATATCCCCGTGCTGGGCAAACAGGTTTTGCAGCCGTTTGAGCTAAGATTTTAAAATTATTCACATAATGAAAACCTATACTTTGTTTCAGGCGAGTTTCCCATTCAAATGCATGTAACAGTGAGAAACGCATTGTCTTGGCGAAATAAAGCGTTTTTGAACAACTTCATATAAATCGCTGTAACTTTTGATAGAAGACTCAGACAAACATGTTTATGGCTTTATCTTATAGAACTCAATATCCCCGTGCTGGGCAAACAGGTTTTGCAGCTGTTTGAGCTAAGATTTCCAAGTTATACACATAATGAAAACCTATACTTTGTTTCGGTCGAGTTCGGTCGAGTTTCGGTCCCCATGCTGGGAAAACAGGATTTGCAGCCGTTTGAGCTAAGATTTTAAAATTATTCACATAATGAAAACCTATACTTTGTTTCAGGCGAGTTTCCCATTCAAATGCATGTAACAGTGAGAAACGCATTGTCTTGGCGAAATAAAGCGTTTTTGAACAACTTCATATAAATCGCTGTAACTTTTGATAGAAGACTCAGACAAACATGTTTATGGCTTTATCTTATAGAACTCAATATCCCCGTGCTGGGCAAACAGGTTTTGCAGCCGTTTGAGCTAAGATTTTAAAATTATTCACATAATGAAAACCTATACTTTGTTTCAGGCGAGTTTCCCATTCAAATGCATGTAACAGTGAGAAACGCATTGTCTTGGCGAAATAAAGCGTTTTTGAACAACTTCATATAAATCGCTGTAACTTTTGATAGAAGACTCAGACAAACATATGGCTTTATCTTATAGAACTCAATATCCCCGTGCTGGGCAAACAGGTTTTGCAGCCGTTTGAGCTAAGATTTTAAAATTATTCACATAATGAAAACCTATACTTTGTTTCAGGCGAGTTTCCCATTCAAATGCATGTAACAGTGAGAAACGCATTGTCTTGGCGAAATAAAGCGTTTTTGAACAACTTCATATAAATCGCTGTAACTTTTGATAGAAGACTCAGACAAACATATGGCTTTATCTTATAGAACTCAATATCCCCGTGCTGGGCAAACAGGTTTTGCAGCCGTTTGAGCTAAGATTTTAAAATTATTCACATAATGAAAACCTATACTTTGTTTCAGGCGAGTTTCCCATTCAAATGCATGTAACAGTGAGAAACGCATTGTCTTGGCGAAATAAAGCGTTTTTGAACAACTTCATATAAATCGCTGTAACTTTTGATAGAAGACTCAGACAAACATGTTTATGGCTTTATCTTATAGAACTCAATATCCCCGTGCTGGGCAAACAGGTTTTGCAGCTGTTTGAGCTAAGATTTCCAAGTTATACACATAATGAAAACCTATACTTTGTTTCGGTCGAGTTCGGTCGAGTTTCGGTCCCCATGCTGGGAAAACAGGATTTGCAGCCGTTTGAGCTAAGATTTTAAAATTATTCACATAATGAAAACCTATACTTTGTTTCAGGCGAGTTTCCCATTCAAATGCATGTAACAGTGAGAAACGCATTGTCTTGGCGAAATAAAGCGTTTTTGAACAACTTCATATAAATCGCTGTAACTTTTGATAGAAGACTCAGACAAACATGTTTATGGCTTTATCTTATAGAACTCAATATCCCCGTGCTGGGCAAACAGGTTTTGCAGCCGTTTGAGCTAAGATTTTAAAATTATTCACATAATGAAAACCTATACTTTGTTTCAGGCGAGTTTCCCATTCAAATGCATGTAACAGTGAGAAACGCATTGTCTTGGCGAAATAAAGCGTTTTTGAACAACTTCATATAAATCGCTGTAACTTTTGATAGAAGACTCAGACAAACATATGGCTTTATCTTATAGAACTCAATATCCCCGTGCTGGGCAAACAGGTTTTGCAGCCGTTTGAGCTAAGATTTTAAAATTATTCACATAATGAAAACCTATACTTTGTTTCAGGCGAGTTTCCCATTCAAATGCATGTAACAGTGAGAAACGCATTGTCTTGGCGAAATAAAGCGTTTTTGAACAACTTCATATAAATCGCTGTAACTTTTGATAGAAGACTCAGACAAACATGTTTATGGCTTTATCTTATAGAACTCAATATCCCCGTGCTGCGCAAACAGGTTTTGCAGCTGTTTGAGCTAAGATTTCCAAGTTATACACATAATGAAAACCTATACTTTGTTTCGGTCGAGTTCGGTCGAGTTTCGGTCCCCATGCTGGGAAAACAGGATTTGCAGCCGTTTGAGCTAAGATTTTAAAATTATTCACATAATGAAAACCTATACTTTGTTTCAGGCGAGTTTCCCATTCAAATGCATGTAACAGTGAGAAACGCATTGTCTTGGCGAAATAAAGCGTTTTTGAACAACTTCATATAAATCGCTGTAACTTTTGATAGAAGACTCAGACAAACATGTTTATGGCTTTATCTTATAGAACTCAATATCCCCGTGCTGGGCAAACAGGTTTTGCAGCCGTTTGAGCTAAGATTTTAAAATTATTCACATAATGAAAACCTATACTTTGTTTCAGGCGAGTTTCCCATTCAAATGCATGTAACAGTGAGAAACGCATTGTCTTGGCGAAATAAAGCGTTTTTGAACAACTTCATATAAATCGCTGTAACTTTTGATAGAAGACTCAGACAAACATGTTTATGGCTTTATCTTATAGAACTCAATATCCCCGTGCTGGGCAAACAGGTTTTGCAGCCGTTTGAGCTAAGATTTTAAAATTATTCACATAATGAAAACCTATACTTTGTTTCAGGCGAGTTTCCCATTCAAATGCATGTAACAGTGAGAAACGCATTGTCTTGGCGAAATAAAGCGTTTTTGAACAACTTCATATAAATCGCTGTAACTTTTGATAGAAGACTCAGACAAACATATGGCTTTATCTTATAGAACTCAATATCCCCGTGCTGGGCAAACAGGTTTTGCAGCCGTTTGAGCTAAGATTTTAAAATTATTCACATAATGAAAACCTATACTTTGTTTCAGGCGAGTTTCCCATTCAAATGCATGTAACAGTGAGAAACGCATTGTCTTGGCGAAATAAAGCGTTTTTGAACAACTTCATATAAATCGCTGTAACTTTTGATAGAAGACTCAGACAAACATGTTTATGGCTTTATCTTATAGAACTCAATATCCCCGTGCTGGGCAAACAGGTTTTGCAGCCGTTTGAGCTAAGATTTTAAAATTATTCACATAATGAAAACCTATACTTTGTTTCAGGCGAGTTTCCCATTCAAATGCATGTAACAGTGAGAAACGCATTGTCTTGGCGAAATAAAGCGTTTTTGAACAACTTCATATAAATCGCTGTAACTTTTGATAGAAGACTCAGACAAACATGTTTATGGCTTTATCTTATAGAACTCAATATCCCCGTGCTGGGCAAACAGGTTTTGCAGCCGTTTGAGCTAAGATTTTAAAATTATTCACATAATGAAAACCTATACTTTGTTTCAGGCGAGTTTCCCATTCAAATGCATGTAACAGTGAGAAACGCATTGTCTTGGCGAAATAAAGCGTTTTTGAACAACTTCATATAAATCGCTGTAACTTTTGATAGAAGACTCAGACAAACATATGGCTTTATCTTATAGAACTCAATATCCCCGTGCTGGGCAAACAGGTTTTGCAGCCGTTTGAGCTAAGATTTTAAAATTATTCACATAATGAAAACCTATACTTTGTTTCAGGCGAGTTTCCCATTCAAATGCATGTAACAGTGAGAAACGCATTGTCTTGGCGAAATAAAGCGTTTTTGAACAACTTCATATAAATCGCTGTAACTTTTGATAGAAGACTCAGACAAACATGTTTATGGCTTTATCTTATAGAACTCAATATCCCCGTGCTGGGCAAACAGGTTTTGCAGCCGTTTGAGCTAAGATTTTAAAATTATTCACATAATGAAAACCTATACTTTGTTTCAGGCGAGTTTCCCATTCAAATGCATGTAACAGTGAGAAACGCATTGTCTTGGCGAAATAAAGCGTTTTTGAACAACTTCATATAAATCGCTGTAACTTTTGATAGAAGACTCAGACAAACATGTTTATGGCTTTATCTTATAGAACTCAATATCCCCGTGCTGGGCAAACAGGTTTTGCAGCTGTTTGAGCTAAGATTTCCAAGTTATACACATAATGAAAACCTATACTTTGTTTCGGTCGAGTTCGGTCGAGTTTCGGTCCCCATGCTGGGAAAACAGGATTTGCAGCCGTTTGAGCTAAGATTTTAAAATTATTCACATAATGAAAACCTATACTTTGTTTCAGGCGAGTTTCCCATTCAAATGCATGTAACAGTGAGAAACGCATTGTCTTGGCGAAATAAAGCGTTTTTGAACAACTTCATATAAATCGCTGTAACTTTTGATAGAAGACTCAGACAAACATGTTTATGGCTTTATCTTATAGAACTCAATATCCCCGTGCTGGGCAAACAGGTTTTGCAGCCGTTTGAGCTAAGATTTTAAAATTATTCACATAATGAAAACCTATACTTTGTTTCAGGCGAGTTTCCCATTCAAATGCATGTAACAGTGAGAAACGCATTGTCTTGGCGAAATAAAGCGTTTTTGAACAACTTCATATAAATCGCTGTAACTTTTGATAGAAGACTCAGACAAACATATGGCTTTATCTTATAGAACTCAATATCCCCGTGCTGGGCAAACAGGTTTTGCAGCCGTTTGAGCTAAGATTTTAAAATTATTCACATAATGAAAACCTATACTTTGTTTCAGGCGAGTTTCCCATTCAAATGCATGTAACAGTGAGAAACGCATTGTCTTGGCGAAATAAAGCGTTTTTGAACAACTTCATATAAATCGCTGTAACTTTTGATAGAAGACTCAGACAAACATGTTTATGGCTTTATCTTATAGAACTCAATATCCCCGTGCTGGGCAAACAGGTTTTGCAGCCGTTTGAGCTAAGATTTTAAAATTATTCACATAATGAAAACCTATACTTTGTTTCAGGCGAGTTTCCCATTCAAATGCATGTAACAGTGAGAAACGCATTGTCTTGGCGAAATAAAGCGTTTTTGAACAACTTCATATAAATCGCTGTAACTTTTGATAGAAGACTCAGACAAACATGTTTATGGCTTTATCTTATAGAACTCAATATCCCCGTGCTGGGCAAACAGGTTTTGCAGCCGTTTGAGCTAAGATTTTAAAATTATTCACATAATGAAAACCTATACTTTGTTTCAGGCGAGTTTCCCATTCAAATGCATGTAACAGTGAGAAACGCATTGTCTTGGCGAAATAAAGCGTTTTTGAACAACTTCATATAAATCGCTGTAACTTTTGATAGAAGACTCAGACAAACATGTTTATGGCTTTATCTTATAGAACTCAATATCCCCGTGCTGGGCAAACAGGTTTTGCAGCCGTTTGAGCTAAGATTTTAAAATTATTCACATAATGAAAACCTATACTTTGTTTCAGGCGAGTTTCCCATTCAAATGCATGTAACAGTGAGAAACGCATTGTCTTGGCGAAATAAAGCGTTTTTGAACAACTTCATATAAATCGCTGTAACTTTTGATAGAAGACTCAGACAAACATGTTTATGGCTTTATCTTATAGAACTCAATATCCCCGTGCTGGGCAAACAGGTTTTGCAGCTGTTTGAGCTAAGATTTCCAAGTTATACACATAATGAAAACCTATACTTTGTTTCGGTCGAGTTCGGTCGAGTTTCGGTCCCCATGCTGGGAAAACAGGATTTGCAGCCGTTTGAGCTAAGATTTTAAAATTATTCACATAATGAAAACCTATACTTTGTTTCAGGCGAGTTTCCCATTCAAATGCATGTAACAGTGAGAAACGCATTGTCTTGGCGAAATAAAGCGTTTTTGAACAACTTCATATAAATCGCTGTAACTTTTGATAGAAGACTCAGACAAACATGTTTATGGCTTTATCTTATAGAACTCAATATCCCCGTGCTGGGCAAACAGGTTTTGCAGCCGTTTGAGCTAAGATTTTAAAATTATTCACATAATGAAAACCTATACTTTGTTTCAGGCGAGTTTCCCATTCAAATGCATGTAACAGTGAGAAACGCATTGTCTTGGCGAAATAAAGCGTTTTTGAACAACTTCATATAAATCGCTGTAACTTTTGATAGAAGACTCAGACAAACATATGGCTTTATCTTATAGAACTCAATATCCCCGTGCTGGGCAAACAGGTTTTGCAGCCGTTTGAGCTAAGATTTTAAAATTATTCACATAATGAAAACCTATACTTTGTTTCAGGCGAGTTTCCCATTCAAATGCATGTAACAGTGAGAAACGCATTGTCTTGGCGAAATAAAGCGTTTTTGAACAACTTCATATAAATCGCTGTAACTTTTGATAGAAGACTCAGACAAACATGTTTATGGCTTTATCTTATAGAACTCAATATCCCCGTGCTGGGCAAACAGGTTTTGCAGCCGTTTGAGCTAAGATTTTAAAATTATTCACATAATGAAAACCTATACTTTGTTTCAGGCGAGTTTCCCATTCAAATGCATGTAACAGTGAGAAACGCATTGTCTTGGCGAAATAAAGCGTTTTTGAACAACTTCATATAAATCGCTGTAACTTTTGATAGAAGACTCAGACAAACATGTTTATGGCTTTATCTTATAGAACTCAATATCCCCGTGCTGGGCAAACAGGTTTTGCAGCCGTTTGAGCTAAGATTTTAAAATTATTCACATAATGAAAACCTATACTTTGTTTCAGGCGAGTTTCCCATTCAAATGCATGTAACAGTGAGAAACGCATTGTCTTGGCGAAATAAAGCGTTTTTGAACAACTTCATATAAATCGCTGTAACTTTTGATAGAAGACTCAGACAAACATATGGCTTTATCTTATAGAACTCAATATCCCCGTGCTGGGCAAACAGGTTTTGCAGCCGTTTGAGCTAAGATTTTAAAATTATTCACATAATGAAAACCTATACTTTGTTTCAGGCGAGTTTCCCATTCAAATGCATGTAACAGTGAGAAACGCATTGTCTTGGCGAAATAAAGCGTTTTTGAACAACTTCATATAAATCGCTGTAACTTTTGATAGAAGACTCAGACAAACATGTTTATGGCTTTATCTTATAGAACTCAATATCCCCGTGCTGGGCAAACAGGTTTTGCAGCCGTTTGAGCTAAGATTTTAAAATTATTCACATAATGAAAACCTATACTTTGTTTCAGGCGAGTTTCCCATTCAAATGCATGTAACAGTGAGAAACGCATTGTCTTGGCGAAATAAAGCGTTTTTGAACAACTTCATATAAATCGCTGTAACTTTTGATAGAAGACTCAGACAAACATATGGCTTTATCTTATAGAACTCAATATCCCCGTGCTGGGCAAACAGGTTTTGCAGCCGTTTGAGCTAAGATTTTAAAATTATTCACATAATGAAAACCTATACTTTGTTTCAGGCGAGTTTCCCATTCAAATGCATGTAACAGTGAGAAACGCATTGTCTTGGCGAAATAAAGCGTTTTTGAACAACTTCATATAAATCGCTGTAACTTTTGATAGAAGACTCAGACAAACATATGGCTTTATCTTATAGAACTCAATATCCCCGTGCTGGGCAAACAGGTTTTGCAGCCGTTTGAGCTAAGATTTTAAAATTATTCACATAATGAAAACCTATACTTTGTTTCAGGCGAGTTTCCCATTCAAATGCATGTAACAGTGAGAAACGCATTGTCTTGGCGAAATAAAGCGTTTTTGAACAACTTCATATAAATCGCTGTAACTTTTGATAGAAGACTCAGACAAACATGTTTATGGCTTTATCTTATAGAACTCAATATCCCCGTGCTGGGCAAACAGGTTTTGCAGCCGTTTGAGCTAAGATTTTAAAATTATTCACATAATGAAAACCTATACTTTGTTTCAGGCGAGTTTCCCATTCAAATGCATGTAACAGTGAGAAACGCATTGTCTTGGCGAAATAAAGCGTTTTTGAACAACTTCATATAAATCGCTGTAACTTTTGATAGAAGACTCAGACAAACATATGGCTTTATCTTATAGAACTCAATATCCCCGTGCTGGGCAAACAGGTTTTGCAGCCGTTTGAGCTAAGATTTTAAAATTATTCACATAATGAAAACCTATACTTTGTTTCAGGCGAGTTTCCCATTCAAATGCATGTAACAGTGAGAAACGCATTGTCTTGGCGAAATAAAGCGTTTTTGAACAACTTCATATAAATCGCTGTAACTTTTGATAGAAGACTCAGACAAACATGTTTATGGCTTTATCTTATAGAACTCAATATCCCCGTGCTGGGCAAACAGGTTTTGCAGCCGTTTGAGCTAAGATTTTAAAATTATTCACATAATGAAAACCTATACTTTGTTTCAGGCGAGTTTCCCATTCAAATGCATGTAACAGTGAGAAACGCATTGTCTTGGCGAAATAAAGCGTTTTTGAACAACTTCATATAAATCGCTGTAACTTTTGATAGAAGACTCAGACAAACATGTTTATGGCTTTATCTTATAGAACTCAATATCCCCGTGCTGGGCAAACAGGTTTTGCAGCCGTTTGAGCTAAGATTTTAAAATTATTCACATAATGAAAACCTATACTTTGTTTCAGGCGAGTTTCCCATTCAAATGCATGTAACAGTGAGAAACGCATTGTCTTGGCGAAATAAAGCGTTTTTGAACAACTTCATATAAATCGCTGTAACTTTTGATAGAAGACTCAGACAAACATGTTTATGGCTTTATCTTATAGAACTCAATATCCCCGTGCTGGGCAAACAGGTTTTGCAGCCGTTTGAGCTAAGATTTTAAAATTATTCACATAATGAAAACCTATACTTTGTTTCAGGCGAGTTTCCCATTCAAATGCATGTAACAGTGAGAAACGCATTGTCTTGGCGAAATAAAGCGTTTTTGAACAACTTCATATAAATCGCTGTAACTTTTGATAGAAGACTCAGACAAACATGTTTATGGCTTTATCTTATAGAACTCAATATCCCCGTGCTGGGCAAACAGGTTTTGCAGCCGTTTGAGCTAAGATTTTAAAATTATTCACATAATGAAAACCTATACTTTGTTTCAGGCGAGTTTCCCATTCAAATGCATGTAACAGTGAGAAACGCATTGTCTTGGCGAAATAAAGCGTTTTTGAACAACTTCATATAAATCGCTGTAACTTTTGATAGAAGACTCAGACAAACATATGGCTTTATCTTATAGAACTCAATATCCCCGTGCTGGGCAAACAGGTTTTGCAGCCGTTTGAGCTAAGATTTTAAAATTATTCACATAATGAAAACCTATACTTTGTTTCAGGCGAGTTTCCCATTCAAATGCATGTAACAGTGAGAAACGCATTGTCTTGGCGAAATAAAGCGTTTTTGAACAACTTCATATAAATCGCTGTAACTTTTGATAGAAGACTCAGACAAACATGTTTATGGCTTTATCTTATAGAACTCAATATCCCCGTGCTGGGCAAACAGGTTTTGCAGCCGTTTGAGCTAAGATTTTAAAATTATTCACATAATGAAAACCTATACTTTGTTTCAGGCGAGTTTCCCATTCAAATGCATGTAACAGTGAGAAACGCATTGTCTTGGCGAAATAAAGCGTTTTTGAACAACTTCATATAAATCGCTGTAACTTTTGATAGAAGACTCAGACAAACATGTTTATGGCTTTATCTTATAGAACTCAATATCCCCGTGCTGGGCAAACAGGTTTTGCAGCCGTTTGAGCTAAGATTTTAAAATTATTCACATAATGAAAACCTATACTTTGTTTCAGGCGAGTTTCCCATTCAAATGCATGTAACAGTGAGAAACGCATTGTCTTGGCGAAATAAAGCGTTTTTGAACAACTTCATATAAATCGCTGTAACTTTTGATAGAAGACTCAGACAAACATATGGCTTTATCTTATAGAACTCAATATCCCCGTGCTGGGCAAACAGGTTTTGCAGCCGTTTGAGCTAAGATTTTAAAATTATTCACATAATGAAAACCTATACTTTGTTTCAGGCGAGTTTCCCATTCAAATGCATGTAACAGTGAGAAACGCATTGTCTTGGCGAAATAAAGCGTTTTTGAACAACTTCATATAAATCGCTGTAACTTTTGATAGAAGACTCAGACAAACATGTTTATGGCTTTATCTTATAGAACTCAATATCCCCGTGCTGGGCAAACAGGTTTTGCAGCCGTTTGAGCTAAGATTTTAAAATTATTCACATAATGAAAACCTATACTTTGTTTCAGGCGAGTTTCCCATTCAAATGCATGTAACAGTGAGAAACGCATTGTCTTGGCGAAATAAAGCGTTTTTGAACAACTTCATATAAATCGCTGTAACTTTTGATAGAAGACTCAGACAAACATGTTTATGGCTTTATCTTATAGAACTCAATATCCCCGTGCTGGGCAAACAGGTTTTGCAGCCGTTTGAGCTAAGATTTTAAAATTATTCACATAATGAAAACCTATACTTTGTTTCAGGCGAGTTTCCCATTCAAATGCATGTAACAGTGAGAAACGCATTGTCTTGGCGAAATAAAGCGTTTTTGAACAACTTCATATAAATCGCTGTAACTTTTGATAGAAGACTCAGACAAACATGTTTATGGCTTTATCTTATAGAACTCAATATCCCCGTGCTGGGCAAACAGGTTTTGCAGCCGTTTGAGCTAAGATTTTAAAATTATTCACATAATGAAAACCTATACTTTGTTTCAGGCGAGTTTCCCATTCAAATGCATGTAACAGTGAGAAACACACTGTCTTGGCGAAATAAAGCGTTTTTCAACCACTTCATATAAATCGCTGTAACTTTTGATAGAAGACTCAGACAAACATGTTTATGGCTTTATCTTATAGAACTCAATATCCCCGTGCTGGGCAAACAGGTTTTGCAGCCGTTTGAGCTAAGATTTTAAAATTATTCACATAATGAAAATCTATACTTTGTTTCAGGCGAGTTTCCCATTCAAATGCATGTAACAGTGAGAAACACACTGTCTTGGCGAAATAAAGCGTTTTTCAACCACTTCATATAAATCGCTGTAACTTTTGATAGAAGACTCAGACAAACATGTTTATGGCTTTATCTTATAGAACTCAATATCCCCGTGCTGGGCAAACAGGTTTTGCAGCCGTTTGAGCTAAGATTTTAAAATTATTCACATAATGAAAACCTATACTTTGTCTCAGGCGAGTTTCCCATTCAAATGCATGTAACAGTGAGAAACGCATTGTCTTGGCGAAATAAAGTTTTTTTGAACAACTTCATATAAATCGCTGTAACTTTTGATAGAAGACTCAGACAAACATGTTTATGGCTTTATCTTATAGAACTCAATATCCCCGTGCTGGGCAAACAGGTTTTGCAGCCGTTTGAGCTAAGATTTTAAAATTATTCACATAATGAAAACCTATACTTTGTTTCAGGCGAGTTTCCCATTCAAATGCATGTAACAGTGAGAAACGCATTGTCTTGGCGAAATAAAGCGTTTTTGAACAACTTCATATAAATCGCTGTAACTTTTGATAGAAGACTCAGACAAACATGTTTATGGCTTTATCTTATAGAACTCAATATCCCCGTGCTGGGCAAACAGGTTTTGCAGCCGTTTGAGCTAAGATTTTAAAATTATTCACATAATGAAAACCTATACTTTGTTTCAGGCGAGTTTCCCATTCAAATGCATGTAACAGTGAGAAACGCATTGTCTTGGCGAAATAAAGCGTTTTTGAACAACTTCATATAAATCGCTGTAACTTTTGATAGAAGACTCAGACAAACATGTTTATGGCTTTATCTTATAGAACTCAATATCCCCGTGCTGGGCAAACAGGTTTTGCAGCCGTTTGAGCTAAGATTTTAAAATTATTCACATAATGAAAACCTATACTTTGTTTCAGGCGAGTTTCCCATTCAAATGCATGTAACAGTGAGAAACGCATTGTCTTGGCGAAATAAAGCGTTTTTGAACAACTTCATATAAATCGCTGTAACTTTTGATAGAAGACTCAGACAAACATGTTTATGGCTTTATCTTATAGAACTCAATATCCCCGTGCTGGGCAAACAGGTTTTGCAGCCGTTTGAGCTAAGATTTTAAAATTATTCACATAATGAAAACCTATACTTTGTTTCAGGCGAGTTTCCCATTCAAATGCATGTAACAGTGAGAAACACACTGTCTTGGCGAAATAAAGCGTTTTTCAACCACTTCATATAAATCGCTGTAACTTTTGATAGAAGACTCAGACAAACATGTTTATGGCTTTATCTTATAGAACTCAATATCCCCGTGCTGGGCAAACAGGTTTTGCAGCCGTTTGAGCTAAGATTTTAAAATTATTCACATAATGAAAACCTATACTTTGTTTCAGGCGAGTTTCCCATTCAAATGCATGTAACAGTGAGAAACGCATTGTCTTGGCGAAATAAAGCGTTTTTGAACAACTTCATATAAATCGCTGTAACTTTTGATAGAAGACTCAGACAAACATATGGCTTTATCTTATAGAACTCAATATCCCCGTGCTGGGCAAACAGGTTTTGCAGCCGTTTGAGCTAAGATTTTAAATTTATTCACATAATGAAAACCTATACTTTGTTTCAGGCGAGTTTCCCATTCAAATGCATGTAACAGTGAGAAACGCATTGTCTTGGCGAAATAAAGCGTTTTTGAACAACTTCATATAAATCGCTGTAACTTTTGATAGAAGACTCAGACAAACATGTTTATGGCTTTATCTTATAGAACTCAATATCCCCGTGCTGGGCAAACAGGTTTTGCAGCCGTTTGAGCTAAGATTTTAAAATTATTCACATAATGAAAACCTATACTTTGTTTCAGGCGAGTTTCCCATTCAAATGCATGTAACAGTGAGAAACGCATTGTCTTGGCGAAATAAAGCGTTTTTGAACAACTTCATATAAATCGCTGTAACTTTTGATAGAAGACTCAGACAAACATGTTTATGGCTTTATCTTATAGAGCTCAATATCCCCGTGCTGGGCAAACAGGTTTTGCAGCCGTTTGAGCTAAGATTTTAAAATTATTCACATAATGAAAACCTATACTTTGTTTCAGGCGAGTTTCCCATTCAAATGCATGTAACAGTGAGAAACGCATTGTCTTGGCGAAATAAAGGGTTTTTGAACAACTTCATATAAATCGCTGTAACTTTTGATAGAAGACTCAGACAAACATATGGCTTTATCTTATAGAACTCAATATCCCCGTGCTGGGCAAACAGGTTTTGCAGCCGTTTGAGCTAAGATTTTAAAATTATTCACATAATGAAAACCTATACTTTGTTTCAGGCGAGTTTCCCATTCAAATGCATGTAACAGTGAGAAACGCATTGTCTTGGCGAAATAAAGCGTTTTTGAACAACTTCATATAAATCGCTGTAACTTTTGATAGAAGACTCAGACAAACATGTTTATGGCTTTATCTTATAGAACTCAATATCCCCGTGCTGGGCAAACAGGTTTTGCAGCCGTTTGAGCTAAGATTTTAAAATTATTCACATAATGAAAACCTATACTTTGTTTCAGGCGAGTTTCCCATTCAAATGCATGTAACAGTGAGAAACGCATTGTCTTGGCGAAATAAAGCGTTTTTGAACAACTTCATATAAATCGCTGTAACTTTTGATAGAAGACTCAGACAAACATATGGCTTTATCTTATAGAACTCAATATCCCCGTGCTGGGCAAACAGGTTTTGCAGCCGTTTGAGCTAAGATTTTAAAATTATTCACATAATGAAAACCTATACTTTGTTTCAGGCGAGTTTCCCATTCAAATGCATGTAACAGTGAGAAACGCATTGTCTTGGCGAAATAAAGCGTTTTTGAACAACTTCATATAAATCGCTGTAACTTTTGATAGAAGACTCAGACAAACATGTTTATGGCTTTATCTTATAGAACTCAATATCCCCGTGCTGGGCAAACAGGTTTTGCAGCCGTTTGAGCTAAGATTTTAAAATTATTCACATAATGAAAACCTATACTTTGTTTCAGGCGAGTTTCCCATTCAAATGCATGTAACAGTGAGAAACGCATTGTCTTGGCGAAATAAAGCGTTTTTGAACAACTTCATATAAATCGCTGTAACTTTTGATAGAAGACTCAGACAAACATATGGCTTTATCTTATAGAACTCAATATCCCCGTGCTGGGCAAACAGGTTTTGCAGCCGTTTGAGCTAAGATTTTAAAATTATTCACATAATGAAAACCTATACTTTGTTTCAGGCGAGTTTCCCATTCAAATGCATGTAACAGTGAGAAACGCATTGTCTTGGCGAAATAAAGCGTTCTTGAACAACTTCATATAAATCGCTGTAACTTTTGATAGAAGACTCAGACAAACATGTTTATGGCTTTATCTTATAGAACTCAATATCCCCGTGCTGGGCAAACAGGTTTTGCAGCCGTTTGAGCTAAGATTTTAAAATTATTCACATAATGAAAACCTATACTTTGTTTCAGGCGAGTTTCCCATTCAAATGCATGTAACAGTGAGAAACGCATTGTCTTGGCGAAATAAAGCGTTTTTGAACAACTTCATATAAATCGCTGTAACTTTTGATAGAAGACTCAGACAAACATGTTTATGGCTTTATCTTATAGAACTCAATATCCCCGTGCTGGGCAAACAGGTTTTGCAGCCGTTTGAGCTAAGATTTTAAAATTATTCACATAATGAAAATCTATACTTTGTTTCAGGCGAGTTTCCCATTCAAATGCATGTAACAGTGAGAAACGCATTGTCTTGGCGAAATAAAGCGTTTTTGAACAACTTCATATAAATCGCTGTAACTTTTGATAGAAGACTCAGACAAACATATGGCTTTATCTTATAGAACTCAATATCCCCGTGCTGGGCAAACAGGTTTTGCAGCCGTTTGAGCTAAGATTTTAAAATTATTCACATAATGAAAACCTATACTTTGTTTCAGGCGAGTTTCCCATTCAAATG
Organism: Aulonocara stuartgranti; assembly: GCF_965226115.1. Taxonomy (NCBI): domain Eukaryota; kingdom Metazoa; phylum Chordata; class Actinopteri; order Cichliformes; family Cichlidae; genus Aulonocara; species Aulonocara stuartgranti. The sequence continues at coordinate 28,260,347 of NC_138959.1, forward strand.
CATGTAACAGTGAGAAACGCATTGTCTTGGCGAAATAAAGCGTTTTTGAACAACTTCATATAAATCGCTGTAACTTTTGATAGAAGACTCAGACAAACATGTTTATGGCTTTATCTTATAGAACTCAATATCCCCGTGCTGGGCAAACAGGTTTTGCAGCCGTTTGAGCTAAGATTTTAAAATTATTCACATAATGAAAACCTATACTTTGTTTCAGGCGAGTTTCCCATTCAAATGCATGTAACAGTGAGAAACGCATTGTCTTGGCGAAATAAAGCGTTTTTGAACAACTTCATATAAATCGCTGTAACTTTTGATAGAAGACTCAGACAAACATATGGCTTTATCTTATAGAACTCAATATCCCCGTGCTGGGCAAACAGGTTTTGCAGCCGTTTGAGCTAAGATTTTAAAATTATTCACATAATGAAAACCTATACTTTGTTTCAGGCGAGTTTCCCATTCAAATGCATGTAACAGTGAGAAACGCATTGTCTTGGCGAAATAAAGCGTTTTTGAACAACTTCATATAAATCGCTGTAACTTTTGATAGAAGACTCAGACAAACATGTTTATGGCTTTATCTTATAGAACTCAATATCCCCGTGCTGGGCAAACAGGTTTTGCAGCCGTTTGAGCTAAGATTTTAAAATTATTCACATAATGAAAACCTATACTTTGTTTCAGGCGAGTTTCCCATTCAAATGCATGTAACAGTGAGAAACGCATTGTCTTGGCGAAATAAAGCGTTTTTGAACAACTTCATATAAATCGCTGTAACTTTTGATAGAAGACTCAGACAAACATATGGCTTTATCTTATAGAACTCAATATCCCCGTGCTGGGCAAACAGGTTTTGCAGCCGTTTGAGCTAAGATTTTAAAATTATTCACATAATGAAAACCTATACTTTGTTTCAGGCGAGTTTCCCATTCAAATGCATGTAACAGTGAGAAACGCATTGTCTTGGCGAAATAAAGCGTTTTTGAACAACTTCATATAAATCGCTGTAACTTTTGATAGAAGACTCAGACAAACATATGGCTTTATCTTATAGAACTCAATATCCCCGTGCTGGGCAAACAGGTTTTGCAGCCGTTTGAGCTAAGATTTTAAAATTATTCACATAATGAAAACCTATACTTTGTTTCAGGCGAGTTTCCCATTCAAATGCATGTAACAGTGAGAAACGCATTGTCTTGGCGAAATAAAGCGTTTTTGAACAACTTCATATAAATCGCTGTAACTTTTGATAGAAGACTCAGACAAACATGTTTATGGCTTTATCTTATAGAACTCAATATCCCCGTGCTGGGCAAACAGGTTTTGCAGCCGTTTGAGCTAAGATTTTAAAATTATTCACATAATGAAAACCTATACTTTGTTTCAGGCGAGTTTCCCATTCAAATGCATGTAACAGTGAGAAACGCATTGTCTTGGCGAAATAAAGCGTTTTTGAACAACTTCATATAAATCGCTGTAACTTTTGATAGAAGACTCAGACAAACATATGGCTTTATCTTATAGAACTCAATATCCCCGTGCTGGGCAAACAGGTTTTGCAGCCGTTTGAGCTAAGATTTTAAAATTATTCACATAATGAAAACCTATACTTTGTTTCAGGCGAGTTTCCCATTCAAATGCATGTAACAGTGAGAAACGCATTGTCTTGGCGAAATAAAGCGTTCTTGAACAACTTCATATAAATCGCTGTAACTTTTGATAGAAGACTCAGACAAACATGTTTATGGCTTTATCTTATAGAACTCAATATCCCCGTGCTGGGCAAACAGGTTTTGCAGCCGTTTGAGCTAAGATTTTAAAATTATTCACATAATGAAAACCTATACTTTGTTTCAGGCGAGTTTCCCATTCAAATGCATGTAACAGTGAGAAACGCATTGTCTTGGCGAAATAAAGCGTTTTTGAACAACTTCATATAAATCGCTGTAACTTTTGATAGAAGACTCAGACAAACATGTTTATGGCTTTATCTTATAGAACTCAATATCCCCGTGCTGGGCAAACAGGTTTTGCAGCCGTTTGAGCTAAGATTTTAAAATTATTCACATAATGAAAATCTATACTTTGTTTCAGGCGAGTTTCCCATTCAAATGCATGTAACAGTGAGAAACACACTGTCTTGGCGAAATAAAGCGTTTTTCAACCACTTCATATAAATCGCTGTAACTTTTGATAGAAGACTCAGACAAACATATGGCTTTATCTTATAGAACTCAATATCCCCGTGCTGGGCAAACAGGTTTTGCAGCCGTTTGAGCTAAGATTTTAAAATTATTCACATAATGAAAACCTATACTTTGTTTCAGGCGAGTTTCCCATTCAAATGCATGTAACAGTGAGAAACGCATTGTCTTGGCGAAATAAAGCGTTTTTGAACAACTTCATATAAATCGCTGTAACTTTTGATAGAAGACTCAGACAAACATATGGCTTTATCTTATAGAACTCAATATCCCCGTGCTGGGCAAACAGGTTTTGCAGCCGTTTGAGCTAAGATTTTAAAATTATTCACATAATGAAAACCTATACTTTGTTTCAGGCGAGTTTCCCATTCAAATGCATGTAACAGTGAGAAACGCATTGTCTTGGCGAAATAAAGCGTTTTTGAACAACTTCATATAAATCGCTGTAACTTTTGATAGAAGACTCAGACAAACATGTTTATGGCTTTATCTTATAGAACTCAATATCCCCGTGCTGGGCAAACAGGTTTTGCAGCCGTTTGAGCTAAGATTTTAAAATTATTCACATAATGAAAACCTATACTTTGTTTCAGGCGAGTTTCCCATTCAAATGCATGTAACAGTGAGAAACGCATTGTCTTGGCGAAATAAAGCGTTTTTGAACAACTTCATATAAATCGCTGTAACTTTTGATAGAAGACTCAGACAAACATATGGCTTTATCTTATAGAACTCAATATCCCCGTGCTGGGCAAACAGGTTTTGCAGCCGTTTGAGCTAAGATTTTAAAATTATTCACATAATGAAAACCTATACTTTGTTTCAGGCGAGTTTCCCATTCAAATGCATGTAACAGTGAGAAACGCATTGTCTTGGCGAAATAAAGCGTTTTTGAACAACTTCATATAAATCGCTGTAACTTTTGATAGAAGACTCAGACAAACATGTTTATGGCTTTATCTTATAGAACTCAATATCCCCGTGCTGGGCAAACAGGTTTTGCAGCCGTTTGAGCTAAGATTTTAAAATTATTCACATAATGAAAACCTATACTTTGTTTCAGGCGAGTTTCCCATTCAAATGCATGTAACAGTGAGAAACGCATTGTCTTGGCGAAATAAAGCGTTTTTGAACAACTTCATATAAATCGCTGTAACTTTTGATAGAAGACTCAGACAAACATATGGCTTTATCTTATAGAACTCAATATCCCCGTGCTGGGCAAACAGGTTTTGCAGCCGTTTGAGCTAAGATTTTAAAATTATTCACATAATGAAAACCTATACTTTGTTTCAGGCGAGTTTCCCATTCAAATGCATGTAACAGTGAGAAACGCATTGTCTTGGCGAAATAAAGCGTTTTTGAACAACTTCATATAAATCGCTGTAACTTTTGATAGAAGACTCAGACAAACATGTTTATGGCTTTATCTTATAGAACTCAATATCCCCGTGCTGGGCAAACAGGTTTTGCAGCCGTTTGAGCTAAGATTTTAAAATTATTCACATAATGAAAATCTATACTTTGTTTCAGGCGAGTTTCCCATTCAAATGCATGTAACAGTGAGAAACACACTGTCTTGGCGAAATAAAGCGTTTTTCAACCACTTCATATAAATCGCTGTAACTTTTGATAGAAGACTCAGACAAACATGTTTATGGCTTTATCTTATAGAGCTCAATATCCCCGTGCTGGGCAAACAGGTTTTGCAGCCGTTTGAGCTAAGATTTTAAAATTATTCACATAATGAAAACCTATACTTTGTTTCAGGCGAGTTTCCCATTCAAATGCATGTAACAGTGAGAAACGCATTGTCTTGGCGAAATAAAGCGTTTTTGAACAACTTCATATAAATCGCTGTAACTTTTGATAGAAGACTCAGACAAACATGTTTATGGCTTTATCTTATAGAACTCAATATCCCCGTGCTGGGCAAACAGGTTTTGCAGCCGTTTGAGCTAAGATTTTAAAATTATTCACATAATGAAAATCTATACTTTGTTTCAGGCGAGTTTCCCATTCAAATGCATGTAACAGTGAGAAACGCATTGTCTTGGCGAAATAAAGCGTTTTTGAACAACTTCATATAAATCGCTGTAACTTTTGATAGAAGACTCAGACAAACATATGGCTTTATCTTATAGAACTCAATATCCCCGTGCTGGGCAAACAGGTTTTGCAGCCGTTTGAGCTAAGATTTTAAAATTATTCACATAATGAAAACCTATACTTTGTTTCAGGCGAGTTTCCCATTCAAATGCATGTAACAGTGAGAAACGCATTGTCTTGGCGAAATAAAGCGTTTTTGAACAACTTCATATAAATCGCTGTAACTTTTGATAGAAGACTCAGACAAACATGTTTATGGCTTTATCTTATAGAACTCAATATCCCCGTGCTGGGCAAACAGGTTTTGCAGCCGTTTGAGCTAAGATTTTAAAATTATTCACATAATGAAAACCTATACTTTGTTTCAGGCGAGTTTCCCATTCAAATGCATGTAACAGTGAGAAACGCATTGTCTTGGCGAAATAAAGCGTTTTTGAACAACTTCATATAAATCGCTGTAACTTTTGATAGAAGACTCAGACAAACATATGGCTTTATCTTATAGAACTCAATATCCCCGTGCTGGGCAAACAGGTTTTGCAGCCGTTTGAGCTAAGATTTTAAAATTATTCACATAATGAAAACCTATACTTTGTTTCAGGCGAGTTTCCCATTCAAATGCATGTAACAGTGAGAAACGCATTGTCTTGGCGAAATAAAGCGTTTTTGAACAACTTCATATAAATCGCTGTAACTTTTGATAGAAGACTCAGACAAACATGTTTATGGCTTTATCTTATAGAACTCAATATCCCCGTGCTGGGCAAACAGGTTTTGCAGCCGTTTGAGCTAAGATTTTAAAATTATTCACATAATGAAAACCTATACTTTGTTTCAGGCGAGTTTCCCATTCAAATGCATGTAACAGTGAGAAACGCATTGTCTTGGCGAAATAAAGCGTTTTTGAACAACTTCATATAAATCGCTGTAACTTTTGATAGAAGACTCAGACAAACATATGGCTTTATCTTATAGAACTCAATATCCCCGTGCTGGGCAAACAGGTTTTGCAGCCGTTTGAGCTAAGATTTTAAAATTATTCACATAATGAAAACCTATACTTTGTTTCAGGCGAGTTTCCCATTCAAATGCATGTAACAGTGAGAAACGCATTGTCTTGGCGAAATAAAGCGTTTTTGAACAACTTCATATAAATCGCTGTAACTTTTGATAGAAGACTCAGACAAACATATGGCTTTATCTTATAGAACTCAATATCCCCGTGCTGGGCAAACAGGTTTTGCAGCCGTTTGAGCTAAGATTTTAAAATTATTCACATAATGAAAACCTATACTTTGTTTCAGGCGAGTTTCCCATTCAAATGCATGTAACAGTGAGAAACGCATTGTCTTGGCGAAATAAAGCGTTTTTGAACAACTTCATATAAATCGCTGTAACTTTTGATAGAAGACTCAGACAAACATGTTTATGGCTTTATCTTATAGAACTCAATATCCCCGTGCTGGGCAAACAGGTTTTGCAGCCGTTTGAGCTAAGATTTTAAAATTATTCACATAATGAAAACCTATACTTTGTTTCAGGCGAGTTTCCCATTCAAATGCATGTAACAGTGAGAAACGCATTGTCTTGGCGAAATAAAGCGTTTTTGAACAACTTCATATAAATCGCTGTAACTTTTGATAGAAGACTCAGACAAACATATGGCTTTATCTTATAGAACTCAATATCCCCGTGCTGGGCAAACAGGTTTTGCAGCCGTTTGAGCTAAGATTTTAAAATTATTCACATAATGAAAACCTATACTTTGTTTCAGGCGAGTTTCCCATTCAAATGCATGTAACAGTGAGAAACGCATTGTCTTGGCGAAATAAAGCGTTTTTGAACAACTTCATATAAATCGCTGTAACTTTTGATAGAAGACTCAGACAAACATATGGCTTTATCTTATAGAACTCAATATCCCCGTGCTGGGCAAACAGGTTTTGCAGCCGTTTGAGCTAAGATTTTAAAATTATTCACATAATGAAAACCTATACTTTGTTTCAGGCGAGTTTCCCATTCAAATGCATGTAACAGTGAGAAACGCATTGTCTTGGCGAAATAAAGCGTTCTTGAACAACTTCATATAAATCGCTGTAACTTTTGATAGAAGACTCAGACAAACATGTTTATGGCTTTATCTTATAGAACTCAATATCCCCGTGCTGGGCAAACAGGTTTTGCAGCCGTTTGAGCTAAGATTTTAAAATTATTCACATAATGAAAACCTATACTTTGTTTCAGGCGAGTTTCCCATTCAAATGCATGTAACAGTGAGAAACGCATTGTCTTGGCGAAATAAAGCGTTTTTGAACAACTTCATATAAATCGCTGTAACTTTTGATAGAAGACTCAGACAAACATGTTTATGGCTTTATCTTATAGAACTCAATATCCCCGTGCTGGGCAAACAGGTTTTGCAGCCGTTTGAGCTAAGATTTTAAAATTATTCACATAATGAAAATCTATACTTTGTTTCAGGCGAGTTTCCCATTCAAATGCATGTAACAGTGAGAAACACACTGTCTTGGCGAAATAAAGCGTTTTTCAACCACTTCATATAAATCGCTGTAACTTTTGATAGAAGACTCAGACAAACATATGGCTTTATCTTATAGAACTCAATATCCCCGTGCTGGGCAAACAGGTTTTGCAGCCGTTTGAGCTAAGATTTTAAAATTATTCACATAATGAAAACCTATACTTTGTTTCAGGCGAGTTTCCCATTCAAATGCATGTAACAGTGAGAAACGCATTGTCTTGGCGAAATAAAGCGTTTTTGAACAACTTCATATAAATCGCTGTAACTTTTGATAGAAGACTCAGACAAACATATGGCTTTATCTTATAGAACTCAATATCCCCGTGCTGGGCAAACAGGTTTTGCAGCCGTTTGAGCTAAGATTTTAAAATTATTCACATAATGAAAACCTATACTTTGTTTCAGGCGAGTTTCCCATTCAAATGCATGTAACAGTGAGAAACGCATTGTCTTGGCGAAATAAAGCGTTTTTGAACAACTTCATATAAATCGCTGTAACTTTTGATAGAAGACTCAGACAAACATGTTTATGGCTTTATCTTATAGAACTCAATATCCCCGTGCTGGGCAAACAGGTTTTGCAGCCGTTTGAGCTAAGATTTTAAAATTATTCACATAATGAAAACCTATACTTTGTTTCAGGCGAGTTTCCCATTCAAATGCATGTAACAGTGAGAAACGCATTGTCTTGGCGAAATAAAGCGTTTTTGAACAACTTCATATAAATCGCTGTAACTTTTGATAGAAGACTCAGACAAACATATGGCTTTATCTTATAGAACTCAATATCCCCGTGCTGGGCAAACAGGTTTTGCAGCCGTTTGAGCTAAGATTTTAAAATTATTCACATAATGAAAACCTATACTTTGTTTCAGGCGAGTTTCCCATTCAAATGCATGTAACAGTGAGAAACGCATTGTCTTGGCGAAATAAAGCGTTTTTGAACAACTTCATATAAATCGCTGTAACTTTTGATAGAAGACTCAGACAAACATGTTTATGGCTTTATCTTATAGAACTCAATATCCCCGTGCTGGGCAAACAGGTTTTGCAGCCGTTTGAGCTAAGATTTTAAAATTATTCACATAATGAAAACCTATACTTTGTTTCAGGCGAGTTTCCCATTCAAATGCATGTAACAGTGAGAAACGCATTGTCTTGGCGAAATAAAGCGTTTTTGAACAACTTCATATAAATCGCTGTAACTTTTGATAGAAGACTCAGACAAACATGTTTATGGCTTTATCTTATAGAACTCAATATCCCCGTGCTGGGCAAACAGGTTTTGCAGCCGTTTGAGCTAAGATTTTAAAATTATTCACATAATGAAAATCTATACTTTGTTTCAGGCGAGTTTCCCATTCAAATGCATGTAACAGTGAGAAACACACTGTCTTGGCGAAATAAAGCGTTTTTCAACCACTTCATATAAATCGCTGTAACTTTTGATAGAAGACTCAGACAAACATATGGCTTTATCTTATAGAACTCAATATCCCCGTGCTGGGCAAACAGGTTTTGCAGCCGTTTGAGCTAAGATTTTAAAATTATTCACATAATGAAAACCTATACTTTGTTTCAGGCGAGTTTCCCATTCAAATGCATGTAACAGTGAGAAACGCATTGTCTTGGCGAAATAAAGCGTTTTTGAACAACTTCATATAAATCGCTGTAACTTTTGATAGAAGACTCAGACAAACATATGGCTTTATCTTATAGAACTCAATATCCCCGTGCTGGGCAAACAGGTTTTGCAGCCGTTTGAGCTAAGATTTTAAAATTATTCACATAATGAAAACCTATACTTTGTTTCAGGCGAGTTTCCCATTCAAATGCATGTAACAGTGAGAAACGCATTGTCTTGGCGAAATAAAGCGTTTTTGAACAACTTCATATAAATCGCTGTAACTTTTGATAGAAGACTCAGACAAACATGTTTATGGCTTTATCTTATAGAACTCAATATCCCCGTGCTGGGCAAACAGGTTTTGCAGCCGTTTGAGCTAAGATTTTAAAATTATTCACATAATGAAAACCTATACTTTGTTTCAGGCGAGTTTCCCATTCAAATGCATGTAACAGTGAGAAACGCATTGTCTTGGCGAAATAAAGCGTTTTTGAACAACTTCATATAAATCGCTGTAACTTTTGATAGAAGACTCAGACAAACATATGGCTTTATCTTATAGAACTCAATATCCCCGTGCTGGGCAAACAGGTTTTGCAGCCGTTTGAGCTAAGATTTTAAAATTATTCACATAATGAAAACCTATACTTTGTTTCAGGCGAGTTTCCCATTCAAATGCATGTAACAGTGAGAAACGCATTGTCTTGGCGAAATAAAGCGTTTTTGAACAACTTCATATAAATCGCTGTAACTTTTGATAGAAGACTCAGACAAACATGTTTATGGCTTTATCTTATAGAACTCAATATCCCCGTGCTGGGCAAACAGGTTTTGCAGCCGTTTGAGCTAAGATTTTAAAATTATTCACATAATGAAAACCTATACTTTGTTTCAGGCGAGTTTCCCATTCAAATGCATGTAACAGTGAGAAACGCATTGTCTTGGCGAAATAAAGCGTTTTTGAACAACTTCATATAAATCGCTGTAACTTTTGATAGAAGACTCAGACAAACATATGGCTTTATCTTATAGAACTCAATATCCCCGTGCTGGGCAAACAGGTTTTGCAGCCGTTTGAGCTAAGATTTTAAAATTATTCACATAATGAAAACCTATACTTTGTTTCAGGCGAGTTTCCCATTCAAATGCATGTAACAGTGAGAAACGCATTGTCTTGGCGAAATAAAGCGTTTTTGAACAACTTCATATAAATCGCTGTAACTTTTGATAGAAGACTCAGACAAACATGTTTATGGCTTTATCTTATAGAACTCAATATCCCCGTGCTGGGCAAACAGGTTTTGCAGCCGTTTGAGCTAAGATTTTAAAATTATTCACATAATGAAAACCTATACTTTGTTTCAGGCGAGTTTCCCATTCAAATGCATGTAACAGTGAGAAACGCATTGTCTTGGCGAAATAAAGCGTTTTTGAACAACTTCATATAAATCGCTGTAACTTTTGATAGAAGACTCAGACAAACATATGGCTTTATCTTATAGAACTCAATATCCCCGTGCTGGGCAAACAGGTTTTGCAGCCGTTTGAGCTAAGATTTTAAAATTATTCACATAATGAAAACCTATACTTTGTTTCAGGCGAGTTTCCCATTCAAATGCATGTAACAGTGAGAAACGCATTGTCTTGGCGAAATAAAGCGTTTTTGAACAACTTCATATAAATCGCTGTAACTTTTGATAGAAGACTCAGACAAACATATGGCTTTATCTTATAGAACTCAATATCCCCGTGCTGGGCAAACAGGTTTTGCAGCCGTTTGAGCTAAGATTTTAAAATTATTCACATAATGAAAACCTATACTTTGTTTCAGGCGAGTTTCCCATTCAAATGCATGTAACAGTGAGAAACGCATTGTCTTGGCGAAATAAAGCGTTTTTGAACAACTTCATATAAATCGCTGTAACTTTTGATAGAAGACTCAGACAAACATGTTTATGGCTTTATCTTATAGAACTCAATATCCCCGTGCTGGGCAAACAGGTTTTGCAGCCGTTTGAGCTAAGATTTTAAAATTATTCACATAATGAAAACCTATACTTTGTTTCAGGCGAGTTTCCCATTCAAATGCATGTAACAGTGAGAAACGCATTGTCTTGGCGAAATAAAGCGTTTTTGAACAACTTCATATAAATCGCTGTAACTTTTGATAGAAGACTCAGACAAACATGTTTATGGCTTTATCTTATAGAACTCAATATCCCCGTGCTGGGCAAACAGGTTTTGCAGCCGTTTGAGCTAAGATTTTAAAATTATTCACATAATGAAAACCTATACTTTGTTTCAGGCGAGTTTCCCATTCAAATGCATGTAACAGTGAGAAACGCATTGTCTTGGCGAAATAAAGCGTTTTTGAACAACTTCATATAAATCGCTGTAACTTTTGATAGAAGACTCAGACAAACATGTTTATGGCTTTATCTTATAGAACTCAATATCCCCGTGCTGGGCAAACAGGTTTTGCAGCCGTTTGAGCTAAGATTTTAAAATTATTCACATAATGAAAACCTATACTTTGTTTCAGGCGAGTTTCCCATTCAAATGCATGTAACAGTGAGAAACGCATTGTCTTGGCGAAATAAAGCGTTTTTGAACAACTTCATATAAATCGCTGTAACTTTTGATAGAAGACTCAGACAAACATATGGCTTTATCTTATAGAACTCAATATCCCCGTGCTGGGCAAACAGGTTTTGCAGCCGTTTGAGCTAAGATTTTAAAATTATTCACATAATGAAAACCTATACTTTGTTTCAGGCGAGTTTCCCATTCAAATGCATGTAACAGTGAGAAACGCATTGTCTTGGCGAAATAAAGCGTTTTTGAACAACTTCATATAAATCGCTGTAACTTTTGATAGAAGACTCAGACAAACATGTTTATGGCTTTATCTTATAGAACTCAATATCCCCGTGCTGGGCAAACAGGTTTTGCAGCCGTTTGAGCTAAGATTTTAAAATTATTCACATAATGAAAACCTATACTTTGTTTCAGGCGAGTTTCCCATTCAAATGCATGTAACAGTGAGAAACGCATTGTCTTGGCGAAATAAAGCGTTTTTGAACAACTTCATATAAATCGCTGTAACTTTTGATAGAAGACTCAGACAAACATATGGCTTTATCTTATAGAACTCAATATCCCCGTGCTGGGCAAACAGGTTTTGCAGCCGTTTGAGCTAAGATTTTAAAATTATTCACATAATGAAAATCTATACTTTGTTTCAGGCGAGTTTCCCATTCAAATGCATGTAACAGTGAGAAACACACTGTCTTGGCGAAATAAAGCGTTTTTCAACCACTTCATATAAATCGCTGTAACTTTTGATAGAAGACTCAGACAAACATATGGCTTTATCTTATAGAACTCAATATCCCCGTGCTGGGCAAACAGGTTTTGCAGCCGTTTGAGCTAAGATTTTAAAATTATTCACATAATGAAAACCTATACTTTGTTTCAGGCGAGTTTCCCATTCAAATGCATGTAACAGTGAGAAACGCATTGTCTTGGCGAAATAAAGCGTTTTTGAACAACTTCATATAAATCGCTGTAACTTTTGATAGAAGACTCAGACAAACATATGGCTTTATCTTATAGAACTCAATATCCCCGTGCTGGGCAAACAGGTTTTGCAGCCGTTTGAGCTAAGATTTTAAAATTATTCACATAATGAAAACCTATACTTTGTTTCAGGCGAGTTTCCCATTCAAATGCATGTAACAGTGAGAAACGCATTGTCTTGGCGAAATAAAGCGTTTTTGAACAACTTCATATAAATCGCTGTAACTTTTGATAGAAGACTCAGACAAACATGTTTATGGCTTTATCTTATAGAACTCAATATCCCCGTGCTGGGCAAACAGGTTTTGCAGCCGTTTGAGCTAAGATTTTAAAATTATTCACATAATGAAAACCTATACTTTGTTTCAGGCGAGTTTCCCATTCAAATGCATGTAACAGTGAGAAACGCATTGTCTTGGCGAAATAAAGCGTTTTTGAACAACTTCATATAAATCGCTGTAACTTTTGATAGAAGACTCAGACAAACATATGGCTTTATCTTATAGAACTCAATATCCCCGTGCTGGGCAAACAGGTTTTGCAGCCGTTTGAGCTAAGATTTTAAAATTATTCACATAATGAAAACCTATACTTTGTTTCAGGCGAGTTTCCCATTCAAATGCATGTAACAGTGAGAAACGCATTGTCTTGGCGAAATAAAGCGTTTTTGAACAACTTCATATAAATCGCTGTAACTTTTGATAGAAGACTCAGACAAACATGTTTATGGCTTTATCTTATAGAACTCAATATCCCCGTGCTGGGCAAACAGGTTTTGCAGCCGTTTGAGCTAAGATTTTAAAATTATTCACATAATGAAAACCTATACTTTGTTTCAGGCGAGTTTCCCATTCAAATGCATGTAACAGTGAGAAACGCATTGTCTTGGCGAAATAAAGCGTTTTTGAACAACTTCATATAAATCGCTGTAACTTTTGATAGAAGACTCAGACAAACATATGGCTTTATCTTATAGAACTCAATATCCCCGTGCTGGGCAAACAGGTTTTGCAGCCGTTTGAGCTAAGATTTTAAAATTATTCACATAATGAAAACCTATACTTTGTTTCAGGCGAGTTTCCCATTCAAATGCATGTAACAGTGAGAAACGCATTGTCTTGGCGAAATAAAGCGTTTTTGAACAACTTCATATAAATCGCTGTAACTTTTGATAGAAGACTCAGACAAACATGTTTATGGCTTTATCTTATAGAACTCAATATCCCCGTGCTGGGCAAACAGGTTTTGCAGCCGTTTGAGCTAAGATTTTAAAATTATTCACATAATGAAAACCTATACTTTGTTTCAGGCGAGTTTCCCATTCAAATGCATGTAACAGTGAGAAACGCATTGTCTTGGCGAAATAAAGCGTTTTTGAACAACTTCATATAAATCGCTGTAACTTTTGATAGAAGACTCAGACAAACATATGGCTTTATCTTATAGAACTCAATATCCCCGTGCTGGGCAAACAGGTTTTGCAGCCGTTTGAGCTAAGATTTTAAAATTATTCACATAATGAAAACCTATACTTTGTTTCAGGCGAGTTTCCCATTCAAATGCATGTAACAGTGAGAAACGCATTGTCTTGGCGAAATAAAGCGTTTTTGAACAACTTCATATAAATCGCTGTAACTTTTGATAGAAGACTCAGACAAACATATGGCTTTATCTTATAGAACTCAATATCCCCGTGCTGGGCAAACAGGTTTTGCAGCCGTTTGAGCTAAGATTTTAAAATTATTCACATAATGAAAACCTATACTTTGTTTCAGGCGAGTTTCCCATTCAAATGCATGTAACAGTGAGAAACGCATTGTCTTGGCGAAATAAAGCGTTTTTGAACAACTTCATATAAATCGCTGTAACTTTTGATAGAAGACTCAGACAAACATGTTTATGGCTTTATCTTATAGAACTCAATATCCCCGTGCTGGGCAAACAGGTTTTGCAGCCGTTTGAGCTAAGATTTTAAAATTATTCACATAATGAAAACCTATACTTTGTTTCAGGCGAGTTTCCCATTCAAATGCATGTAACAGTGAGAAACGCATTGTCTTGGCGAAATAAAGCGTTTTTGAACAACTTCATATAAATCGCTGTAACTTTTGATAGAAGACTCAGACAAACATGTTTATGGCTTTATCTTATAGAACTCAATATCCCCGTGCTGGGCAAACAGGTTTTGCAGCCGTTTGAGCTAAGATTTTAAAATTATTCACATAATGAAAACCTATACTTTGTTTCAGGCGAGTTTCCCATTCAAATGCATGTAACAGTGAGAAACGCATTGTCTTGGCGAAATAAAGCGTTTTTGAACAACTTCATATAAATCGCTGTAACTTTTGATAGAAGACTCAGACAAACATGTTTATGGCTTTATCTTATAGAACTCAATATCCCCGTGCTGGGCAAACAGGTTTTGCAGCCGTTTGAGCTAAGATTTTAAAATTATTCACATAATGAAAACCTATACTTTGTTTCAGGCGAGTTTCCCATTCAAATGCATGTAACAGTGAGAAACGCATTGTCTTGGCGAAATAAAGCGTTTTTGAACAACTTCATATAAATCGCTGTAACTTTTGATAGAAGACTCAGACAAACATATGGCTTTATCTTATAGAACTCAATATCCCCGTGCTGGGCAAACAGGTTTTGCAGCCGTTTGAGCTAAGATTTTAAAATTATTCACATAATGAAAACCTATACTTTGTTTCAGGCGAGTTTCCCATTCAAATGCATGTAACAGTGAGAAACGCATTGTCTTGGCGAAATAAAGCGTTTTTGAACAACTTCATATAAATCGCTGTAACTTTTGATAGAAGACTCAGACAAACATGTTTATGGCTTTATCTTATAGAACTCAATATCCCCGTGCTGGGCAAACAGGTTTTGCAGCCGTTTGAGCTAAGATTTTAAAATTATTCACATAATGAAAACCTATACTTTGTTTCAGGCGAGTTTCCCATTCAAATGCATGTAACAGTGAGAAACGCATTGTCTTGGCGAAATAAAGCGTTTTTGAACAACTTCATATAAATCGCTGTAACTTTTGATAGAAGACTCAGACAAACATATGGCTTTATCTTATAGAACTCAATATCCCCGTGCTGGGCAAACAGGTTTTGCAGCCGTTTGAGCTAAGATTTTAAAATTATTCACATAATGAAAACCTATACTTTGTTTCAGGCGAGTTTCCCATTCAAATGCATGTAACAGTGAGAAACGCATTGTCTTGGCGAAATAAAGCGTTTTTGAACAACTTCATATAAATCGCTGTAACTTTTGATAGAAGACTCAGACAAACATATGGCTTTATCTTATAGAACTCAATATCCCCGTGCTGGGCAAACAGGTTTTGCAGCCGTTTGAGCTAAGATTTTAAAATTATTCACATAATGAAAACCTATACTTTGTTTCAGGCGAGTTTCCCATTCAAATGCATGTAACAGTGAGAAACGCATTGTCTTGGCGAAATAAAGCGTTTTTGAACAACTTCATATAAATCGCTGTAACTTTTGATAGAAGACTCAGACAAACATGTTTATGGCTTTATCTTATAGAACTCAATATCCCCGTGCTGGGCAAACAGGTTTTGCAGCCGTTTGAGCTAAGATTTTAAAATTATTCACATAATGAAAACCTATACTTTGTTTCAGGCGAGTTTCCCATTCAAATGCATGTAACAGTGAGAAACGCATTGTCTTGGCGAAATAAAGCGTTTTTGAACAACTTCATATAAATCGCTGTAACTTTTGATAGAAGACTCAGACAAACATATGGCTTTATCTTATAGAACTCAATATCCCCGTGCTGGGCAAACAGGTTTTGCAGCCGTTTGAGCTAAGATTTTAAAATTATTCACATAATGAAAACCTATACTTTGTTTCAGGCGAGTTTCCCATTCAAATGCATGTAACAGTGAGAAACGCATTGTCTTGGCGAAATAAAGCGTTTTTGAACAACTTCATATAAATCGCTGTAACTTTTGATAGAAGACTCAGACAAACATATGGCTTTATCTTATAGAACTCAATATCCCCGTGCTGGGCAAACAGGTTTTGCAGCCGTTTGAGCTAAGATTTTAAAATTATTCACATAATGAAAACCTATACTTTGTTTCAGGCGAGTTTCCCATTCAAATGCATGTAACAGTGAGAAACGCATTGTCTTGGCGAAATAAAGCGTTCTTGAACAACTTCATATAAATCGCTGTAACTTTTGATAGAAGACTCAGACAAACATGTTTATGGCTTTATCTTATAGAACTCAATATCCCCGTGCTGGGCAAACAGGTTTTGCAGCCGTTTGAGCTAAGATTTTAAAATTATTCACATAATGAAAACCTATACTTTGTTTCAGGCGAGTTTCCCATTCAAATGCATGTAACAGTGAGAAACGCATTGTCTTGGCGAAATAAAGCGTTTTTGAACAACTTCATATAAATCGCTGTAACTTTTGATAGAAGACTCAGACAAACATGTTTATGGCTTTATCTTATAGAACTCAATATCCCCGTGCTGGGCAAACAGGTTTTGCAGCCGTTTGAGCTAAGATTTTAAAATTATTCACATAATGAAAATCTATACTTTGTTTCAGGCGAGTTTCCCATTCAAATGCATGTAACAGTGAGAAACACACTGTCTTGGCGAAATAAAGCGTTTTTCAACCACTTCATATAAATCGCTGTAACTTTTGATAGAAGACTCAGACAAACATATGGCTTTATCTTATAGAACTCAATATCCCCGTGCTGGGCAAACAGGTTTTGCAGCCGTTTGAGCTAAGATTTTAAAATTATTCACATAATGAAAACCTATACTTTGTTTCAGGCGAGTTTCCCATTCAAATGCATGTAACAGTGAGAAACGCATTGTCTTGGCGAAATAAAGCGTTTTTGAACAACTTCATATAAATCGCTGTAACTTTTGATAGAAGACTCAGACAAACATATGGCTTTATCTTATAGAACTCAATATCCCCGTGCTGGGCAAACAGGTTTTGCAGCCGTTTGAGCTAAGATTTTAAAATTATTCACATAATGAAAACCTATACTTTGTTTCAGGCGAGTTTCCCATTCAAATGCATGTAACAGTGAGAAACGCATTGTCTTGGCGAAATAAAGCGTTTTTGAACAACTTCATATAAATCGCTGTAACTTTTGATAGAAGACTCAGACAAACATGTTTATGGCTTTATCTTATAGAACTCAATATCCCCGTGCTGGGCAAACAGGTTTTGCAGCCGTTTGAGCTAAGATTTTAAAATTATTCACATAATGAAAACCTATACTTTGTTTCAGGCGAGTTTCCCATTCAAATGCATGTAACAGTGAGAAACGCATTGTCTTGGCGAAATAAAGCGTTTTTGAACAACTTCATATAAATCGCTGTAACTTTTGATAGAAGACTCAGACAAACATATGGCTTTATCTTATAGAACTCAATATCCCCGTGCTGGGCAAACAGGTTTTGCAGCCGTTTGAGCTAAGATTTTAAAATTATTCACATAATGAAAACCTATACTTTGTTTCAGGCGAGTTTCCCATTCAAATGCATGTAACAGTGAGAAACGCATTGTCTTGGCGAAATAAAGCGTTTTTGAACAACTTCATATAAATCGCTGTAACTTTTGATAGAAGACTCAGACAAACATGTTTATGGCTTTATCTTATAGAACTCAATATCCCCGTGCTGGGCAAACAGGTTTTGCAGCCGTTTGAGCTAAGATTTTAAAATTATTCACATAATGAAAACCTATACTTTGTTTCAGGCGAGTTTCCCATTCAAATGCATGTAACAGTGAGAAACGCATTGTCTTGGCGAAATAAAGCGTTTTTGAACAACTTCATATAAATCGCTGTAACTTTTGATAGAAGACTCAGACAAACATGTTTATGGCTTTATCTTATAGAACTCAATATCCCCGTGCTGGGCAAACAGGTTTTGCAGCCGTTTGAGCTAAGATTTTAAAATTATTCACATAATGAAAATCTATACTTTGTTTCAGGCGAGTTTCCCATTCAAATGCATGTAACAGTGAGAAACACACTGTCTTGGCGAAATAAAGCGTTTTTCAACCACTTCATATAAATCGCTGTAACTTTTGATAGAAGACTCAGACAAACATATGGCTTTATCTTATAGAACTCAATATCCCCGTGCTGGGCAAACAGGTTTTGCAGCCGTTTGAGCTAAGATTTTAAAATTATTCACATAATGAAAACCTATACTTTGTTTCAGGCGAGTTTCCCATTCAAATGCATGTAACAGTGAGAAACGCATTGTCTTGGCGAAATAAAGCGTTTTTGAACAACTTCATATAAATCGCTGTAACTTTTGATAGAAGACTCAGACAAACATATGGCTTTATCTTATAGAA
Organism: Aulonocara stuartgranti; assembly: GCF_965226115.1. Lineage (NCBI taxonomy): Eukaryota > Metazoa > Chordata > Actinopteri > Cichliformes > Cichlidae > Aulonocara > Aulonocara stuartgranti. The sequence goes on from NC_138959.1 coordinate 28,278,792, forward strand.
CTCAATATCCCCGTGCTGGGCAAACAGGTTTTGCAGCCGTTTGAGCTAAGATTTTAAAATTATTCACATAATGAAAACCTATACTTTGTTTCAGGCGAGTTTCCCATTCAAATGCATGTAACAGTGAGAAACGCATTGTCTTGGCGAAATAAAGCGTTTTTGAACAACTTCATATAAATCGCTGTAACTTTTGATAGAAGACTCAGACAAACATGTTTATGGCTTTATCTTATAGAACTCAATATCCCCGTGCTGGGCAAACAGGTTTTGCAGCCGTTTGAGCTAAGATTTTAAAATTATTCACATAATGAAAACCTATACTTTGTTTCAGGCGAGTTTCCCATTCAAATGCATGTAACAGTGAGAAACGCATTGTCTTGGCGAAATAAAGCGTTTTTGAACAACTTCATATAAATCGCTGTAACTTTTGATAGAAGACTCAGACAAACATATGGCTTTATCTTATAGAACTCAATATCCCCGTGCTGGGCAAACAGGTTTTGCAGCCGTTTGAGCTAAGATTTTAAAATTATTCACATAATGAAAACCTATACTTTGTTTCAGGCGAGTTTCCCATTCAAATGCATGTAACAGTGAGAAACGCATTGTCTTGGCGAAATAAAGCGTTTTTGAACAACTTCATATAAATCGCTGTAACTTTTGATAGAAGACTCAGACAAACATGTTTATGGCTTTATCTTATAGAACTCAATATCCCCGTGCTGGGCAAACAGGTTTTGCAGCCGTTTGAGCTAAGATTTTAAAATTATTCACATAATGAAAACCTATACTTTGTTTCAGGCGAGTTTCCCATTCAAATGCATGTAACAGTGAGAAACGCATTGTCTTGGCGAAATAAAGCGTTTTTGAACAACTTCATATAAATCGCTGTAACTTTTGATAGAAGACTCAGACAAACATATGGCTTTATCTTATAGAACTCAATATCCCCGTGCTGGGCAAACAGGTTTTGCAGCCGTTTGAGCTAAGATTTTAAAATTATTCACATAATGAAAACCTATACTTTGTTTCAGGCGAGTTTCCCATTCAAATGCATGTAACAGTGAGAAACGCATTGTCTTGGCGAAATAAAGCGTTTTTGAACAACTTCATATAAATCGCTGTAACTTTTGATAGAAGACTCAGACAAACATGTTTATGGCTTTATCTTATAGAACTCAATATCCCCGTGCTGGGCAAACAGGTTTTGCAGCCGTTTGAGCTAAGATTTTAAAATTATTCACATAATGAAAACCTATACTTTGTTTCAGGCGAGTTTCCCATTCAAATGCATGTAACAGTGAGAAACGCATTGTCTTGGCGAAATAAAGCGTTTTTGAACAACTTCATATAAATCGCTGTAACTTTTGATAGAAGACTCAGACAAACATATGGCTTTATCTTATAGAACTCAATATCCCCGTGCTGGGCAAACAGGTTTTGCAGCCGTTTGAGCTAAGATTTTAAAATTATTCACATAATGAAAACCTATACTTTGTTTCAGGCGAGTTTCCCATTCAAATGCATGTAACAGTGAGAAACGCATTGTCTTGGCGAAATAAAGCGTTTTTGAACAACTTCATATAAATCGCTGTAACTTTTGATAGAAGACTCAGACAAACATGTTTATGGCTTTATCTTATAGAACTCAATATCCCCGTGCTGGGCAAACAGGTTTTGCAGCCGTTTGAGCTAAGATTTTAAAATTATTCACATAATGAAAACCTATACTTTGTTTCAGGCGAGTTTCCCATTCAAATGCATGTAACAGTGAGAAACGCATTGTCTTGGCGAAATAAAGCGTTTTTGAACAACTTCATATAAATCGCTGTAACTTTTGATAGAAGACTCAGACAAACATGTTTATGGCTTTATCTTATAGAACTCAATATCCCCGTGCTGGGCAAACAGGTTTTGCAGCCGTTTGAGCTAAGATTTTAAAATTATTCACATAATGAAAATCTATACTTTGTTTCAGGCGAGTTTCCCATTCAAATGCATGTAACAGTGAGAAACACACTGTCTTGGCGAAATAAAGCGTTTTTCAACCACTTCATATAAATCGCTGTAACTTTTGATAGAAGACTCAGACAAACATGTTTATGGCTTTATCTTATAGAACTCAATATCCCCGTGCTGGGCAAACAGGTTTTGCAGCCGTTTGAGCTAAGATTTTAAAATTATTCACATAATGAAAACCTATACTTTGTTTCAGGCGAGTTTCCCATTCAAATGCATGTAACAGTGAGAAACGCATTGTCTTGGCGAAATAAAGCGTTTTTGAACAACTTCATATAAATCGCTGTAACTTTTGATAGAAGACTCAGACAAACATGTTTATGGCTTTATCTTATAGAACTCAATATCCCCGTGCTGGGCAAACAGGTTTTGCAGCCGTTTGAGCTAAGATTTTAAAATTATTCACATAATGAAAACCTATACTTTGTTTCAGGCGAGTTTCCCATTCAAATGCATGTAACAGTGAGAAACGCATTGTCTTGGCGAAATAAAGCGTTTTTGAACAACTTCATATAAATCGCTGTAACTTTTGATAGAAGACTCAGACAAACATGTTTATGGCTTTATCTTATAGAACTCAATATCCCCGTGCTGGGCAAACAGGTTTTGCAGCCGTTTGAGCTAAGATTTTAAAATTATTCACATAATGAAAACCTATACTTTGTTTCAGGCGAGTTTCCCATTCAAATGCATGTAACAGTGAGAAACGCATTGTCTTGGCGAAATAAAGCGTTTTTGAACAACTTCATATAAATCGCTGTAACTTTTGATAGAAGACTCAGACAAACATATGGCTTTATCTTATAGAACTCAATATCCCCGTGCTGGGCAAACAGGTTTTGCAGCCGTTTGAGCTAAGATTTTAAAATTATTCACATAATGAAAACCTATACTTTGTTTCAGGCGAGTTTCCCATTCAAATGCATGTAACAGTGAGAAACGCATTGTCTTGGCGAAATAAAGCGTTTTTGAACAACTTCATATAAATCGCTGTAACTTTTGATAGAAGACTCAGACAAACATGTTTATGGCTTTATCTTATAGAACTCAATATCCCCGTGCTGGGCAAACAGGTTTTGCAGCCGTTTGAGCTAAGATTTTAAAATTATTCACATAATGAAAACCTATACTTTGTTTCAGGCGAGTTTCCCATTCAAATGCATGTAACAGTGAGAAACGCATTGTCTTGGCGAAATAAAGCGTTTTTGAACAACTTCATATAAATCGCTGTAACTTTTGATAGAAGACTCAGACAAACATATGGCTTTATCTTATAGAACTCAATATCCCCGTGCTGGGCAAACAGGTTTTGCAGCCGTTTGAGCTAAGATTTTAAAATTATTCACATAATGAAAACCTATACTTTGTTTCAGGCGAGTTTCCCATTCAAATGCATGTAACAGTGAGAAACGCATTGTCTTGGCGAAATAAAGCGTTTTTGAACAACTTCATATAAATCGCTGTAACTTTTGATAGAAGACTCAGACAAACATGTTTATGGCTTTATCTTATAGAACTCAATATCCCCGTGCTGGGCAAACAGGTTTTGCAGCCGTTTGAGCTAAGATTTTAAAATTATTCACATAATGAAAACCTATACTTTGTTTCAGGCGAGTTTCCCATTCAAATGCATGTAACAGTGAGAAACGCATTGTCTTGGCGAAATAAAGCGTTTTTGAACAACTTCATATAAATCGCTGTAACTTTTGATAGAAGACTCAGACAAACATGTTTATGGCTTTATCTTATAGAACTCAATATCCCCGTGCTGGGCAAACAGGTTTTGCAGCCGTTTGAGCTAAGATTTTAAAATTATTCACATAATGAAAACCTATACTTTGTTTCAGGCGAGTTTCCCATTCAAATGCATGTAACAGTGAGAAACGCATTGTCTTGGCGAAATAAAGCGTTTTTGAACAACTTCATATAAATCGCTGTAACTTTTGATAGAAGACTCAGACAAACATGTTTATGGCTTTATCTTATAGAACTCAATATCCCCGTGCTGGGCAAACAGGTTTTGCAGCCGTTTGAGCTAAGATTTTAAAATTATTCACATAATGAAAACCTATACTTTGTTTCAGGCGAGTTTCCCATTCAAATGCATGTAACAGTGAGAAACGCATTGTCTTGGCGAAATAAAGCGTTTTTGAACAACTTCATATAAATCGCTGTAACTTTTGATAGAAGACTCAGACAAACATATGGCTTTATCTTATAGAACTCAATATCCCCGTGCTGGGCAAACAGGTTTTGCAGCCGTTTGAGCTAAGATTTTAAAATTATTCACATAATGAAAACCTATACTTTGTTTCAGGCGAGTTTCCCATTCAAATGCATGTAACAGTGAGAAACGCATTGTCTTGGCGAAATAAAGCGTTTTTGAACAACTTCATATAAATCGCTGTAACTTTTGATAGAAGACTCAGACAAACATGTTTATGGCTTTATCTTATAGAACTCAATATCCCCGTGCTGGGCAAACAGGTTTTGCAGCCGTTTGAGCTAAGATTTTAAAATTATTCACATAATGAAAACCTATACTTTGTTTCAGGCGAGTTTCCCATTCAAATGCATGTAACAGTGAGAAACGCATTGTCTTGGCGAAATAAAGCGTTTTTGAACAACTTCATATAAATCGCTGTAACTTTTGATAGAAGACTCAGACAAACATATGGCTTTATCTTATAGAACTCAATATCCCCGTGCTGGGCAAACAGGTTTTGCAGCCGTTTGAGCTAAGATTTTAAAATTATTCACATAATGAAAACCTATACTTTGTTTCAGGCGAGTTTCCCATTCAAATGCATGTAACAGTGAGAAACGCATTGTCTTGGCGAAATAAAGCGTTTTTGAACAACTTCATATAAATCGCTGTAACTTTTGATAGAAGACTCAGACAAACATGTTTATGGCTTTATCTTATAGAACTCAATATCCCCGTGCTGGGCAAACAGGTTTTGCAGCCGTTTGAGCTAAGATTTTAAAATTATTCACATAATGAAAACCTATACTTTGTTTCAGGCGAGTTTCCCATTCAAATGCATGTAACAGTGAGAAACGCATTGTCTTGGCGAAATAAAGCGTTTTTGAACAACTTCATATAAATCGCTGTAACTTTTGATAGAAGACTCAGACAAACATATGGCTTTATCTTATAGAACTCAATATCCCCGTGCTGGGCAAACAGGTTTTGCAGCCGTTTGAGCTAAGATTTTAAAATTATTCACATAATGAAAACCTATACTTTGTTTCAGGCGAGTTTCCCATTCAAATGCATGTAACAGTGAGAAACGCATTGTCTTGGCGAAATAAAGCGTTTTTGAACAACTTCATATAAATCGCTGTAACTTTTGATAGAAGACTCAGACAAACATGTTTATGGCTTTATCTTATAGAACTCAATATCCCCGTGCTGGGCAAACAGGTTTTGCAGCCGTTTGAGCTAAGATTTTAAAATTATTCACATAATGAAAACCTATACTTTGTTTCAGGCGAGTTTCCCATTCAAATGCATGTAACAGTGAGAAACGCATTGTCTTGGCGAAATAAAGCGTTTTTGAACAACTTCATATAAATCGCTGTAACTTTTGATAGAAGACTCAGACAAACATGTTTATGGCTTTATCTTATAGAACTCAATATCCCCGTGCTGGGCAAACAGGTTTTGCAGCCGTTTGAGCTAAGATTTTAAAATTATTCACATAATGAAAATCTATACTTTGTTTCAGGCGAGTTTCCCATTCAAATGCATGTAACAGTGAGAAACACACTGTCTTGGCGAAATAAAGCGTTTTTCAACCACTTCATATAAATCGCTGTAACTTTTGATAGAAGACTCAGACAAACATGTTTATGGCTTTATCTTATAGAACTCAATATCCCCGTGCTGGGCAAACAGGTTTTGCAGCCGTTTGAGCTAAGATTTTAAAATTATTCACATAATGAAAACCTATACTTTGTTTCAGGCGAGTTTCCCATTCAAATGCATGTAACAGTGAGAAACGCATTGTCTTGGCGAAATAAAGCGTTTTTGAACAACTTCATATAAATCGCTGTAACTTTTGATAGAAGACTCAGACAAACATGTTTATGGCTTTATCTTATAGAACTCAATATCCCCGTGCTGGGCAAACAGGTTTTGCAGCCGTTTGAGCTAAGATTTTAAAATTATTCACATAATGAAAACCTATACTTTGTTTCAGGCGAGTTTCCCATTCAAATGCATGTAACAGTGAGAAACGCATTGTCTTGGCGAAATAAAGCGTTTTTGAACAACTTCATATAAATCGCTGTAACTTTTGATAGAAGACTCAGACAAACATGTTTATGGCTTTATCTTATAGAACTCAATATCCCCGTGCTGGGCAAACAGGTTTTGCAGCCGTTTGAGCTAAGATTTTAAAATTATTCACATAATGAAAACCTATACTTTGTTTCAGGCGAGTTTCCCATTCAAATGCATGTAACAGTGAGAAACGCATTGTCTTGGCGAAATAAAGCGTTTTTGAACAACTTCATATAAATCGCTGTAACTTTTGATAGAAGACTCAGACAAACATATGGCTTTATCTTATAGAACTCAATATCCCCGTGCTGGGCAAACAGGTTTTGCAGCCGTTTGAGCTAAGATTTTAAAATTATTCACATAATGAAAACCTATACTTTGTTTCAGGCGAGTTTCCCATTCAAATGCATGTAACAGTGAGAAACGCATTGTCTTGGCGAAATAAAGCGTTTTTGAACAACTTCATATAAATCGCTGTAACTTTTGATAGAAGACTCAGACAAACATGTTTATGGCTTTATCTTATAGAACTCAATATCCCCGTGCTGGGCAAACAGGTTTTGCAGCCGTTTGAGCTAAGATTTTAAAATTATTCACATAATGAAAACCTATACTTTGTTTCAGGCGAGTTTCCCATTCAAATGCATGTAACAGTGAGAAACGCATTGTCTTGGCGAAATAAAGCGTTTTTGAACAACTTCATATAAATCGCTGTAACTTTTGATAGAAGACTCAGACAAACATATGGCTTTATCTTATAGAACTCAATATCCCCGTGCTGGGCAAACAGGTTTTGCAGCCGTTTGAGCTAAGATTTTAAAATTATTCACATAATGAAAACCTATACTTTGTTTCAGGCGAGTTTCCCATTCAAATGCATGTAACAGTGAGAAACGCATTGTCTTGGCGAAATAAAGCGTTTTTGAACAACTTCATATAAATCGCTGTAACTTTTGATAGAAGACTCAGACAAACATGTTTATGGCTTTATCTTATAGAACTCAATATCCCCGTGCTGGGCAAACAGGTTTTGCAGCCGTTTGAGCTAAGATTTTAAAATTATTCACATAATGAAAACCTATACTTTGTTTCAGGCGAGTTTCCCATTCAAATGCATGTAACAGTGAGAAACGCATTGTCTTGGCGAAATAAAGCGTTTTTGAACAACTTCATATAAATCGCTGTAACTTTTGATAGAAGACTCAGACAAACATGTTTATGGCTTTATCTTATAGAACTCAATATCCCCGTGCTGGGCAAACAGGTTTTGCAGCCGTTTGAGCTAAGATTTTAAAATTATTCACATAATGAAAACCTATACTTTGTTTCAGGCGAGTTTCCCATTCAAATGCATGTAACAGTGAGAAACGCATTGTCTTGGCGAAATAAAGCGTTTTTGAACAACTTCATATAAATCGCTGTAACTTTTGATAGAAGACTCAGACAAACATATGGCTTTATCTTATAGAACTCAATATCCCCGTGCTGGGCAAACAGGTTTTGCAGCCGTTTGAGCTAAGATTTTAAAATTATTCACATAATGAAAACCTATACTTTGTTTCAGGCGAGTTTCCCATTCAAATGCATGTAACAGTGAGAAACGCATTGTCTTGGCGAAATAAAGCGTTTTTGAACAACTTCATATAAATCGCTGTAACTTTTGATAGAAGACTCAGACAAACATGTTTATGGCTTTATCTTATAGAACTCAATATCCCCGTGCTGGGCAAACAGGTTTTGCAGCCGTTTGAGCTAAGATTTTAAAATTATTCACATAATGAAAACCTATACTTTGTTTCAGGCGAGTTTCCCATTCAAATGCATGTAACAGTGAGAAACACACTGTCTTGGCGAAATAAAGCGTTTTTGAACAACTTCATATAAATCGCTGTAACTTTTGATAGAAGACTCAGACAAACATATGGCTTTATCTTATAGAACTCAATATCCCCGTGCTGGGCAAACAGGTTTTGCAGCCGTTTGAGCTAAGATTTTAAAATTATTCACATAATGAAAACCTATACTTTGTTTCAGGCGAGTTTCCCATTCAAATGCATGTAACAGTGAGAAACGCATTGTCTTGGCGAAATAAAGCGTTTTTGAACAACTTCATATAAATCGCTGTAACTTTTGATAGAAGACTCAGACAAACATGTTTATGGCTTTATCTTATAGAACTCAATATCCCCGTGCTGGGCAAACAGGTTTTGCAGCCGTTTGAGCTAAGATTTTAAAATTATTCACATAATGAAAACCTATACTTTGTTTCAGGCGAGTTTCCCATTCAAATGCATGTAACAGTGAGAAACGCATTGTCTTGGCGAAATAAAGCGTTTTTGAACAACTTCATATAAATCGCTGTAACTTTTGATAGAAGACTCAGACAAACATATGGCTTTATCTTATAGAACTCAATATCCCCGTGCTGGGCAAACAGGTTTTGCAGCCGTTTGAGCTAAGATTTTAAAATTATTCACATAATGAAAACCTATACTTTGTTTCAGGCGAGTTTCCCATTCAAATGCATGTAACAGTGAGAAACGCATTGTCTTGGCGAAATAAAGCGTTTTTGAACAACTTCATATAAATCGCTGTAACTTTTGATAGAAGACTCAGACAAACATATGGCTTTATCTTATAGAACTCAATATCCCCGTGCTGGGCAAACAGGTTTTGCAGCCGTTTGAGCTAAGATTTTAAAATTATTCACATAATGAAAACCTATACTTTGTTTCAGGCGAGTTTCCCATTCAAATGCATGTAACAGTGAGAAACGCATTGTCTTGGCGAAATAAAGCGTTTTTGAACAACTTCATATAAATCGCTGTAACTTTTGATAGAAGACTCAGACAAACATGTTTATGGCTTTATCTTATAGAACTCAATATCCCCGTGCTGGGCAAACAGGTTTTGCAGCCGTTTGAGCTAAGATTTTAAAATTATTCACATAATGAAAACCTATACTTTGTTTCAGGCGAGTTTCCCATTCAAATGCATGTAACAGTGAGAAACGCATTGTCTTGGCGAAATAAAGCGTTTTTGAACAACTTCATATAAATCGCTGTAACTTTTGATAGAAGACTCAGACAAACATGTTTATGGCTTTATCTTATAGAACTCAATATCCCCGTGCTGGGCAAACAGGTTTTGCAGCCGTTTGAGCTAAGATTTTAAAATTATTCACATAATGAAAACCTATACTTTGTTTCAGGCGAGTTTCCCATTCAAATGCATGTAACAGTGAGAAACGCATTGTCTTGGCGAAATAAAGCGTTTTTGAACAACTTCATATAAATCGCTGTAACTTTTGATAGAAGACTCAGACAAACATGTGTATGGCTTTATCTTATAGAACTCAATATCCCCGTGCTGGGCAAACAGGTTTTGCAGCCGTTTGAGCTAAGATTTTAAAATTATTCACATAATGAAAACCTATACTTTGTTTCAGGCGAGTTTCCCATTCAAATGCATGTAACAGTGAGAAACGCATTGTCTTGGCGAAATAAAGCGTTTTTGAACAACTTCATATAAATCGCTGTAACTTTTGATAGAAGACTCAGACAAACATATGGCTTTATCTTATAGAACTCAATATCCCCGTGCTGGGCAAACAGGTTTTGCAGCCGTTTGAGCTAAGATTTTAAAATTATTCACATAATGAAAACCTATACTTTGTTTCAGGCGAGTTTCCCATTCAAATGCATGTAACAGTGAGAAACGCATTGTCTTGGCGAAATAAAGCGTTTTTGAACAACTTCATATAAATCGCTGTAACTTTTGATAGAAGACTCAGACAAACATGTTTATGGCTTTATCTTATAGAACTCAATATCCCCGTGCTGGGCAAACAGGTTTTGCAGCCGTTTGAGCTAAGATTTTAAAATTATTCACATAATGAAAACCTATACTTTGTTTCAGGCGAGTTTCCCATTCAAATGCATGTAACAGTGAGAAACGCATTGTCTTGGCGAAATAAAGCGTTTTTGAACAACTTCATATAAATCGCTGTAACTTTTGATAGAAGACTCAGACAAACATATGGCTTTATCTTATAGAACTCAATATCCCCGTGCTGGGCAAACAGGTTTTGCAGCCGTTTGAGCTAAGATTTTAAAATTATTCACATAATGAAAACCTATACTTTGTTTCAGGCGAGTTTCCCATTCAAATGCATGTAACAGTGAGAAACGCATTGTCTTGGCGAAATAAAGCGTTTTTGAACAACTTCATATAAATCGCTGTAACTTTTGATAGAAGACTCAGACAAACATGTTTATGGCTTTATCTTATAGAACTCAATATCCCCGTGCTGGGCAAACAGGTTTTGCAGCCGTTTGAGCTAAGATTTTAAAATTATTCACATAATGAAAACCTATACTTTGTTTCAGGCGAGTTTCCCATTCAAATGCATGTAACAGTGAGAAACGCATTGTCTTGGCGAAATAAAGCGTTTTTGAACAACTTCATATAAATCGCTGTAACTTTTGATAGAAGACTCAGACAAACATGTTTATGGCTTTATCTTATAGAACTCAATATCCCCGTGCTGGGCAAACAGGTTTTGCAGCCGTTTGAGCTAAGATTTTAAAATTATTCACATAATGAAAACCTATACTTTGTTTCAGGCGAGTTTCCCATTCAAATGCATGTAACAGTGAGAAACGCATTGTCTTGGCGAAATAAAGCGTTTTTGAACAACTTCATATAAATCGCTGTAACTTTTGATAGAAGACTCAGACAAACATGTTTATGGCTTTATCTTATAGAACTCAATATCCCCGTGCTGGGCAAACAGGTTTTGCAGCCGTTTGAGCTAAGATTTTAAAATTATTCACATAATGAAAACCTATACTTTGTTTCAGGCGAGTTTCCCATTCAAATGCATGTAACAGTGAGAAACGCATTGTCTTGGCGAAATAAAGCGTTTTTGAACAACTTCATATAAATCGCTGTAACTTTTGATAGAAGACTCAGACAAACATATGGCTTTATCTTATAGAACTCAATATCCCCGTGCTGGGCAAACAGGTTTTGCAGCCGTTTGAGCTAAGATTTTAAAATTATTCACATAATGAAAACCTATACTTTGTTTCAGGCGAGTTTCCCATTCAAATGCATGTAACAGTGAGAAACGCATTGTCTTGGCGAAATAAAGCGTTTTTGAACAACTTCATATAAATCGCTGTAACTTTTGATAGAAGACTCAGACAAACATATGGCTTTATCTTATAGAACTCAATATCCCCGTGCTGGGCAAACAGGTTTTGCAGCCGTTTGAGCTAAGATTTTAAAATTATTCACATAATGAAAACCTATACTTTGTTTCAGGCGAGTTTCCCATTCAAATGCATGTAACAGTGAGAAACGCATTGTCTTGGCGAAATAAAGCGTTTTTGAACAACTTCATATAAATCGCTGTAACTTTTGATAGAAGACTCAGACAAACATGTTTATGGCTTTATCTTATAGAACTCAATATCCCCGTGCTGGGCAAACAGGTTTTGCAGCCGTTTGAGCTAAGATTTTAAAATTATTCACATAATGAAAACCTATACTTTGTTTCAGGCGAGTTTCCCATTCAAATGCATGTAACAGTGAGAAACGCATTGTCTTGGCGAAATAAAGCGTTTTTGAACAACTTCATATAAATCGCTGTAACTTTTGATAGAAGACTCAGACAAACATGTTTATGGCTTTATCTTATAGAACTCAATATCCCCGTGCTGGGCAAACAGGTTTTGCAGCCGTTTGAGCTAAGATTTTAAAATTATTCACATAATGAAAACCTATACTTTGTTTCAGGCGAGTTTCCCATTCAAATGCATGTAACAGTGAGAAACGCATTGTCTTGGCGAAATAAAGCGTTTTTGAACAACTTCATATAAATCGCTGTAACTTTTGATAGAAGACTCAGACAAACATATGGCTTTATCTTATAGAACTCAATATCCCCGTGCTGGGCAAACAGGTTTTGCAGCCGTTTGAGCTAAGATTTTAAAATTATTCACATAATGAAAACCTATACTTTGTTTCAGGCGAGTTTCCCATTCAAATGCATGTAACAGTGAGAAACGCATTGTCTTGGCGAAATAAAGCGTTTTTGAACAACTTCATATAAATCGCTGTAACTTTTGATAGAAGACTCAGACAAACATATGGCTTTATCTTATAGAACTCAATATCCCCGTGCTGGGCAAACAGGTTTTGCAGCCGTTTGAGCTAAGATTTTAAAATTATTCACATAATGAAAACCTATACTTTGTTTCAGGCGAGTTTCCCATTCAAATGCATGTAACAGTGAGAAACGCATTGTCTTGGCGAAATAAAGCGTTTTTGAACAACTTCATATAAATCGCTGTAACTTTTGATAGAAGACTCAGACAAACATGTTTATGGCTTTATCTTATAGAACTCAATATCCCCGTGCTGGGCAAACAGGTTTTGCAGCCGTTTGAGCTAAGATTTTAAAATTATTCACATAATGAAAACCTATACTTTGTTTCAGGCGAGTTTCCCATTCAAATGCATGTAACAGTGAGAAACGCATTGTCTTGGCGAAATAAAGCGTTTTTGAACAACTTCATATAAATCGCTGTAACTTTTGATAGAAGACTCAGACAAACATATGGCTTTATCTTATAGAACTCAATATCCCCGTGCTGGGCAAACAGGTTTTGCAGCCGTTTGAGCTAAGATTTTAAAATTATTCACATAATGAAAACCTATACTTTGTTTCAGGCGAGTTTCCCATTCAAATGCATGTAACAGTGAGAAACGCATTGTCTTGGCGAAATAAAGCGTTTTTGAACAACTTCATATAAATCGCTGTAACTTTTGATAGAAGACTCAGACAAACATGTTTATGGCTTTATCTTATAGAACTCAATATCCCCGTGCTGGGCAAACAGGTTTTGCAGCCGTTTGAGCTAAGATTTTAAAATTATTCACATAATGAAAACCTATACTTTGTTTCAGGCGAGTTTCCCATTCAAATGCATGTAACAGTGAGAAACGCATTGTCTTGGCGAAATAAAGCGTTTTTGAACAACTTCATATAAATCGCTGTAACTTTTGATAGAAGACTCAGACAAACATGTTTATGGCTTTATCTTATAGAACTCAATATCCCCGTGCTGGGCAAACAGGTTTTGCAGCCGTTTGAGCTAAGATTTTAAAATTATTCACATAATGAAAACCTATACTTTGTTTCAGGCGAGTTTCCCATTCAAATGCATGTAACAGTGAGAAACGCATTGTCTTGGCGAAATAAAGCGTTTTTGAACAACTTCATATAAATCGCTGTAACTTTTGATAGAAGACTCAGACAAACATGTTTATGGCTTTATCTTATAGAACTCAATATCCCCGTGCTGGGCAAACAGGTTTTGCAGCCGTTTGAGCTAAGATTTTAAAATTATTCACATAATGAAAACCTATACTTTGTTTCAGGCGAGTTTCCCATTCAAATGCATGTAACAGTGAGAAACGCATTGTCTTGGCGAAATAAAGCGTTTTTGAACAACTTCATATAAATCGCTGTAACTTTTGATAGAAGACTCAGACAAACATATGGCTTTATCTTATAGAACTCAATATCCCCGTGCTGGGCAAACAGGTTTTGCAGCCGTTTGAGCTAAGATTTTAAAATTATTCACATAATGAAAACCTATACTTTGTTTCAGGCGAGTTTCCCATTCAAATGCATGTAACAGTGAGAAACGCATTGTCTTGGCGAAATAAAGCGTTTTTGAACAACTTCATATAAATCGCTGTAACTTTTGATAGAAGACTCAGACAAACATATGGCTTTATCTTATAGAACTCAATATCCCCGTGCTGGGCAAACAGGTTTTGCAGCCGTTTGAGCTAAGATTTTAAAATTATTCACATAATGAAAACCTATACTTTGTTTCAGGCGAGTTTCCCATTCAAATGCATGTAACAGTGAGAAACGCATTGTCTTGGCGAAATAAAGCGTTTTTGAACAACTTCATATAAATCGCTGTAACTTTTGATAGAAGACTCAGACAAACATGTTTATGGCTTTATCTTATAGAACTCAATATCCCCGTGCTGGGCAAACAGGTTTTGCAGCCGTTTGAGCTAAGATTTTAAAATTATTCACATAATGAAAACCTATACTTTGTTTCAGGCGAGTTTCCCATTCAAATGCATGTAACAGTGAGAAACGCATTGTCTTGGCGAAATAAAGCGTTTTTGAACAACTTCATATAAATCGCTGTAACTTTTGATAGAAGACTCAGACAAACATGTTTATGGCTTTATCTTATAGAACTCAATATCCCCGTGCTGGGCAAACAGGTTTTGCAGCCGTTTGAGCTAAGATTTTAAAATTATTCACATAATGAAAACCTATACTTTGTTTCAGGCGAGTTTCCCATTCAAATGCATGTAACAGTGAGAAACGCATTGTCTTGGCGAAATAAAGCGTTTTTGAACAACTTCATATAAATCGCTGTAACTTTTGATAGAAGACTCAGACAAACATATGGCTTTATCTTATAGAACTCAATATCCCCGTGCTGGGCAAACAGGTTTTGCAGCCGTTTGAGCTAAGATTTTAAAATTATTCACATAATGAAAACCTATACTTTGTTTCAGGCGAGTTTCCCATTCAAATGCATGTAACAGTGAGAAACGCATTGTCTTGGCGAAATAAAGCGTTTTTGAACAACTTCATATAAATCGCTGTAACTTTTGATAGAAGACTCAGACAAACATATGGCTTTATCTTATAGAACTCAATATCCCCGTGCTGGGCAAACAGGTTTTGCAGCCGTTTGAGCTAAGATTTTAAAATTATTCACATAATGAAAACCTATACTTTGTTTCAGGCGAGTTTCCCATTCAAATGCATGTAACAGTGAGAAACGCATTGTCTTGGCGAAATAAAGCGTTTTTGAACAACTTCATATAAATCGCTGTAACTTTTGATAGAAGACTCAGACAAACATGTTTATGGCTTTATCTTATAGAACTCAATATCCCCGTGCTGGGCAAACAGGTTTTGCAGCCGTTTGAGCTAAGATTTTAAAATTATTCACATAATGAAAACCTATACTTTGTTTCAGGCGAGTTTCCCATTCAAATGCATGTAACAGTGAGAAACGCATTGTCTTGGCGAAATAAAGCGTTTTTGAACAACTTCATATAAATCGCTGTAACTTTTGATAGAAGACTCAGACAAACATATGGCTTTATCTTATAGAACTCAATATCCCCGTGCTGGGCAAACAGGTTTTGCAGCCGTTTGAGCTAAGATTTTAAAATTATTCACATAATGAAAACCTATACTTTGTTTCAGGCGAGTTTCCCATTCAAATGCATGTAACAGTGAGAAACGCATTGTCTTGGCGAAATAAAGCGTTTTTGAACAACTTCATATAAATCGCTGTAACTTTTGATAGAAGACTCAGACAAACATGTTTATGGCTTTATCTTATAGAACTCAATATCCCCGTGCTGGGCAAACAGGTTTTGCAGCCGTTTGAGCTAAGATTTTAAAATTATTCACATAATGAAAACCTATACTTTGTTTCAGGCGAGTTTCCCATTCAAATGCATGTAACAGTGAGAAACGCATTGTCTTGGCGAAATAAAGCGTTTTTGAACAACTTCATATAAATCGCTGTAACTTTTGATAGAAGACTCAGACAAACATGTTTATGGCTTTATCTTATAGAACTCAATATCCCCGTGCTGGGCAAACAGGTTTTGCAGCCGTTTGAGCTAAGATTTTAAAATTATTCACATAATGAAAACCTATACTTTGTTTCAGGCGAGTTTCCCATTCAAATGCATGTAACAGTGAGAAACGCATTGTCTTGGCGAAATAAAGTTTTTTTTGAACAACTTCATATAAATCGCTGTAACTTTTGATAGAAGACTCAGACAAACATATGGCTTTATCTTATAGAACTCAATATCCCCGTGCTGGGCAAACAGGTTTTGCAGCCGTTTGAGCTAAGATTTTAAAATTATTCACATAATGAAAACCTATACTTTGTTTCAGGCGAGTTTCCCATTCAAATGCATGTAACAGTGAGAAACGCATTGTCTTGGCGAAATAAAGCGTTTTTGAACAACTTCATATAAATCGCTGTAACTTTTGATAGAAGACTCAGACAAACATGTTTATGGCTTTATCTTATAGAACTCAATATCCCCGTGCTGGGCAAACAGGTTTTGCAGCCGTTTGAGCTAAGATTTTAAAATTATTCACATAATGAAAACCTATACTTTGTTTCAGGCGAGTTTCCCATTCAAATGCATGTAACAGTGAGAAACGCATTGTCTTGGCGAAATAAAGCGTTTTTGAACAACTTCATATAAATCGCTGTAACTTTTGATAGAAGACTCAGACAAACATGTTTATGGCTTTATCTTATAGAACTCAATATCCCCGTGCTGGGCAAACAGGTTTTGCAGCCGTTTGAGCTAAGATTTTAAAATTATTCACATAATGAAAACCTATACTTTGTTTCAGGCGAGTTTCCCATTCAAATGCATGTAACAGTGAGAAACGCATTGTCTTGGCGAAATAAAGCGTTTTTGAACAACTTCATATAAATCGCTGTAACTTTTGATAGAAGACTCAGACAAACATATGGCTTTATCTTATAGAACTCAATATCCCCGTGCTGGGCAAACAGGTTTTGCAGCCGTTTGAGCTAAGATTTTAAAATTATTCACATAATGAAAATCTATACTTTGTTTCAGGCGAGTTTCCCATTCAAATGCATGTAACAGTGAGAAACACACTGTCTTGGCGAAATAAAGCGTTTTTCAACCACTTCATATAAATCGCTGTAACTTTTGATAGAAGACTCAGACAAACATGTTTATGGCTTTATCTTATAGAACTCAATATCCCCGTGCTGGGCAAACAGGTTTTGCAGCCGTTTGAGCTAAGATTTTAAAATTATTCACATAATGAAAATCTATACTTTGTTTCAGGCGAGTTTCCCATTCAAATGCATGTAACAGTGAGAAACACACTGTCTTGGCGAAATAAAGCGTTTTTCAACCACTTCATATAAATCGCTGTAACTTTTGATAGAAGACTCAGACAAACATGTTTATGGCTTTATCTTATAGAACTCAATATCCCCGTGCTGGGCAAACAGGTTTTGCAGCCGTTTGAGCTAAGATTTTAAAATTATTCACATAATGAAAACCTATACTTTGTCTCAGGCGAGTTTCCCATTCAAATGCATGTAACAGTGAGAAACGCATTGTCTTGGCGAAATAAAGTTTTTTTTGAACAACTTCATATAAATCGCTGTAACTTTTGATAGAAGACTCAGACAAACATGTTTATGGCTTTATCTTATAGAACTCAATATCCCCGTGCTGGGCAAACAGGTTTTGCAGCCGTTTGAGCTAAGATTTTAAAATTATTCACATAATGAAAACCTATACTTTGTCTCAGGCGAGTTTCCCATTCAAATGCATGTAACAGTGAGAAACGCATTGTCTTGGCGAAATAAAGTTTTTTTTGAACAACTTCATATAAATCGCTGTAACTTTTGATAGAAGACTCAGACAAACATGTTTATGGCTTTATCTTATAGAACTCAATATCCCCGTGCTGGGCAAACAGGTTTTGCAGCCGTTTGAGCTAAGATTTTAAAATTATTCACATAATGAAAACCTATACTTTGTTTCAGGCGAGTTTCCCATTCAAATGCATGTAACAGTGAGAAACGCATTGTCTTGGCGAAATAAAGCGTTTTTGAACAACTTCATATAAATCGCTGTAACTTTTGATAGAAGACTCAGACAAACATGTTTATGGCTTTATCTTATAGAACTCAATATCCCCGTGCTGGGCAAACAGGTTTTGCAGCCGTTTGAGCTAAGATTTTAAAATTATTCACATAATGAAAACCTATACTTTGTTTCAGGCGAGTTTCCCATTCAAATGCATGTAACAGTGAGAAACGCATTGTCTTGGCGAAATAAAGCGTTTTTGAACAACTTCATATAAATCGCTGTAACTTTTGATAGAAGACTCAGACAAACATGTTTATGGCTTTATCTTATAGAACTCAATATCCCCGTGCTGGGCAAACAGGTTTTGCAGCCGTTTGAGCTAAGATTTTAAAATTATTCACATAATGAAAACCTATACTTTGTCTCAGGCGAGTTTCCCATTCAAATGCATGTAACAGTGAGAAACGCATTGTCTTGGCGAAATAAAGTTTTTTTTGAACAACTTCATATAAATCGCTGTAACTTTTGATAGAAGACTCAGACAAACATGTTTATGGCTTTATCTTATAGAACTCAATATCCCCGTGCTGGGCAAACAGGTTTTGCAGCCGTTTGAGCTAAGATTTTAAAATTATTCACATAATGAAAACCTATACTTTGTTTCAGGCGAGTTTCCCATTCAAATGCATGTAACAGTGAGAAACGCATTGTCTTGGCGAAATAAAGCGTTTTTGAACAACTTCATATAAATCGCTGTAACTTTTGATAGAAGACTCAGACAAACATGTTTATGGCTTTATCTTATAGAACTCAATATCCCCGTGCTGGGCAAACAGGTTTTGCAGCCGTTTGAGCTAAGATTTTAAAATTATTCACATAATGAAAACCTATACTTTGTTTCAGGCGAGTTTCCCATTCAAATGCATGTAACAGTGAGAAACGCATTGTCTTGGCGAAATAAAGCGTTTTTGAACAACTTCATATAAATCGCTGTAACTTTTGATAGAAGACTCAGACAAACATGTTTATGGCTTTATCTTATAGAACTCAATATCCCCGTGCTGGGCAAACAGGTTTTGCAGCCGTTTGAGCTAAGATTTTAAAATTATTCACATAATGAAAACCTATACTTTGTCTCAGGCGAGTTTCCCATTCAAATGCATGTAACAGTGAGAAACGCATTGTCTTGGCGAAATAAAGTTTTTTTTGAACAACTTCATATAAATCGCTGTAACTTTTGATAGAAGACTCAGACAAACATGTTTATGGCTTTATCTTATAGAACTCAATATCCCCGTGCTGGGCAAACAGGTTTTGCAGCCGTTTGAGCTAAGATTTTAAAATTATTCACATAATGAAAACCTATACTTTGTTTCAGGCGAGTTTCCCATTCAAATGCATGTAACAGTGAGAAACGCATTGTCTTGGCGAAATAAAGCGTTTTTGAACAACTTCATATAAATCGCTGTAACTTTTGATAGAAGACTCAGACAAACATGTTTATGGCTTTATCTTATAGAACTCAATATCCCCGTGCTGGGCAAACAGGTTTTGCAGCCGTTTGAGCTAAGATTTTAAAATTATTCACATAATGAAAACCTATACTTTGTTTCAGGCGAGTTTCCCATTCAAATGCATGTAACAGTGAGAAACGCATTGTCTTGGCGAAATAAAGCGTTTTTGAACAACTTCATATAAATCGCTGTAACTTTTGATAGAAGACTCACACAAACATGTTTATGGCTTTATCTTATAGAACTCAATATCCCCGTGCTGGGCAAACAGGTTTTGCAGCCGTTTGAGCTAAGATTTTAAAATTATTCACATAATGAAAACCTATACTTTGTTTCAGGCGAGTTTCCCATTCAAATGCATGTAACAGTGAGAAACGCATTGTCTTGGCGAAATAAAGCGTTTTTGAACAACTTCATATAAATCGCTGTAACTTTTGATAGAAGACTCAGACAAACATGTTTATGGCTTTATCTTATAGAACTCAATATCCCCGTGCTGGGCAAACAGGTTTTGCAGCCGTTTGAGCTAAGATTTTAAAATTATTCACATAATGAAAACCTATACTTTGTTTCAGGCGAGTTTCCCATTCAAATGCATGTAACAGTGAGAAACGCATTGTCTTGGCGAAATAAAGCGTTTTTGAACAACTTCATATAAATCGCTGTAACTTTTGATAGAAGACTCAGACAAACATGTTTATGGCTTTATCTTATAGAACTCAATATCCCCGTGCTGGGCAAACAGGTTTTGCAGCCGTTTGAGCTAAGATTTTAAAATTATTCACATAATGAAAACCTATACTTTGTTTCAGGCGAGTTTCCCATTCAAATGCATGTAACAGTGAGAAACGCATTGTCTTGGCGAAATAAAGCGTTTTTGAACAACTTCATATAAATCGCTGTAACTTTTGATAGAAGACTCAGACAAACATGTTTATGGCTTTATCTTATAGAACTCAATATCCCCGTGCTGGGCAAACAGGTTTTGCAGCCGTTTGAGCTAAGATTTTAAAATTATTCACATAATGAAAACCTATACTTTGTTTCAGGCGAGTTTCCCATTCAAATGCATGTAACAGTGAGAAACACACTGTCTTGGCGAAATAAAGCGTTTTTCAACCACTTCATATAAATCGCTGTAACTTTTGATAGAAGACTCAGACAAACATGTTTATGGCTTTATCTTATAGAACTCAATATCCCCGTGCTGGGCAAACAGGTTTTGCAGCCGTTTGAGCTAAGATTTTAAAATTATTCACATAATGAAAATCTATACTTTGTTTCAGGCGAGTTTCCCATTCAAATGCATGTAACAGTGAGAAACACACTGTCTTGGCGAAATAAAGCGTTTTTCAACCACTTCATATAAATCGCTGTAACTTTTGATAGAAGACTCAGACAAACATGTTTATGGCTTTATCTTATAGAACTCAATATCCCCGTGCTGGGCAAACAGGTTTTGCAGCCGTTTGAGCTAAGATTTTAAAATTATTCACATAATGAAAACCTATACTTTGTCTCAGGCGAGTTTCCCATTCAAATGCATGTAACAGTGAGAAACGCATTGTCTTGGCGAAATAAAGTTTTTTTTGAACAACTTCATATAAATCGCTGTAACTTTTGATAGAAGACTCAGACAAACATGTTTATGGCTTTATCTTATAGAACTCAATATCCCCGTGCTGGGCAAACAGGTTTTGCAGCCGTTTGAGCTAAGATTTTAAAATTATTCACATAATGAAAACCTATACTTTGTTTCAGGCGAGTTTCCCATTCAAATGCATGTAACAGTGAGAAACGCATTGTCTTGGCGAAATAAAGCGTTTTTGAACAACTTCATATAAATCGCTGTAACTTTTGATAGAAGACTCAGACAAACATGTTTATGGCTTTATCTTATAGAACTCAATATCCCCGTGCTGGGCAAACAGGTTTTGCAGCCGTTTGAGCTAAGATTTTAAAATTATTCACATAATGAAAACCTATACTTTGTTTCAGGCGAGTTTCCCATTCAAATGCATGTAACAGTGAGAAACGCATTGTCTTGGCGAAATAAAGCGTTTTTGAACAACTTCATATAAATCGCTGTAACTTTTGATAGAAGACTCAGACAAACATATGGCTTTATCTTATAGAACTCAATATCCCCGTGCTGGGCAAACAGGTTTTGCAGCCGTTTGAGCTAAGATTTTAAAATTATTCACATAATGAAAATCTATACTTTGTTTCAGGCGAGTTTCCCATTCAAATGCATGTAACAGTGAGAAACACACTGTCTTGGCGAAATAAAGCGTTTTTCAACCACTTCATATAAATCGCTGTAACTTTTGATAGAAGACTCAGACAAACATGTTTATGGCTTTATCTTATAGAACTCAATATCCCCGTGCTGGGCAAACAGGTTTTGCAGCCGTTTGAGCTAAGATTTTAAAATTATTCACATAATGAAAACCTATACTTTGTTTCAGGCGAGTTTCCCATTCAAATGCATGTAACAGTGAGAAACGCATTGTCTTGGCGAAATAAAGCGTTTTTGAACAACTTCATATAAATCGCTGTAACTTTTGATAGAAGACTCAGACAAACATGTTTATGGCTTTATCTTATAGAACTCAATATCCCCGTGCTGGGCAAACAGGTTTTGCAGCCGTTTGAGCTAAGATTTTAAAATTATTCACATAATGAAAACCTATACTTTGTTTCAGGCGAGTTTCCCATTCAAATGCATGTAACAGTGAGAAACGCATTGTCTTGGCGAAATAAAGCGTTTTTGAACAACTTCATATAAATCGCTGTAACTTTTGATAGAAGACTCAGACAAACATGTTTATGGCTTTATCTTATAGAACTCAATATCCCCGTGCTGGGCAAACAGGTTTTGCAGCCGTTTGAGCTAAGATTTTAAAATTATTCACATAATGAAAACCTATACTTTGTTTCAGGCGAGTTTCCCATTCAAATGCATGTAACAGTGAGAAACACACTGTCTTGGCGAAATAAAGCGTTTTTCAACCACTTCATATAAATCGCTGTAACTTTTGATAGAAGACTCAGACAAACATGTTTATGGCTTTATCTTATAGAACTCAATATCCCCGTGCTGGGCAAACAGGTTTTGCAGCCGTTTGAGCTAAGATTTTAAAATTATTCACATAATGAAAATCTATACTTTGTTTCAGGCGAGTTTCCCATTCAAATGCATGTAACAGTGAGAAACACACTGTCTTGGCGAAATAAAGCGTTTTTCAACCACTTCATATAAATCGCTGTAACTTTTGATAGAAGACTCAGACAAACATGTTTATGGCTTTATCTTATAGAACTCAATATCCCCGTGCTGGGCAAACAGGTTTTGCAGCCGTTTGAGCTAAGATTTTAAAATTATTCACATAATGAAAACCTATACTTTGTCTCAGGCGAGTTTCCCATTCAAATGCATGTAACAGTGAGAAACGCATTGTCTTGGCGAAATAAAGTTTTTTTTGAACAACTTCATATAAATCGCTGTAACTTTTGATAGAAGACTCAGACAAACATGTTTATGGCTTTATCTTATAGAACTCAATATCCCCGTGCTGGGCAAACAGGTTTTGCAGCCGTTTGAGCTAAGATTTTAAAATTATTCACATAATGAAAACCTATACTTTGTTTCAGGCGAGTTTCCCATTCAAATGCATGTAACAGTGAGAAACGCATTGTCTTGGCGAAATAAAGCGTTTTTGAACAACTTCATATAAATCGCTGTAACTTTTGATAGAAGACTCAGACAAACATGTTTATGGCTTTATCTTATAGAACTCAATATCCCCGTGCTGGGCAAACAGGTTTTGCAGCCGTTTGAGCTAAGATTTTAAAATTATTCACATAATGAAAACCTATACTTTGTTTCAGGCGAGTTTCCCATTCAAATGCATGTAACAGTGAGAAACGCATTGTCTTGGCGAAATAAAGCGTTTTTGAACAACTTCATATAAATCGCTGTAACTTTTGATAGAAGACTCAGACAAACATATGGCTTTATCTTATAGAACTCAATATCCCCGTGCTGGGCAAACAGGTTTTGCAGCCGTTTGAGCTAAGATTTTAAAATTATTCACATAATGAAAATCTATACTTTGTTTCAGGCGAGTTTCCCATTCAAATGCATGTAACAGTGAGAAACACACTGTCTTGGCGAAATAAAGCGTTTTTCAACCACTTCATATAAATCGCTGTAACTTTTGATAGAAGACTCAGACAAACATGTTTATGGCTTTATCTTATAGAACTCAATATCCCCGTGCTGGGCAAACAGGTTTTGCAGCCGTTTGAGCTAAGATTTTAAAATTATTCACATAATGAAAATCTATACTTTGTTTCAGGCGAGTTTCCCATTCAAATGCATGTAACAGTGAGAAACACACTGTCTTGGCGAAATAAAGCGTTTTTCAACCACTTCATATAAATCGCTGTAACTTTTGATAGAAGACTCAGACAAACATGTTTATGGCTTTATCTTATAGAACTCAATATCCCCGTGCTGGGCAAACAGGTTTTGCAGCCGTTTGAGCTAAGATTTTAAAATTATTCACATAATGAAAACCTATACTTTGTCTCAGGCGAGTTTCCCATTCAAATGCATGTAACAGTGAGAAACGCATTGTCTTGGCGAAATAAAGTTTTTTTTGAACAACTTCATATAAATCGCTGTAACTTTTGATAGAAGACTCAGACAAACATGTTTATGGCTTTATCTTATAGAACTCAATATCCCCGTGCTGGGCAAACAGGTTTTGCAGCCGTTTGAGCTAAGATTTTAAAATTATTCACATAATGAAAACCTATACTTTGTTTCAGGCGAGTTTCCCATTCAAATGCATGTAACAGTGAGAAACGCATTGTCTTGGCGAAATAAAGCGTTTTTGAACAACTTCATATAAATCGCTGTAACTTTTGATAGAAGACTCAGACAAACATGTTTATGGCTTTATCTTATAGAACTCAATATCCCCGTGCTGGGCAAACAGGTTTTGCAGCCGTTTGAGCTAAGATTTTAAAATTATTCACATAATGAAAACCTATACTTTGTTTCAGGCGAGTTTCCCATTCAAATGCATGTAACAGTGAGAAACGCATTGTCTTGGCGAAATAAAGCGTTTTTGAACAACTTCATATAAATCGCTGTAACTTTTGATAGAAGACTCAGACAAACATGTTTATGGCTTTATCTTATAGAACTCAATATCCCCGTGCTGGGCAAACAGGTTTTGCAGCCGTTTGAGCTAAGATTTTAAAATTATTCACATAATGAAAACCTATACTTTGTCTCAGGCGAGTTTCCCATTCAAATGCATGTAACAGTGAGAAACGCATTGTCTTGGCGAAATAAAGTTTTTTTTGAACAACTTCATATAAATCGCTGTAACTTTTGATAGAAGACTCAGACAAACATGTTTATGGCTTTATCTTATAGAACTCAATATCCCCGTGCTGGGCAAACAGGTTTTGCAGCCGTTTGAGCTAAGATTTTAAAATTATTCACATAATGAAAACCTATACTTTGTTTCAGGCGAGTTTCCCATTCAAATGCATGTAACAGTGAGAAACGCATTGTCTTGGCGAAATAAAGCGTTTTTGAACAACTTCATATAAATCGCTGTAACTTTTGATAGAAGACTCAGACAAACATGTTTATGGCTTTATCTTATAGAACTCAATATCCCCGTGCTGGGCAAACAGGTTTTGCAGCCGTTTGAGCTAAGATTTTAAAATTATTCACATAATGAAAACCTATACTTTGTTTCAGGCGAGTTTCCCATTCAAATGCATGTAACAGTGAGAAACGCATTGTCTTGGCGAAATAAAGCGTTTTTGAACAACTTCATATAAATCGCTGTAACTTTTGATAGAAGACTCAGACAAACATGTTTATGGCTTTATCTTATAGAACTCAATATCCCCGTGCTGGGCAAACAGGTTTTGCAGCCGTTTGAGCTAAGATTTTAAAATTATTCACATAATGAAAACCTATACTTTGTCTCAGGCGAGTTTCCCATTCAAATGCATGTAACAGTGAGAAACGCATTGTCTTGGCGAAATAAAGTTTTTTTTGAACAACTTCATATAAATCGCTGTAACTTTTGATAGAAGACTCAGACAAACATGTTTATGGCTTTATCTTATAGAACTCAATATCCCCGTGCTGGGCAAACAGGTTTTGCAGCCGTTTGAGCTAAGATTTTAAAATTATTCACATAATGAAAACCTATACTTTGTTTCAGGCGAGTTTCCCATTCAAATGCATGTAACAGTGAGAAACGCATTGTCTTGGCGAAATAAAGCGTTTTTGAACAACTTCATATAAATCGCTGTAACTTTTGATAGAAGACTCAGACAAACATGTTTATGGCTTTATCTTATAGAACTCAATATCCCCGTGCTGGGCAAACAGGTTTTGCAGCCGTTTGAGCTAAGATTTTAAAATTATTCACATAATGAAAACCTATACTTTGTTTCAGGCGAGTTTCCCATTCAAATGCATGTAACAGTGAGAAACGCATTGTCTTGGCGAAATAAAGCGTTTTTGAACAACTTCATATAAATCGCTGTAACTTTTGATAGAAGACTCAGACAAACATGTTTATGGCTTTATCTTATAGAACTCAATATCCCCGTGCTGGGCAAACAGGTTTTGCAGCCGTTTGAGCTAAGATTTTAAAATTATTCACATAATGAAAACCTATACTTTGTTTCAGGCGAGTTTCCCATTCAAATGCATGTAACAGTGAGAAACGCATTGTCTTGGCGAAATAAAGCGTTTTTGAACAACTTCATATAAATCGCTGTAACTTTTGATAGAAGACTCAGACAAACATGTTTATGGCTTTATCTTATAGAACTCAATATCCCCGTGCTGGGCAAACAGGTTTTGCAGCCGTTTGAGCTAAGATTTTAAAATTATTCACATAATGAAAACCTATACTTTGTTTCAGGCGAGTTTCCCATTCAAATGCATGTAACAGTGAGAAACGCATTGTCTTGGCGAAATAAAGCGTTTTTGAACAACTTCATATAAATCGCTGTAACTTTTGATAGAAGACTCAGACAAACATATGGCTTTATCTTATAGAACTCAATATCCCCGTGCTGGGCAAACAGGTTTTGCAGCCGTTTGAGCTAAGATTTTAAAATTATTCACATAATGAAAACCTATACTTTGTTTCAGGCGAGTTTCCCATTCAAATGCATGTAACAGTGAGAAACGCATTGTCTTGGCGAAATAAAGCGTTTTTGAACAACTTCATATAAATCGCTGTAACTTTTGATAGAAGACTCAGACAAACATATGGCTTTATCTTATAGAACTCAATATCCCCGTGCTGGGCAAACAGGTTTTGCAGCCGTTTGAGCTAAGATTTTAAAATTATTCACATAATGAAAACCTATACTTTGTTTCAGGCGAGTTTCCCATTCAAATGCATGTAACAGTGAGAAACGCATTGTCTTGGCGAAATAAAGCGTTTTTGAACAACTTCATATAAATCGCTGTAACTTTTGATAGAAGACTCAGACAAACATGTTTATGGCTTTATCTTATAGAACTCAATATCCCCGTGCTGGGCAAACAGGTTTTGCAGCCGTTTGAGCTAAGATTTTAAAATTATTCACATAATGAAAACCTATACTTTGTTTCAGGCGAGTTTCCCATTCAAATGCATGTAACAGTGAGAAACGCATTGTCTTGGCGAAATAAAGCGTTTTTGAACAACTTCATATAAATCGCTGTAACTTTTGATAGAAGACTCAGACAAACATGTTTATGGCTTTATCTTATAGAACTCAATATCCCCGTGCTGGGCAAACAGGTTTTGCAGCCGTTTGAGCTAAGATTTTAAAATTATTCACATAATGAAAACCTATACTTTGTTTCAGGCGAGTTTCCCATTCAAATGCATGTAACAGTGAGAAACGCATTGTCTTGGCGAAATAAAGCGTTTTTGAACAACTTCATATAAATCGCTGTAACTTTTGATAGAAGACTCAGACAAACATATGGCTTTATCTTATAGAACTCAATATCCCCGTGCTGGGCAAACAGGTTTTGCAGCCGTTTGAGCTAAGATTTTAAAATTATTCACATAATGAAAACCTATACTTTGTTTCAGGCGAGTTTCCCATTCAAATGCATGTAACAGTGAGAAACGCATTGTCTTGGCGAAATAAAGCGTTTTTGAACAACTTCATATAAATCGCTGTAACTTTTGATAGAAGACTCAGACAAACATGTTTATGGCTTTATCTTATAGAACTCAATATCCCCGTGCTGGGCAAACAGGTTTTGCAGCCGTTTGAGCTAAGATTTTAAAATTATTCACATAATGAAAACCTATACTTTGTTTCAGGCGAGTTTCCCATTCAAATGCATGTAACAGTGAGAAACGCATTGTCTTGGCGAAATAAAGCGTTTTTGAACAACTTCATATAAATCGCTGTAACTTTTGATAGAAGACTCAGACAAACATGTTTATGGCTTTATCTTATAGAACTCAATATCCCCGTGCTGGGCAAACAGGTTTTGCAGCCGTTTGAGCTAAGATTTTAAAATTATTCACATAATGAAAACCTATACTTTGTTTCAGGCGAGTTTCCCATTCAAATGCATGTAACAGTGAGAAACGCATTGTCTTGGCGAAATAAAGCGTTTTTGAACAACTTCATATAAATCGCTGTAACTTTTGATAGAAGACTCAGACAAACATGTTTATGGCTTTATCTTATAGAACTCAATATCCCCGTGCTGGGCAAACAGGTTTTGCAGCCGTTTGAGCTAAGATTTTAAAATTATTCACATAATGAAAACCTATACTTTGTTTCAGGCGAGTTTCCCATTCAAATGCATGTAACAGTGAGAAACACACTGTCTTGGCGAAATAAAGCGTTTTTCAACCACTTCATATAAATCGCTGTAACTTTTGATAGAAGACTCAGACAAACATGTTTATGGCTTTATCTTATAGAACTCAATATCCCCGTGCTGGGCAAACAGGTTTTGCAGCCGTTTGAGCTAAGATTTTAAAATTATTCACATAATGAAAACCTATACTTTGTTTCAGGCGAGTTTCCCATTCAAATGCATGTAACAGTGAGAAACGCATTGTCTTGGCGAAATAAAGCGTTTTTGAACAACTTCATATAAATCGCTGTAACTTTTGATAGAAGACTCAGACAAACATGTTTATGGCTTTATCTTATAGAACTCAATATCCCCGTGCTGGGCAAACAGGTTTTGCAGCCGTTTGAGCTAAGATTTTAAAATTATTCACATAATGAAAACCTATACTTTGTTTCAGGCGAGTTTCCCATTCAAATGCATGTAACAGTGAGAAACACACTGTCTTGGCGAAATAAAGCGTTTTTCAACCACTTCATATAAATCGCTGTAACTTTTGATAGAAGACTCAGACAAACATGTTTATGGCTTTATCTTATAGAACTCAATATCCCCGTGCTGGGCAAACAGGTTTTGCAGCCGTTTGAGCTAAGATTTTAAAATTATTCACATAATGAAAACCTATACTTTGTTTCAGGCGAGTTTCCCATTCAAATGCATGTAACAGTGAGAAACGCATTGTCTTGGCGAAATAAAGCGTTTTTGAACAACTTCATATAAATCGCTGTAACTTTTGATAGAAGACTCAGACAAACATATGGCTTTATCTTATAGAACTCAATATCCCCGTGCTGGGCAAACAGGTTTTGCAGCCGTTTGAGCTAAGATTTTAAAATTATTCACATAATGAAAACCTATACTTTGTTTCAGGCGAGTTTCCCATTCAAATGCATGTAACAGTGAGAAACACACTGTCTTGGCGAAATAAAGCGTTTTTCAACCACTTCATATAAATCGCTGTAACTTTTGATAGAAGACTCAGACAAACATGTTTATGGCTTTATCTTATAGAACTCAATATCCCCGTGCTGGGCAAACAGGTTTTGCAGCCGTTTGAGCTAAGATTTTAAAATTATTCACATAATGAAAACCTATACTTTGTTTCAGGCGAGTTTCCCATTCAAATGCATGTAACAGTGAGAAACGCATTGTCTTGGCGAAATAAAGCGTTTTTGAACAACTTCATATAAATCGCTGTAACTTTTGATAGAAGACTCAGACAAACATATGGCTTTATCTTATAGAACTCAATATCCCCGTGCTGGGCAAACAGGTTTTGCAGCCGTTTGAGCTAAGATTTTAAAATTATTCACATAATGAAAATCTATACTTTGTTTCAGGCGAGTTTCCCATTCAAATGCATGTAACAGTGAGAAACGCATTGTCTTGGCGAAATAAAGCGTTTTTGAACAACTTCATATAAATCGCTGTAACTTTTGATAGAAGACTCAGACAAACATATGGCTTTATCTTATAGAACTCAATATCCCCGTGCTGGGCAAACAGGTTTTGCAGCCGTTTGAGCTAAGATTTTAAAATTATTCACATAATGAAAATCTATACTTTGTTTCAGGCGAGTTTCCCATTCAAATGCATGTAACAGTGAGAAACACACTGTCTTGGCGAAATAAAGCGTTTTTCAACCACTTCATATAAATCGCTGTAACTTTTGATAGAAGACTCAGACAAACATGTTTATGGCTTTATCTTATAGAACTCAATATCCCCGTGCTGGGCAAACAGGTTTTGCAGCCGTTTGAGCTAAGATTTTAAAATTATTCACATAATGAAAACCTATACTTTGTTTCAGGCGAGTTTCCCATTCAAATGCATGTAACAGTGAGAAACGCATTGTCTTGGCGAAATAAAGCGTTTTTGAACAACTTCATATAAATCGCTGTAACTTTTGATAGAAGACTCAGACAAACATATGGCTTTATCTTATAGAACTCAATATCCCCGTGCTGGGCAAACAGGTTTTGCAGCCGTTTGAGCTAAGATTTTAAAATTATTCACATAATGAAAATCTATACTTTGTTTCAGGCGAGTTTCCCATTCAAATGCATGTAACAGTGAGAAACACACTGTCTTGGCGAAATAAAGCGTTTTTGAACAACTTCATATAAATCGCTGTAACTTTTGATAGAAGACTCAGACAAACATATGGCTTTATCTTATAGAACTCAATATCCCCGTGCTGGGCAAACAGGTTTTGCAGCCGTTTGAGCTAAGATTTTAAAATTATTCACATAATGAAAACCTATACTTTGTTTCAGGCGAGTTTCCCATTCAAATGCATGTAACAGTGAGAAACACACTGTCTTGGCGAAATAAAGCGTTTTTCAACCACTTCATATAAATCGCTGTAACTTTTGATAGAAGACTCAGACAAACATGTTTATGGCTTTATCTTATAGAACTCAATATCCCCGTGCTGGGCAAACAGGTTTTGCAGCCGTTTGAGCTAAGATTTTAAAATTATTCACATAATGAAAATCTATACTTTGTTTCAGGCGAGTTTCCCATTCAAATGCATGTAACAGTGAGAAACACACTGTCTTGGCGAAATAAAGCGTTTTTCAACCACTTCATATAAATCGCTGTAACTTTTGATAGAAGACTCAGACAAACATGTTTATGGCTTTATCTTATAGAACTCAATATCCCCGTGCTGGGCAAACAGGTTTTGCAGCCGTTTGAGCTAAGATTTTAAAATTATTCACATAATGAAAACCTATACTTTGTCTCAGGCGAGTTTCCCATTCAAATGCATGTAACAGTGAGAAACGCATTGTCTTGGCGAAATAAAGTTTTTTTTGAACAACTTCATATAAATCGCTGTAACTTTTGATAGAAGACTCAGACAAACATATGGCTTTATCTTATAGAACTCAATATCCCCGTGCTGGGCAAACAGGTTTTGCAGCCGTTTGAGCTAAGATTTTAAAATTATTCACATAATGAAAACCTATACTTTGTTTCAGGCGAGTTTCCCATTCAAATGCATGTAACAGTGAGAAACGCATTGTCTTGGCGAAATAAAGCGTTTTTGAACAACTTCATATAAATCGCTGTAACTTTTGATAGAAGACTCAGACAAACATATGGCTTTATCTTATAGAACTCAATATCCCCGTGCTGGGCAAACAGGTTTTGCAGCCGTTTGAGCTAAGATTTTAAAATTATTCACATAATGAAAATCTATACTTTGTTTCAGGCGAGTTTCCCATTCAAATGCATGTAACAGTGAGAAACACACTGTCTTGGCGAAATAAAGCGTTTTTCAACCACTTCATATAAATCGCTGTAACTTTTGATAGAAGACTCAGACAAACATGTTTATGGCTTTATCTTATAGAACTCAATATCCCCGTGCTGGGCAAACAGGTTTTGCAGCCGTTTGAGCTAAGATTTTAAAATTATTCACATAATGAAAACCTATACTTTGTTTCAGGCGAGTTTCCCATTCAAATGCATGTAACAGTGAGAAACGCATTGTCTTGGCGAAATAAAGCGTTTTTGAACAACTTCATATAAATCGCTGTAACTTTTGATAGAAGACTCAGACAAACATGTTTATGGCTTTATCTTATAGAACTCAATATCCCCGTGCTGGGCAAACAGGTTTTGCAGCCGTTTGAGCTAAGATTTTAAAATTATTCACATAATGAAAACCTATACTTTGTTTCAGGCGAGTTTCCCATTCAAATGCATGTAACAGTGAGAAACGCATTGTCTTGGCGAAATAAAGCGTTTTTGAACAACTTCATATAAATCGCTGTAACTTTTGATAGAAGACTCAGACAAACATGTTTATGGCTTTATCTTATAGAACTCAATATCCCCGTGCTGGGCAAACAGGTTTTGCAGCCGTTTGAGCTAAGATTTTAAAATTATTCACATAATGAAAACCTATACTTTGTTTCAGGCGAGTTTCCCATTCAAATGCATGTAACAGTGAGAAACGCATTGTCTTGGCGAAATAAAGCGTTTTTGAACAACTTCATATAAATCGCTGTAACTTTTGATAGAAGACTCAGACAAACATATGGCTTTATCTTATAGAACTCAATATCCCCGTGCTGGGCAAACAGGTTTTGCAGCCGTTTGAGCTAAGATTTTAAAATTATTCACATAATGAAAACCTATACTTTGTTTCAGGCGAGTTTCCCATTCAAATGCATGTAACAGTGAGAAACGCATTGTCTTGGCGAAATAAAGCGTTTTTGAACAACTTCATATAAATCGCTGTAACTTTTGATAGAAGACTCAGACAAACATGTGTATGGCTTTATCTTATAGAACTCAATATCCCCGTGCTGGGCAAACAGAACAGGTTTTGCAGCCGTTTGAGCTAAGATTTTAAAATTATTCACATAATGAAAACCTATACTTTGTTTCAGGCGAGTTTCCCATTCAAATGCATGTAACAGTGAGAAACGCATTGTCTTGGCGAAATAAAGCGTTTTTGAACAACTTCATATAAATCGCTGTAACTTTTGATAGAAGACTCAGACAAACATGTTTATGGCTTTATCTTATAGAACTCAATATCCCCGTGCTGGGCAAACAGGTTTTGCAGCCGTTTGAGCTAAGATTTTAAAATTATTCACATAATGAAAACCTATACTTTGTTTCAGGCGAGTTTCCCATTCAAATGCATGTAACAGTGAGAAACGCATTGTCTTGGCGAAATAAAGCGTTTTTGAACAACTTCATATAAATCGCTGTAACTTTTGATAGAAGACTCAGACAAACATGTTTATGGCTTTATCTTATATAACTCAATATCCCCGTGCTGGGCAAACAGGTTTTGCAGCCGTTTGAGCTAAGATTTTAAAATTATTCACATAATGAAAACCTATACTTTGTTTCAGGCGAGTTTCCCATTCAAATGCATGTAACAGTGAGAAACACACTGTCTTGGCGAAATAAAGCGTTTTTCAACCACTTCATATAAATCGCTGTAACTTTTGATAGAAGACTCAGACAAACATGTTTATGGCTTTATCTTATAGAACTCAATATCCCCGTGCTGGGCAAACAGGTTTTGCAGCCGTTTGAGCTAAGATTTTAAAATTATTCACATAATGAAAACCTATACTTTGTTTCAGGCGAGTTTCCCATTCAAATGCATGTAACAGTGAGAAACGCATTGTCTTGGCGAAATAAAGCGTTTTTGAACAACTTCATATAAATCGCTGTAACTTTTGATAGAAGACTCAGACAAACATGTTTATGGCTTTATCTTATAGAACTCAATATCCCCGTGCTGGGCAAACAGGTTTTGCAGCCGTTTGAGCTAAGATTTTAAAATTATTCACATAATGAAAACCTATACTTTGTCTCAGGCGAGTTTCCCATTCAAATGCATGTAACAGTGAGAAACGCATTGTCTTGGCGAAATAAAGTTTTTTTTGAACAACTTCATATAAATCGCTGTAACTTTTGATAGAAGACTCAGACAAACATATGGCTTTATCTTATAGAACTCAATATCCCCGTGCTGGGCAAACAGGTTTTGCAGCCGTTTGAGCTAAGATTTTAAAATTATTCACATAATGAAAACCTATACTTTGTTTCAGGCGAGTTTCCCATTCAAATGCATGTAACAGTGAGAAACACACTGTCTTGGCGAAATAAAGCGTTTTTCAACCACTTCATATAAATCGCTGTAACTTTTGATAGAAGACTCAGACAAACATGTTTATGGCTTTATCTTATAGAACTCAATATCCCCGTGCTGGGCAAACAGGTTTTGCAGCCGTTTGAGCTAAGATTTTAAAATTATTCACATAATGAAAACCTATACTTTGTTTCAGGCGAGTTTCCCATTCAAATGCATGTAACAGTGAGAAACGCATTGTCTTGGCGAAATAAAGCGTTTTTGAACAACTTCATATAAATCGCTGTAACTTTTGATAGAAGACTCAGACAAACATATGGCTTTATCTTATAGAACTCAATATCCCCGTGCTGGGCAAACAGGTTTTGCAGCCGTTTGAGCTAAGATTTTAAAATTATTCACATAATGAAAACCTATACTTTGTTTCAGGCGAGTTTCCCATTCAAATGCATGTAACAGTGAGAAACACACTGTCTTGGCGAAATAAAGCGTTTTTCAACCACTTCATATAAATCGCTGTAACTTTTGATAGAAGACTCAGACAAACATGTTTATGGCTTTATCTTATAGAACTCAATATCCCCGTGCTGGGCAAACAGGTTTTGCAGCCGTTTGAGCTAAGATTTTAAAATTATTCACATAATGAAAATCTATACTTTGTTTCAGGCGAGTTTCCCATTCAAATGCATGTAACAGTGAGAAACGCATTGTCTTGGCGAAATAAAGCGTTTTTGAACAACTTCATATAAATCGCTGTAACTTTTGATAGAAGACTCAGACAAACATATGGCTTTATCTTATAGAACTCAATATCCCCGTGCTGGGCAAACAGGTTTTGCAGCCGTTTGAGCTAAGATTTTAAAATTATTCACATAATGAAAATCTATACTTTGTTTCAGGCGAGTTTCCCATTCAAATGCATGTAACAGTGAGAAACACACTGTCTTGGCGAAATAAAGCGTTTTTCAACCACTTCATATAAATCGCTGTAACTTTTGATAGAAGACTCAGACAAACATGTTTATGGCTTTATCTTATAGAACTCAATATCCCCGTGCTGGGCAAACAGGTTTTGCAGCCGTTTGAGCTAAGATTTTAAAATTATTCACATAATGAAAACCTATACTTTGTTTCAGGCGAGTTTCCCATTCAAATGCATGTAACAGTGAGAAACGCATTGTCTTGGCGAAATAAAGCGTTTTTGAACAACTTCATATAAATCGCTGTAACTTTTGATAGAAGACTCAGACAAACATATGGCTTTATCTTATAGAACTCAATATCCCCGTGCTGGGCAAACAGGTTTTGCAGCCGTTTGAGCTAAGATTTTAAAATTATTCACATAATGAAAATCTATACTTTGTTTCAGGCGAGTTTCCCATTCAAATGCATGTAACAGTGAGAAACACACTGTCTTGGCGAAATAAAGCGTTTTTGAACAACTTCATATAAATCGCTGTAACTTTTGATAGAAGACTCAGACAAACATATGGCTTTATCTTATAGAACTCAATATCCCCGTGCTGGGCAAACAGGTTTTGCAGCCGTTTGAGCTAAGATTTTAAAATTATTCACATAATGAAAACCTATACTTTGTTTCAGGCGAGTTTCCCATTCAAATGCATGTAACAGTGAGAAACACACTGTCTTGGCGAAATAAAGCGTTTTTCAACCACTTCATATAAATCGCTGTAACTTTTGATAGAAGACTCAGACAAACATGTTTATGGCTTTATCTTATAGAACTCAATATCCCCGTGCTGGGCAAACAGGTTTTGCAGCCGTTTGAGCTAAGATTTTAAAATTATTCACATAATGAAAATCTATACTTTGTTTCAGGCGAGTTTCCCATTCAAATGCATGTAACAGTGAGAAACACACTGTCTTGGCGAAATAAAGCGTTTTTCAACCACTTCATATAAATCGCTGTAACTTTTGATAGAAGACTCAGACAAACATGTTTATGGCTTTATCTTATAGAACTCAATATCCCCGTGCTGGGCAAACAGGTTTTGCAGCCGTTTGAGCTAAGATTTTAAAATTATTCACATAATGAAAACCTATACTTTGTCTCAGGCGAGTTTCCCATTCAAATGCATGTAACAGTGAGAAACGCATTGTCTTGGCGAAATAAAGTTTTTTTTGAACAACTTCATATAAATCGCTGTAACTTTTGATAGAAGACTCAGACAAACATATGGCTTTATCTTATAGAACTCAATATCCCCGTGCTGGGCAAACAGGTTTTGCAGCCGTTTGAGCTAAGATTTTAAAATTATTCACATAATGAAAACCTATACTTTGTTTCAGGCGAGTTTCCCATTCAAATGCATGTAACAGTGAGAAACGCATTGTCTTGGCGAAATAAAGCGTTTTTGAACAACTTCATATAAATCGCTGTAACTTTTGATAGAAGACTCAGACAAACATATGGCTTTATCTTATAGAACTCAATATCCCCGTGCTGGGCAAACAGGTTTTGCAGCCGTTTGAGCTAAGATTTTAAAATTATTCACATAATGAAAATCTATACTTTGTTTCAGGCGAGTTTCCCATTCAAATGCATGTAACAGTGAGAAACACACTGTCTTGGCGAAATAAAGCGTTTTTCAACCACTTCATATAAATCGCTGTAACTTTTGATAGAAGACTCAGACAAACATGTTTATGGCTTTATCTTATAGAACTCAATATCCCCGTGCTGGGCAAACAGGTTTTGCAGCCGTTTGAGCTAAGATTTTAAAATTATTCACATAATGAAAACCTATACTTTGTTTCAGGCGAGTTTCCCATTCAAATGCATGTAACAGTGAGAAACGCATTGTCTTGGCGAAATAAAGCGTTTTTGAACAACTTCATATAAATCGCTGTAACTTTTGATAGAAGACTCAGACAAACATGTTTATGGCTTTATCTTATAGAACTCAATATCCCCGTGCTGGGCAAACAGGTTTTGCAGCCGTTTGAGCTAAGATTTTAAAATTATTCACATAATGAAAACCTATACTTTGTTTCAGGCGAGTTTCCCATTCAAATGCATGTAACAGTGAGAAACGCATTGTCTTGGCGAAATAAAGCGTTTTTGAACAACTTCATATAAATCGCTGTAACTTTTGATAGAAGACTCAGACAAACATGTTTATGGCTTTATCTTATAGAACTCAATATCCCCGTGCTGGGCAAACAGGTTTTGCAGCCGTTTGAGCTAAGATTTTAAAATTATTCACATAATGAAAACCTATACTTTGTTTCAGGCGAGTTTCCCATTCAAATGCATGTAACAGTGAGAAACGCATTGTCTTGGCGAAATAAAGCGTTTTTGAACAACTTCATATAAATCGCTGTAACTTTTGATAGAAGACTCAGACAAACATATGGCTTTATCTTATAGAACTCAATATCCCCGTGCTGGGCAAACAGGTTTTGCAGCCGTTTGAGCTAAGATTTTAAAATTATTCACATAATGAAAACCTATACTTTGTTTCAGGCGAGTTTCCCATTCAAATGCATGTAACAGTGAGAAACGCATTGTCTTGGCGAAATAAAGCGTTTTTGAACAACTTCATATAAATCGCTGTAACTTTTGATAGAAGACTCAGACAAACATGTGTATGGCTTTATCTTATAGAACTCAATATCCCCGTGCTGGGCAAACAGAACAGGTTTTGCAGCCGTTTGAGCTAAGATTTTAAAATTATTCACATAATGAAAACCTATACTTTGTTTCAGGCGAGTTTCCCATTCAAATGCATGTAACAGTGAGAAACGCATTGTCTTGGCGAAATAAAGCGTTTTTGAACAACTTCATATAAATCGCTGTAACTTTTGATAGAAGACTCAGACAAACATGTTTATGGCTTTATCTTATAGAACTCAATATCCCCGTGCTGGGCAAACAGGTTTTGCAGCCGTTTGAGCTAAGATTTTAAAATTATTCACATAATGAAAACCTATACTTTGTTTCAGGCGAGTTTCCCATTCAAATGCATGTAACAGTGAGAAACGCATTGTCTTGGCGAAATAAAGCGTTTTTGAACAACTTCATATAAATCGCTGTAACTTTTGATAGAAGACTCAGACAAACATGTTTATGGCTTTATCTTATAGAACTCAATATCCCCGTGCTGGGCAAACAGGTTTTGCAGCCGTTTGAGCTAAGATTTTAAAATTATTCACATAATGAAAACCTATACTTTGTTTCAGGCGAGTTTCCCATTCAAATGCATGTAACAGTGAGAAACACACTGTCTTGGCGAAATAAAGCGTTTTTCAACCACTTCATATAAATCGCTGTAACTTTTGATAGAAGACTCAGACAAACATGTTTATGGCTTTATCTTATAGAACTCAATATCCCCGTGCTGGGCAAACAGGTTTTGCAGCCGTTTGAGCTAAGATTTTAAAATTATTCACATAATGAAAACCTATACTTTGTTTCAGGCGAGTTTCCCATTCAAATGCATGTAACAGTGAGAAACGCATTGTCTTGGCGAAATAAAGCGTTTTTGAACAACTTCATATAAATCGCTGTAACTTTTGATAGAAGACTCAGACAAACATGTTTATGGCTTTATCTTATAGAACTCAATATCCCCGTGCTGGGCAAACAGGTTTTGCAGCCGTTTGAGCTAAGATTTTAAAATTATTCACATAATGAAAACCTATACTTTGTCTCAGGCGAGTTTCCCATTCAAATGCATGTAACAGTGAGAAACGCATTGTCTTGGCGAAATAAAGTTTTTTTTGAACAACTTCATATAAATCGCTGTAACTTTTGATAGAAGACTCAGACAAACATATGGCTTTATCTTATAGAACTCAATATCCCCGTGCTGGGCAAACAGGTTTTGCAGCCGTTTGAGCTAAGATTTTAAAATTATTCACATAATGAAAACCTATACTTTGTTTCAGGCGAGTTTCCCATTCAAATGCATGTAACAGTGAGAAACACACTGTCTTGGCGAAATAAAGCGTTTTTCAACCACTTCATATAAATCGCTGTAACTTTTGATAGAAGACTCAGACAAACATGTTTATGGCTTTATCTT
This sequence comes from Aulonocara stuartgranti, assembly GCF_965226115.1. Lineage (NCBI taxonomy): Eukaryota > Metazoa > Chordata > Actinopteri > Cichliformes > Cichlidae > Aulonocara > Aulonocara stuartgranti. The sequence continues at coordinate 28,317,952 of NC_138959.1, forward strand.
ATAGAACTCAATATCCCCGTGCTGGGCAAACAGGTTTTGCAGCCGTTTGAGCTAAGATTTTAAAATTATTCACATAATGAAAACCTATACTTTGTTTCAGGCGAGTTTCCCATTCAAATGCATGTAACAGTGAGAAACGCATTGTCTTGGCGAAATAAAGCGTTTTTGAACAACTTCATATAAATCGCTGTAACTTTTGATAGAAGACTCAGACAAACATATGGCTTTATCTTATAGAACTCAATATCCCCGTGCTGGGCAAACAGGTTTTGCAGCCGTTTGAGCTAAGATTTTAAAATTATTCACATAATGAAAATCTATACTTTGTTTCAGGCGAGTTTCCCATTCAAATGCATGTAACAGTGAGAAACACACTGTCTTGGCGAAATAAAGCGTTTTTCAACCACTTCATATAAATCGCTGTAACTTTTGATAGAAGACTCAGACAAACATGTTTATGGCTTTATCTTATAGAACTCAATATCCCCGTGCTGGGCAAACAGGTTTTGCAGCCGTTTGAGCTAAGATTTTAAAATTATTCACATAATGAAAACCTATACTTTGTTTCAGGCGAGTTTCCCATTCAAATGCATGTAACAGTGAGAAACGCATTGTCTTGGCGAAATAAAGCGTTTTTGAACAACTTCATATAAATCGCTGTAACTTTTGATAGAAGACTCAGACAAACATATGGCTTTATCTTATAGAACTCAATATCCCCGTGCTGGGCAAACAGGTTTTGCAGCCGTTTGAGCTAAGATTTTAAAATTATTCACATAATGAAAATCTATACTTTGTTTCAGGCGAGTTTCCCATTCAAATGCATGTAACAGTGAGAAACGCATTGTCTTGGCGAAATAAAGCGTTTTTGAACAACTTCATATAAATCGCTGTAACTTTTGATAGAAGACTCAGACAAACATATGGCTTTATCTTATAGAACTCAATATCCCCGTGCTGGGCAAACAGGTTTTGCAGCCGTTTGAGCTAAGATTTTAAAATTATTCACATAATGAAAATCTATACTTTGTTTCAGGCGAGTTTCCCATTCAAATGCATGTAACAGTGAGAAACACACTGTCTTGGCGAAATAAAGCGTTTTTCAACCACTTCATATAAATCGCTGTAACTTTTGATAGAAGACTCAGACAAACATGTTTATGGCTTTATCTTATAGAACTCAATATCCCCGTGCTGGGCAAACAGGTTTTGCAGCCGTTTGAGCTAAGATTTTAAAATTATTCACATAATGAAAACCTATACTTTGTTTCAGGCGAGTTTCCCATTCAAATGCATGTAACAGTGAGAAACGCATTGTCTTGGCGAAATAAAGCGTTTTTGAACAACTTCATATAAATCGCTGTAACTTTTGATAGAAGACTCAGACAAACATATGGCTTTATCTTATAGAACTCAATATCCCCGTGCTGGGCAAACAGGTTTTGCAGCCGTTTGAGCTAAGATTTTAAAATTATTCACATAATGAAAATCTATACTTTGTTTCAGGCGAGTTTCCCATTCAAATGCATGTAACAGTGAGAAACACACTGTCTTGGCGAAATAAAGCGTTTTTGAACAACTTCATATAAATCGCTGTAACTTTTGATAGAAGACTCAGACAAACATATGGCTTTATCTTATAGAACTCAATATCCCCGTGCTGGGCAAACAGGTTTTGCAGCCGTTTGAGCTAAGATTTTAAAATTATTCACATAATGAAAACCTATACTTTGTTTCAGGCGAGTTTCCCATTCAAATGCATGTAACAGTGAGAAACGCATTGTCTTGGCGAAATAAAGCGTTTTTGAACAACTTCATATAAATCGCTGTAACTTTTGATAGAAGACTCAGACAAACATGTTTATGGCTTTATCTTATAGAACTCAATATCCCCGTGCTGGGCAAACAGGTTTTGCAGCCGTTTGAGCTAAGATTTTAAAATTATTCACATAATGAAAACCTATACTTTGTTTCAGGCGAGTTTCCCATTCAAATGCATGTAACAGTGAGAAACGCATTGTCTTGGCGAAATAAAGCGTTTTTGAACAACTTCATATAAATCGCTGTAACTTTTGATAGAAGACTCAGACAAACATGTTTATGGCTTTATCTTATAGAACTCAATATCCCCGTGCTGGGCAAACAGGTTTTGCAGCCGTTTGAGCTAAGATTTTAAAATTATTCACATAATGAAAACCTATACTTTGTTTCAGGCGAGTTTCCCATTCAAATGCATGTAACAGTGAGAAACGCATTGTCTTGGCGAAATAAAGCGTTTTTGAACAACTTCATATAAATCGCTGTAACTTTTGATAGAAGACTCAGACAAACATGTGTATGGCTTTATCTTATAGAACTCAATATCCCCGTGCTGGGCAAACAGGTTTTGCAGCCGTTTGAGCTAAGATTTTAAAATTATTCACATAATGAAAACCTATACTTTGTTTCAGGCGAGTTTCCCATTCAAATGCATGTAACAGTGAGAAACGCATTGTCTTGGCGAAATAAAGCGTTTTTGAACAACTTCATATAAATCGCTGTAACTTTTGATAGAAGACTCAGACAAACATATGGCTTTATCTTATAGAACTCAATATCCCCGTGCTGGGCAAACAGGTTTTGCAGCCGTTTGAGCTAAGATTTTAAAATTATTCACATAATGAAAACCTATACTTTGTTTCAGGCGAGTTTCCCATTCAAATGCATGTAACAGTGAGAAACGCATTGTCTTGGCGAAATAAAGCGTTTTTGAACAACTTCATATAAATCGCTGTAACTTTTGATAGAAGACTCAGACAAACATGTTTATGGCTTTATCTTATAGAACTCAATATCCCCGTGCTGGGCAAACAGGTTTTGCAGCCGTTTGAGCTAAGATTTTAAAATTATTCACATAATGAAAACCTATACTTTGTTTCAGGCGAGTTTCCCATTCAAATGCATGTAACAGTGAGAAACGCATTGTCTTGGCGAAATAAAGCGTTTTTGAACAACTTCATATAAATCGCTGTAACTTTTGATAGAAGACTCAGACAAACATGTTTATGGCTTTATCTTATAGAACTCAATATCCCCGTGCTGGGCAAACAGGTTTTGCAGCCGTTTGAGCTAAGATTTTAAAATTATTCACATAATGAAAACCTATACTTTGTTTCAGGCGAGTTTCCCATTCAAATGCATGTAACAGTGAGAAACGCATTGTCTTGGCGAAATAAAGCGTTTTTGAACAACTTCATATAAATCGCTGTAACTTTTGATAGAAGACTCAGACAAACATATGGCTTTATCTTATAGAACTCAATATCCCCGTGCTGGGCAAACAGGTTTTGCAGCCGTTTGAGCTAAGATTTTAAAATTATTCACATAATGAAAACCTATACTTTGTTTCAGGCGAGTTTCCCATTCAAATGCATGTAACAGTGAGAAACGCATTGTCTTGGCGAAATAAAGCGTTTTTGAACAACTTCATATAAATCGCTGTAACTTTTGATAGAAGACTCAGACAAACATGTTTATGGCTTTATCTTATAGAACTCAATATCCCCGTGCTGGGCAAACAGGTTTTGCAGCCGTTTGAGCTAAGATTTTAAAATTATTCACATAATGAAAACCTATACTTTGTTTCAGGCGAGTTTCCCATTCAAATGCATGTAACAGTGAGAAACGCATTGTCTTGGCGAAATAAAGCGTTTTTGAACAACTTCATATAAATCGCTGTAACTTTTGATAGAAGACTCAGACAAACATGTTTATGGCTTTATCTTATAGAACTCAATATCCCCGTGCTGGGCAAACAGGTTTTGCAGCCGTTTGAGCTAAGATTTTAAAATTATTCACATAATGAAAACCTATACTTTGTTTCAGGCGAGTTTCCCATTCAAATGCATGTAACAGTGAGAAACGCATTGTCTTGGCGAAATAAAGCGTTTTTGAACAACTTCATATAAATCGCTGTAACTTTTGATAGAAGACTCAGACAAACATATGGCTTTATCTTATAGAACTCAATATCCCCGTGCTGGGCAAACAGGTTTTGCAGCCGTTTGAGCTAAGATTTTAAAATTATTCACATAATGAAAACCTATACTTTGTTTCAGGCGAGTTTCCCATTCAAATGCATGTAACAGTGAGAAACACACTGTCTTGGCGAAATAAAGCGTTTTTGAACAACTTCATATAAATCGCTGTAACTTTTGATAGAAGACTCAGACAAACATGTTTATGGCTTTATCTTATAGAACTCAATATCCCCGTGCTGGGCAAACAGGTTTTGCAGCCGTTTGAGCTAAGATTTTAAAATTATTCACATAATGAAAACCTATACTTTGTTTCAGGCGAGTTTCCCATTCAAATGCATGTAACAGTGAGAAACGCATTGTCTTGGCGAAATAAAGCGTTTTTGAACAACTTCATATAAATCGCTGTAACTTTTGATAGAAGACTCAGACAAACATGTTTATGGCTTTATCTTATAGAACTCAATATCCCCGTGCTGGGCAAACAGGTTTTGCAGCCGTTTGAGCTAAGATTTTAAAATTATTCACATAATGAAAACCTATACTTTGTTTCAGGCGAGTTTCCCATTCAAATGCATGTAACAGTGAGAAACGCATTGTCTTGGCGAAATAAAGCGTTTTTGAACAACTTCATATAAATCGCTGTAACTTTTGATAGAAGACTCAGACAAACATATGGCTTTATCTTATAGAACTCAATATCCCCGTGCTGGGCAAACAGGTTTTGCAGCCGTTTGAGCTAAGATTTTAAAATTATTCACATAATGAAAACCTATACTTTGTTTCAGGCGAGTTTCCCATTCAAATGCATGTAACAGTGAGAAACACACTGTCTTGGCGAAATAAAGCGTTTTTGAACAACTTCATATAAATCGCTGTAACTTTTGATAGAAGACTCAGACAAACATGTTTATGGCTTTATCTTATAGAACTCAATATCCCCGTGCTGGGCAAACAGGTTTTGCAGCCGTTTGAGCTAAGATTTTAAAATTATTCACATAATGAAAACCTATACTTTGTTTCAGGCGAGTTTCCCATTCAAATGCATGTAACAGTGAGAAACACACTGTCTTGGCGAAATAAAGCGTTTTTGAACAACTTCATATAAATCGCTGTAACTTTTGATAGAAGACTCAGACAAACATGTTTATGGCTTTATCTTATAGAACTCAATATCCCCGTGCTGGGCAAACAGGTTTTGCAGCCGTTTGAGCTAAGATTTTAAAATTATTCACATAATGAAAACCTATACTTTGTCTCAGGCGAGTTTCCCATTCAAATGCATGTAACAGTGAGAAACGCATTGTCTTGGCGAAATAAAGTTTTTTTTGAACAACTTCATATAAATCGCTGTAACTTTTGATAGAAGACTCAGACAAACATATGGCTTTATCTTATAGAACTCAATATCCCCGTGCTGGGCAAACAGGTTTTGCAGCCGTTTGAGTTAAGATTTTAAAATTATTCACATAATGAAAATCTATACTTTGTTTCAGGCGAGTTTCCCATTCAAATGCATGTAACAGTGAGAAACACACTGTCTTGGCGAAATAAAGCGTTTTTCAACCACTTCATATAAATCGCTGTAACTTTTGATAGAAGACTCAGACAAACATGTTTATGGCTTTATCTTATAGAACTCAATATCCCCGTGCTGGGCAAACAGGTTTTACAGCCGTTTGAGCTAAGATTTTAAAATTATTCACATAATGAAAACCTATACTTTGTTTCAGGCGAGTTTCCCATTCAAATGCATGTAACAGTGAGAAACGCATTGTCTTGGCGAAATAAAGCGTTTTTGAACAACTTCATATAAATCGCTGTAACTTTTGATAGAAGACTCAGACAAACATATGGCTTTATCTTATAGAACTCAATATCCCCGTGCTGGGCAAACAGGTTTTGCAGCCGTTTGAGCTAAGATTTTAAAATTATTCACATAATGAAAATCTATACTTTGTTTCAGGCGAGTTTCCCATTCAAATGCATGTAACAGTGAGAAACACACTGTCTTGGCGAAATAAAGCGTTTTTCAACCACTTCATATAAATCGCTGTAACTTTTGATAGAAGACTCAGACAAACATGTTTATGGCTTTATCTTATAGAACTCAATATCCCCGTGCTGGGCAAACAGGTTTTGCAGCCGTTTGAGCTAAGATTTTAAAATTATTCACATAATGAAAACCTATACTTTGTTTCAGGCGAGTTTCCCATTCAAATGCATGTAACAGTGAGAAACGCATTGTCTTGGCGAAATAAAGCGTTTTTGAACAACTTCATATAAATCGCTGTAACTTTTGATAGAAGACTCAGACAAACATATGGCTTTATCTTATAGAACTCAATATCCCCGTGCTGGGCAAACAGGTTTTGCAGCCGTTTGAGCTAAGATTTTAAAATTATTCACATAATGAAAACCTATACTTTGTTTCAGGCGAGTTTCCCATTCAAATGCATGTAACAGTGAGAAACGCATTGTCTTGGCGAAATAAAGCGTTTTTGAACAACTTCATATAAATCGCTGTAACTTTTGATAGAAGACTCAGACAAACATGTTTATGGCTTTATCTTATAGAACTCAATATCCCCGTGCTGGGCAAACAGGTTTTGCAGCCGTTTGAGCTAAGATTTTAAAATTATTCACATAATGAAAACCTATACTTTGTTTCAGGCGAGTTTCCCATTCAAATGCATGTAACAGTGAGAAACGCATTGTCTTGGCGAAATAAAGCGTTTTTGAACAACTTCATATAAATCGCTGTAACTTTTGATAGAAGACTCAGACAAACATATGGCTTTATCTTATAGAACTCAATATCCCCGTGCTGGGCAAACAGGTTTTGCAGCCGTTTGAGCTAAGATTTTAAAATTATTCACATAATGAAAATCTATACTTTGTTTCAGGCGAGTTTCCCATTCAAATGCATGTAACAGTGAGAAACACACTGTCTTGGCGAAATAAAGCGTTTTTCAACCACTTCATATAAATCGCTGTAACTTTTGATAGAAGACTCAGACAAACATGTTTATGGCTTTATCTTATAGAACTCAATATCCCCGTGCTGGGCAAACAGGTTTTGCAGCCGTTTGAGCTAAGATTTTAAAATTATTCACATAATGAAAATCTATACTTTGTTTCAGGCGAGTTTCCCATTCAAATGCATGTAACAGTGAGAAACACACTGTCTTGGCGAAATAAAGCGTTTTTCAACCACTTCATATAAATCGCTGTAACTTTTGATAGAAGACTCAGACAAACATGTTTATGGCTTTATCTTATAGAACTCAATATCCCCGTGCTGGGCAAACAGGTTTTGCAGCCGTTTGAGCTAAGATTTTAAAATTATTCACATAATGAAAACCTATACTTTGTCTCAGGCGAGTTTCCCATTCAAATGCATGTAACAGTGAGAAACGCATTGTCTTGGCGAAATAAAGTTTTTTTTGAACAACTTCATATAAATCGCTGTAACTTTTGATAGAAGACTCAGACAAACATGTTTATGGCTTTATCTTATAGAACTCAATATCCCCGTGCTGGGCAAACAGGTTTTGCAGCCGTTTGAGCTAAGATTTTAAAATTATTCACATAATGAAAACCTATACTTTGTTTCAGGCGAGTTTCCCATTCAAATGCATGTAACAGTGAGAAACGCATTGTCTTGGCGAAATAAAGCGTTTTTGAACAACTTCATATAAATCGCTGTAACTTTTGATAGAAGACTCAGACAAACATGTTTATGGCTTTATCTTATAGAACTCAATATCCCCGTGCTGGGCAAACAGGTTTTGCAGCCGTTTGAGCTAAGATTTTAAAATTATTCACATAATGAAAACCTATACTTTGTTTCAGGCGAGTTTCCCATTCAAATGCATGTAACAGTGAGAAACGCATTGTCTTGGCGAAATAAAGTTTTTTTTGAACAACTTCATATAAATCGCTGTAACTTTTGATAGAAGACTCAGACAAACATATGGCTTTATCTTATAGAACTCAATATCCCCGTGCTGGGCAAACAGGTTTTGCAGCCGTTTGAGCTAAGATTTTAAAATTATTCACATAATGAAAATCTATACTTTGTTTCAGGCGAGTTTCCCATTCAAATGCATGTAACAGTGAGAAACACACTGTCTTGGCGAAATAAAGCGTTTTTCAACCACTTCATATAAATCGCTGTAACTTTTGATAGAAGACTCAGACAAACATGTTTATGGCTTTATCTTATAGAACTCAATATCCCCGTGCTGGGCAAACAGGTTTTGCAGCCGTTTGAGCTAAGATTTTAAAATTATTCACATAATGAAAACCTATACTTTGTTTCAGGCGAGTTTCCCATTCAAATGCATGTAACAGTGAGAAACGCATTGTCTTGGCGAAATAAAGCGTTTTTGAACAACTTCATATAAATCGCTGTAACTTTTGATAGAAGACTCAGACAAACATATGGCTTTATCTTATAGAACTCAATATCCCCGTGCTGGGCAAACAGGTTTTGCAGCCGTTTGAGCTAAGATTTTAAAATTATTCACATAATGAAAATCTATACTTTGTTTCAGGCGAGTTTCCCATTCAAATGCATGTAACAGTGAGAAACACACTGTCTTGGCGAAATAAAGCGTTTTTCAACCACTTCATATAAATCGCTGTAACTTTTGATAGAAGACTCAGACAAACATGTTTATGGCTTTATCTTATAGAACTCAATATCCCCGTGCTGGGCAAACAGGTTTTGCAGCCGTTTGAGCTAAGATTTTAAAATTATTCACATAATGAAAACCTATACTTTGTTTCAGGCGAGTTTCCCATTCAAATGCATGTAACAGTGAGAAACGCATTGTCTTGGCGAAATAAAGCGTTTTTGAACAACTTCATATAAATCGCTGTAACTTTTGATAGAAGACTCAGACAAACATGTTTATGGCTTTATCTTATAGAACTCAATATCCCCGTGCTGGGCAAACAGGTTTTGCAGCCGTTTGAGCTAAGATTTTAAAATTATTCACATAATGAAAACCTATACTTTGTTTCAGGCGAGTTTCCCATTCAAATGCATGTAACAGTGAGAAACGCATTGTCTTGGCGAAATAAAGCGTTTTTGAACAACTTCATATAAATCGCTGTAACTTTTGATAGAAGACTCAGACAAACATGTTTATGGCTTTATCTTATAGAACTCAATATCCCCGTGCTGGGCAAACAGGTTTTGCAGCCGTTTGAGCTAAGATTTTAAAATTATTCACATAATGAAAACCTATACTTTGTTTCAGGCGAGTTTCCCATTCAAATGCATGTAACAGTGAGAAACGCATTGTCTTGGCGAAATAAAGCGTTTTTGAACAACTTCATATAAATCGCTGTAACTTTTGATAGAAGACTCAGACAAACATATGGCTTTATCTTATAGAACTCAATATCCCCGTGCTGGGCAAACAGGTTTTGCAGCCGTTTGAGCTAAGATTTTAAAATTATTCACATAATGAAAACCTATACTTTGTTTCAGGCGAGTTTCCCATTCAAATGCATGTAACAGTGAGAAACACACTGTCTTGGCGAAATAAAGCGTTTTTCAACCACTTCATATAAATCGCTGTAACTTTTGATAGAAGACTCAGACAAACATGTTTATGGCTTTATCTTATAGAACTCAATATCCCCGTGCTGGGCAAACAGGTTTTGCAGCCGTTTGAGCTAAGATTTTAAAATTATTCACATAATGAAAACCTATACTTTGTTTCAGGCGAGTTTCCCATTCAAATGCATGTAACAGTGAGAAACGCATTGTCTTGGCGAAATAAAGCGTTTTTGAACAACTTCATATAAATCGCTGTAACTTTTGATAGAAGACTCAGACAAACATATGGCTTTATCTTATAGAACTCAATATCCCCGTGCTGGGCAAACAGGTTTTGCAGCCGTTTGAGCTAAGATTTTAAAATTATTCACATAATGAAAACCTATACTTTGTTTCAGGCGAGTTTCCCATTCAAATGCATGTAACAGTGAGAAACGCATTGTCTTGGCGAAATAAAGCGTTTTTGAACAACTTCATATAAATCGCTGTAACTTTTGATAGAAGACTCAGACAAACATGTTTATGGCTTTATCTTATAGAACTCAATATCCCCGTGCTGGGCAAACAGGTTTTGCAGCCGTTTGAGCTAAGATTTTAAAATTATTCACATAATGAAAACCTATACTTTGTTTCAGGCGAGTTTCCCATTCAAATGCATGTAACAGTGAGAAACGCATTGTCTTGGCGAAATAAAGCGTTTTTGAACAACTTCATATAAATCGCTGTAACTTTTGATAGAAGACTCAGACAAACATATGGCTTTATCTTATAGAACTCAATATCCCCGTGCTGGGCAAACAGGTTTTGCAGCCGTTTGAGCTAAGATTTTAAAATTATTCACATAATGAAAATCTATACTTTGTTTCAGGCGAGTTTCCCATTCAAATGCATGTAACAGTGAGAAACACACTGTCTTGGCGAAATAAAGCGTTTTTCAACCACTTCATATAAATCGCTGTAACTTTTGATAGAAGACTCAGACAAACATGTTTATGGCTTTATCTTATAGAACTCAATATCCCCGTGCTGGGCAAACAGGTTTTGCAGCCGTTTGAGCTAAGATTTTAAAATTATTCACATAATGAAAATCTATACTTTGTTTCAGGCGAGTTTCCCATTCAAATGCATGTAACAGTGAGAAACACACTGTCTTGGCGAAATAAAGCGTTTTTCAACCACTTCATATAAATCGCTGTAACTTTTGATAGAAGACTCAGACAAACATGTTTATGGCTTTATCTTATAGAACTCAATATCCCCGTGCTGGGCAAACAGGTTTTGCAGCCGTTTGAGCTAAGATTTTAAAATTATTCACATAATGAAAACCTATACTTTGTCTCAGGCGAGTTTCCCATTCAAATGCATGTAACAGTGAGAAACGCATTGTCTTGGCGAAATAAAGTTTTTTTTGAACAACTTCATATAAATCGCTGTAACTTTTGATAGAAGACTCAGACAAACATGTTTATGGCTTTATCTTATAGAACTCAATATCCCCGTGCTGGGCAAACAGGTTTTGCAGCCGTTTGAGCTAAGATTTTAAAATTATTCACATAATGAAAACCTATACTTTGTTTCAGGCGAGTTTCCCATTCAAATGCATGTAACAGTGAGAAACGCATTGTCTTGGCGAAATAAAGCGTTTTTGAACAACTTCATATAAATCGCTGTAACTTTTGATAGAAGACTCAGACAAACATGTTTATGGCTTTATCTTATAGAACTCAATATCCCCGTGCTGGGCAAACAGGTTTTGCAGCCGTTTGAGCTAAGATTTTAAAATTATTCACATAATGAAAACCTATACTTTGTTTCAGGCGAGTTTCCCATTCAAATGCATGTAACAGTGAGAAACGCATTGTCTTGGCGAAATAAAGTTTTTTTTGAACAACTTCATATAAATCGCTGTAACTTTTGATAGAAGACTCAGACAAACATATGGCTTTATCTTATAGAACTCAATATCCCCGTGCTGGGCAAACAGGTTTTGCAGCCGTTTGAGCTAAGATTTTAAAATTATTCACATAATGAAAATCTATACTTTGTTTCAGGCGAGTTTCCCATTCAAATGCATGTAACAGTGAGAAACACACTGTCTTGGCGAAATAAAGCGTTTTTCAACCACTTCATATAAATCGCTGTAACTTTTGATAGAAGACTCAGACAAACATGTTTATGGCTTTATCTTATAGAACTCAATATCCCCGTGCTGGGCAAACAGGTTTTGCAGCCGTTTGAGCTAAGATTTTAAAATTATTCACATAATGAAAACCTATACTTTGTTTCAGGCGAGTTTCCCATTCAAATGCATGTAACAGTGAGAAACGCATTGTCTTGGCGAAATAAAGCGTTTTTGAACAACTTCATATAAATCGCTGTAACTTTTGATAGAAGACTCAGACAAACATATGGCTTTATCTTATAGAACTCAATATCCCCGTGCTGGGCAAACAGGTTTTGCAGCCGTTTGAGCTAAGATTTTAAAATTATTCACATAATGAAAATCTATACTTTGTTTCAGGCGAGTTTCCCATTCAAATGCATGTAACAGTGAGAAACACACTGTCTTGGCGAAATAAAGCGTTTTTCAACCACTTCATATAAATCGCTGTAACTTTTGATAGAAGACTCAGACAAACATGTTTATGGCTTTATCTTATAGAACTCAATATCCCCGTGCTGGGCAAACAGGTTTTGCAGCCGTTTGAGCTAAGATTTTAAAATTATTCACATAATGAAAACCTATACTTTGTTTCAGGCGAGTTTCCCATTCAAATGCATGTAACAGTGAGAAACGCATTGTCTTGGCGAAATAAAGCGTTTTTGAACAACTTCATATAAATCGCTGTAACTTTTGATAGAAGACTCAGACAAACATGTTTATGGCTTTATCTTATAGAACTCAATATCCCCGTGCTGGGCAAACAGGTTTTGCAGCCGTTTGAGCTAAGATTTTAAAATTATTCACATAATGAAAACCTATACTTTGTTTCAGGCGAGTTTCCCATTCAAATGCATGTAACAGTGAGAAACGCATTGTCTTGGCGAAATAAAGCGTTTTTGAACAACTTCATATAAATCGCTGTAACTTTTGATAGAAGACTCAGACAAACATGTTTATGGCTTTATCTTATAGAACTCAATATCCCCGTGCTGGGCAAACAGGTTTTGCAGCCGTTTGAGCTAAGATTTTAAAATTATTCACATAATGAAAACCTATACTTTGTTTCAGGCGAGTTTCCCATTCAAATGCATGTAACAGTGAGAAACGCATTGTCTTGGCGAAATAAAGCGTTTTTGAACAACTTCATATAAATCGCTGTAACTTTTGATAGAAGACTCAGACAAACATATGGCTTTATCTTATAGAACTCAATATCCCCGTGCTGGGCAAACAGGTTTTGCAGCCGTTTGAGCTAAGATTTTAAAATTATTCACATAATGAAAATCTATACTTTGTTTCAGGCGAGTTTCCCATTCAAATGCATGTAACAGTGAGAAACACACTGTCTTGGCGAAATAAAGCGTTTTTCAACCACTTCATATAAATCGCTGTAACTTTTGATAGAAGACTCAGACAAACATGTTTATGGCTTTATCTTATAGAACTCAATATCCCCGTGCTGGGCAAACAGGTTTTGCAGCCGTTTGAGCTAAGATTTTAAAATTATTCACATAATGAAAACCTATACTTTGTTTCAGGCGAGTTTCCCATTCAAATGCATGTAACAGTGAGAAACGCATTGTCTTGGCGAAATAAAGCGTTTTTGAACAACTTCATATAAATCGCTGTAACTTTTGATAGAAGACTCAGACAAACATGTTTATGGCTTTATCTTATAGAACTCAATATCCCCGTGCTGGGCAAACAGGTTTTGCAGCCGTTTGAGCTAAGATTTTAAAATTATTCACATAATGAAAACCTATACTTTGTTTCAGGCGAGTTTCCCATTCAAATGCATGTAACAGTGAGAAACGCATTGTCTTGGCGAAATAAAGTTTTTTTTGAACAACTTCATATAAATCGCTGTAACTTTTGATAGAAGACTCAGACAAACATATGGCTTTATCTTATAGAACTCAATATCCCCGTGCTGGGCAAACAGGTTTTGCAGCCGTTTGAGCTAAGATTTTAAAATTATTCACATAATGAAAATCTATACTTTGTTTCAGGCGAGTTTCCCATTCAAATGCATGTAACAGTGAGAAACACACTGTCTTGGCGAAATAAAGCGTTTTTCAACCACTTCATATAAATCGCTGTAACTTTTGATAGAAGACTCAGACAAACATGTTTATGGCTTTATCTTATAGAACTCAATATCCCCGTGCTGGGCAAACAGGTTTTGCAGCCGTTTGAGCTAAGATTTTAAAATTATTCACATAATGAAAACCTATACTTTGTTTCAGGCGAGTTTCCCATTCAAATGCATGTAACAGTGAGAAACGCATTGTCTTGGCGAAATAAAGCGTTTTTGAACAACTTCATATAAATCGCTGTAACTTTTGATAGAAGACTCAGACAAACATATGGCTTTATCTTATAGAACTCAATATCCCCGTGCTGGGCAAACAGGTTTTGCAGCCGTTTGAGCTAAGATTTTAAAATTATTCACATAATGAAAATCTATACTTTGTTTCAGGCGAGTTTCCCATTCAAATGCATGTAACAGTGAGAAACACACTGTCTTGGCGAAATAAAGCGTTTTTCAACCACTTCATATAAATCGCTGTAACTTTTGATAGAAGACTCAGACAAACATGTTTATGGCTTTATCTTATAGAACTCAATATCCCCGTGCTGGGCAAACAGGTTTTGCAGCCGTTTGAGCTAAGATTTTAAAATTATTCACATAATGAAAACCTATACTTTGTTTCAGGCGAGTTTCCCATTCAAATGCATGTAACAGTGAGAAACGCATTGTCTTGGCGAAATAAAGCGTTTTTGAACAACTTCATATAAATCGCTGTAACTTTTGATAGAAGACTCAGACAAACATGTTTATGGCTTTATCTTATAGAACTCAATATCCCCGTGCTGGGCAAACAGGTTTTGCAGCCGTTTGAGCTAAGATTTTAAAATTATTCACATAATGAAAACCTATACTTTGTTTCAGGCGAGTTTCCCATTCAAATGCATGTAACAGTGAGAAACGCATTGTCTTGGCGAAATAAAGCGTTTTTGAACAACTTCATATAAATCGCTGTAACTTTTGATAGAAGACTCAGACAAACATGTTTATGGCTTTATCTTATAGAACTCAATATCCCCGTGCTGGGCAAACAGGTTTTGCAGCCGTTTGAGCTAAGATTTTAAAATTATTCACATAATGAAAACCTATACTTTGTTTCAGGCGAGTTTCCCATTCAAATGCATGTAACAGTGAGAAACGCATTGTCTTGGCGAAATAAAGCGTTTTTGAACAACTTCATATAAATCGCTGTAACTTTTGATAGAAGACTCAGACAAACATATGGCTTTATCTTATAGAACTCAATATCCCCGTGCTGGGCAAACAGGTTTTGCAGCCGTTTGAGCTAAGATTTTAAAATTATTCACATAATGAAAATCTATACTTTGTTTCAGGCGAGTTTCCCATTCAAATGCATGTAACAGTGAGAAACACACTGTCTTGGCGAAATAAAGCGTTTTTCAACCACTTCATATAAATCGCTGTAACTTTTGATAGAAGACTCAGACAAACATGTTTATGGCTTTATCTTATAGAACTCAATATCCCCGTGCTGGGCAAACAGGTTTTGCAGCCGTTTGAGCTAAGATTTTAAAATTATTCACATAATGAAAACCTATACTTTGTTTCAGGCGAGTTTCCCATTCAAATGCATGTAACAGTGAGAAACGCATTGTCTTGGCGAAATAAAGCGTTTTTGAACAACTTCATATAAATCGCTGTAACTTTTGATAGAAGACTCAGACAAACATGTTTATGGCTTTATCTTATAGAACTCAATATCCCCGTGCTGGGCAAACAGGTTTTGCAGCCGTTTGAGCTAAGATTTTAAAATTATTCACATAATGAAAACCTATACTTTGTTTCAGGCGAGTTTCCCATTCAAATGCATGTAACAGTGAGAAACGCATTGTCTTGGCGAAATAAAGCGTTTTTGAACAACTTCATATAAATCGCTGTAACTTTTGATAGAAGACTCAGACAAACATATGGCTTTATCTTATAGAACTCAATATCCCCGTGCTGGGCAAACAGGTTTTGCAGCCGTTTGAGCTAAGATTTTAAAATTATTCACATAATGAAAACCTATACTTTGTTTCAGGCGAGTTTCCCATTCAAATGCATGTAACAGTGAGAAACACACTGTCTTGGCGAAATAAAGCGTTTTTCAACCACTTCATATAAATCGCTGTAACTTTTGATAGAAGACTCAGACAAACATGTTTATGGCTTTATCTTATAGAACTCAATATCCCCGTGCTGGGCAAACAGGTTTTGCAGCCGTTTGAGCTAAGATTTTAAAATTATTCACATAATGAAAACCTATACTTTGTTTCAGGCGAGTTTCCCATTCAAATGCATGTAACAGTGAGAAACGCATTGTCTTGGCGAAATAAAGCGTTTTTGAACAACTTCATATAAATCGCTGTAACTTTTGATAGAAGACTCAGACAAACATGTTTATGGCTTTATCTTATAGAACTCAATATCCCCGTGCTGGGCAAACAGGTTTTGCAGCCGTTTGAGCTAAGATTTTAAAATTATTCACATAATGAAAACCTATACTTTGTTTCAGGCGAGTTTCCCATTCAAATGCATGTAACAGTGAGAAACGCATTGTCTTGGCGAAATAAAGCGTTTTTGAACAACTTCATATAAATCGCTGTAACTTTTGATAGAAGACTCAGACAAACATGTTTATGGCTTTATCTTATAGAACTCAATATCCCCGTGCTGGGCAAACAGGTTTTGCAGCCGTTTGAGCTAAGATTTTAAAATTATTCACATAATGAAAACCTATACTTTGTTTCAGGCGAGTTTCCCATTCAAATGCATGTAACAGTGAGAAACACACTGTCTTGGCGAAATAAAGCGTTTTTGAACAACTTCATATAAATCGCTGTAACTTTTGATAGAAGACTCAGACAAACATGTTTATGGCTTTATCTTATAGAACTCAATATCCCCGTGCTGGGCAAACAGGTTTTGCAGCCGTTTGAGCTAAGATTTTAAAATTATTCACATAATGAAAACCTATACTTTGTCTCAGGCGAGTTTCCCATTCAAATGCATGTAACAGTGAGAAACGCATTGTCTTGGCGAAATAAAGTTTTTTTTGAACAACTTCATATAAATCGCTGTAACTTTTGATAGAAGACTCAGACAAACATATGGCTTTATCTTATAGAACTCAATATCCCCGTGCTGGGCAAACAGGTTTTGCAGCCGTTTGAGCTAAGATTTTAAAATTATTCACATAATGAAAATCTATACTTTGTTTCAGGCGAGTTTCCCATTCAAATGCATGTAACAGTGAGAAACACACTGTCTTGGCGAAATAAAGCGTTTTTCAACCACTTCATATAAATCGCTGTAACTTTTGATAGAAGACTCAGACAAACATGTTTATGGCTTTATCTTATAGAACTCAATATCCCCGTGCTGGGCAAACAGGTTTTGCAGCCGTTTGAGCTAAGATTTTAAAATTATTCACATAATGAAAACCTATACTTTGTCTCAGGCGAGTTTCCCATTCAAATGCATGTAACAGTGAGAAACGCATTGTCTTGGCGAAATAAAGTTTTTTTTTAACAACTTCATATAAATCGCTGTAACTTTTGATAGAAGACTCAGACAAACATATGGCTTTATCTTATAGAACTCAATATCCCCGTGCTGGGCAAACAGGTTTTGCAGCCGTTTGAGCTAAGATTTTAAAATTATTCACATAATGAAAATCTATACTTTGTTTCAGGCGAGTTTCCCATTCAAATGCATGTAACAGTGAGAAACACACTGTCTTGGCGAAATAAAGCGTTTTTCAACCACTTCATATAAATCGCTGTAACTTTTGATAGAAGACTCAGACAAACATGTTTATGGCTTTATCTTATAGAACTCAATATCCCCGTGCTGGGCAAACAGGTTTTGCAGCCGTTTGAGCTAAGATTTTAAAATTATTCACATAATGAAAACCTATACTTTGTTTCAGGCGAGTTTCCCATTCAAATGCATGTAACAGTGAGAAACGCATTGTCTTGGCGAAATAAAGCGTTTTTGAACAACTTCATATAAATCGCTGTAACTTTTGATAGAAGACTCAGACAAACATATGGCTTTATCTTATAGAACTCAATATCCCCGTGCTGGGCAAACAGGTTTTGCAGCCGTTTGAGCTAAGATTTTAAAATTATTCACATAATGAAAATCTATACTTTGTTTCAGGCGAGTTTCCCATTCAAATGCATGTAACAGTGAGAAACACACTGTCTTGGCGAAATAAAGCGTTTTTCAACCACTTCATATAAATCGCTGTAACTTTTGATAGAAGACTCAGACAAACATGTTTATGGCTTTATCTTATAGAACTCAATATCCCCGTGCTGGGCAAACAGGTTTTGCAGCCGTTTGAGCTAAGATTTTAAAATTATTCACATAATGAAAATCTATACTTTGTTTCAGGCGAGTTTCCCATTCAAATTCATGTAACAGTGAGAAACACACTGTCTTGGCGAAATAAAGCGTTTTTCAACCACTTCATATAAATCGCTGTAACTTTTGATAGAAGACTCAGACAAACATGTTTATGGCTTTATCTTATAGAACTCAATATCCCCGTGCTGGGCAAACAGGTTTTGCAGCCGTTTGAGCTAAGATTTTAAAATTATTCACATAATGAAAATCTATACTTTGTTTCAGGCGAGTTTCCCATTCAAATGCATGTAACAGTGAGAAACACACTGTCTTGGCGAAATAAAGCGTTTTTCAACCACTTCATATAAATCGCTGTAACTTTTGATAGAAGACTCAGACAAACATGTTTATGGCTTTATCTTATAGAACTCAATATCCCCGTGCTGGGCAAACAGGTTTTGCAGCCGTTTGAGCTAAGATTTTAAAATTATTCACATAATGAAAACCTATACTTTGTCTCAGGCGAGTTTCCCATTCAAATGCATGTAACAGTGAGAAACGCATTGTCTTGGCGAAATAAAGTTTTTTTTGAACAACTTCATATAAATCGCTGTAACTTTTGATAGAAGACTCAGACAAACATATGGCTTTATCTTATAGAACTCAATATCCCCGTGCTGGGCAAACAGGTTTTGCAGCCGTTTGAGCTAAGATTTTAAAATTATTCACATAATGAAAACCTATACTTTGTTTCAGGCGAGTTTCCCATTCAAATGCATGTAACAGTGAGAAACGCATTGTCTTGGCGAAATAAAGCGTTTTTGAACAACTTCATATAAATCGCTGTAACTTTTGATAGAAGACTCAGACAAACATGTTTATGGCTTTATCTTATAGAACTCAATATCCCCGTGCTGGGCAAACAGGTTTTGCAGCCGTTTGAGCTAAGATTTTAAAATTATTCACATAATGAAAACCTATACTTTGTCTCAGGCGAGTTTCCCATTCAAATGCATGTAACAGTGAGAAACGCATTGTCTTGGCGAAATAAAGTTTTTTTTGAACAACTTCATATAAATCGCTGTAACTTTTGATAGAAGACTCAGACAAACATATGGCTTTATCTTATAGAACTCAATATCCCCGTGCTGGGCAAACAGGTTTTGCAGCCGTTTGAGCTAAGATTTTAAAATTATTCACATAATGAAAACCTATACTTTGTTTCAGGCGAGTTTCCCATTCAAATGCATGTAACAGTGAGAAACGCATTGTCTTGGCGAAATAAAGTTTTTTTTGAACAACTTCATATAAATCGCTGTAACTTTTGATAGAAGACTCAGACAAACATGTGGCTTTATCTTATAGAACTCAATATCCCCGTGCTGGGCAAACAGGTTTTGCAGCCGTTTGAGCTAAGATTTTAAAATTATTCACATAATGAAAACCTATACTTTGTTTCAGGCGAGTTTCCCATTCAAATGCATGTAACAGTGAGAAACACACTGTCTTGGCGAAATAAAGCGTTTTTCATCCACTTCATATAAATCGCTGTAACTTTTGATAGAAGACTCAGACAAACATGTTTATGGCTTTATCTTATAGAACTCAATATCCCCGTGCTGGGCAAACAGGTTTTGCAGCCGTTTGAGCTAAGATTTTAAAATTATTCACATAATGAAAATCTATACTTTGTTTCAGGCGAGTTTCCCATTCAAATGCATGTAACAGTGAGAAACACACTGTCTTGGCGAAATAAAGCGTTTTTCAACCACTTCATATAAATCGCTGTAACTTTTGATAGAAGACTCAGACAAACATGTTTATGGCTTTATCTTATAGAACTCAATATCCCCGTGCTGGGCAAACATGTTTTGCAGCCGTTTGAGCTAAGATTTTAAAATTATTCACATAATGAAAACCTATACTTTGTTTCAGGCGAGTTTCCCATTCAAATGCATGTAACAGTGAGAAACGCATTGTCTTGGCGAAATAAAGCGTTTTTGAACAACTTCATATAAATCGCTGTAACTTTTGATAGAAGACTCAGACAAACATATGGCTTTATCTTATAGAACTCAATATCCCCGTGCTGGGCAAACAGGTTTTGCAGCCGTTTGAGCTAAGATTTTAAAATTATTCACATAATGAAAATCTATACTTTGTTTCAGGCGAGTTTCCCATTCAAATGCATGTAACAGTGAGAAACACACTGTCTTGGCGAAATAAAGCGTTTTTCAACCACTTCATATAAATCGCTGTAACTTTTGATAGAAGACTCAGACAAACATGTTTATGGCTTTATCTTATAGAACTCAATATCCCCGTGCTGGGCAAACAGGTTTTGCAGCCGTTTGAGCTAAGATTTTAAAATTATTCACATAATGAAAACCTATACTTTGTTTCAGGCGAGTTTCCCATTCAAATGCATGTAACAGTGAGAAACGCATTGTCTTGGCGAAATAAAGCGTTTTTGAACAACTTCATATAAATCGCTGTAACTTTTGATAGAAGACTCAGACAAACATATGGCTTTATCTTATAGAACTCAATATCCCCGTGCTGGGCAAACAGGTTTTGCAGCCGTTTGAGCTAAGATTTTAAAATTATTCACATAATGAAAATCTATACTTTGTTTCAGGCGAGTTTCCCATTCAAATGCATGTAACAGTGAGAAACACACTGTCTTGGCGAAATAAAGCGTTTTTGAACAACTTCATATAAATCGCTGTAACTTTTGATAGAAGACTCAGACAAACATGTTTATGGCTTTATCTTATAGAACTCAATATCCCCGTGCTGGGCAAACAGGTTTTGCAGCCGTTTGAGCTAAGATTTTAAAATTATTCACATAATGAAAACCTATACTTTGTCTCAGGCGAGTTTCCCATTCAAATGCATGTAACAGTGAGAAACGCATTGTCTTGGCGAAATAAAGTTTTTTTTGAACAACTTCATATAAATCGCTGTAACTTTTGATAGAAGACTCAGACAAACATATGGCTTTATCTTATAGAACTCAATATCCCCGTGCTGGGCAAACAGGTTTTGCAGCCGTTTGAGCTAAGATTTTAAAATTATTCACATAATGAAAACCTATACTTTGTTTCAGGCGAGTTTCCCATTCAAATGCATGTAACAGTGAGAAACGCATTGTCTTGGCGAAATAAAGTTTTTTTTGAACAACTTCATATAAATCGCTGTAACTTTTGATAGAAGACTCAGACAAACATGTGGCTTTATCTTATAGAACTCAATATCCCCGTGCTGGGCAAACAGGTTTTGCAGCC
This sequence comes from Aulonocara stuartgranti, assembly GCF_965226115.1. Taxonomy (NCBI): domain Eukaryota; kingdom Metazoa; phylum Chordata; class Actinopteri; order Cichliformes; family Cichlidae; genus Aulonocara; species Aulonocara stuartgranti. Next base: position 28,339,436 of record NC_138959.1, read on the forward strand.
GTTTGAGCTAAGATTTTAAAATTATTCACATAATGAAAACCTATACTTTGTTTCAGGCGAGTTTCCCATTCAAATGCATGTAACAGTGAGAAACACACTGTCTTGGCGAAATAAAGCGTTTTTCAACCACTTCATATAAATCGCTGTAACTTTTGATAGAAGACTCAGACAAACATATGGCTTTATCTTATAGAACTCAATATCCCCGTGCTGGGCAAACAGGTTTTGCAGCCGTTTGAGCTAAGATTTTAAAATTATTCACATAATGAAAACCTATACTTTGTCTCAGGCGAGTTTCCCATTCAAATGCATGTAACAGTGAGAAACGCATTGTCTTGGCGAAATAAAGCGTTTTTGAACAACTTCATATAAATCGCTGTAACTTTTGATAGAAGACTCAGACAAACATGTTTATGGCTTTATCTTATAGAACTCAATATCCCCGTGCTGGGCAAACAGGTTTTGCAGCCGTTTGAGCTAAGATTTTAAAATTATTCACATAATGAAAACCTATACTTTGTTTCAGGCGAGTTTCCCATTCAAATGCATGTAACAGTGAGAAACGCATTGTCTTGGCGAAATAAAGCGTTTTTGAACAACTTCATATAAATCGCTGTAACTTTTGATAGAAGACTCAGACAAACATATGGCTTTATCTTATAGAACTCAATATCCCCGTGCTGGGCAAACAGGTTTTGCAGCCGTTTGAGCTAAGATTTTAAAATTATTCACATAATGAAAATCTATACTTTGTTTCAGGCGAGTTTCCCATTCAAATGCATGTAACAGTGAGAAACACACTGTCTTGGCGAAATAAAGCGTTTTTCAACCACTTCATATAAATCGCTGTAACTTTTGATAGAAGACTCAGACAAACATGTTTATGGCTTTATCTTATAGAACTCAATATCCCCGTGCTGGGCAAACAGGTTTTGCAGCCGTTTGAGCTAAGATTTTAAAATTATTCACATAATGAAAACCTATACTTTGTTTCAGGCGAGTTTCCCATTCAAATGCATGTAACAGTGAGAAACGCATTGTCTTGGCGAAATAAAGCGTTTTTGAACAACTTCATATAAATCGCTGTAACTTTTGATAGAAGACTCAGACAAACATATGGCTTTATCTTATAGAACTCAATATCCCCGTGCTGGGCAAACAGGTTTTGCAGCCGTTTGAGCTAAGATTTTAAAATTATTCACATAATGAAAATCTATACTTTGTTTCAGGCGAGTTTCCCATTCAAATGCATGTAACAGTGAGAAACACACTGTCTTGGCGAAATAAAGCGTTTTTGAACAACTTCATATAAATCGCTGTAACTTTTGATAGAAGACTCAGACAAACATGTTTATGGCTTTATCTTATAGAACTCAATATCCCCGTGCTGGGCAAACAGGTTTTGCAGCCGTTTGAGCTAAGATTTTAAAATTATTCACATAATGAAAACCTATACTTTGTCTCAGGCGAGTTTCCCATTCAAATGCATGTAACAGTGAGAAACGCATTGTCTTGGCGAAATAAAGTTTTTTTTGAACAACTTCATATAAATCGCTGTAACTTTTGATAGAAGACTCAGACAAACATATGGCTTTATCTTATAGAACTCAATATCCCCGTGCTGGGCAAACAGGTTTTGCAGCCGTTTGAGCTAAGATTTTAAAATTATTCACATAATGAAAACCTATACTTTGTTTCAGGCGAGTTTCCCATTCAAATGCATGTAACAGTGAGAAACGCATTGTCTTGGCGAAATAAAGTTTTTTTTGAACAACTTCATATAAATCGCTGTAACTTTTGATAGAAGACTCAGACAAACATGTGGCTTTATCTTATAGAACTCAATATCCCCGTGCTGGGCAAACAGGTTTTGCAGCCGTTTGAGCTAAGATTTTAAAATTATTCACATAATGAAAACCTATACTTTGTTTCAGGCGAGTTTCCCATTCAAATGCATGTAACAGTGAGAAACACACTGTCTTGGCGAAATAAAGCGTTTTTCAACCACTTCATATAAATCGCTGTAACTTTTGATAGAAGACTCAGACAAACATATGGCTTTATCTTATAGAACTCAATATCCCCGTGCTGGGCAAACAGGTTTTGCAGCCGTTTGAGCTAAGATTTTAAAATTATTCACATAATGAAAACCTATACTTTGTCTCAGGCGAGTTTCCCATTCAAATGCATGTAACAGTGAGAAACGCATTGTCTTGGCGAAATAAAGCGTTTTTGAACAACTTCATATAAATCGCTGTAACTTTTGATAGAAGACTCAGACAAACATGTTTATGGCTTTATCTTATAGAACTCAATATCCCCGTGCTGGGCAAACAGGTTTTGCAGCCGTTTGAGCTAAGATTTTAAAATTATTCACATAATGAAAATCTATACTTTGTTTCAGGCGAGTTTCCCATTCAAATGCATGTAACAGTGAGAAACACACTGTCTTGGCGAAATAAAGCGTTTTTCAACCACTTCATATAAATCGCTGTAACTTTTGATAGAAGACTCAGACAAACATGTTTATGGCTTTATCTTATAGAACTCAATATCCCCGTGCTGGGCAAACATGTTTTGCAGCCGTTTGAGCTAAGATTTTAAAATTATTCACATAATGAAAACCTATACTTTGTTTCAGGCGAGTTTCCCATTCAAATGCATGTAACAGTGAGAAACGCATTGTCTTGGCGAAATAAAGCGTTTTTGAACAACTTCATATAAATCGCTGTAACTTTTGATAGAAGACTCAGACAAACATGTTTATGGCTTTATCTTATAGAACTCAATATCCCCGTGCTGGGCAAACAGGTTTTGCAGCCGTTTGAGCTAAGATTTTAAAATTATTCACATAATGAAAATCTATACTTTGTTTCAGGCGAGTTTCCCATTCAAATGCATGTAACAGTGAGAAACACACTGTCTTGGCGAAATAAAGCGTTTTTCAACCACTTCATATAAATCGCTGTAACTTTTGATAGAAGACTCAGACAAACATATGGCTTTATCTTATAGAACTCAATATCCCCGTGCTGGGCAAACAGGTTTTGCAGCCGTTTGAGCTAAGATTTTAAAATTATTCACATAATGAAAACCTATACTTTGTTTCAGGCGAGTTTCCCATTCAAATGCATGTAACAGTGAGAAACGCATTGTCTTGGCGAAATAAAGCGTTTTTGAACAACTTCATATAAATCGCTGTAACTTTTGATAGAAGACTCAGACAAACATGTTTATGGCTTTATCTTATAGAACTCAATATCCCCGTGCTGGGCAAACAGGTTTTGCAGCCGTTTGAGCTAAGATTTTAAAATTATTCACATAATGAAAACCTATACTTTGTCTCAGGCGAGTTTCCCATTCAAATGCATGTAACAGTGAGAAACGCATTGTCTTGGCGAAATAAAGTTTTTTTTGAACAACTTCATATAAATCGCTGTAACTTTTGATAGAAGACTCAGACAAACATATGGCTTTATCTTATAGAACTCAATATCCCCGTGCTGGGCAAACAGGTTTTGCAGCCGTTTGAGCTAAGATTTTAAAATTATTCACATAATGAAAACCTATACTTTGTTTCAGGCGAGTTTCCCATTCAAATGCATGTAACAGTGAGAAACGCATTGTCTTGGCGAAATAAAGTTTTTTTTGAACAACTTCATATAAATCGCTGTAACTTTTGATAGAAGACTCAGACAAACATGTGGCTTTATCTTATAGAACTCAATATCCCCGTGCTGGGCAAACAGGTTTTGCAGCCGTTTGAGCTAAGATTTTAAAATTATTCACATAATGAAAACCTATACTTTGTTTCAGGCGAGTTTCCCATTCAAATGCATGTAACAGTGAGAAACACACTGTCTTGGCGAAATAAAGCGTTTTTCAACCACTTCATATAAATCGCTGTAACTTTTGATAGAAGACTCAGACAAACATGTTTATGGCTTTATCTTATAGAACTCAATATCCCCGTGCTGGGCAAACAGGTTTTGCAGCCGTTTGAGCTAAGATTTTAAAATTATTCACATAATGAAAACCTATACTTTGTCTCAGGCGAGTTTCCCATTCAAATGCATGTAACAGTGAGAAACGCATTGTCTTGGCGAAATAAAGCGTTTTTGAACAACTTCATATAAATCGCTGTAACTTTTGATAGAAGACTCAGACAAACATGTTTATGGCTTTATCTTATAGAACTCAATATCCCCGTGCTGGGCAAACAGGTTTTGCAGCCGTTTGAGCTAAGATTTTAAAATTATTCACATAATGAAAACCTATACTTTGTTTCAGGCGAGTTTCCCATTCAAATGCATGTAACAGTGAGAAACACACTGTCTTGGCGAAATAAAGCGTTTTTCATCCACTTCATATAAATCGCTGTAACTTTTGATAGAAGACTCAGACAAACATGTTTATGGCTTTATCTTACAGAACTCAATATCCCCGTGCTGGGCAAACAGGTTGAATTCTATAAGATAAAGCCATAAATATGTATTTCTGAGCGCTTCTATCAAAAACTACAGCTGTCTTCATGAAGTTGTACAAAAACGCTTTATTTCGCCAAGACAGTGCGTTTCTGACGATTACATGCATTTGAATGGGGAACTCGCACGAAACAAAGTATAGGTTTTCATTATGTGAATAACTTTAACATCTTAGCTCAAAGAGCTGCAAAACCTGTTTGCCTAGCATGGGGAAATTGAATTCTATAAGATGAAGCCATAAACATGTGTGTCTGATTCGTCTATCAAAAGTTACAGCTGTCTTTATGAAGACCATGAAAAACGCTTTATTTCACCACGTTAGTGCGTTTCTCGCTATTACATGCATTTGAATGGAGTTCTCGCCCGACACAAAGTAGTTTTCATTTTGTGAATAACTTGAAAATCTTAGCTCAAACAGCTGCAAAACGCTTTATTTCACCACGTTAGTGCGTTTCTCGCTATTACATGCATTTGAATGGAGTTCTCGCCCGACACAAAGTAGTTTTCATTTTGTGAATAACTTGAAAATCTTAGCTCAAACAGCTGCAAAACCTGTTTGCCCAGCACGGGAATATTGAATTCTATAAGATAAAGCCATAAATATGTATTTCTGAGTCTTCTATCAAAAACTACAGCTGTCTTCATGAAGTTGTACAAAAATGCTTTATTTCGCCAAGACAGTGCGTTTCTGACGATTACATGCATTTGAATGGGGAACTCGCCTGAAACAAAGTATAGGTTTTCATTATGTGAATAACTTGAAAATCTTAGTTCAAACAGCTGCAAAACCTGTTTGCCCAGCACGGGAATATTGAATTCTATAAGATAAAGCCATAAATATGTATTTCTGAGTCTTCTATCAAAAACTACAGCTGTCTTCATGAAGTTGTACAAAAACGCTTTATTTCGCCAAGACAGTGCGTTTCTGACGATTACATGCATTTGAATGGGGAACTCGCCTGAAACAAAGTATAGGTTTTCATTATGTGAATAACTTGAAAATCTTAGTTCAAACAGCTGCAAAACCTGTTTGCCCAGCACGGGAATATTGAATTCTATAAGATAAAGCCATAAATATGTATTTCTGAGCCTTCTATCAAAAACTACAGCTGTCTTCATGAAGTTGTACAAAAACGCTTTATTTCGCCAAGACAGTGCGTTTCTGACGATTACATGCATTTGAATGGGGAACTCGCACGAAACAAAGTATAGGTTTTCATTATGTGAATAACTTGGAAATCTTAGCTCAAACAGCTGCAAAACCTGTTTTCCCAGCACGGGAACCTTGAGTTCTATAAGATAAAGCCATAAACATGTGTATCCGAGTCTTCTATCAAAAGTTACAGCTATTCATATGAAGTTGTACAAAAATGCTTTCTTTCGCCAAGACAGTGCGTTTCTCACTGTTACATGCATTTGAATGGGGAACCCGACCGAAACAAAGTATAGGTTTTCATTATGTGAATAACTTGGAAATCTTAGCTCAAACAGCTGCAAAACCTGTTTTCCCAGCACGGAGACTCAAGTTCTATAATATAAGGCCATAAACATGTTTGTCTGAGTCTTCTATCAAAAGTTACAGCTATTTCTATGAAGTTGTACAAAAACGCTTTCTTTCGCCAAGACAGTGCGTTTCTCACTGTTACATGCATTTGAATGGGGAACTCGACCGAAACAAAGTATAGGTTTTCATTATGTGAATAACTTGGAAATCTTAGCTCAAACAGCTGCAAAACCTGTTTGCCCAGCACGGGGAAATTGAATTCTATAAGATGAAGCCATAAACATGTGTGTCTGAGTCGTCTATCAAACGTTACAGCTATCTTTATGAAGACCATGAAAAACGCTTTATTTCACCACGTTAGTGCGTTTCTCGCTATTACATGCATTTGAATGGAGTTCTCGCCCGACACAAAGTAGTTTTCATTTTGTGAATAACTTGAAAATCTTAGCTCAAACAGCTGCAAAACCTGTTTGCCCAGCACGGGGATATTGAATTCTATAAGATAAAGCCATAAATATGTATTTCTGAGCCTTCTATCAAAAACTACAGCTGTCTTCATGAAGTTGTACAAAAACGCTTTATTTCGCCAAGACAGTGCGTTTCTGACGATTACATGCATTTGAATGGGGAACCCGACCGAAACAAAGTATAGGTTTTCATTATGTGAATAACTTGAAAATCTTAGCTCAAACAGCTGCAAAACCTGTTTGCCCAGCACGGAGACCTTGAGTTCTATAATATAAGGCCATAAACATGTTTGTCTGAGTCTTCTATCAAAAGTTACAGCTATTTCTATGAAGTTGTACAAAAACGCTTTCTTTCGCCAAGACAGTGCGTTTCTCACTGTTACATGCATTTGAATGGGGAACTCGACCGAAACAAAGTATAGGTTTTCATTATGTGAATAACTTGGAAATCTTAGCTCAAACAGCTGCAAAACCTGTTTTCCCAGCACGGGAACCTTGAGTTCTATAAGATAAAGCCATAAACATGTGTATCCGAGTCTTCTATCAAAAGTTACAGCTATTCATATGAAGTTGTACAAAAAGGCTTTCTTTCGCCAAGACAGTGCGTTTCTCACTGTTACATGCATTTGAATGGGGAACTCGACCGAAACAAAGTATAGGTTTTCATTATGTGAATAACTTGGAAATCTTAGCTCAAACAGCTGCAAAACCTGTTTTCCCAGCACGGGAACCTTGAGTTCTATAAGATAAAGCCATAAACATGTGTATCCGAGTCTTCTATCAAAAGTTACAGCTATTCATATGAAGTTGTACAAAAACGCTTTCTTTCGCCAAGACAGTGCGTTTCTCACTGTTACATGCATTTGAATGGGGAACTCGACCGAAACAAAGTATAGGTTTTCATTATGTGAATAACTTGGAAATCTTAGCTCAAACAGCTGCAAAACCTGTTTTCCCAGCACGGAGACCTTGAGTTCTATAATATAAGGCCATAAACATGTTTGTCTGAGTCTTCTATCAAAAGTTACAGCTATTCATATGAAGTTGTACAAAAACGCTTTCTTTCGCCAAGACAGTGCGTTTCTCACTGTTACATGCATTTGAATGGGGAACTCGACCGAAACAAAGTATAGGTTTTCATTATGTGAATAACTTGGAAATCTTAGCTCAAACAGCTGCAAAACCTGTTTTCCCAGCACGGAGACCTTGAGTTCTATAATATAAGGCCATAAACATGTTTGTCTGAGTATTCTATCAAAAGTTACAGCTATTTCTATGAAGTTGTACAAAAACGCTTTCTTTCGCCAAGACAGTGCGTTTCTCACTGTTACATGCATTTGAATGGGGAACTCGACCGAAACAAAGTATAGGTTTTCATTATGTGAATAACTTGGAAATCTTAGCTCAAACAGCTGCAAAACCTGTTTTCCCAGCACAGAGACCTTGAGTTCTATAATATAAGGCCATAAACATGTTTGTCTGAGTATTCTATCAAAAGTTACAGCTATTTCTATGAAGTTGTACAAAAACGCTTTCTTTCGCCAAGACAGTGCGTTTCTCACTGTTACATGCATTTGAATGGGGAACTCGACCGAAACAAAGTATAGGTTTTCATTATGTGAATAACTTGGAAATCTTAGCTCAAACAGCTGCAAAACCTGTTTGCCCAGCACGGAGACCTTGAGTTCTATAATATAAGGCCATAAACATGTTTGTCTGAGTCTTCTATCAAAAGTTACAGCTATTTCTATGAAGTTGTACAAAAACGCTTTCTTTCGCCAAGACAGTGCGTTTCTCACTGTTACATGCATTTGAATGGGGAACTCGACCGAAACAAAGTATAGGTTTTCATTATGTGAATAACTTGGAAATCTTAGCTCAAACAGCTGCAAAACCTGTTTTCCCAGCACGGGAACCTTGAGTTCTATAAGATAAAGCCATAAACATGTGTATCCGAGTCTTCTATCAAAAGTTACAGCTATTCATATGAAGTTGTACAAAAACGCTTTCTTTCGCCAAGACAGTGCGTTTCTCACTGTTACATGCATTTGAATGGGGAACTCGACCGAAACAAAGTATAGGTTTTCATTATGTGAATAACTTGGAAATCTTAGCTCAAACAGCTGCAAAACCTGTTTTCCCAGCACGGGAACCTTGAGTTCTATAAGATAAAGCCATAAACATGTGTATCCGAGTCTTCTATCAAAAGTTACAGCTATTCATATGAAGTTGTACAAAAACGCTTTCTTTCGCCAAGACAGTGCGTTTCTCACTGTTACATGCATTTGAATGGGGAACTCGACCGAAACAAAGTATAGGTTTTCATTATGTGAATAACTTGGAAATCTTAGCTCAAACAGCTGCAAAACCTGTTTTCCCAGCACGGAGACCTTGAGTTCTATAATATAAGGCCATAAACATGTTTGTCTGAGTCTTCTATCAAAAGTTACAGCTATTTCTACGAAGTTGTACAAAAACGCTTTCTTTCGCCAAGACAGTGCGTTTCTCACTGTTACATGCATTTGAATGGGGAACTCGACCGAAACAAAGTATAGGTTTTCATTATGTGAATAACTTGGAAATCTTAGCTCAAACAGCTGCAAAACCTGTTTTCCCAGCACGGGAACCTTGAGTTCTATAAGATAAAGCCATAAACATGTGTATCCGAGTCTTCTATCAAAAGTTACAGCTATTCATATGAAGTTGTACAAAAACGCTTTCTTTCGCCAAGACAGTGCGTTTCTCACTGTTACATGCATTTGAATGGGGAACTCGACCGAAACAAAGTATAGGTTTTCATTATGTGAATAACTTGGAAATCTTAGCTCAAACAGCTGCAAAACCTGTTTGCCCAGCACGGAGACCTTGAGTTCTATAATATAAGGCCATAAACATGTTTGTCTGAGTCTTCTATCAAAAGTTACAGCTATTTCTATGAAGTTGTACAAAAACGCTTTCTTTCGCCAAGACAGTGCGTTTCTCACTGTTACATGCATTTGAATGGGGAACTCGACCGAAACAAAGTATAGGTTTTCATTATGTGAATAACTTGGAAATCTTAGCTCAAACAGCTGCAAAACCTGTTTTCCCAGCACGGGAACCTTGAGTTCTATAAGATAAAGCCATAAACATGTGTATCCGAGTCTTCTATCAAAAGTTACAGCTATTCATATGAAGTTGTACAAAAACGCTTTCTTTCGCCAAGACAGTGCGTTTCTCACTGTTACATGCATTTGAATGGGGAACTCGACCGAAACAAAGTATAGGTTTTCATTATGTGAATAACTTGGAAATCTTAGCTCAAACAGCTGCAAAACCTGTTTTCCCAGCACGGAGACCTTGAGTTCTATAATATAAGGCCATAAATATGTTTGTCTGAGTCTTCTATCAAAAGTTACAGCTATTTCTATGAAGTTGTACAAAAACGCTTTCTTTCGCCAAGACAGTGCGTTTCTCACTGTTACATGCATTTGAATGGGGAACTCGACCGAAACAAAGTATAGGTTTTCATTATGTGAATAACTTGGAAATCTTAGCTCAAACAGCTGCAAAACCTGTTTTCCCAGCACGGGAACCTTGAGTTCTATAAGATAAAGCCATAAACATGTGTATCCGAGTCTTCTATCAAAAGTTACAGCTATTCATATGAAGTTGTACAAAAACGCTTTCTTTCGCCAAGACAGTGCGTTTCTCACTGTTACATGCATTTGAATGGGGAACTCGACCGAAACAAAGTATAGGTTTTCATTATGTGAATAACTTGGAAATCTTAGCTCAAACAGCTGCAAAACCTGTTTTCCCAGCACTCCCGTGAGAACCTTGAGTTCTATAAGATAAAGCCATAAACATGTGTATCCGAGTCTTCTATCAAAAGTTACAGCTATTCATATGAAGTTGTACAAAAACGCTTTCTTTCGCCAAGACAGTGCGTTTCTCACTGTTACATGCATTTGAATGGGGAACTCGACCGAAACAAAGTATAGGTTTTCATTATGTGAATAACTTGGAAATCTTAGCTCAAACAGCTGCAAAACCTGTTTTCCCAGCACGGAGACCTTGAGTTCTATAATATAAGGCCATAAACATGTTTGTCTGAGTCTTCTATCAAAAGTTACAGCTATTCATATGAAGTTGTACAAAAACGCTTTCTTTCGCCAAGACAGTGCGTTTCTCACTGTTACATGCATTTGAATGGGGAACTCGACCGAAACAAAGTATAGGTTTTCATTATGTGAATAACTTGGAAATCTTAGCTCAAACAGCTGCAAAACCTGTTTTCCCAGCACGGAGACCTTGAGTTCTATAATATAAGGCCATAAACATGTTTGTCTGAGTATTCTATCAAAAGTTACAGCTATTTCTATGAAGTTGTACAAAAACGCTTTCTTTCGCCAAGACAGTGCGTTTCTCACTGTTACATGCATTTGAATGGGGAACTCGACCGAAACAAAGTATAGGTTTTCATTATGTGAATAACTTGGAAATCTTAGCTCAAACAGCTGCAAAACCTGTTTTCCCAGCACGGAGACCTTGAGTTCTATAATATAAGGCCATAAACATGTTTGTCTGAGTATTCTATCAAAAGTTACAGCTATTTCTATGAAGTTGTACAAAAACGCTTTCTTTCGCCAAGACAGTGCGTTTCTCACTGTTACATGCATTTGAATGGGGAACTCGACCGAAACAAAGTATAGGTTTTCATTATGTGAATAACTTGGAAATCTTAGCTCAAACAGCTGCAAAACCTGTTTGCCCAGCACGGAGACCTTGAGTTCTATAATATAAGGCCATAAACATGTTTGTCTGAGTCTTCTATCAAAAGTTACAGCTATTTCTATGAAGTTGTACAAAAACGCTTTCTTTCGCCAAGACAGTGCGTTTCTCACTGTTACATGCATTTGAATGGGGAACTCGACCGAAACAAAGTATAGGTTTTCATTATGTGAATAACTTGGAAATCTTAGCTCAAACAGCTGCAAAACCTGTTTTCCCAGCACGGGAACCTTGAGTTCTATAAGATAAAGCCATAAACATGTGTATCCGAGTCTTCTATCAAAAGTTACAGCTATTCATATGAAGTTGTACAAAAACGCTTTCTTTCGCCAAGACAGTGCGTTTCTCACTGTTACATGCATTTGAATGGGGAACTCGACCGAAACAAAGTATAGGTTTTCATTATGTGAATAACTTGGAAATCTTAGCTCAAACAGCTGCAAAACCTGTTTTCCCAGCACGGGAACCTTGAGTTCTATAAGATAAAGCCATAAACATGTGTATCCGAGTCTTCTATCAAAAGTTACAGCTATTCATATGAAGTTGTACAAAAACGCTTTCTTTCGCCAAGACAGTGCGTTTCTCACTGTTACATGCATTTGAATGGGGAACTCGACCGAAACAAAGTATAGGTTTTCATTATGTGAATAACTTGGAAATCTTAGCTCAAACAGCTGCAAAACCTGTTTTCCCAGCACGGAGACCTTGAGTTCTATAATATAAGGCCATAAACATGTTTGTCTGAGTCTTCTATCAAAAGTTACAGCTATTTCTATGAAGTTGTACAAAAACGCTTTCTTTCGCCAAGACAGTGCGTTTCTCACTGTTACATGCATTTGAATGGGGAACTCGACCGAAACAAAGTATAGGTTTTCATTATGTGAATAACTTGGAAATCTTAGCTCAAACAGCTGCAAAACCTGTTTTCCCAGCACGGGAACCTTGAGTTCTATAAGATAAAGCCATAAACATGTGTATCCGAGTCTTCTATCAAAAGTTACAGCTATTCATATGAAGTTGTACAAAAACGCTTTCTTTCGCCAAGACAGTGCGTTTCTCACTGTTACATGCATTTGAATGGGGAACTCGACCGAAACAAAGTATAGGTTTTCATTATGTGAATAACTTGGAAATCTTAGCTCAAACAGCTGCAAAACCTGTTTGCCCAGCACGGAGACCTTGAGTTCTATAATATAAGGCCATAAACATGTTTGTCTGAGTCTTCTATCAAAAGTTACAGCTATTTCTATGAAGTTGTACAAAAACGCTTTCTTTCGCCAAGACAGTGCGTTTCTCACTGTTACATGCATTTGAATGGGGAACTCGACCGAAACAAAGTATAGGTTTTCATTATGTGAATAACTTGGAAATCTTAGCTCAAACAGCTGCAAAACCTGTTTTCCCAGCACGGGAACCTTGAGTTCTATAAGATAAAGCCATAAACATGTGTATCCGAGTCTTCTATCAAAAGTTACAGCTATTCATATGAAGTTGTACAAAAACGCTTTCTTTCGCCAAGACAGTGCGTTTCTCACTGTTACATGCATTTGAATGGGGAACTCGACCGAAACAAAGTATAGGTTTTCATTATGTGAATAACTTGGAAATCTTAGCTCAAACAGCTGCAAAACCTGTTTTCCCAGCACGGGAACCTTGAGTTCTATAAGATAAAGCCATAAACATGTGTATCCGAGTCTTCTATCAAAAGTTACAGCTATTCATATGAAGTTGTACAAAAATGCTTTCTTTCGCCAAGACAGTGCGTTTCTCACTGTTACATGCATTTGAATGGGGAACTCGACCGAAACAAAGTATAGGTTTTCATTATGTGAATAACTTGGAAATCTTAGCTCAAACAGCTGCAAAACCTGTTTGCCCAGCACGGAGACCTTGAGTTCTATAATATAAGGCCATAAACATGTTTGTCTGAGTCTTCTATCAAAAGTTACAGCTATTTCTATGAAGTTGTACAAAAACGCTTTCTTTCGCCAAGACAGTGCGTTTCTCACTGTTACATGCATTTGAATGGGGAACTCGACCGAAACAAAGTATAGGTTTTCATTATGTGAATAACTTGGAAATCTTAGCTCAAACAGCTGCAAAACCTGTTTTCCCAGCACGGGAACCTTGAGTTCTATAAGATAAAGCCATAAACATGTGTATCCGAGTCTTCTATCAAAAGTTACAGCTATTCATATGAAGTTGTACAAAAACGCTTTCTTTCGCCAAGACAGTGCGTTTCTCACTGTTACATGCATTTGAATGGGGAACTCGACCGAAACAAAGTATAGGTTTTCATTATGTGAATAACTTGGAAATCTTAGCTCAAACAGCTGCAAAACCTGTTTTCCCAGCACGGGAACCTTGAGTTCTATAAGATAAAGCCATAAACATGTGTATCCGAGTCTTCTATCAAAAGTTACAGCTATTCATATGAAGTTGTACAAAAACGCTTTCTTTCGCCAAGACAGTGCGTTTCTCACTGTTACATGCATTTGAATGGGGAACTCGACCGAAACAAAGTATAGGTTTTCATTATGTGAATAACTTGGAAATCTTAGCTCAAACAGCTGCAAAACCTGTTTTCCCAGCACGGAGACCTTGAGTTCTATAATATAAGGCCATAAACATGTTTGTCTGAGTCTTCTATCAAAAGTTACAGCTATTCATATGAAGTTGTACAAAAACGCTTTCTTTCGCCAAGACAGTGCGTTTCTCACTGTTACATGCATTTGAATGGGGAACTCGACCGAAACAAAGTATAGGTTTTCATTATGTGAATAACTTGGAAATCTTAGCTCAAACAGCTGCAAAACCTGTTTTCCCAGCACGGGAACCTTGAGTTCTATAAGATAAAGCCATAAACATGTGTATCCGAGTCTTCTATCAAAAGTTACAGCTATTCATATGAAGTTGTACAAAAACGCTTTCTTTCGCCAAGACAGTGCGTTTCTCACTGTTACATGCATTTGAATGGGGAACTCGACCGAAACAAAGTATAGGTTTTCATTATGTGAATAACTTGGAAATCTTAGCTCAAACAGCTGCAAAACCTGTTTGCCCAGCACGGAGACCTTGAGTTCTATAATATAAGGCCATAAACATGTTTGTCTGAGTCTTCTATCAAAAGTTACAGCTATTTCTATGAAGTTGTACAAAAACGCTTTCTTTCGCCAAGACAGTGCGTTTCTCACTGTTACATGCATTTGAATGGGGAACTCGACCGAAACAAAGTATAGGTTTTCATTATGTGAATAACTTGGAAATCTTAGCTCAAACAGCTGCAAAACCTGTTTTCCCAGCACGGAGACCTTGAGTTCTATAATATAAGGCCATAAACATGTTTGTCTGAGTATTCTATCAAAAGTTACAGCTATTTCTATGAAGTTGTACAAAAACGCTTTCTTTCGCCAAGACAGTGCGTTTCTCACTGTTACATGCATTTGAATGGGGAACTCGACCGAAACAAAGTATAGGTTTTCATTATGTGAATAACTTGGAAATCTTAGCTCAAACAGCTGCAAAACCTGTTTGCCCAGCACGGAGACCTTGAGTTCTATAATATAAGGCCATAAACATGTTTGTCTGAGTCTTCTATCAAAAGTTACAGCTATTTCTATGAAGTTGTACAAAAACGCTTTCTTTCGCCAAGACAGTGCGTTTCTCACTGTTACATGCATTTGAATGGGGAACTCGACCGAAACAAAGTATAGGTTTTCATTATGTGAATAACTTGGAAATCTTAGCTCAAACAGCTGCAAAACCTGTTTTCCCAGCACGGGAACCTTGAGTTCTATAAGATAAAGCCATAAACATGTGTATCCGAGTCTTCTATCAAAAGTTACAGCTATTCATATGAAGTTGTACAAAAACGCTTTCTTTCGCCAAGACAGTGCGTTTCTCACTGTTACATGCATTTGAATGGGGAACTCGACCGAAACAAAGTATAGGTTTTCATTATGTGAATAACTTGGAAATCTTAGCTCAAACAGCTGCAAAACCTGTTTTCCCAGCACGGGAACCTTGAGTTCTATAAGATAAAGCCATAAACATGTGTATCCGAGTCTTCTATCAAAAGTTACAGCTATTCATATGAAGTTGTACAAAAACGCTTTCTTTCGCCAAGACAGTGCGTTTCTCACTGTTACATGCATTTGAATGGGGAACTCGACCGAAACAAAGTATAGGTTTTCATTATGTGAATAACTTGGAAATCTTAGCTCAAACAGCTGCAAAACCTGTTTTCCCAGCACGGAGACCTTGAGTTCTATAATATAAGGCCATAAACATGTTTGTCTGAGTCTTCTATCAAAAGTTACAGCTATTTCTATGAAGTTGTACAAAAACGCTTTCTTTCGCCAAGACAGTGCGTTTCTCACTGTTACATGCATTTGAATGGGGAACTCGACCGAAACAAAGTATAGGTTTTCATTATGTGAATAACTTGGAAATCTTAGCTCAAACAGCTGCAAAACCTGTTTTCCCAGCACGGGAACCTTGAGTTCTATAAGATAAAGCCATAAACATGTGTATCCGAGTCTTCTATCAAAAGTTACAGCTATTCATATGAAGTTGTACAAAAACGCTTTCTTTCGCCAAGACAGTGCGTTTCTCACTGTTACATGGGGAACTCGACCGAAACAAAGTATAGGTTTTCATTATGTGAATAACTTGGAAATCTTAGCTCAAACAGCTGCAAAACCTGTTTTCCCAGCACGGAGACCTTGAGTTCTATAATATAAGGCCATAAACATGTTTGTCTGAGTCTTCTATCAAAAGTTACAGCTATTTCTATGAAGTTGTACAAAAACGCTTTCTTTCGCCAAGACAGTGCGTTTCTCACTGTTACATGCATTTGAATGGGGAACTCGACCGAAACAAAGTATAGGTTTTCATTATGTGAATAACTTGGAAATCTTAGCTCAAACAGCTGCAAAACCTGTTTTCCCAGCACGGGAACCTTGAGTTCTATAAGATAAAGCCATAAACATGTGTATCCGAGTCTTCTATCAAAAGTTACAGCTATTCATATGAAGTTGTACAAAAACGCTTTCTTTCGCCAAGACAGTGCGTTTCTCACTGTTACATGCATTTGAATGGGGAACTCGACCGAAACAAAGTATAGGTTTTCATTATGTGAATAACTTGGAAATCTTAGCTCAAACAGCTGCAAAACCTGTTTGCCCAGCACGGAGACCTTGAGTTCTATAATATAAAGCCATAAACATGTTTGTCTGAGTCTTCTATCAAAAGTTACAGCTATTTCTATGAAGTTGTACAAAAACGCTTTCTTTCGCCAAGACAGTGCGTTTCTCACTGTTACATGCATTTGAATGGGGAACTCGACCGAAACAAAGTATAGGTTTTCATTATGTGAATAACTTGGAAATCTTAGCTCAAACAGCTGCAAAACCTGTTTTCCCAGCACGGGAACCTTGAGTTCTATAAGATAAAGCCATAAACATGTGTATCCGAGTCTTCTATCAAAAGTTACAGCTATTCATATGAAGTTGTACAAAAACGCTTTCTTTCGCCAAGACAGTGCGTTTCTCACTGTTACATGCATTTGAATGGGGAACTCGACCGAAACAAAGTATAGGTTTTCATTATGTGAATAACTTGGAAATCTTAGCTCAAACAGCTGCAAAACCTGTTTTCCCAGCACGGGAACCTTGAGTTCTATAAGATAAAGCCATAAACATGTGTATCCGAGTCTTCTATCAAAAGTTACAGCTATTCATATGAAGTTGTACAAAAAGGCTTTCTTTCGCCAAGACAGTGCGTTTCTCACTGTTACATGCATTTGAATGGGGAACTCGACCGAAACAAAGTATAGGTTTTCATTATGTGAATAACTTGGAAATCTTAGCTCAAACAGCTGCAAAACCTGTTTTCCCAGCACGGAGACCTTGAGTTCTATAATATAAGGCCATAAACATGTTTGTCTGAGTCTTCTATCAAAAGTTACAGCTATTTCTATGAAGTTGTACAAAAACGCTTTCTTTCGCCAAGACAGTGCGTTTCTCACTGTTACATGCATTTGAATGGGGAACTCGACCGAAACAAATTATAGGTTTTCATTATGTGAATAACTTGGAAATCTTAGCTCAAACAGCTGCAAAACCTGTTTTCCCAGCACGGAGACCTTGAGTTCTATAATATAAGGCCATAAACATGTTTGTCTGAGTCTTCTATCAAAAGTTACAGCTATTTCTATGAAGTTGTACAAAAACGCTTTCTTTCGCCAAGACAGTGCGTTTCTCACTGTTACATGCATTTGAATGGGGAACTCGACCGAAACAAAGTATAGGTTTTCATTATGTGAATAACTTGGAAATCTTAGCTCAAACAGCTGCAAAACCTGTTTTCCCAGCACGGGAACCTTGAGTTCTATAAGATAAAGCCATAAACATGTGTATCCGAGTCTTCTATCAAAAGTTACAGCTATTCATATGAAGTTGTACAAAAATGCTTTCTTTCGCCAAGACAGTGCGTTTCTCACTGTTACATGCATTTGAATGGGGAACTCGATCGAAACAAAGTATAGGTTTTCATTATGTGAATAACTTGGAAATCTTAGCTCAAACAGCTGCAAAACCTGTTTTCCCAGCACGGAGACCTTGAGTTCTATAATATAAGGCCATAAACATGTTTATCTGAGTCTTCTATCAAAAGTTACAGCTATTTCTATGAAGTTGTACAAAAACGCTTTCTTTCGCCAAGACAGTGCGTTTCTCACTGTTACATGCATTTGAATGGGGAACTCGACCGAAACAAAGTATAGGTTTTCATTATGTGAATAACTTGGAAATCTTAGCTCAAACAGCTGCAAAACCTGTTTTCCCAGCACGGGAACCTTGAGTTCTATAAGATAAAGCCATAAACATGTGTATCCGAGTCTTCTATCAAAAGTTACAGCTATTCATATGAAGTTGTACAAAAACGCTTTCTTTCGCCAAGACAGTGCGTTTCTCACTGTTACATGCATTTGAATGGGGAACTCGACCGAAACAAAGTATAGGTTTTCATTATGTGAATAACTTGGAAATCTTAGCTCAAACAGCTGCAAAACCTGTTTTCCCAGCACGGGAACCTTGAGTTCTATAAGATAAAGCCATAAACATGTGTATCCGAGTCTTCTATCAAAAGTTACAGCTATTCATATGAAGTTGTACAAAAATGCTTTCTTTCGCCAAGACAGTGCGTTTCTCACTGTTACATGCATTTGAATGGGGAACTCGACCGAAACAAAGTATAGGTTTTCATTATGTGAATAACTTGGAAATCTTAGCTCAAACAGCTGCAAAACCTGTTTTCCCAGCACGGAGACCTTGAGTTCTATAATATAAGGCCATAAACATGTTTGTCTGAGTCTTCTATCAAAAGTTACAGCTATTTCTATGAAGTTGTACAAAAACGCTTTCTTTCGCCAAGACAGTGCGTTTCTCACTGTTACATGCATTTGAATGGGGAACTCGACCGAAACAAAGTATAGGTTTTCATTATGTGAATAACTTGGAAATCTTAGCTCAAACAGCTGCAAAACCTGTTTTCCCAGCACGGGAACCTTGAGTTCTATAAGATAAAGCCATAAACATGTGTATCCGAGTCTTCTATCAAAAGTTACAGCTATTCATATGAAGTTGTACAAAAATGCTTTCTTTCGCCAAGACAGTGCGTTTCTCACTGTTACATGCATTTGAATGGGGAACTCGACCGAAACAAAGTATAGGTTTTCATTATGTGAATAACTTGGAAATCTTAGCTCAAACAGCTGCAAAACCTGTTTTCCCAGCACGGAGACCTTGAGTTCTATAAGATAAAGCCATAAACATGTGTATCCGAGTCTTCTATCAAAAGTTACAGCTATTCATATGAAGTTGTACAAAAATGCTTTCTTTCGCCAAGACAGTGCGTTTCTCACTGTTACATGCATTTGAATGGGGAACTCGATCGAAACAAAGTATAGGTTTTCATTATGTGAATAACTTGGAAATCTTAGCTCAAACAGCTGCAAAACCTGTTTTCCCAGCACGGAGACCTTGAGTTCTATAATATAAGGCCATAAACATGTTTATCTGAGTCTTCTATCAAAAGTTACAGCTATTTCTATGAAGTTGTACAAAAACGCTTTCTTTCGCCAAGACAGTGCGTTTCTCACTGTTACATGCATTTGAATGGGGAACTCGACCGAAACAAAGTATAGGTTTTCATTATGTGAATAACTTGGAAATCTTAGCTCAAACAGCTGCAAAACCTGTTTTCCCAGCACGGAGACCTTGAGTTCTATAAGATAAAGCCATAAACATGTGTATCCGAGTCTTCTATCAAAAGTTACAGCTATTCATATGAAGTTGTACAAAAATGCTTTCTTTCGCCAAGACAGTGCTTTTGTCACTGTTACATGCATTTGAATGGGGAACTCGACCGAAACAAAGTATAGGTTTTCATTATGTGAATAACTTGGAAATCTTAGCTCAAACAGCTGCAAAACCTGTTTTCCCAGCACGGAGACCTTGAGTTCTATAATATAAGGCCATAAACATGTTTGTCTGAGTCTTCTATCAAAAGTTACAGCTATTTCTATGAAGTTGTACAAAAACGCTTTCTTTCGCCAAGACAGTGCGTTTCTCACTGTTACATGCATTTGAATGGGGAACTCGACCGAAACAAAGTATAGGTTTTCATTATGTGAATAACTTGGAAATCTTAGCTCAAACAGCTGCAAAACCTGTTTTCCCAGCACGGGAACCTTGAGTTCTATAAGATAAAGCCATAAACATGTGTATCCGAGTCTTCTATCAAAAGTTACAGCTATTCATATGAAGTTGTACAAAAATGCTTTCTTTTGCCAAGACAGTGCGTTTCTCACTGTTACATGCATTTGAATGGGGAACTCGACCGAAACAAAGTATAGGTTTTCATTATGTGAATAACTTGGAAATCTTAGCTCAAACAGCTGCAAAACCTGTTTTCCCAGCACGGAGACCTTGAGTTCTATAATATAAGGCCATAAACATGTTTGTCTGAGTCTTCTATCAAAAGTTACAGCTATTTCTATGAAGTTGTACAAAAACGCTTTCTTTCGCCAAGACAGTGCGTTTCTCACTGTTACATGCATTTGAATGGGGAACTCGACCGAAACAAAGTATAGGTTTTCATTATGTGAATAACTTGGAAATCTTAGCTCAAACAGCTGCAAAACCTGTTTTCCCAGCACGGAGACCTTGAGTTCTATAAGATAAAGCCATAAACATGTGTATCCGAGTCTTCTATCAAAAGTTACAGCTATTCATATGAAGTTGTACAAAAATGCTTTCTTTCGCCAAGACAGTGCGTTTCTCACTGTTACATGCATTTGAATGGGGAACTCGATCGAAACAAAGTATAGGTTTTCATTATGTGAATAACTTGGAAATCTTAGCTCAAACAGCTGCAAAACCTGTTTTCCCAGCACGGAGACCTTGAGTTCTATAATATAAGGCCATAAACATGTTTATCTGAGTCTTCTATCAAAAGTTACAGCTATTTCTATGAAGTTGTACAAAAACGCTTTCTTTCGCCAAGACAGTGCGTTTCTCACTGTTACATGCATTTGAATGGGGAACTCGACCGAAACAAAGTATAGGTTTTCATTATGTGAATAACTTGGAAATCTTAGCTCAAACAGCTGCAAAACCTGTTTTCCCAGCACGGAGACCTTGAGTTCTATAAGATAAAGCCATAAACATGTGTATCCGAGTCTTCTATCAAAAGTTACAGCTATTCATATGAAGTTGTACAAAAATGCTTTCTTTCGCCAAGACAGTGCTTTTGTCACTGTTACATGCATTTGAATGGGGAACTCGACCGAAACAAAGTATAGGTTTTCATTATGTGAATAACTTGGAAATCTTAGCTCAAACAGCTGCAAAACCTGTTTTCCCAGCACGGAGACCTTGAGTTCTATAATATAAGGCCATAAACATGTTTGTCTGAGTCTTCTATCAAAAGTTACAGCTATTTCTATGAAGTTGTACAAAAACGCTTTCTTTCGCCAAGACAGTGCGTTTCTCACTGTTACATGCATTTGAATGGGGAACTCGACCGAAACAAAGTATAGGTTTTCATTATGTGAATAACTTGGAAATCTTAGCTCAAACAGCTGCAAAACCTGTTTTCCCAGCACGGGAACCTTGAGTTCTATAAGATAAAGCCATAAACATGTGTATCCGAGTCTTCTATCAAAAGTTACAGCTATTCATATGAAGTTGTACAAAAATGCTTTCTTTTGCCAAGACAGTGCGTTTCTCACTGTTACATGCATTTGAATGGGGAACTCGACCGAAACAAAGTATAGGTTTTCATTATGTGAATAACTTGGAAATCTTAGCTCAAACAGCTGCAAAACCTGTTTTCCCAGCACGGAGACCTTGAGTTCTATAATATAAGGCCATAAACATGTTTGTCTGAGTCTTCTATCAAAAGTTACAGCTATTTCTATGAAGTTGTACAAAAACGCTTTCTTTCGCCAAGACAGTGCGTTTCTCACTGTTACATGCATTTGAATGGGGAACTCGACCGAAACAAATTATAGGTTTTCATTATGTGAATAACTTGGAAATCTTAGCTCAAACAGCTGCAAAACCTGTTTTCCCAGCACGGGAACCTTGAGTTCTATAAGATAAAGCCATAAACATGTGTATCCGAGTCTTCTATCAAAAGTTACAGCTATTCATATGAAGTTGTACAAAAACGCTTTCTTTCGCCAAGACAGTGCGTTTCTCACTGTTACATGCATTTGAATGGGGAACTCGACCGAAACAAAGTATAGGTTTTCATTATGTGAATAACTTGGAAATCTTAGCTCAAACAGCTGCAAAACCTGTTTTCCCAGCACGGAGACCTTGAGTTCTATAATATAAGGCCATAAACATGTTTGTCTGAGTCTTCTATCAAAAGTTACAGCTATTTCTATGAAGTTGTACAAAAACGCTTTCTTTCGCCAAGACAGTGCGTTTCTCACTGTTACATGCATTTGAATGGGGAACTCGACCGAAACAAAGTATAGGTTTTCATTATGTGAATAACTTGGAAATCTTAGCTCAAACAGCTGCAAAACCTGTTTTCCCAGCACGGGAACCTTGAGTTCTATAAGATAAAGCCATAAACATGTGTATCCGAGTCTTCTATCAAAAGTTACAGCTATTCATATGAAGTTGTACAAAAATGCTTTCTTTCGCCAAGACAGTGCGTTTCTCACTGTTACATGCATTTGAATGGGGAACTCGATCGAAACAAAGTATAGGTTTTCATTATGTGAATAACTTGGAAATCTTAGCTCAAACAGCTGCAAAACCTGTTTTCCCAGCACGGAGACCTTGAGTTCTATAATATAAGGCCATAAACATGTTTGTCTGAGTCTTCTATCAAAAGTTACAGCTATTTCTATGAAGTTGTACAAAAACGCTTTCTTTCGCCAAGACAGTGCGTTTCTCACTGTTACATGCATTTGAATGGGGAACTCGACCGAAACAAAGTATAGGTTTTCATTATGTGAATAACTTGGAAATCTTAGCTCAAACAGCTGCAAAACCTGTTTTCCCAGCACGGGAACCTTGAGTTCTATAAGATAAAGCCATAAACATGTGTATCCGAGTCTTCTATCAAAAGTTACAGCTATTCATATGAAGTTGTACAAAAATGCTTTCTTTCGCCAAGACAGTGCGTTTCTCACTGTTACATGCATTTGAATGGGGAACTCGATCGAAACAAAGTATAGGTTTTCATTATGTGAATAACTTGGAAATCTTAGCTCAAACAGCTGCAAAACCTGTTTTCCCAGCACGGAGACCTTGAGTTCTATAATATAAGGCCATAAACATGTTTGTCTGAGTCTTCTATCAAAAGTTACAGCTATTTATATGAAGTTGTACAAAAACGCTTTCTTTCGCCAAGACAGTGCGTTTCTCACTGTTACATGCATTTGAATGGGGAACTCGACCGAAACAAAGTATAGGTTTTCATTATGTGAATAACTTGGAAATCTTAGCTCAAACAGCTGCAAAACCTGTTTTCCCAGCACGGGAACCTTGAGTTCTATAAGATAAAGCCATAAACATGTGTATCCGAGTCTTCTATCAAAAGTTACAGCTATTCATATGAAGTTGTACAAAAACGCTTTCTTTCGCCAAGACAGTGCGTTTCTCACTGTTACATGCATTTGAATGGGGAACTCGACCGAAACAAAGTATAGGTTTTCATTATGTGAATAACTTGGAAATCTTAGCTCAAACAGCTGCAAAACCTGTTTTCCCAGCACGGGAACCTTGAGTTCTATAAGATAAAGCCATAAACATGTGTATCCGAGTCTTCTATCAAAAGTTACAGCTATTCATATGAAGTTGTACAAAAATGCTTTCTTTCGCCAAGACAGTGCGTTTCTCACTGTTACATGCATTTGAATGGGGAACTCGACCGAAACAAAGTATAGGTTTTCATTATGTGAATAACTTTGAAATCTTAGCTCAAACAGCTGCAAAACCTGTTTTCCCAGCACGGAGACCTTGAGTTCTATAATATAAGGCCATAAACATGTTTGTCTGAGTCTTCTATCAAAAGTTACAGCTATTTCTATGAAGTTGTACAAAAACGCTTTCTTTCGCCAAGACAGTGCGTTTCTCACTGTTACATGCATTTGAATGGGGAACTCGACCGAAACAAATTATAGGTTTTCATTATGTGAATAACTTGGAAATCTTAGCTCAAACAGCTGCAAAACCTGTTTTCCCAGCACGGGAACCTTGAGTTCTATAAGATAAAGCCATAAACATGTGTATCCGAGTCTTCTATCAAAAGTTACAGCTATTCATATGAAGTTGTACAAAAACGCTTTCTTTCGCCAAGACAGTGCGTTTCTCACTGTTACATGCATTTGAATGGGGAACTCGACCGAAACAAAGTATAGGTTTTCATTATGTGAATAACTTGGAAATCTTAGCTCAAACAGCTGCAAAACCTGTTTTCCCAGCACGGAGACCTTGAGTTCTATAATATAAGGCCATAAACATGTTTGTCTGAGTCTTCTATCAAAAGTTACAGCTATTTCTATGAAGTTGTACAAAAACGCTTTCTTTCGCCAAGACAGTGCGTTTCTCACTGTTACATGCATTTGAATGGGGAACTCGACCGAA
Organism: Aulonocara stuartgranti; assembly: GCF_965226115.1. Classification (NCBI taxonomy): domain Eukaryota; kingdom Metazoa; phylum Chordata; class Actinopteri; order Cichliformes; family Cichlidae; genus Aulonocara; species Aulonocara stuartgranti. The sequence continues at coordinate 28,363,836 of NC_138959.1, forward strand.
ACAAAGTATAGGTTTTCATTATGTGAATAACTTGGAAATCTTAGCTCAAACAGCTGCAAAACCTGTTTTCCCAGCACGGGAACCTTGAGTTCTATAAGATAAAGCCATAAACATGTGTATCCGAGTCTTCTATCAAAAGTTACAGCTATTCATATGAAGTTGTACAAAAATGCTTTCTTTCGCCAAGACAGTGCGTTTCTCACTGTTACATGCATTTGAATGGGGAACTCGATCGAAACAAAGTATAGGTTTTCATTATGTGAATAACTTGGAAATCTTAGCTCAAACAGCTGCAAAACCTGTTTTCCCAGCACGGAGACCTTGAGTTCTATAATATAAGGCCATAAACATGTTTGTCTGAGTCTTCTATCAAAAGTTACAGCTATTTCTATGAAGTTGTACAAAAACGCTTTCTTTCGCCAAGACAGTGCGTTTCTCACTGTTACATGCATTTGAATGGGGAACTCGACCGAAACAAAGTATAGGTTTTCATTATGTGAATAACTTGGAAATCTTAGCTCAAACAGCTGCAAAACCTGTTTTCCCAGCACGGGAACCTTGAGTTCTATAAGATAAAGCCATAAACATGTGTATCCGAGTCTTCTATCAAAAGTTACAGCTATTCATATGAAGTTGTACAAAAATGCTTTCTTTCGCCAAGACAGTGCGTTTCTCACTGTTACATGCATTTGAATGGGGAACTCGATCGAAACAAAGTATAGGTTTTCATTATGTGAATAACTTGGAAATCTTAGCTCAAACAGCTGCAAAACCTGTTTTCCCAGCACGGAGACCTTGAGTTCTATAATATAAGGCCATAAACATGTTTGTCTGAGTCTTCTATCAAAAGTTACAGCTATTTCTATGAAGTTGTACAAAAACGCTTTCTTTCGCCAAGACAGTGCGTTTCTCACTGTTACATGCATTTGAATGGGGAACTCGACCGAAACAAAGTATAGGTTTTCATTATGTGAATAACTTGGAAATCTTAGCTCAAACAGCTGCAAAACCTGTTTTCCCAGCACGGGAACCTTGAGTTCTATAAGATAAAGCCATAAACATGTGTATCCGAGTCTTCTATCAAAAGTTACAGCTATTCATATGAAGTTGTACAAAAACGCTTTCTTTCGCCAAGACAGTGCGTTTCTCACTGTTACATGCATTTGAATGGGGAACTCGACCGAAACAAAGTATAGGTTTTCATTATGTGAATAACTTGGAAATCTTAGCTCAAACAGCTGCAAAACCTGTTTTCCCAGCACGGGAACCTTGAGTTCTATAAGATAAAGCCATAAACATGTGTATCCGAGTCTTCTATCAAAAGTTACAGCTATTCATATGAAGTTGTACAAAAATGCTTTCTTTCGCCAAGACAGTGCGTTTCTCACTGTTACATGCATTTGAATGGGGAACTCGACCGAAACAAAGTATAGGTTTTCATTATGTGAATAACTTGGAAATCTTAGCTCAAACAGCTGCAAAACCTGTTTTCCCAGCACGGGAACCTTGAGTTCTATAAGATAAAGCCATAAACATGTGTATCCGAGTCTTCTATCAAAAGTTACAGCTATTCATATGAAGTTGTACAAAAACGCTTTCTTTCGCCAAGACAGTGCGTTTCTCACTGTTACATGCATTTGAATGGGGAACTCGACCGAAACAAAGTATAGGTTTTCATTATGTGAATAACTTGGAAATCTTAGCTCAAACAGCTGCAAAACCTGTTTTCCCAGCACGGAGACCTTGAGTTCTATAATATAAGGCCATAAACATGTTTGTCTGAGTCTTATATCAAAAGTTACAGCTATTTCTATGAAGTTGTACAAAAACGCTTTCTTTCGCCAAGACAGTGCGTTTCTCACTGTTACATGCATTTGAATGGGGAACTCGACCGAAACAAATTATAGGTTTTCATTATGTGAATAACTTGGAAATCTTAGCTCAAACAGCTGCAAAACCTGTTTTCCCAGCACGGGAACCTTGAGTTCTATAAGATAAAGCCATAAACATGTGTATCCGAGTCTTCTATCAAAAGTTACAGCTATTCATATGAAGTTGTACAAAAACGCTTTCTTTCGCCAAGACAGTGCGTTTCTCACTGTTACATGCATTTGAATGGGGAACTCGACCGAAACAAAGTATAGGTTTTCATTATGTGAATAACTTGGAAATCTTAGCTCAAACAGCTGCAAAACCTGTTTTCCCAGCACGGAGACCTTGAGTTCTATAATATAAGGCCATAAACATGTTTGTCTGAGTCTTCTATCAAAAGTTACAGCTATTTCTATGAAGTTGTACAAAAACGCTTTCTTTCGCCAAGACAGTGCGTTTCTCACTGTTACATGCATTTGAATGGGGAACTCGACCGAAACAAAGTATAGGTTTTCATTATGTGAATAACTTGGAAATCTTAGCTCAAACAGCTGCAAAACCTGTTTTCCCAGCACGGGAACCTTGAGTTCTATAAGATAAAGCCATAAACATGTGTATCCGAGTCTTCTATCAAAAGTTACAGCTATTCATATGAAGTTGTACAAAAATGCTTTCTTTCGCCAAGACAGTGCGTTTCTCACTGTTACATGCATTTGAATGGGGAACTCGATCGAAACAAAGTATAGGTTTTCATTATGTGAATAACTTGGAAATCTTAGCTCAAACAGCTGCAAAACCTGTTTTCCCAGCACGGAGACCTTGAGTTCTATAATATAAGGCCATAAACATGTTTGTCTGAGTCTTCTATCAAAAGTTACAGCTATTTCTATGAAGTTGTACAAAAACGCTTTCTTTCGCCAAGACAGTGCGTTTCTCACTGTTACATGCATTTGAATGGGGAACTCGACCGAAACAAAGTATAGGTTTTCATTATGTGAATAACTTGGAAATCTTAGCTCAAACAGCTGCAAAACCTGTTTTCCCAGCACGGGAACCTTGAGTTCTATAAGATAAAGCCATAAACATGTGTATCCGAGTCTTCTATCAAAAGTTACAGCTATTCATATGAAGTTGTACAAAAATGCTTTCTTTCGCCAAGACAGTGCGTTTCTCACTGTTACATGCATTTGAATGGGGAACTCGATCGAAACAAAGTATAGGTTTTCATTATGTGAATAACTTGGAAATCTTAGCTCAAACAGCTGCAAAACCTGTTTTCCCAGCACGGAGACCTTGAGTTCTATAATATAAGGCCATAAACATGTTTGTCTGAGTCTTCTATCAAAAGTTACAGCTATTTCTATGAAGTTGTACAAAAACGCTTTCTTTCGCCAAGACAGTGCGTTTCTCACTGTTACATGCATTTGAATGGGGAACTCGACCGAAACAAAGTATAGGTTTTCATTATGTGAATAACTTGGAAATCTTAGCTCAAACAGCTGCAAAACCTGTTTTCCCAGCACGGGAACCTTGAGTTCTATAAGATAAAGCCATAAACATGTGTATCCGAGTCTTCTATCAAAAGTTACAGCTATTTCTATGAAGTTGTACAAAAACGCTTTCTTTCGCCAAGACAGTGCGTTTCTCACTGTTACATGCATTTGAATGGGGAACTCGACCGAAACAAAGTATAGGTTTTCATTATGTGAATAACTTGGAAATCTTAGCTCAAACAGCTGCAAAACCTGTTTTCCCAGCACGGGAACCTTGAGTTCTATAAGATAAAGCCATAAACATGTGTATCCGAGTCTTCTATCAAAAGTTACAGCTATTCATATGAAGTTGTACAAAAACGCTTTCTTTCGCCAAGACAGTGCGTTTCTCACTGTTACATGCATTTGAATGGGGAACTCGACCGAAACAAAGTATAGGTTTTCATTATGTGAATAACTTGGAAATCTTAGCTCAAACAGCTGCAAAACCTGTTTTCCCAGCACGGAGACCTTGAGTTCTATAATATAAGGCCATAAACATGTTTGTCTGAGTCTTATATCAAAAGTTACAGCTATTTCTATGAAGTTGTACAAAAACGCTTTCTTTCGCCAAGACAGTGCGTTTCTCACTGTTACATGCATTTGAATGGGGAACTCGACCGAAACAAAGTATAGGTTTTCATTATGTGAATAACTTGGAAATCTTAGCTCAAACAGCTGCAAAACCTGTTTTCCCAGCACGGGAACCTTGAGTTCTATAAGATAAAGCCATAAACATGTGTATCCGAGTCTTCTATCAAAAGTTACAGCTATTTCTATGAAGTTGTACAAAAACGCTTTCTTTCGCCAAGACAGTGCGTTTCTCACTGTTACATGCATTTGAATGGGGAACTCGACCGAAACAAAGTATAGGTTTTCATTATGTGAATAACTTGGAAATCTTAGCTCAAACAGCTGCAAAACCTGTTTTCCCAGCACGGGAACCTTGAGTTCTATAAGATAAAGCCATAAACATGTGTATCCGAGTCTTCTATCAAAAGTTACAGCTATTCATATGAAGTTGTACAAAAATGCTTTCTTTCGCCAAGACAGTGCGTTTCTCACTGTTACATGCATTTGAATGGGGAACTCGATCGAAACAAAGTATAGGTTTTCATTATGTGAATAACTTGGAAATCTTAGCTCAAACAGCTGCAAAACCTGTTTTCCCAGCACGGAGACCTTGAGTTCTATAATATAAGGCCATAAACATGTTTGTCTGAGTCTTCTATCAAAAGTTACAGCTATTTCTATGAAGTTGTACAAAAACGCTTTCTTTCGCCAAGACAGTGCGTTTCTCACTGTTACATGCATTTGAATGGGGAACTCGACCGAAACAAAGTATAGGTTTTCATTATGTGAATAACTTGGAAATCTTAGCTCAAACAGCTGCAAAACCTGTTTTCCCAGCACGGGAACCTTGAGTTCTATAAGATAAAGCCATAAACATGTGTATCCGAGTCTTCTATCAAAAGTTACAGCTATTCATATGAAGTTGTACAAAAACGCTTTCTTTCGCCAAGACAGTGCGTTTCTCACTGTTACATGCATTTGAATGGGGAACTCGACCGAAACAAAGTATAGGTTTTCATTATGTGAATAACTTGGAAATCTTAGCTCAAACAGCTGCAAAACCTGTTTTCCCAGCACGGGAACCTTGAGTTCTATAAGATAAAGCCATAAACATGTGTATCCGAGTCTTCTATCAAAAGTTACAGCTATTCATATGAAGTTGTACAAAAATGCTTTCTTTCGCCAAGACAGTGCGTTTCTCACTGTTACATGCATTTGAATGGGGAACGCGATCGAAACAAAGTATAGGTTTTCATTATGTGAATAACTTGGAAATCTTAGCTCAAACAGCTGCAAAACCTGTTTTCCCAGCACGGAGACCTTGAGTTCTATAATATAAGGCCATAAACATGTTTGTCTGAGTCTTCTATCAAAAGTTACAGCTATTTCTATGAAGTTGTACAAAAACGCTTTCTTTCGCCAAGACAGTGCGTTTCTCACTGTTACATGCATTTGAATGGGGAACTCGACCGAAACAAAGTATAGGTTTTCATTATGTGAATAACTTGGAAATCTTAGCTCAAACAGCTGCAAAACCTGTTTTCCCAGCACGGGAACCTTGAGTTCTATAAGATAAAGCCATAAACATGTGTATCCGAGTCTTCTATCAAAAGTTACAGCTATTCATATGAAGTTGTACAAAAACGCTTTCTTTCGCCAAGACAGTGTGTTTCTCACTGTTACATGCATTTGAATGGGGAACTCGACCGAAACAAAGTATAGGTTTTCATTATGTGAATAACTTGGAAATCTTAGCTCAAACAGCTGCAAAACCTGTTTTCCCAGCACGGGAACCTTGAGTTCTATAAGATAAAGCCATAAACATGTGTATCCGAGTCTTCTATCAAAAGTTACAGCTATTCATATGAAGTTGTACAAAAATGCTTTCTTTCGCCAAGACAGTGCGTTTCTCACTGTTACATGCATTTGAATGGGGAACTCGACCGAAACAAAGTATAGGTTTTCATTATGTGAATAACTTTGAAATCTTAGCTCAAACAGCTGCAAAACCTGTTTTCCCAGCACGGAGACCTTGAGTTCTATAATATAAGGCCATAAACATGTTTGTCTGAGTCTTCTATCAAAAGTTACAGCTATTTCTATGAAGTTGTACAAAAACGCTTTCTTTCGCCAAGACAGTGCGTTTCTCACTGTTACATGCATTTGAATGGGGAACTCGACCGAAACAAAGTATAGGTTTTCATTATGTGAATAACTTGGAAATCTTAGCTCAAACAGCTGCAAAACCTGTTTTCCCAGCACGGGAACCTTGAGTTCTATAAGATAAAGCCATAAACATGTGTATCCGAGTCTTCTATCAAAAGTTACAGCTATTCATATGAAGTTGTACAAAAACGCTTTCTTTCGCCAAGACAGTGCGTTTCTCACTGTTACATGCATTTGAATGGGGAACTCGACCGAAACAAAGTATAGGTTTTCATTATGTGAATAACTTGGAAATCTTAGCTCAAACAGCTGCAAAACCTGTTTTCCCAGCACGGGAACCTTGAGTTCTATAAGATAAAGCCATAAACATGTGTATCCGAGTCTTCTATCAAAAGTTACAGCTATTCATATGAAGTTGTACAAAAACGCTTTCTTTCGCCAAGACAGTGCGTTTCTCACTGTTACATGCATTTGAATGGGGAACTCGACCGAAACAAAGTATAGGTTTTCATTATGTGAATAACTTGGAAATCTTAGCTCAAACAGCTGCAAAACCTGTTTTCCCAGCACGGGAACCTTGAGTTCTATAAGATAAAGCCATAAACATGTGTATCCGAGTCTTCTATCAAAAGTTACAGCTATTCATATGAAGTTGTACAAAAACGCTTTCTTTCGCCAAGACAGTGCGTTTCTCACTGTTACATGCATTTGAATGGGGAACTCGACCGAAACAAAGTATAGGTTTTCATTATGTGAATAACTTGGAAATCTTAGCTCAAACAGCTGCAAAACCTGTTTTCCCAGCACGGGAACCTTGAGTTCTATAAGATAAAGCCATAAACATGTGTATCCGAGTCTTCTATCAAAAGTTACAGCTATTCATATGAAGTTGTACAAAAATGCTTTCTTTCGCCAAGACAGTGCGTTTCTCACTGTTACATGCATTTGAATGGGGAACTCGACCGAAACAAAGTATAGGTTTTCATTATGTGAATAACTTTGAAATCTTAGCTCAAACAGCTGCAAAACCTGTTTTCCCAGCACGGAGACCTTGAGTTCTATAATATAAGGCCATAAACATGTTTGTCTGAGTCTTCTATCAAAAGTTACAGCTATTTCTATGAAGTTGTACAAAAACGCTTTCTTTCGCCAAGACAGTGCGTTTCTCACTGTTACATGCATTTGAATGGGGAACTCGACCGAAACAAAGTATAGGTTTTCATTATGTGAATAACTTGGAAATCTTAGCTCAAACAGCTGCAAAACCTGTTTTCCCAGCACGGGAACCTTGAGTTCTATAAGATAAAGCCATAAACATGTGTATCCGAGTCTTCTATCAAAAGTTACAGCTATTCATATGAAGTTGTACAAAAACGCTTTCTTTCGCCAAGACAGTGTGTTTCTCACTGTTACATGCATTTGAATGGGGAACTCGACCGAAACAAAGTATAGGTTTTCATTATGTGAATAACTTGGAAATCTTAGCTCAAACAGCTGCAAAACCTGTTTTCCCAGCACGGGAACCTTGAGTTCTATAAGATAAAGCCATAAACATGTGTATCCGAGTCTTCTATCAAAAGTTACAGCTATTCATATGAAGTTGTACAAAAATGCTTTCTTTCGCCAAGACAGTGCGTTTCTCACTGTTACATGCATTTGAATGGGGAACTCGACCGAAACAAAGTATAGGTTTTCATTATGTGAATAACTTTGAAATCTTAGCTCAAACAGCTGCAAAACCTGTTTTCCCAGCACGGAGACCTTGAGTTCTATAATATAAGGCCATAAACATGTTTGTCTGAGTCTTCTATCAAAAGTTACAGCTATTTCTATGAAGTTGTACAAAAACGCTTTCTTTCGCCAAGACAGTGCGTTTCTCACTGTTACATGCATTTGAATGGGGAACTCGACCGAAACAAAGTATAGGTTTTCATTATGTGAATAACTTGGAAATCTTAGCTCAAACAGCTGCAAAACCTGTTTTCCCAGCACGGGAACCTTGAGTTCTATAAGATAAAGCCATAAACATGTGTATCCGAGTCTTCTATCAAAAGTTACAGCTATTCATATGAAGTTGTACAAAAACGCTTTCTTTCGCCAAGACAGTGCGTTTCTCACTGTTACATGCATTTGAATGGGGAACTCGACCGAAACAAAGTATAGGTTTTCATTATGTGAATAACTTGGAAATCTTAGCTCAAACAGCTGCAAAACCTGTTTTCCCAGCACGGGAACCTTGAGTTCTATAAGATAAAGCCATAAACATGTGTATCCGAGTCTTCTATCAAAAGTTACAGCTATTCATATGAAGTTGTACAAAAACGCTTTCTTTCGCCAAGACAGTGCGTTTCTCACTGTTACATGCATTTGAATGGGGAACTCGACCGAAACAAAGTATAGGTTTTCATTATGTGAATAACTTGGAAATCTTAGCTCAAACAGCTGCAAAACCTGTTTTCCCAGCACGGGAACCTTGAGTTCTATAAGATAAAGCCATAAACATGTGTATCCGAGTCTTCTATCAAAAGTTACAGCTATTCATATGAAGTTGTACAAAAACGCTTTCTTTCGCCAAGACAGTGCGTTTCTCACTGTTACATGCATTTGAATGGGGAACTCGACCGAAACAAAGTATAGGTTTTCATTATGTGAATAACTTGGAAATCTTAGCTCAAACAGCTGCAAAACCTGTTTTCCCAGCACGGGAACCTTGAGTTCTATAAGATAAAGCCATAAACATGTGTATCCGAGTCTTCTATCAAAAGTTACAGCTATTCATATGAAGTTGTACAAAAACGCTTTCTTTCGCCAAGACAGTGCGTTTCTCACTGTTACATGCATTTGAATGGGGAACTCGACCGAAACAAAGTATAGGTTTTCATTATGTGAATAACTTGGAAATCTTAGCTCAAACAGCTGCAAAACCTGTTTTCCCAGCACGGGAACCTTGAGTTCTATAAGATAAAGCCATAAACATGTGTATCCGAGTCTTCTATCAAAAGTTACAGCTATTCATATGAAGTTGTACAAAAATGCTTTCTTTCGCCAAGACAGTGCGTTTCTCACTGTTACATGCATTTGAATGGGGAACTCGACCGAAACAAAGTATAGGTTTTCATTATGTGAATAACTTGGAAATCTTAGCTCAAACAGCTGCAAAACCTGTTTTCCCAGCACGGAGACCTTGAGTTCTATAATATAAGGCCATAAACATGTTTGTCTGAGTCTTCTATCAAAAGTTACAGCTATTTCTATGAAGTTGTACAAAAACGCTTTCTTTCGCCAAGACAGTGCGTTTCTCACTGTTACATGCATTTGAATGGGGAACTCGACCGAAACAAAGTATAGGTTTTCATTATGTGAATAACTTGGAAATCTTAGCTCAAACAGCTGCAAAACCTGTTTTCCCAGCACGGGAACCTTGAGTTCTATAAGATAAAGCCATAAACATGTGTATCCGAGTCTTCTATCAAAAGTTACAGCTATTCATATGAAGTTGTACAAAAACGCTTTCTTTCGCCAAGACAGTGCGTTTCTCACTGTTACATGCATTTGAATGGGGAACTCGACCGAAACAAAGTATAGGTTTTCATTATGTGAATAACTTGGAAATCTTAGCTCAAACAGCTGCAAAACCTGTTTTCCCAGCACGGGAACCTTGAGTTCTATAAGATAAAGCCATAAACATGTGTATCCGAGTCTTCTATCAAAAGTTACAGCTATTCATATGAAGTTGTACAAAAACGCTTTCTTTCGCCAAGACAGTGCGTTTCTCACTGTTACATGCATTTGAATGGGGAACTCGACCGAAACAAAGTATAGGTTTTCATTATGTGAATAACTTGGAAATCTTAGCTCAAACAGCTGCAAAACCTGTTTTCCCAGCACGGGAACCTTGAGTTCTATAAGATAAAGCCATAAACATGTGTATCCGAGTCTTCTATCAAAAGTTACAGCTATTCATATGAAGTTGTACAAAAACGCTTTCTTTCGCCAAGACAGTGCGTTTCTCACTGTTACATGCATTTGAATGGGGAACTCGACCGAAACAAAGTATAGGTTTTCATTATGTGAATAACTTGGAAATCTTAGCTCAAACAGCTGCAAAACCTGTTTTCCCAGCACGGGAACCTTGAGTTCTATAAGATAAAGCCATAAACATGTGTATCCGAGTCTTCTATCAAAAGTTACAGCTATTCATATGAAGTTGTACAAAAATGCTTTCTTTCGCCAAGACAGTGCGTTTCTCACTGTTACATGCATTTGAATGGGGAACTCGACCGAAACAAAGTATAGGTTTTCATTATGTGAATAACTTGGAAATCTTAGCTCAAACAGCTGCAAAACCTGTTTTCCCAGCACGGAGACCTTGAGTTCTATAATATAAGGCCATAAACATGTTTGTCTGAGTATTCTATCAAAAGTTACAGCTATTTCTATGAAGTTGTACAAAAACGCTTTCTTTCGCCAAGACAGTGCGTTTCTCACTGTTACATGCATTTGAATGGGGAACTCGACCGAAACAAAGTATAGGTTTTCATTATGTGAATAACTTGGAAATCTTAGCTCAAACAGCTGCAAAACCTGTTTGCCCAGCACGGAGACCTTGAGTTCTATAATATAAGGCCATAAACATGTTTGTCTGAGTCTTCTATCAAAAGTTACAGCTATTTCTATGAAGTTGTACAAAAACGCTTTCTTTCGCCAAGACAGTGCGTTTCTCACTGTTACATGCATTTGAATGGGGAACTCGACCGAAACAAAGTATAGGTTTTCATTATGTGAATAACTTGGAAATCTTAGCTCAAACAGCTGCAAAACCTGTTTTCCCAGCACGGGAACCTTGAGTTCTATAAGATAAAGCCATAAACATGTGTATCCGAGTCTTCTATCAAAAGTTACAGCTATTCATATGAAGTTGTACAAAAACGCTTTCTTTCGCCAAGACAGTGCGTTTCTCACTGTTACATGCATTTGAATGGGGAACTCGACCGAAACAAAGTATAGGTTTTCATTATGTGAATAACTTGGAAATCTTAGCTCAAACAGCTGCAAAACCTGTTTTCCCAGCACGGGAACCTTGAGTTCTATAAGATAAAGCCATAAACATGTGTATCCGAGTCTTCTATCAAAAGTTACAGCTATTCATATGAAGTTGTACAAAAACGCTTTCTTTCGCCAAGACAGTGCGTTTCTCACTGTTACATGCATTTGAATGGGGAACTCGACCGAAACAAAGTATAGGTTTTCATTATGTGAATAACTTGGAAATCTTAGCTCAAACAGCTGCAAAACCTGTTTGCCCAGCACGGAGACCTTGAGTTCTATAATATAAGGCCATAAACATGTTTGTCTGAGTCTTCTATCAAAAGTTACAGCTATTTCTATGAAGTTGTACAAAAACGCTTTCTTTCGCCAAGACAGTGCGTTTCTCACTGTTACATGCATTTGAATGGGGAACTCGACCGAAACAAAGTATAGGTTTTCATTATGTGAATAACTTGGAAATCTTAGCTCAAACAGCTGCAAAACCTGTTTTCCCAGCACGGGAACCTTGAGTTCTATAAGATAAAGCCATAAACATGTGTATCCGAGTCTTCTATCAAAAGTTACAGCTATTCATATGAAGTTGTACAAAAACGCTTTCTTTCGCCAAGACAGTGCGTTTCTCACTGTTACATGCATTTGAATGGGGAACTCGACCGAAACAAAGTATAGGTTTTCATTATGTGAATAACTTGGAAATCTTAGCTCAAACAGCTGCAAAACCTGTTTGCCCAGCACGGAGACCTTGAGTTCTATAATATAAGGCCATAAACATGTTTGTCTGAGTCTTCTATCAAAAGTTACAGCTATTTCTATGAAGTTGTACAAAAACGCTTTCTTTCGCCAAGACAGTGCGTTTCTCACTGTTACATGCATTTGAATGGGGAACTCGACCGAAACAAAGTATAGGTTTTCATTATGTGAATAACTTGGAAATCTTAGCTCAAACAGCTGCAAAACCTGTTTTCCCAGCACGGGAACCTTGAGTTCTATAAGATAAAGCCATAAACATGTGTATCCGAGTCTTCTATCAAAAGTTACAGCTATTCATATGAAGTTGTACAAAAACGCTTTCTTTCGCCAAGACAGTGCGTTTCTCACTGTTACATGCATTTGAATGGGGAACTCGACCGAAACAAAGTATAGGTTTTCATTATGTGAATAACTTGGAAATCTTAGCTCAAACAGCTGCAAAACCTGTTTTCCCAGCACGGAGACCTTGAGTTCTATAATATAAGGCCATAAACATGTTTGTCTGAGTCTTCTATCAAAAGTTACAGCTATTTCTATGAAGTTGTACAAAAACGCTTTCTTTCGCCAAGACAGTGCGTTTCTCACTGTTACATGCATTTGAATGGGGAACTCGACCGAAACAAAGTATAGGTTTTCATTATGTGAATAACTTGGAAATCTTAGCTCAAACAGCTGCAAAACCTGTTTTCCCAGCACGGGAACCTTGAGTTCTATAAGATAAAGCCATAAACATGTGTATCCGAGTCTTCTATCAAAAGTTACAGCTATTCATATGAAGTTGTACAAAAACGCTTTCTTTCGCCAAGACAGTGCGTTTCTCACTGTTACATGCATTTGAATGGGGAACTCGACCGAAACAAAGTATAGGTTTTCATTATGTGAATAACTTGGAAATCTTAGCTCAAACAGCTGCAAAACCTGTTTTCCCAGCACGGGAACCTTGAGTTCTATAAGATAAAGCCATAAACATGTGTATCCGAGTCTTCTATCAAAAGTTACAGCTATTCATATGAAGTTGTACAAAAACGCTTTCTTTCGCCAAGACAGTGCGTTTCTCACTGTTACATGCATTTGAATGGGGAACTCGACCGAAACAAAGTATAGGTTTTCATTATGTGAATAACTTGGAAATCTTAGCTCAAACAGCTGCAAAACCTGTTTTCCCAGCACGGGAACCTTGAGTTCTATAAGATACATGTGTATCCGAGTCTTCTATCAAAAGTTACAGCTATTCATATGAAGTTGTACAAAAACGCTTTCTTTCGCCAAGACAGTGCGTTTCTCACTGTTACATGCATTTGAATGGGGAACTCGACCGAAACAAAGTATAGGTTTTCATTATGTGAATAACTTGGAAATCTTAGCTCAAACAGCTGCAAAACCTGTTTTCCCAGCACGGGAACCTTGAGTTCTATAAGATAAAGCCATAAACATGTGTATCCGAGTCTTCTATCAAAAGTTACAGCTATTCATATGAAGTTGTACAAAAATGCTTTCTTTCGCCAAGACAGTGCGTTTCTCACTGTTACATGCATTTGAATGGGGAACTCGACCGAAACAAAGTATAGGTTTTCATTATGTGAATAACTTGGAAATCTTAGCTCAAACAGCTGCAAAACCTGTTTTCCCAGCACGGAGACCTTGAGTTCTATAATATAAGGCCATAAACATGTTTGTCTGAGTCTTCTATCAAAAGTTACAGCTATTTCTATGAAGTTGTACAAAAACGCTTTCTTTCGCCAAGACAGTGCGTTTCTCACTGTTACATGCATTTGAATGGGGAACTCGACCGAAACAAAGTATAGGTTTTCATTATGTGAATAACTTTGAAATCTTAGCTCAAACAGCTGCAAAACCTGTTTTCCCAGCACGGAGACCTTGAGTTCTATAATATAAGGCCATAAACATGTTTGTCTGAGTCTTCTATCAAAAGTTACAGCTATTTCTATGAAGTTGTACAAAAACGCTTTCTTTCGCCAAGACAGTGCGTTTCTCACTGTTACATGCATTTGAATGGGGAACTCGACCGAAACAAAGTATAGGTTTTCATTATGTGAATAACTTGGAAATCTTAGCTCAAACAGCTGCAAAACCTGTTTTCCCAGCACGGGAACCTTGAGTTCTATAAGATAAAGCCATAAACATGTGTATCCGAGTCTTCTATCAAAAGTTACAGCTATTCATATGAAGTTGTACAAAAACGCTTTCTTTCGCCAAGACAGTGCGTTTCTCACTGTTACATGCATTTGAATGGGGAACTCGACCGAAACAAAGTATAGGTTTTCATTATGTGAATAACTTGGAAATCTTAGCTCAAACAGCTGCAAAACCTGTTTTCCCAGCACGGGAACCTTGAGTTCTATAAGATAAAGCCATAAACATGTGTATCCGAGTCTTCTATCAAAAGTTACAGCTATTCATATGAAGTTGTACAAAAACGCTTTCTTTCGCCAAGACAGTGCGTTTCTCACTGTTACATGCATTTGAATGGGGAACTCGACCGAAACAAAGTATAGGTTTTCATTATGTGAATAACTTGGAAATCTTAGCTCAAACAGCTGCAAAACCTGTTTTCCCAGCACGGGAACCTTGAGTTCTATAAGATAAAGCCATAAACATGTGTATCCGAGTCTTCTATCAAAAGTTACAGCTATTCATATGAAGTTGTACAAAAATGCTTTCTTTCGCCAAGACAGTGCGTTTCTCACTGTTACATGCATTTGAATGGGGAACTCGACCGAAACAAAGTATAGGTTTTCATTATGTGAATAACTTTGAAATCTTAGCTCAAACAGCTGCAAAACCTGTTTTCCCAGCACGGGAACCTTGAGTTCTATAATATAAGGCCATAAACATGTTTGTCTGAGTCTTCTATCAAAAGTTACAGCTATTTCTATGAAGTTGTACAAAAACGCTTTCTTTCGCCAAGACAGTGCGTTTCTCACTGTTACATGCATTTGAATGGGGAACTCGACCGAAACAAAGTATAGGTTTTCATTATGTGAATAACTTGGAAATCTTAGCTCAAACAGCTGCAAAACCTGTTTTCCCAGCACGGGAACCTTGAGTTCTATAAGATAAAGCCATAAACATGTGTATCCGAGTCTTCTATCAAAAGTTACAGCTATTCATATGAAGTTGTACAAAAACGCTTTCTTTCGCCAAGACAGTGCGTTTCTCACTGTTACATGCATTTGAATGGGGAACTCGACCGAAACAAAGTATAGGTTTTCATTATGTGAATAACTTGGAAATCTTAGCTCAAACAGCTGCAAAACCTGTTTTCCCAGCACGGGAACCTTGAGTTCTATAAGATAAAGCCATAAACATGTGTATCCGAGTCTTCTATCAAAAGTTACAGCTATTCATATGAAGTTGTACAAAAACGCTTTCTTTCGCCAAGACAGTGCGTTTCTCACTGTTACATGCATTTGAATGGGGAACTCGACCGAAACAAAGTATAGGTTTTCATTATGTGAATAACTTGGAAATCTTAGCTCAAACAGCTGCAAAACCTGTTTTCCCAGCACGGGAACCTTGAGTTCTATAAGATAAAGCCATAAACATGTGTATCCGAGTCTTCTATCAAAAGTTACAGCTATTCATATGAAGTTGTACAAAAATGCTTTCTTTCGCCAAGACAGTGCGTTTCTCACTGTTACATGCATTTGAATGGGGAACTCGACCGAAACAAAGTATAGGTTTTCATTATGTGAATAACTTTGAAATCTTAGCTCAAACAGCTGCAAAACCTGTTTTCCCAGCACGGAGACCTTGAGTTCTATAATATAAGGCCATAAACATGTTTGTCTGAGTCTTCTATCAAAAGTTACAGCTATTTCTATGAAGTTGTACAAAAACGCTTTCTTTCGCCAAGACAGTGCGTTTCTCACTGTTACATGCATTTGAATGGGGAACTCGACCGAAACAAAGTATAGGTTTTCATTATGTGAATAACTTGGAAATCTTAGCTCAAACAGCTGCAAAACCTGTTTTCCCAGCACGGGAACCTTGAGTTCTATAAGATAAAGCCATAAACATGTGTATCCGAGTCTTCTATCAAAAGTTACAGCTATTCATATGAAGTTGTACAAAAACGCTTTCTTTCGCCAAGACAGTGCGTTTCTCACTGTTACATGCATTTGAATGGGGAACTCGACCGAAACAAAGTATAGGTTTTCATTATGTGAATAACTTGGAAATCTTAGCTCAAACAGCTGCAAAACCTGTTTTCCCAGCACGGAGACCTTGAGTTCTATAATATAAGGCCATAAACATGTTTGTCTGAGTATTCTATCAAAAGTTACAGCTATTTCTATGAAGTTGTACAAAAACGCTTTCTTTCGCCAAGACAGTGCGTTTCTCACTGTTACATGCATTTGAATGGGGAACTCGACCGAAACAAAGTATAGGTTTTCATTATGTGAATAACTTGGAAATCTTAGCTCAAACAGCTGCAAAACCTGTTTGCCCAGCACGGAGACCTTGAGTTCTATAATATAAGGCCATAAACATGTTTGTCTGAGTCTTCTATCAAAAGTTACAGCTATTTCTATGAAGTTGTACAAAAACGCTTTCTTTCGCCAAGACAGTGCGTTTCTCACTGTTACATGCATTTGAATGGGGAACTCGACCGAAACAAAGTATAGGTTTTCATTATGTGAATAACTTGGAAATCTTAGCTCAAACAGCTGCAAAACCTGTTTTCCCAGCACGGGAACCTTGAGTTCTATAAGATAAAGCCATAAACATGTGTATCCGAGTCTTCTATCAAAAGTTACAGCTATTCATATGAAGTTGTACAAAAACGCTTTCTTTCGCCAAGACAGTGCGTTTCTCACTGTTACATGCATTTGAATGGGGAACTCGACCGAAACAAAGTATAGGTTTTCATTATGTGAATAACTTGGAAATCTTAGCTCAAACAGCTGCAAAACCTGTTTTCCCAGCACGGGAACCTTGAGTTCTATAAGATAAAGCCATAAACGTGTATCCGAGTCTTCTATCAAAAGTTACAGCTATTCATATGAAGTTGTACAAAAACGCTTTCTTTCGCCAAGACAGTGCGTTTCTCACTGTTACATGCATTTGAATGGGGAACTCGACCGAAACAAAGTATAGGTTTTCATTATGTGAATAACTTGGAAATCTTAGCTCAAACAGCTGCAAAACCTGTTTGCCCAGCACGGAGACCTTGAGTTCTATAATATAAGGCCATAAACATGTTTGTCTGAGTCTTCTATCAAAAGTTACAGCTATTTCTATGAAGTTGTACAAAAACGCTTTCTTTCGCCAA
Source organism: Aulonocara stuartgranti (assembly GCF_965226115.1). Classification (NCBI taxonomy): domain Eukaryota; kingdom Metazoa; phylum Chordata; class Actinopteri; order Cichliformes; family Cichlidae; genus Aulonocara; species Aulonocara stuartgranti. Next base: position 28,381,074 of record NC_138959.1, read on the forward strand.
GACAGTGCGTTTCTCACTGTTACATGCATTTGAATGGGGAACTCGACCGAAACAAAGTATAGGTTTTCATTATGTGAATAACTTGGAAATCTTAGCTCAAACAGCTGCAAAACCTGTTTTCCCAGCACGGGAACCTTGAGTTCTATAAGATAAAGCCATAAACATGTGTATCCGAGTCTTCTATCAAAAGTTACAGCTATTCATATGAAGTTGTACAAAAACGCTTTCTTTCGCCAAGACAGTGCGTTTCTCACTGTTACATGCATTTGAATGGGGAACTCGACCGAAACAAAGTATAGGTTTTCATTATGTGAATAACTTGGAAATCTTAGCTCAAACAGCTGCAAAACCTGTTTGCCCAGCACGGAGACCTTGAGTTCTATAATATAAGGCCATAAACATGTTTGTCTGAGTCTTCTATCAAAAGTTACAGCTATTTCTATGAAGTTGTACAAAAACGTTTTCTTTCGCCAAGACAGTGCGTTTCTCACTGTTACATGCATTTGAATGGGGAACTCGACCGAAACAAAGTATAGGTTTTCATTATGTGAATAACTTGGAAATCTTAGCTCAAACAGCTGCAAAACCTGTTTTCCCAGCACGGGAACCTTGAGTTCTATAAGATAAAGCCATAAACATGTGTATCCGAGTCTTCTATCAAAAGTTACAGCTATTCATATGAAGTTGTACAAAAACGCTTTCTTTCGCCAAGACAGTGCGTTTCTCACTGTTACATGCATTTGAATGGGGAACTCGACCGAAACAAAGTATAGGTTTTCATTATGTGAATAACTTGGAAATCTTAGCTCAAACAGCTGCAAAACCTGTTTTCCCAGCACGGAGACCTTGAGTTCTATAATATAAGGCCATAAACATGTTTGTCTGAGTCTTCTATCAAAAGTTACAGCTATTTCTATGAAGTTGTACAAAAACGCTTTCTTTCGCCAAGACAGTGCGTTTCTCACTGTTACATGCATTTGAATGGGGAACTCGACCGAAACAAAGTATAGGTTTTCATTATGTGAATAACTTGGAAATCTTAGCTCAAACAGCTGCAAAACCTGTTTTCCCAGCACGGGAACCTTGAGTTCTATAAGATAAAGCCATAAACATGTGTATCCGAGTCTTCTATCAAAAGTTACAGCTATTCATATGAAGTTGTACAAAAACGCTTTCTTTCGCCAAGACAGTGCGTTTCTCACTGTTACATGCATTTGAATGGGGAACTCGACCGAAACAAAGTATAGGTTTTCATTATGTGAATAACTTGGAAATCTTAGCTCAAACAGCTGCAAAACCTGTTTGCCCAGCACGGAGACCTTGAGTTCTATAATATAAGGCCATAAACATGTTTGTCTGAGTCTTCTATCAAAAGTTACAGCTATTCATATGAAGTTGTACAAAAACGCTTTCTTTCGCCAAGACAGTGCGTTTCTCACTGTTACATGCATTTGAATGGGGAACTCGACCGAAACAAAGTATAGGTTTTCATTATGTGAATAACTTGGAAATCTTAGCTCAAACAGCTGCAAAACCTGTTTTCCCAGCACGGAGACCTTGAGTTCTATAATATAAGGCCATAAACATGTTTGTCTGAGTCTTCTATCAAAAGTTACAGCTATTTCTATGAAGTTGTACAAAAACGCTTTCTTTCGCCAAGACAGTGCGTTTCTCACTGTTACATGCATTTGAATGGGGAACTCGACCGAAACAAAGTATAGGTTTTCATTATGTGAATAACTTGGAAATCTTAGCTCAAACAGCTGCAAAACCTGTTTTCCCAGCACGGGAACCTTGAGTTCTATAAGATAAAGCCATAAACGTGTATCCGAGTCTTCTATCAAAAGTTACAGCTATTCATATGAAGTTGTACAAAAACGCTTTCTTTCGCCAAGACAGTGCGTTTCTCACTGTTACATGCATTTGAATGGGGAACTCGACCGAAACAAAGTATAGGTTTTCATTATGTGAATAACTTGGAAATCTTAGCTCAAACAGCTGCAAAACCTGTTTGCCCAGCACGGAGACCTTGAGTTCTATAATATAAGGCCATAAACATGTTTGTCTGAGTCTTCTATCAAAAGTTACAGCTATTTCTATGAAGTTGTACAAAAACGCTTTCTTTCGCCAAGACAGTGCGTTTCTCACTGTTACATGCATTTGAATGGGGAACTCGACCGAAACAAAGTATAGGTTTTCATTATGTGAATAACTTGGAAATCTTAGCTCAAACAGCTGCAAAACCTGTTTTCCCAGCACGGGAACCTTGAGTTCTATAAGATAAAGCCATAAACATGTGTATCCGAGTCTTCTATCAAAAGTTACAGCTATTCATATGAAGTTGTACAAAAACGCTTTCTTTCGCCAAGACAGTGCGTTTCTCACTGTTACATGCATTTGAATGGGGAACTCGACCGAAACAAAGTATAGGTTTTCATTATGTGAATAACTTGGAAATCTTAGCTCAAACAGCTGCAAAACCTGTTTGCCCAGCACGGAGACCTTGAGTTCTATAATATAAGGCCATAAACATGTTTGTCTGAGTCTTCTATCAAAAGTTACAGCTATTTCTATGAAGTTGTACAAAAACGTTTTCTTTCGCCAAGACAGTGCGTTTCTCACTGTTACATGCATTTGAATGGGGAACTCGACCGAAACAAAGTATAGGTTTTCATTATGTGAATAACTTGGAAATCTTAGCTCAAACAGCTGCAAAACCTGTTTTCCCAGCACGGGAACCTTGAGTTCTATAAGATAAAGCCATAAACATGTGTATCCGAGTCTTCTATCAAAAGTTACAGCTATTCATATGAAGTTGTACAAAAACGCTTTCTTTCGCCAAGACAGTGCGTTTCTCACTGTTACATGCATTTGAATGGGGAACTCGACCGAAACAAAGTATAGGTTTTCATTATGTGAATAACTTGGAAATCTTAGCTCAAACAGCTGCAAAACCTGTTTTCCCAGCACGGAGACCTTGAGTTCTATAATATAAGGCCATAAACATGTTTGTCTGAGTCTTCTATCAAAAGTTACAGCTATTTCTATGAAGTTGTACAAAAACGCTTTCTTTCGCCAAGACAGTGCGTTTCTCACTGTTACATGCATTTGAATGGGGAACTCGACCGAAACAAAGTATAGGTTTTCATTATGTGAATAACTTGGAAATCTTAGCTCAAACAGCTGCAAAACCTGTTTTCCCAGCACGGGAACCTTGAGTTCTATAAGATAAAGCCATAAACATGTGTATCCGAGTCTTCTATCAAAAGTTACAGCTATTCATATGAAGTTGTACAAAAACGCTTTCTTTCGCCAAGACAGTGCGTTTCTCACTGTTACATGCATTTGAATGGGGAACTCGACCGAAACAAAGTATAGGTTTTCATTATGTGAATAACTTGGAAATCTTAGCTCAAACAGCTGCAAAACCTGTTTGCCCAGCACGGAGACCTTGAGTTCTATAATATAAGGCCATAAACATGTTTGTCTGAGTCTTCTATCAAAAGTTACAGCTATTCATATGAAGTTGTACAAAAACGCTTTCTTTCGCCAAGACAGTGCGTTTCTCACTGTTACATGCATTTGAATGGGGAACTCGACCGAAACAAAGTATAGGTTTTCATTATGTGAATAACTTGGAAATCTTAGCTCAAACAGCTGCAAAACCTGTTTTCCCAGCACGGGAACCTTGAGTTCTATAAGATAAAGCCATAAACGTGTATCCGAGTCTTCTATCAAAAGTTACAGCTATTCATATGAAGTTGTACAAAAACGCTTTCTTTCGCCAAGACAGTGCGTTTCTCACTGTTACATGCATTTGAATGGGGAACTCGACCGAAACAAAGTATAGGTTTTCATTATGTGAATAACTTGGAAATCTTAGCTCAAACAGCTGCAAAACCTGTTTTCCCAGCACGGAGACCTTGAGTTCTATAATATAAGGCCATAAACATGTTTGTCTGAGTCTTCTATCAAAAGTTACAGCTATTTCTATGAAGTTGTACAAAAACGCTTTCTTTCGCCAAGACAGTGCGTTTCTCACTGTTACATGCATTTGAATGGGGAACTCGACCGAAACAAAGTATAGGTTTTCATTATGTGAATAACTTGGAAATCTTAGCTCAAACAGCTGCAAAACCTGTTTTCCCAGCACGGGAACCTTGAGTTCTATAAGATAAAGCCATAAACATGTGTATCCGAGTCTTCTATCAAAAGTTACAGCTATTCATATGAAGTTGTACAAAAACGCTTTCTTTCGCCAAGACAGTGCGTTTCTCACTGTTACATGCATTTGAATGGGGAACTCGACCGAAACAAAGTATAGGTTTTCATTATGTGAATAACTTGGAAATCTTAGCTCAAACAGCTGCAAAACCTGTTTGCCCAGCACGGAGACCTTGAGTTCTATAATATAAGGCCATAAACATGTTTGTCTGAGTCTTCTATCAAAAGTTACAGCTATTCATATGAAGTTGTACAAAAACGCTTTCTTTCGCCAAGACAGTGCGTTTCTCACTGTTACATGCATTTGAATGGGGAACTCGACCGAAACAAAGTATAGGTTTTCATTATGTGAATAACTTGGAAATCTTAGCTCAAACAGCTGCAAAACCTGTTTTCCCAGCACGGAGACCTTGAGTTCTATAATATAAGGCCATAAACATGTTTGTCTGAGTCTTCTATCAAAAGTTACAGCTATTTCTATGAAGTTGTACAAAAACGCTTTCTTTCGCCAAGACAGTGCGTTTCTCACTGTTACATGCATTTGAATGGGGAACTCGACCGAAACAAAGTATAGGTTTTCATTATGTGAATAACTTGGAAATCTTAGCTCAAACAGCTGCAAAACCTGTTTTCCCAGCACGGGAACCTTGAGTTCTATAAGATAAAGCCATAAACATGTGTATCCGAGTCTTCTATCAAAAGTTACAGCTATTCATATGAAGTTGTACAAAAACGCTTTCTTTCGCCAAGACAGTGCGTTTCTCACTGTTACATGCATTTGAATGGGGAACTCGACCGAAACAAAGTATAGGTTTTCATTATGTGAATAACTTGGAAATCTTAGCTCAAACAGCTGCAAAACCTGTTTTCCCAGCACGGAGACCTTGAGTTCTATAATATAAGGCCATAAACATGTTTGTCTGAGTCTTCTATCAAAAGTTACAGCTATTTCTATGAAGTTGTACAAAAACGCTTTCTTTCGCCAAGACAGTGCGTTTCTCACTGTTACATGCATTTGAATGGGGAACTCGACCGAAACAAAGTATAGGTTTTCATTATGTGAATAACTTGGAAATCTTAGCTCAAACAGCTGCAAAACCTGTTTTCCCAGCACGGGAACCTTGAGTTCTATAAGATAAAGCCATAAACATGTGTATCCGAGTCTTCTATCAAAAGTTACAGCTATTCATATGAAGTTGTACAAAAACGCTTTCTTTCGCCAAGACAGTGCGTTTCTCACTGTTACATGCATTTGAATGGGGAACTCGACCGAAACAAAGTATAGGTTTTCATTATGTGAATAACTTGGAAATCTTAGCTCAAACAGCTGCAAAACCTGTTTTCCCAGCACGGGAACCTTGAGTTCTATAAGATAAAGCCATAAACATGTGTATCCGAGTCTTCTATCAAAAGTTACAGCTATTCATATGAAGTTGTACAAAAATGCTTTCTTTCGCCAAGACAGTGCGTTTCTCACTGTTACATGCATTTGAATGGGGAACTCGACCGAAACAAAGTATAGGTTTTCATTATGTGAATAACTTGGAAATCTTAGCTCAAACAGCTGCAAAACCTGTTTTCCCAGCACGGAGACCTTGAGTTCTATAATATAAGGCCATAAACATGTTTGTCTGAGTCTTCTATCAAAAGTTACAGCTATTTCTATGAAGTTGTACAAAAACGCTTTCTTTCGCCAAGACAGTGCGTTTCTCACTGTTACATGCATTTGAATGGGGAACTCGACCGAAACAAAGTATAGGTTTTCATTATGTGAATAACTTGGAAATCTTAGCTCAAACAGCTGCAAAACCTGTTTTCCCAGCACGGGAACCTTGAGTTCTATAAGATAAAGCCATAAACATGTGTATCCGAGTCTTCTATCAAAAGTTACAGCTATTCATATGAAGTTGTACAAAAACGCTTTCTTTCGCCAAGACAGTGCGTTTCTCACTGTTACATGCATTTGAATGGGGAACTCGACCGAAACAAAGTATAGGTTTTCATTATGTGAATAACTTGGAAATCTTAGCTCAAACAGCTGCAAAACCTGTTTTCCCAGCACGGGAACCTTGAGTTCTATAAGATAAAGCCATAAACATGTGTATCCGAGTCTTCTATCAAAAGTTACAGCTATTCATATGAAGTTGTACAAAAACGCTTTCTTTCGCCAAGACAGTGCGTTTCTCACTGTTACATGCATTTGAATGGGGAACTCGACCGAAACAAAGTATAGGTTTTCATTATGTGAATAACTTGGAAATCTTAGCTCAAACAGCTGCAAAACCTGTTTTCCCAGCACGGGAACCTTGAGTTCTATAAGATAAAGCCATAAACATGTGTATCCGAGTCTTCTATCAAAAGTTACAGCTATTCATATGAAGTTGTACAAAAACGCTTTCTTTCGCCAAGACAGTGCGTTTCTCACTGTTACATGCATTTGAATGGGGAACTCGACCGAAACAAAGTATAGGTTTTCATTATGTGAATAACTTGGAAATCTTAGCTCAAACAGCTGCAAAACCTGTTTTCCCAGCACGGGAACCTTGAGTTCTATAAGATAAAGCCATAAACATGTGTATCCGTCAGAGGATAGACTTTAAAGTTCTGATGCTGGCCTATAAAGCTCTGAATGGTTTAGGACCAAAATACATCAGTGACCTCCTGACCCAGTATGAACCTTCCAGATCCCTCAGGTCATCTGGATCCGGTTTTTTATCAGTTCCCAGAGTCAGAACCAGACACGGAGAAGCTGCATTCAGCTTTTATGCTCCTTATATCTGGAACAAACTCCCAGAAAGCCTCAGATCAGCTGAAACACTCAGTTTATTTAAATCCAGGTTGAAGACTCACCTGTTCTCAGCTGCATTTGAATAAAGCACCAAATCCACACTTTAAGCTTAAATTTCAAAACTTACATTTAACTTCTGATTTTATCTACTGTTCTGATTTTATCTGTTTTGATTTTATATACTGTTGTTTGTTTGTTTGTTTGTTAATTAGTTAGTTTATTTGCTTGTTTTAATCAATTTTAAATCATGCTTTTTATTTGTTCTTGTTTCTAATGTCTCTGTAAAGCACTTTGAATCACCTTGTTGTTGAATTGTGCTATACAAATAAACTTGCCTTGCCTTGCCTTGCCTTGCCTTGCCTTCTATCAAAAGTTACAGCTATTCATATGAAGTTGTACAAAAATGCTTTCTTTCGCCAAGACAGTGCGTTTCTCACTGTTACATGCATTTGAATGGGGAACTCGACCGAAACAAAGTATAGGTTTTCATTATGTGAATAACTTTGAAATCTTAGCTCAAACAGCTGCAAAACCTGTTTTCCCAGCACGGAGACCTTGAGTTCTATAATATAAGGCCATAAACATGTTTGTCTGAGTCTTCTATCAAAAGTTACAGCTATTTCTATGAAGTTGTACAAAAACGCTTTCTTTCGCCAAGACAGTGCGTTTCTCACTGTTACATGCATTTGAATGGGGAACTCGACCGAAACAAAGTATAGGTTTTCATTATGTGAATAACTTGGAAATCTTAGCTCAAACAGCTGCAAAACCTGTTTTCCCAGCACGGGAACCTTGAGTTCTATAAGATAAAGCCATAAACATGTGTATCCGAGTCTTCTATCAAAAGTTACAGCTATTCATATGAAGTTGTACAAAAACGCTTTCTTTCGCCAAGACAGTGCGTTTCTCACTGTTACATGCATTTGAATGGGGAACTCGACCGAAACAAAGTATAGGTTTTCATTATGTGAATAACTTGGAAATCTTAGCTCAAACAGCTGCAAAACCTGTTTTCCCAGCACGGGAACCTTGAGTTCTATAAGATAAAGCCATAAACATGTGTATCCGAGTCTTCTATCAAAAGTTACAGCTATTCATATGAAGTTGTACAAAAACGCTTTCTTTCGCCAAGACAGTGCGTTTCTCACTGTTACATGCATTTGAATGGGGAACTCGACCGAAACAAAGTATAGGTTTTCATTATGTGAATAACTTGGAAATCTTAGCTCAAACAGCTGCAAAACCTGTTTTCCCAGCACGGGAACCTTGAGTTCTATAAGATAAAGCCATAAACATGTGTATCCGAGTCTTCTATCAAAAGTTACAGCTATTCATATGAAGTTGTACAAAAATGCTTTCTTTCGCCAAGACAGTGCGTTTCTCACTGTTACATGCATTTGAATGGGGAACTCGACCGAAACAAAGTATAGGTTTTCATTATGTGAATAACTTGGAAATCTTAGCTCAAACAGCTGCAAAACCTGTTTGCCCAGCACGGAGACCTTGAGTTCTATAATATAAGGCCATAAACATGTTTGTCTGAGTCTTCTATCAAAAGTTACAGCTATTTCTATGAAGTTGTACAAAAACGCTTTCTTTCGCCAAGACAGTGCGTTTCTCACTGTTACATGCATTTGAATGGGGAACTCGACCGAAACAAAGTATAGGTTTTCATTATGTGAATAACTTGGAAATCTTAGCTCAAACAGCTGCAAAACCTGTTTTCCCAGCACGGGAACCTTGAGTTCTATAAGATAAAGCCATAAACATGTGTATCCGAGTCTTCTATCAAAAGTTACAGCTATTCATATGAAGTTGTACAAAAACGCTTTCTTTCGCCAAGACAGTGCGTTTCTCACTGTTACATGCATTTGAATGGGGAACTCGACCGAAACAAAGTATAGGTTTTCATTATGTGAATAACTTGGAAATCTTAGCTCAAACAGCTGCAAAACCTGTTTTCCCAGCACGGGAACCTTGAGTTCTATAAGATAAAGCCATAAACATGTGTATCCGAGTCTTCTATCAAAAGTTACAGCTATTCATATGAAGTTGTACAAAAACGCTTTCTTTCGCCAAGACAGTGCGTTTCTCACTGTTACATGCATTTGAATGGGGAACTCGACCGAAACAAAGTATAGGTTTTCATTATGTGAATAACTTGGAAATCTTAGCTCAAACAGCTGCAAAACCTGTTTTCCCAGCACGGGAACCTTGAGTTCTATAAGATAAAGCCATAAACATGTGTATCCGAGTCTTCTATCAAAAGTTACAGCTATTCATATGAAGTTGTACAAAAATGCTTTCTTTCGCCAAGACAGTGCGTTTCTCACTGTTACATGCATTTGAATGGGGAACTCGACCGAAACAAAGTATAGGTTTTCATTATGTGAATAACTTGGAAATCTTAGCTCAAACAGCTGCAAAACCTGTTTTCCCAGCACGGAGACCTTGAGTTCTATAATATAAGGCCATAAACATGTTTGTCTGAGTCTTCTATCAAAAGTTACAGCTATTTCTATGAAGTTGTACAAAAACGCTTTCTTTCGCCAAGACAGTGCGTTTCTCACTGTTACATGCATTTGAATGGGGAACTCGACCGAAACAAAGTATAGGTTTTCATTATGTGAATAACTTGGAAATCTTAGCTCAAACAGCTGCAAAACCTGTTTTCCCAGCACGGGAACCTTGAGTTCTATAAGATAAAGCCATAAACATGTGTATCCGAGTCTTCTATCAAAAGTTACAGCTATTCATATGAAGTTGTACAAAAACGCTTTCTTTCGCCAAGACAGTGCGTTTCTCACTGTTACATGCATTTGAATGGGGAACTCGACCGAAACAAAGTATAGGTTTTCATTATGTGAATAACTTGGAAATCTTAGCTCAAACAGCTGCAAAACCTGTTTTCCCAGCACGGGAACCTTGAGTTCTATAAGATAAAGCCATAAACATGTGTATCCGAGTCTTCTATCAAAAGTTACAGCTATTCATATGAAGTTGTACAAAAACGCTTTCTTTCGCCAAGACAGTGCGTTTCTCACTGTTACATGCATTTGAATGGGGAACTCGACCGAAACAAAGTATAGGTTTTCATTATGTGAATAACTTGGAAATCTTAGCTCAAACAGCTGCAAAACCTGTTTTCCCAGCACGGGAACCTTGAGTTCTATAAGATAAAGCCATAAACATGTGTATCCGAGTCTTCTATCAAAAGTTACAGCTATTCATATGAAGTTGTACAAAAACGCTTTCTTTCGCCAAGACAGTGCGTTTCTCACTGTTACATGCATTTGAATGGGGAACTCGACCGAAACAAAGTATAGGTTTTCATTATGTGAATAACTTGGAAATCTTAGCTCAAACAGCTGCAAAACCTGTTTTCCCAGCACGGGAACCTTGAGTTCTATAAGATAAAGCCATAAACATGTGTATCCGAGTCTTCTATCAAAAGTTACAGCTATTCATATGAAGTTGTACAAAAATGCTTTCTTTCGCCAAGACAGTGCGTTTCTCACTGTTACATGCATTTGAATGGGGAACTCGACCGAAACAAAGTATAGGTTTTCATTATGTGAATAACTTGGAAATCTTAGCTCAAACAGCTGCAAAACCTGTTTTCCCAGCACGGAGACCTTGAGTTCTATAATATAAGGCCATAAACATGTTTGTCTGAGTATTCTATCAAAAGTTACAGCTATTTCTATGAAGTTGTACAAAAACGCTTTCTTTCGCCAAGACAGTGCGTTTCTCACTGTTACATGCATTTGAATGGGGAACTCGACCGAAACAAAGTATAGGTTTTCATTATGTGAATAACTTGGAAATCTTAGCTCAAACAGCTGCAAAACCTGTTTGCCCAGCACGGAGACCTTGAGTTCTATAATATAAGGCCATAAACATGTTTGTCTGAGTCTTCTATCAAAAGTTACAGCTATTTCTATGAAGTTGTACAAAAACGCTTTCTTTCGCCAAGACAGTGCGTTTCTCACTGTTACATGCATTTGAATGGGGAACTCGACCGAAACAAAGTATAGGTTTTCATTATGTGAATAACTTGGAAATCTTAGCTCAAACAGCTGCAAAACCTGTTTTCCCAGCACGGGAACCTTGAGTTCTATAAGATAAAGCCATAAACATGTGTATCCGAGTCTTCTATCAAAAGTTACAGCTATTCATATGAAGTTGTACAAAAACGCTTTCTTTCGCCAAGACAGTGCGTTTCTCACTGTTACATGCATTTGAATGGGGAACTCGACCGAAACAAAGTATAGGTTTTCATTATGTGAATAACTTGGAAATCTTAGCTCAAACAGCTGCAAAACCTGTTTTCCCAGCACGGGAACCTTGAGTTCTATAAGATAAAGCCATAAACATGTGTATCCGAGTCTTCTATCAAAAGTTACAGCTATTCATATGAAGTTGTACAAAAACGCTTTCTTTCGCCAAGACAGTGCGTTTCTCACTGTTACATGCATTTGAATGGGGAACTCGACCGAAACAAAGTATAGGTTTTCATTATGTGAATAACTTGGAAATCTTAGCTCAAACAGCTGCAAAACCTGTTTGCCCAGCACGGAGACCTTGAGTTCTATAATATAAGGCCATAAACATGTTTGTCTGAGTCTTCTATCAAAAGTTACAGCTATTTCTATGAAGTTGTACAAAAACGCTTTCTTTCGCCAAGACAGTGCGTTTCTCACTGTTACATGCATTTGAATGGGGAACTCGACCGAAACAAAGTATAGGTTTTCATTATGTGAATAACTTGGAAATCTTAGCTCAAACAGCTGCAAAACCTGTTTTCCCAGCACGGGAACCTTGAGTTCTATAAGATAAAGCCATAAACATGTGTATCCGAGTCTTCTATCAAAAGTTACAGCTATTCATATGAAGTTGTACAAAAACGCTTTCTTTCGCCAAGACAGTGCGTTTCTCACTGTTACATGCATTTGAATGGGGAACTCGACCGAAACAAAGTATAGGTTTTCATTATGTGAATAACTTGGAAATCTTAGCTCAAACAGCTGCAAAACCTGTTTGCCCAGCACGGAGACCTTGAGTTCTATAATATAAGGCCATAAACATGTTTGTCTGAGTCTTCTATCAAAAGTTACAGCTATTTCTATGAAGTTGTACAAAAACGCTTTCTTTCGCCAAGACAGTGCGTTTCTCACTGTTACATGCATTTGAATGGGGAACTCGACCGAAACAAAGTATAGGTTTTCATTATGTGAATAACTTGGAAATCTTAGCTCAAACAGCTGCAAAACCTGTTTTCCCAGCACGGGAACCTTGAGTTCTATAAGATAAAGCCATAAACATGTGTATCCGAGTCTTCTATCAAAAGTTACAGCTATTCATATGAAGTTGTACAAAAACGCTTTCTTTCGCCAAGACAGTGCGTTTCTCACTGTTACATGCATTTGAATGGGGAACTCGACCGAAACAAAGTATAGGTTTTCATTATGTGAATAACTTGGAAATCTTAGCTCAAACAGCTGCAAAACCTGTTTTCCCAGCACGGAGACCTTGAGTTCTATAATATAAGGCCATAAACATGTTTGTCTGAGTCTTCTATCAAAAGTTACAGCTATTTCTATGAAGTTGTACAAAAACGCTTTCTTTCGCCAAGACAGTGCGTTTCTCACTGTTACATGCATTTGAATGGGGAACTCGACCGAAACAAAGTATAGGTTTTCATTATGTGAATAACTTGGAAATCTTAGCTCAAACAGCTGCAAAACCTGTTTTCCCAGCACGGGAACCTTGAGTTCTATAAGATAAAGCCATAAACATGTGTATCCGAGTCTTCTATCAAAAGTTACAGCTATTCATATGAAGTTGTACAAAAACGCTTTCTTTCGCCAAGACAGTGCGTTTCTCACTGTTACATGCATTTGAATGGGGAACTCGACCGAAACAAAGTATAGGTTTTCATTATGTGAATAACTTGGAAATCTTAGCTCAAACAGCTGCAAAACCTGTTTTCCCAGCACGGGAACCTTGAGTTCTATAAGATAAAGCCATAAACATGTGTATCCGAGTCTTCTATCAAAAGTTACAGCTATTCATATGAAGTTGTACAAAAACGCTTTCTTTCGCCAAGACAGTGCGTTTCTCACTGTTACATGCATTTGAATGGGGAACTCGACCGAAACAAAGTATAGGTTTTCATTATGTGAATAACTTGGAAATCTTAGCTCAAACAGCTGCAAAACCTGTTTTCCCAGCACGGAGACCTTGAGTTCTATAATATAAGGCCATAAACATGTTTGTCTGAGTCTTCTATCAAAAGTTACAGCTATTTCTATGAAGTTGTACAAAAACGCTTTCTTTCGCCAAGACAGTGCGTTTCTCACTGTTACATGCATTTGAATGGGGAACTCGACCGAAACAAAGTATAGGTTTTCATTATGTGAATAACTTGGAAATCTTAGCTCAAACAGCTGCAAAACCTGTTTTCCCAGCACGGGAACCTTGAGTTCTATAAGATAAAGCCATAAACATGTGTATCCGAGTCTTCTATCAAAAGTTACAGCTATTCATATGAAGTTGTACAAAAATGCTTTCTTTCGCCAAGACAGTGCGTTTCTCACTGTTACATGCATTTGAATGGGGAACTCGATCGAAACAAAGTATAGGTTTTCATTATGTGAATAACTTGGAAATCTTAGCTCAAACAGCTGCAAAACCTGTTTTCCCAGCACGGAGACCTTGAGTTCTATAATATAAGGCCATAAACCTGTTTGTCTGAGTCTTCTATCAAAAGTTACAGCTATTTCTATGAAGTTGTACAAAAACGCTTTCTTTCGCCAAGACAGTGCGTTTCTCACTGTTACATGCATTTGAATGGGGAACTCGACCGAAACAAAGTATAGGTTTTCATTATGTGAATAACTTGGAAATCTTAGCTCAAACAGCTGCAAAACCTGTTTTCCCAGCACGGGAACCTTGAGTTCTATAAGATAAAGCCATAAACATGTGTATCCGAGTCTTCTATCAAAAGTTACAGCTATTCATATGAAGTTGTACAAAAACGCTTTCTTTCGCCAAGACAGTGCGTTTCTCACTGTTACATGCATTTGAATGGGGAACTCGACCGAAACAAAGTATAGGTTTTCATTATGTGAATAACTTGGAAATCTTAGCTCAAACAGCTGCAAAACCTGTTTTCCCAGCACGGGAACCTTGAGTTCTATAAGATAAAGCCATAAACATGTGTATCCGAGTCTTCTATCAAAAGTTACAGCTATTCATATGAAGTTGTACAAAAATGCTTTCTTTCGCCAAGACAGTGCGTTTCTCACTGTTACATGCATTTGAATGGGGAACTCGACCGAAACAAAGTATAGGTTTTCATTATGTGAATAACTTGGAAATCTTAGCTCAAACAGCTGCAAAACCTGTTTTCCCAGCACGGAGACCTTGAGTTCTATAATATAAGGCCATAAACATGTTTGTCTGAGTCTTCTATCAAAAGTTACAGCTATTTCTATGAAGTTGTACAAAAACGCTTTCTTTCGCCAAGACAGTGCGTTTCTCACTGTTACATGCATTTGAATGGGGAACTCGACCGAAACAAAGTATAGGTTTTCATTATGTGAATAACTTGGAAATCTTAGCTCAAACAGCTGCAAAACCTGTTTTCCCAGCACGGAGACCTTGAGTTCTATAATATAAGGCCATAAACATGTTTGTCTGAGTCTTCTATCAAAAGTTACAGCTATTTCTATGAAGTTGTACAAAAACGCTTTCTTTCGCCAAGACAGTGCGTTTCTCACTGTTACATGCATTTGAATGGGGAACTCGACCGAAACAAAGTATAGGTTTTCATTATGTGAATAACTTGGAAATCTTAGCTCAAACAGCTGCAAAACCTGTTTTCCCAGCACGGGAACCTTGAGTTCTATAAGATAAAGCCATAAACATGTGTATCCGAGTCTTCTATCAAAAGTTACAGCTATTCATATGAAGTTGTACAAAAACGCTTTCTTTCGCCAAGACAGTGCGTTTCTCACTGTTACATGCATTTGAATGGGGAACTCGACCGAAACAAAGTATAGGTTTTCATTATGTGAATAACTTGGAAATCTTAGCTCAAACAGCTGCAAAACCTGTTTTCCCAGCACGGGAACCTTGAGTTCTATAAGATAAAGCCATAAACATGTGTATCCGAGTCTTCTATCAAAAGTTACAGCTATTCATATGAAGTTGTACAAAAACGCTTTCTTTCGCCAAGACAGTGCGTTTCTCACTGTTACATGCATTTGAATGGGGAACTCGATCGAAACAAAGTATAGGTTTTCATTATGTGAATAACTTGGAAATCTTAGCTCAAACAGCTGCAAAACCTGTTTTCCCAGCACGGGAACCTTGAGTTCTATAAGATAAAGCCATAAACATGTGTATCCGAGTCTTCTATCAAAAGTTACAGCTATTTCTATGAAGTTGTACAAAAACGCTTTCTTTCGCCAAGACAGTGCGTTTCTCACTGTTACATGCATTTGAATGGGGAACTCGACCGAAACAAAGTATAGGTTTTCATTATGTGAATAACTTGGAAATCTTAGCTCAAACAGCTGCAAAACCTGTTTTCCCAGCACGGGAACCTTGAGTTCTATAAGATAAAGCCATAAACATGTGTATCCGAGTCTTCTATCAAAAGTTACAGCTATTCATATGAAGTTGTACAAAAACGCTTTCTTTCGCCAAGACAGTGCGTTTCTCACTGTTACATGCATTTGAATGGGGAACTCGACCGAAACAAAGTATAGGTTTTCATTATGTGAATAACTTGGAAATCTTAGCTCAAACAGCTGCAAAACCTGTTTTCCCAGCACGGAGACCTTGAGTTCTATAATATAAGGCCATAAACATGTTTGTCTGAGTATTCTATCAAAAGTTACAGCTATTTCTATGAAGTTGTACAAAAACGCTTTCTTTCGCCAAGACAGTGCGTTTCTCACTGTTACATGCATTTGAATGGGGAACTCGACCGAAACAAAGTATAGGTTTTCATTATGTGAATAACTTGGAAATCTTAGCTCAAACAGCTGCAAAACCTGTTTGCCCAGCACGGAGACCTTGAGTTCTATAATATAAGGCCATAAACATGTTTGTCTGAGTCTTCTATCAAAAGTTACAGCTATTTCTATGAAGTTGTACAAAAACGCTTTCTTTCGCCAAGACAGTGCGTTTCTCACTGTTACATGCATTTGAATGGGGAACTCGACCGAAACAAAGTATAGGTTTTCATTATGTGAATAACTTGGAAATCTTAGCTCAAACAGCTGCAAAACCTGTTTTCCCAGCACGGGAACCTTGAGTTCTATAAGATAAAGCCATAAACATGTGTATCCGAGTCTTCTATCAAAAGTTACAGCTATTCATATGAAGTTGTACAAAAACGCTTTCTTTCGCCAAGACAGTGCGTTTCTCACTGTTACATGCATTTGAATGGGGAACTCGACCGAAACAAAGTATAGGTTTTCATTATGTGAATAACTTGGAAATCTTAGCTCAAACAGCTGCAAAACCTGTTTTCCCAGCACGGGAACCTTGAGTTCTATAAGATAAAGCCATAAACATGTGTATCCGAGTCTTCTATCAAAAGTTACAGCTATTCATATGAAGTTGTACAAAAACGCTTTCTTTCGCCAAGACAGTGCGTTTCTCACTGTTACATGCATTTGAATGGGGAACTCGACCGAAACAAAGTATAGGTTTTCATTATGTGAATAACTTGGAAATCTTAGCTCAAACAGCTGCAAAACCTGTTTGCCCAGCACGGAGACCTTGAGTTCTATAATATAAGGCCATAAACATGTTTGTCTGAGTCTTCTATCAAAAGTTACAGCTATTTCTATGAAGTTGTACAAAAACGCTTTCTTTCGCCAAGACAGTGCGTTTCTCACTGTTACATGCATTTGAATGGGGAACTCGACCGAAACAAAGTATAGGTTTTCATTATGTGAATAACTTGGAAATCTTAGCTCAAACAGCTGCAAAACCTGTTTTCCCAGCACGGGAACCTTGAGTTCTATAAGATAAAGCCATAAACATGTGTATCCGAGTCTTCTATCAAAAGTTACAGCTATTCATATGAAGTTGTACAAAAACGCTTTCTTTCGCCAAGACAGTGCGTTTCTCACTGTTACATGCATTTGAATGGGGAACTCGACCGAAACAAAGTATAGGTTTTCATTATGTGAATAACTTGGAAATCTTAGCTCAAACAGCTGCAAAACCTGTTTGCCCAGCACGGAGACCTTGAGTTCTATAATATAAGGCCATAAACATGTTTGTCTGAGTCTTCTATCAAAAGTTACAGCTATTTCTATGAAGTTGTACAAAAACGTTTTCTTTCGCCAAGACAGTGCGTTTCTCACTGTTACATGCATTTGAATGGGGAACTCGACCGAAACAAAGTATAGGTTTTCATTATGTGAATAACTTGGAAATCTTAGCTCAAACAGCTGCAAAACCTGTTTTCCCAGCACGGGAACCTTGAGTTCTATAAGATAAAGCCATAAACATGTGTATCCGAGTCTTCTATCAAAAGTTACAGCTATTCATATGAAGTTGTACAAAAACGCTTTCTTTCGCCAAGACAGTGCGTTTCTCACTGTTACATGCATTTGAATGGGGAACTCGACCGAAACAAAGTATAGGTTTTCATTATGTGAATAACTTGGAAATCTTAGCTCAAACAGCTGCAAAACCTGTTTTCCCAGCACGGAGACCTTGAGTTCTATAATATAAGGCCATAAACATGTTTGTCTGAGTATTCTATCAAAAGTTACAGCTATTTCTATGAAGTTGTACAAAAACGCTTTCTTTCGCCAAGACAGTGCGTTTCTCACTGTTACATGCATTTGAATGGGGAACTCGACCGAAACAAAGTATAGGTTTTCATTATGTGAATAACTTGGAAATCTTAGCTCAAACAGCTGCAAAACCTGTTTGCCCAGCACGGAGACCTTGAGTTCTATAATATAAGGCCATAAACATGTTTGTCTGAGTCTTCTATCAAAAGTTACAGCTATTTCTATGAAGTTGTACAAAAACGCTTTCTTTCGCCAAGACAGTGCGTTTCTCACTGTTACATGCATTTGAATGGGGAACTCGACCGAAACAAAGTATAGGTTTTCATTATGTGAATAACTTGGAAATCTTAGCTCAAACAGCTGCAAAACCTGTTTTCCCAGCACGGGAACCTTGAGTTCTATAAGATAAAGCCATAAACATGTGTATCCGAGTCTTCTATCAAAAGTTACAGCTATTCATATGAAGTTGTACAAAAACGCTTTCTTTCGCCAAGACAGTGCGTTTCTCACTGTTACATGCATTTGAATGGGGAACTCGACCGAAACAAAGTATAGGTTTTCATTATGTGAATAACTTGGAAATCTTAGCTCAAACAGCTGCAAAACCTGTTTTCCCAGCACGGGAACCTTGAGTTCTATAAGATAAAGCCATAAACATGTGTATCCGAGTCTTCTATCAAAAGTTACAGCTATTCATATGAAGTTGTACAAAAACGCTTTCTTTCGCCAAGACAGTGCGTTTCTCACTGTTACATGCATTTGAATGGGGAACTCGACCGAAACAAAGTATAGGTTTTCATTATGTGAATAACTTGGAAATCTTAGCTCAAACAGCTGCAAAACCTGTTTGCCCAGCACGGAGACCTTGAGTTCTATAATATAAGGCCATAAACATGTTTGTCTGAGTCTTCTATCAAAAGTTACAGCTATTTCTATGAAGTTGTACAAAAACGCTTTCTTTCGCCAAGACAGTGCGTTTCTCACTGTTACATGCATTTGAATGGGGAACTCGACCGAAACAAAGTATAGGTTTTCATTATGTGAATAACTTGGAAATCTTAGCTCAAACAGCTGCAAAACCTGTTTTCCCAGCACGGGAACCTTGAGTTCTATAAGATAAAGCCATAAACATGTGTATCCGAGTCTTCTATCAAAAGTTACAGCTATTCATATGAAGTTGTACAAAAACGCTTTCTTTCGCCAAGACAGTGCGTTTCTCACTGTTACATGCATTTGAATGGGGAACTCGACCGAAACAAAGTATAGGTTTTCATTATGTGAATAACTTGGAAATCTTAGCTCAAACAGCTGCAAAACCTGTTTGCCCAGCACGGAGACCTTGAGTTCTATAATATAAGGCCATAAACATGTTTGTCTGAGTCTTCTATCAAAAGTTACAGCTATTTCTATGAAGTTGTACAAAAACGTTTTCTTTCGCCAAGACAGTGCGTTTCTCACTGTTACATGCATTTGAATGGGGAACTCGACCGAAACAAAGTATAGGTTTTCATTATGTGAATAACTTGGAAATCTTAGCTCAAACAGCTGCAAAACCTGTTTTCCCAGCACGGGAACCTTGAGTTCTATAAGATAAAGCCATAAACATGTGTATCCGAGTCTTCTATCAAAAGTTACAGCTATTCATATGAAGTTGTACAAAAACGCTTTCTTTCGCCAAGACAGTGCGTTTCTCACTGTTACATGCATTTGAATGGGGAACTCGACCGAAACAAAGTATAGGTTTTCATTATGTGAATAACTTGGAAATCTTAGCTCAAACAGCTGCAAAACCTGTTTTCCCAGCACGGAGACCTTGAGTTCTATAATATAAGGCCATAAACATGTTTGTCTGAGTCTTCTATCAAAAGTTACAGCTATTTCTATGAAGTTGTACAAAAACGCTTTCTTTCGCCAAGACAGTGCGTTTCTCACTGTTACATGCATTTGAATGGGGAACTCGACCGAAACAAAGTATAGGTTTTCATTATGTGAATAACTTGGAAATCTTAGCTCAAACAGCTGCAAAACCTGTTTTCCCAGCACGGGAACCTTGAGTTCTATAAGATAAAGCCATAAACATGTGTATCCGAGTCTTCTATCAAAAGTTACAGCTATTCATATGAAGTTGTACAAAAACGCTTTCTTTCGCCAAGACAGTGCGTTTCTCACTGTTACATGCATTTGAATGGGGAACTCGACCGAAACAAAGTATAGGTTTTCATTATGTGAATAACTTGGAAATCTTAGCTCAAACAGCTGCAAAACCTGTTTGCCCAGCACGGAGACCTTGAGTTCTATAATATAAGGCCATAAACATGTTTGTCTGAGTCTTCTATCAAAAGTTACAGCTATTCATATGAAGTTGTACAAAAACGCTTTCTTTCGCCAAGACAGTGCGTTTCTCACTGTTACATGCATTTGAATGGGGAACTCGACCGAAACAAAGTATAGGTTTTCATTATGTGAATAACTTGGAAATCTTAGCTCAAACAGCTGCAAAACCTGTTTTCCCAGCACGGAGACCTTGAGTTCTATAATATAAGGCCATAAACATGTTTGTCTGAGTCTTCTATCAAAAGTTACAGCTATTTCTATGAAGTTGTACAAAAACGCTTTCTTTCGCCAAGACAGTGCGTTTCTCACTGTTACATGCATTTGAATGGGGAACTCGACCGAAACAAAGTATAGGTTTTCATTATGTGAATAACTTGGAAATCTTAGCTCAAACAGCTGCAAAACCTGTTTTCCCAGCACGGGAACCTTGAGTTCTATAAGATAAAGCCATAAACATGTGTATCCGAGTCTTCTATCAAAAGTTACAGCTATTCATATGAAGTTGTACAAAAACGCTTTCTTTCGCCAAGACAGTGCGTTTCTCACTGTTACATGCATTTGAATGGGGAACTCGACCGAAACAAAGTATAGGTTTTCATTATGTGAATAACTTGGAAATCTTAGCTCAAACAGCTGCAAAACCTGTTTTCCCAGCACGGAGACCTTGAGTTCTATAATATAAGGCCATAAACATGTTTGTCTGAGTCTTCTATCAAAAGTTACAGCTATTTCTATGAAGTTGTACAAAAACGCTTTCTTTCGCCAAGACAGTGCGTTTCTCACTGTTACATGCATTTGAATGGGGAACTCGACCGAAACAAAGTATAGGTTTTCATTATGTGAATAACTTGGAAATCTTAGCTCAAACAGCTGCAAAACCTGTTTTCCCAGCACGGGAACCTTGAGTTCTATAAGATAAAGCCATAAACATGTGTATCCGAGTCTTCTATCAAAAGTTACAGCTATTCATATGAAGTTGTACAAAAACGCTTTCTTTCGCCAAGACAGTGCGTTTCTCACTGTTACATGCATTTGAATGGGGAACTCGACCGAAACAAAGTATAGGTTTTCATTATGTGAATAACTTGGAAATCTTAGCTCAAACAGCTGCAAAACCTGTTTTCCCAGCACGGGAACCTTGAGTTCTATAAGATAAAGCCATAAACATGTGTATCCGAGTCTTCTATCAAAAGTTACAGCTATTCATATGAAGTTGTACAAAAATGCTTTCTTTCGCCAAGACAGTGCGTTTCTCACTGTTACATGCATTTGAATGGGGAACTCGACCGAAACAAAGTATAGGTTTTCATTATGTGAATAACTTGGAAATCTTAGCTCAAACAGCTGCAAAACCTGTTTTCCCAGCACGGAGACCTTGAGTTCTATAATATAAGGCCATAAACATGTTTGTCTGAGTCTTCTATCAAAAGTTACAGCTATTTCTATGAAGTTGTACAAAAACGCTTTCTTTCGCCAAGACAGTGCGTTTCTCACTGTTACATGCATTTGAATGGGGAACTCGACCGAAACAAAGTATAGGTTTTCATTATGTGAATAACTTGGAAATCTTAGCTCAAACAGCTGCAAAACCTGTTTTCCCAGCACGGGAACCTTGAGTTCTATAAGATAAAGCCATAAACATGTGTATCCGAGTCTTCTATCAAAAGTTACAGCTATTCATATGAAGTTGTACAAAAACGCTTTCTTTCGCCAAGACAGTGCGTTTCTCACTGTTACATGCATTTGAATGGGGAACTCGACCGAAACAAAGTATAGGTTTTCATTATGTGAATAACTTGGAAATCTTAGCTCAAACAGCTGCAAAACCTGTTTTCCCAGCACGGGAACCTTGAGTTCTATAAGATAAAGCCATAAACATGTGTATCCGAGTCTTCTATCAAAAGTTACAGCTATTCATATGAAGTTGTACAAAAACGCTTTCTTTCGCCAAGACAGTGCGTTTCTCACTGTTACATGCATTTGAATGGGGAACTCGACCGAAACAAAGTATAGGTTTTCATTATGTGAATAACTTGGAAATCTTAGCTCAAACAGCTGCAAAACCTGTTTTCCCAGCACGGGAACCTTGAGTTCTATAAGATAAAGCCATAAACATGTGTATCCGAGTCTTCTATCAAAAGTTACAGCTATTCATATGAAGTTGTACAAAAACGCTTTCTTTCGCCAAGACAGTGCGTTTCTCACTGTTACATGCATTTGAATGGGGAACTCGACCGAAACAAAGTATAGGTTTTCATTATGTGAATAACTTGGAAATCTTAGCTCAAACAGCTGCAAAACCTGTTTTCCCAGCACGGGAACCTTGAGTTCTATAAGATAAAGCCATAAACATGTGTATCCGTCAGAGGATAGACTTTAAAGTTCTGATGCTGGCCTATAAAGCTCTGAATGGTTTAGGACCAAAATACATCAGTGACCTCCTGACCCAGTATGAACCTTCCAGATCCCTCAGGTCATCTGGATCCGGTTTTTTATCAGTTCCCAGAGTCAGAACCAGACACGGAGAAGCTGCATTCAGCTTTTATGCTCCTTATATCTGGAACAAACTCCCAGAAAGCCTCAGATCAGCTGAAACACTCAGTTTATTTAAATCCAGGTTGAAGACTCACCTGTTCTCAGCTGCATTTGAATAAAGCACCAAATCCACACTTTAAGCTTAAATTTCAAAACTTACATTTAACTTCTGATTTTATCTACTGTTCTGATTTTATCTGTTTTGATTTTATATACTGTTGTTTGTTTGTTTGTTTGTTAATTAGTTAGTTTATTTGCTTGTTTTAATCAATTTTAAATCATGCTTTTTATTTGTTCTTGTTTCTAATGTCTCTGTAAAGCACTTTGAATCACCTTGTTGTTGAATTGTGCTATACAAATAAACTTGCCTTGCCTTGCCTTGCCTTGCCTTGCCTTCTATCAAAAGTTACAGCTATTCATATGAAGTTGTACAAAAATGCTTTCTTTCGCCAAGACAGTGCGTTTCTCACTGTTACATGCATTTGAATGGGGAACTCGACCGAAACAAAGTATAGGTTTTCATTATGTGAATAACTTTGAAATCTTAGCTCAAACAGCTGCAAAACCTGTTTTCCCAGCACGGAGACCTTGAGTTCTATAATATAAGGCCATAAACATGTTTGTCTGAGTCTTCTATCAAAAGTTACAGCTATTTCTATGAAGTTGTACAAAAACGCTTTCTTTCGCCAAGACAGTGCGTTTCTCACTGTTACATGCATTTGAATGGGGAACTCGACCGAAACAAAGTATAGGTTTTCATTATGTGAATAACTTGGAAATCTTAGCTCAAACAGCTGCAAAACCTGTTTTCCCAGCACGGGAACCTTGAGTTCTATAAGATAAAGCCATAAACATGTGTATCCGAGTCTTCTATCAAAAGTTACAGCTATTCATATGAAGTTGTACAAAAACGCTTTCTTTCGCCAAGACAGTGCGTTTCTCACTGTTACATGCATTTGAATGGGGAACTCGACCGAAACAAAGTATAGGTTTTCATTATGTGAATAACTTGGAAATCTTAGCTCAAACAGCTGCAAAACCTGTTTTCCCAGCACGGGAACCTTGAGTTCTATAAGATAAAGCCATAAACATGTGTATCCGAGTCTTCTATCAAAAGTTACAGCTATTCATATGAAGTTGTACAAAAACGCTTTCTTTCGCCAAGACAGTGCGTTTCTCACTGTTACATGCATTTGAATGGGGAACTCGACCGAAACAAAGTATAGGTTTTCATTATGTGAATAACTTGGAAATCTTAGCTCAAACAGCTGCAAAACCTGTTTTCCCAGCACGGGAACCTTGAGTTCTATAAGATAAAGCCATAAACATGTGTATCCGAGTCTTCTATCAAAAGTTACAGCTATTCATATGAAGTTGTACAAAAATGCTTTCTTTCGCCAAGACAGTGCGTTTCTCACTGTTACATGCATTTGAATGGGGAACTCGACCGAAACAAAGTATAGGTTTTCATTATGTGAATAACTTGGAAATCTTAGCTCAAACAGCTGCAAAACCTGTTTTCCCAGCACGGAGACCTTGAGTTCTATAATATAAGGCCATAAACATGTTTGTCTGAGTCTTCTATCAAAAGTTACAGCTATTTCTATGAAGTTGTACAAAAACGCTTTCTTTCGCCAAGACAGTGCGTTTCTCACTGTTACATGCATTTGAATGGGGAACTCGACCGAAACAAAGTATAGGTTTTCATTATGTGAATAACTTGGAAATCTTAGCTCAAACAGCTGCAAAACCTGTTTTCCCAGCACGGGAACCTTGAGTTCTATAAGATAAAGCCATAAACATGTGTATCCGAGTCTTCTATCAAAAGTTACAGCTATTCATATGAAGTTGTACAAAAACGCTTTCTTTCGCCAAGACAGTGCGTTTCTCACTGTTACATGCATTTGAATGGGGAACTCGACCGAAACAAAGTATAGGTTTTCATTATGTGAATAACTTGGAAATCTTAGCTCAAACAGCTGCAAAACCTGTTTTCCCAGCACGGGAACCTTGAGTTCTATAAGATAAAGCCATAAACATGTGTATCCGAGTCTTCTATCAAAAGTTACAGCTATTCATATGAAGTTGTACAAAAACGCTTTCTTTCGCCAAGACAGTGCGTTTCTCACTGTTACATGCATTTGAATGGGGAACTCGACCGAAACAAAGTATAGGTTTTCATTATGTGAATAACTTGGAAATCTTAGCTCAAACAGCTGCAAAACCTGTTTTCCCAGCACGGGAACCTTGAGTTCTATAAGATAAAGCCATAAACATGTGTATCCGAGTCTTCTATCAAAAGTTACAGCTATTCATATGAAGTTGTACAAAAACGCTTTCTTTCGCCAAGACAGTGCGTTTCTCACTGTTACATGCATTTGAATGGGGAACTCGACCGAAACAAAGTATAGGTTTTCATTATGTGAATAACTTGGAAATCTTAGCTCAAACAGCTGCAAAACCTGTTTGCCCAGCACGGAGACCTTGAGTTCTATAATATAAGGCCATAAACATGTTTGTCTGAGTCTTCTATCAAAAGTTACAGCTATTCATATGAAGTTGTACAAAAACGCTTTCTTTCGCCAAGACAGTGCGTTTCTCACTGTTACATGCATTTGAATGGGGAACTCGACCGAAACAAAGTATAGGTTTTCATTATGTGAATAACTTGGAAATCTTAGCTCAAACAGCTGCAAAACCTGTTTTCCCAGCACGGGAACCTTGAGTTCTATAAGATAAAGCCATAAACATGTGTATCCGAGTCTTCTATCAAAAGTTACAGCTATTCATATGAAGTTGTACAAAAACGCTTTCTTTCGCCAAGACAGTGCGTTTCTCACTGTTACATGCATTTGAATGGGGAACTCGACCGAAACAAAGTATAGGTTTTCATTATGTGAATAACTTGGAAATCTTAGCTCAAACAGCTGCAAAACCTGTTTGCCCAGCACGGAGACCTTGAGTTCTATAATATAAGGCCATAAACATGTTTGTCTGAGTCTTCTATCAAAAGTTACAGCTATTTCTATGAAGTTGTACAAAAACGTTTTCTTTCGCCAAGACAGTGCGTTTCTCACTGTTACATGCATTTGAATGGGGAACTCGACCGAAACAAAGTATAGGTTTTCATTATGTGAATAACTTGGAAATCTTAGCTCAAACAGCTGCAAAACCTGTTTGCCCAGCACGGAGACCTTGAGTTCTATAATATAAGGCCATAAACATGTTTGTCTGAGTCTTCTATCAAAAGTTACAGCTATTCATATGAAGTTGTACAAAAACGCTTTCTTTCGCCAAGACAGTGCGTTTCTCACTGTTACATGCATTTGAATGGGGAACTCGACCGAAACAAAGTATAGGTTTTCATTATGTGAATAACTTGGAAATCTTAGCTCAAACAGCTGCAAAACCTGTTTTCCCAGCACGGAGACCTTGAGTTCTATAATATAAGGCCATAAACATGTTTGTCTGAGTCTTCTATCAAAAGTTACAGCTATTTCTATGAAGTTGTACAAAAACGCTTTCTTTCGCCAAGACAGTGCGTTTCTCACTGTTACATGCATTTGAATGGGGAACTCGACCGAAACAAAGTATAGGTTTTCATTATGTGAATAACTTGGAAATCTTAGCTCAAACAGCTGCAAAACCTGTTTTCCCAGCACGGGAACCTTGAGTTCTATAAGATAAAGCCATAAACATGTGTATCCGAGTCTTCTATCAAAAGTTACAGCTATTCATATGAAGTTGTACAAAAACGCTTTCTTTCGCCAAGACAGTGCGTTTCTCACTGTTACATGCATTTGAATGGGGAACTCGACCGAAACAAAGTATAGGTTTTCATTATGTGAATAACTTGGAAATCTTAGCTCAAACAGCTGCAAAACCTGTTTTCCCAGCACGGAGACCTTGAGTTCTATAATATAAGGCCATAAACATGTTTGTCTGAGTCTTCTATCAAAAGTTACAGCTATTTCTATGAAGTTGTACAAAAACGCTTTCTTTCGCCAAGACAGTGCGTTTCTCACTGTTACATGCATTTGAATGGGGAACTCGACCGAAACAAAGTATAGGTTTTCATTATGTGAATAACTTGGAAATCTTAGCTCAAACAGCTGCAAAACCTGTTTTCCCAGCACGGGAACCTTGAGTTCTATAAGATAAAGCCATAAACATGTGTATCCGAGTCTTCTATCAAAAGTTACAGCTATTCATATGAAGTTGTACAAAAACGCTTTCTTTCGCCAAGACAGTGCGTTTCTCACTGTTACATGCATTTGAATGGGGAACTCGACCGAAACAAAGTATAGGTTTTCATTATGTGAATAACTTGGAAATCTTAGCTCAAACAGCTGCAAAACCTGTTTTCCCAGCACGGGAACCTTGAGTTCTATAAGATAAAGCCATAAACATGTGTATCCGAGTCTTCTATCAAAAGTTACAGCTATTCATATGAAGTTGTACAAAAATGCTTTCTTTCGCCAAGACAGTGCGTTTCTCACTGTTACATGCATTTGAATGGGGAACTCGACCGAAACAAAGTATAGGTTTTCATTATGTGAATAACTTTGAAATCTTAGCTCAAACAGCTGCAAAACCTGTTTTCCCAGCACGGAGACCTTGAGTTCTATAATATAAGGCCATAAACATGTTTGTCTGAGTCTTCTATCAAAAGTTACAGCTATTTCTATGAAGTTGTACAAAAACGCTTTCTTTCGCCAAGACAGTGCGTTTCTCACTGTTACATGCATTTGAATGGGGAACTCGACCGAAACAAAGTATAGGTTTTCATTATGTGAATAACTTGGAAATCTTAGCTCAAACAGCTGCAAAACCTGTTTTCCCAGCACGGGAACCTTGAGTTCTATAAGATAAAGCCATAAACATGTGTATCCGAGTCTTCTATCAAAAGTTACAGCTATTCATATGAAGTTGTACAAAAACGCTTTCTTTCGCCAAGACAGTGCGTTTCTCACTGTTACATGCATTTGAATGGGGAACTCGACCGAAACAAAGTATAGGTTTTCATTATGTGAATAACTTGGAAATCTTAGCTCAAACAGCTGCAAAACCTGTTTTCCCAGCACGGGAACCTTGAGTTCTATAAGATAAAGCCATAAACATGTGTATCCGAGTCTTCTATCAAAAGTTACAGCTATTCATATGAAGTTGTACAAAAACGCTTTCTTTCGCCAAGACAGTGCGTTTCTCACTGTTACATGCATTTGAATGGGGAACTCGACCGAAACAAAGTATAGGTTTTCATTATGTGAATAACTTGGAAATCTTAGCTCAAACAGCTGCAAAACCTGTTTTCCCAGCACGGGAACCTTGAGTTCTATAAGATAAAGCCATAAACATGTGTATCCGAGTCTTCTATCAAAAGTTACAGCTATTCATATGAAGTTGTACAAAAACGCTTTCTTTCGCCAAGACAGTGCGTTTCTCACTGTTACATGCATTTGAATGGGGAACTCGACCGAAACAAAGTATAGGTTTTCATTATGTGAATAACTTGGAAATCTTAGCTCAAACAGCTGCAAAACCTGTTTTCCCAGCACGGGAACCTTGAGTTCTATAAGATAAAGCCATAAACATGTGTATCCGTCAGAGGATAGACTTTAAAGTTCTGATGCTGGCCTATAAAGCTCTGAATGGTTTAGGACCAAAATACATCAGTGACCTCCTGACCCAGTATGAACCTTCCAGATCCCTCAGGTCATCTGGATCCGGTTTTTTATCAGTTCCCAGAGTCAGAACCAGACACGGAGAAGCTGCATTCAGCTTTTATGCTCCTTATATCTGGAACAAACTCCCAGAAAGCCTCAGATCAGCTGAAACACTCAGTTTATTTAAATCCAGGTTGAAGACTCACCTGTTCTCAGCTGCATTTGAATAAAGCACCAAATCCACACTTTAAGCTTAAATTTCAAAACTTACATTTAACTTCTGATTTTATCTACTGTTCTGATTTTATCTGTTTTGATTTTATATACTGTTGTTTGTTTGTTTGTTTGTTAATTAGTTAGTTTATTTGCTTGTTTTAATCAATTTTAAATCATGCTTTTTATTTGTTCTTGTTTCTAATGTCTCTGTAAAGCACTTTGAATCACCTTGTTGTTGAATTGTGCTATACAAATAAACTTGCCTTGCCTTGCCTTGCCTTGCCTTGCCTTCTATCAAAAGTTACAGCTATTCATATGAAGTTGTACAAAAATGCTTTCTTTCGCCAAGACAGTGCGTTTCTCACTGTTACATGCATTTGAATGGGGAACTCGACCGAAACAAAGTATAGGTTTTCATTATGTGAATAACTTTGAAATCTTAGCTCAAACAGCTGCAAAACCTGTTTTCCCAGCACGGAGACCTTGAGTTCTATAATATAAGGCCATAAACATGTTTGTCTGAGTCTTCTATCAAAAGTTACAGCTATTTCTATGAAGTTGTACAAAAACGCTTTCTTTCGCCAAGACAGTGCGTTTCTCACTGTTACATGCATTTGAATGGGGAACTCGACCGAAACAAAGTATAGGTTTTCATTATGTGAATAACTTGGAAATCTTAGCTCAAACAGCTGCAAAACCTGTTTTCCCAGCACGGGAACCTTGAGTTCTATAAGATAAAGCCATAAACATGTGTATCCGAGTCTTCTATCAAAAGTTACAGCTATTCATATGAAGTTGTACAAAAACGCTTTCTTTCGCCAAGACAGTGCGTTTCTCACTGTTACATGCATTTGAATGGGGAACTCGACCGAAACAAAGTATAGGTTTTCATTATGTGAATAACTTGGAAATCTTAGCTCAAACAGCTGCAAAACCTGTTTTCCCAGCACGGGAACCTTGAGTTCTATAAGATAAAGCCATAAACATGTGTATCCGAGTCTTCTATCAAAAGTTACAGCTATTCATATGAAGTTGTACAAAAACGCTTTCTTTCGCCAAGACAGTGCGTTTCTCACTGTTACATGCATTTGAATGGGGAACTCGACCGAAACAAAGTATAGGTTTTCATTATGTGAATAACTTGGAAATCTTAGCTCAAACAGCTGCAAAACCTGTTTTCCCAGCACGGGAACCTTGAGTTCTATAAGATAAAGCCATAAACATGTGTATCCGAGTCTTCTATCAAAAGTTACAGCTATTCATATGAAGTTGTACAAAAATGCTTTCTTTCGCCAAGACAGTGCGTTTCTCACTGTTACATGCATTTGAATGGGGAACTCGACCGAAACAAAGTATAGGTTTTCATTATGTGAATAACTTTGAAATCTTAGCTCAAACAGCTGCAAAACCTGTTTTCCCAGCACGGAGACCTTGAGTTCTATAATATAAGGCCATAAACATGTTTGTCTGAGTCTTCTATCAAAAGTTACAGCTATTTCTATGAAGTTGTACAAAAACGCTTTCTTTCGCCAAGACAGTGCGTTTCTCACTGTTACATGCATTTGAATGGGGAACTCGACCGAAACAAAGTATAGGTTTTCATTATGTGAATAACTTGGAAATCTTAGCTCAAACAGCTGCAAAACCTGTTTTCCCAGCACGGGAACCTTGAGTTCTATAAGATAAAGCCATAAACATGTGTATCCGAGTCTTCTATCAAAAGTTACAGCTATTCATATGAAGTTGTACAAAAACGCTTTCTTTCGCCAAGACAGTGCGTTTCTCACTGTTACATGCATTTGAATGGGGAACTCGACCGAAACAAAGTATAGGTTTTCATTATGTGAATAACTTGGAAATCTTAGCTCAAACAGCTGCAAAACCTGTTTTCCCAGCACGGGAACCTTGAGTTCTATAAGATAAAGCCATAAACATGTGTATCCGAGTCTTCTATCAAAAGTTACAGCTATTCATATGAAGTTGTACAAAAACGCTTTCTTTCG
Organism: Aulonocara stuartgranti; assembly: GCF_965226115.1. Lineage (NCBI taxonomy): Eukaryota > Metazoa > Chordata > Actinopteri > Cichliformes > Cichlidae > Aulonocara > Aulonocara stuartgranti. The sequence goes on from NC_138959.1 coordinate 28,411,669, forward strand.
CCAAGACAGTGCGTTTCTCACTGTTACATGCATTTGAATGGGGAACTCGACCGAAACAAAGTATAGGTTTTCATTATGTGAATAACTTGGAAATCTTAGCTCAAACAGCTGCAAAACCTGTTTGCCCAGCACGGAGACCTTGAGTTCTATAATATAAGGCCATAAACATGTTTGTCTGAGTCTTCTATCAAAAGTTACAGCTATTTCTATGAAGTTGTACAAAAACGCTTTCTTTCGCCAAGACAGTGCGTTTCTCACTGTTACATGCATTTGAATGGGGAACTCGACCGAAACAAAGTATAGGTTTTCATTATGTGAATAACTTGGAAATCTTAGCTCAAACAGCTGCAAAACCTGTTTTCCCAGCACGGGAACCTTGAGTTCTATAAGATAAAGCCATAAACATGTGTATCCGAGTCTTCTATCAAAAGTTACAGCTATTCATATGAAGTTGTACAAAAATGCTTTCTTTCGCCAAGACAGTGCGTTTCTCACTGTTACATGCATTTGAATGGGGAACTCGACCGAAACAAAGTATAGGTTTTCATTATGTGAATAACTTGGAAATCTTAGCTCAAACAGCTGCAAAACCTGTTTTCCCAGCACGGAGACCTTGAGTTCTATAATATAAGGCCATAAACATGTTTGTCTGAGTCTTCTATCAAAAGTTACAGCTATTTCTATGAAGTTGTACAAAAACGCTTTCTTTCGCCAAGACAGTGCGTTTCTCACTGTTACATGCATTTGAATGGGGAACTCGACCGAAACAAAGTATAGGTTTTCATTATGTGAATAACTTGGAAATCTTAGCTCAAACAGCTGCAAAACCTGTTTTCCCAGCACGGGAACCTTGAGTTCTATAAGATAAAGCCATAAACATGTGTATCCGAGTCTTCTATCAAAAGTTACAGCTATTCATATGAAGTTGTACAAAAACGCTTTCTTTCGCCAAGACAGTGCGTTTCTCACTGTTACATGCATTTGAATGGGGAACTCGACCGAAACAAAGTATAGGTTTTCATTATGTGAATAACTTGGAAATCTTAGCTCAAACAGCTGCAAAACCTGTTTTCCCAGCACGGGAACCTTGAGTTCTATAAGATAAAGCCATAAACATGTGTATCCGAGTCTTCTATCAAAAGTTACAGCTATTCATATGAAGTTGTACAAAAATGCTTTCTTTCGCCAAGACAGTGCGTTTCTCACTGTTACATGCATTTGAATGGGGAACTCGACCGAAACAAAGTATAGGTTTTCATTATGTGAATAACTTGGAAATCTTAGCTCAAACAGCTGCAAAACCTGTTTTCCCAGCACGGAGACCTTGAGTTCTATAATATAAGGCCATAAACATGTTTGTCTGAGTCTTCTATCAAAAGTTACAGCTATTTCTATGAAGTTGTACAAAAACGCTTTCTTTCGCCAAGACAGTGCGTTTCTCACTGTTACATGCATTTGAATGGGGAACTCGACCGAAACAAAGTATAGGTTTTCATTATGTGAATAACTTGGAAATCTTAGCTCAAACAGCTGCAAAACCTGTTTTCCCAGCACGGGAACCTTGAGTTCTATAAGATAAAGCCATAAACATGTGTATCCGAGTCTTCTATCAAAAGTTACAGCTATTCATATGAAGTTGTACAAAAATGCTTTCTTTCGCCAAGACAGTGCGTTTCTCACTGTTACATGCATTTGAATGGGGAACTCGACCGAAACAAAGTATAGGTTTTCATTATGTGAATAACTTGGAAATCTTAGCTCAAACAGCTGCAAAACCTGTTTTCCCAGCACGGAGACCTTGAGTTCTATAATATAAGGCCATAAACATGTTTGTCTGAGTCTTCTATCAAAAGTTACAGCTATTTCTATGAAGTTGTACAAAAACGCTTTCTTTCGCCAAGACAGTGCGTTTCTCACTGTTACATGCATTTGAATGGGGAACTCGACCGAAACAAAGTATAGGTTTTCATTATGTGAATAACTTGGAAATCTTAGCTCAAACAGCTGCAAAACCTGTTTGCCCAGCACGGAGACCTTGAGTTCTATTATATAAGGCCATAAACATGTTTGTCTGAGTCTTCTATCAAAAGTTACAGCTATTTCTATGAAGTTGTACAAAAACGCTTTCTTTCGCCAAGACAGTGCGTTTCTCACTGTTACATGCATTTGAATGGGGAACTCGACCGAAACAAAGTATAGGTTTTCATTATGTGAATAACTTGGAAATCTTAGCTCAAACAGCTGCAAAACCTGTTTTCCCAGCACGGGAACCTTGAGTTCTATAAGATAAAGCCATAAACATGTGTATCCGAGTCTTCTATCAAAAGTTACAGCTATTCATATGAAGTTGTACAAAAACGCTTTCTTTCGCCAAGACAGTGCGTTTCTCACTGTTACATGCATTTGAATGGGGAACTCGACCGAAACAAAGTATAGGTTTTCATTATGTGAATAACTTGGAAATCTTAGCTCAAACAGCTGCAAAACCTGTTTTCCCAGCACGGAGACCTTGAGTTCTATAATATAAGGCCATAAACATGTTTGTCTGAGTCTTCTATCAAAAGTTACAGCTATTTCTATGAAGTTGTACAAAAACGCTTTCTTTCGCCAAGACAGTGCGTTTCTCACTGTTACATGCATTTGAATGGGGAACTCGACCGAAACAAAGTATAGGTTTTCATTATGTGAATAACTTGGAAATCTTAGCTCAAACAGCTGCAAAACCTGTTTGCCCAGCACGGAGACCTTGAGTTCTATAAGATAAAGCCATAAACATGTTTGTCTGAGTCTTCTATCAAAAGTTACAGCTATTTCTATGAAGTTGTACAAAAACGCTTTCTTTCGCCAAGACAGTGCGTTTCTCACTGTTACATGCATTTGAATGGGGAACTCGACCGAAACAAAGTATAGGTTTTCATTATGTGAATAACTTGGAAATCTTAGCTCAAACAGCTGCAAAACCTGTTTTCCCAGCACGGGAACCTTGAGTTCTATAAGATAAAGCCATAAACATGTGTATCCGAGTCTTCTATCAAAAGTTACAGCTATTCATATGAAGTTGTACAAAAACGCTTTCTTTCGCCAAGACAGTGCGTTTCTCACTGTTACATGCATTTGAATGGGGAACTCGACCGAAACAAAGTATAGGGTTTCATTATGTGAATAACTTGGAAATCTTAGCTCAAACAGCTGCAAAACCTGTTTTCCCAGCACGGGAACCTTGAGTTCTATAAGATAAAGCCATAAACATGTGTATCCGAGTCTTCTATCAAAAGTTACAGCTATTCATATGAAGTTGTACAAAAACGCTTTCTTTCGCCAAGACAGTGCGTTTCTCACTGTTACATGCATTTGAATGGGGAACTCGACCGAAACAAAGTATAGGTTTTCATTATGTGAATAACTTGGAAATCTTAGCTCAAACAGCTGCAAAACCTGTTTTCCCAGCACGGGAACCTTGAGTTCTATAAGATAAAGCCATAAACATGTGTATCCGAGTCTTCTATCAAAAGTTACAGCTATTCATATGAAGTTGTACAAAAACGCTTTCTTTCGCCAAGACAGTGCGTTTCTCACTGTTACATGCATTTGAATGGGGAACTCGACCGAAACAAAGTATAGGTTTTCATTATGTGAATAACTTGGAAATCTTAGCTCAAACAGCTGCAAAACCTGTTTTCCCAGCACGGAGACCTTGAGTTCTATAATATAAGGCCATAAACATGTTTGTCCGAGTCTTCTATCAAAAGTTACAGCTATTTCTATGAAGTTGTACAAAAACGCTTTCTTTCGCCAAGACAGTGCGTTTCTCACTGTTACATGCATTTGAATGGGGAACTCGACCGAAACAAAGTATAGGTTTTCATTATGTGAATAACTTGGAAATCTTAGCTCAAACAGCTGCAAAACCTGTTTGCCCAGCACGGAGACCTTGAGTTCTATAATATAAGGCCATAAACATGTTTGTCTGAGTCTTCTATCAAAAGTTACAGCTATTTCTATGAAGTTGTACAAAAACGCTTTCTTTCGCCAAGACAGTGCGTTTCTCACTGTTACATGCATTTGAATGGGGAACTCGACCGAAACAAAGTATAGGTTTTCATTATGTGAATAACTTGGAAATCTTAGCTCAAACAGCTGCAAAACCTGTTTTCCCAGCACGGAGACCTTGAGTTCTATAATATAAGGCCATAAACATGTTTGTCTGAGTCTTCTATCAAAAGTTACAGCTATTTCTATGAAGTTGTACAAAAACGCTTTCTTTCGCCAAGACAGTGCGTTTCTCACTGTTACATGCATTTGAATGGGGAACTCGACCGAAACAAAGTATAGGTTTTCATTATGTGAATAACTTGGAAATCTTAGCTCAAACAGCTGCAAAACCTGTTTGCCCAGCACGGAGACCTTGAGTTCTATAATATAAAGCCATAAACATGTGTATCCGAGTCTTCTATCAAAAGTTACAGCTATTCATATGAAGTTGTACAAAAACGCTTTCTTTCGCCAAGACAGTGCTTTCTCACTGTTACATGCATTTGAATGGGGAACTCGACCGAAACAAAGTATAGGTTTTCATTATGTGAATAACTTGGAAATCTTAGCTCAAACAGCTGCAAAACCTGTTTTCCCAGCACGGGAACCTTGAGTTCTATAAGATAAAGCCATAAACATGTGTATCTGAGTCTTCTATCAAAAGTTACAGCTATTCATATGAAGTTGTACAAAAACGCTTTCTTTCGCCAAGACAGTGCGTTTCTCACTGTTACATGCATTTGAATGGGGAACTCGACCGAAACAAAGTATAGGTTTTCATTATGTGAATAACTTGGAAATCTTAGCTCAAACAGCTGCAAAACCTGTTTTCCCAGCACGGAGACCTTGAGTTCTATAATATAAGGCCATAAACATGTTTGTCTGAGTCTTCTATCAAAAGTTACAGCTATTTCTATGAAGTTGTACAAAAACGCTTTCTTTCGCCAAGACAGTGCGTTTCTCACTGTTACATGCATTTGAATGGGGAACTCGACCGAAACAAAGTATAGGTTTTCATTATGTGAATAACTTGGAAATCTTAGCTCAAACAGCTGCAAAACCTGTTTTCCCAGCACGGAGACCTTGAGTTCTATAATATAAGGCCATAAACATGTTTGTCTGAGTCTTCTATCAAAAGTTACAGCTATTCATATGAAGTTGTACAAAAACGCTTTCTTTCGCCAAGACAGTGCGTTTCTCACTGTTACATGCATTTGAATGGGGAACTCGACCGAAACAAAGTATAGGTTTTCATTATGTGAATAACTTGGAAATCTTAGCTCAAACAGCTGCAAAACCTGTTTTCCCAGCACGGGAACCTTGAGTTCTATAAGATAAAGCCATAAACATGTGTATCCGAGTCTTCTATCAAAAGTTACAGCTATTCATATGAAGTTGTACAAAAACGCTTTCTTTCGCCAAGACAGTGCGTTTCTCACTGTTACATGCATTTGAATGGGGAACTCGACCGAAACAAAGTATAGGTTTTCATTATGTGAATAACTTGGAAATCTTAGCTCAAACAGCTGCAAAACCTGTTTTCCCAGCACGGAGACCTTGAGTTCTATAATATAAGGCCATAAACATGTTTGTCTGAGTCTTCTATCAAAAGTTACAGCTATTTCTATGAAGTTGTACAAAAACGCTTTCTTTCGCCAAGACAGTGCGTTTCTCACTGTTACATGCATTTGAATGGGGAACTCGACCGAAACAAAGTATAGGTTTTCATTATGTGAATAACTTGGAAATCTTAGCTCAAACAGCTGCAAAACCTGTTTTCCCAGCACGGGAACCTTGAGTTCTATAAGATAAAGCCATAAACATGTGTATCCGAGTCTTCTATCAAAAATTACAGCTATTCATATGAAGTTGTACAAAAACGCTTTCTTTCGCCAAGAAATGACATGCATTTGAATGGGGAACTCGACCGAAACAAAGTATAGGTTTTCATTATGTGAATAACTTGGAAATCTTAGCTCAAACAGCTGCAAAACCTGTTTTCCCAGCACGGGAACCTTGAGTTCTATAAGATAAAGCCATAAACATGTGTATCCGAGTCTTCTATCAAAAGTTACAGCTATTCATATGAAGTTGTACAAAAACGCTTTCTTTCGCCAAGACAGTGCGTTTCTCACTGTTACATGCATTTGAATGGGGAACTCGACCGAAACAAAGTATAGGTTTTCATTATGTGAATAACTTGGAAATCTTAGCTCAAACAGCTGCAAAACCTGTTTTCCCAGCACGGGAACCTTGAGTTCTATAAGATAAAGCCATAAACATGTGTATCCGAGTCTTCTATCAAAAGTTACAGCTATTCATATGAAGTTGTACAAAAACGCTTTCTTTCGCCAAGACAGTGCGTTTCTCACTGTTACATGCATTTGAATGGGGAACTCGACCGAAACAAAGTATAGGTTTTCATTATGTGAATAACTTGGAAATCTTAGCTCAAACAGCTGCAAAACCTGTTTTCCCAGCACGGAGACCTTGAGTTCTATAATATAAGGCCATAAACATGTTTGTCTGAGTCTTCTATCAAAAGTTACAGCTATTCATATGAAGTTGTACAAAAACGCTTTCTTTCGCCAAGACAGTGCGTTTCTCACTGTTACATGCATTTGAATGGGGAACTCGACCGAAACAAAGTATAGGTTTTCATTATGTGAATAACTTGGAAATCTTAGCTCAAACAGCTGCAAAACCTGTTTTCCCAGCACGGAGACCTTGAGTTCTATAATATAAGGCCATAAACATGTTTGTCTGAGTCTTCTATCAAAAGTTACAGCTATTCATATGAAGTTGTACAAAAACGCTTTCTTTCGCCAAGACAGTGCGTTTCTCACTGTTACATGCATTTGAATGGGGAACTCGACCGAAACAAAGTATAGGTTTTCATTATGTGAATAACTTGGAAATCTTAGCTCAAACAGCTGCAAAACCTGTTTTCCCAGCACGGGAACCTTGAGTTCTATAAGATAAAGCCATAAACATGTGTATCCGAGTCTTCTATCAAAAGTTACAGCTATTCATATGAAGTTGTACAAAAACGCTTTCTTTCGCCAAGACAGTGCGTTTCTCACTGTTACATGCATTTGAATGGGGAACTCGACCGAAACAAAGTATAGGTTTTCATTATGTGAATAACTTGGAAATCTTAGCTCAAACAGCTGCAAAACCTGTTTTCCCAGCACGGAGACCTTGAGTTCTATAATATAAGGCCATAAACATGTTTGTCTGAGTCTTCTATCAAAAGTTACAGCTATTTCTATGAAGTTGTACAAAAACGCTTTCTTTCGCCAAGACAGTGCGTTTCTCACTGTTACATGCATTTGAATGGGGAACTCGACCGAAACAAAGTATAGGTTTTCATTATGTGAATAACTTGGAAATCTTAGCTCAAACAGCTGCAAAACCTGTTTTCCCAGCACGGGAACCTTGAGTTCTATAAGATAAAGCCATAAACATGTGTATCCGAGTCTTCTATCAAAAGTTACAGCTATTCATATGAAGTTGTACAAAAACGCTTTCTTTCGCCAAGACAGTGCGTTTCTCACTGTTACATGCATTTGAATGGGGAACTCGACCGAAACAAAGTATAGGTTTTCATTATGTGAATAACTTGGAAATCTTAGCTCAAACAGCTGCAAAACCTGTTTTCCCAGCACGGGAACCTTGAGTTCTATAAGATAAAGCCATAAACATGTGTATCCGAGTCTTCTATCAAAAGTTACAGCTATTCATATGAAGTTGTACAAAAACGCTTTCTTTCGCCAAGACAGTGCGTTTCTCACTGTTACATGCATTTGAATGGGGAACTCGACCGAAACAAAGTATAGGTTTTCATTATGTGAATAACTTGGAAATCTTAGCTCAAACAGCTGCAAAACCTGTTTTCCCAGCACGGGAACCTTGAGTTCTATAAGATAAAGCCATAAACATGTGTATCCGAGTCTTCTATCAAAAGTTACAGCTATTCATATGAAGTTGTACAAAAACGCTTTCTTTCGCCAAGACAGTGCGTTTCTCACTGTTACATGCATTTGAATGGGGAACTCGACCGAAACAAAGTATAGGTTTTCATTATGTGAATAACTTGGAAATCTTAGCTCAAACAGCTGCAAAACCTGTTTTCCCAGCACGGGAACCTTGAGTTCTATAAGATAAAGCCATAAACATGTGTATCCGAGTCTTCTATCAAAAGTTACAGCTATTCATATGAAGTTGTACAAAAACGCTTTCTTTCGCCAAGACAGTGCGTTTCTCACTGTTACATGCATTTGAATGGGGAACTCGACCGAAACAAAGTATAGGTTTTCATTATGTGAATAACTTGGAAATCTTAGCTCAAACAGCTGCAAAACCTGTTTTCCCAGCACGGGAACCTTGAGTTCTATAAGATAAAGCCATAAACATGTGTATCCGAGTCTTCTATCAAAAGTTACAGCTATTCATATGAAGTTGTACAAAAACGCTTTCTTTCGCCAAGACAGTGCGTTTCTCACCTGTTACATGCATTTGAATGGGGAACTCGACCGAAACAAAGTATAGGTTTTCATTATGTGAATAACTTGGAAATCTTAGCTCAAACAGCTGCAAAACCTGTTTTCCCAGCACGGGAACCTTGAGTTCTATAAGATAAAGCCATAAACATGTGTATCCGAGTCTTCTATCAAAAGTTACAGCTATTCATATGAAGTTGTACAAAAACGCTTTCTTTCGCCAAGACAGTGCGTTTCTCACTGTTACATGCATTTGAATGGGGAACTCGACCGAAACAAAGTATAGGTTTTCATTATGTGAATAACTTGGAAATCTTAGCTCAAACAGCTGCAAAACCTGTTTTCCCAGCACGGAGACCTTGAGTTCTATAATATAAGGCCATAAACATGTTTGTCTGAGTCTTCTATCAAAAGTTACAGCTATTTCTATGAAGTTGTACAAAAACGCTTTCTTTCGCCAAGACAGTGCGTTTCTCACTGTTACATGCATTTGAATGGGGAACTCGACCGAAACAAAGTATAGGTTTTCATTATGTGAATAACTTGGAAATCTTAGCTCAAACAGCTGCAAAACCTGTTTTCCCAGCACGGGAACCTTGAGTTCTATAAGATAAAGCCATAAACATGTGTATCCGAGTCTTCTATCAAAAGTTACAGCTATTCATATGAAGTTGTACAAAAACGCTTTCTTTCGCCAAGACAGTGCGTTTCTCACTGTTACATGCATTTGAATGGGGAACTCGACCGAAACAAAGTATAGGTTTTCATTATGTGAATAACTTGGAAATCTTAGCTCAAACAGCTGCAAAACCTGTTTTCCCAGCACGGAGACCTTGAGTTCTATAATATAAGGCCATAAACATGTTTGTCTGAGTCTTCTATCAAAAGTTACAGCTATTTCTATGAAGTTGTACAAAAACGCTTTCTTTCGCCAAGACAGTGCGTTTCTCACTGTTACATGCATTTGAATGGGGAACTCGACCGAAACAAAGTATAGGTTTTCATTATGTGAATAACTTGGAAATCTTAGCTCAAACAGCTGCAAAACCTGTTTTCCCAGCACGGGAACCTTGAGTTCTATAAGATAAAGCCATAAACATGTGTATCCGAGTCTTCTATCAAAAGTTACAGCTATTCATATGAAGTTGTACAAAAACGCTTTCTTTCGCCAAGACAGTGCGTTTCTCACTGTTACATGCATTTGAATGGGGAACTCGACCGAAACAAAGTATAGGTTTTCATTATGTGAATAACTTGGAAATCTTAGCTCAAACAGCTGCAAAACCTGTTTTCCCAGCACGGGAACCTTGAGTTCTATAAGATAAAGCCATAAACATGTGTATCCGAGTCTTCTATCAAAAGTTACAGCTATTCATATGAAGTTGTACAAAAACGCTTTCTTTCGCCAAGACAGTGCGTTTCTCACTGTTACATGCATTTGAATGGGGAACTCGACCGAAACAAAGTATAGGTTTTCATTATGTGAATAACTTGGAAATCTTAGCTCAAACAGCTGCAAAACCTGTTTTCCCAGCACGGGAACCTTGAGTTCTATAAGATAAAGCCATAAACATGTGTATCCGAGTCTTCTATCAAAAGTTACAGCTATTCATATGAAGTTGTACAAAAACGCTTTCTTTCGCCAAGACAGTGCGTTTCTCACTGTTACATGCATTTGAATGGGGAACTCGACCGAAACAAAGTATAGGTTTTCATTATGTGAATAACTTGGAAATCTTAGCTCAAACAGCTGCAAAACCTGTTTTCCCAGCACGGGAACCTTGAGTTCTATAAGATAAAGCCATAAACATGTGTATCCGAGTCTTCTATCAAAAGTTACAGCTATTCATATGAAGTTGTACAAAAACGCTTTCTTTCGCCAAGACAGTGCGTTTCTCACTGTTACATGCATTTGAATGGGGAACTCGACCGAAACAAAGTATAGGTTTTCATTATGTGAATAACTTGGAAATCTTAGCTCAAACAGCTGCAAAACCTGTTTTCCCAGCACGGGAACCTTGAGTTCTATAAGATAAAGCCATAAACATGTGTATCCGAGTCTTCTATCAAAAGTTACAGCTATTCATATGAAGTTGTACAAAAACGCTTTCTTTCGCCAAGACAGTGCGTTTCTCAGCTGTTACATGCATTTGAATGGGGAACTCGACCGAAACAAAGTATAGGTTTTCATTATGTGAATAACTTGGAAATCTTAGCTCAAACAGCTGCAAAACCTGTTTTCCCAGCACGGGAACCTTGAGTTCTATAAGATAAAGCCATAAACATGTGTATCCGAGTCTTCTATCAAAAGTTACAGCTATTCATATGAAGTTGTACAAAAACGCTTTCTTTCGCCAAGACAGTGCGTTTCTCACTGTTACATGCATTTGAATGGGGAACTCGACCGAAACAAAGTATAGGTTTTCATTATGTGAATAACTTGGAAATCTTAGCTCAAACAGCTGCAAAACCTGTTTTCCCAGCACGGGAACCTTGAGTTCTATAAGATAAAGCCATAAACATGTGTATCCGAGTCTTCTATCAAAAGTTACAGCTATTCATATGAAGTTGTACAAAAACGCTTTCTTTCGCCAAGACAGTGCGTTTCTCACTGTTACATGCATTTGAATGGGGAACTCGACCGAAACAAAGTATAGGTTTTCATTATGTGAATAACTTGGAAATCTTAGCTCAAACAGCTGCAAAACCTGTTTTCCCAGCACGGGAACCTTGAGTTCTATAAGATAAAGCCATAAACATGTGTATCCGAGTCTTCTATCAAAAGTTACAGCTATTCATATGAAGTTGTACAAAAACGCTTTCTTTCGCCAAGACAGTGCGTTTCTCACTGTTACATGCATTTGAATGGGGAACTCGACCGAAACAAAGTATAGGTTTTCATTATGTGAATAACTTGGAAATCTTAGCTCAAACAGCTGCAAAACCTGTTTTCCCAGCACGGGAACCTTGAGTTCTATAAGATAAAGCCATAAACATGTGTATCCGAGTCTTCTATCAAAAGTTACAGCTATTCATATGAAGTTGTACAAAAACGCTTTCTTTCGCCAAGACAGTGCGTTTCTCACTGTTACATGCATTTGAATGGGGAACTCGACCGAAACAAAGTATAGGTTTTCATTATGTGAATAACTTGGAAATCTTAGCTCAAACAGCTGCAAAACCTGTTTTCCCAGCACGGGAACCTTGAGTTCTATAAGATAAAGCCATAAACATGTGTATCCGAGTCTTCTATCAAAAGTTACAGCTATTCATATGAAGTTGTACAAAAACGCTTTCTTTCGCCAAGACAGTGCGTTTCTCACTGTTACATGCATTTGAATGGGGAACTCGACCGAAACAAAGTATAGGTTTTCATTATGTGAATAACTTGGAAATCTTAGCTCAAACAGCTGCAAAACCTGTTTGCCCAGCACGGGAACCTTGAGTTCTATAAGATAAAGCCATAAACATGTGTATCCGAGTCTTCTATCAAAAGTTACAGCTATTCATATGAAGTTGTACAAAAACGCTTTCTTTCGCCAAGACAGTGCGTTTCTCACTGTTACATGCATTTGAATGGGGAACTCGACCGAAACAAAGTATAGGTTTTCATTATGTGAATAACTTGGAAATCTTAGCTCAAACAGCTGCAAAACCTGTTTTCCCAGCACGGAGACCTTGAGTTCTATAATATAAGGCCATAAACATGTTTGTCTGAGTCTTCTATCAAAAGTTACAGCTATTTCTATGAAGTTGTACAAAAACGCTTTCTTTCGCCAAGACAGTGCGTTTCTCACTGTTACATGCATTTGAATGGGGAACTCGACCGAAACAAAGTATAGGTTTTCATTATGTGAATAACTTGGAAATCTTAGCTCAAACAGCTGCAAAACCTGTTTTCCCAGCACGGGAACCTTGAGTTCTATAAGATAAAGCCATAAACATGTGTATCCGAGTCTTCTATCAAAAGTTACAGCTATTCATATGAAGTTGTACAAAAATGCTTTCTTTCGCCAAGACAGTGCGTTTCTCACTGTTACATGCATTTGAATGGGGAACTCGACCGAAACAAAGTATAGGTTTTCATTATGTGAATAACTTGGAAATCTTAGCTCAAACAGCTGCAAAACCTGTTTTCCCAGCACGGAGACCTTGAGTTCTATAATATAAGGCCATAAACATGTTTGTCTGAGTCTTCTATCAAAAGTTACAGCTATTTCTATGAAGTTGTACAAAAACGCTTTCTTTCGCCAAGACAGTGCGTTTCTCACTGTTACATGCATTTGAATGGGGAACTCGACCGAAACAAAGTATAGGTTTTCATTATGTGAATAACTTGGAAATCTTAGCTCAAACAGCTGCAAAACCTGTTTTCCCAGCACGGAGACCTTGAGTTCTATAATATAAGGCCATAAACATGTTTGTCTGAGTCTTCTTTCAAAAGTTACAGCTATTTCTATGAAGTTGTACAAAAACGCTTTCTTTCGCCAAGACAGTGCGTTTCTCACTGTTACATGCATTTGAATGGGGAACTCGACCGAAACAAAGTATAGGTTTTCATTATGTGAATAACTTGGAAATCTTAGCTCAAACAGCTGCAAAACCTGTTTGCCCAGCACGGGAACCTTGAGTTCTATAAGATAAAGCCATAAACATGTGTATCCGAGTCTTCTATCAAAAGTTACAGCTATTCATATGAAGTTGTACAAAAACGCTTTCTTTCGCCAAGACAGTGCATTTCTCACTGTTACATGCATTTGAATGGGGAACTCGACCGAAACAAAGTATAGGTTTTCATTATGTGAATAACTTGGAAATCTTAGCTCAAACAGCTGCAAAACCTGTTTTCCCAGCACGGAGACCTTGAGTTCTATAATATAAGGCCATAAACATGTTTGTCTGAGTCTTCTATCAAAAGTTACAGCTATTTCTATGAAGTTGTACAAAAACGCTTTCTTTCGCCAAGACAGTGCGTTTCTCACTGTTACATGCATTTGAATGGGGAACTCGACCGAAACAAAGTATAGGTTTTCATTATGTGAATAACTTGGAAATCTTAGCTCAAACAGCTGCAAAACCTGTTTTCCCAGCACGGAGACCTTGTGTTCTATAATATAAGGCCATAAACATGTTTGTCTGAGTCTTCTATCAAAAGTTACAGCTATTTCTATGAAGTTGTACAAAAACGCTTTCTTTCGCCAAGACAGTGCGTTTCTCACTGTTACATGCATTTGAATGGGGAACTCGACCGAAACAAAGTATAGGTTTTCATTATGTGAATAACTTGGAAATCTTAGCTCAAACAGCTGCAAAACCTGTTTTCCCAGCACGGGAACCTTGAGTTCTATAAGATAAAGCCATAAACATGTGTATCCGAGTCTTCTATCAAAAGTTACAGCTATTCATATGAAGTTGTACAAAAACGCTTTCTTTCGCCAAGACAGTGCATTTCTCACTGTTACATGCATTTGAATGGGGAACTCGACCGAAACAAAGTATAGGTTTTCATTATGTGAATAACTTGGAAATCTTAGCTCAAACAGCTGCAAAACCTGTTTTCCCAGCACGGGAACCTTGAGTTCTATAAGATAAAGCCATAAACATGTGTATCCGAGTCTTCTATCAAAAGTTACAGCTATTCATATGAAGTTGTACAAAAACGCTTTCTTTCGCCAAGACAGTGCGTTTCTCACTGTTACATGCATTTGAATGGGGAACTCGACCGAAACAAAGTATAGGTTTTCATTATGTGAATAACTTGGAAATCTTAGCTCAAACAGCTGCAAAACCTGTTTTCCCAGCACGGAGACCTTGAGTTCTATAATATAAGGCCATAAACATGTTTGTCTGAGTCTTCTATCAAAAGTTACAGCTATTTCTATGAAGTTGTACAAAAACGCTTTCTTTCGCCAAGACAGTGCGTTTCTCACTGTTACATGCATTTGAATGGGGAACTCGACCGAAACAAAGTATAGGTTTTCATTATGTGAATAACTTGGAAATCTTAGCTCAAACAGCTGCAAAACCTGTTTTCCCAGCACGGAGACCTTGAGTTCTATAATATAAGGCCATAAACATGTTTGTCTGAGTCTTCTTTCAAAAGTTACAGCTATTTCTATGAAGTTGTACAAAAACGCTTTCTTTCGCCAAGACAGTGCGTTTCTCACTGTTACATGCATTTGAATGGGGAACTCGACCGAAACAAAGTATAGGTTTTCATTATGTGAATAACTTGGAAATCTTAGCTCAAACAGCTGCAAAACCTGTTTGCCCAGCACGGGAACCTTGAGTTCTATAAGATAAAGCCATAAACATGTGTATCCGAGTCTTCTATCAAAAGTTACAGCTATTCATATGAAGTTGTACAAAAACGCTTTCTTTCGCCAAGACAGTGCATTTCTCACTGTTACATGCATTTGAATGGGGAACTCGACCGAAACAAAGTATAGGTTTTCATTATGTGAATAACTTGGAAATCTTAGCTCAAACAGCTGCAAAACCTGTTTTCCCAGCACGGAGACCTTGAGTTCTATAATATAAGGCCATAAACATGTTTGTCTGAGTCTTCTATCAAAAGTTACAGCTATTTCTATGAAGTTGTACAAAAACGCTTTCTTTCGCCAAGACAGTGCGTTTCTCACTGTTACATGCATTTGAATGGGGAACTCGACCGAAACAAAGTATAGGTTTTCATTATGTGAATAACTTGGAAATCTTAGCTCAAACAGCTGCAAAACCTGTTTTCCCAGCACGGAGACCTTGTGTTCTATAATATAAGGCCATAAACATGTTTGTCTGAGTCTTCTATCAAAAGTTACAGCTATTTCTATGAAGTTGTACAAAAACGCTTTCTTTCGCCAAGACAGTGCGTTTCTCACTGTTACATGCATTTGAATGGGGAACTCGACCGAAACAAAGTATAGGTTTTCATTATGTGAATAACTTGGAAATCTTAGCTCAAACAGCTGCAAAACCTGTTTTCCCAGCACGGGAACCTTGAGTTCTATAAGATAAAGCCATAAACATGTGTATCCGAGTCTTCTATCAAAAGTTACAGCTATTCATATGAAGTTGTACAAAAACGCTTTCTTTCGCCAAGACAGTGCATTTCTCACTGTTACATGCATTTGAATGGGGAACTCGACCGAAACAAAGTATAGGTTTTCATTATGTGAATAACTTGGAAATCTTAGCTCAAACAGCTGCAAAACCTGTTTTCCCAGCACGGGAACCTTGAGTTCTATAAGATAAAGCCATAAACATGTGTATCCGAGTCTTCTATCAAAAGTTACAGCTATTCATATGAAGTTGTACAAAAACGCTTTCTTTCGCCAAGACAGTGCGTTTCTCACTGTTACATGCATTTGAATGGGGAACTCGACCGAAACAAAGTATAGGTTTTCATTATGTGAATAACTTGGAAATCTTAGCTCAAACAGCTGCAAAACCTGTTTTCCCAGCACGGAGACCTTGAGTTCTATAATATAAGGCCATAAACATGTTTGTCTGAGTCTTCTATCAAAAGTTACAGCTATTTCTATGAAGTTGTACAAAAACGCTTTCTTTCGCCAAGACAGTGCGTTTCTCACTGTTACATGCATTTGAATGGGGAACTCGACCGAAACAAAGTATAGGTTTTCATTATGTGAATAACTTGGAAATCTTAGCTCAAACAGCTGCAAAACCTGTTTTCCCAGCACGGAGACCTTGAGTTCTATAATATAAGGCCATAAACATGTTTGTCTGAGTCTTCTATCAAAAGTTACAGCTATTTCTATGAAGTTGTACAAAAATGCTTTCTGTCGCCAAGACAGTGCGTTTCTCACTGTTACATGCATTTGAATGGGGAACTCGACCGAAACAAAGTATAGGTTTTCATTATGTGAATAACTTGGAAATCTTAGCTCAAACAGCTGCAAAACCTGTTTTCCCAGCACGGGAACCTTGAGTTCTATAAGATAAAGCCATAAACATGTGTATCCGAGTCTTCTATCAAAAGTTACAGCTATTCATATGAAGTTGTACAAAAACGCTTTCTTTCGCCAAGACAGTGCGTTTCTCACTGTTACATGCATTTGAATGGGGAACTCGACCGAAACAAAGTATAGGTTTTCATTATGTGAATAACTTGGAAATCTTAGCTCAAACAGCTGCAAAACCTGTTTTCCCAGCACGGAGACCTTGAGTTCTATAATATAAGGCCATAAACATGTTTGTCTGAGTCTTCTATCAAAAGTTACAGCTATTTCTATGAAGTTGTACAAAAACGCTTTCTTTCGCCAAGACAGTGCGTTTCTCACTGTTACATGCATTTGAATGGGGAACTCGACCGAAACAAAGTATAGGTTTTCATTATGTGAATAACTTGGAAATCTTAGCTCAAACAGCTGCAAAACCTGTTTTCCCAGCACGGAGACCTTGAGTTCTATAATATAAGGCCATAAACATGTTTGTCTGAGTCTTCTATCAAAAGTTACAGCTATTTCTATGAAGTTGTACAAAAACGCTTTCTGTCGCCAAGACAGTGCGTTTCTCACTGTTACATGCATTTGAATGGGGAACTCGACCGAAACAAAGTATAGGTTTTCATTATGTGAATAACTTGGAAATCTTAGCTCAAACAGCTGCAAAACCTGTTTTCCCAGCACGGGAACCTTGAGTTCTATAAGATAAAGCCATAAACATGTGTATCCGAGTCTTCTATCAAAAGTTACAGCTATTCATATGAAGTTGTACAAAAACGCTTTCTTTCGCCAAGACAGTGCGTTTCTCACTGTTACATGCATTTGAATGGGGAACTCGACCGAAACAAAGTATAGGTTTTCATTATGTGAATAACTTGGAAATCTTAGCTCAAACAGCTGCAAAACCTGTTTTCCCAGCACGGAGACCTTGAGTTCTATAATATAAGGCCATAAACATGTTTGTCTGAGTCTTCTATCAAAAGTTACAGCTATTTCTATGAAGTTGTACAAAAACGCTTTCTTTCGCCAAGACAGTGCGTTTCTCACTGTTACATGCATTTGAATGGGGAACTCGACCGAAACAAAGTATAGGTTTTCATTATGTGAATAACTTGGAAATCTTAGCTCAAACAGCTGCAAAACCTGTTTTCCCAGCACGGGAACCTTGAGTTCTATAAGATAAAGCCATAAACATGTGTATCCGAGTCTTCTATCAAAAGTTACAGCTATTCATATGAAGTTGTACAAAAATGCTTTCTTTCGCCAAGACAGTGCGTTTCTCACTGTTACATGCATTTGAATGGGGAACTCGATCGAAACAAAGTATAGGTTTTCATTATGTGAATAACTTGGAAATCTTAGCTCAAACAGCTGCAAAACCTGTTTTCCCAGCACGGAGACCTTGAGTTCTATAATATAAGGCCATAAACATGTTTGTCTGAGTCTTCTATCAAAAGTTACAGCTATTTCTATGAAGTTGTACAAAAACGCTTTCTGTCGCCAAGACAGTGCGTTTCTCACTGTTACATGCATTTGAATGGGGAACTCGACCGAAACAAAGTATAGGTTTTCATTATGTGAATAACTTGGAAATCTTAGCTCAAACAGCTGCAAAACCTGTTTTCCCAGCACGGGAACCTTGAGTTCTATAAGATAAAGCCATAAACATGTGTATCCGAGTCTTCTATCAAAAGTTACAGCTATTCATATGAAGTTGTACAAAAACGCTTTCTTTCGCCAAGACAGTGCGTTTCTCACTGTTACATGCATTTGAATGGGGAACTCGACCGAAACAAAGTATAGGTTTTCATTATGTGAATAACTTGGAAATCTTAGCTCAAACAGCTGCAAAACCTGTTTTCCCAGCACGGGAACCTTGAGTTCTATAAGATAAAGCCATAAACATGTGTATCCGAGTCTTCTATCAAAAGTTACAGCTATTCATATGAAGTTGTACAAAAATGCTTTCTTTCGCCAAGACAGTGCGTTTCTCACTGTTACATGCATTTGAATGGGGAACTCGACCGAAACAAAGTATAGGTTTTCATTATGTGAATAACTTGGAAATCTTAGCTCAAACAGCTGCAAAACCTGTTTTCCCAGCACGGGAACCTTGAGTTCTATAAGATAAAGCCATAAACATGTGTATCCGAGTCTTCTATCAAAAGTTACAGCTATTCATATGAAGTTGTACAAAAACGCTTTCTTTCGCCAAGACAGTGCGTTTCTCACTGTTACATGCATTTGAATGGGGAACTCGACCGAAACAAAGTATAGGTTTTCATTATGTGAATAACTTGGAAATCTTAGCTCAAACAGCTGCAAAACCTGTTTTCCCAGCACGGAGACCTTGAGTTCTATAATATAAGGCCATAAACATGTTTGTCTGAGTCTTCTATCAAAAGTTACAGCTATTTCTATGAAGTTGTACAAAAACGCTTTCTGTCGCCAAGACAGTGCGTTTCTCACTGTTACATGCATTTGAATGGGGAACTCGACCGAAACAAAGTATAGGTTTTCATTATGTGAATAACTTGGAAATCTTAGCTCAAACAGCTGCAAAACCTGTTTTCCCAGCACGGGAACCTTGAGTTCTATAAGATAAAGCCATAAACATGTGTATCCGAGTCTTCTATCAAAAGTTACAGCTATTCATATGAAGTTGTACAAAAACGCTTTCTTTCGCCAAGACAGTGCGTTTCTCACTGTTACATGCATTTGAATGGGGAACTCGACCGAAACAAAGTATAGGTTTTCATTATGTGAATAACTTGGAAATCTTAGCTCAAACAGCTGCAAAACCTGTTTTCCCAGCACGGAGACCTTGAGTTCTATAATATAAGGCCATAAACATGTTTGTCTGAGTCTTCTATCAAAAGTTACAGCTATTTCTATGAAGTTGTACAAAAACGCTTTCTTTCGCCAAGACAGTGCGTTTCTCACTGTTACATGCATTTGAATGGGGAACTCGACCGAAACAAAGTATAGGTTTTCATTATGTGAATAACTTGGAAATCTTAGCTCAAACAGCTGCAAAACCTGTTTTCCCAGCACGGGAACCTTGAGTTCTATAAGATAAAGCCATAAACATGTGTATCTGAGTCTTCTATCAAAAGTTACAGCTATTCATATGAAGTTGTACAAAAACGCTTTCTTTCGCCAAGACAGTGCGTTTCTCACTGTTACATGCATTTGAATGGGGAACTCGACCGAAACAAAGTATAGGTTTTCATTATGTGAATAACTTGGAAATCTTAGCTCAAACAGCTGCAAAACCTGTTTTCCCAGCACGGAGACCTTGAGTTCTATAAGATAAAGCCATAAACATGTGTATCCGAGTCTTCTATCAAAAGTTACAGCTATTCATATGAAGTTGTACAAAAATGCTTTCTTTCGCCAAGACAGTGCGTTTCTCACTGTTACATGCATTTGAATGGGGAACTCGACCGAAACAAAGTATAGGTTTTCATTATGTGAATAACTTGGAAATCTTAGCTCAAACAGCTGCAAAACCTGTTTTCCCAGCACGGGAACCTTGAGTTCTATAAGATAAAGCCATAAACATGTGTATCCGAGTCTTCTATCAAAAGTTACAGCTATTCATATGAAGTTGTACAAAAACGCTTTCTTTCGCCAAGACAGTG
Organism: Aulonocara stuartgranti; assembly: GCF_965226115.1. Taxonomy (NCBI): domain Eukaryota; kingdom Metazoa; phylum Chordata; class Actinopteri; order Cichliformes; family Cichlidae; genus Aulonocara; species Aulonocara stuartgranti. The sequence goes on from NC_138959.1 coordinate 28,431,811, forward strand.
CGTTTCTCACTGTTACATGCATTTGAATGGGGAACTCGACCGAAACAAAGTATAGGTTTTCATTATGTGAATAACTTGGAAATCTTAGCTCAAACAGCTGCAAAACCTGTTTTCCCAGCACGGGAACCTTGAGTTCTATAAGATAAAGCCATAAACATGTGTATCCGAGTCTTCTATCAAAAGTTACAGCTATTCATATGAAGTTGTACAAAAACGCTTTCTTTCGCCAAGACAGTGCGTTTCTCACTGTTACATGCATTTGAATGGGGAACTCGACCGAAACAAAGTATAGGTTTTCATTATGTGAATAACTTGGAAATCTTAGCTCAAACAGCTGCAAAACCTGTTTTCCCAGCACGGAGACCTTGAGTTCTATAATATAAGGCCATAAACATGTTTGTCTGAGTCTTCTATCAAAAGTTACAGCTATTTCTATGAAGTTGTACAAAAACGCTTTCTTTCGCCAAGACAGTGCGTTTCTCACTGTTACATGCATTTGAATGGGGAACTCGACCGAAACAAAGTATAGGTTTTCATTATGTGAATAACTTGGAAATCTTAGCTCAAACAGCTGCAAAACCTGTTTTCCCAGCACGGGAACCTTGAGTTCTATAAGATAAAGCCATAAACATGTGTATCCGAGTCTTCTATCAAAAGTTACAGCTATTCATATGAAGTTGTACAAAAACGCTTTCTTTCGCCAAGACAGTGCGTTTCTCACTGTTACATGCATTTGAATGGGGAACTCGACCGAAACAAAGTATAGGTTTTCATTATGTGAATAACTTGGAAATCTTAGCTCAAACAGCTGCAAAACCTGTTTTCCCAGCACGGAGACCTTGAGTTCTATAATATAAGGCCATAAACATGTTTGTCTGAGTCTTCTATCAAAAGTTACAGCTATTTCTATGAAGTTGTACAAAAACGCTTTCTTTCGCCAAGACAGTGCGTTTCTCACTGTTACATGCATTTGAATGGGGAACTCGACCGAAACAAAGTATAGGTTTTCATTATGTGAATAACTTGGAAATCTTAGCTCAAACAGCTGCAAAACCTGTTTTCCCAGCACGGGAACCTTGAGTTCTATAAGATAAAGCCATAAACATGTGTATCCGAGTCTTCTATCAAAAGTTACAGCTATTCATATGAAGTTGTACAAAAACGCTTTCTTTCGCCAAGACAGTGCGTTTCTCACTGTTACATGCATTTGAATGGGGAACTCGACCGAAACAAAGTATAGGTTTTCATTATGTGAATAACTTGGAAATCTTAGCTCAAACAGCTGCAAAACCTGTTTTCCCAGCACGGGAACCTTGAGTTCTATAAGATAAAGCCATAAACATGTGTATCCGAGTCTTCTATCAAAAGTTACAGCTATTCATATGAAGTTGTACAAAAACGCTTTCTTTCGCCAAGACAGTGCGTTTCTCACTGTTACATGCATTTGAATGGGGAACTCGACCGAAACAAAGTATAGGTTTTCATTATGTGAATAACTTGGAAATCTTAGCTCAAACAGCTGCAAAACCTGTTTTCCCAGCACGGGAACCTTGAGTTCTATAAGATAAAGCCATAAACATGTGTATCCGAGTCTTCTATCAAAAGTTACAGCTATTCATATGAAGTTGTACAAAAACGCTTTCTTTCGCCAAGACAGTGCGTTTCTCACTGTTACATGCATTTGAATGGGGAACTCGACCGAAACAAAGTATAGGTTTTCATTATGTGAATAACTTGGAAATCTTAGCTCAAACAGCTGCAAAACCTGTTTTCCCAGCACGGGAACCTTGAGTTCTATAAGATAAAGCCATAAACATGTGTATCCGAGTCTTCTATCAAAAGTTACAGCTATTCATATGAAGTTGTACAAAAACGCTTTCTTTCGCCAAGACAGTGCGTTTCTCACTGTTACATGCATTTGAATGGGGAACTCGACCGAAACAAAGTATAGGTTTTCATTATGTGAATAACTTGGAAATCTTAGCTCAAACAGCTGCAAAACCTGTTTTCCCAGCACGGGAACCTTGAGTTCTATAAGATAAAGCCATAAACATGTGTATCCGAGTCTTCTATCAAAAGTTACAGCTATTCATATGAAGTTGTACAAAAACGCTTTCTTTCGCCAAGACAGTGCGTTTCTCACCTGTTACATGCATTTGAATGGGGAACTCGACCGAAACAAAGTATAGGTTTTCATTATGTGAATAACTTGGAAATCTTAGCTCAAACAGCTGCAAAACCTGTTTTCCCAGCACGGGAACCTTGAGTTCTATAAGATAAAGCCATAAACATGTGTATCCGAGTCTTCTATCAAAAGTTACAGCTATTCATATGAAGTTGTACAAAAACGCTTTCTTTCGCCAAGACAGTGCGTTTCTCACTGTTACATGCATTTGAATGGGGAACTCGACCGAAACAAAGTATAGGTTTTCATTATGTGAATAACTTGGAAATCTTAGCTCAAACAGCTGCAAAACCTGTTTTCCCAGCACGGGAACCTTGAGTTCTATAAGATAAAGCCATAAACATGTGTATCCGAGTCTTCTATCAAAAGTTACAGCTATTCATATGAAGTTGTACAAAAACGCTTTCTTTCGCCAAGACAGTGCGTTTCTCACTGTTACATGCATTTGAATGGGGAACTCGACCGAAACAAAGTATAGGTTTTCATTATGTGAATAACTTGGAAATCTTAGCTCAAACAGCTGCAAAACCTGTTTTCCCAGCACGGGAACCTTGAGTTCTATAAGATAAAGCCATAAACATGTGTATCCGAGTCTTCTATCAAAAGTTACAGCTATTCATATGAAGTTGTACAAAAACGCTTTCTTTCGCCAAGACAGTGCGTTTCTCACTGTTACATGCATTTGAATGGGGAACTCGACCGAAACAAAGTATAGGTTTTCATTATGTGAATAACTTGGAAATCTTAGCTCAAACAGCTGCAAAACCTGTTTTCCCAGCACGGGAACCTTGAGTTCTATAAGATAAAGCCATAAACATGTGTATCCGAGTCTTCTATCAAAAGTTACAGCTATTCATATGAAGTTGTACAAAAACGCTTTCTTTCGCCAAGACAGTGCGTTTCTCACTGTTACATGCATTTGAATGGGGAACTCGACCGAAACAAAGTATAGGTTTTCATTATGTGAATAACTTGGAAATCTTAGCTCAAACAGCTGCAAAACCTGTTTTCCCAGCACGGGAACCTTGAGTTCTATAAGATAAAGCCATAAACATGTGTATCCGAGTCTTCTATCAAAAGTTACAGCTATTCATATGAAGTTGTACAAAAACGCTTTCTTTCACCAAGACAGTGCGTTTCTCACTGTTACATGCATTTGAATGGGGAACTCGACCGAAACAAAGTATAGGTTTTCATTATGTGAATAACTTGGAAATCTTAGCTCAAACAGCTGCAAAACCTGTTTGCCCAGCACGGGAACCTTGAGTTCTATAAGATAAAGCCATAAACATGTGTATCCGAGTCTTCTATCAAAAGTTACAGCTATTCATATGAAGTTGTACAAAAACGCTTTCTTTCGCCAAGACAGTGCGTTTCTCACTGTTACATGCATTTGAATGGGGAACTCGACCGAAACAAAGTATAGGTTTTCATTATGTGAATAACTTGGAAATCTTAGCTCAAACAGCTGCAAAACCTGTTTTCCCAGCACGGAGACCTTGAGTTCTATAATATAAGGCCATAAACATGTTTGTCTGAGTCTTCTATCAAAAGTTACAGCTATTTCTATGAAGTTGTACAAAAACGCTTTCTTTCGCCAAGACAGTGCGTTTCTCACTGTTACATGCATTTGAATGGGGAACTCGACCGAAACAAAGTATAGGTTTTCATTATGTGAATAACTTGGAAATCTTAGCTCAAACAGCTGCAAAACCTGTTTTCCCAGCACGGGAACCTTGAGTTCTATAAGATAAAGCCATAAACATGTGTATCCGAGTCTTCTATCAAAAGTTACAGCTATTCATATGAAGTTGTACAAAAATGCTTTCTTTCGCCAAGACAGTGCGTTTCTCACTGTTACATGCATTTGAATGGGGAACTCGACCGAAACAAAGTATAGGTTTTCATTATGTGAATAACTTGGAAATCTTAGCTCAAACAGCTGCAAAACCTGTTTTCCCAGCACGGAGACCTTGAGTTCTATAATATAAGGCCATAAACATGTTTGTCTGAGTCTTCTATCAAAAGTTACAGCTATTTCTATGAAGTTGTACAAAAACGCTTTCTTTCGCCAAGACAGTGCGTTTCTCACTGTTACATGCATTTGAATGGGGAACTCGACCGAAACAAAGTATAGGTTTTCATTATGTGAATAACTTGGAAATCTTAGCTCAAACAGCTGCAAAACCTGTTTTCCCAGCACGGAGACCTTGAGTTCTATAATATAAGGCCATAAACATGTTTGTCTGAGTCTTCTTTCAAAAGTTACAGCTATTTCTATGAAGTTGTACAAAAACGCTTTCTTTCGCCAAGACAGTGCGTTTCTCACTGTTACATGCATTTGAATGGGGAACTCGACCGAAACAAAGTATAGGTTTTCATTATGTGAATAACTTGGAAATCTTAGCTCAAACAGCTGCAAAACCTGTTTGCCCAGCACGGGAACCTTGAGTTCTATAAGATAAAGCCATAAACATGTGTATCCGAGTCTTCTATCAAAAGTTACAGCTATTCATATGAAGTTGTACAAAAACGCTTTCTTTCGCCAAGACAGTGCATTTCTCACTGTTACATGCATTTGAATGGGGAACTCGACCGAAACAAAGTATAGGTTTTCATTATGTGAATAACTTGGAAATCTTAGCTCAAACAGCTGCAAAACCTGTTTTCCCAGCACGGAGACCTTGAGTTCTATAATATAAGGCCATAAACATGTTTGTCTGAGTCTTCTATCAAAAGTTACAGCTATTTCTATGAAGTTGTACAAAAACGCTTTCTTTCGCCAAGACAGTGCGTTTCTCACTGTTACATGCATTTGAATGGGGAACTCGACCGAAACAAAGTATAGGTTTTCATTATGTGAATAACTTGGAAATCTTAGCTCAAACAGCTGCAAAACCTGTTTTCCCAGCACGGAGACCTTGTGTTCTATAATATAAGGCCATAAACATGTTTGTCTGAGTCTTCTATCAAAAGTTACAGCTATTTCTATGAAGTTGTACAAAAACGCTTTCTTTCGCCAAGACAGTGCGTTTCTCACTGTTACATGCATTTGAATGGGGAACTCGACCGAAACAAAGTATAGGTTTTCATTATGTGAATAACTTGGAAATCTTAGCTCAAACAGCTGCAAAACCTGTTTTCCCAGCACGGGAACCTTGAGTTCTATAAGATAAAGCCATAAACATGTGTATCCGAGTCTTCTATCAAAAGTTACAGCTATTCATATGAAGTTGTACAAAAACGCTTTCTTTCGCCAAGACAGTGCATTTCTCACTGTTACATGCATTTGAATGGGGAACTCGACCGAAACAAAGTATAGGTTTTCATTATGTGAATAACTTGGAAATCTTAGCTCAAACAGCTGCAAAACCTGTTTTCCCAGCACGGGAACCTTGAGTTCTATAAGATAAAGCCATAAACATGTTTGTCTGAGTCTTCTATCAAAAGTTACAGCTATTTCTATGAAGTTGTACAAAAACGCTTTCTTTCGCCAAGACAGTGCGTTTCTCACTGTTACATGCATTTGAATGGGGAACTCGACCGAAACAAAGTATAGGTTTTCATTATGTGAATAACTTGGAAATCTTAGCTCAAACAGCTGCAAAACCTGTTTTCCCAGCACGGAGACCTTGAGTTCTATAATATAAGGCCATAAACATGTTTGTCTGAGTCTTCTTTCAAAAGTTACAGCTATTTCTATGAAGTTGTACAAAAACGCTTTCTTTCGCCAAGACAGTGCGTTTCTCACTGTTACATGCATTTGAATGGGGAACTCGACCGAAACAAAGTATAGGTTTTCATTATGTGAATAACTTGGAAATCTTAGCTCAAACAGCTGCAAAACCTGTTTGCCCAGCACGGGAACCTTGAGTTCTATAAGATAAAGCCATAAACATGTGTATCCGAGTCTTCTATCAAAAGTTACAGCTATTCATATGAAGTTGTACAAAAACGCTTTCTTTCGCCAAGACAGTGCATTTCTCACTGTTACATGCATTTGAATGGGGAACTCGACCGAAACAAAGTATAGGTTTTCATTATGTGAATAACTTGGAAATCTTAGCTCAAACAGCTGCAAAACCTGTTTTCCCAGCACGGAGACCTTGAGTTCTATAATATAAGGCCATAAACATGTTTGTCTGAGTCTTCTATCAAAAGTTACAGCTATTTCTATGAAGTTGTACAAAAACGCTTTCTTTCGCCAAGACAGTGCGTTTCTCACTGTTACATGCATTTGAATGGGGAACTCGACCGAAACAAAGTATAGGTTTTCATTATGTGAATAACTTGGAAATCTTAGCTCAAACAGCTGCAAAACCTGTTTTCCCAGCACGGAGACCTTGTGTTCTATAATATAAGGCCATAAACATGTTTGTCTGAGTCTTCTATCAAAAGTTACAGCTATTTCTATGAAGTTGTACAAAAACGCTTTCTTTCGCCAAGACAGTGCGTTTCTCACTGTTACATGCATTTGAATGGGGAACTCGACCGAAACAAAGTATAGGTTTTCATTATGTGAATAACTTGGAAATCTTAGCTCAAACAGCTGCAAAACCTGTTTTCCCAGCACGGGAACCTTGAGTTCTATAAGATAAAGCCATAAACATGTGTATCCGAGTCTTCTATCAAAAGTTACAGCTATTCATATGAAGTTGTACAAAAACGCTTTCTTTCGCCAAGACAGTGCATTTCTCACTGTTACATGCATTTGAATGGGGAACTCGACCGAAACAAAGTATAGGTTTTCATTATGTGAATAACTTGGAAATCTTAGCTCAAACAGCTGCAAAACCTGTTTTCCCAGCACGGGAACCTTGAGTTCTATAAGATAAAGCCATAAACATGTGTATCCGAGTCTTCTATCAAAAGTTACAGCTATTCATATGAAGTTGTACAAAAACGCTTTCTTTCGCCAAGACAGTGCGTTTCTCACTGTTACATGCATTTGAATGGGGAACTCGACCGAAACAAAGTATAGGTTTTCATTATGTGAATAACTTGGAAATCTTAGCTCAAACAGCTGCAAAACCTGTTTTCCCAGCACGGAGACCTTGAGTTCTATAATATAAGGCCATAAACATGTTTGTCTGAGTCTTCTATCAAAAGTTACAGCTATTTCTATGAAGTTGTACAAAAACGCTTTCTTTCGCCAAGACAGTGCGTTTCTCACTGTTACATGCATTTGAATGGGGAACTCGACCGAAACAAAGTATAGGTTTTCATTATGTGAATAACTTGGAAATCTTAGCTCAAACAGCTGCAAAACCTGTTTTCCCAGCACGGAGACCTTGAGTTCTATAATATAAGGCCATAAACATGTTTGTCTGAGTCTTCTATCAAAAGTTACAGCTATTTCTATGAAGTTGTACAAAAATGCTTTCTGTCGCCAAGACAGTGCGTTTCTCACTGTTACATGCATTTGAATGGGGAACTCGACCGAAACAAAGTATAGGTTTTCATTATGTGAATAACTTGGAAATCTTAGCTCAAACAGCTGCAAAACCTGTTTTCCCAGCACGGGAACCTTGAGTTCTATAAGATAAAGCCATAAACATGTGTATCCGAGTCTTCTATCAAAAGTTACAGCTATTCATATGAAGTTGTACAAAAACGCTTTCTTTCGCCAAGACAGTGCGTTTCTCACTGTTACATGCATTTGAATGGGGAACTCGACCGAAACAAAGTATAGGTTTTCATTATGTGAATAACTTGGAAATCTTAGCTCAAACAGCTGCAAAACCTGTTTTCCCAGCACGGAGACCTTGAGTTCTATAATATAAGGCCATAAACATGTTTGTCTGAGTCTTCTATCAAAAGTTACAGCTATTTCTATGAAGTTGTACAAAAACGCTTTCTTTCGCCAAGACAGTGCGTTTCTCACTGTTACATGCATTTGAATGGGGAACTCGACCGAAACAAAGTATAGGTTTTCATTATGTGAATAACTTGGAAATCTTAGCTCAAACAGCTGCAAAACCTGTTTTCCCAGCACGGAGACCTTGAGTTCTATAATATAAGGCCATAAACATGTTTGTCTGAGTCTTCTATCAAAAGTTACAGCTATTTCTATGAAGTTGTACAAAAACGCTTTCTTTCGCCAAGACAGTGCGTTTCTCACTGTTACATGCATTTGAATGGGGAACTCGACCGAAACAAAGTATAGGTTTTCATTATGTGAATAACTTGGAAATCTTAGCTCAAACAGCTGCAAAACCTGTTTTCCCAGCACGGGAACCTTGAGTTCTATAAGATAAAGCCATAAACATGTGTATCCGAGTCTTCTATCAAAAGTTACAGCTATTCATATGAAGTTGTACAAAAATGCTTTCTTTCGCCAAGACAGTGCGTTTCTCACTGTTACATGCATTTGAATGGGGAACTCGACCGAAACAAAGTATAGGTTTTCATTATGTGAATAACTTGGAAATCTTAGCTCAAACAGCTGCAAAACCTGTTTTCCCAGCACGGAGACCTTGAGTTCTATAATATAAGGCCATAAACATGTTTGTCTGAGTCTTCTATCAAAAGTTACAGCTATTTCTATGAAGTTGTACAAAAACGCTTTCTTTCGCCAAGACAGTGCGTTTCTCACTGTTACATGCATTTGAATGGGGAACTCGACCGAAACAAAGTATAGGTTTTCATTATGTGAATAACTTGGAAATCTTAGCTCAAACAGCTGCAAAACCTGTTTTCCCAGCACGGAGACCTTGAGTTCTATAATATAAGGCCATAAACATGCTTGTCTGAGTCTTCTATCAAAAGTTACAGCTATTTCTATGAAGTTGTACAAAAATGCTTTCTGTCGCCAAGACAGTGCGTTTCTCACTGTTACATGCATTTGAATGGGGAACTCGACCGAAACAAAGTATAGGTTTTCATTATGTGAATAACTTGGAAATCTTAGCTCAAACAGCTGCAAAACCTGTTTTCCCAGCACGGGAACCTTGAGTTCTATAAGATAAAGCCATAAACATGTGTATCCGAGTCTTCTATCAAAAGTTACAGCTATTCATATGAAGTTGTACAAAAACGCTTTCTTTCGCCAAGACAGTGCGTTTCTCACTGTTACATGCATTTGAATGGGGAACTCGACCGAAACAAAGTATAGGTTTTCATTATGTGAATAACTTGGAAATCTTAGCTCAAACAGCTGCAAAACCTGTTTTCCCAGCACGGAGACCTTGAGTTCTATAATATAAGGCCATAAACATGTTTGTCTGAGTCTTCTATCAAAAGTTACAGCTATTTCTATGAAGTTGTACAAAAACGCTTTCTTTCGCCAAGACAGTGCGTTTCTCACTGTTACATGCATTTGAATGGGGAACTCGACCGAAACAAAGTATAGGTTTTCATTATGTGAATAACTTGGAAATCTTAGCTCAAACAGCTGCAAAACCTGTTTTCCCAGCACGGAGACCTTGAGTTCTATAATATAAGGCCATAAACATGTTTGTCTGAGTCTTCTATCAAAAGTTACAGCTATTTCTATGAAGTTGTACAAAAACGCTTTCTTTCGCCAAGACAGTGCGTTTCTCACTGTTACATGCATTTGAATGGGGAACTCGACCGAAACAAAGTATAGGTTTTCATTATGTGAATAACTTGGAAATCTTAGCTCAAACAGCTGCAAAACCTGTTTTCCCAGCACGGGAACCTTGAGTTCTATAAGATAAAGCCATAAACATGTGTATCCGAGTCTTCTATCAAAAGTTACAGCTATTCATATGAAGTTGTACAAAAACGCTTTCTTTCGCCAAGACAGTGCGTTTCTCACTGTTACATGCATTTGAATGGGGAACTCGACCGAAACAAAGTATAGGTTTTCATTATGTGAATAACTTGGAAATCTTAGCTCAAACAGCTGCAAAACCTGTTTTCCCAGCACGGAGACCTTGAGTTCTATAATATAAGGCCATAAACATGTTTGTCTGAGTCTTCTATCAAAAGTTACAGCTATTTCTATGAAGTTGTACAAAAACGCTTTCTTTCGCCAAGACAGTGCGTTTCTCACTGTTACATGCATTTGAATGGGGAACTCGACCGAAACAAAGTATAGGTTTTCATTATGTGAATAACTTGGAAATCTTAGCTCAAACAGCTGCAAAACCTGTTTTCCCAGCACGGGAACCTTGAGTTCTATAAGATAAAGCCATAAACATGTGTATCCGAGTCTTCTATCAAAAGTTACAGCTATTCATATGAAGTTGTACAAAAACGCTTTCTTTCGCCAAGACAGTGCGTTTCTCACTGTTACATGCATTTGAATGGGGAACTCGACCGAAACAAAGTATAGGTTTTCATTATGTGAATAACTTGGAAATCTTAGCTCAAACAGCTGCAAAACCTGTTTTCCCAGCACGGAGACCTTGAGTTCTATAATATAAGGCCATAAACATGTTTGTCTGAGTCTTCTATCAAAAGTTACAGCTATTTCTATGAAGTTGTACAAAAACGCTTTCTTTCGCCAAGACAGTGCGTTTCTCACTGTTACATGCATTTGAATGGGGAACTCGACCGAAACAAAGTATAGGTTTTCATTATGTGAATAACTTGGAAATCTTAGCTCAAACAGCTGCAAAACCTGTTTTCCCAGCACGGGAACCTTGAGTTCTATAAGATAAAGCCATAAACATGTGTATCCGAGTCTTCTATCAAAAGTTACAGCTATTCATATGAAGTTGTACAAAAATGCTTTCTTTCGCCAAGACAGTGCGTTTCTCACTGTTACATGCATTTGAATGGGGAACTCGATCGAAACAAAGTATAGGTTTTCATTATGTGAATAACTTGGAAATCTTAGCTCAAACAGCTGCAAAACCTGTTTTCCCAGCACGGAGACCTTGAGTTCTATAATATAAGGCCATAAACATGTTTGTCTGAGTCTTCTATCAAAAGTTACAGCTATTTCTATGAAGTTGTACAAAAACGCTTTCTGTCGCCAAGACAGTGCGTTTCTCACTGTTACATGCATTTGAATGGGGAACTCGACCGAAACAAAGTATAGGTTTTCATTATGTGAATAACTTGGAAATCTTAGCTCAAACAGCTGCAAAACCTGTTTTCCCAGCACGGGAACCTTGAGTTCTATAAGATAAAGCCATAAACATGTGTATCCGAGTCTTCTATCAAAAGTTACAGCTATTCATATGAAGTTGTACAAAAACGCTTTCTTTCGCCAAGACAGTGCGTTTCTCACTGTTACATGCATTTGAATGGGGAACTCGACCGAAACAAAGTATAGGTTTTCATTATGTGAATAACTTGGAAATCTTAGCTCAAACAGCTGCAAAACCTGTTTTCCCAGCACGGGAACCTTGAGTTCTATAAGATAAAGCCATAAACATGTGTATCCGAGTCTTCTATCAAAAGTTACAGCTATTCATATGAAGTTGTACAAAAATGCTTTCTTTCGCCAAGACAGTGCGTTTCTCACTGTTACATGCATTTGAATGGGGAACTCGACCGAAACAAAGTATAGGTTTTCATTATGTGAATAACTTGGAAATCTTAGCTCAAACAGCTGCAAAACCTGTTTTCCCAGCACGGGAACCTTGAGTTCTATAAGATAAAGCCATAAACATGTGTATCCGAGTCTTCTATCAAAAGTTACAGCTATTCATATGAAGTTGTACAAAAACGCTTTCTTTCGCCAAGACAGTGCGTTTCTCACTGTTACATGCATTTGAATGGGGAACTCGACCGAAACAAAGTATAGGTTTTCATTATGTGAATAACTTGGAAATCTTAGCTCAAACAGCTGCAAAACCTGTTTTCCCAGCACGGAGACCTTGAGTTCTATAATATAAGGCCATAAACATGTTTGTCTGAGTCTTCTATCAAAAGTTACAGCTATTTCTATGAAGTTGTACAAAAACGCTTTCTGTCGCCAAGACAGTGCGTTTCTCACTGTTACATGCATTTGAATGGGGAACTCGACCGAAACAAAGTATAGGTTTTCATTATGTGAATAACTTGGAAATCTTAGCTCAAACAGCTGCAAAACCTGTTTTCCCAGCACGGGAACCTTGAGTTCTATAAGATAAAGCCATAAACATGTGTATCCGAGTCTTCTATCAAAAGTTACAGCTATTCATATGAAGTTGTACAAAAACGCTTTCTTTCGCCAAGACAGTGCGTTTCTCACTGTTACATGCATTTGAATGGGGAACTCGACCGAAACAAAGTATAGGTTTTCATTATGTGAATAACTTGGAAATCTTAGCTCAAACAGCTGCAAAACCTGTTTTCCCAGCACGGAGACCTTGAGTTCTATAATATAAGGCCATAAACATGTTTGTCTGAGTCTTCTATCAAAAGTTACAGCTATTTCTATGAAGTTGTACAAAAACGCTTTCTTTCGCCAAGACAGTGCGTTTCTCACTGTTACATGCATTTGAATGGGGAACTCGACCGAAACAAAGTATAGGTTTTCATTATGTGAATAACTTGGAAATCTTAGCTCAAACAGCTGCAAAACCTGTTTTCCCAGCACGGGAACCTTGAGTTCTATAAGATAAAGCCATAAACATGTGTATCTGAGTCTTCTATCAAAAGTTACAGCTATTCATATGAAGTTGTACAAAAACGCTTTCTTTCGCCAAGACAGTGCGTTTCTCACTGTTACATGCATTTGAATGGGGAACTCGACCGAAACAAAGTATAGGTTTTCATTATGTGAATAACTTGGAAATCTTAGCTCAAACAGCTGCAAAACCTGTTTTCCCAGCACGGAGACCTTGAGTTCTATAAGATAAAGCCATAAACATGTGTATCCGAGTCTTCTATCAAAAGTTACAGCTATTCATATGAAGTTGTACAAAAATGCTTTCTTTCGCCAAGACAGTGCGTTTCTCACTGTTACATGCATTTGAATGGGGAACTCGACCGAAACAAAGTATAGGTTTTCATTATGTGAATAACTTGGAAATCTTAGCTCAAACAGCTGCAAAACCTGTTTTCCCAGCACGGGAACCTTGAGTTCTATAAGATAAAGCCATAAACATGTGTATCCGAGTCTTCTATCAAAAGTTACAGCTATTCATATGAAGTTGTACAAAAATGCTTTCTTTCGCCAAGACAGTGCGTTTCTCACTGTTACATGCATTTGAATGGGGAACTCGACCGAAACAAAGTATAGGTTTTCATTATGTGAATAACTTGGAAATCTTAGCTCAAACCGCTGCAAAACCTGTTTTCCCAGCACGGAGACCTTGAGTTCTATAATATAAGGCCATAAACATGTTTGTCTGAGTCTTCTATCAAAAGTTACAGCTATTTCTATGAAGTTGTACAAAAACGCTTTCTTTCGCCAAGACAGTGCGTTTCTCACTGTTACATGCATTTGAATGGGGAACTCGACCGAAACAAAGTATAGGTTTTCATTATGTGAATAACTTGGAAATCTTAGCTCAAACAGCTGCAAAACCTGTTTTCCCAGCACGGGAACCTTGAGTTCTATAAGATAAAGCCATAAACATGTGTATCCGAGTCTTCTATCAAAAGTTACAGCTATTCATATGAAGTTGTACAAAAACGCTTTCTTTCGCCAAGACAGTGCGTTTCTCACTGTTACATGCATTTGAATGGGGAACTCGACCGAAACAAAGTATAGGTTTTCATTATGTGAATAACTTGGAAATCTTAGCTCAAACAGCTGCAAAACCTGTTTTCCCAGCACGGGAACCTTGAGTTCTATAAGATAAAGCCATAAACATGTGTATCCGAGTCTTCTATCAAAAGTTACAGCTATTCATATGAAGTTGTACAAAAACGCTTTCTTTCGCCAAGACAGTGCGTTTCTCACTGTTACATGCATTTGAATGGGGAACTCGACCGAAACAAAGTATAGGTTTTCATTATGTGAATAACTTGGAAATCTTAGCTCAAACAGCTGCAAAACCTGTTTTCCCAGCACGGGAACCTTGAGTTCTATAAGATAAAGCCATAAACATGTGTATCCGAGTCTTCTATCAAAAGTTACAGCTATTCATATGAAGTTGTACAAAAATGCTTTCTTTCGCCAAGACAGTGCGTTTCTCACTGTTACATGCATTTGAATGGGGAACTCGACCGAAACAAAGTATAGGTTTTCATTATGTGAATAACTTGGAAATCTTAGCTCAAACAGCTGCAAAACCTGTTTTCCCAGCACGGAGACCTTGAGTTCTATAATATAAGGCCATAAACATGTTTGTCTGAGTCTTCTATCAAAAGTTACAGCTATTTCTATGAAGTTGTACAAAAACGCTTTCTTTCGCCAAGACAGTGCGTTTCTCACTGTTACATGCATTTGAATGGGGAACTCGACCGAAACAAAGTATAGGTTTTCATTATGTGAATAACTTGGAAATCTTAGCTCAAACAGCTGCAAAACCTGTTTTCCCAGCACGGGAACCTTGAGTTCTATAAGATAAAGCCATAAACATGTGTATCCGAGTCTTCTATCAAAAGTTACAGCTATTCATATGAAGTTGTACAAAAACGCTTTCTTTCGCCAAGACAGTGCGTTTCTCACTGTTACATGCATTTGAATGGGGAACTCGACCGAAACAAAGTATAGGTTTTCATTATGTGAATAACTTGGAAATCTTAGCTCAAACAGCTGCAAAACCTGTTTTCCCAGCACGGGAACCTTGAGTTCTATAAGATAAAGCCATAAACATGTGTATCCGAGTCTTCTATCAAAAGTTACAGCTATTCATATGAAGTTGTACAAAAATGCTTTCTTTCGCCAAGACAGTGCGTTTCTCACTGTTACATGCATTTGAATGGGGAACTCGACCGAAACAAAGTATAGGTTTTCATTATGTGAATAACTTGGAAATCTTAGCTCAAACAGCTGCAAAACCTGTTTTCCCAGCACGGAGACCTTGAGTTCTATAAGATAAAGCCATAAACATGTGTATCCGAGTCTTCTATCAAAAGTTACAGCTATTCATATGAAGTTGTACAAAAATGCTTTCTTTCGCCAAGACAGTGCGTTTCTCACTGTTACATGCATTTGAATGGGGAACTCGACCGAAACAAAGTATAGGTTTTCATTATGTGAATAACTTGGAAATCTTAGCTCAAACAGCTGCAAAACCTGTTTTCCCAGCACGGGAACCTTGAGTTCTATAAGATAAAGCCATAAACATGTGTATCCGAGTCTTCTATCAAAAGTTACAGCTATTCATATGAAGTTGTACAAAAATGCTTTCTTTCGCCAAGACAGTGCGTTTCTCACTGTTACATGCATTTGAATGGGGAACTCGACCGAAACAAAGTATAGGTTTTCATTATGTGAATAACTTGGAAATCTTAGCTCAAACCGCTGCAAAACCTGTTTTCCCAGCACGGAGACCTTGAGTTCTATAATATAAGGCCATAAACATGTTTGTCTGAGTCTTCTATCAAAAGTTACAGCTATTTCTATGAAGTTGTACAAAAACGCTTTCTTTCGCCAAGACAGTGCGTTTCTCACTGTTACATGCATTTGAATGGGGAACTCGACCGAAACAAAGTATAGGTTTTCATTATGTGAATAACTTGGAAATCTTAGCTCAAACAGCTGCAAAACCTGTTTTCCCAGCACGGGAACCTTGAGTTCTATAAGATAAAGCCATAAACATGTGTATCCGAGTCTTCTATCAAAAGTTACAGCTATTCATATGAAGTTGTACAAAAACGCTTTCTTTCGCCAAGACAGTGCGTTTCTCACTGTTACATGCATTTGAATGGGGAACTCGACCGAAACAAAGTATAGGTTTTCATTATGTGAATAACTTGGAAATCTTAGCTCAAACAGCTGCAAAACCTGTTTTCCCAGCACGGGAACCTTGAGTTCTATAAGATAAAGCCATAAACATGTGTATCCGAGTCTTCTATCAAAAGTTACAGCTATTCATATGAAGTTGTACAAAAATGCTTTCTTTCGCCAAGACAGTGCGTTTCTCACTGTTACATGCATTTGAATGGGGAACTCGACCGAAACAAAGTATAGGTTTTCATTATGTGAATAACTTGGAAATCTTAGCTCAAACAGCTGCAAAACCTGTTTTCCCAGCACGGAGACCTTGAGTTCTATAATATAAGGCCATAAACATGTTTGTCTGAGTCTTCTATCAAAAGTTACAGCTATTTCTATGAAGTTGTACAAAAACGCTTTCTTTCGCCAAGACAGTGCGTTTCTCACTGTTACATGCATTTGAATGGGGAACTCGACCGAAACAAAGTATAGGTTTTCATTATGTGAATAACTTGGAAATCTTAGCTCAAACAGCTGCAAAACCTGTTTTCCCAGCACGGGAACCTTGAGTTCTATAAGATAAAGCCATAAACATGTGTATCCGAGTCTTCTATCAAAAGTTACAGCTATTCATATGAAGTTGTACAAAAACGCTTTCTTTCGCCAAGACAGTGCGTTTCTCACTGTTACATGCATTTGAATGGGGAACTCGACCGAAACAAAGTATAGGTTTTCATTATGTGAATAACTTGGAAATCTTAGCTCAAACAGCTGCAAAACCTGTTTTCCCAGCACGGGAACCTTGAGTTCTATAAGATAAAGCCATAAACATGTGTATCCGAGTCTTCTATCAAAAGTTACAGCTATTCATATGAAGTTGTACAAAAATGCTTTCTTTCGCCAAGACAGTGCGTTTCTCACTGTTACATGCATTTGAATGGGGAACTCGACCGAAACAAAGTATAGGTTTTCATTATGTGAATAACTTGGAAATCTTAGCTCAAACAGCTGCAAAACCTGTTTTCCCAGCACGGGAACCTTGAGTTCTATAAGATAAAGCCATAAACATGTGTATCCGAGTCTTCTATCAAAAGTTACAGCTATTCATATGAAGTTGTACAAAAATGCTTTCTTTCGCCAAGACAGTGCGTTTCTCACTGTTACATGCATTTGAATGGGGAACTCGACCGAAACAAAGTATAGGTTTTCATTATGTGAATAACTTGGAAATCTTAGCTCAAACAGCTGCAAAACCTGTTTTCCCAGCACGGAGACCTTGAGTTCTATAATATAAGGCCATAAACATGTTTGTCTGAGTCTTCTATCAAAAGTTACAGCTATTTATATGAAGTTGTACAAAAACGCTTTATTTCGCCAAGACAGTGCGTTTCTCACTGTTACATGCATTTGAATGGGGAACTCGACCGAAACAAAGTATAGGTTTTCATTATGTGAATAACTTGGAAATCTTAGCTCAAACAGCTGCAAAACCTGTTTTCCCAGCACGGGAACCTTGAGTTCTATAAGATAAAGCCATAAACATGTTTGTCTGAGTCTTCTATCAAAAGTTACAGCTATTTCTATGAAGTTGTACAAAAACGCTTTCTTTCGCCAAGACAGTGCGTTTCTCACTGTTACATGCATTTGAATGGGGAACTCGACCGAAACAAAGTATAGGTTTTCATTATGTGAATAACTTGGAAATCTTAGCTCAAACAGCTGCAAAACCTGTTTTCCCAGCACGGGAACCTTGAGTTCTATAAGATAAAGCCATAAACATGTGTATCCGAGTCTTCTATCAAAAGTTACAGCTATTCATATGAAGTTGTACAAAAACGCTTTCTTTCGCCAAGACAGTGCGTTTCTCACTGTTACATGCATTTGAATGGGGAACTCGACCGAAACAAAGTATAGGTTTTCATTATGTGAATAACTTGGAAATCTTAGCTCAAACAGCTGCAAAACCTGTTTTCCCAGCACGGGAACCTTGAGTTCTATAAGATAAAGCCATAAACATGTGTATCCGAGTCTTCTATCAAAAGTTACAGCTATTCATATGAAGTTGTACAAAAATGCTTTCTTTCGCCAAGACAGTGCGTTTCTCACTGTTACATGCATTTGAATGGGGAACTCGACCGAAACAAAGTATAGGTTTTCATTATGTGAATAACTTGGAAATCTTAGCTCAAACAGCTGCAAAACCTGTTTTCCCAGCACGGGAACCTTGAGTTCTATAAGATAAAGCCATAAACATGTGTATCCGAGTCTTCTATCAAAAGTTACAGCTATTCATATGAAGTTGTACAAAAATGCTTTCTTTCGCCAAGACAGTGCGTTTCTCACTGTTACATGCATTTGAATGGGGAACTCGACCGAAACAAAGTATAGGTTTTCATTATGTGAATAACTTGGAAATCTTAGCTCAAACAGCTGCAAAACCTGTTTTCCCAGCACGGAGACCTTGAGTTCTATAATATAAGGCCATAAACATGTTTGTCTGAGTCTTCTATCAAAAGTTACAGCTATTTATATGAAGTTGTACAAAAACGCTTTATTTCGCCAAGACAGTGCGTTTCTCACTGTTACATGCATTTGAATGGGGAACTCGACCGAAACAAAGTATAGGTTTTCATTATGTGAATAACTTGGAAATCTTAGCTCAAACAGCTGCAAAACCTGTTTTCCCAGCACGGGAACCTTGAGTTCTATAAGATAAAGCCATAAACATGTGTATCCGAGTCTTCTATCAAAAGTTACAGCTATTCATATGAAGTTGTACAAAAACGCTTTCTTTCGCCAAGACAGTGCGTTTCTCACTGTTACATGCATTTGAATGGGGAACTCGACCGAAACAAAGTATAGGTTTTCATTATGTGAATAACTTGGAAATCTTAGCTCAAACAGCTGCAAAACCTGTTTTCCCAGCAGGGAGACCTTGAGTTCTATAATATAAGGCCATAAACATGTTTGTCTGAGTCTTCTATCAAAAGTTACAGCTATTTCTATGAAGTTGTACAAAAACGCTTTCTTTCGCCAAGACAGTGCGTTTCTCACTGTTACATGCATTTGAATGGGGAACTCGACCGAAACAAAGTATAGGTTTTCATTATGTGAATAACTTGGAAATCTTAGCTCAAACAGCTGCAAAACCTGTTTTCCCAGCACGGGAACCTTGAGTTCTATAAGATAAAGCCATAAACATGTGTATCCGAGTCTTCTATCAAAAGTTACAGCTATTCATATGAAGTTGTACAAAAACGCTTTCTTTCGCCAAGACAGTGCGTTTCTCACTGTTACATGCATTTGAATGGGGAACTCGACCGAAACAAAGTATAGGTTTTCATTATGTGAATAACTTGGAAATCTTAGCTCAAACAGCTGCAAAACCTGTTTTCCCAGCACGGAGACCTTGAGTTCTATAAGATAAAGCCATAAACATGTGTATCCGAGTCTTCTATCAAAAGTTACAGCTATTCATATGAAGTTGTACAAAAATGCTTTCTTTCGCCAAGACAGTGCGTTTCTCACTGTTACATGCATTTGAATGGGGAACTCGACCGAAACAAAGTATAGGTTTTCATTATGTGAATAACTTGGAAATCTTAGCTCAAACAGCTGCAAAACCTGTTTTCCCAGCACGGGAACCTTGAGTTCTATAAGATAAAGCCATAAACATGTGTATCCGAGTCTTCTATCAAAAGTTACAGCTATTCATATGAAGTTGTACAAAAATGCTTTCTTTCGCCAAGACAGTGCGTTTCTCACTGTTACATGCATTTGAATGGGGAACTCGACCGAAACAAAGTATAGGTTTTCATT
The DNA here is from genome assembly GCF_965226115.1 of Aulonocara stuartgranti. NCBI lineage: Eukaryota > Metazoa > Chordata > Actinopteri > Cichliformes > Cichlidae > Aulonocara > Aulonocara stuartgranti. The sequence goes on from NC_138959.1 coordinate 28,451,547, forward strand.
ATGTGAATAACTTGGAAATCTTAGCTCAAACCGCTGCAAAACCTGTTTTCCCAGCACGGAGACCTTGAGTTCTATAATATAAGGCCATAAACATGTTTGTCTGAGTCTTCTATCAAAAGTTACAGCTATTTCTATGAAGTTGTACAAAAACGCTTTCTTTCGCCAAGACAGTGCGTTTCTCACTGTTACATGCATTTGAATGGGGAACTCGACCGAAACAAAGTATAGGTTTTCATTATGTGAATAACTTGGAAATCTTAGCTCAAACAGCTGCAAAACCTGTTTTCCCAGCACGGGAACCTTGAGTTCTATAAGATAAAGCCATAAACATGTGTATCCGAGTCTTCTATCAAAAGTTACAGCTATTCATATGAAGTTGTACAAAAACGCTTTCTTTCGCCAAGACAGTGCGTTTCTCACTGTTACATGCATTTGAATGGGGAACTCGACCGAAACAAAGTATAGGTTTTCATTATGTGAATAACTTGGAAATCTTAGCTCAAACAGCTGCAAAACCTGTTTTCCCAGCACGGAGACCTTGAGTTCTATAAGATAAAGCCATAAACATGTGTATCCGAGTCTTCTATCAAAAGTTACAGCTATTCATATGAAGTTGTACAAAAATGCTTTCTTTCGCCAAGACAGTGCGTTTCTCACTGTTACATGCATTTGAATGGGGAACTCGACCGAAACAAAGTATAGGTTTTCATTATGTGAATAACTTGGAAATCTTAGCTCAAACAGCTGCAAAACCTGTTTTCCCAGCACGGAGACCTTGAGTTCTATAAGATAAAGCCATAAACATGTGTATCCGAGTCTTCTATCAAAAGTTACAGCTATTCATATGAAGTTGTACAAAAATGCTTTCTTTCGCCAAGACAGTGCGTTTCTCACTGTTACATGCATTTGAATGGGGAACTCGACCGAAACAAAGTATAGGTTTTCATTATGTGAATAACTTGGAAATCTTAGCTCAAACCGCTGCAAAACCTGTTTTCCCAGCACGGAGACCTTGAGTTCTATAATATAAGGCCATAAACATGTTTGTCTGAGTCTTCTATCAAAAGTTACAGCTATTTCTATGAAGTTGTACAAAAACGCTTTCTTTCGCCAAGACAGTGCGTTTCTCACTGTTACATGCATTTGAATGGGGAACTCGACCGAAACAAAGTATAGGTTTTCATTATGTGAATAACTTGGAAATCTTAGCTCAAACAGCTGCAAAACCTGTTTTCCCAGCACGGGAACCTTGAGTTCTATAAGATAAAGCCATAAACATGTGTATCCGAGTCTTCTATCAAAAGTTACAGCTATTCATATGAAGTTGTACAAAAATGCTTTCTTTCGCCAAGACAGTGCGTTTCTCACTGTTACATGCATTTGAATGGGGAACTCGACCGAAACAAAGTATAGGTTTTCATTATGTGAATAACTTGGAAATCTTAGCTCAAACCGCTGCAAAACCTGTTTTCCCAGCACGGAGACCTTGAGTTCTATAATATAAGGCCATAAACATGTTTGTCTGAGTCTTCTATCAAAAGTTACAGCTATTTCTATGAAGTTGTACAAAAACGCTTTCTTTCGCCAAGACAGTGCGTTTCTCACTGTTACATGCATTTGAATGGGGAACTCGACCGAAACAAAGTATAGGTTTTCATTATGTGAATAACTTGGAAATCTTAGCTCAAACAGCTGCAAAACCTGTTTTCCCAGCACGGGAACCTTGAGTTCTATAAGATAAAGCCATAAACATGTGTATCCGAGTCTTCTATCAAAAGTTACAGCTATTCATATGAAGTTGTACAAAAACGCTTTCTTTCGCCAAGACAGTGCGTTTCTCACTGTTACATGCATTTGAATGGGGAACTCGACCGAAACAAAGTATAGGTTTTCATTATGTGAATAACTTGGAAATCTTAGCTCAAACAGCTGCAAAACCTGTTTTCCCAGCACGGGAACCTTGAGTTCTATAAGATAAAGCCATAAACATGTGTATCCGAGTCTTCTATCAAAAGTTACAGCTATTCATATGAAGTTGTACAAAAATGCTTTCTTTCGCCAAGACAGTGCGTTTCTCACTGTTACATGCATTTGAATGGGGAACTCGACCGAAACAAAGTATAGGTTTTCATTATGTGAATAACTTGGAAATCTTAGCTCAAACAGCTGCAAAACCTGTTTTCCCAGCACGGAGACCTTGAGTTCTATAAGATAAAGCCATAAACATGTGTATCCGAGTCTTCTATCAAAAGTTACAGCTATTCATATGAAGTTGTACAAAAATGCTTTCTTTCGCCAAGACAGTGCGTTTCTCACTGTTACATGCATTTGAATGGGGAACTCGACCGAAACAAAGTATAGGTTTTCATTATGTGAATAACTTGGAAATCTTAGCTCAAACCGCTGCAAAACCTGTTTTCCCAGCACGGAGACCTTGAGTTCTATAATATAAGGCCATAAACATGTTTGTCTGAGTCTTCTATCAAAAGTTACAGCTATTTCTATGAAGTTGTACAAAAACGCTTTCTTTCGCCAAGACAGTGCGTTTCTCACTGTTACATGCATTTGAATGGGGAACTCGACCGAAACAAAGTATAGGTTTTCATTATGTGAATAACTTGGAAATCTTAGCTCAAACAGCTGCAAAACCTGTTTTCCCAGCACGGGAACCTTGAGTTCTATAAGATAAAGCCATAAACATGTGTATCCGAGTCTTCTATCAAAAGTTACAGCTATTCATATGAAGTTGTACAAAAACGCTTTCTTTCGCCAAGACAGTGCGTTTCTCACTGTTACATGCATTTGAATGGGGAACTCGACCGAAACAAAGTATAGGTTTTCATTATGTGAATAACTTGGAAATCTTAGCTCAAACAGCTGCAAAACCTGTTTTCCCAGCACGGGAACCTTGAGTTCTATAAGATAAAGCCATAAACATGTGTATCCGAGTCTTCTATCAAAAGTTACAGCTATTCATATGAAGTTGTACAAAAATGCTTTCTTTCGCCAAGACAGTGCGTTTCTCACTGTTACATGCATTTGAATGGGGAACTCGACCGAAACAAAGTATAGGTTTTCATTATGTGAATAACTTGGAAATCTTAGCTCAAACAGCTGCAAAACCTGTTTTCCCAGCACGGAGACCTTGAGTTCTATAATATAAGGCCATAAACATGTTTGTCTGAGTCTTCTATCAAAAGTTACAGCTATTTCTATGAAGTTGTACAAAAACGCTTTCTTTCGCCAAGACAGTGCGTTTCTCACTGTTACATGCATTTGAATGGGGAACTCGACCGAAACAAAGTATAGGTTTTCATTATGTGAATAACTTGGAAATCTTAGCTCAAACAGCTGCAAAACCTGTTTTCCCAGCACGGGAACCTTGAGTTCTATAAGATAAAGCCATAAACATGTGTATCCGAGTCTTCTATCAAAAGTTACAGCTATTCATATGAAGTTGTACAAAAACGCTTTCTTTCGCCAAGACAGTGCGTTTCTCACTGTTACATGCATTTGAATGGGGAACTCGACCGAAACAAAGTATAGGTTTTCATTATGTGAATAACTTGGAAATCTTAGCTCAAACAGCTGCAAAACCTGTTTTCCCAGCACGGGAACCTTGAGTTCTATAAGATAAAGCCATAAACATGTGTATCCGAGTCTTCTATCAAAAGTTACAGCTATTCATATGAAGTTGTACAAAAATGCTTTCTTTCGCCAAGACAGTGCGTTTCTCACTGTTACATGCATTTGAATGGGGAACTCGACCGAAACAAAGTATAGGTTTTCATTATGTGAATAACTTGGAAATCTTAGCTCAAACAGCTGCAAAACCTGTTTTCCCAGCACGGGAACCTTGAGTTCTATAAGATAAAGCCATAAACATGTGTATCCGAGTCTTCTATCAAAAGTTACAGCTATTCATATGAAGTTGTACAAAAATGCTTTCTTTCGCCAAGACAGTGCGTTTCTCACTGTTACATGCATTTGAATGGGGAACTCGACCGAAACAAAGTATAGGTTTTCATTATGTGAATAACTTGGAAATCTTAGCTCAAACAGCTGCAAAACCTGTTTTCCCAGCACGGAGACCTTGAGTTCTATAATATAAGGCCATAAACATGTTTGTCTGAGTCTTCTATCAAAAGTTACAGCTATTTATATGAAGTTGTACAAAAACGCTTTATTTCGCCAAGACAGTGCGTTTCTCACTGTTATATGCATTTGAATGGGGAACTCGACCGAAACAAAGTATAGGTTTTCATTATGTGAATAACTTGGAAATCTTAGCTCAAACAGCTGCAAAACCTGTTTTCCCAGCACGGGGACCTTGAGTTCTATAAGATAAAGCCATAAACATGTGTATCCGAGTCTTCTATCAAAAGTTACAGCTATTCATATGAAGTTGTACAAAAACGCTTTCTTTCGCCAAGACAGTGCGTTTCTCACTGTTACATGCATTTGAATGGGGAACTCGACCGAAACAAAGTATAGGTTTTCATTATGTGAATAACTTGGAAATCTTAGCTCAAACAGCTGCAAAACCTGTTTTCCCAGCACGGGAACCTTGAGTTCTATAAGATAAAGCCATAAACATGTGTATCCGAGTCTTCTATCAAAAGTTACAGCTATTTATATGAAGTTGTACAAAAACGCTTTATTTCGCCAAGACAGTGCGTTTCTCACTGTTATATGCATTTGAATGGGGAACTCGACCGAAACAAAGTATAGGTTTTCATTATGTGTCTTTATGAAGACCATTAAAAACGCTTTATTTCACCACGTTAGTGCGTTTCTCGCTATTATATGCATTTGAATGGAGTTCTCGCACGACACAAAGTAGTTTTCATTTTGTGAATAACTTGAAAATGTTAGCTCAAACAGCTGCAAAACCTGTTTGCCCAGCACGGGGATATTGAATTCTATAAGATAAAGCCATGAATATGTGAGTCTGAATCTTCTATCAAAAGTTACAGCTATTTATATGAAGTTGTACAAAAACGCTTTCTTTCGCCAAGACAGTGCGTTTCTGACAATTACATGCATTTGAATGGGGAACTCGCCCGAAACAAAGTATAGGTTTTCATTATGTGAATAACTTGAAAATATTAGCTCAAACAGCTGCAAAACCTTTTTGCCCAGCACGGGGATATTGAATTCTATAAGATAAAGCCATGAATACGTATATCTGAGTCTTCTATCAAAAGTTACAGATGTCTTTATGAAGACCATTAAAAACGCTTTATTTCACCACGTTAGTGCGTTTCTCGCTATTACATGCATTTGAATGGAGTTCTCGCATGACAAACTGCAAAACCTATTTGCCCAGCACAGGGATATTGAATTCTATAAGATAAAACCATAAGTATGTATTTCTGAGTCTTCTATCAAAAGTTACAGCTGTCTTTACGAAGACCATTAAAAACGCTTTATTTCACCAAGTTAGTGCGTTTCTCGCTATTACATGCATTTGAATGGAGTTCTCGCACGACACAAAGTATAGGTTTTCATTATGTGAATAACTTGAAAATCTTAGCTCAAACAGCTGCAAAACCTTTTTGCCCAGCACGGGGATATTGAATTCTATAAGATAAAGCCATAAATATGTATTTCTGAGTCTTCTATCAAAAGTTACAGATGTCTTTATGAAGACCATTAAAAACGCTTTATTTCACCACGTTAGTGCGTTTCTCGCTATTACATGCATTTGAATGGAGTTCTCGCACGACACAAAGTAGTTTTCATTTTGTGAATAACTTGAAAATGTTAGCTCAAACAGCTGCAAAACCTGTTTGCCCAGCACGGGGATATTGAATTCTATAAGATAAAGCCATAAATATGTGAGTCTGAATCTTCTATCAAAAGTTACAGCTATTTATATGAAGTTGTACAAAAACACTTTCTTTCGCCAAGACAGTGCATTTCTGACGATTACATGCATTTGAATGGGGAACTCACCCGAAACAAAGTATAAGTTTTCATTATGTGAATAACTTTAACATCTTAGCTCAAACAGCTGCAAAACTTGTTTGCCCAGCACGGGGATATGGAATTCTATAAGATGAAGCCATAAACATGTGTGTCTGAGTCGTCTATCAAAAGTTACACCGATTTATATGAAGTTGTGCAAAAACGCTTTATTTTGCCAAGACAGTGCGTTTCTGACGATTACATGCATTTGAATGGGGAACTCGCACGAAACAAAGTATAGGTTTTCATTATGTGAATAACTTGAAAATCTTAGCTCAAACAGCCGCAAAACCTGTTTGCCCAGAACGGGGATATTGAATTCTATAAGATAAAGCCATAAATATGTATTTCTGAGTCTTCTATCAAAAGTTACAGCTGTCTTTATGAAGACCATGAAAAACGCTTTATTTCACCACGTTAGTGCGTTTCTCGCTATTACATGCATTTGAATGGAGTTCTCGCCCGACACAAAGTACTTTTCATTTTGTGAATAACTTGAAAATCTTAGCTCAAACAGCTGCAAAACCTGTTTGCCCAGCACGGGGATATTGAATTCTATAAGATAAAGCCATAAATATGTGAGTCTGAATCTTCTATCAAAAGTTACAGCTATTTATATGAAGTTGTACAAAAACGCTTTCTTTCGCCAAGACAGTGCGTTTCTCACTGTTACATGCATTTGAATGTTGAGCTCGAACGAAACAAAGTATAGGTTTTCATTATGTGAATAACTTTGAAATCTTAGCTCAAACAGCTGCAAAACCTGTTTTCCCAGCACGGGGACCTTGAGTTCTATAAGTTAAAGCCATAAACATGTGTATCCGAGTCTTCTATCAAAAGTTACAGCTATTTATATGAAGTTGTACAAAAACGCTTTCTGTCGCCAAGACAGTGCGTTTCTCACTGTTACATGCATTTGAATGGGGAACTCGACCGAAACAAAGTATAGGTTTTCATTATGTGAATAACTTGGAAATCTTAGCTCAAACAGCTGCAAAACCTGTTTTCCCAGCACAGGGACCTTGAGTTCTATAAGATAAAGCCATAAACATGTTTGTCTGAGTCTTCTATCAAAAGTTAAAGCTATTTATATGAAGTTGTACAAAAACGCTTTCTTTCGCCAAGACAGTGCGTTTCTCACTGTTACATGCATTTGAATGGGGAACTCGACCGAAACAAAGTATAGGTTTTCATTATGTGAATAACTTGGAAATTTTAGCTCAAACAGCTGCAAAACCTTTTTGCCCAGCACGGGGATATTGAATTCTGTAAGATGAATCCATGAATACGTATATCTGAGTCTTCTATCAAAAGTTACAGATGTCTTTATGAAGACCATTAAAAACGCTTTATTTCACCACGTTAGTGCGTTTCTCGCTATTACATGCATTTGAATGGAGTTCTTGCACGACAAACTGCAAAACCTGTTTGCCCAGCACGGGGATATTGAATTCTGTAAGATGAAGCCATGAATACGTATATCTGAATCTTCTATCAAAAGTTACAGCTATTTATATGAAGTTGTACAAAAACGCTTTCTTTCGCCAAGACAGTGCATTTCTGACGATTACATGCATTTGAATGGGGAACTCGCCCGAAACAAAGTATAGGTTTTCATTATGTGAATAACTTTAAAATCTTAGCTCAAACAGCTGCAAAACCTGTTTGCCCAGCACGGGGATATTGAATTCTATAAGATAAAGCCATGAATACGTATATCTGAGTCTTCTATCAAAACTTACAGATGTCTTTATGAAGACCATTAAAAACGCTTTATTTCACCACGTTAGTGCGTTTCTCGCTATTACATGCATTTGAATGGAGTTCTCGCACGACAAACTGCAAAACCTATTTGCCCAGCACAGGGATATTGAATTCTATAAGATAAAACCATAAGTATGTATTTCTGAGTCTTCTATCAAAAGTTACAGCTGTCTTTACGAAGACCATTAAAAACGCTTTATTTCACCACGTTAGTGCGTTTCTCGCTATTACATGCATTTGAATGGAGTTCTCGTACGACACAAAGTATAGGTTTTCATTATGTGAATAACTTTAACATCTTAGCTCAAACAGCTGCAAAACCTGTTTGCCCAGCACGGGGATATTGAATTCTATAAGATAAAGCCATAAATATGTATTACTGAGTCTTCTATCAAAAGTTACAGCTGTCTTTATGAAGACCATTAAAAACGCTTTATTTCATCACGTTAGTGCGTTTCTCGCTATTACATGCATTTGAATGGAGTTCTCGCCCGACACAAAGTACTTTTCATTATGTGAATAACTTGATAATCTTAGCTCACACAGCTGCAAAACCTGTTTGCCCAGCACGGGGATATTGAATTCTATAAGATAAAGCCATGAATACGTATATCTGAATCTTCTATCAAAAGTTACACCGATTTATATGAAGTTGTGCAAAAACGCTTTATTTCGCCAAGACAGTGCGTTTCTGACGATTACATGAATTTGAATGGGGAACTCGCACGAAACAAAGTATAGGTTTGATGCCAAATTCACCACACCAGGGCCTGCGTTGCTTGCTCAAGCCATCCACATTACACCGGGGCCTGTGCTATTCGTTGATGCAATCCACATTACGCCAGGGCAAGTGGTTTTGGCTGAGGACATTCAAATTACACCTGGGCCTTTGGTGCTGGCCAATACCATCCACATTTCACCAGTGCCAGTGTTGTTGGCTTAGGCCATCCACATTACACCACTGCCCGTGCTTCCTGTGAGGCCATCATCACCACACCAGGGCCTGTTGTGTTGCTTTCTGATGCGATCCACAATATACAAGGTTTCTGTACTACCGGCTGAGGCCATCCACATTACACCAGGGCCAGTGGTGCTGGCCAATACCATCCACATTTCACCAGGGCCACTGTTTTTGGCTGAGGCCATACATTTTACACCAGGGAGAGTGCTTCCTGAGAGGCGATCTTCACCACACAAGGGCCTTTGCCCTGGGTTGAGGCCATCCACATTACACCTGGGCCTGTGGTGCTGACCGATATCATGCACATTTCCCAGGGCCAGTGGTGTTGGCTAAGGCCATTCACATTACACCAGAGACAGTGCTTCCTGTGAGGCCATCTTCACCAAACCAGGGACTGTGCTTTTGGCTGAGGCCATCCGCATTACATCAGGGCCTGTGATGCCGACTTCTACCATACACATTACACCAGGGACAGTGCTTCCTGTGAGGCCATCTTCACCCCACCAGGGCCTCTGCTGCTCGTTGATGCCATCCACATTACACCAGGGCCTTTGCTACTGGCTTAGGACATTTACATTACACCAGGGTGTGGTCATGGCTGGGGCCAACTACATTTCACCAGTGCCTGTCTTGGTGGCTGATCCAATCCACAATATACAAAGGCCTGTGCTACTGGCTGATCCCATCCACATTACACCTGGGCCAGTGCTCCCTGTGAGACCATATTCACCACACCAGGGCCTGTGCTGCTGGCTTTTACCATTCTCCTTTCACCAGGGCCTGCGTTGCTGGCTGAGGCCAACTACATTTGACCAGGGACTGTGCTACTCGTTGATTGCATCCACATTACACCCGTGCCTGTTTTGCTGTCCGAAACCATCCACATTTCACAGGGCTTGTGTTGCTGGCTGATGACATTCACAAAACACAAGGGCCTTTGATACTGGCTGATGCCATCCACATTACACCAGGGCCAGTGGTGTTGGCTGAGGACATTCACATTACACCAGGGCCTGTGCCAATACCATCCACATTTCACCAGGGCCAGTGTTGTTGGTTGAGGCCATCCACATTACACCAGTGCCTGGGCTACTCGTTGATTCCATTCACATTACACCAGGGCCTGTGGTGCTGGCCAATACCATCCACATTTCACCAGGGCCAGTGTTGTTGGCTGAGGCCATCCAGATTACACCCCTGCCAGTGCTTCCTGTGATGCCATCATCACCACATCAGGGCCTGTGCTACTCGTTGATACCATACACATTTCACCAGGGCTTGTGTTCCTGGCTGATGCGATCCACAATACACAAGGGCCTCTGCTACTGGCTGAAGACATTCACATTACACCAGGGCCTGTGGTGCTGGCCAATACCATCGATATTTCACCAGGGCCACTGTTGTTGGCTGAGGCCATAAACTTTACATCAGGGACAGTACTTCCTGTGAGGGCATCTTCACCACACCAGGGCCTGTACTGTTGGCTGAGGCCATCCACATCACACCAGGGCCTTTGGTGCTGGCCAATACCATCCACATTTCACCAGGGCCACTGTTGTTGGCTTAGGCCGTACATTTTACACCAGGGAGAGTGCTTCCTGTGAGGCGATCTTCACCACACAAGGTTCTTTGCTGTTCGCTGAGGCCATCCATATTACAACAGGGCCTGTCCTACTGGGTGAGGACATTTACATTTCACCAGGGCCTGTGGTGATAGCTGATTCCATCCACATTACGCCTGGGCCTGTGGTGTTGACCGATATCATGCACATTTCACCAGGGCCAGTGGTGTTGGCTAAGGTCATTCACATTACACCAGGGCCTTTGCTACTGGCTTAGGACATTTACATTACACCAGGGTGTGGTCATGGCTGGGGCCAACTACATATCACCAGGGCCTGTATTGGTGGCTGATCCCATCCACAATATAAAAAGGCCTGTGCTACTGGATGATGCCATCCACATTGCAACAGGGCCACTGCTCCCTGTGAGGCCATATTCACAACACCAGGGCCTTTGCTGCTTGCTGATACCATCCTCATTTCACCAGGGCCTGCGTTGCTTGGTCATGCCATCCACATTACACCAGATCATGTGCTACTGGCTGATGCCATCCACATTACACCAGGGCCAGTGCTCCCTGTGAGACCATACTCACCACACCAGGGCCTGCGTTGCTGGCTGAGGCCATCCACATTGCACCAGGGCTAATGCTCCCTGTGATGCCATATTCACCACACCAGGGCCTGCGTTGCTTGCTCAAGCCATCCACATTACACCGGGGCCTGTGCTATTCGTTGATGCCTGCACATCACGCCAGGGCCAGTGGTTTTGGCTGAGGACATTCAAATTACACCTGGGCCTTTGGTGCTGGCCAATACCATCCACATTTCACCAGTGCCAGTGTTGTTGGCTTAGGCCATCCACATTACACCACTGCCAGTGCTTCCTGTGAGGCCATCATCACCACACCAGGGCTTGTGTTGCTTTCTGATGCGATCCACAATATACAAGGTTTCTGTACCACTGGCTGAGGCATCCACATAACACCAGGGCCAGTGGTGCTGGCCAATACCATCCACATTTCACCAGGGCCACTGTTGTTGGCTGAGGCCATACATTTTACACCAGGGAGAGTGCTTCCTGTGAGGTGATCTTCACCACACAAGGGCCTTTGCCCTGGGCTGAGAGCATCCACATTACACCTGGGCCTGTGGTGCTGACCGATATCATGCACATTTCCCAGGGCCAGTGGTGTTGGCTAAGGCCATTCACATTACACAAGTGTATGTGGTGCTGACTCATGCCATCCACATCAATACAGTGCCTGTGCTACTGGCTGAGGCCATCCACATTACATCAAGGCCACTGCTTCCTGTGAGGCCATCTTCACCACACCAGGGCCTGTATTGCTTTCTGAGGCCATGTAAACTTGACCAGAACCTGCGTTACTAGCTGATGTCATCTACATTGCACCTGGGCCTGTGGTGCTGACCGATATCATGCACATTTCACCAGGGCCAGTGATGTTGGCTAAGTCCATTCACATTACACCAGGGTGTGTGGTGCTGGCTGAGGCCATCCTCATTTCACCAGGGCCTGCGTTGCTGGCTCATCCCATCCACATTACACCAGGTCATGTGATACTGGCTGAGGCCAACTACGTTTCACCAAGGCCTGTGCTACTCGTTGATACCATCCACATTTCATCAAGGCTTGTGTTGATGGCTGATGCGATCCACAATACACAAGGGTCTGTGCTACTGGCTTACGACATTCACATTACACCAGGGCCTTTGGTGCTGGCCAGTACCATCCACATTTCATCAGGGCGACTGTTGTCGGATGAGGCCATCCGCATTACACCAGGGACAGTGCTTCCTGTGAAACCATCATCACCACACCAGGGCCTGTGGTGCTGGATGAGGCCATCAACATTACACCAGGGCCTTGTGTTGCTGGCTGATGCGATCTACAATACACAAGGGCCTTTGCAACTGGCTGAAGACATTCACATTACATCACGGCCTGTGATGCCGGCTTGTACCATCCACATTACACCAGGGAAAGTGCTTCATGTGAGGCCATCTTCACCCCACCAGGGCCTCTGCTGCTCGTTGATGCCATCCACATTACACCTCGGCCTGTGGTGTTAACCGATATCATGCACATTTCACCAGGGCCAGTGGTGTTGGCTAAGGCCATCCACATTACCTGTTCTACTGGCTGAGGACATTTACATTTCACCAGGGACTGTGTTTGTGGCTGATCCCATCCACAATATACAAAGGCCTGTGCTACTTGCTGATGCCATCCACATTACACCAGGGCCAGTGTTGTCGGATGAGACCATCCACATTACACCACTGCCAGTGCATCCTGTGAGGCCATCATCACCACACCAGGACCTGCGTTGCTGGCTGAGGCCATCCACATTGCACCATGGCTAATGCTCCCTGTGAGGCCGTCTTCACCACACCGGGGCCTGTCCTTTCTGTCTGAGACCATCTTCACCAGACCAGGGTCTGTGCTACTGCCTGATGCCATCAACATTACACCAGATCCAGTGCTTCCTGTGCGGTCATCATCACCACATCAGGGCCTGTGCTTCTGGCTGATGCCATCAACATTACACCAGGGCCAGTGCTCCCTGTGAGGCCATCTTCACCACACCAGGGCCTGTACTGCTTTCTGAGGCCATCTACTATTTCACCAGAACCTGCTTTTCTGGCTGATGCCATCCACTTTACACCAGGGCATGTGTTGCTGGCTTAGACCAACTAAATTTCACCAGGGCCTGTGCTACTCGTTGATGCCATGCACATTAAACCAGGGCCTTTGGTTTTGGCCGTTACCATCCACATTTTTACCAGATTGTGTGCTACTTGCGGATTCAATCCACATTGCTGCAGGGCCAGTGCTCACTGTGAGGCCATCTTCACCACACCAGGGCCTGTGCTGCTGGCCAATGCCATCCACATTTCACCAGGGCCAGTGTTGTTTGCTGTGGCCATCCACATTACACCACTACCAGTGCTTCCTGTGAGGCCATCTTCACAACACCAGGGCCTGTGCTAATACCTGAGACCATCCACATTTCACCAGGCCCTGTGCTACTCGTTGATGCAATGCACATTACACCAGGGCCTGTGGTTTTGGTCGTTACCATCCACATTTTTACCAGAGCCTGTGCTATTTGCTGATGCAATCCACATTGCACCAGGGCCTTTGCTGTGCCAATAACATTCACATTACACCAGGGCCTGTGGTGCTGGCCAATACCATCGATATTTCACCAGGGCCACTGTTGTTGGCTGAGGCCATAAACTTTACATCAGGGACAGAACTTCCTGTGAGGGCATCTTCACCACACCAGGGCCTTTGTTGCTGGCTGAGTCCATCCTCATTTCACCAGGGCCTGACTTGCTTGGTCCTGCCATCCACATTACACCAGGGCCTGTGCTACTGGGTGAGGCCAAGTACATTTCACCAGGGCTTGTGTTGCTGGCTGACCACATCCACAATACACAAGGGCATGTGATACTGGCTGATGCCATCCACATTACACCAGGGGCAGTGGTGTTGGCTAAGGCCATTCACATTACACCAGGGCCAGTGGTGCTGACAAATACCATCCATATTTCACCAGGGACAGGGCTTCCTGTGAGGCCATCTTCACCCAACCAGGGCCTCTGCTGCTCGTTGATGCCATCCACATTACACCTGGGCCTTTGATGCCGGCTTGTACGGGTATCACAGGCCGGTAGAAGCCTGGTGTAATGTATCCTGGTGTAATGTGGATAAGTTACACCAGGGACAGTGCTTCCCTTGAGGCAATCTTCATGCCACCAGGGCCTCTCCTTCTCGTTGATGCCAACCACATTAAACCTGGGCGTGTGGTGCCTGATATCATGCACATTTCACCAGGGCCAGTGGTGTTGGCAAAGGCCATTCACACTACACCAGGGTGTGTGATGCTGACCAATACCATCCATATTTCACCAAGGACAGTGTTGTTAGATGAGGCCATCAACATTAAAACAGGGCCTTTTCTACTGGCTGAGGCCAACTACATTTCACCAGTGCCTGTCTTGGTGGCTGGTCCAATCCACAATATACAAAGGCCTGTGCTACTGGCTGATCCCATCCACATTACACCTGGGCCAGTGCTCCCTGTGAGACCATATTCACCACACCAGGGCCTTTGATACTGGCTGATGCCATCCACATTACACCAGGGCCAGTGGTGTTGGCTGAGGACATTCACATTACACCAGGGCTTGTGCCAATACCATCCACATTTCACCAGGGCCAGTGTTGTTGGATGAGGCCATCCACATTACAACAGTGCCTGGGCTACTCGTTGATTCCATTCACATTACACCAGGGCCTGTGGTGCTGGCCAATACCATCCACATTTCACCAGGGCCAGTGTTGTTGGCTGAGGCCATCCAGATTACACCCCTGCCAGTGCTTCCTGTGATGCCATCATCACCACATCAGGGCCTGTGCTACTCGTTGATACCATACACATTTCACCAGGGCTTGTGTTGCTGGCTGATGCGATCCACAATACACAAGGGCCTCTGCTACTGGCTGAAGACATTCACATTACACCAGGGCCTGTGGTGCTGGCCAATACCATCGATATTTCACCAGGGCCACTGTTGTTGGCTGAGGCCATAAACTTTACATCAGGGACAGTACTTCCTGTGAGGGCATCTTCACCACACCAGGGCCTGTACTGTTGGCTGAGGCCATACATTTTACACCAGGGAGAGTGCTTCCTGTGAGGTGATCTTCACCAAACAAGGGCCTTTGCCGTGGGCTGAGGCCATTCACATTACACCAGGGTGTGTGGTGCTGACCGATATCATGCACATTTCACCAGGGCCAGTGGTGTTGGCTGAGGCCATACACATTACACCATGGACAGTGCTTCCTGTGAGGCCATCTTCCCCCCACCATGGCCTCTGCTGCCCGTTGATGCCATCAACATTACACCTGGGCCTGTGGTGCTGACCAATCCCATGCGCATTTCACCAGGGCCAGTGGTGTTGTCTAAGGCCATACACCTTAAACCAGGGCCAGTGCTCCCTCTAAGGCCACCTTCACCACACCAGGACCGCGTTACTGAGTCATACCATCCACATTACACCAGGGCCTGTGCTACTGGCTTAAGCCAACTACATTTCACCAGGGCCTCTGCTTCTGGCTGATGTCATCCACATTACATCAGGGCCACTGCTTCCTGTGAGGACATCTTCACCACACCAGGACCTATACTGCTTTCTGAGGCCATGTAAATTTGACCAGAACCTGCGTTACTAGCTGATGTCATCTACATTACACCTGGGCCTGTGGTGCTGGCTGATGCCATCTACAATACACTAGGGCCTGTGCTACTGGCTGAGGACATTCACATTACATCACGGCCTGTGATGCCGGCTTCTACCATCCACATTACACCAGGGACAGTGCTTCATGTGAGGCCATCTTCACCCTACCAGGGCCTCTTTTACTCGTTGATGCCATCCACATTACACCTCGGCCTGTGGTGCTAACCGATATCATGCACATTTCACCAGGGACAGTGGTGTTGGCTAAGGCCATCCACATTACCTGTTCTACTTGCTGAGGATATTGACATTTCACCAGGGACTGTGTTGGTGGCTGATCCCATCCACAATATACAAATGGTAAATGGTAAATGGCCTGCATTTGTATAGCGCTTTTCTAGTCCATAGGACCCCAAAGCGCTTTACACTACATTCAGTCATTCACCCATTCACACACACATTCACACACTGGCGATAGCAAGCTACATTGTAGCCACAGCTGCCCTGGGGCGCACTGACAGAGGCGAGGCTGCCGGACACAGGCGCCACCGGGCCCTCTGACCACCACCAGTAGGCAAACACGGGGTTAGTATCTTGCCCAAGGACATTTGGCATGCAGCCAGGATGCAGCCTGGGATCGAACCACCGACCTTCTGATTAGTGGCTGACCTGCTCTGCCACCTGAGCTACAGCCACAAAGGCCTGTGCTACTGGCTGATGCCATCCACATTACACCAGGGTCAGTGCTCCCTTTGAGGCCATATTCACCACACCAGGGCCTGTGCTTCTGGCTGATACCATCCTCATTTCACCAGGGCCCGTGTTGCTGGCTGAGGCCATCCACATTACACCACTGCCAGTGTTTCCTTTTAGGCCATCATCACCACACGAGAGCCTGGGGTGCTGGGTGAGGCCATCCACATTACACCAGGGCCTTGTGATGCTTGCCGATACCAAACACATTTCACAAGGGCCAGTGCTCCCTGTGAGGCCGTCTTCACCAGACCAGGGTCTGTGCTACTGCCTGATGCCATCAACATTACACCAGATCCAGTGCTTCCTGTGCTGTCATCATCACCACATCAGGGCCTGTGCTTCTGGCTGATGCCATCAACATTACACCAGGGCCAGTGCTCCCTGTGAGGCCATCTTCACCACACCAGGGCCTGTACTGCTTTCTGAGGCCATCTACTATTTCACCAGAACCTGCTTTTCTGGCTGATGCCATCCACTTTACACCAGGGCATGTGTTGCTGGCTTAGACCAACTAAATTTCACCAGGGCCTGTGCTACTCGTTGATGCCATGCACATTAAACCAGGGCCTTTGGTTTTGGCCGTTACCATCCACATTTTTACCAGATTGTGTGCTACTTGCGGATTCAATCCACATTGCTGCAGGGCCAGTGCTCACTGTGAGGCCATCTTCACCACACCAGGGCCTGTGCTGCTGGCCAATGCCATCCACATTTCACCAGGGCCAGTGTTGTTTGCTGTGGCCATCCACATTACACCACTACCAGTGCTTCCTGTGAGGCCATCTTCACAACACCAGGGCCTGTGCTAATACCTGAGACCATCCACATTTCACCAGGCCCTGTGCTACTCGTTGATGCAATGCACATTACACCAGGGCCTGTGGTTTTGGTCGTTACCATCCACATTTTTACCAGAGCCTGTGCTATTTGCTGATGCAATCCACATTGCACCAGGGCCTTTGCTGTGCCAATAACATCCACATTACACCTGGGCTTGTTGTGCTGACCGATATCATGCACATTTCACCAGGGCCAGTGATGTTGGCTGAAGCCATACACATTACACCAGGGCCTGCGTTGCTGGCTGAGGCCAACTACATTATACCAGGGACAGTGCTTCCTGTGAGGCCATCTTCACTCCACTTCAGCAGGGCCAGTGGTGTAGACTAAGGCTATTCACATTACACCAGGGTGTGTGGTGCTGACCAATGCCATCCATGCTTCACCAGGGACAGTAATGTTAAATGAGGAAATCCACATTACAATAGGGCCAGTGCTCCTTGTGAGGCCATATTCACCACACCAAGGCCTGTGCTGCTGGCTGATACCATCCTCATTTCACAAGGGTCTGTTCTGCTGGCTGATACCATCCTCATTTCACCAGGGCCTGCGTTGCTGGCTGAGGCCATCCACGTATATATACTGTTTCGCCCGAAACAAAGTATATTCCCCAGCACGGGGATATTGAATTCTATAAGATAAAGCCATAAATATGTGTATCTGAGTTTTCTATCAAAAGTTACACCTATTTATATGAAGTTGTACAAAAACGCTTTATTTCGTCAAGACAGTGCATTTCTTGCAATTTCCATGCATTTGAATGGGGAACTCGCCCGAAACCAAGTATAGGTTTCATTATGTGAATAACTTTAAAATCTTAGCTCAAACAGCTGCAAAACCTGTTTGCCCAGCACGGGGATATTGAATTCTATAAGGCAAAGCCATAAATATGTGTGTCTGAGTCTTCTATAAAAAGTTACAGCTGTCTTTATGAAGTTGATCAAAAACGCTTTATTTCACCACGTTAGTGCATTTCTTACAATCCCATGCATTTGAATGGAGTTCTCGCCCGACACAAAGTACAGGTTTTCATTTTGTGAGTAACTTTATGCTTTATTTCACCACGTTAGTGCGGTTTTCGCAATTACATGCATTTAAATGGAGTTCTCGCCTGACACAAAGTATAGGTTTTCATTATGTGAATAACTTGAAAATCTTAGCTCACACAGCTGGAAAACCTCTTTCCCCAGATGCTGAATTCTATGAGGCAAAGTGCGGTTTTCGCAATTACATGCATTTGAATGAAGTTCTCGCCGGACACAAAGTATAGGTTTTCATTTTATGAATAACTTGAAAATCTTAGCTCAAACAGCTGCATAACCTGCTTGCCCAGCACGGGGATATTGAAATCTACGTATAAGGTAAAGCCATAAATATGTGTCTGAGTCTTCTTTTAATAAGAATCAAATCAAAGCGTCTATTGTCATTCAAAGCTTTTTTTTGTCATATGTCACAATTATATGAAATATAATTTCTCTGTTCAATGACATTCTTCCTTTGCTGTCCATCTACAAATGCCATGGATAAGGGTTAAAAGAACAGGATAAATAAAGATATAAAATAAGCATAAAAATAGTGGAAGATAAATAAATAAGTCCAAAAATAAATAAGTTAAGATAAGTGAGGTATGCAGATGTCGATGTATAAAGGAGCTCAATGTGCAAAATGAACTTAGTGTGCAAATTGTCCTGATGTGCAAATTGCAGTTGAGGTATGTCATCTGTTCAGGAGTGGGGAAGAAGGAGTTTTGAGTCGGGATGTTCTGGATTTCACACTTCTAAACCTTCGTCTCAAGGACTTAAGTGTGAACAGTCCATTTTGGGGGTGTGTGGGGTCTTTGAGGATGGAGGCAGCTCTCCTCTGGACTCTTCATTGGCAGATGCTCTGCAGAGAGGGCAGCGGAGCCCTGATGATCTTCTCCCCACAGTTATTATCACGCTCTGCAACTGTTTGCAATCCATAGCACCAGAGATGGTGATTACCAGATCACCATCTCTGGTTATCTGTAATCTGATTACTTTTTTCAAGTAACGAGTGAAGTAAGGGATTACTATTGCAAAAACGGTAATTAGATTACCGTTACTTTCCCGTAGGAACGCTGCATTACTGCGTTACTAAAACCGTGATTTTTTGCGAGAATGTCTCACGACAGTGACGTAAGCGAGTGCACCGTTAGTGACAACAGCTGTGTGCAGATCAACAATGGATCATGTATCGATTGTGGGAGAGAGTATGAGGGTGCAGCGTTTAAAGCGTGGAAGTACTGACCTTACTTTGAGTTTGATTCCATAAAAAGTGACAAAAACATTAGTGTCCATTGTGCGTGGGAAGAAAACTTCTTTTTACAGCGAAAAAAACCCCTAAACTTCCGAGCAAGCACCGAGTGCGCAACGACGTAATGGGAAACTCACAGAGAAAGTCGCGGATTCTTCAACTGACCGCGGCACACCTGCACCAGGGTAAACCTCCGCCTACCGCAGTCCTGCTTTACAGGTGAAAATGGAGCAACAGGACCGCTGAGTCTTTGACTTTATTTATTTTCTGCACAAAAAATATTTTATTTTATGTGCTGGAATGTGCAGAAAATAGGTTTAAATGTTAAACTAATTTATTCAAGTCAGAGAATGTTGCATATAATTAAATTTTTGCTTGATGCATAAAGTTAAAAGATTAAAACTAATAAAACAAGTTTTAAAAGGAGACTTTTCCATTTGATTACATTTTATATGATGGATTATGCAGAAAAAGTAGAATTGGGGTGAAAGATCTATCACTTTATCACCTCTTCAGGTTGTAAATCGTGTTTTTTAAAAAGTAACTAAGTAACTAAGTAATTAATTACTTTTGAAAATAAGTAATCAGTAAAGTAACGGGATTACTTTTTTGGGGAAGTAATCAGTAATTAGTTACTGATTACTTTTTTCAAGTAACTTGACCAACACTGCATAGCACCATGCAGTGATGCAGCTAGTCAATGTGCTCTCCACAGTGCAGCTGTAGAAGCTGCTGAGGATCTTGGCCGACATACCAAATTTCCTCAGCCTCCTCAGAAAATACAGCCGCTGCTGAGCCTTCTTGACCAGCTGTGTGTCCAGGTGAGGTCCTCACTGATGTACAGCTATCTTTATAAAGTTGTACCCAAACACCTATATCACAGAGACAATGCGTTTCTCACCATTACATGCACTCTCAGTGGGTCATACGTTATCTTTCTCGCCTAAAGAAAAACGCTTCTTCATTTTGTGAATAACTTGAAAATCTTAGATCAAACAGCTGCAAATCCTGATAGCAAACAACAGGGATACTGAATTCTATAGTATTCATGCAGAAATATGTTTGTCTGTGTCTTCTTTTAAAAATTACAGTTATCTTTATGAAGTTGTACCAAAACACCTCATTTCGCCCAGACGACGCGATTCTTACTGTTACAGTAAGTTACGTTGGAATTTGTGTTAGACTTCGTTCTTTTTTTTCCTTTTTCTTCTTTATAATTTAACTGACACTGAAAAATTCTGATCATCATGATTGAGCTTCAGGAAAGCAATGTTATACCCAATAAAGGAGGGCTGGTTAATAGTGGTTAAAGGTTGGTTTTGATATACAAGTAAAATGGCCATGTCTCTATTCAGTTTAAAGTCTGACCCATAACTGACTTTATCTAAGTTTTAGCCACCACTGGTCTATATTTTCATTAAAATAATTTGAATAATTTTGTTCTAGCTGATTATAACAAAACTTGAAGTACAAAAAAACCCCAAACCAGCTATTCCAGATTGAAAGGATCTATGCTGACACAGTGGTTTATATGAATCTACCTCTCATACATGATACAACGTGATAATGTAAATGTGACAATGTGGCAGGTTAAGTCAGGGATGTCAAACATAAGGCCCGGGGGCCAGACTCCAGTCCACCTTACTAGATGGCACTATTGGAAGGAAAATGTGAAGAACAGAAATGTTGAACTTTTAATTGTTTTTTCATGAGTTTTAAAGGTTTTCCTACTGACGAAGATTTTCTTGGCCCTTCAAGCTACACCTGAGTAATCAAATAATAGATTTCTGTAATATTACAAAATTACTTTTTAAAATTTGAAACACAAAGACTAGCACTTCATTTATTTATTTTTAATATAAACTATCTCAGGATTACATGTGTAATTGAAACATTACTTTCACTGGTCCCATCCACATAAACTCAAAGTGGGCTGTATGTGGCCTGTGATGTAAAATTAGGTTGTTGTTTTTTTTTTTTTTTTGCCTGTCCCATTTGGTTCTTTAGTCGTCAGAATTGTTGTCTGAAGACCAACAAGGATACCCAATGGATTTACTTTGCCAAATGGATCATCGTGGCATTGCCTATTGGTCCATTTGATCGACCTTTGTTTTTATTGTTTATTATATTTTATTTTCAGATGTTACAGACGGGACAGACATGAGTGAGGGATAGGAAAGGGAGAAAGAAAGAGGAAGGAAAAGAAAAACAGAAGGGGAGAGGGACAGTGAGAAAGGGAGAGAAAAAAATCTCCTGGATCACCTGTTGAGAGAAGAAGAATAGAAAACAAGCAAAAAAAAAAAAAAACCCAAAGCAACATACTAAACACAACACCATCGCATTAATCTAGCTAAGTGTAAACAGCAGTAAATACTGAATATTCAATGTTGTTGTGCAGCACGCAGGACAGACAGCGCACAATGTGCTTTGAAGTAGCAGCCAAGAAAGGTGTAATTTAAGTCTATGAGCAGTGAACACCCGTGTGCATACCTGTGTGGGTCAGCGCGCTTGTATTCAGATGGTTTCCCCATGTAATGGTCTGCAAGAGGATGTAGCAAAAAAAAAAAACGCGCACGCTTTAGCTCGGATTTTCACCATTTTGTCTTGACTTGTGATATTGTTATTCATATGGGTTTTTGAAGAGGTACTTCTAGCAACCACAAGGAGGAGTATTGTACATACACTTGACATATTTGTCCTAGTGTCTCGCCGTCGTACGAAGTCTCCGCCTTCGTGGATAAGAATCCGCTGCGCACCCTCTGTAGGTCTTTGCAGACGTCAACCGTGGTAACTGCTGTTTGTCCCCTACCCGGATTCTACGTGTTAAGGTATTGTTAGCGTATGGGTACATGCACTGGTATGACAAATCGGTGTTAACATCGGTCGGTTGTTTTCTCAATACCGATGGTAAAATGTCTGAAGTGAGCTTTTATTAAAGTGATGTTAAATTGATGGTTTTTTTGTTTGTTTTACGCTCAGTACAGTCAAAGGTCCAGGTGAAATTTGTAAATTGCTATACTTAACAAAGTAGTATAGCACGCGGTTTCGGTACGATCCTGGAACGTAACGTGGCTTTTTAAGGTACTGCGCTGTACTGCGAACAAAAGAAACCATGTGTATGTGAAGGCTTGGGCCTACTCGTGAAAAGGTGCGCGGGTTAGGTGTTCAGCTCGCTGTTTTGACATAAACTGGATGCTCAGGCATGAAGGCAACTAGTAGTTAACAGGGTGCAGTTCGCTCCTCTTAAACTTGCATGTGAAACCGCGTCGACATGCCAATAGAGCGCCTTCCGCGTGTCGTTTTACCATTGTCTAAATTATGGCAGACATCTCGATTCGTCAAATAAAGGAGTGACATATGTGAAGCTCGAAAATTTATCAAGGAATTTTGATTTGTCAGTAGCCTATAGGAGTTAACTGTATTGTGCCAAAAGAGATTTCCGGTATTTTCCTAAAAGCGATTGCGGGAATTTAAGCTGTTAGAAGTCTCTTGCTGACCTACAATCTGTCAAAAAATAGTTTAATCCTATCTCTCACTTAGAATGTCACGTAATTTGGAGCCATAAAGAGCCGTCCTATCACAAAGTAGCTGATGCAATGAGCTTTTAGCAAAGTCATTTTTATATATCCGGGTGAAGGGTGTCATTCTTATGTCTAATATTTTTTACTTAGATTAGTAAATAGACGGTAGTCAACGGGATATTCTTAAATATTTAACATTTATTCTTATAAATGTTAAATACTTAAGAATATCAAGACATGGCCCAGAGATGATCTTGAATGGCAAAACACAGAAATGACATTAAATACAACTGTTTTAGGTTACATTCTTTTTAAAGTAATTGTATACATTTCAGTATTTAGAAAGTGTGCAGGAACGATGTATGTTTAGTTGTGTGAAACAGACAACCTCAAATACTAAGCTAACATTCAGGGGACATTGTCAGTTTTACCTGCAGAAATAATAATGAGCCTGCTGCAAATAGGCTTGAACTTGACCCTGCATTGTAGAATAAATGAATGGATCTCATTGGGTAATACTGCTCACATGAAGAGGTGGCACTGGGAGACGGAGATTAGCCCTCGATTTAGAGTTGAGCTTTAAAGCTTGAATGTGTGTCTTTGACCTGTCACACATTGTTGTAGCAGTTAACAGTCAAAACTAATATTATCTTAATTTGGTGTTATATCCAAAATAATATTTTCCCTGTAATTTATCTCCAATTATTAAAAAAAAATAAAAATAAATCCCTAAGCAGTGAGTCGCTGTCACATTTTTATTCTGGCACATTCAGAGTCTTGACAGCATGATGAAGATCAATGTGTTCACTGTGTGGGCGGGGCTGCTAGTTCAAGTTTCTGTCCTCTTTAAATGATCACAGCAAGATGCACACTAAGCCAGGTTGCAAGCTGTACTAGCATTTTCTTTACAATGGGGTCCATGCCCTCAGCATCTTGTCCTCTCATAGTCAGCCCCGCTGCTGACTGTGTCAAATACAGTAAAGTGCTGTGAGTAACTTATCAGACGTGTTCTTTCTGCAGCACATAGGCTGCCTGTTTGTCTTCATCATTCTTGTCTGTTTTCTTTCAGAGTCATGGCTGAGCTAAAGGAACGCACATTCATTGCCATTAAGCCTGATGGCGTGCAGAGGGCCATCATTGGTGAGGTCATCAAAAGGTTTGAGATGAAGGGCTTCAAGTTGGTGGGCATGAAGATGCTCCATGTAAGTATAGACTGAAAGAATCCAACCCTTACAGGTGAAACTGTATCATAGTGGTCAACATTTTTGCCCTTAAAACATTTTAACCATCTGCAACATATGCACAGATATTGTAAGTGTGCCAAGTAATGGGTAAGCCTGATTAGCCTACTCATCTGTTCCTGAGTGAAGCACAGCCAATTAGCTGTTAAGGTCTACTGATCCTGTAACATTTAACCTGATATGGTAAGGTGCTGCTTTATGTGAACATCAAGTTTGCTTAAGTTATAAACCTGCAACACTTAAATATTTCTGTTTAAACATCTGTCCTGTTAGCGTTGGTGTGATAAACATGTTCTGATGATATGGTACTGGCCTAAATTTCCATGCAATTTCTGAGAAATTGGTGTGATTGTTTCTACACCCAGACTTCGTCTGTTGCTTGCGGCTAAAAAGCTGGGGGTAAACATGTTGATAAAGTTGCCAATTATATGCAGTAGCGAATGGGTACTAATGCGGTTTCTAGAGCTGCATCAGTACACATATGGTGACAACACAGTTACTGTGATACTACAACAGAGGTCTCGAACTCCAGTCCTCGAGGTCTGGTGTCTTAAAACATGTGTCCCTGTTGCAACACACCTGAATTAGGTCATTATAGAACTTGACTACATGCTGAAATGGCAACCCCTAACCCTACTCGAGTAAATTTAAGTAAATGTAAGTGTTTGGAAAAGTGTACTTCTAACAGTACTTTGATTGCACCATGTTCATTCACTCATGAGCTGCTGTAACATGAATCAAATGGCTGCATTGTATGCTACTAATTGTGTGTTGCAGCAGGGGCACATGGAAAAGTTTCAGGACACCGGCCCTTGAGGACTGGAGTTCGAGACCCCTACACTACAATTAGAGTGCTTCATCTGAAATTACAAGTATTACAGCAAAGCAGCGAGTGAAATGAAGTACAAATGATGACTCACAAATTAGGATGTGAAAGTGAACATTTATGAAACTGCCTTGTTTTCTTTGCTGCAGGCCTCTGAGGACCTCCTGATGAAGCATTATGTTGACCTAAAGGACAGACCATTCTTTCCTACTCTCATCAACTATATGAGGTCTGGTCCAGTGGTTGCCATGGTAAGACTCTATGTATGTATGCATGTCAACAGTTCAAGGTCAGATCTTAACCTCATTATCTGTCATGGTTGCTTCAGGTGTGGGAAGGCAAGGGTGTGGTGAAGACAGGCAGGGTGATGCTGGGAGAGACTAACCCTGCTGATTCTAAGCCTGGAACCATCAGAGGAGACTTCTGTATTGATGTCAGCAAGTGAGTTATCTTTGCATGATGGCAGATGTGAAACAATAGCGTGTATGAAGTGTATAGTCACTTTCTGACTCTGTCCTCTTCTTAAGGAACATCATCCATGGCAGTGACTCGGTGGAGAGTGCCAACAAGGAAATTTCCTTGTGGTTTAAAGATGATGAGCTTGTCAACTACACTAGTTGTGCCTTCAGCTGGCTCTACTGAGCTGCTCTGGGTCTGGAGCTCCCACCTCACCACTGCTTGGGCACAAAGTGAAACTCTTGCCTCAGATTTCCTGTGGTAAGCTGTAGCCTGGAGGGAGAAGAACTTGTGTAAATCCTTTGTCTTTCACAATTCACCCCTCTTGTCCTTTACATTACCACTGTGCTCTGATTTGGTCTCTGTGGGGCCACGTGTAGTCCGAATTCATTCCTGAGCAAGGACCATCTAGTCCTTCAATGTACATCGTTTAATGATTCCAAACCTGTCTTTGACTGTCTGTTTTGTTAACGGTAATTTGCTTTACAATAAAATAAAATAGCTGGCATCCTGTCTGTGTCATTGGTACTTATGTTCCTGTGTGTGTGGGGGGGAGGGGGGGTTAAAATGTGGTGACTTTAGGCAGGATTAGTGTTAATTAGCCTGACAGTCTGTATTAGCAACTTCCTAATCTGACTAGATTAGGAAACTGCTTTCATACTGTCAATAGTTTAAAGCAACTTTATCATCCTTCCAGACATTGATGACTAATAAGAAAAATCTTTTAAGACTTCCAACTATTAAATGAACCATGTCAGTTTGCTGAGGAAAGGGGATTGGGTTTTTGCAATTGGCAGTGATCATTAAAAAACTTGAATTGGGTTCACAGTTCATCTTCCAGGTCTGAAAGTGAAGCTGATCATCTCAGTGTTTTATGGCTATTATATCCCACCGGGTCAGCCAGCAGCATTGATTCGATGATTCAGATTTTCAAATTGACAGAATCTAGAGGTACAAAGACAGATTTTTAGTAGATAGAGGTAAACTTTTCTGAAAATCTTGAGAATGAGGCAGTGCAGTTCATCTCTAACGATCAGTCTGTGCTGTGCACTTCGCTGCAGATCAGTGCCAGAACTAGTTTGTGATGGTGCTGGTAAATTGAGTTTCTGGTGTAGTTCTTCACGGTAAGTCTGATGCAAAATAGTACGTTTCATTATGAGGCACACTAACATGCTATGGTCTATTTTGATTCTCTGTGCATGTTCAAAGATGTATTGTCCAATGGTGAAGCAGAGAGGATTGGCAGTGTTACACTGAATACAAGTTTAATAATTCAAAAAAGTAATCTTTTTATAAAAGTCACCAGAAACTTTCACAGCCATGCAGAAACAGTTGGCAACGCTTGTAAACAAAGACAACCAAATTGTAATCCAAACTTCTGGCTTTATTTACATGGTCAAAGCTTAGTCACAGCACAAATTAATCATATAAACAGAAACTTGTATACACTATCAAAAAGATGTACAAACTTGAAACTGCAATTTTGAAAATGTACCTCTAGGGTTATTGTTAATATCAATAGATTTATAACTGACAGATACTCCCTCCCCCCACCTCAATTTGTATCGAAAATAAATTTTTCACTATAACTCAATTTACCAGACAATCTCTCTCCCCATATATATCTATATATATATATATATATACACACACACACATAGCACCACAATATAATCAGGAGGGGAAGTGATCGCATACAAAAGACCCGTGTTAGAAGCCAGGAAAGAGGATCAAAACAAAACAACTTCAGCATTTACCTAATTATTCTCATCTAGAAGAACCAGATCAGCTGCAAGACCTCCATAACCAAACGGTTTCTATGGAAGGCTATCAGTGCCAGGAAAAGGCAAAAACAAAACTGGATTACACAAATATTCAGCAAACGCAATAAAGCTGCAAGTCTGATTTTATTTTGTTTCAATTTTGGCTTAACACCAAAATTAGGAAAATTCTGACCCAACTTATTTTACCACATAGAAATTTAATTCAAAATGAAATTTGTCACGTTTGTCTTACTTGGAAAATGAAATAATATAAATTGTTATCAGGTAATGTTATTCCTGATATTATGACATATTGTTCTCACTATTACTGTTTTGGTAGAGTAACATTTTTATTATTACTGTTACGTGCCACCAAAATCAAAATCATCAACCTGCTTTCATCTCAAGCTACTGAGATTCAAAATCTTTAAATATATAAGCAACTGTGGATGGAGCATTAGGAAAGAAGGTAAATCAAAAAGTACATTTTCTACAAGAAAATATTAGGAACTGGCGATCTGAAATAACATTTGATTACTTGGGGTTTAATCTAAAGGAGGCCAGAAACAGAACAGTCATTTTGTTTTTGTACAAATACGTTTTGCTGATCAGGTATTTTAATGTTTCCTTTTGCCTTCATACATTACAGGAACATGAGCACCTTCTCAAAGGGCTCATGTCAATGAGTCTTGCACTTATTGTAAGACAATCATTTATTGTTTCACAATCAAAAACCTTTGTATTTCTTGTACAAGTTTCTCTTAAAAGGAAAACAATTGTTTTCCTTTTAAAACAATTGTTTTCAAATCTCAGGAGATGAACTTAAACATGAATGCAGAATGGTTCATCTTGAGTGTTCGGAAGCAAAAGAGTTCTAATTAAGGAATCATAACTTAATTCTTAAATGAATTTTGTTTTTAAACACAGCTTAATACCAAATGTTGATATTTAACTATCATTTTAAAGGATAGTGATGATGATCTTTTAGCAACAGTCTTCCTCATTCATATATATATTTATTGTGTGTGTGTTATTTTTATATGTGTATATGTAAGTCCAAAAGGTTTGACTATTGCTCTCAAAAGACATTCTGTAATTAAGCAACAATGGGATCTATGACTGACGGGGGGGGGAATCAAACAAAAAAAACATTTACATACTTTTATGATGCTGGAGATGCAAATTTCTGTTATGTCAATTAACATAAATTTATGCCCCTCCATTTCTATGTTTTACATGAATTTTTAATTTCTGGGAAGTAAGTTTTGACAGTTCTGTTTCTTGAAAATTCTGAAATAAATTAAAAAATGTACTAAATATGCCATCACAAATCAGAATCACAATTCTGGGGAGGCTTCAGCGTTCAAATATCACGACCTGCTTCAAAATCTGTCGTTTTAAAACCTTGTTTGCTTCCATACAATAAATCTACAAGATCAAAATGCCTTTGGGGTTTTCAAACCCTGCTGATTCACACAACCTTTACAAAGGATCAAAACTTCCTGAGAATTGAACCATTCAATTGAATCTTTGAATCTGAAACTTGTTAGTTTACCTTTACTGAGAAGTTTACAGATTCTCTGCATTTAAAAGCATCCTTTGGCCATAAAGTGAGCATTCTTTTTAAACCCTTTGACCATAAAAGTCACAGTTATACAACACCCTATTGTTAATTTTTCTTACATGCTAATGATAACAGTGTAGTGATCGTGAAATTTGCAGGCGCTATAAATTTTACTTAGTATAGCAAAATAAGATTGGATCTATTAATATTGCATTACATTCAAAATAGAAGACTTCCTCATGTGTTGCAATAATATTATTCCACGTTTGAAGTCTAGCCTTCAAGTGGATTATTTTCAGGTTGTTGATTTTTTCCCATTTGCATAAGCCAACACACTGCAATAGTCTATTTCATGCTCTCGCTTTAGCTAAACATAGCTAGCATCAGGAGGTAGTAGATAAACGGTTGCAAAAATCGAGCTCTAAGAATAATCAAAGGTGGTCTGTTGTCTTTTCCATTTTCTGGCTAAAGATGATTTCTTTGTTTGATTCCATCACAGTGGTGGAGTATAAATATATGTATTTACATACAATATATGTTTTTATGCCACTATGCTATGTGAATGCTGCCTTCAGAGACGATAGGAAAAGCAGTGCATTGTTTAATTATCAAGAACAACCTGTCATTCTGTGGCTCAGATGAATCATAAACTAGCTTGCATACATGGCTTTATCACTCGTACGCACACCCACACACACAAACCCTACAAACATTTTGCATATTACTTGAAGACCTGTTTGGTTATAAGTTTGCTGTAACCAAGGTAGATTCTCCCACTTTGTCTTAACATGGGAGTCCAGCCACCTATATTGAGTGACAGAAACTAAATGGAGTATGTAGTCTCAAGTATGCCACATACAGTATTTAATCATATTCCATTAACTAAAGAATAAACCAACAACAGCCATGAAGTGAATTTACATTTCTGCCATCTACCTCCTTAACTTTCTATCCAGCAGATTAGGGTTGGTGGGGCGTTTAAAATGTAATTTTCTAATAAACTTTTGTATGCATTTAATATTTTTAAGTGATTCATATGTATTTAATACTACTACTACGACTACTCAATGAATTCTATAATTCCCATTTCATTATGTCATACGTTACATTTCTTCAGAATAAGGAAATTTTTTTTTCCTTTCAAGATTTTCTGTATTGCATATTATTTTTTAAAAATTAAATAATAGATTGAATATAATTGTGGCACACTGCAGATGCAGATTTGGGTAAAATTACAACTGAAATCAAAAGAAAAAGGACATGACATGTATATTGATAAACCTTTAACAGAATACCAAGATTATTATGATTATGTCCAGGGACCAAGTGATAAGACAAGTCTCTGATAAGACTGAAGTTCATCTTTTACAGCAGCTACAATCAGAGAGTAAAGCTCAAAGCATATTGTATGGCCGGGCAGTGGGGACATGTCATCATATCCTATCATAACAGTGCGATTTTTCATTTAAACTTTGCGACCTGCTGCTTACTTACACTTCCTGTTTCTTCTGAAATATTCTCATATCATCAAAATGTGGAGCTTTTTTCTTTCTTTTTCTTTTTTAAAAAAAAAAACCAAACAAACAAAAAAAGCCATTTTCATTTCCACAGCTTCAGTAATCCTTTTTTTATCAGTACAGCACACAGAATCTGAAGCTACCCCAGTGATAACTGCTTCAACAACTGCTCATTCACAGAGGTACTGCAGGACCAAAAACTCAAGCTTAGCTCCAAAAGCAAGTCATAACCCCTACATACAATGTTCAGCTTTACAGCATTAAAAGAAAAATGTGCTTATATCCCAGTATATGGCCAAGTTGTGGTGTGAGACACACTACCACAGGCAGCTGTGGTGTGGCTGGCAACAGGCCACACCTCCATTAACTGGCGTCACTGAACTAGACTTCTGGACTATACTTGTGTTGTTGATGCCTTTTGGCATCTATTTATCTGACAAATTATCAGCCCTGCTGGTGGAAAATAACATTCAAGATGTTTGTGCTTCACCCTTGGTGAGTGAAAACCTGAGTGTTTTATTAGCAGTAATTAGGCGGTATGTGGCTGCTAACCACCTAGCTAGCATTTGCTGGTAACTTAGCCACCTGTTGTTCAATTATGTTCATTTCTGGCTCCAAGAAACAAAACAAAAAGGGTCAAAACTTAAATGTTGACAGTTAAAAATTGAAAACCAATGGTTCGTGGTAGCCATGTCCATATTTTATATATTGTCTATACAAGCTCAGTGGAATGTGAAAAAAGTGTTTTTGTTTGTTAATATATAAAAAATAAAAATAAAAAAAAAGCAACAGCTGCATAAGATGTGTTTTTGTATAAAGCTGCACCAGAAAGTGGGAAAACCCTGTAAATGTGGATTAAAAAAAAGAAAATCTACTAACAAAAAATAAGTGATAAGATACCCTAAAAGGTCAATGAAGAACTTGGCTTCTCAAATGGGCTCAAAAAGACTTCTTAGTTTAAAACATTGCAAAGTTAGTGAAAGGTTAATAATAATAATAATAATAATAATAATAATAATAATAATAATAATAATAATAAGATTAGTAGGACATTGAAAAAGAATCTATTATAAAACTACTTTTGTAATGGACTCTGTCAAACTGGTCATCATTTTGTTGAGTCTGGAAAAAAAAAGAGCAACAGATTTTGGTTCTGTAATAACTAAATGAGGAATAAATGTAGCTGTGGAAATCTTCTGTTCAATACTATAAGGAAAAAGAACAAAAGGAGGGAACGACCATCATTAATGCTGAGCAGCATGGCAAGAACTCTTTGTGTAGCTCTATCTGAATAGGCCTACACTTACTAGTGAATAGTCACTTTATAAAACAACACGTTACTGAAACAGCCACCAAAACATGAAAAAAGGACATAAAAAAAATCAACCTGAAAATCAAAACAAAATGAAATAAGGAAAAATTCAAGTACTATTATTAAAATTAAAGTCCACCTGGCAATACTGCAAAAATATACACAACTCTGCTCATCTTTCTGACAGCCTTACTTTGCTCATGCAGCTGCTAAACGGCTGACTCTGACATTTTCATACAAAAACAAAAAAAAATAAACAAAAAACCCCCACCACCAACAACCCCCCCCCCCCCTTCCCATACAACAAACGCAAGAAAACCTAAAGACCTGGCTCAATAAATTGTTGTCACAGTTTCTCCAGGTCTCTGTATGTGGCCCACATTATGGCTGAGGCTGGATGGGCTTGCAAGACATAAAATCATCCAAATAGCTCATCTGGTTCAGATAGCCAAAGAAAGGGAGAAAAAGCTGCAGGTCGTAGAAAGAGAATGCCCAAACATCTATGACCCAGGCCTGACTCTGGGTGCTTTCTATGATTAGACAGGACTTTCTGAGTGATTATGTGGACACACCCCTACAAGGTTAGAAAATCGTTTTAAGTGATGTTGAGGAATGGTATTCCTCATGTGCTGACATTACAGGTGGCCTGTGGCATCACTCTTCAAGTATCCTCTCAGGTGAGTTTGACTCTCCCCATTCCTGATTGTTGGTTTGGTGTTTCCAGAGATGTCCTTTTGTGGTTTCCTCCTCCTCGATTTTGTCACATCAGGGTTCCTGTCTAATGTAGTAACTGCCCGAGCCATTGCTCTCTTGGTCTGAGGTGCCCTGCGAGAAGGTGAATTCATCCACTTCAGCGGTCTCCTCTTTCATTCGCAGGAGAGACTCTAGAGGCAGGAACAGAATGCAGAAGAGAAGAGTAGCAAAGATGAGCCCCTTGTGTTCATGCACTTTGAACAAAAATGCAAGGAGCCTTTGCTTCGGAAGTTAATTTTAAAACCACCTGACAGGCATCAAAATAAATGACCCAGTCCCTACTGTAAAGCACCACTCTACTCTTTACTGACATGAAATATTCATGTTGATAACGAACAGAGAAAGGTTGATTGAATCAGCAGCTTCCAGCCCCACAGTGTAGCCTGGTGACCAGGACTGTCTTCATAGACAGTCCTTCATACACCCCCCCCCCCACCCACACACACACACACACACACACACACACACACACACACACACACACACACACACGAAAACAACCCAGGATACTTGCAGTGCAGTGCTGGTTTTGTTTTTAAAAGAGTGCCATTACCTGATTTGTGGGTTAGGTGGAAATGGGTGCGGGGTCTGGGCCGAGCTGGCCCCTGGACAGGGTAAGGGGGTGGACTCTGCTCTTCGTCCCCTGAGAAGCTGCTCCTCCTCCTGCCTGCCTGACTGAAGGGCCGTCGACCAACAGGAATCTTCCTCTCTAAACACCAAGCCAGATGCGGGTAAGCTACCAGGGGGCTCATTACAAATATGGGATGACTTTACGTTTAGATGACTTAGCACTATGAAGTTAAATAAAACCTGCTGTCTGATCATTCCTTTCTGCTAACACTGATATGCCCATCTGAATAAGCCCCTGGTAAGCTGTACTCTGAGTGCTAGACACAAGTAAGCAGATGTACAATTAGCATGATATTATATTTATGCCATATGTGGCAAGCCATATAATACATAATCACAAGCAAATTATAGTATTTCATAGTTGCACAACAGAAGTCCTGGTGCACAAATTTAACACTGCATGAAGCGGGAGCTGAAATTAAAGTTTATGAATTAACAATAACTAAGGTGACTCTGCTCTCAGACAAATTTCCCATAGGATAACATCCCTGTGCCCTACATGCAAGGGCTTGTAAAGACTATGTGGGAGTGAAACAATAATTATAATTTGCTTGTGACTATGATTTATCATGGTTGTGACATATGACATAATTATGAATCCACGGTAAACCAAGATGAATGCTACAGGAACTGTCAGTATTTAAAATAATAACTTTTCGTGTTCCATCTGAGCATCCATGAAGTATGGCAAAGCCATACTTGAAGAGTATCCAGTGCTGATATTGCTGATTTGCCAAAATCTGCAGTTTCTCAAACAACTACTTGAAGCAAACTCCAAAAGGAAGTCAATCCCCATAGACTTCCATAAAAATGTAAAATCTACAGCAGAAATAAACATGTTCAAAGCCTTGTATTAAAAAAAAAGAAAGAAAAAAAGCAGGTGCTTCTCTAACTAATTCATGACAATATTTGGGGTGTGGGAGGGGAGTTAGAGAACTTACCTGGTGAGACTGTATTAAAGCTTAAAGTTATGAACA
Source organism: Aulonocara stuartgranti (assembly GCF_965226115.1). Lineage (NCBI taxonomy): Eukaryota > Metazoa > Chordata > Actinopteri > Cichliformes > Cichlidae > Aulonocara > Aulonocara stuartgranti. The sequence goes on from NC_138959.1 coordinate 28,485,511, forward strand.
ATATTTTACACAATATCTCAATTCCTTTGGGTCACTTGGTGTTCGCACTTCCTGCAGTAGAGTATCGCTTCCTGGTCCAACACATAGTGGTGTTTTTGTGTAGCGATTTAATTAAAAACTTATAGATAACGTCTTATTTCATAGTGTAATCGTCACATGCTTCATCCGAAGCAAACTCACTGTGTCTTTAGGGATTCCCCAGCTTAGCTCGCAGCCGACTTAACAGCAGGGCCTCTTCACCTGTCCCACCTACACTTTCCCACTCATTGTGTCAGATGTTCAGTTATTCCTTGACCTCCTTTAGTAATAATTATTCTTAAAATAAATATAGCCTATTTGCCAGGCCAGGATCACTGAATTGGAGACTGTTTTGCACCCTTGAAATACCTTTAGCTAGCCCAGCCCCTGTAGCTGGTGCAGCCGAAGGTAGTGTAGTGTAGTTCGCTCTCCCCAAGCAGCGGGGAAAACAGGATGGCTGGGTGACGGTGATGAGGAAGCACAGTCTTAAACAGAAGCCCCAGGTACACCACCAACCTGTTCATGTGTCAAACTGCTTTTTCTCCACTCTGCAACACACCCACCAGAGATCAAAATCTTGAAAGTGGCGATTCTGTTCTTAAACATGTGAAGCGAGAGACATCAGCAACCATAGTAATGGTCTTCTAGGGGCCAGAACAGGTGACATTGAGGGAAATTTAAAACTGCTGCCTAAGAGTGAACGTACATTCAGTAAAATTATAATTCACGTCGGTAGTAATGACACCCGGTTATGTCAGTCAGAGATCAGTAAAATTAATATTGAATCGGTGTATAACTTTGACAAAATAATGTCCAGTGCTGGCTGTCCAAAAAGATATCAAGACATCAAGATTTACAGACAATTGGGAAACTTTCAGGTGGAAACCTGGTCTTGTTAGGAGAGATGGCATCCTCCCTGCCAGATTTGTAGAAATAAGAGCTGCTCCATCCAAATTTAACCCACCAAAACGTGACTATCTGGAGGTGTGGCAGCAATCTTCAAGACTGAGAGTTTTAACTCATTTGAAAGACTGATGCTCAGCCTTGTCCACCCCAGCTGTAAAACTCAAAAAACAGTCTTACTTGTTATCATCTATCGTCTACCTAAGCCTTACACTGAGTTTCTGTCTGATTTCTCAGACTTTATATCTGATTTAGTTCTGAGCTCAGATAAAATAATTATTGTGGATGATTTTTAACATCCATGTAGATGCTAAAAATGACAGCCTCAACATGGCATTTAATCTGTTATTAGACTCAATTGGCTTCTCTAAAAATGTAAAAGAACCCACCCACCACTTTAATCACTCTCTAGATCTTGTTTTAACATACGGCATAGAAACTGAACATTTAACAGTGTTTCCTGAAATCCGTCTCTAGTTTGATCATTTCCTGATAACATTTAAACTTACAATAATTGATTACACAGCAGTAGGGAGTAGATTTCATCACAATAGATGCCTTTCTGAAAGTGCTGTAACTAAGTTTAAGAATATAATTCATCCGCTGTTATCGTTTTCAATGCCCTGTACCAACACAGAGCAGAGCAGCTACCTAAACACTACTTAACACAGGTCGATTATCTTTTTAATAATTTTAATAATTATGACTGTGGATACTGTAGCTCTTGTGAAAAAGAGAGTCTCAAATCCGAAGTACCTGACTCCATGGTATAATTCTCAAACACGTAGCCTAAAGCAGATAACTCGTAAGCTGGAGAGGAAATAGCGTGTCACAAATCTAGAAGATCATTTAGCCAATCAACTATTTATCACTGATTGAAGAAAATAAGAACAACCCCAGGTTTCTCTTCAGCTCTGTAGCCAGGGTAACAAAAAGTCAGAGCTCTGTTGAGCCAACCATTCCATTAACGTTAAGTAACGATTTCATGAATTTCTTCATAAATAAAATTTTAATCATTGGAGAAAAAATTACTCATTACTGTCTCACAGGCATAACATTTTCTACAGATGCTTTTAGTACCATTGATATTTATTTAAAGTCTTTTTCTCCCATTGACTCTTCTAAGTTAACTTCAGTAATTACTTCCGAACCATCCATGTGACTTTTAGAACCCATTCCTTGCTATGTACCACAGGCCTTCAAACTGGCTGTAGTTAAACAGTTACTTAAAAAGCCATCTCTTGACCCACCTGTCTTACCTAATTATAGGCCAATCTCCAACCTTCCTTTCATCTCAAAAATTCAAGTTGAGTAGAGTAGTTGTCAAACACTGCTTGACCTCAGTGAAGCATGTTTGATACTGTCGACCATAATATCCTATTACAGTGATTACATCATGCTTTAGATTTGAATCATATCTATGTAATAGACTCCAATTTGTGCATGTAAATGGAGAGTCCTCTTCACACAATGAGGTTAATCATGGAGTCCCACAGGGTTCAGTGCTAGGACCAATTCTGTTTACATTATACATGCTTCCCTTAGGCAGCATCATCAAATTCAATCTTTATTGGCAGACTTCATGTCCATAAAAACAAAACAAACACACACACACACACACACACACACACACAGCCCCCCCCCCAAAACACATGGTATAGACATATATATTAGGGGTGCAACGATATTCGTATCGATATTGAACTGTTCGGTACAGTGCTTTCGGTTCGGTACGCATATGTATCGAACAATACAACATTTTTAATTTATTTTATCAACTTTCCTTCTGACGATGCTGTCTGTGTTGAGCGCTCAGTGGATCTGCGCTCGACAGTGCAGCCTAGGCGGAGCAGTCGAGTGCAGATTCACTGAGCGCAGGGCAAGCTAGCGAGACAGAAGCTAAGCTCCCGTTGCAACATGGCAAATTGAACCTCCCCAACCCTCATTCAGATCTGGCGTTTGGATTTTGGTTTTCATGTGACGTATGACCCTGAAGGTAAGCGCGTCATGGACAAAAGTGAAACAGTGTCGGATGTGCCACGCAATGCTCAATTACATGGGTGGGAACTAGTGCGTTAGCGTAGTTTGCTCGTTATGGTGTTGGCCGTCCAGCCCCACACACGGGGCGATCCGCGGTAGCTCGTTAACGGAGATTTGCCGTGTTGTGGCATTAACGTCATTTCAGATTAACGCTGACAGCACTAGTGGGAACACAACGAATATGACTGCACATTTACGTCGACATCATCCAAGTGCAAAGACAAGTGGAAGCAGACGCAAAACAACAAGCACGCATGCTACAAACTTTACCCGAGTCATTTAGACAGCCGTTAGCACAGGATTCTCCTTATGGGGACCTGTTATGTTTAATATGCTGCTGAGAATATAGCCCAGAAGAAGCGGATAGTATAGCTTTTATTTTGGAAAGAGACATTTCTCTGTAATAAACTCTCTTTTCCAAAGATGAGTGATTCCTCAATCAGATATATATATATATAATTTTTTTATTACTTTTTTGTTTCAGCAACATTAAATTTAAAAACTGTACTTTTGAGTTAAAATATATATTTCTAATTTTGATAAATGACAAATTAAAAAGGCATGTATCGAAAAAAATATCGAACCGTGACCGAACCAAACTGTGAATTTTGTGTATCGTTGCACCGATACACAAAATTCACGGTTTGGTTCGCTACTTTGGTGTCACAGTTCGATATGTTTTTGATACACAAAAAAAAAAAAAAAAAAAAAAAATGTTCATGCCTTTTTGATTTTGTCATTTATTAAATTTTCACGGCACATTCCGCACCACATCTCTGTGCGTTCATCATTTGTTTGAAGCCAGCTCACCTCCTGCAACTACTTTTCTGAGAATACGTGCTTCTTTTGTGGTTTGGACTCCTGACATTTCTTTGGAGGTGGAGGAATATCACAGTAATTGCTTAAAGGAGCTTCTTCGATATCTTTAAGAGTTCTAAACAAATGTCTGTCCTCCTCCTGAAAATCTTATGTATGCAAACACATGTTGCAACTTCTTATCTTGTATGCGTTTTTTATTTTGACAGCGAATGCGCACCTGCGGACCACTTATGTGCAGCCCTGGTTATTTAGCTCGTGATATTGCAGCCACAGAAATTCTTTTGTCCATGAAACCATAAAGCTGCACTTTCTTTTTGCCTTATAGTCTGATTTGTCATTACTTTTCCGTTTTGTGGTAAGCTTTTCTTTGGCTGTCACTTCTTCACCCTGACCTGTCTTATTTGGCTCAGCAGAACTAAAATATAAATCCTGCTGCTTTTACACACGTACTCACATAAGCTCAGCGATTCTCTGCGTGATCAACCTCTCACATGTTTAAGCTGCGGGAGATTTCACTTGTCGTGTTTGCATAGTAAGCTAACGATTGATAAGACGATGTCAGAGGAATTGGTGCGCAAATTATCATCACTCACCAATCAGTGCTGTCGCTCTCTATACACAGTTCGCGCGATTGCAAAGTGAAAGCAAAAAACAAGCGCAAATTCAAACTCAATTTCAATATGTCACATATTGACAGTAGCTCACCGATGCCAATGACATAATTACCCAGCTACATTTCCGAAAGAATGCAAAAGCATTGACATATATTTTTCCTTCCTGCGATAGCCCGACGGGCAGGGAAGAGATAGATTTTGGTAACCCGACTGGAAAAAAAATCGCTAGCCCCGGGACGTCACTCATCTTTGGAAAAGAGAGTTTATTACAGAGAAATGTCTCTTTCCAAAATAAAAGCTATACTATACGCTTCTTCTGGAGTATACTCTCAGCAGCATATTAAACATATCAGGTCCCCATAAGGAGAATCCTGTGCTAACGGCTGTCTAAATGACTCGGGTAAAGTTTGTAGCATGCGTGCTTGTTGTTTTGCGTCTGCTTCCACTTGTCTTTGCACTTGGAAAATAAGTATTTGGTCAATAACAAAAATACAACTCAATACTAACATGTAACATAACCTTTGTTGGCAATAACAGAGGTCAAACGTTTACTATAGGTCTTTACCAGGTTTGCACACACAGTAGCTGGTATTTTGGCCCATTCCTCCATGCAGATCTTCTCGAGAGCAGTGATGTTTTGGGGCTGTCGCCGAGCAACACGGACTTTCAACTCCCGCCACAGATTTTCTATGGGGTTGAGGTCTGGAGACTGGCTAGGCCACTCCAGGACTTTCAAATGCTTCTTACGGAGCCACTCCTTTGTTGCCCGGGCGGTGTGTTTTGGATCATTGTCATGTTGGAAGACCCAGCCTGGTTTCATCTTCAAAGTTCTCACTGATGGAAGGAGGTTTTGGCTCAAAATCTCACGATACATGGCCCCATTCATTCTGTCCTTAACATGGATCAGTCGTCCTGTCCCCTTGGCAGAAAAACAGCCCCATAGCATGATGTTTCCACCCCCATGCTTCACAGTAGGTATGGTGTTCTTGGGGTGCAACTCAGTATTCTTTGTCCTCCAAACACGACGAGTTGAGTTTATACCAAAAAGTTCTACTTTGGTTTCATCTGACCACATGACATTCTCCCAATCCTCTGCCAGAGAGCACATGGATGATACAGCAAACTTCAGACGGGCCTGGACATGCACTGGCTTCAGCAGCGGAACACGTCTGGCACTGCGGGATTTGATTCCCTGCCGTTGTAGTGTGTTACTGATGGTGACCTTTGTTACTTTGGTCCCAGCTCTCTGCAGGTCATTCACCAGGTCCCCCCGTGTGGTTCTGGGATCTTTGCTCACCGTTCTCATGATCATTTTGACCCCACGGGATGAGATCTTGTGTGGAGCCACAGACCGAGGGAGATTATCAGTGGTCTTGTATGTCTTCCATTTTCTGATGATTGCTCCCACAGTTGATTTTTTCACACCAAGCTGCTTGCCTATTGTAGATTCACTCTTCCCAGTCTGGTGCAGGTCTACAATACTTTTCCTGGTGTCCTTCGAAAACTCTTTGGTCTTGGCCATGGCGGAGTTTGGAGTCTGACTGTTTGAGGCTGTGGACAGGTGTCTTTTATACAGATGATGAGTTCAAACAGGTGCCATTCATACAGGTAACGAGTGGGGGACAGAAAAGCTTCTTACAGAAGACGTTACAGGTCTGTGAGAGCCAGAGATTTTCCTTGTTTGAGGTGACCAAATACTTATTTTCCACCCTAATTTACGAATAAATTCTTTACAAATCCTACCATGTGAATTCATGGATTTTTTTTTCCACATTCTGTCTCTCACAGTTGAAGTGTACCTCTGGTGCAAATTACTGACCTCTGTCATCATTTTAAGTGGGGGAACTTGCACAATCGGTGGCTGACTAAATACTTTTTTGCCCCACTGTACGTCACATGAAAACCAAAATAGTTCCAAACGCCAGATCTGAATGAGGGTTGGGGAGGTTCAATTTGCCATGTTGCAACGGGAGCTTAGCTTCTGTCTCGCTAGCTTGCCCTGCGCTCAGTGAATCTGCACTCGACTGCTCCGCCTAGGCTGCACTGTCGAGCGCAGATCCACTGAGCGCTCAACACAGACAGCATCGTCAGAAGGAAAGTTGATCAAATAAATTACAAATGTTGTATTGTTCGATACATATGCGTACCGAACCGAAAGCACTGTATCGAACGGTTCAATATCGATACGAGTATCGTTGCACCCCTAATTTTTTTTCTTTTTTAAATCTCTCTCTCTCTCTCTCTGATCTGTGAGTGCTAAAGGCATAGGATATATTTTCACTGCTATACAAATGACACCCAACTCGATCTATACATGAAGCCAGATAACACACACCAATTAGTTAAACTGCACAATTGTCTTAAAGACACGAAGACCTAGATGACCTCTAACTTTCTGCTTCTAAAATTCGTACCTGCTATTAATCTCTGTCTCTCTTCCACAGCATGTCTTTATCCTGTTTTCCTTCTCTCACCCCAACCAGTTGCAGCAGATAGCCCCGCCCCTCCCTGAGCCGGGTTCTGCCAGAGGTTTCTGTTAAAAGGGAGTTTTTCCTTCCCACTGTCACCAAAGTGCTTGCTCATAGGGGGTCATATGATTGTTGGGTTTTTCTCTATATCTATTATTGTAGGATCTACTGTGCAATATAAAGCACCTTGAGGCGACTGTTGTTGTGATTTGGCGCTATATAAATAAAACTGAATTGAATTAAATTCAGATCAAACTGAGTTTATTGTACTCGGCCCTGAAAATCTTAGAAATATGGTATTTAAAAGGATACTAAAATATGTAGGACTGCTTTCTTCCATTTGTGCAATATTTCTAAAATTAGAAATATCCTGTCTTAGAGTGTCGCTGAAAAACTAGGTCATGCATTTATTACCTCTAACCTGGACTACTGTAATTTGTTATAATCAGGACATCCTAGACTAGAAAGAGAAAGCGTATATCTCCTATATTGGCTCCCTGTTAAATCCAAACTGAATTCAAAATCCTGCTCCTCACATACAAGGTCTTGAATAATCATCCCCCATCTTATCGTAATGACTTTAAAGTACTATATCACCCCATTAGAGCACGTCTGCAGGCTTACTTGTGATATTTAACCTCCTAAGACCTGAACTCTTCCATGGAAAGCATTTTAATTTCTCTTTGATATTTGGGCATATTGGGACCCGATGAATGTAAAAAGAAAGAATCACCAGATTTTTTTTATTTTTATTTTTTACCCAATATTTGTTTCTAAGAAAAATTAGAGCCACATGTGAAGACATTTGTTTTAAATTTTGATAAAACAGAGGCAGTATAATATTCTCGTAAGTGGATATCAGGCCCCTTTAGAGCAAAATTTTGTATTTTGTCTAGACAACCCAAAATGTGATGTCCACATATGTGGACACCAGGGGTCCGTTCTTCGTACCTCGCTTACTACATCCAAGATCAAATGACACATCCAAGATCAAATCATCGCGCTAACTTTGAGCTCCCTATTCCGGTTCTTCGAACACACCTGTTGTTGACGCTTAGTACAGCTGGATGAAGTAATGTGAGATCACCGGGTGGCTTAACAGGGGCTACGCATCGATAGTAGAAACATTGATCGGCAACCCTTTGATTGGTCGGCGAAAATGTCGAAGGAGCGCGCTCGGTATTTTTCGGCAGCAGAGCAAGAACTCTTGATTGAGGGATTTCAGGAGTTTCAGAGTTTAATTAAAACGCAAGGGAACACTGCAAATGCTGCAAAAGCAAGGAGAGAGGGCTGGCAGAAAGTTGCTGACAAATTAAACTCGTAAGTAATTTAATAATAATAATAATAATAATAATAATAATAATAATAATAATAATGGATTGGATTTATATAGCGTTTTTCAAGGCACCCAAAGCGCTTTACAATGCCACTATTCATCCACTCTCACATTCACACACTGGTGGAGGCAGCTACGGTTGTAGCCACAGCTGCCCTGGGGAAGACTGACAGAAGCCAGGCTGCCATATCGCGCCATCGGCCCCTCTGGCCAACACCAGTAGGCGGTAGGGTAAATTTATTATATTATTTTATATTACATTATATCATATTATATTATATTACATTATATCCTCTTTCACATTAGAGCCACGACAGGACCCACTAGAACATGGGAACAAGTAAAAGTGAAATATTAGAATATTCTACAGAATGGTAATATTTATCACTTATATTGGTTTTCGTCTCTTGAAAAGAGACCCTGAAATAATCTGTTTGTTTGTTCATAACAGCAACCAAGAAAAGGGCAAAGCAACAAAAGACAGGTGGTGGTCCTGCACCCCCTCGTCAACAAGTTGGTTAAGTAAATAATACCCTCACGGGAATATCGATATCTCTCTATGAGCACACTGTCGCGCTGAGCTAAAGGATCCTGTCTATCCCGCAATATACGCTGAATTCTGAAAACTCTCCTTATCAATCTTGCACCTTCCGCAATGGGTGGCTCGCGTATACGGACAGGACATGGCTGCGACAGACTTCCCAAATCCACCTTCGCTTTTATAGCCGTGGTCTCTCATCTTGATTACACGAAGTAATAGAATGATTAATAGTACATTTCCCTTTTTTAGGAAATGACCTGTATGTATCTGTATGGAATCAATAAAAGGATCAAGTGCTGCATTATCTTTAGTTACATTGATGTTATTTATTTATGGTGAAACAGTGGTAAAATATCGCTGTTGCTTTCGTATAAATGAAGCGGACATACCTGCGTGGCCGCGATCTAATCCTGTTTACATAAAGTAAACCTGCTCCCGAGCAGGTTTACGCTTACGGATATGTTGCTATGACAGCAAGTCCCGGATGAGCTTCGGGGAACCGAACGATCCAGGATCATGCGAAATCGTCAACAATCAAATCCAGCTAACTTACTTAGCGAGGTACGAAGAACGGGCCCCTGGGCCCTATTTCAGGAAGCCGGTTTAGAAAACTCAGAGTGAAAAACGATACTCAGGGTTGAGTAACCCCGAACTGTCCAACTCGGAATATTCGGTTTCAGAAAGGCTGATAACAATTAGTTCAGTCAACGCGGAGTTGCTTTAACCCCAAGTTAAGCGCGCGCACGAGGATACATAAAGCCCTGATTAGTGGAGCACAGATTAAGCGAGTCACCATGGAGACGGAGGGAAAGAAGGCGCGGACAATGTATCTTACAGCGCTTGAGGCCGAAATTCTGATGGCAGCATATGCTGATAACATGCAAATTCCGCGGAAAAAAAGTAACACAGCCTCAGCTGCAAAAGAAAGAGAGCATGCATGGCAAAACATAGCCGACAGAGTCAATGCGTGAGTGTTAATTTAAACATTGATCTAGGGATTTCCACCCATTTAACACGTTATTTTATTATATTTTATTTTTTATTTCATACATTTTATTTTGTGATGTGATTTGAGCGCAGGTGCAACCCAACAGGCCCCAAACGTTCCTGGCAGCAAGTAAAAATGAAATATAAAAATATAGTCCAAACAGGTAAGGTGTAATTGTATTATGAGCCATAGTGCTTGATCTGTTTGTCCGATGTCAATCAATTGCAGTTAGAGGCTACATTAATTTTCTTTCTGTAAGCACTTATTGAAATTATCTGAGCACGTTACAAGTACATATTTGCTTACTCTGTATGCTCAAATGTGACCCGTTATAGCCAACAGAAAAAAAGCGGAGGCCCGAAAAATAGGTGGGGGTCCTCCACCACCACCACTCACAGAGGCTGAGCAGTTGGCTTCCACATTTGTGATAATGTTGGTAGCATCACATATGATCTTCACAGTGCAGAGAACACAAATTAGCATCCATTACTATAATGAAATAATTTGTTAGTTTGAAATGCTACAGGGAACTATGTACCTGTACATTAATGCTGTGGAAAGACTTCCTGTTCACATAGTCTCCTTCATTTACTGATTGGAATGTGAGTGCCATCTGTACAGCCAATCACGCCTGGGAACCGTGAAAATAAATGTAAAATTTAAGTAGTAGTTCAAGTGTCACCACATCATGAATTAAGTTTCGTTCATCCTGATACCTGCAATTTTGTGGCATCCCTCTTTGATAAATCTTGTGGGTCCATGACCGGGGAACACCACAAACGAGTACAGGAGACGTTTCAGTGCAACTGTAACATTCCTGACTGCCCGACAGACTGTAGCCTTGGAAACGTGCTCAACGTCACCATTATACAGAAAGCTCCCGTTTGCAAAAAACTGAAGTGCAATACAAATAATATGTACAGAACTGAGAGAATGTCCGCGATGTGTCACATGAGCAATATTAGGCCTGAGGATGTTATTCAAATAAATTATAGATTGTGCTGAAAAACGGTAACGTTCACACAGGAAATCATCAGGAAATGATAAAATGTCCGAACGCGCTCTAATCACTCTCTCCCGGTGGAGAGCTCTGCGGAGAATTTGGGCTTCAACATCTACTGGCTCTTCAAGGAAGGAGCACGCCATGTCTGACACTTCCTACAGTCAGGTTTCCAACAAAGAGGCGGAGAAAGTCAGGGTTAGTTGAAGTAAACCTGCTAGGTCCTAGGAGGTTAAAAATAGAATGGGAGGCAGAGGCTTCAGTTTTCATGCCCCTTTTCTGTGGAAACAGCTTCCAAATTTAATTTGGGAGACAGACACCATCTCTACCTTTAAGACTAGGCTTAAAAATTCAGAGAAAATTCTTTTTTTTTTAAATTACATTTTTTATTATAAAAGCCACAAACATGTTTAACGAATCATTTTCATAACTTGAAATGCAAATAGAAATTGTACATTTACTACACTACACACTAACTACAGCCTCCAAACACACTAAACGTCACTAATGTCTCACATATGAAAACTCGCTCTCTCTCTCTTTCGTTCGCCCGCTTTCTCTCGCAGGTGTCACTCCTAAAACTTCCCCCTCTTCCTAAAAACCAAGTGCCACATGTTGCCATATCATTTTTTTGATTGGCTGACACAGTAAACTTTAACACCAATAGGGAAGGGGTGTTTTTTCTTTTTTCACTCGCAAGCGCAGTGTTTGCTAGCGCTGTCCTTAGAAAATGCAGTTTTTAACCATTTCTTCTCGCTGTAAACACCACTGTTTTGTTCAGAAAAAAAACATTGCGTGTATTTTTTATCATAACTCTGGTTTTACGTGGCCAAACGACACAATTTAAAAACTGGTATGTGCCTTGCAGTCCGCACTTCCGAACCAAGTTGAATTGGAGACTCTGTGTCGCTGCATCTTGTTGCTGTGTCATCTTAAATTGGTCATGTGATTTTGACGCACCGGCGCGTCTGTCGACCCCAGAGGATTAAAGCATATAGTTAGGGCTGGATCAGGTGACCCTGAATCCTCCTTTAGTTATGCTGCAATAGGCTGCCGGGGATGCTGTGTTAAGTATTTCTTCTTCAGTCACCTTTCTCACTCACTATGTGTTAATAGACCTTTTTGCATTAAATCAGTGTGTGTGTGTGTGTGTGTGTGTGTGTGTGTGTGTGTGTGTGTGTGTGTGTGTGTGTGTGTGTGTGTGTGTGTGTGTGTGTGTGTGTGTGTGTTCTCCTGTCTAGCTATCTTTGTGAGGACCGAAATCTCCATTCTACTACTACTACTATACTTGTGAGAACCAACAGTCACTTGTGAGGACACACACACACACACACACACACCGGTCCTCACATATTTGAAGGCCTTTTTGAGGCTCAAAATGTGGTTTTAGTGTCAGGGTTACAATTAGGTTATGGTTAGGTTTAGGCATTCATTTTTAATGGTTAGGGTAAGGGGCCCCCTTACTAAGATAGCTGATAACAAAAGGAGAACAAGTAGATAAAGCAGAGAAACTCTGATGCTAAAGAAGGGAATACTCACTTTTCTTTTGGCCTTTATACTGCTGGGCCTTTTTCTTCTGCTTGGGAACAGACTGGGACATTTCTCTGTTACCTAAAAAAGAAACAAGAAAGGACATTCAAGCATACAATGAGAGGAACGCACATCCATACGACTGTCTTCCTCTTATCCAATTCAGTGTCGCGGGACGAGGAGGGGGGCCGGAGCCTTTTCCAGCTTTGGCAGGATACATAATTATCTTTTTGGCAGTTGTGAGGCAGAGGCACATGCGCAAACATTCTCCAAATGATATAGGTTATGGTTGGAGAGAAGTTCAAGAGCCCTAGGTAAGATAGTTCAGGATGTCATCCTACTGCAAGGTGGCAGACTTGAGACAGCCACCACAGCAACATGCTCATATTACTATCTTCTAGTTCCAGGTGGTTTGCAGTGACTGAACAGTCAAAACAAAAAGAGAATGTTTTAAAAGACCTACATATGAAGAGGAACGGTTAATTTGAAGATTTACATTAAGGCTGCGAAGGATATTTAGTTTTCATTATGTTGACTGCAGAGAAAATTGCCTTGCTTTTGTGTGTGGAGCAAGACATGGTCAAGATACACGGGGCTAATTTCCTTATATCTGAGAAATTTCTTTCAGTACAAACTGCTCTTTTGGGTCCACATCATCTTAGAGATCAACAAATTGCATCTGGAGAGGCCCAGCATTTAGCCACTGCTCAACTTTCACAGCACCAGTTTGTTCCTTATCTTTTCTCTCCTTTCGCCGTGTCACCCATTTGCTTTTTCAGCTTTCTCAGGCATAGTCTTCTGTATTTTTCCCTTTTTTCTATATTGCTTTCTTTCTACTGTCTTTTCTTGTGTATCTTACTAACTCTCAGTGGTCAGGACAAACACCACTGAAACAAAACAAACAAACAGAAAAAAACAAAACGTAATGATCAATTGAACTGCTGAAATAAATGCAGTACGAGAAATAGACCTGAAATAAGCTCACTGTAAATCTATAAATTCTAAGCAGGCATTCCTGATTGGTGGCAGTTTATAAACACCCCTATGAGACAAACAAACACATATGCACATCCCTACCTCACAATGTTTACAGGTCTAGATGTGCGCACACTCAACCGCACAGGTGGTCTGTGGGATAACAAACGATTCTCTATTTCTCAGTTATATATTGGCAAGAAAACACCTATTCTTCCTCTGGAAATGCAGCAATACCCCCTTGCACATTCAATGGCTGCGTGATGTAATGTCCTTTCTTAAACTTGATAAGCTCAACCATTTTCTCTGAGGCAGATCCCAAAAGTTTTTGGTCAAGTGACAGCTATTCGTGACCTACTGTAGTTCATTATAACTGTCTCATGTAGTGATCCCATTCTCTGCCCTACTATCTTGTCTGATCCTTGATATTAATAATTCTCTAAACGTTTTGCACTAAGACACTAGAGGAAGAAGTATGAACAGCATTATGGCATTACTCTGTGAGGCAGGCGGTTGGAGCTGGTAGCCTGTTAGCTGACACCAGCCCACTGGATAGAGGTCAGGCGACTCGCAGTCCACCCACTGATCATACTCGTCTTCCCAACCATCAAAGTGGATCCTCAGTAGGCGGTGCACAATCCTTGTCACCGTGGCGACACACACCAGCCTTGGTTCCATCAGATCAACAGCTTCCAGCTTCATGCCTAGCCGAAACCCATGATTGGGAACCTCCTAGGACATGAAAGGATCAAGGACAGTGGAAAAAAGAGAAATTTAACAAACAAAACCCGGATCTTAAAAGTACTGCAGCCTGTATTTATCCTTCAGTAAAAGCTTGTGAGAAACTTTACAAATCCTGTCAGTCATAACATGAATATGACCAATAATGACATGAGTTTTTACTGCTACTGTTTAAATGGATGGGGCACGGTGACATGGAGATTAGCACTGTTGCCTCACAGCAAGACGGTCCTGAGTTCAATCCCGACCACCTGGCCGGGGCCTTTCTGTGTGGAGTTTGTGTGGGTTCTCTCCAGGTACTCCAGCTTCCTCTCACCGTCCAAAGACATGCAGTTAGTGGGGTGGGGTTAGGTTAATTGGTGATTCTAAGGCTATATCTACACTAGCCCGGATAAATATGAAAACAGTGTATACGTCTGAAAACGCTCCGCGTCCACACTATCATTTTCATAGAGTTGTTCATCCACATTTAAATCAAGTTCAAGTTCAAAGTTTATTCGCCACATGCAGTGGCAGGTTGCCCTGCAGTGGAATGAACCCGCCCCCCGACCTTACACATACAACACAGACATCACATGGGGATACAAGTCAGAGAACGGTTGCATTACAGAAAAAAAAAAAAACACTGAAATGTACACTACAATGGGAAAGGTACAAGAGGAAAAAAAGAGACCTCTACTCATGCTGGGCTACAGGAGGACAGCATGAGAGCAGGAAACAAAAAAAACTCCTCTGCACAGAAAGCACATAAATGTCCACAGTACAACATTATAGAGCACGTGAACAGCAACAGGGTTGGGGATAAGGAGTAATCCCAGGCAACACAGCAGCCATCCTGCCACTGCGCCGACTCTCCAGCGCGGGCCCAGACCCGTCCCCAGGAGGCAACAAGCATCGAAGGCATTGGAAGGGGAAGGGAAATGTGTGAGTGCTTATCAGTGTAAGTGTATGTGTGTGCGTGTCCATAGTTCAGCTGAGACAGTGTCCTTCGCCCTATCAGGCTAAGTAAACAGTCTGCTAGCCAATCCAGGTGGCCTTGCATGGGATGGGAAGAATAGTCATCACACAGTCGTTATCAGGGAGTTTTTGTTCGGCTCCAGCCCCAGCTGGCGCCATGGTGTCCGCATGTTGAGGTTGTCAATTTTCTTTTTATGCGAGCAGCTCAGAGGAGGAGAATTTCAAGCTGTTCCTAACACTCCGACACTGGTCCCTCAATCTCCCGTTGGAGAGCCGCAAGCCTCCCCATGATGGTATCAAACTTCTGTTCCATGGTGTTATCATTCTTTTGATTCTGAGACCCCACAACTGCAGTGAGCCATTCTGCGATGTGATCCAACTTTCACTCAAGGGTCTCATTTTGAGCAGGCCTCTCTTTGATGTATCCCAACATACGCTCAATGGTGTTGTTTTGAGTCTTCACGGCAGCTGTAAGCGTCTCCAAGGTGTTAACCACACTGCGTTCGTTGTGAGAGGTCGCGCCTCATCCAGTCGCTTCGATTCCAGCGGGCAGCTTTGGGGGGGGGGGGGGGGTTGAACAGCCGGTTCCGCTCTCATATTTCTCCAATAAGTCAGGGCCAAGCCAGCTCCAATCAGCAAGAACCCTGTTATCATGGTTCCGCCAGGCACATGATCTTCCAGTTCTGCCACCCATCCATCATGTATCCGGCAGGGAAAGTCCCTCCAGGGCACTCGGGCTCTCCCGAGCCCAGACTCCTCGTTGAGAAAAGGGTGTCAATAGCATTCAGAGACCAGTTGATCAAATCCATAATTCTCTTTTAGGTTTTAGAGAACGACAGTGAGAGACTGTTCGAGGGAAAGTAATACACACGAGACAAGACAAGGACACAAGAGGCTAAGCAGGGAAGATAAGGGGAAGGAGGAGAGGAGAAAAAGTG
Source organism: Aulonocara stuartgranti (assembly GCF_965226115.1). NCBI lineage: Eukaryota > Metazoa > Chordata > Actinopteri > Cichliformes > Cichlidae > Aulonocara > Aulonocara stuartgranti. The sequence goes on from NC_138959.1 coordinate 28,501,379, forward strand.
CGACCGCCTTCGCCGAGAGCCAAGAGAGAGAGCCAAATAACCGAAAACGCTTACGTTCCAGTACTGCACATGCGTAAAACCCAAGACGATTCGACCTGCCTCATTTCTGTCTGCCGTTTATTTACTTTCCGGCTCTTTGAAACGTCGCGGAAAAAAGTTTTTTTTAAATGGACTCTGACCTGGACCTTGAGGTCAAGGTCACTGATATTCAAACTTGTCCACAATTTTTAGTAGATGCACCTATGGTATCAATTTTAAAATAATAAATGGCCACTCATTCTTGGATCCCCGTGGAACTCTGTGACCAACTTTTGAGCATGAATAAGAGAAATTTAAATCTAGTAGAGATATCAAATTCAGACCACACTGACTGATACTACCGTTGTATTCTAATCGCCTTAGTAAAATACTGTTGTCAGTGGTAATTGAATTGATCATTGATCATCAATTGATCATTGATCATTTGTTACCTTACCAGTGCCGTGTCTGTGCTATGGCGCAAATCTGGACTGAATCTTTGCAAATTATCTGTTCTTTTGCAATGATTATTTAACGGATTGACAGTTAACATCTCCAAGTGTTTTGAAATAAAAGTAGCTAGTAAGAACTTTTCAAGTAATAATTTAATTACAGCCATCTTAATGAGGACAGATTAATCATACTTGTGTAACACTTGTAACAACAATTTTTCGAGGACAAACAAAGATGGAGAGTGGAAAGTCATTTTCAGTCTCCATCATGTTAACAGTGAAGGAATCACTTCCTTAAACTTAGTTATCACACATGTTTTGATTGTAGTTATACACAGACAAAAGTACTGGGTCAGCTAGACTGACAAACCGATATCATGAAGCTCCCAGCATAGTGCTAATGTTAATGCTAGAGAACGTTTGTAACTCTACAGCATATAACTGACAACCGACTACATGGCTCAGGACTCAGCAACCCTGCACTGCAAATTTACGTGGTCTGTCACTTCATGGCTGAGTTGCTGTGGTTCCCAAATGCTTTTCCTCTGCAATAATACTGCTTACAGTTGATCATGGAATATCTAGGAGTTAAGCAATTTTTTAGATGTGTCCTTGATCCAACACAGCTTATTTAAATGGCTAAATTACCTCCTCAACATGTCTTGAATGTCTCCAGAGGCCTGGTAATGAACTAATCATCATATTCAGGTGTGTTGACCCAGGGTGATATCCTGCAGGACACCGGCCTTTGAGGCCTGGAGTTCCCCACCCCTGGTCTATATAGTGTAGATCAGGGGTGTCGAACTCCAGGCCTTGAGGGCCGGTGTCCTGCAGGTTTTAGATATCACTGTGGGTCAACACACCTGAATGAAATGATTAGTTCATTACCAGGCTTCTGGAGAACTTCATAACATGTTGAGGAGGTAATTTAGCCATTTAAATCAGCTGTGTTGGATCAAGGACACATCAAAATCCTGCAGGATACCGGCCCTCGAGGCCTGGAGTTCGACACCTGTGGTGTAGATAATTGCAGATGGTGTTTTTATTGCAAGTTATGGGATTTTGATTAGCAGAAGATTTTTAAACTGTTTAAAAACCACACAGGATATACATCAATAAACCTTACCTTGTTAAAGAGCCTGACAGGAGCAGCTACTGAACCTGTTTCTCTGAGGTAGTCAAACCATTTGAATGGGAGTTTAGTGTACCCTGAGAAACACAGTATGTGTCAAGGTCAGAACATAAACAACCCCAAATTTTAAGGTTCCAAAGTGAAGAAAAAAAATATAACTGTAGAGTACCTCTAGGGGGTGTGAGTTCAATGTTATTGATTTCACAGAAGCCAACAGGGAAGATGGAAGGGGAGGTGCCATGGTAGCAGAACCAGTCTGATCCATCGACTGCCTCTGAGCCATCTACCCCAATCATGAGATATCCATCTGCCAACACCTATATAGCAGAGAGTTATGTCATGTCAACTTTAATGTACAACCTAAATTCCAAAAATGTAGATGCTTTTCGGGAGGAGGTTTTCTGGACTTTGAACAAGGCCACCGGCCTGAAACTAGCTCTCAACCCCCTACTTGCTCTCTTTGGTACAGCGGGAGAGGATGATAAGCATATTCCAAAAGCAAAGCGCAGGGTGCTGTCCTTTGGTTCCCTCTTGGCTAGGCGTGCCATTTTGATTGGCGGAAGGTTGCTGCCTCGCCCTCCCATGTTCGGTGGCTTTCTTTTTTCTTTTTTTCCCCCTCTTTTTGTTTTCTTTCTGTCTTTTTTTCCCTTGTTGCTTGTTTGCTAAATAATAAGAAAGGAAAACTGTTCCAACATGAGAAGTTCTCTTTTGTATTCATTGTAAAGTTTGTGTTTTCCGTCTTTTTTTCTTTGTAAACTATATCCACAAATACTCAATAAAAATATTTAGAAAAAAAATGTAGATGCAACTAGAAACAGAACACAATCAAATCTCATAAATCTATAATCTCTTGACACCTGAGGACAAAAAAACAAAAACAAAAACAAAACAAAAAACAACAGATTGAAGGTTTAAACTGAGAAAATATACCATTTAAAACATTTTTTTCATTTTACAGCAGGAACCCCCACTCCTCACCCCTCACCCCTACCAATTACACCCCAAAAACATTTGGCTGCTCCATTGTTCATAAGGGGTGACTCTTCACATATTTGATTTGGCAGACTTTATATGCTGGCTGCCCCCTGACAAACTCCAAGAGATCATACCAGGATAAACCACTACACTATGGAGCTACAATTTGATGGCAGTAAAGCCCCTTTTCCATTAGCACCTAACCCAGATCAACTGGCCACGGATCGCCACGACCCAACTTGGATGGTTTCCCATTACAAAACACTAGTACTAATGTACGTGACTGTCGTCAATAGCAACACGTCCACGCGTCCTGCCACATAATTAATAATGGACAAGAACACTACAACAAAGGTGGACTTCGAAGCTAGAATGCTAATGCTCGGTCTGTGGCACTGCGTTAGACTCTGGGAACACGGTGTTGTTTCTGTATCCATTTCTCTCGTTTACAGGTTTAAAAAAAAAAAAAAAAATGAAGGTTTTGATTTAGTTAACAAGAGTGCTCTCATGACTCATCAAGTGATGCTACTGGCCAGGTATTCGGTGGCATGCAGTTTGATAACTTTAGATTTTTTAACCTGCTTGGATTGCTTGGAACCACTACCAAGCATACTGGTGGTACGTAACCACCACTTAATATAGTGGATGAGAAATAAATAAATTATCAGTGGTATTGAAAGTAGGTGTACACAAAGTTACATCAGTAACAGTAATTTTTTCTCTAATGATATTTTAACCTTAAGTAGTGATGACTTCTTGAATTTCTTTATAAATAAAGGAATCCTTGGCTTAACAGAGCTGACTTTTGGTCAGCCTGGCTACAGTGCTGAAGAGAAACCCATCATTCTTATTACCTTTAGTCAGTGATGAGTAGTACGATGTTCTACCTTTACGGAGGGCTTTGTTATAGAGCAATAATCTACTTTTGCAGGCTAAATGATGATCTGCCAAATTAGTTAGATGCCATTTCCTCTGCAGCTTATAAGTTATCTGTTTTAAGGTGCACGTTTGAGAGTTCTAGTCAACTACTTTTGATTTCAGGCTGTATTTTTCAGAGGTGCTACTATATCTAGAATCATATACAGAAAGGAAGTACATTTAATAACAAGACAATGTACTTCTGTGGAAATAAAGTTCAGGTAGCTGCTCTCCACTGTATTGGCACATCACATTGAAGATAACAGTGGTGCAATTATAGCCTTAATTTTACAGCAATCACAAAGATATTCACTGTGTTGAAACATTGATTCTGTTCATCTGGACGTAGTATTTTCAGTGGAAGAAACATTTCATCACTCATCCACCAAGTGACTTCTTCTATCATTAATATGCAAATTGTCATAACCATTGATCAACATATATTCAAATTTCAATTTGTTTGACCACAAAACAGTTTTCCACCTTGTGTAAGTCTATTTCAAATGACTTTTGACCCAGTGAAGATGGTAGTATTTCTATATCATGTTTCCATTTGGCTTTGCCGTTTCTTAATAGCCAACACAATGTTACTTAATAGCCTACCTGCATTTGTGTATGCATTAGTGAACCCCTTGAGAATTCTGAGAAACACTGGTTATACTGGAAATACTGGTTACACTGATAATCATCTTAACCTGTTAAGATCAGGTTAGGGTTAGTGGCAAAATCTTCCTAAATCCGTTTCTTTTTAGTACCACTTCCTTTACCAGCCTTTTGTTGCCCCTGTCCCAAATTTGCCATGTTGCTGCCATGAAATTCAAAGTGAGCTAATATATTTCATCAAATAGTAAAATATTTAAGTTCAGACATCTGTTTTCTATGTTTTATTGTGAATAAAATAAGGGTTCAGGAGATTTGTAAATCATTGCATTCTGTTTTATTTACATTTTACACCATCCTGACTTTTGCAAAATCAAAACTGGCTTACCTTTCTTACAGTAGCTACACATATAGCTGAGAGATTGAGGGGGTCAATGGCTTCTAACTTCATCCCATCTTTGAACCAGTCCCCACTCTGGTCCACTTCCTTCGTCTGTAAAATAAAAGGCAGACAAGTGAAAAGAAAATAAGAAAGAAAAATTTATGAAAAGAATGCAGACAGTTAGGGTCATCCCCTTAGTGAACTTGATTAGAGTGACGGTACAGTAAGCGGGCCTGTTAGGTTGAAATTGTTAAATGTTGTCATTGTTTTACTTAAATTTGTAAGTTTTGTAAGTTTCTGTCCTCCTCCCCGGACTACATCTATGTGGGGGATGCAATAGCTATAGTGTTTAATTGTAGGGACATCCTATGTGAGAGTTCTGCTTTCTTATTTAGTGAGGATGTTTTACTTCCTGCGCTTGTGTATGGTGAGACTGTTAAAACGGGGTTGAGCCATATACAGGGGGAGGGGAGATGACCCTTTGTGATCAGCAGGAAGTCACACAAACACATCCACACACAGTCACTCACGTTCACGTGCACACACACAACCGAGCACACCGGTTAAAGCTGTTCGTCTTGCTTTCTTCATGAGTTATGAGTCTCTGAACTACCTCCTGAGCTACGGGGGTGGCTGTAGCTCAGGAGGTAGAGGTAGAGCAGGTCACCTACTGATCGGAAGGTTGGTGATTCAATCCGTGGCTCCTCCAGTCTTATTTATAAACCGTATTTCTATTTATACTTCAATGCAACCAACATCCCTACCTCTTTAAACTGTATTTATTATAACCTTATTTAGTATAGTTGCAACTGCACCCCCCCACTCTGTCTGTCTGTGTGTGTCTGTGTGTGTGTGTGTATATATATATATATATATATATATATATATATATATATATATATATACACACATACATATACACACACATATATAAGTTATATAAATATATATAAAAAAAAAACAAAACACCCAGCACGCCCCTGCGGGCGGTTTATCCTTCAAGCTCGGGTCCTCTACCAGAGGCCTGGGAGCTTGAGGGTCCTGCGCAGTATCTTAGCTGTTCCCAGGACTGCGCTCTTCTGGACAGAGATCTCCGATGTTATTCCCGGGATCTGCTGGAGCCACTCGCCTAGCTTGGGAGTCACCGCACCTAGTGCTCCGATTACCACGGGGACCACCGTTACCTTCACCCTCCACATCCTCTCGAGCTCTTCTCTGAGCCCTTGGTATTTCTCCAGCTTCTCGTGTTCCTTCTTCCTGATATTGCTGTCATTCGGAACCGCTACATCGATCACTACGGCCGTCTTCTTCTGTTTGTCTACCACCACTATGTCCGGTTGGTTAGCCACCACCATTTTGTCCGTCTGTATCTGGAAGTCCCACAGGATCTTAGCTCGGTCATTCTCCACCACCCTTGGGGGCATCTCCCATTTTGACCTCGGGACTTCTAGGTTATACTCGGCACAGATGTTCCTGTACACTATGCCGGCCACTTGGTTATGGCGTTCCATGTATGCCTTGCCTGCTAGCATCTTGCACCCTGCTGTTATGTGCTGGATTGTCTCTGGGGCATCTTTACACAGCCTGCACCTGGGGTCTTGCCTGGTGTGATAGACCCCAGCCTCTATGGATCTTGTACTCAGAGCTTGTTCTTGTGCTGCCATGATTAGTGCCTCTGTGCTGTCTTTCAGTCCAGCTTTGTCCAGCCACTGGTAGGATTTCTGGATATCAGCCACCTCCTCTATCTGCCGGTGGTACATACCGTGCAGGGGCCTGTCCTTCCATGATGGTTCCTCGTCTCCCTCCTCTTTCTTGGGTTTCTGCTGCCTGAGGTATTCACTGAGCACTCGGTCAGTTGGGGCCATCATTCATATATATATATATATATATATATATATATATATATATATATATATATATATATATATATATATATATATATATATATATATATATATATATATATATATATATATATGCTATTCTAATTCAATTAAGGGTGATACATATGTGATGTTCATGGTTAAGCAACAGTTTGTGTATGTAAATGATCTGTGTACACAAACGTTTCTGGAGCTTGAAAAGGACTGTGTGCCAATGTCATGCACCAGGATGAAATGATAATTGAAAAGTCAAATGACAGAAATGTAGTATCCATCTCCATTTTACGAAGTTCCAAATGGAGTAGTCAACATCAGACACACAGAAACAGACAGACAAATCCATGCATGTATGAGCAAGAGCACAGAACACCACTGTTGGATTAAATGCTTTTATGAGGATTAACTTCATATTTGTTAAACTACACAATAACATTTTGAATAAATAGCTCTTTCCCACCGAATCTACTACATAAGTATGAAACTTAAATTTTGGTACCCTTATAACACAGGGCTACCACGAGGCAACAAAACAAATTTTGCTCGAGAGTGGAAGAGACATATTTCTTATTATATTAACAGGGACCCCCAAGCACTTAAAAAATTAGGTTAAAGTTTTTTTTCTAAAAATAAAAAACAAAACTATATACCATAAAGGGTTATAACTTTCAATGTTTGTTATGTTTGGAATTGACAACTCACATTGAAACTGCAACATTTTATAATAGGATTGACTTGGGAATGCACCTGTAAAGGTTTGTGCCTCCAGGATCAAGGAGTAGAAAAGTAGACACTATGGGGACATGTTTAAAGTCTCAGACAATAAATAAGTATTTAGTAACGTTTAAAGCCTTATTTGTGCCATTTCAGTTAAAAGCAACACAGTATTATTTGATTGCGAGCTTTCTTTCAAAATATTGGTTAACAAATAATGTTTTAAACTTGCTTTTTTGATGCCCAAAAAATATCCAGTTCATTAAAGGGGACATTAAAGTAAAGAAAAAGATGTTTTCAGGTCTTATTCCCCACTTGGATTTGAATTTAAGTGGAGTTTAAAGATTCATTAATCCTGTATTTATTCATTTTGATGAAAGGAGTGCTTTAATTTTTTAAATATAAATCCAAACCAGTCGTAGCACTGTTATGCCTGGCTGAATACTCATCATGCATGTACACACACATACAGTACATCACGTCTGTGTGTTGAAAATCTTCCTAGCTGAAGTGTGAAATCTGCTTTTCAAAGGGGGAAGCTTGCAAGGGAACAGGGACTTTTAGTGGTGGTTCACATGTGGGATAATAAGGATGAAATATATTCTGTTCTTTTGCCAAGTCTTACCTTCTGGAAGAGCTGTGGAGGAGCATCGACTTGACCATCTAATTTCCTTGTTATATCTAGAATATGAATACATGAAAATGACTGGTTACACATAAAGTGGGCATTGTTGTAGTCACGTGTGTCAATGAAGATTTCAAGTAAATATTGACACACGTGACCCACATTCACACCGGACTGTTACTTGATCAACTATAACAATTTTCAAAATTCACAAGTTTTGATTCCTCAGACTCCTTACAAAGTGAGTGTGCCTACCAGATCGTTTGAAGCGGTGTCCAATGCTTCTTGACCAGCCTATATTATGGATAAGAGGGCTATACATGTGGCACCAGAAGTCATCAGCTCCACCCTGGCTCTCCTCATAGACCAACCTCAGGCGACCTCCAATCACTTGCTCTACCAGCGCCACCCGTGTCCGGCTGAGATAGTTCTTATCAACCACCTCAACTCGCATTAGCTTCTTAAAGGGAAATTGCATGTTTTGCTGTACCTTCAGTGAAAAATGAGTGACAGGTTTACTAAACCAAGATGAAATTTAACAGCCAAGGATGAACAGAAACAACAACAACAATGTTTTATTGTAATTTTAGGTTCAGCAAGAACACTTAAAAATAAAATAAATATATAAAATGCAGCTTTACAATACTGGGCTGATGCCTTACCATATCATTAAAGTTAGGTGGCAGTGTTTTAGCTCCAGTGAGGCGCTTCACAAGAAACGTTTTCCAGTTAGAGTACTTATGTTGTATGCCTGTAGAGAGCAGCAATAATTAACCATAGTGCTAAAGAAAACTTAAGTGATTTGTTTGTCAAAACACTCACTTTTTGGAGGTACGAGGGGTTTGCCACTTGAAGCACACCATCCCACAGGGCGAACTTCAGGTATGCAGAGGTTACACCAGAAGTCTTTACTTGTGTCACTGTCAAAGCCCTCATAACGCAGGAGAGCCTTGAACCCTGAAGAACAAGAGGAAACACTGTTAATGTGCGCACTAATTCTTGACATCAGAAACAGTAGATTGAAAAATTGACCACTATCCGCGGTCAGTTTGCTTATTCTATATTCAGCTTCTTGACTAGTTGGAGAAAAAAAATTTGATACAAAGACCGTATTCACATGTGGTATAAACAGTGTTGGGACTAACGCGTTATTAAGTAACGCGTTACAGTAACTACGTTATTATTGTGGTAACGAGCACGGTAACTAGTTATTATGCCAAAACCGGGAACGCGTTACTCGTTACTGGAATTTAAATAGGCTCGTTATTCGTTACTTCGTGTGGTGGCTATCGCGGAGCTTCCACAGATTCAATAACATTAGCAAGTGGTGGAGGCCAGCAGGTGGATGAAGGAAAAGGGAGGCAAGAGGAGAGACCCGAAGCGGCCGCTGGTCCGAGAGTGTCAGGTGAACTGAACTTCAGGTAAGAAGTTATGACCTGCAGTCCATCTGGGTCAGATATAAACCAAGTTTAGGTGGAGTTTATTTTTGTTATGCTGACTTTTTCGTACTGCATGCTAGCTAGCATGACGGAGTTTCTATACAGCTGGGTGGTGCTATGTTACTGATGTTGAACTTTATTTTGTTCATAAGGTTAATTATTAGAGTTGCCAACCGTCCCGTAAAAAACGGAATCGTCTCGTATTCAGAGAAAATATTACACATTTCGTATTGAGGTGAAAAGGAACACAGTTTGTCCCGGACTTCAGCTACAATGAAAAAGACACAAAGCTGGAGTTATTCTGTGTCTTTGCTGCACAGCTGCCTCTTCTCCCCTCTCTCTCCTGTTGCTACTTCAATCATGAAACTGATCAATGATCAGCTGATCGGCTTTTCTCTCGTGTTTATTTATCGCCCACTTTGCGCCAGAAAGAGGAAACCAGCGGATGTCGCGCTAAACAACAGCAGCACATTTAAGCTTGATCAGCTGTTGTTAGAATTTATTTAAAATTACTTTCTAGTATCAGCTGATGTTTGCTGGAGCCACAGCTGTAAAGCTGCTGGTCATGATGTCGGTTTGGATATGTGGTGAGAGGGAAACATGAAGATGAAACCAGGAGATGTCCTTACTGAATCATCAGAGCTGTGATGGAGAAACAGGTTTACCTTTTACTTAACATGAATGAGTTGAAGGGAAGTTATGAAGTAAACTAGTAAGTAAGTAAGTAAACTTTATTTATTAAGTGCTTTTCACAGCGCTTAATAAATAAGCGCTGTGAAAAGCGCTTATTTATTAATACTTAATAAATGAACTGTTTCTGAGAGACAAATAACACCAGGATCCTTTTCTAAGTAGCTGACAGCTGGTAACTGTACAGGGGCGGGTCTAGCAAAGTGTTGCCAGGGGGCCAGGTAGAGCATTAAAAGGGAAAGGGGGGCACAAGGAAATACTTTCTTATTCTCATTTAAAATGTCTCCCTTTAAAAAAAATAATTATCTGAGTCTTACAACAAACAATTGATAGATTGATGCATGTATACCATCAGAACAGTGTACATCACTGTCACAACAGTGTTTATTTTCATTCAAAGGCTTTATGATTTTTCCTATAATGCCCGGGACGATTTTTTTGTCCCAGTCCAGCTCTGTATGCAGCTCATCTGCAGTCTGGTGTTACCTACATCTTCCTATTCAGAAGGCAGAATTTCCGAGTTCTGAGTACAATCGAAAGCACCACGACTGCAGTTTTTGTGTTGGATGTAAAAAGCAGGCTAGGATAGAATCAGGCGTGGGATTTCTCTCGTGGAAATGTGCACATTATTTTTTCCTTTCTATTGGTAGGTGGCACAGTGCACTTGTGGCAAGTAAGCAAGCTAGAAGACTGACAATCTTGCTGGGTTACGGAAGCAACACATTAACAAGAGAATTTTGAGTAAAACCAAAGTTACTTTCCCTAGTAACTAGTTACTCTGAAAGTAACGAGTAACTTGAAGTAACTGAGTTACTTTTGATAGAAGTAACTAGTAATGTAACTAAGTTACTAACTTAAAGTAACTTACCCAACACTGGGTATAAATAATGTGTTATTTCTCCTCACTGTTGGTGAGAAAACTATTTATACTGTATCGATTCCCTTCCAAAGGTTTCTTTCTAAACAATCTCAGAAAATCACTTCTGTTTCAGTGCTGAATTTCTTTAACAGCTCATAACAAAGATGTCTGAAGTGAAGCCTTAGTGAAGGAATGGAAATCAGATTGTCCTGTACTTTACACATAGATGATAAATACATGTGACAGCTAAACATACCAATGAATGTAAACCTCTTATTTTTAAGGTTTTTTCCCCCTCTGATGTCAACTTGCACATTTTATTTGTTGGGATGTGGACTGTCACATGTGGAATGGGAGAAGGGGTTTGTTGCTTATTTCTTTGTTTATGGTAAAACTTAAAAATCAAATACAGACTTTTATTAGCTCAGGTAGAGGGATACATCTGGTACTTTCATCTATGTGTAGGTTTGTTGTCAGTATTGTCATCAACACAATTGCTGCCAGGACAAAGCAATAAACCTTGACAGATATGGGTCTGACTAATGAGGATGATATTGGCTCAATTGAGAATGAATTTTTAAACTATTTTAGTACTGTAATTTAAAAAAAAATAAATACAACTATTCTTGCAGCATGTCAGTGTGTAGTATTAAGACCTAGAAAAACTTAAGGCTACAACTTTACAAGGTTGGGCGATATGTAGGATTTTTCCAACCGGCATTCGTCAGTCCAATAAATGACGATAGGTGATATATTTGCACAGGTGACTTTTTGAATTTATACGTTTTTTGGAGGGAATATTTCACTTTCTTTTCTTGTTTGTTTCAGTATTAATATAGGTACGTTCTTGATTAGTCATTTGTTTATTTGAGAGGCACCAAATCGCACAAAAGACAACTTTACGTCAAAGATTTTTTTTATGTTCGCTGGAAGAAACATTTTTTAACATACGTTTTGTATCTTGTTGTTTGGTCGAGTGTGTAAGACAGATAAACATTGGAAGAGCCTGTAAACACTAGGGGTGCAACGATACACAAAATTCACGGTTCGGTTCGGTTCGATACTTTGGTGTCACGGTTCGATATTTTTTCAATACAAAAAAAATGTTCATGCCTTTTTAATTTGTCATTTATTAAAATTATAAATATATATTTTAACTCAAAAGTACAGTTTTTAAATTTAACCCTAACCCTTGTGCGTGTTTTTTATTTTGACAGCGAATGCACACCTGCGGACCACTTATGTGCAGCCCTGGTTATTTAGCTCATCATATTGCAGCCACAGAAATTCTTTTGTCCATGAAACCATAAAGCTGCACTTTCTTTTTGCCTTATAGTCTGATTTGTCATAACTTCTCCGTTTTGTGGTAAGCTTTTCTTTGGCTGTCACTTCTTCACCCTGACCTGTCTTATTTGGCTCAGCAGAACTAAAATATATATCCTGCTGCTTTTACACACGCACTCACATAAGCTCAGCGATTCTCTGCGCGATCAACCTCTCACATGTTTAAGCTGCGGGAGATTTCACTTGTCATGTTTGCATAGTAAGCTAACGATTAATAAGACGATGTCAGAGGAATTGGTGCACAAATTATCATCACTCACAGATCAGTGCTGTCGCTCTCTATACACAGTTCGCACGATTGCAAAGTGAAAGCAAAAAAACAAGCACACATTCAAACGCGATTTCAATATGTCACATATTGACAGTGGCTCACCGATGCCAATGACATAATTACCCAGCTACATTTCTGAAAGAATGCAAAAGCATTGACATATATTTTTCCTTCCTACAATAGCCCGACGGGCAGGGTAGCCCGTCTGAAAAAAATCGCTAGCCCCAGGACGTCGGGCTAGCGATTTTGCGAGCCCTGTATCTGATTGAGGAATCACTCATCTTTGGAAAAGAGAGTTTATTACAGAGAAATGTCTCTTTCCAAAATAAAAGCTATACTATCCGCTTCTTCTGGGCTATATTCTCAGCAGCATAAGGAGAATCATGTGCTAACAGCTGTCTAAATGACTCGGCTAAAGTTAGTAGCATGCTTGTTGTTTTTGTCTTTGCACTAGGATGATGTCGGCGTAAATGTGCAGTCATATTCGTTGTGTTCCCACTAGTGCTTTCAGGTTAATCTCGTTGAAATGACCTTAACGCCACAACACGGCAAATCTCCGTTAACGAGCTACCGCCGATCGCCCCGTGCATGGGGCTAGACGGCCAGCTAACTGCGCTAACACACTAGTTCCCACCCATGTAATTGAGCATTGCATGGCACATCCAACATACTGTTTTACTTTAGTCCATGACTCGCTTACCTTCAGGGTCATACGTCACATGAAAACCAAAATAATTCCAAACGCCAGATCTGAATGAGAGTGGGGGAGGTCCATGTTGCAAGGAGAGCTGAACTTCTGTCTTGCTAGCTTGCCCTGCGCTCTTCCTTCTGACTATGCTGTCTGTGTTGAGCGCTCAGTGGATCTGCGCTCGACAGTGCAGCCTAGGCGGAGTAGTCGAACGCAGATTCACTGAGCGCTCAACACAGACAGCATCGTCAGAAGGAAAGTTGATAAAATAAATTACAAATGTTGTATTGTTCGATACATATGCGTACCGAACCGAAAGCACTGTATTGAACAATTCAATATCGATACGAATATCGTTGCACCCCTAGTAAACACGGTTAAAGTGGAAAAAAGAAACCAGTTTTTCTTTGTTTCCCTGCCCAACATTGTATTTTTTTATTTAAATAAAATGTTTTTGTTTTTTACTGAACATAGGATACTGTCTTTCTTTCTTTCTGTTATGACTTTGTGTAAATTGATCGCTGCATTTGGGGGCACACTGAGGAGGGTGCCGTTAAAACAGCGCTATTATTGTTTTTGTTGACTTTTTCTCTTAGCTTCAACCAACATTATTAGCAAACTTACTAACGGGCAAATAAATAAATTGCTCTTGTAAAAACGATTGGCGAAAGGCTCAGCCTATCGTTGATCGTTGATAAATTCGTCCAATCACCCAACCTTACTACACCGATTCTGAGTCAACTAGCAGCTGCAAGTTCTCTTTTATGTAAAGCCAAATGCCTCTCTTGTGGTTCACTGTCTCATCAACAACAACTACTTGTTGTGGAAACAGCGAAACTAACTGTTCAAATGTTCAGTGTGACTTTTACATTGGACTTTGCATACATTTGCTATGTCGTGATGTACTTATTCAGCATTAACACTTACTCCTAACAGAGTTCACAAAAATGAAAAGACACAAACACAATTAAAAACACCCCAAGGGTTGTGTGAGAGATTTTACCTTAATTACTTGTAGTGTTTACCTGCTAGCTTTATGATTTCTGCTATCCAGTACACCTTGGTGGAGAAGTTGGTATCAGAGTTGGGCACTTCAATCCTCACACCTACTTCAATATCTCCCCAACATGTTCCCATGGGGGCCTGAGGCACAGAAGTTATCAGCTATGATAATCATAGTATCATATCAGTGGTGACCATATTCTCAGCTCCAGCTACTTACATGCTTGAAACAGCTGACAGGAGCCCCCACCGTGTTACTGCTACAGATATACTGCCCCCAGTCAAAACTCTCTCCAGCGACCACTGACGGAAACAACAATTAGTTTGTTGCTTGTGTACATCAAAAAGAGCAGAAATATGAGCCCCATCATGATTGCTTTTTCATAGCCTACCCGCTTTCAGTTTGGCCTGGTTCTGTTGACTTGCTTGGTACTGGGCATAAGCTGCCAACTTTGCCATGAGAGGCTGTTTCTGTAAGACTTTAGCCTTTTTTGTTGGCGGTTTGCCCTTGTAAAAACCAAAGCAGATGTTAATATTTACATAATACAAAATTATGAAACTACTATACTTGTTTATCAAAGATAATGCATTTACCTGGAGTCTTGCCAAGATGCTAGCTTTTTTAGAATTTGAGGAATAACTCCTAGAACAGGACACACTGCAGAAACGCTTGGTTTTGGAGTAAAAAGCATCTCGTACACCGACCATCCCACACATCTCACAGGTGGCTGTGAAAACAAACCGAAATAGATCAGCAGTCTACAAATGGTAAATGGCATTTATAGTTATCCCCATAAGTATTTGGAAATTGACACAATTGCAATTTTTGCTCTGTACGTGGTAAATAGACTGGTTTTTATATAGCGCCTTTCTACTCTGAATACTAAAAGCTCTTTATACATCTTTCCTCATTCACTCATTCACATGCAATCGCACAAGCACTTTTTTATAGGCACTTTCTACCCAACAGTCATACACATTCATTGTCCGGTGGATGCATCGGAGAACAACTTGGGGTTATTATCTTGGCCAAGGATATTTGGCATGTAGAATGGAGCAGAAGGGGACCGAGCCACCCAATCACTACAGTGGATTTTAAATTAACCAAATGTGATACAAATGAAAAATTTCAGCTTTAATTCAAAGGGTATACCAAAAGTAATGCATTAACTGTTTAGGTAATTCAATATCTTGGCCAAGGATATTTGCACATATGAATGTTGAGGAGCTGAGAATCAAACTAATAATCGTTCTACTTCCTGAGCCACAGCAGCTAAACGTAAACACTATTATTGTTCACTCACAGATTATTATTTAAGCAATACACACAAAAAATAAGCCTCATGTACTGACCCATTCCAGCCTTTCCATCAGGGTAGGTGTAGACTTGTCCATTGTTCTTGATGATGGGCAGACTAGCAGGGATAGAGGGTACCACCTCATCCTCACTGTCGTCTGAGCTAGAGCTGCTGGTGGACTCCTCGCTGCAGCTGTCATAGCCATCAAACATCCCGAATGAGTCTCGTCGCTTACGATCTGAACGTGGGGTACGCTCAGCCTTTACAGAGGACACAACAGAGAAACACTGAATGAATTCATATGGATGCTTTTAGGGGTGTCTGTAGCTCAGGAGGTTCTCCTCTCCATTTCTCCGTATAATGTAACACGTTTACTTTGGCATTGGTCATGGAGAAAGCAGTGAAATTGGTCTAAGACATAGGAGTCAAACTCTGGCCCGTGGGCCTAATTTGGCCCGCAGCCTAATTACATTTGGCCCGCAAAGCCATACCAAATTATTATTAGAGCTGGCCTACTGGTATTATACAGCTAATATATATATTCTTTAGTATTAAGCTTTGCTTGTTCCATATTCAGTTTTTCAGCAAAACTTGTTTGAGTCCATAAGAAGAGATTCATTCTTAAATCTGGAGGAAGATTTTTTTTTTTTCAATAAATATTAACGTTAGCCCGCGACCTTGTTCCAGTTTTGAATTTTGGCCCACTGTGTATTTGAGTTTGACACCCCTGGTCTAAGAGAAGGTAACTGTTCAGAAAAACATATTTCATTCAAATCATTTTATTTTACTCCATTCCTTTTGAGTTATTTTACTTTAGTAAAACTCAATAAAAGAAAAATAATTCTTTTGAGCTATTGCACTTTATTTTAACGGCTCCTTACAAATGTCCTTGTTCTGTGGTTCTGGAGTTTAGCCACACAAACTAGCCAAAAATTTGTCTTTAGTGCAGAAGAGATGCCCAGTTTATTTATTTATTTATTTTTTAACAGCGGCGCTCTTATTCAAATTAAATATACCATGGTTTTTAATATTAATAAAATTAACCTTTTCTTTGAACATATAATTAATGGTAAAAGCACAGCAATAATAGTGCCTTAAAATAATTCTTATTACTGTTAATCTCAATCTCTGTGCGAATCAATACAAAAAAACGAAGATACTTAAAACAACAACTTCTGTGAGGAGGCTAGAAAGGGAATATTGCTCTAAGGCATTCTTGGGAGGTAGAAAGGGGAAGAATGGGGGAGCAGACACAGTCTGCAATAGTTGCAAAAGAAATAGTTTGATTGCAAGGTTGATGCAAAATATAATAATGGACCAGAAGAAAATAAAGATTCAAATCTTTTTAGTTCACATTTTTATTATTTTTGTAATCAATATTATTTCCTTTTTTGAGCATTTGTAAGATGTTTTAGACAAATGTCAACAAAAATCAAGTCCCTAAGCTAAATTTTAGTATTGAAGTGAAGCTGAACTTATTTTAGTTGAAAGATGCAGTTTTACAGTTCGCCTTTCATCATTAATGCATCATTTAGATTCAGGTAGGAAAATATCAGCGAACCATATCTGAGTCAGCATGACTTTGTTCGAAACGCCCAAACATCTAAATAAATAAATTCTACGTGAAAATATGGAAGTCTGATCACAGGATCCGGAACAATGCGTACATGTTGTCAAAGCTAGTTTACTTCCTCTTCACAGCATCTCAGCTCAAACATTACACTACGCACAACTGTTTAACTTAAAAAAAATATATATATACATATATATATCAAGACACCCATTTCCAAAGACATCCTTCGTAAGCTACATTTTGCATACATATATATTAAAAAGTAAACTAATACCGAAACTAAAACAAGGGACGGCCTTATTACAAACACCTCCTAAAGCTAAACAGCACTAGCATAGCTAGCTAGCAGAACCTGTTTCTCCAGGGTTTTTTTTTTTTCAGAGCAAAGCCTTTTTACGTTCGTCTATTATATAGTTGCAATAGTTAGACTTGTAAGAAAACTCTACTTGTTTTTTTTCAGAGAGAGAAAGAGACGAAAGAAAGAGCTTTAGTATTATGTGTAGATGGGTGAGCCACTAGCTGGCTATCGTAAACAGATAACAACAAAGGAGGCGTACTAGCCTGAACAATCCACTGGAAACGGAGGCTCGCGGCCCAAAAATGTTTCAAACCAACTCACCAAATCCCTTGCGTTTTCCATCAGCCCTTCATATAGATGCTCTTCCAGTTACCTGCACTTCCTAATTCAAACAAATCCCCTCACCTGGGGTATAACCTAGCTTTGAATTTTAGTCTAAATACTACCAAGCAGGATATCAACAAATTACTCTGCAGCCTCTGCGCATGAGCGACCGTAACCTACTTTCGTGTGATTGGTGGATCTGCAATGGAGGTCATCGACCGATGCAGACACAAAATAGACTTCGCAGAGTAACTGAATGAAAGGGGCCTTCAGAACAACTACAGATTATTAGTCGGTGTAAGTACAGTAACGTTACAGTAATTTCAATGGTTTTGTTTTGTTTATAACTAGCTCCTGACTTTCATTTGAAATTTTTCCATATAAAAAGAACTTCAAAATAAAATACACAAGTATTACATGTGAAGTAAAATAAATATTTTATTAGGATATAGTGACATTATTACATTTTCAAAGACAATCTTTCTTGTGAAAGATTTCTACAGTAGATGTAATATGTTCACACTGAACAAAATCTGAGAACCACATTCAACAACACTTTAGCTTTTAACTTCCAAAATATATTCACTTAAGCCTGATAATGGGCATAGTTTTTTTTGATATACATACAAGTATAGCAAGAAACTAAACAATATTAACCACAAACCAACTGAACTTTGCTCCAGTAATTCCAATCACAGTGCTTTTCAGTAATAATACTGGCATTCTAGATTTATTCCTTTCCCTATTCCTTGAACACAAAATTTAGCAAAGCAGAACAAAACATTAAACAAAAAACAAAGAATTATTTGCTGAAGTAACAACAACAAATGGATAATGGCTGGAAGAACTGTGGCACACTCATCAAGTAGGTAAGGCTTCAGGAAGAGGGTTTATGTAATCAAGTTTAGGTTAGGCAAAGCTCTATATCATCATTAGGGCTGATGCTGAGGAGTAGATGTTGAGGGCTGCTAAAGAAAAGTTAATCATTTTTAGACATAATGGTTCACACAAGAGCGTTCACTAGCAAATGTTCAGAATCAGACATCAAACTGGGAGAAGATACCTTGGGTTTTTTTAAATATCTTTGGTCTCACAGCAACTCGTCCTCCACAACATCATCAACACTTCCTGATATAGAGGCAGCTTCTGAGGTGCAAGAAGGAAACACTCAAGTTAACAATGACTGTAACAGCAGCTTCAACTCTTTTTGTTTATCCACCATGGTACAAAAGCTTGACTGAGAGTCATAGTGACACCGTTCCTTTGTTTCACTATGTTATCTTTATTTTCACTGTATTGCTTTTTCTTACGGATTTAAACCTCCCCCAGATAGGAAACTGCTTTATGATAAGAACATGTAGGATTTTCCTCTCTAAAATAAGACAAATCTTTCACGATCTTTGCTAATTCTAGTTACAAAGCAAACAACTAGAAACATTAACATAAGGGTGGCTGTAGCTCAGGTGGCAGAGCAGGTCAGCCACTAATCAGAAGGTCGGCGGTTCGATCCCAGGCTGCACCCTGGCTGCATGCCAAATATCCTTGGGCAAGATACTAACCCCGTGTTTGCCTACTGGTGGTGGTCAGAGGGCCCGGTGGCGCCAGTGTCCGGCAGCCTCGCCTCTGTCAGTGCACCCCAGGGCAGCTGTGGCTACAATGTAGCTTGCTATCGCCAGTGTGTGAATGGGTGAATGACTGAATGTAGTGTAAAGCGCTTTGGGGTCCTATGGACTAGAAAAGCGCTATACAAATGCAGGCCATTTACCATTTCCTGATTTGTTAGAGATAAACTACAAATTGCACTGAATACAAGTATTTGGAGTATTAGGGTCAAGTTAATTGATCATAATCAAAATGTATATTGTTGTGTTCATTTCTTCTTGAGACACTTTAGAAAGTTGATTTAACAGAACTGCATTCCTGTTAATTTTCCACCACATGGGGGCATACACTACCTCTCTGTAGGTGTAAGAAGTGTCCCAAGTCAAGTATCTGATCCAATGTGGACATCACTTGGATATTCTGTTGTATTTAGAAACCTAGATAACATTTTTACTTCAACATACAATCCCAGTAACATCAGGGTATGAGGGTTACTTTATGATCGCTTAAACATAGTCACTGGCAAATCTACAGTTCCATGACAGAACTCACCTGATAAACTAATACAGGAAAGACTGAGCTCTGATGATGCTCCTATTACATCATCCTGTTGGAAGAATAAAAGTGATTAGCCGCTGTTAAACAGTCCTCCAAACTTTCAGAACAGAAGTAAGGGGATTACCTAATCTCTCAGGCATAAAGATAAATTAATATAATAATAATAATAAAAAATGACAGAGTACCTTGTCGGATACAGTTGGACAGAGATTAATATACCTGACAAGCACACCCAAGAAAACTAGGATGCTAGAATTGCATACCAATAATAAGAAGCAAGATTCTTTATTATTCTTTTATTAATGTCTTCCTTCACATACAGAAGTTCATATAAACTCATCATGTGCATGAATGCCATTGTAATTCTGGACTTGACTGATGATTTCTTTTAGCTGTTCTTTTTACAAGGGTGGAATAATCATACAGCATATATATTTTATGACATTAAAAAACAAAAATTGGGTCCATCATTTGGAAATCATTTTGGATATTCTCTAATCTGCAAAAGGTAAGAATTATACATATAGTGTCAAATATAAACATACACTCTCACTAATATTTGGTTAACTGTCTCTTAGCAAGTTGTACCTCGTTTAATAGCCATCAATAAACTTCTGGCATTTAGTTGCTGATTTGAGTCAAAGAATTTGAAGTTAACCCTTATTTTCAACATTCAATCCAATTTGTGCAACAGTACCACTGGCACAGTGCAGTATAAAGGTACATCAGACCAAGATGAAGTCCCTGTTGCAGGAACCTACAGTGCAGCACTAAGGATCTGGATTTGATCCTGATGAGATGCATGAGGAGCCTAGTCCGGAATTACCCAGTAGTAATAGTCCAAATGGTACAGGTGGAATGGGCCCAGCCAGCTAGAAGACTAAATGGTATCAGTCTTGCAGCCATGACTCACCTGCAAATCATGGCTGCAAGTCAGGGTTGTTGTCAGTCAGTGGAGGTTAACTGAGGGAGTCTGGATTCCCAAAAATGAGAATTCCACAATCATCCAGCAGTTTTGATCTATCTCTCTGTTCAGTGTTGATTTTTCCAGGATTTTTTCCCGCTGGCTTACAGACGTCCTGTTCAAGATTAAGTATATTGATACCCTATTTTTGTCCAGGAAGAAGTAAGAGACGCTGGAAGACACGAAAAGCAGAATGAGTAACTTACCAGCATCATCTGCAGACAGCCAAGATTGCAGCCCTCTTTTTTTCCATTCAAATCTTCATGGAAGATAACGGCATAGCCCAATCGTATAAGCTCCTCTCCAACATTCACAGCCTTTTTTACATGATATGCACATGGAAAGAGGAGACAGGGTAAAGGACAAACCAAACACAGGCTTATTAAAGTCTTATTATTAAGAAATAAAATCCTATCTAACCTTGCCCTCACTGTTGTCATAGAGCTTGACACTGGGCCATGAGGAGATTTCCGAGTGAGAGTAGCTGCACAGTTTGGCCTGCAGGGGTCTCCAAGAGGCACAATATGTCAGCCTCTCAAACTGATCCAGGGCTTCCTCAGTCCAAACCCCTCCTGCATGACAAGTTGGTGGAGGAAAGAAACTGAAATAATCAAGAATTCAAGAATAATGCACTGCAGAATACTAAAAGACCTAAGGGCGTCAGTATATCCTCTGCATTGATTGTGCCACCGTAACATCATCGCACAGTCAGTTTTATTTATGTTCCCCAGTAAGATGAGTCTGAGTGATATAGCAAATGTAGTTTTTTCAATTATGATGGTTAAAATGGCTCTACTGTAACCATCGAGTATAAACTGCCATGGTAATAATAAGCTGTCTGCAGTTTTTTTTCTCCCACATGCTATAAATGCATCACTAATCCCACCCCCCAACCACAAATTTTTCTACCTGGCACACTGCGCTGAGCATGCGTGTTTATATACTACCAAATAGGGAAAAATATGGTGACAGTGAGAGTCTCAGACAAGCAAGGAAATGAGACTGTAACTGAACAGGAGCCAGACAAGATGGTTCCAAAGAGAAACAGCACTGGATCAATCATCTGGCAGTGGTTTGGATTTCCCAAAGAGGATGTCGAACCTAAATGCGGAACGTGGTATTTAGTACTAGTGGTAATGTGGTCACATGTCACATGGCTTCACTCAAACCTGGAGCTTGTGTTTTTGGCACAGAACTTACACACCTTAAACACAGATGACAGTGTTCTTGTTCAGGAGTAATAAAGTCACAATTCTTGATTATACGTTAGCTTCTGTGAATTTTTTTACCGCTTTGCGTGGTGTGTTTTGTTGTTTAAATTCTAGAACAGGTAGCGCGATCATTATTTAGATGGTTTTGAGATGCTCTAATACCTGTGATATGACTGTTCTTGTTCCGTTTTTTTTGAAGGCACTGTCTGAACTTGGAACCGTTTTCCATTTTACCACTTTTTGCTGTTTAAACTTCTTAGCACATATAGAGACAATAGTTCTGAGATGCTCTGATACCTGTGACAGTTTTTGGTCAATGGTTTTTATAGACACTAACTACACTTTTGTTTCTGTAGGTCATCACATTTTACAGTTTTTATATGTTATAAGCACAGAGAACACCTTTTTAATTACAATTGTTTTAAATTTGACTTTTGCTTTCTTTTTTTTGTTAAAGGGTTAGTGTTGACCACAGAAAGACTGTGAGAATATTGTCATTTGTGAAAAACCTCTGTGTGCAACTGATGGTTAAAAAATGGTTAAAATAAAACATATTTTTTGGCTATATCGCAACACATCATGTGTTGTGATATACAATACACGACCAGACGAAAGAAATGGCCAAAATGGTAATGCCAGTTGATGTGATATGACACAGCGTGACAGGAGGTAAGCAGTGGCCATAAAAGTGCCCTTATGTCCTCATGTACCAGCAAGTGTGTGACAAAGTGTGTATAAGTATATGTGTGTGTGTGCGTTTGGGAAAGAGTGTGTATGTAATGCTGGGCATACACTGTGCGATTTTTGGCTCATTTTGAGCCGATTTTTCAGTCGTGCGACCGTTTTGGTGATTGGTCCGAGTTTCGCCTTCATCGTGTGTCATGTAGTATACATGGGGTAACGAGAAGCGATTAACACCTCAGGAGCAGCTCCCGATCATCAATCGCTTGGTCGTAAGAAAATCAAACCTGTTTGAAATCCTGTCAGCCGTCGTGAGGGTGTCACCGCAGCCTCTCACACTGCGCACGCGCAAACACAGAAATGAAAGTGAAAAGATGGAGCAGCACGGCTGTGCAGCGTGTGATCTGGACACAAGTGATGGAGGCACAACTTGTAGAACTTTGGCTCATCCGAGCCTTTTCGATGTGGCCTCACAAAATTATCACGACCACAACATCCGTGAAAATAATTGGATGGACATTGCTGCTCAATCACAGCTGCCTGATCAACGTTTTTCATTAGCAATTTAGCAAAGTTGATGGTGGTGGTGTGTCTGTGTGACTGAAAGACAGAGAGAGAGAGTGAGAGCGACAGATTTTCTATTATAACCTTCATGTTATGGAGGCACAGTCTGAGCACTCAGGTCGCATCAGAGCATCGGGTCATATAGTGTGACCCTGCATCGTGACCTACAAACTTCTAACCCCTGCGAGTCAATCGTGCAGTTTGAGCAGAAGCTGAATAACGCAACTGAAAAAAATCACACAGTGTCTGCCCAGATTAAGAGAGAGGAGCAAGAGTGTGTAAGAGAGAGGAACAGGGAGTGAAAGGGTAAGAGACAGTGAGTAAATGAGCAAGTGAGAGAGAGAGAGAAAGACAGTCATTGTTAAGATGAGAGCTTTACCTTTTGGCTTCACTCCTGCTAAGCTGCACTCAATAGCTTGAAATGGTAAACTGAGGAAGTCGCTCCTGAAAATTGCAGCATATGCAAAAGCTGTTAATAAGTCGTGTCCTTTTTTTATCCATATTACATCCAACATTATACAGTGTGCAGTAGCAGTATGTCACATCAAGTTCTTCGAAAGTTCGATGAAGAAGTGTACAAAGCAACACTCACTGCATGAGCTAACATAGAAATGCAGAATTTAAAATTGTGTGCTCTTCAAAATCAGTAACTCACCAGCCTCCTCCGAAGACAGCCAGAAACATTTGTCTCATGCTGATATGATGGTCACAAACAACAAAACTGCTCTTGTGCAAGGTTATCTTGTTTCTTTGTAATACTTCAATAAAAGCATTGCTGATTGTAACCAATTTCAAAGTAACGTGTTACTCTTATCATTATAATCATCACATTTGTCTGTAAAGCAGTATTATTTTTGCATTCTTGTACTAAATCCCTTGATCACGCTAAAACTACTAATCAATTTATTTTGTTTTTACTTGCAAGTGAAAACGAAATAGTTTGATAATTGTAAAATTCATAATAATCATAATAATTTAAGACTCCCATCCTGCATTTAGTCTGCTGTTCTGGAGTTACACCTTCTAATTTTAATGCTGTGGTGTTTCCCATCTCAGATCACAAGCTTGTATTGTTTGACATTATCAAAATCTCACCTACAGCTGTCATGTCCTTTTGGAATCTCAAGTGTTAATCCCCTCATTGGTTTATTACCCATTCATATTATCCTCACTGCTGACCTGCTACATCACTACAATGATAATTTATCCTGTGGCTGCTCCACTCTTAACACTCTTAACAAAATCAAGCCTGCAGAAACCACTTCTCATCATACTTCCACGACACAGTGCACAGCATTCCTGGACTTCTCCAACAAAACAAACATATCCTACAACTGAATTCTTCAAGGTTATCATTCTTTCAGCTATCTTAAGTGGAAAACATCACCAAACTCATGATGTCCAAAACTTCTGCGTGTTCACTGGACCCCCTTCCAACTGCCTTGGTCAAAGACTCCATTCCTACCCCGTATCCAATTATAACTGCCATACATCATTTTACACTGCTGCTGTCCCCGTGTCCCTCAAGACAGTCTCTAACATCCCCATTCTTAAAAAAACCTGGTCTAGACTCCAAAAGTCTTAACAACTACAATGGTGTGAAAAAGTATTTGCCTCTTCCTGATTTCCTATCTATTTGTATGTTTGTCACATTTTAATGTTTCAGATAATCAAACAAATTTTAATATTAGTCAAAGATAACACAAGTAAACACAAAATACAATTTCTAAATGAAGGTATTTATTATTAAGGTGAAAAGGGGGGAGGGGGATCCAAGCCTACATGGCCCTGTGTGGACAAAGTGATCACTTGCCCAGTTATAAAATAAATTACCTGTGGTATGTCATATCTTCAGGAAGCTTCTGTAGCTTCACCCAGGCCCGATTACCACCTGATTACCAAGGATCGCCACCCTTAGCAGCAACAACTGCAATAAAGTGTTTGCGATAACTGGCAATGAGTGTTTTACAGCGCTTTGGAGGAGTTTTGGCCCACTCATCTTTGCAGAATGGTAATTTGTACAATGACAAGACACTTTATTGTTGGTTTATGTGGAATAGATGTAGTAGACTATTGCATAATTTCAAGAATTAGATTTTTCAGGGACTTTTCCACCACTATATGATCACATGACCTGCTCTAAAAAAAAAAAAAGAGGCTGGAGAATAATGTGAAAGAAATGTGTTAAGTCTAACTGTTGAATGTTGTCATTGTGTTTCTTAAATTTGTAAAGTCTTAGTTCAAGCAGTAGGATCAAAGCCATTCCTTTGATCCTGACCACTAGGCCTGGGTATCGTCACTCATTTCTAGAATCGATTCAATTCCGATTCACAAGGTCCCGAATCGATTCGATCCACGATTCGATTTAATTCGATTCGATTCAATTCGATTTGAATCTGGGAAATTTTGACAGTCAGAAATATTATAATTCAGATCAGTACATTTACATATGTTTGTATCTATAAAAAGGAAGCTGACACACGCAAGACTTTATCACAGGCGTAAGCGTCACAGCAGATGCCTTTGTGTCAAAGTAGCTGAGGATAAAACACATTTAAACATGAAGGCGATTTTCCTGGCCTGGGATTTTATAAAAATATTCTGCAGTACATCAAAAATGAAAGAAAACCATTAATCAACACATGAACATTACCTCTGACGTTACAGCGGTTTTATTAGAGACACGGTTAAGCGTTTTGCATTTTGCATAATTTTAAAAAGTTTACATTTGTTCAGTGTTGAACGGCAGAAATTAGGTTTTCTTTCGGAAGTATATAAAACGAAAAAAAAATGTCGGCCGACAGCGCTGTAAACTTTGTGCGTAACAAGAAAGCGAATAACGAAGAAAACAGATTTTTAGACGGGAAACTGCTCTTGAAGTACAGAGAGAGAGAGAGAGAGAGGGAGAGAGAGAGCTGTGCATCGTGGTCGAAGCAAAACCGTAAGTCAGAGTGAATCCATGTGAAGTGCAGTTTGGATTTTCTTTTGCTGCTGGTTCGGTCAATATTGTTTGGAGAGAGATCAAACTAACAGCTTTAGAATCGGCTCATAAAGGGCGTGAACACAAAGCTCGGACCTGCCGACAGATCAGAATCAGCGAGCTGTCGGCTTTCAGCCCCGACTGTGAGAAAGGCGACATCTAACTGATTCTGATCCGCGGGTCGCGCTGTGTGTTTAAGTCTATGTGCAGAATCCGTGTACCTGCTCTCATTTACTGTCTTAGCTGTTTGGTGGTTGTTGAAATTTTGTGAGGTTTCACCAGAGATTCTGGCATTTCGGGCAAAATAAATTTATATTAAAAAATCGATTCAGGATTTTAATGAATCGATTTTACGTTATCCAAGCCAGAATCGATTTTAATCGATAAATCGATTATAAAAACCCACCCCTACTGACCACCTCTCCAGCCACTCTGTGCTGGGGGAGGTTTTATTGTAGATACATCTTATCTGACAGATCTGTTTCTTGTGTTGTAAGCTTCCTGCTTCTATGACCCTTTTGGTCAGCAGGAGGTCACACAAACGCACCCCATGACAGTGCCTTGTCTTTGTAACCAAGGGGGGTTTTACGGTGGGAGGTTCTTTTGCTGTGATGTGTATTGTAACTGTCCTGTCAATAAAAAGGCTACGAGGACAGCTACTCTTTGAAGGATTTGGGCTAGAGACAGGTGAGGAGCGTGAGCTCCAAGAGCTGGTTCTGACCAAAGCTTCCCTCGTTAGCGAGTAAAAAGCCGGTTGAAGATGTTCTGTCTTGTTTTTCCGTTCTTCATGAGGAATAAGTCTCTAAACTAGCGGGGCTTGTGGAAACACAGACCCAACAAAATGTCTTTTTCTTTCTTTAATGCCCAAACCTTTTGCCCTACATGTAAAATATATACACCAAGACATAACCATCTTGTCCTCTTTCATTCAGTGTCAATTTCTCTGAGATTTGGATCTTATTGGATTTACTTATTGGATTTGCCATTGATGTGCAGCCTCCTCCATCTCCCTCTCCTGTAGAGAACAACGTTACAACATCTCCCAAAATTCAGCTGAAAACCATGGCTGCAATCACAGCATTGTAAGATGGCGAAAGATGTAACCTTGGGCCCCCACCTCGATTCAGAGATTGTCTTTCCCTTTTCACGTAAATGGCCTTCTTGACTCTGTGCTCAAACCAGCGTTCCTCCCTGTCCAAGATGTTACATCCTCATCCTTAAAAGAGTGTCCACTGGCCTGTAGGTGTGAACAGACTGCAGAGTCCTGGCCGACGAGGCAGCTCTTCTGTGTTGTGCCATCCGCTTCGCCAGAGGTTGTTTGGTTTCTCCGATGTATAAATCCTGGCAATCCTCCTGGCACTTAACAGCGTACACTATGTTACTCTGTCTGTGTCGGGGGACCCGATCCTTGGGGTGGACCAGTTTTTGGCGCAGCGTGTTTTGGGGTTTAAAAGCCAAAGAGACCCAGTGTTTAGAAAAAATGCATCTCAACTGCTCTGATACTCCTGACACATATGGGATCACTACAGGTTTTTGCTTGGGCAGCGGTTGTCCTGGCCATTGATCAGTGGTCTTTGATCAGTGGGTTTTGGTCAGTGGTTGTAGATCAATGGTTATGAGAATTTGCATAATTAAGATTAAGGAACTGACTTCCCAGCCCTTTGTTCCTTCAGTGGGCTGGTTTCAGTCATTATGCAAATGTACTGTTTATAAGATTGGGGAAACCTGCAGTCAGCTGAGACTGAAGAAGTCACTTGGATGAGTGATGAAACGTTTCTCCCACAAAACGCTACGTCCAGATGAACAGAATCAACTTTTTGGAGATTTACTTTCCTGGATGATTGAAAATGCATCAAGGAGAAACAGCAAGTATACAGAATGAAATGGAATGGGCCATCTGCGACGCTACAGACAGATTAACAGCCTTAGAAAAAGATCATGAGACTCTAAAGAAAGATTACAGCAAACTACACGACAAACGCCTGGATTTAGAAAACAGAAGCCGCAGAAAAAATCTGCGTGTGGTGGGCATTAATGAGGGGGGAAACCCCAGCCATTTCATGGCAGAGTTTTTCTCAGAAGTGCTCGCGAAAGAAAACGGTGATTCATTTACTATAACAGACCGAACCCACAGGACCCTCGCCCCGAAACCACGGACAGGAGAGCGCCCAAGAGCCATGATAAGGGCAAGGGATAGATTCTGCAACTGTCCAGGGGAAAAGGCTGCCTCTTCCACAAAGGATCACCTGTACACATCTTCCCTGACATGAACCCCGAGGTCAGCAAACTTCGTGCGACATTTAACCCCGTGAAAGGGAAACTGCGGAATGCTGGCATCCTGTACAGTACTACTATCCCGCGAAGCTGATTATAACAGTGAACAACACCAAGCACTCATTCACAGATCCACGTGAAGCAGAGAAGTTCGTCAGTATCCACATCCAGAGCCCAGCCACATCTACTGACAAGGAGGGATAGTTGGTGCCATCTCTACAAACAACATGACCCAGGAGGGAATAGTATATAATAATAGACAATCTTAAGGAGTTTAGTGGTAAGTCTGATGTCTACAGCCCATAAAAAGCTGGACAAAAATTGTTTTTCTTTTCTTTTCCATTTGCAGCTCAGTTTCGCTGCAAATAAAGAAGGTGTTCAGGTTTGAGTTCAAGGGGATGTTCTTTAGTTTAGTTCAAGAAAGTTGTGAATTTCAGAGGCTCACATCTAGAAAGGTCAGAGTAAGATCCATTAACCAATTACTAACAGTTAGTAACTATTGGCACCTCTACTGAAGGAATGCCACAAAATCTTGTCAGTTTTGTAACATGGAACTGTAGGGGACTCAGAGGACCAGTGAAACGATAAAACATTTTAGCTCACTTAACCTCCTAGGACCTGGCGTCCACATATGTGGACATCACATTTTGGGTTGTCTAGACCTAAAAACACAAATTTTTCTCTACAAAGGCTTGATATCCACTTACGAGGACATTCTACTGCCACTGTTCTATCAAAAATTTAAAATGAATATCCTCATACAGTATGTGGATCTCATTTTTGTCAGAAAAATAAATCAGGTAAAAAAAAAAAGAAAAAAGAAAATCTGGCAATTCTTTGTTTTTACATTCATGAGGTGCCAATATGCCCAAATATCAAAGAGAAATTAAAAATGCATGCCATGGAAGAGTTCAGGTCTCAGGAGGTTAAAAAAAAGTAAATGCGGATATAATATTTTTGCAAGAAACGCATCTAAAAGTACAAGACCACAACAGATTACGTTGCAAATGGATAGAACAAATATTTCACTCGTTTAATGCAGGAAGCAGAGTCACAGCTATACTAATCCAAAAAACAGAACCATTTACTGCAGCAAAAATATTACCAGACGCTCAAGGTAGATATATTATTGTAACTGGCAAAGTTTATGGTCATTTAGTTACATTAGTAAACATTTACGCTCCAAATATTGGAGCGTAAATAGAAGTCTGGGCTCGGGAGAACCCGAGTGCCCTGGAGAGACTTTCCCTGCCGGATACACGATGGACGGGTGGCAGAGGATCGTGTGCCTGGCAGGACTGTCGATCGAGGACGCTGAAGATATCTACCTATTCGGAACCATGATAACAGGGTTCTTGCTGATCGGAGCTGGCTTGGCCCTGGCTTATCGGAGAATTAAGAGAGCGGAACCGGCTGTTCAAACCCCCACAAGGCTGCCCGCTGGGATTGGAACGACAGGTGCGACTTCTCAGAAAGGGCTCACTGAAGGCAGCATGGTTAAGAGCTTGGAGGCGCTTACGACTGCAGTGAATGCTCAGAATAACACCTTTGAGCGTATGTATGTTGGATTACATCAGGAAAGAATCAACTCAGAACAACATCTCTGGGCGGAGCTGGATTACACCTCGGATCAGTTGGCTGCGGTCGTGAGGTCTCAGAATCTGCTATGTGAGCAAAAAGAGTGACAAGACCACAGAATCGACGGCTAATAACATCACGGAGAAGCTCGCAGCTATTAACGGGAGACTGAGAGACCAGAATGGAATGAAGCCTCCATACTATCTCCACTCATGAATAACGCAACATTCACACCATCACTTTCAAACATTTCATTTCTCCAATGTAACCTTAAGGGGCTGCACTCAATAAAGGATTTATTCATCAGTAAGGGTTCCAGCAATTGCAAGAAAAATGTAACTTGCACAGTAATGACTTCTTCAAATACTTACAGATCAGAAGCTCTGTAAGGAGTAATTTTCTATCCTTTCCAGATCAACCCCCAGACTCTATCTTAGATAACTTATTCCAGTTCGATCCACTCAAAAAAGGACTAATAACAAAAATTCACAATGCATGGTCACAACTGGATGGAACTACCATGCTTGATCATCTGAAAGAGGCCTGGCAGAATGACCTTGGTATGAGAATCACAGATAGTCAATGGACAAAAGCCCAAGAAAATGTAAACTCTTCCTCTGTTTGTATTCATCATGGACTCTTACAGTTTAAAGTGCTACATAGACTCCATTTATCAAAGTTGAAAGTGTCAAAAATGTTCCCCAATGTAAACTTGTCCTGCGAAAGATGTAAACAGCAACCTGCTTCACTGGCGCATATGTTTTGGAATTGTCCCTGTAAAGCAACATATTGGAATAATGTCTTTCAAACCTTGTCTAAGATTCTAAAACAAACACTGAAGCCAGACCCAATCTGTGCTTTATTTGGAGTGAAGCCAGTTGTTGTAGATTTGTCAGCCACCCAAAATAATGTAATACATTTTGTGACACTGCTAGCACACAGTTTAATTTTACTAAACTGGAAGCAAAAAGTGCCTCCTACCAAATCAGCGTTAATACAAGATATAATGAAACATTTGCAGCTGGAAAGAATTAAACTCCTACTAAGGGGGAAGTTGGAATAATTCTATCCAACCCGGCAGCCTTTTATAGATCAATACAGCACAGATATAAACAATCACTGAGCCTCATTGGTAGTCCGATAAATAACATCCTCTGTCCAACTTTCTTTTGTTGTTTGTCGTATTTTATTCTGTTCAACTTTTACCGTATATATGTAATCAGTTATATTTGAATCTTTGTCATCTTTATGGAAAAGGAAAACTGGGAAACCAAATGAAGAGATTTGGAAAAAAAAATGCAAAAAAAGGTGAAAATTGAAAAATTGAAAATCGTTTTTGTTTTGTTTTTTTAACATATATTTCTAGTTAGAGAAATTTAAGAGGTTTATCCCTCAAAACTTTAAATACACAAAAGTTTATTTTGAGTGTCTTCATAGTTTTATTTTTGAGACACACCAATTTTTATACACTGCAGAAAAAACAAAAATAAATATTAGAATGCAAATTTGCAAAAAAACAGCATGTGAATCAAAATAAACTATTTTCAGCAGTGCAATTTAAGTTCTAAGCATCCCAGAAACTATACAGAAAAGCATAAAGTCAAACATGACTTTTAAAAACACCAATGACAAAATGACGTCACTTCCGGTTTCGGCCAGGTAATGGCGGATATGCGATAGTTCGCGCTGACGTCTATTCCAAGGTAGGAAGTGTTATGAACAGCTGATCAGATCGTCAAAGCGTGTTTCTGGAATATTATGTTTTTGTTGCTGCAAGTGCTTTTTATGCAGTTTTTGCAAAGCTATATGTGGAAGGAAACGGTGACCGAGGACAAGCTGATGGCATAAGATGTAAGTACAACTCCTCCAGTTTCATATGCAAAAAAAATTATTGCGCTAGCTTACGTGGTTGCAGTTCTACAGGGATTTAAAAATAGTTACGCAAAACGGAGCGTGCCCGTTTTGATCGGTTTTAAAGGGTTTAGAAAAAATAAAGTAACATAGAGAAACAGTATGTGTGCAGAAAAATAAATAAATAAATAAAATACTCTGGAGGAGTCACACAAAGCCTGCTTGGTTGGGGGATATAAATTTGATCCATTTATCCCAAATTTGGTAAAACTTGTCTTTCTGGATTCCAAGAGAGTACATCAATTTTTCCATTCTAAAAATTTCAAGAATAGTTTCATACCAATCATCTAATGTTGGTGGGACTCGGTTCATCCACCTTCTTGTAATAGATTTTTTGCTAGCAGCTAGAAGAGCCTGCAGCAGCTTTATATCCGTCCTCCGTTCTAGAATTATAACATGACCCACGTATAAATTTACAAAGTCAAACGGAATCTGTACCTCAATGTTTTATGAATCCCACTCCAGTACAGGTACCGCCTGGGACAGTCCCAAAACACGTGATAATGGTTTGCCTCCACTGAACCACACTGCCTCCAACACTCTGAATTCGTATTGCTAAATTTACCCTGGACTAGAATCTTAAAGTATCTTATGATATTTTTCCAGCAATGTTCTCTCCATTCTAATGAATTAGTGGAGGACCACTGTGAGCAACATATTTCTTCCCAATCTTTTTCCAAAATGCTAATTCCAGCTTCACTCTCCCACTTTTCCTTTATATATAGAATACTGTCTTTCTTGCATAGAGTAGTGCATTGTATAACCTTGAAATAGATGTATTTATAGTTGAACTATGGGCAAGTTTCAGGATTTTGAGAAAGTTAGTTTCATTCTACGTTAAATTTATAATTTTCCATTGTTTATTAAAGGAATCTTGCATTTGAAGGAACCAAAGGTTACTTTTTCACGTTTACTTAAGGAAAGAAGACGACTCAGTAAAAGAAAGAAACCAAAGAAACCAGACTATACTCCAAACACATTACACCACACAGTAATGTGTTTGGAGTCCAAACACGCTAAAGGTTATGTATTCTTAAAATCTAAAAACTTGGTATGGATATCGCTAGCTGTCTTAACCACCATCACTCACTCCCACAGCTTTTCCCTCTCCTCAGCAACCAAATACTACTGTATATTAGTACAGTCACGTCTTCCTCTTTTATCCTGAATTCACCTACCTCATCCTGCGGAGGCTGCTCCTTGGGAGTTCCCCATTGTCCCCAAAGTCAACGTAATAAAGGTCCACCAGTCCAGAGCCTAGGACTCCCAGCACCCTTGCCCTGTTCCATGTGCCATGGTCTCTGTATGGAGCAGCCACAATGTCCCCTACAACAATGGTTTCCACTCGCTGATCCTACAGATCAGAAAAGCAGATGAGTTCAAACACAAATCAGACACTGGGTTGCAGAAGGTGCTGCAGGGATAGAGGTGCCCCTATGGGCTGTGTGAGCTTATTGTTAACATACTTTTTATTCACACGCAGGATCTCAGATATTTTTCTATATCTACTCGATGAATAGTTGCAGGCCTGCTTCTTATCATCAGAGCCTGGCTTTTAGCGTTCTCTAAATCACATTTTAAATGCCATTACTACAAGTTACCCAGCTTTCTGAACTGTTGTAAGATCTGCAGCACATAATCAAGACTCTTAAAAAAAGTCAGTTCTACCAGGGTAAAGAAAAAAAATACTGGCAACCGTCAGTATTACCTGTCAGCCTCCTGGTAGGCACACCGACGGCATCAATTTCAAAATCCTATATCACTGCATTCCCGAGTTATCGCTGAGAAATCAGTGATGGTAACAGATTCTAACCCATCCAAGACTTTTGTAGATTCACCTATAGTATCAATTTAAAAAAGGGAAAATACTTGGATCTTTGCAGTTTCAAGTGTGTGGAAGTATATCGGAACTCTCAACTCTCATTCTGGCCCACAAGGGAACTCTTGTGGAACAAGAGAGACACAAGGAGAGCAAGATATGTCCTTACTGTAGAGTTTCCACTGTTGTAGAAGTGGTTCATCTCCTCTGTTAGTTTGTCCAGCTGAATGGATCGAACCCCCAGGATCTGAATCCAGAAGTGGTTTGGGTTCTCTGATGCAGAAACATACACCTCAAGGTGTTCGTCAGGCTGGAAGCTCAAGTCTGGGCTTGCAACTGGAAAACACAGAGAAAATATGAAATTACTACACTTAAAGACACATTACATGGCTGCTCTGGGGTGACTGAAATCTGAACTCACTTTCAAACTTGGACACTTCAGAGAAGGTCTTAGTAGTTGTACTGCCCTCCTTCTTGCTGGCTTTTTTGATTTTTGACTCTCCCACCTGGTCAAAAAATGTTTCTGGTTCTCCTGTGGTCCCGTTGGCAAAGACAAGCACATTCTCCTCTATGTGGGAGAAGGGACTGTTGTTGTTCAAGAACAATAGAGGTTCAGTCTCTGTGTCGTTTGACTTCTGACTCACGACATTATGGCCACGTTTCTGGCGCCGGGCTGATGACTGTGAGATTGTTGTCCTCACCATCATGTCCTCGGTGACTTTTTCTAGAATCATATCCTTTGAACAGGTTTCAAAAGCAGGAGTTAGATGTCCCCTCAACTAAAATTAAAGGATGTGGTACACACAGGAGATCCAAATCAAGGCACTGTGCGTTACCTGTGCCTTTTTCACCTCCTGCCTGGTCCCTGTAATCGTCACCATGCCCTTTGCCTGTACACCGTGTGCTGGCTCTTTGGAACACGCCACTTTGGCTCCTGTAGTTCGGGTGATCTGTTTCAAACTCTCTCCACCACGGCCTGCAATACACAGATAATCATGTTCTCCTAACAATTATTGCATATAGGGGTGAGATAAAATGGGGACTTTTTCCTTAAACTGACATAAGGCTAAGTGAATAGTTATCACGGGGTTCGAATGTTAGCCATTAAAACCTCATACATAAAGATAACTCAGATAAAGAGAAATATGATTAATGGTAAATTCACTTTTACTTATATAGCGCCAAATCACAACAACAGTAACCTCAAGGCACTTTATATTGTAAGGTAGACCCTACAATAATACATACAGAGAAATTCACTTTTCACACAAATTTAGTATAAGACTTTCTGGTTATGTTTACAAAGCTCACAGTGCAAAGAAGCCAAGGGACCATTTTCCCCATAAACTCTACACAAACAGTTTTTTTTTGTTGTTTGTTTTTTTGCAATCCAAGAAGTTGCCCCATGCTAATCAACAGAAAGAATGCAGGTTAAAGTAACTTCTGCTTTGGCTTCATTTTCACAGCCAGAACCTACAGCTTTCTAACATTATTTATGAACTACAGGGAGTGCAGAATTATTAGGCAAATGAGTATTTTGTCCACATCATCCTCTTCATGCATGTTGTCTTACTCCAAGCGGTATAGGCTTGAAAGCCTACTACCAATTAAGCATATTAGGTGATGTGCATCGCTGTAATGAGAAGGGGTGTGGTCTAATGACATCAACACCCTATATCAGGTGTGCATAATTATTAGGCAACGTCCTTTCCTTTGGCAAAATGGGTCAAAAGAAGGACTTGACAGGCTCAGAAAAGTCAAAAATAGTGAGATATCTTGCAGAGGGATGCAGCAGTCTCAAAATTGCAAAGCTTCTGAAGCGTGATCATCGAACAATCAAGCGTTTCATTCAAAATAGTCAACAGGGTCGCAAGAAGCGTGTGGAAAAACCAAGGCGCAAAATAACTGCCCATGAACTGAGAAAAGTCAAGCGTGCAGCTGCCAAGATGCCACTTGCCACCAGTTTGGTCATATTTCAGAGCTGCAACATCACTGGAGTGCCCAAAAGCACAAGGTGTGCAATACTCAGAGACATGGCCAAGGTAAGAAAGGCTGAAAGACGACCACCACTGAACAAGACACACAAGCTGAAACGTCAAGACTGGGCCAAGAAATATCTCAAGACTGGTGAAATGAGAGTGAGTCTTGATGGGCCAGATGGATGGGCCCGTGGCTGGATTGGTAAAGGGCAGAGAGCTCCAGTCCCACTCAGACGCCAGCAAGGTGGAGGTGGAGTACTGGTTTGGGCTGGTATCATCAAAGATGAGCTTGTGGGGCCTTTTCGGGTTGAGGATGGAGTCAAGCTCAACTCCCAGTCCTACTGCCAGTTTCTGGAAGACACCTTCTTCAAGCAGTGGTACAGGAAGAAGTCTGCATCCTTCAAGAAAAACATGATTTTCATGCAGGACAATGCTCCATCACACGCGTCCAAGTACTCCACAGCGTGGCTGGCAAGAAAGGGTATAAAAGAAGAAAAACTAATGACATGGCCTCCTTGTTCACCTGATCTGAACCCCATTGAGAACCTGTGGTCCATCATCAAATGTGAGATTTACAAGGAGGGAAAACAGTACACCTCTCTGAACAGTGTCTGGGAGGCTGTGGTTGCTGCTGCACGCAATGTTGATGGTGAACAGATCAAAACACTGACAGAATCCATGGATGGCAGGCTTTTGAGTGTCCTTGCAAAGAAAGGTGTCTATATTGGTCGCTGATTTGTTTTTGTTTTTGAATGTCAGAAATGTATATTTGTGAATGTGGAGATGTTATATTGGTTTCACTGGTAAAAAGAAATAATTGAAATGGGTATATATTTGTTTTTTGTTAAGTTGCCTAATAATTATGCACAGTAATAGTCACCTGCACGCACAGATATCCCCCTAAAATAGCTAAAACTAAAAACAAACTAAAAACTACTTCCAAAAACATTCAGCTTTGATATTAATGAGTTTTTTGGGTTCATTGAGAACATTGTTGTTGTTCAATAATAAAATTATTCCTCAAAAATACAACTTGCCTAATAATTCTGCACTCCCTGTATAATAAAAGAGATACTCTGCCCTCCCTCCTGGCCAGCTGATCTGCTTGTCACTTACTGGAGCTTTTAGTTTTGAAAATGATGCCTGGTAATGAAAAAAAAAAAAACAATTGACATGATCAAAGATTCAGTCTACCTATTATGCGTCCAAAAGAGGACTGTGGAACCTCCAAAATCTCTGAGACAAGTTCACATTCTGTGAGCAGGTTCTCCAGGACACAGCGGGCCAGTAAGACCTGCTCCTTAGAGCCCTGAAGCAGGAAACATACGGTCGTCTTACATTCATGATCTCCTGAATCTGACATGACCCTCACTTGAGCTCCAGACTTCTCAGTCACCTGAAAAGTTAGCATACAAAGAGAAAGAAAGACTAGCTCAATCTGTGAAACTAATTTAAGACCTGCTTGTAAAACGTGGAACTCCAAAATTGCAATTGAGAAGTAGCAATGGCATACTGAAAAATAGAAAAAATCTTATATAGGTATGCAGGGGTGAGGCATTAATTCAAGAGAGAATTTCCTCAGTGTAAATATATTCAGCTGCATACACACAGGGACACTTAGACGTTATCATATCTTCATGGTGCTAACAATCAGACTGAACTCTAAACTTGAGCTGGGAGGCAACTGAATACAGCTAAAATACAACTGAGTGAAAAAAATAACAATCCATCTCACTTCAATACTTTATCTAACACATTAAGTAACTAAGAAATGAATCTAAGAATACATATTTACTGAATAGTATTTTAGGAAAATAAAAATTACATTAACAAAGTAAATGTCCAATTCATGGTCACTGGGGGGCTGGAACCTATCCCAGCTGCCTTGGGATGAGAGGCAGGGTTCACCCTGAACAGGTTGCCAGTCTCTCACAGAAAAACATTCACACCTATTAGCAATTTAGAATCATCAATTAACCACCCCCACTAATAATAATAATAATAATAATAACAACAACAAATTTTATTTATAAAGCGCCTTTCAAGACACCAAAGGACACTGTACAATAGGATAAAACACATAATAGAACAATGACACAATGAAGAACAATAAAACAAAAGCACAAGATACAGTGGGTTCACAGTGAATATGCAGACTTGAACAGATGGGTTTTGAATTGAGATTTAAACTGGGGGAGAGAACCAATGTTTCTTACATCAGGGAGTAGAGAGTTCTACAGCCTGGCAGCAGAGCAGCTAAAAGCTCTGCTTCACATGGTGGTGAGGTGGAAGGAAGGCACAGAAAGCTGGATAGAAGAAGATCAAAGTGAGCAGGCAGAAAAAGTAGTGCTTAACAGGTCACAAAGGTAAGGAGGAGCGAGGTTATGAATGGCCTTGAAGGTGAGCAGAAGAAGTTTGTATATTATCTGGAATTTCACTGGGAGCCAGTGAAGTTCCTGAAGAACAGGGGTGATGTAGGAGGGGGTTCTGGTGATAATGCGAGCAGCAGAGTTCTGAACCAGTTGAAGCTTATGGAGGGATTTTTTGGGAAGACCATGCAAGAGAGAGTTGCAGTAGTCAATGCGGGAGGTAACAAGACTGTGGACAAGAGTGGAAAGAGAAGGACGTAATCTGTTAATATTGCTTAGATGGAAGTAGCCAGAACAGGTGAGATTATTGATGTGAGATTATAGGAAAGTGAAATGTCTAGGATGACACCAAGGCTCTTCACCTGAGGAGAAGGGAAAACTGTGGAGTTATTGATAGTGAGTGAGAAATGGTTCGCCTTCAGAAGGTCAGATTTGGTGCCAATAAGGAGGATTTCAGTTTTATCCTCATTGAGCTTTAGAAAATTAGAGGACGGTGATGTCATCAGAGAAGGACCGGCGCTCAGCATTGCAGAGTGAGCACAAGGAAAGCGGCGGGGCCAGACAGCATCACCGGCCGTCTGCTGCGCTGCTGTGCTGACCAGCTAGCAGGTGTGTTCACTTCGATTTTAACGAGTACCTGGCTAAGTCTGTGGTCCCCACATGCTTCAAGAGATCTACCATCATCCCTGTCCCCAAGAACAACAAGCCCTCATGCCTGAATGACTACCGGCCAGTTGCACTGACCTGAAGAAAACCATCTCCTCTTCCATCCCAGACACCACAGATCCGCTCCAGTTCGCCTACTGACCCAACAGATCCACGGAGGACGCCATCGCCCACGTCTTGCACACAACCCTTAGCCACGTGAACAAGAAACAGGGTAACTATGTGAGAATGCCATCTCCAACAACGATGGATGAAGTGAAGAATCTGCTCAATGACGGCAAGACCAAGGAGCTGGTGGTGGACTTAAGAAGGAGTCAGCACAGAGACTACAAGCCCATTATCATTAATGGAGCTCCAGTAGAGTGTGCAGTCCTTCAAGTATCTTTGTGTCCACATCTCCTCAGACCTGACATGGGCTGCCCACATTCAGGTCCAGACCAAAAAGGCTAGGCAGCGCCTGTATCACCTACGACAACTGAGGAAGTTCAGAGTCTCTCCAGTGATTCTCAGGACTTTCTATACAGGCACTGTGGAGAGCATCCTCACACAGAACATCACATGCTGGTATGAAAACAGCGGTGTCAAGGATAAAAAAAAAAACTCTCCAGAAAGTAATCCATATGGCAGAACGCTGCTGCAGGACTGCTCTCCCTTCCCTACAGGAAATTTACGTCAAGAGATGCTGAACTAGAGCAACTGAGATTTTGAAGGACCTGTGCCATCCCAGCAACAAACTGTTCCCGCTTCTGAAATCAGGCAGAAGGTTCTCCACCATCTGAACAAAAACAGAGAGGCTCAAGAGGAGTTTTTATCCTCAGGCCATTCGTGTGTCGAATCAGCAATCACCCTTAAGTGACTGAGACAGGACTCATTACCACATTCTCATATCATCCTGATCTTTCTGGCCTCACTATAGCACAGGAGACTTTAACACCCTTCCCACGCAATGTACACAAGCTGTAAATTTCCAGATTGTTTTATTTTATTTCTATTTATATAATGTACATAACTCACCCACTTGCTGCACATTATGTCCTCTTTGCATATACTCATTCACTGTATACAAAGTTCTGTCTGTCTCGCTCTTTTTTCTTTGCACAGTCGAGGAACGTATCAGGTCACATTTCACTGCGTGTTACACCTGTATAACCATGCACGTGACAAATAAAGAATATTGAATCTTGAATCTGAATCTGAGATAAACCAGGATTTTAATTCGGATAGACATTCTGTAAGGGAAGAAGGTGGGAGGGAGGAATCAGGTCTGCAGGAAAGATTTAACTGGGTGTCATCAGCAAAACAGTGAAAGTGAAGATCAAATTCTAGAGGGAGGATGTATATTATGAAGAGATGAGGGCCTAAGACTGAACCTTGGGGGTACACCAGAAGTGACCGGGAATAGACGAGAGCGGAATGATTTCAGTTGAATAAACTGGGAGCGGTCAAGGAGATATGATTGAAACCAGGCTAGGGGTGTGTCAGAGATGCAGAGAGAGGAAAGTCTGCTTAGAAGGACGGAGTGAGAGATGGTGTCGAAGGCTGAGTTCAGATCCAAAAGGGCGAGAATGTCAAGAAGACCAGTGATCTTCTCGACATTAGTGACTTTAGGTAAAGCAGTTTCTGTACTGTGACATGAACGAAAACCAGATTGAAATCTCTCGTAGATGTTATTATTAACCAGTTGTGAATAAAGTTCCAACTACTTTTCCGAGTATTTTAGAGATGAAGGGTAGATTAGAAATCAGATGGAGGTTGTTAAAGTTGTTAGGATCCAAAGAACGTTTTATCAGTATAGACTGTCCTGTATTTGGCTCCATCCATCTTCCCATCAACTCTGACCAGCTTCCCTGTCCCTGCTGAAGAGAAGCACCCCCAGAGCATGATGCTGCCACCACCATATCTGACAGTGGGGATGGTGTGTTCAGAGTGATGTGCAGTGTTAGTTTTCTGCCACACATAGCGTTTTGCATTTTGGCCAAAAAGTTCCATTTTGGTCTCATCTGACCAGAGTAGCTTCTTCCACATGTTTGCTGTGTCCCCCACATGGCTTGTGGCAAACTGCAAAGGGACTTCTTATGGTTTTCTGTTAACAATGGCTTTCTTCTTGCCACTCTTCCATAAAGGCCAACTTTGTGCAGTGCACGACTAATTAGAATTAGAATTAGAATTCAACTTTATTGTCATTGCACATTCACAGGTACAGGGCAACGAAATGCAGTTTGCATCCATCCAGAAGTGCTTTAGTGATATAGATATATTACAATATATATTAGCAATAATATAGATATGTGAGTATATTACAGAAATGGGTCTATTATGGTATGTTATAATGTACACGGTATGAAGTATGTTGTGAATATTCTATAACTATAAGTATGTACAGGCTGTAGTGAGTACAAGCTATGTACAGGCTATGAACAGGATATAAATATGAAAAACTATACAGAATATGAAATAAATAACTTTACAGAAATCTGAGATATACAGCTATACAGAAATGGGAACTATGCAAGTTGTAAACAGTTGTAGGGTTAAAAATTATCGAATGTACAGAATGATTATTTACACAGAGCTATACAGTAGTTCAGTTAAGATAAGTGAGATATAATTCCTACAGAGGCTATATAAAGTGCTAGTGGTTGTGAGTGGTGGTTCAGTCCATGTTATTATTGTGTGTTTGAGGGTACGGTTGTCCATTGTGGGTGTGTGTGTGTTCAGTCCATGTGTTAACGTGGGTCAGATGTCAGGAGGCAGAGTTCAGGAGTCTGACAGCTGTGGGGAAGAAGCTGTTCCAGTACCTGGTGGTCTTAGTCCGGAGGCTCCTGTAGCGCCTCCCAGAGGGCAGGAGGGTGAAGAGTCCATGTGATGGGTGACTGGGGTCTTTGATGATTTTCCCAGCCCTTTTCAGACACCGCTTCCTGTAGATGTCTTTCATGGCAGGAAGTGGTGCTCCGGCGATGCGCTGGGCAGTTTTCACGACCCTCTGCAACGCCTTCTGGTCCGAGGCAGAGCAGTTCCAATACCAGACTGTTATACAGTTGGTCAGGATGCTCTCGATGGTGCAACGATAGAAGTTCACCAGGATGTCTGAGGACAGGTGGTTCTTCCTCAGAGTCCTCAAGAAGAAGAGGCCCTGGTGAGCCTTCTTGACCAGCTTGGAGCAGTTGGTTGTCCAGGTGAGATCCTCGGAGATGTGGACTCCCAGGAACTTGAAGCTGCTCACACGCTCCACAGCCGTCCCCTTAATGTGGATGGGTGGATGTGGGTCAGCATTCCTCCTGTAGTCCACGATGAGCTCCTTGGTCTTCTCGGTGTTAAGCAGCAGGTTGTTTCTGTCGCACCACTCAGCCAGACGATCCACCTCCTCCCTGTAGGCGGCCTCATCATTGTCACTGATGAGGCCAATCACCGTGGTGTCATCTGCAAACTTAATGATGGTGTTGGAACCATCAGCAGGTCTGCAGTCGTGGGTGAAGAGGGAGTAGAGGAAAGGGCTCATCACACAGCCTTGTGGTACACGGTGTTCATCGTGACTGTAGATGAACAGTGGTTATCCAGCCGGACATGTTGGGGGCGGTTGGTCAGGAAGTTCAGTAACCATCTGCAGATGAGGGAACTGATGCCCAGGTCTGTCAGTTTCCTGATGAGTTGTGAGGGGTGGATTGTATTGAATGCTGAACTGAAGTCTATAAACAGCATTCTGGCGTAGGTGTTGTTGATGTCCAGGTGTGAGAGGACAGAGTGCAGTGCGATGGAGACTGCATCCTCTGTGCTCCTGTTCTGGCGGTATGCGAATTGGTGGGGGTCCAGGGTGGGGGGGAGACAGGATTTGAAGTGTGCTAGGACCAGCTGCTCTAAGCACTTAGTGATGATGGGGGTGAGTGCTACTGGGCGGTAGTCATTGAGGCAAGATGGGTTGGAGTTTTTGGGTATCGGGACGATGGAGGTGGATTTGAAGCAGGCCGGTACCACAGCGTGGGCCAAGGACAGGTTGAATATGTCTGTGAGCACTCCTGCAAGCTCCCCAGAACACGCTCTGAGAACACGCCCGGGGATGCCATCAGGACCTGCAGCCTTGTGGACATTGATCCTGCTCAGCACCGCTCCTACATCAGTAGGGGAGAGAGTCAGAGGTTGGTGGTCTGGCGTCACGTCTGCTTTGGTTGTGGTTGTAGGGTTCCCTCGCTCAAAACGAGCATAAAAGTTGTTGAGCTCGTTGAGGAAGGAGACATCAGAGGATGCGGGGGAGGGTTTGGTGGTCCTGTACTCTGTAATGGTCTGGAGTCCTTGCCACATGCGTCGGGGGTTGGAGTTGGAGAAGTGTTCTTCTACCTTCTTTTTGTAATGGTGTTTGGCTTTTTTGATGCCCTTCTTTAGATTAGCCCTGGCTGTACTGTAGGCGTGTGCATCTCCTGACCTAAAGGCGGTGTTGCGGGCCTTCAGGAGAAGACGAACATCCCGGTTCATCCAAGGCTTCTGGTTGGGGTACATGGTGATCCGTTTCTGGGTGGTGACACTGTCTGTGGTTTCGGAGATGTAATCCAGTACAGATGAGGCGTACTGGTCCAGGTCTGTGTGGGTGAACATATTCCAGTCTGTGTTTTTAAATCTGTCCTGGAGCACTGCCTCTGTCCCCTCTGGCCACACTTTAATTGTCCTCACAGCAGGTTTCACACGTTGGATGAGTGGTGAATACCGAGGTGTGAGGAACAGGGAGAGATGGTCCGATTGTCCAATGTGGGGGAGGGGTGTTGCTTTGTAGGCTCCAGCCAGGTTGGAATACACATGGTCTAAAGTCTTGTCTCCTCTGGTGTGGCAGGAGACATGTTGGTGGAATCTGGAGAGGACTGTCTTTAAGTTGGTGTGGTTGAAGTCGCCAGCAACAATAAAAGCAGCCTCGGGGTGTTTATTCTGGTGTTTGTTAATGGCTGCAGAAAGTTCTTTCATGGCCAACCTAGCATTAGCGTCGGGGGGTATACAGTGGGGCAAAAAAGTATTTAGTCAGCCACCAACTGTGCAAGTTCCCCCACCTAAAATGATGACAGAGGTCAGTAATTTGCACCAGAGGTACACTTCAACTGTGAGAGACAGAATGTGAAAAAAAAATCCATGAATCCACATGGTAGGATTTGTAAAGAATTTATTCGTAAATCAGGGTGGAAAATAAGTATTTGGTCAATAACAAAAATACAACTCAATACTTTGTAACATAACCTTTGTTGGCAATAACAGAGGTCAAACGTTTACTATAGGTCTTCACCAGGTTTGCACACACAGTAGCTGGTATTTTGGCCCATTCCTCCATGCAGATCTTCTCGAGAGCAGTGATGTTTTGGGGCTGTCGCCGAGCAACACGGACTTTCAACTCCCGCCACAGATTTTCTATGGGGTTGAGGTCTGGAGACTGGCTAGGCCACTCCAGGACTTTCAAATGCTTCTTACGGAGCCACTCCTTTGTTGCCTGGGCGGTGTGTTTTGGATCATTGTCATGTTGGAAGACCCAGCCTCGTTTCATCTTCAAAGTTCTCACTGATGGAAGGAGGTTTTGGCTCAAAATCTCACAATACATGGCCCCATTCATTCTGTCCTTAACACGGATCAGTCGTCCTGTCCCCTTGGCAGAAAAACAGCCCCATAGCATGATGTTTCCACCCCCATGCTTCACAGTAGGTATGGTGTTCTTGGGATGCAACTCAGTATTCTTCTTCCTCCAAACACGACGAGTTGAGTTTATACCAAAAAGTTCTACTTTGGTTTCATCTGACCACATGACATTCTCCCAATCCTCTGCTGTATCATCCATGTGCTCTCTGGCAAACTTCAGACGGGCCTGGACATGCACTGGCTTCAGCAGCGGAACACGTCTGGCACTGCGGGATTTGATTCCCTGCCGTTGTAGTGTGTTACTGATGGTGACCTTTGTTACTTTGGTCCCAGCTCTCTGCAGGTCATTCACCAGGTCCCCCCGTGTGGTTCTGGGATCTTTGCTCACCGTTCTCATGATCATTTTGACCCCACGGGATGAGATCTTGCGTGGAGCCCCAGATCGAGGGAGATTATCAGTGGTCTTGTATGTCTCCCATTTTCTGATGATTGCTCCCACAGTTGATTTTTTCACACCAAGCTGCTTGCCTATTGTAGATTCACTCTTCCCAGTCTGGTGCAGGTCTACAATACTTTTCCTGGTGTCCTTCGAAAGCTCTTTGGTCTTGGCCATGGCGGAGTTTGGAGTCTGACTGTTTGAGGCTGTGGACAGGTGTCTTTTATACAGATGATGAGTTCAAACAGGTGCCATTCATACAGGTAACGAGTGGGGGACAGAAAAGCTTCTTACAGAAGACGTTA
The DNA here is from genome assembly GCF_965226115.1 of Aulonocara stuartgranti. Classification (NCBI taxonomy): domain Eukaryota; kingdom Metazoa; phylum Chordata; class Actinopteri; order Cichliformes; family Cichlidae; genus Aulonocara; species Aulonocara stuartgranti. Next base: position 28,546,362 of record NC_138959.1, read on the forward strand.
CAGGTCTGTGAGAGCCAGAGATTTTCCTTGTTTGAGGTGACCAAATACTTATTTTCCACCCTGATTTACGAATAAATTCTTTACAAATCCTACCATGTGGATTCATGGATTTTTTTTTCACATTCTGTCTCTCACAGTTGAAGTGTACCTCTGGTGCAAATTACTGACCTCTGTCATCATTTTAAGTGGGGGAACTTGCACAATCGGTGGCTGACTAAATACTTTTTTGCCCCACTGTATACACGGCAGTGAGTATGATAGAAGTGAGTTCTCTGGGGAGGTAATAAGTAGGGGTGCAACGATACACAAAATTCACGGTTCGGTTCGATACTTTGGTGTCACGGTTCGATATTTTTTCGATACAAAAAAAATGTTCATGCCTTTTTAATTTGTCATTTATTAAAATTATAAATATATATTTTAACTCAAAAGTACAGTTTTTAAATTTAACCCTAACCCTTGTGCGCGTTTTTTATTTTGACAGCGAATGCGCACCTGCGGACCACTTATGTGCACCCCTGGTTATTTAGCTCGTCATATTGCAGCCACAGAAATTCTTTTGTCCATGAAACCATAAAGCTGCACTTTCTTTTTGCCTTATAGTCTCATTTGTCATAACTTCTCCGTTTTGTGGTAAGCTTTTCTTTGGCTGTCACTTCTTCACCCCGACCTGTCTTATTTGGCTCAGCAGAACTAAAATATATATACTGGTACTTTTACACACGGACTCACATAAGCTCAGCGATTCTCTGCGCGATCAACCTCTCACATGTTTAAGCTTGCTGCGGGAGATTTCACTTGTCATGTTTGCATAGTAAGCTAACCATTAATAAGACGATGTCAGAGGAATTGGTGCACAAATTATCATCACTCACAGATCAGTGCTGTCATTGCAAAGTGAAAGCAAAAAAACAAGCGCAAATTCAAACGCGATTTCAATATGTCACATATTGACAGTGGCTCACCGATGCCAATGACATAATTACCCAGCTACATTTCTGAAAGAATGCAAAAGCATTGACATATATTTTTCCTACAATAGCCCGACGGGCAGGGCAGAGAGATTTTTGTAGCCCGACTGGAAAGATCGCTAGCTCCGGGACGTCGGGCTAGCGATTTTGCGAGCCCTGTATCTGATTGAGGAATCACTCATCTTTGGAAAAGAGAGTTTATTACAGAGAAATGTCTCTTTCCAAAATAAAAGCTATACTATCCGCTTCTTCTGGGCTATATTCTCAGCAGCATAAGGAGAATCACGTGCTAACAGCTGTCTAAATGACTCGGCTAAAGTTAGTAGCATGCTTGTTGTTTTTGTCTTTGCACTAGGATGATGTCGGCGTAAATGTGCAGTCATATTCGTTGTGTTCCCACTAGTGCTTTCAGGTTAATCTCGTTGAAATGACCTTAACGCCACAACACGGCAAATCTCCGTTAACGAGCTACCGCCGATCGCCCCGTGCATGGGGCTAGACGGCCAACACGTTAACGAGCTAACTGCGCTAACACACTAGTTCACACCAATGTAATTAAGCATTGCATGGCACATCCAACATACTGTTTTACTTTAGTCCATGACTCGCTTACCTTCAGGGTCATACGTCACATGAAAACCAAAATAATTCCAAACGCCAGATCTGAATGAGGGTGGGGGAGGTCCATCTTGCAAGGAGAGCTTAACTTCTGTCTCGCTAGCTTGCCCTGCGCTCTTCCTCCTGACTATGCTGTCTGTGTTGAGCGCTCAGTGGATCTGCGCTCGACAGTGCAGCCTAGGCGGAGTAGTCGAACGCAGATTCACTGAGCGCTCAACACAGACAGCATCGTCAGAAGGAAAGTTGATAAAATAAATTACAAATGTTGTATTGTTCGATACATATGCGTACCGAACCGAAAACACTGTATCGAACGGTTCAATATCGATACGAATATCGTTGCACCCCTAGTAATAAGGTCTGCATTTGACCATTAAAAACTCCGCATTAGGTGAGCAGTGACTCTCAGTAGTAGTGGAGTTCATGCACCAAGCATTGTTAATATAAATGCACAAACCTCCACCTCTGGTCTTGCCGGAGTCATCTGCTAGCCTGTCGGCTCGGTGTGTGTAGTGTCCTGCTAACTCGATAGCATTGTCCGGGCAGCTGTTGTTCAACCATGTTTCGGTGAAAAACATGACATTTGAGTCCATAATCCGTCTGTTGTTAGTGATGGAGAGCCGTATCTCATCCATTTTGTTTGCCAGAGAACGGACATTGGCGAGGAAAATACTGGGTAAAGGCAGCCGGTGTGGTGTTAGCTTTAGCTTATCCCGTAGCCCTCCGCGCCTACCTCGCCTTTGTTTACGATCTCGGCGCCGTCTGCGTGCACTTCCGCCCGGCCGGGAAGAATGGGCAGCCTCCGGTGTTCTGGAGATCTCTGGGATGAGTCGGAGATCGGCGACAAAACTGTTGGAGTTATGAGTCCAGATGTCCAGAAGCTCTTGTCTGCTGTAGGTCAGCAACGCACAGCAATTCTGGACGAATAATCCGGTTAAAAGTAGATAAAAAACCACTAAATAGCAGATTCTGGAGAGACACTGAGCCTCGCGTTGTTCACGCGCCGCCATCTTGGATGTCCTATGGACAGATTCCCCCACCTGAGCTGTAGATCTCTGCAGCTCGTCCAGAGTCACCATGGGCCTCTTGGCTGCATTTCTGATCAGTGCTCTCCTTGTTCGGCCTGTGAGTTTAGGTGGACGGCCTTGTCTTGGTAGGTTTACAGTTGTGCCATACTCCTTCCATTTCTGAATGATCGCTTAAACAGTGCTCCGTGGGATGTTCAAGGCTTGGGAAATCTTTTTGTAGCATAAGTCTGCTTTAAATTTCTCAATAACTTTATCCCTGACCTGTCTGGTGTGTTCTTTGGACTTCATGGTGTTGTTGCTCCCAGTATTCTCTTAGACAACCTCTGAGGCCAACCTCAGGGCAGTTGTGGAGCTGTTTTGCAAAGAAGAATGGGCAAGGATTTCAGTCTGTAGATGTGCAAAGCTGGTAGAGACAGACCCTAAAAGACTGGCAGCTGTAATTGCAGCAAAAGGTGGTTCTACAAAGTATTGACTCAGGGGGCTGAATAATTACGCACACCCCACTTTGCAGTTATTTATTTGTAAAAAATGTTTGGAATCATGTATGATTTTCGTTCCACTTCTCACGTGTGCACCACTTTGTGTTGGTCTTTCACGTGGAATTCCAATAAAATTGATTAATGTTTGTGGCTGTAATGTGACAAAATGTGGGAAAGTTCAAGGGGGCCGAATACTTTTGCAAGCCACTGTATCTATGCTCTAGCTGCGCAAGCTTTGGCCTTCAATGCTCGGAGTTCATAGGTAAAACCAGGGAGCAGAGCGAGTGAAGGAAACAGAGTGAGTTTTTACAGGAGCCAGAGAATCAAGGACATTGAGTAAACAATTTTTATAATATAATAACAAATCATCAGGAGCAGAATAGAAGTCCGGAATCTGAATATTGTCCAGTCTGGTAGTGAGAATGTCCATACAATGTTCTTGATGTTGTGGAATGAGATGAGACGGTTTGGTTTGGTAGAAGAGCAGCTGAGACTGAGGTTAAATGAAAGGAGGAAATGGTCAGTTATGGGAATTTTAGCAGCAGAAAGATTCGAGGGAGTAAGACCAGAACAGCAAATCAAGTCCAAGGTGTGCCCTTTGGAGTGAGTGGGAAAAGTCAATAAATTGTTTAAATTCAAAGCCCTCGAGACAGGGGGAAAAGTCTCTGGTGACCAGAAGGTCATTATTATATATTCATATTATTATATATGAATGTTGAAATCTCCCACCAAGATAACATTTGGGGAGAGAGATGAAGGATGGGTTAGCAGATTAGCAAAGTCACTGAGGAAGTCAGGGTTAGGTTTTGGGGGGGGGGGGGGGGGGACAGTAGCTATCATGGTGGGAATGGGTCCAGTCAGCTCACATGCAAGGCACTCTAGGGAGCTAAAGGTATTAGGGCTGAACGATATATCGCATTTGCGATAATATCGCGACATGATCAAGTGCAATTTTCTAACCGCAAAGGCTGCGATTATACTCTGGACATGTCCAAATTCATGGGCTGCATCCTCCTGAGGCCGCATTTGTAGACCGATTACGTCACAGCGACGTGCCGAAGGCTGTCCAAATTACTACCATATCCCAGAATTCATAGCGTGGCCCAGCCAAACTCCAGTTTCCAGCAATGGCGGCCGCTACTAAGTTTTAAAATTACTCATACTAATCTTTCTGGGTCACAAAATAAACTTTTAACATATTTTCAGGCGAGAAAGTAGTTGTGTAAACATCAAATATCTGCTCGGTTTATCAAGATATCCCATATTTGCAAAAGTGCTTCGACGTTTTCAGAGGCGTCTGCTACCCACCAGCTCGACAGCTAGCCGGGAGCTCGAGGGTTACTGATGCGGCCGAGAACGGCACAACTCCCGGCACATCATTTTCAGATCACCGCGGAGTTTCGCTGCTCGGGTTAAACGTAATATATAAGTCACTTAGACAACCTAAAAATGTTATTGTTGGGCTTTTTTCAGTGTTTTGTTTGTTCGTGAGTAAATCGGTTTGGCTGAGATTAAAGTTATTAGATTAGATAAAATAAAACTTTATTAATCCCCCGGGTGGGTTCCTCCTTGGTTTTCACACAGCTGACTAAACATCAAACAGAAAACTTATTAAACAGAAGTATGAGACAGTCGAGAATTTACACCAGTGTCTGGTTATATTTTAGATAGCAAGAAGCAGACGGCCGAGTTTATTAAACTCCACCGAGACAGCGGTGACGCTAATCAGAAGGCTAGACCGTCCAATTTCATGCCTTTAAATTTTAAAGGCGTGTTTGTGTGTGTGTTTATACAATTGCTATTATGTTTGCACTTTATGTGTAATGTTACTGACTGCAAAGATCAGTAAGATGTGTGTATTTTTTATTTATTAGTTTTATTTATTTAATATTATTTTTTAATTGAATGACTGTCTAGTAGTTCACAGATGTCGAAAAACTGAGTGTGGTAAAGCCACTGATTTTTTTTATGTATATTTCTGCAATCTGCACATTGTACTGACTTTCATTTTAATGTTTACACCAGGGTTCCTTGTCAGCACTTTATGCTCAGATGTTTGTAAGCTAAAAATAAACTATTGTGTATGTTCAAATATACTGTTGTGATTGAAGAAGTTAAATAAAAATGTCAGTCATCAATTCATGCATCACCTCATGTCATCATAACAGAGGTCTGTCTTCCAGGAAAGAACAGTTTAAAATTAATGTAATATAGTATTGGCCATACTATATGATGTATTGCTTGTCTTTGTTTAATAATACAGAAGACAAAGACCTTAAAAAATAATCGCATATCGCAATCGCAATATTGGGGCAAAAAATCGCAATTAGATTATTTTCCATAATCGTTCAGCCCTAAAAGGTATGAACATTAACTGGCAGGACCTTCAAGTGCTGACGAAAAATGATCGCGAGACCACCCCCACGACCTGAGCAGCGAGGTTTAGAAAAGCAAACAAACCCCAGAGGAGTAGATTCATTTAGCGGAGAAAAGTCATCAGGTTGTTGCCAGGTTTCAGTTAACCAGAAAAAGTCAGACTTATTGCAGAGTACCAAGAGAGAACCCACACAAACACAAAGTCCCCAGCCAGTTGGTGGATTTGAACTCAGGACCTTCGTGCTGTAAGATAACAGTGCTAACCACCATGTTGCCACAAAATAAATGCATTCCGGTTATTTCCACTCATTTACAATAAACGTTCAACCACACGGAACAAGCAACAAAGAAGCAGACAGTGAAAAGGTCTGAACAACTCACCATGTCTAAAAATGTGGCTTGGCATCGGTACATGTTCCTGTACACCTCTATAGGAAGCGTCATCTTGGACACCTCAGTGTTGGGACCCTGATCTGTTAATATCAATCATATACAGATAAGCTCATAATAAAATAAAATCTATTAATTATCATACACAAATTAGGTTTGGAATGATACCTGTTCAATGAGAGATACTTACTGCTCTTGGTGCCGTTTATGTGGCGATAGATGATGTAGCCCAGAGTGGCCCCGACGGAAAGCCCTGCAGCCAGAGCCACTATTTTCCCAGAGCTCAAGCTGGTCTTATGACCTTCCTTCACTGCATCCATGACACCTTGTGCACCCTGCAGGATGCTTTACCTAAACACACACACGACACAAGTCTCCATCCATTGGTACTATCAGCCTTATTAATGATCTACTCCTCCTTCTTCCATCCATGTTGCCAGCTACAGTTTATAGAATGTTTTTATTTGGACATCTTATTGCTGCGTCCTGAGAATGACCCCTTATTGCAACACAGAAACTGTGGCTCTCAAGAATAGTCATCAGCACACATTGTGCCACATCTACTTTGAGCTAGGTAAACATTCATAAATAATATGATTAAGAGCAAAGAGAATTTAAATATCAGTTATTTTTATAAAGATATCTTTGTTTCAATTAATAAATAAAACATCAAAAAGAACATTTAAACAGAAAAAATATATACTGTATCAGATGTTGCTCAAATTCAAACTCAAAAGCCCAGGACCTTTGAATTAGTTAAACAAAAGATTCAGGTCAGGCCACTACAAATATTCTTTGGTTTTTTTAAGAGGTGGACTTTCTGGTGTTTTGGATCATTGTGCAGCTCCAGAACCCAAGTGCACTTCAGCTTGAGGTCATGAACAGATGGCCAAACATTTCCCTTCAGAAAAACAACTTCATTTTGTGTTTACTTGCGTTATCTTTGTCTAATATTTACATTTGTTTGATGATCTGAAACAGTCAAGCGTGACGAGGAGGAAGGAAGGAAGGAAATCAGGAATGGGTCAAACACTTTTTTTTTCTTTTTACACCACTATGTATATACATACACAATGCAGTACTGAGGGTTTCTATTAAATTCAGATTTAGACAAAACTGTACTTTCAAATATGGACCATCTCATTCAAAAGATAAAAATGATTACATTGGTGTGGCTCCCAAAAATCAACTGTCTCAATGATGTTGCCTGTTGGAATAACCTCACAGGTACTTGGCCAATTTGACCAAAAAATGTAAGACTTTCTGTAAGATAAGAATAAACCGAGGATCAGTAGAAAGAAAACATGGACATTGAGACAGAGGAAGAAATATAAATATATAAATGTGATTTTTCATATCTGAGACAATCTATACATCTTTATGTGATGTGTGTATCGGAAACATTGGCTTGAAAAAGGAATATGTACAATGAGCAATGTTTATTTGGATGGAGTGGTTTGTCATATGAAATTATTCAGAAAAGCGTTTTGAAAAGAGACTTTCTGGCAATACTTACAAATGAGAGAAAATATTTTTAAAGTCCAATTTATCATGAACAAGAACCAAGTGAGTGACTTTTTGGATCTTTATGAAGTTGCACATAAGGCAGCTGTGCTTTATAAACTGTTAAACAAATAGAAAAAGGACACCTTCAATACTCTGAGGATTTGGCAAAAGGACCTTGGATGTGCAATGAGCAAGAAGAACTGGTCTGGAGTACTCTCCAATACTAATAAATACCTTTTAAAAAGGCCCATGGAAAATTCATGCCATTTCTAAAGTAATACGTGGGTTTTATTTTACCCACTTATAGTTTGGATGTAATGTGCAACAATTTCTGTTGGAAATGTAAATCAGAAAAGGAACATTTATTCATGTTATTTGGGAATTTAAACAAGTGTATCCCTTTTGGAAAAAAAAAATCTAGATCGTGTAGTGGACTGGTTAAGTTTGATAATACCCAAATCACCAAGGTTATGTTTTTTCTGAGACCAGTCGGTCTTACCCACTGCATCCAAATACTGCTTTGTGGTGGCAAAAGCAGGTGCTTTTACAGCCACAAGAATAACCCGAAGAGTATGGAAAGACACATCCTCCCCAAATTTCAAAAACTGGACAGAAGCTATGTAAGAAATTGGATCATACAGAAAATGTTGGCAAGAATTGACTATGATACTAAAAACTTTAGATCTTTGAGAGGGCAGTTTGTAGAAATGGTTGTAGGTTAGAATCTCAAGCCCAGCCTTTCTTTGTCTTTCTGTTTTTATCCCAGTTTTCTTCCACTCTCTTTTTACATAGGCATGTAGTTATGATCAGCACATTCACGGAAAATCAAATAATGACCCCGTCTGATCTCGTTAAACAAAAATTTTAAGAACGACTTTCATGACTCACACTATTGAGTGTAGGCTTCAACCCAGCTGCCTTCTAATGAGAATCGTACTTAAAAACCCATTGAATGCGGCATGTCTTCCTAAATATAACACAACGTGATAATTGCACCCTGCATGCATTTGCTTAGGAGTGTATATATTTTGGGCATTTGATAGTTCTGTTTAGCAGCAGCTTACCACTTTAGGACAATAATATAGAACAAATATTACATTTAGATTCGAATACTGCATGCAGTCTCCTCGGACCTGCTCATACAAGATAAGCTAGCTGCTGCTTTCAGCACTGACACAAGGTAACTAAACGCCACTAGCATGCTCAGATACATGATATCACAGCCTTTATATGTTTTCGACGCTAATACGATTTAGAATCAACGGCATTTTGGAAAGAGTTTCCACTCCCTTCCCACTCGACCTTACCTGTCGATTTGTTAACCTCCTAGGAGGAAGTTCTCAATAAACCGGAAACAATATTTAGTATTTAATTTTCGAATATTGAATTTTCTAATGTGCAGCAGCAAATTAGCTATTAACACTAAAAAAAACACTTTATAAATAATTCACTATGAAAAATCTATTAACCACAAACGTGATTATTTAAATGAAACATTTTATTTTAAGCCGTCAACCGGAAGCCCACTTCTCGCTGTGCAAGCTGCGTGCAAGCTCTCTCAGCCCAGTGACTGTGAAGAAGAGGCGTTCCCCTCAGAATCAGACCTCAGCACCACCCGGTGGCAACAGACAGACATCACAGACAACCTGTGTGTCAACTCTTGTGCTGAATACATTCATTTGTTTTAATATTTGAGCAAATTTGTCGCAATTCCAATATTCAAACAAAATTTAAAAAGTACAACTGCTGACCATAATTTGTACTGTCAGTGAAACCAGGTGTTTTACTGAAAAAGGTACAGGCAAAACTTTAGTTTTCTAGAACCTTACCTGAAGGTTACAATTTGGAGAGCGATCTAGGATTATTTCCTGAAGGTAAGTTATGTAGAACCTTAAGAGAACTTGTTTAAACTGTTGATGTTATGGGAGAACCTCAGAGGACCTCCAGGGAATATTGCCTTCTATTAGTGCCTCAGAGAACATATTGCAACCACTACAGCTGTCTGGAAACGTCAGTCATATTTAAGGGCATTGCCTATAGTGATAGCTACAAAAAACAAAAAAAGATGTGATTTTTTTTTTCAGATAAAATGTAAAACTGTACGAACACACAATATCATTCTTCTCTTAGGATGGAAAAGAGAGCTTTAAACAGACTGATGTTTTTCAGGTAAGTAGGCATAATAGAATAGAATAGAATAGAATAGAATAGAATAGAATAGAATACTTTTATTTGTCAATTTCTTCAAATGTACTTGCCATACAAAGGAATTGAAATTACGTTTCACACTGTCCCATGCGTAGACATTGACAACAATAAGGTGCAGATGCACAACAAAAACAGCCCTAACAATAAAGTAATAAATAGTAATATAATAATATAAATAGTGCTAAAAGAAATACTAAAAATATATATATAGCAGCAGGTGTGTGCAATTGCAATGCAAGTCAGGAATGTTTTCAGTTCTTGGTTCAGAGAGTGTTTCCTTGTTGGAGAGTGTGCGTGGGTGAGTGGGGGGGGGGGGGGGGGGGGGTAGAGTCCAATTCTGTCTTCCTATACTTCTGCCAATCTGGTGATTCTGCTGGCTGGGAGCCGGGAGGGAAAAGAGTTCAGCAGTCTCACAGCCTGGTGGATGAAGCTGTTGGTGAGCCTGGTAGTGCGGGAGCAGAGACTTCTGTATCTCTTTCCAGAGGGCAGGAGGCTGAACAGACAGTGCGCGGGGTGGGTTGCATCGTTGACAATTGTGATGGCTTTGCGGGTGAGGCGAGTGGTGTAAATGTCTTGCAGGGAGGGGAGTGGTACACCAACTATCCTCTCAGCTGTTCTCACAATGCGTTGTAGAGCTTTTCTGTTATAGTCAGTGCAGCTACCGCCCCACACAGTGATGCAGCTGGAGAGGATACTTTCAATAGTTCCTCTGTAGAATGTAGTCAGGATGGGTGGTGGAGCACTTGCCCGCTTGAGTTTGTGCAGGAAGTAGAGGCGCTGTTGTGCTTTCTTGGCCAGTGATGCTGTGTTGGTGGTCCAAGAGAGGTCCTCACTGATGTGCACCCCCAGGAACTTGGTGCTGCTCACCCTCTCCACCGCAGCGCCGTCGATGGTCAATGGGGGGTGACAGGTGTGGCCTCTCTGGAAGTTGACAATAATCTCCTTGGTCTTACTGACATTTAGCAGGAGGTTGTTGTCTCTACACCACGTGGTCAGGAGCTCAACCTCTTTCCTGTAGTGATGTAGTGTTGGTGATGAGCCCCACCAGCGTTGTGTCGTCCGCAAACTTCACAAGGTGGTTGGAGCTGTAGGTTGGTGTGCAGTCATGTGTCAACAGGGTGAAGAGCAGAGGACTGAGCACACAGCCTTGTGGAGCCCCCGTGCTCAGGGTGATGCTGTTTGAGACCTTGTTGCCCACACGCACCGCTTGAGGCCTCTGGCTGAGGAAATCCAGCAGCCAGTTGCAGAGGGAGGTGCTGAGGCCCAGTCTGTCCAGTTTACAGATGAGTTGTTGTGGTATTATGGTGTTGAATGCTGAGCTAAAGTCTATGAACAGCATTCTCACATATGAGTCTTTCTTGTCCAGATGAGTTAGGGCCGGGTGGAGGGCAGAGCAGATTGCATCCTCTGTGGATCGTTTCGCTCTGTATGCGAACTGGTGTGGGTCCAGGGTGGGAGGTAGGGTGGATTTGATGTGTGACATGACTAGTCGTTCAAAGCACTTCATAATAATGGGTGTCAGTGCCACGGGGCGGTAGTCATTGAAACAGGCTGGGGGGGGAGAGAGATGATACAGGAATATAAACATCCTTATAAATTGTCAAAGGAGCTTGCAAAGAAAAGCGTCTGGACTTCTTTAAGTTACTTGAAGATGTTTCACCTCTCATCCGAGAAGCTTCTTCAGTTCTAAGGTCAAATGGTGGAGAGTCCCAGATATAAACCTAGTGGGAGTGACCCCCCACAGAGGGACAAAAGGACCCCCTGATGATCCTCTAATCGCCTGAGCCAAGGTGTGTAACTGGGTGTGGGTCCCAATCAGCCAGAGTTTCGGGTGTGTTCATTGTGAAACCTGGCCCCACCTTATCATGCGAATTCCTGAGGTCAGATGGCCCAGGATGTGAGTGGGCGTTAAGGCGTCTGGGAAGGGATCTCAAAACTGGATTATAGATGGCAGAGAGTTGGTGTCGTAAACCCCCGCCTCTGTTCAAAGATGGTTGCTCACAGTGGACATACTGTAGATGGCTTCTTTCACTCCTCTTTCAAACCATCTGTCCTCTCTGTCCAAAATGTGGACATTGGCATCCTCAAAGAGTGTCCTTTATCCTTAAGATGCAGATGGACTGCTGAGTCTTGTCCTGTGGAGGTGGCTCTTCTGTGTTGTGCCATGCGCTTGTGAAGTGGCTGTTTGGTCTCTCCAATGTAGAGGTCTGAGCATTCCTCGCTGCACTGTACAGCATACACCACATTGTTAAGTTTGTGTTTTGGCGTTTTGTCTTTCGGGTGAACCAGTTTCTGTCTGAGCGTGTTGCTGGGTCTGAAATACACTGGGATGTCATGCTTGGAGAAAACTCTCCTGAGTTTCTCTGATACACCGGCTACATAGGGGATGACAATGTTGTTGCGTCTGTCCTTCTTATCCTCCCTCGCTGGTGTCTGGTCTTCTTTTCTGTGCCTCTTTGCTGACTTTAAGAACGCCCATTTAGGATAGCCGCACGTTTTGAGTGTGTGTTCCTTCTTTTTCCCTTCAGGCTTAGAGGGAACATGTTCTGCCCGGTGGTGTAGGGTCCTGATTACTCCAAGTTTGTGTTCCAAAGGGTGATGGGAGTCAAAGAGGAGGTACTGGTCCGTGTGTGTGGGCTTCCGGTAAACTTCGATGTTGAGTTTGCCGTTCTCTTCAATGTGCACAGCGCAGTCCAGGAAAGGCAAACAGTTGTCCTTTGTGTCTTCCCTGGTGAACTTGATGTTTTTATCCACAGCGTTAATGTGCGCAGTGAAGGATTCCACTTCTTGTGTCTTGATTTTGACCCAGATGTCGTCCACATATCTGTACCAGTGGCTGGGTACTCTTCCTTTGAAAGAGCCAAGAGCCTTCCTTTCCACTTCCTCCATGTAAAGGTTGGCTACAATAGGTGACACGGGGGAGCCCATGGCACAGCCATGTTTTTGTCTGTAGAAGCCTTCGTTGTACTTGAAATATGTAGTGGTGAGGCAGAGGTCTAACAGTGTGCAGATCTGATCGGGTGTGAAGTTGGTCCTGTCCTCCAAGGAGCTGTCTTCTTGTAGTCGTTTTCTGACAGTCTCCACGGCCTCCGTGGTGGGTATGCAAGTGAAGAGAGAGACTACATCAAAGGACACCATGGTTTCATCTGGATCCAGGGTAAGTTTCTGGCCCTTGTCAGGGCAGGGATAGCTCAGTAGGTAGAGTGGTGGCCCCTTGATCGGAAGGTCGGGGGTTCGATTCCCCTGAACAGCTACCCTGAGGTACCCCTGAGCAAGGTACCGTCCCTACACACTGCTCCCCGGGCGCCCAGTGGCTGCCCACTGCTTCACTGAGTGAATGGGTTAAATGCAGAGAGGGATTTTCCCCACGGGGACCAATAAAGTACACTTTCTTCTGAAGTCGGTGGAGTTCTTGATGTGGTGTGGGGTGTTCCCCACGAGAGGCACAAGGATGGTAGCAAGGTGTTTAGCAATGTTGTAAGTGGCTGAGTTTATGCTACTGACTATGGGTCTGAGGGGGGTGGGGGGGTTACTCCCACTAGGTTTATATCTGGGACTCTCCACCATTTGACCTTAGAACTGAAGAAGCTTCTCAGATGAGAGGTCAAATGTCTTCAAGCAACTTAAAGAAGTCCAGACGCTTTTCTTTGCAAGCTCCTTTGACTACGATGACCTGGATGACTGAGAACCTTCACAGACAGATCCTTATAAATTATGTAATGCTGTAGGTGAACTCACTCACCAAAATATATAACACATAAAAAACTATAGCAGTAATATGCAACAAACACATTATGTAGCAGTGTTATTCGTAAAAGAAAAAAAAAAGCACACCACAATGTGTTTCACATAAAAAAATACATTGACACAACTATTTGTTTGACATTTGTTTTCAAGTACATTTTGGTGTTGATACTCACACACTGAGGTTATGAATGTACAACGTTTTGCAGCTCTTGATACTTTTTTCACTGGAACTAGCACAATCCCATTCGGATGAAAAAATATTTCACTAAACACATTATGGATAAATCAAAGCTGTCCACAGTTCCCTTTATTTTTCCTTTTTCCCTAACAGAAACCACCCTTTCTTTCAGGATAAACCTCAGTGATTAACCACATATTTGTTATTTCTCTATACGCAGCAGTTATATTTGTGTTGAAAATACCTCTGCAAATACAGGAAACAAATATTAAACAATTGTTTTAAATGTTTCCACCAGAAACTTAACTAGAGGATGCAACACCGCAGGGACTTAATTTAGTTGTACTTGTTACAACAATAAAGATATTCTGATTCTATTCTCCCCATTCTCTCAACCTCTCAGCTGGTGCTTGGCTGGTTCCTCTTGGTCCACCTTATCCTCACACTGCTGAATTTGTCCTGCCCTATCATCAAATGTGGAAAACAACAGTTGATGATAATCACCTGTCACCTTGCAGGAGGGCACTTTTCAGTCTCTCCCAAATCTGGATTCAATCAGTAAATCAACCATGGCAGTTAACAAAAATAACAACAAAATGTATCAAAAGTTTATTAAACATCTGTTAACTTGCCAGATGAAAACACAATTTTGACATGGACATACTTTATAAAATAAGAGAGAGAGGAAATGGGAAAAGAAAATTGCACGTACATACAAAGAATTTTTTTTTTTGGGGGGGGGGGGGGGGGGGGGGGCACATGTGATATGCATTTAAGCTTTAAAACATTGCAATATCTAAAATGGAAACCAAAGAGCAGTTCATTCTGAAGCCAGATACAAGAACATCTTAGAAGACATAAAGACCTGGATGACCTCTAATTAGCTGCTTTAAAAAATTCAGATCAAACTGATGTTGTTGTACTCTGCCCTAAAAAGCTTCGAAATATGGTATTTAGACAGATGCTTACTCTGGATGGCATTACCTTGGCCTCCAGTAACAATGAGAAATCTTAGTTTTTTGACCAAGACATGTCCCTCTGTGCATATAATACACAAATATATAGGACTACCTTTTTAAAAATTTGCATTTTCATCTTTAAAATGAGAAATATCCTGTTTCAGAGTGATGCTGGAAAATTTACTTTATGCATTTATTATCTCTAGGCTGGACTACTGTAATTCTTTATTATCAGGATGTCCTAAAAACTCCCTGAAAAACCTTCAGTTAATCCAAAATGCTGAAGCAAGAGTCCTGACAGGGACCAGAAAGAGAGAGCATATTTTGCTCATACTGGCCTCTCTTCATTAGTTCCTTGTTAAATTCAGAATAAAAATTTTAAAATCCTTCTCATCTTCTAATCAGAAGATGGTTCAATCCCTGGCTTCTCCAGTCTCCATGCTAAATAGCCTTGGGCAAGATATTAACCCCAAGAGTATGGATGTGTGTAAATATTTCACTTACAGTGAAAAAGGGCTTGTATGAATTAGTGAATGAGGCATGTTGTATAAAGAGCTTTGATTGCTCAGAGAGTAGAAAAAAAGTGCTATATCAAAACCAGTCAATTTACCATATACCGCTGTATATAATTATAATTGTAGTGGTAGACAAGTAGAGGAAGAAGGCTGTAGTAACATATTGATAAGATTAGGAGGGTGAAGGCAACAGTGATACCTGTGGTAACAGGAGAACAATGGGCAGACGGGGAGATGATCACAGGTTGAAGGATAAATACCGCCCAAAGGGTGGTGGGTGTGTGTGTGTGTGTGTGTGTGTGTGTGTGTGTGTGTGTGTGATCTGTGCCCTTCACTGGACAATAGTCTAACTGCATGTCTTCTTTATTCATGTGATTGTCTGCAAGAGAATATAATCCTTACATTTTGCGGTACTCTGACAAAATGGACGAATATGGGAAAAAAATGGATGAAACAATCTGTCAATATTACTTATTACAATGACAAATATTTACAAAATTCCAAAAACCTAGGACACACATGGAATAAAGTGAGGTTTTTAATCACAACTACTGTGACAGCCAATGAATATTGCAAACTTTGCAACCTGCACATGCCATATGTGAATTCAACTTTATTCCCATACATATAAAAAAAAACAAAAAAAAACAAAACAATATTATATATACACAATTCCAACTCAAAACAAAGGTTTTGGGGGGATTTTTACATTTTCTGAAAAACAATTTTAATTCTCGATCACTCACAGGGTTAACATGCCCCTGGCAAAATTTATTTTGAGGCTGTTGAGGAACGTGTTCTCAACTAATAGTATTCTGAAGATTTTAAGAGAACTTGACCTGTGACCTTAAGGTTAAGGCCACTGAGATTCAAACTCATTCGATATTTTTAGTAGATACACCCACGTATCAATTAAAAAAATAAAATAAAATCCTGTGTCGCTACATTCTCTAGCTATTACATTCCCAAACTTGGGTGTCCACATTGATCCCCTTGACGACAATACCCCATCAACCTTTTATGTCTCAGGGGTAAAAAAATGACTCATTGTCAGGTTGTATTGCATAATGTCTCTCTTCATGACTCTAGACTTATTCTCTGTTACAAGCTCAACAACCTAAATAGTTCCTGTTCCTGTCAACTAACAAACTACACAGTGCAGTAAATAAACCCAAACACATCAGCAAATATGAGAGAACCTGAGTGGCACTTCATGCTTTAGTTTCCTTTTTAACTCTAAATGAGAAAACCTCCTTTACAAAATAAATTAGCCATTTTTAATAAAAACACATTCAAGTGTGCATCTTACCTCCTCAAATGTTTTCACAAACAACGTTTATTCGACTGTTTGTTTATGTATTCAGTGAAATAGAACTAAGTTCTTCAAAAGTACTCATGCCTATATTTATAATTATTACAAACTTTGGGGCTCCACGGGTACCTTTTTTTTTTTCCAGTGTTCCCACTTGACTTGTTAAAAAAAAAAAAAAAAAATCATCAAAGCTAGTCAGGTGATATGCAACAATTCAACATGTCTCAGTGGATGTCACATTAAGATCCTCTGAAAGTGAAGTAGCATTTAGCGGAACGTTTCTGGAGTGGACCCCATGTAAAACGTTTCTCAGATGTAGAACAGATGTGAAGAAGATGAAGCAGGAGCTTCTTCAGAAATTATTCTTCATGTCTTTCAAGAGTTCAGACAACAAACTCTTCTGACATCATTTAAATGTTTGTAATTAAATTGGATTCTTTGGAGTCTTTCTTTTCCCTGCCTTTTTTGTCATGAATCAACTGTTAAAAAACGGTCCCAGAAGCTCGAACAAATGTGTCAAACTGCCCTCATGGTTGTTCGACTTTTGCTTCGCCTGGCCGCAGTGCAGTTAGGCTTAAATTGTCTGCTACAGCATGTGCACCAAGCTGGCTCCTGGTATTGCCCCACCAACCGACTTCAGAACGGAGAGTTCATTCCAAGCTTCGTTTCAAACTGCAACTTCTGTCTCTTCTGGTACCGAACTCGCACCCTTTGAAAGGACACAGAGGACAAACCAGAGCTTATAATCAACAAACGCACAAAAAAAACAATTTAGCAGCAATTCAGTGCTCTGAGGAGTGTAAGAGAAAAACAAAGACTGACCTGAAATCTAAAAAATTAATAATCATCATCATCATCATATTATTATTATTATTTAATTAATCAATGGCTAATATCATTATTATTATTAATATCATTATTATCATCATCATCATCATTATTATCATTATTATTATTCCACCACCACATGTTCATGCTACCCTCTTTCTGTTTCTAACATTTGTACAGAACATATTGTCCATCCATCCATTCGCTTCCGCTTCTCCTTTCCAGGGTCGCGGGGGGCGCTGGAGCCTATCCCAGCTGTCATAGGGCGAGAGGCGGGGTACACCCTGGACAGGTCGCCAGTCTGTCGCAAGGCTAACACAGAGACACAGACAACCAGTCGCACTCACATTCACACCTATGGGCAATTTAGATTGATCAATTAACCTATCCCCACTAACTGCATGTCTTTGGACTGTGGGAGGAAGCCGGAGTACCTGGGGAGAACATGCAAACTCCACACAGAAAGACCCCGGCCTGATGGTGGAATTGAACTCAGGACCTTCTTACTGTGCAGCAAAAGTGCTAACCACCGTGGTGCCCGTGCAACGTGAATCAGAATCATATTGCTTCTAATCGTTTTCCAACTATTTTATACTATCCCTTCTCCCCCCCCCCCAACACTACTGATGTATTTCTAACAGCTTCTTCTATTTCGTACCGTATCTCATGTAGCTTCACCACTTCATTGACTACAACCACCAGCAGCAGGGAGACAGACACTAGCAGCCAGGCCTCCAGCGGTATGTCAGCCAGTTTAAAGCACAGGACAGTAGTCTTGTCACACCACAACTGGTAATCCACTGTGGCTTGAACAATTTGGCTGACCAGTCTGGTGAAAAGTACAGACAAGAGGATTTCATACATATACATACCCTTTTCCATTAGTACCTACTCGTGTCGGCTTGGTATGGCTTAACAAGGGTTTTTAGGGTTCGCCATGGGACGATAGTAGTGACTGGTAGCAGGTACCTTTTTAGTACCTGCTTGGCCACAGTCTCAAGCGGTCCAACCAGGTACTAAAATGTGACATCAAACCGCATGCCACCGATTGGCTAATCGGTGGCGTCACTTGATGATTCACGAGAGCGTCTCCTTATCGAAAATCATAACCGCCATTTTTGAAACACGACAACGAGGTAAATGGGTACACAACAAATAATACTGTGGTCTTCAAGTCTGACAAAACGCCACCGACTGAGGAATGGGAATAGCATCGGTCTGATATCCTCCTCTACTGTCTTGATGCATGCTCAATCATCCTGCTAAGTAAATCCCAAAGAGTTAATTCTGTTCATCTGGACGTTTTTAGTTTTCAAGTGATTTTCTTCAGTCACAGATGACTGCAGGTCTCTGCAACCTTATAAACAGTACCTTTGCACAATGACAAGCCCAATGTGCTGTGAGGTCAGACCACACTGATCAACAACCACAGATCAAAGACCACTGATCAATGCCCATGAGTACTATTCATAGAGTTGGGGAATGGTTGCAATCACAGCATTGTATGATGGTGAAAGATGTCCCCTCCTCGATTCAGAGGAGCTCTTTCCCTTTTCACATAAATGGCCTCCTTGACTCCCCACTCAAACTAGCAAACTAGTGTTTAAACACAACGTCCACAGATGAACACAATCAACTCCTTGGGGCTCTCCTTGTGTTGTGGTGTCATGTGTCGCATGCAAATGATGTAACCGGAGACTCTGCTGCGTTACTATTAAGACTTCACGCACGTTCGTGGTATATTGATTGTAACGAGCCGATCCAAGTAGGTACTAATAAAAAAAATTGCTAACAAAGACTCAAAAACAAAGGCAATCCCAACTGATTTTACTGTAACGTATAAAGTATCATAAGACAAGATCTTATTATGGTCATGACTACATTTTACATTCTGCCAACTCTGAGGTAAACAGCAGAACTACAGTTCTGTGCAGAAGTCTTGAGCCACCCACCTGTTTTATATTTTGTTTCGAAGAATTCAGAATTTGTATTTTTAAATATCTATAGGCAATAGTTTTACAGACATTATTAAGCTCTTTCAAAGTTTTTCTTTGGACATTAGGTGCTTTTTTTTCCAGTTTTCAGTCCAGTCCTTGTACCTAATCATTTTCAGAAGAATGTTTTAACACTGGCCAATGACTCGTGCAGGCATAAAAAGGCACCCAACTCAACCAATGAAGGATAATGATAACAATGTTATAAAAACTGACAAAACACAATTTTAGAAATAAGAAGGAAAAATCCAGCGAAGACCTAAAAGTCCTCCTTTGAAATGCATCTGATCTTTCAGTCATTTACTGTTTGACCACGACTCAGTAATGACTTTCACGGAGTGTGGCTATCAAGAAGCCATTCTTAAGAAAGGGAAACAAGAAGAAGAGCTTGAAGTAAGCCAAATTGCACAAGAACGGGACTGAAAATCAGGGGTATCAGGACTTATATACAGCTGGACAGAATTGTTAGCCCGCTATGTAAATATAATTTTTAAGCACACGTTTTAACAGTACTTGGAAAATACTTGAATTTTTTCCCCCCAGTACCATCACTTTGGTCTTCTGGAGGTAGTTCTTCACCACGAGTTATATATGATTTGGCTCCTTGTCAGGTTGGAAGACAAAGCAACAACCCAGAACCACTTTTACTATGGACTGCATGAGTTTTTCTGTTAAAATCTTCACATTTCCCTCTTTCTTCATGATTTCATCGACCATGATGAGTTTTCCCACTTCCACACTTGCTGCAGCATCCCCATAGTTTGGTGTGAGGACAGTATGCTTTGGGTTGCACACATCTCCCTTCTTTCTACAAACATAACCAATGTCTTTGGCCAAAGAGCTAGAATTTTGTCTCATTTGACCAAAGGACACATTTCCTACCTCTGCCAGTATGATGGCTGCATGCAGCCACACAACTGAAATACTCTGTTACCTGGAGCTGGTTTAAGTGCAGAGGCAACAGAATGGACTTAACCATCTGTTGTGACGATTCAGGGGGGAATGGGGTTTCTTCTTGTATTATGTTTAGCTATTGCTTTGTGGTTTTCACCTTTTATTTATACAATAGTTCATTCAGTCACTATATAAGTGGAGCTGTCTCTCATTTGGGGAAGTCTGTTTGTTGAATTATGATATTTTGTACTTTTTTTGAGTATAATTTTGTTTAGTTAACCTCTTTTATGGGCCCACTTAATTATTAATATGGCTTGTTTCTGTCATTTAATTTTTGTAATAATTTTGTCTTTTTTGGAGGGTATAGTAAAACCTATTTCTTGAAGTGCATGTATGTTCTCATAGCCAGGTTTGCTCTGTACTGGGTGGCTCACTTCCTCATGTTCCTCAAACTTGGAAATGTTACAACTTTTTATATTCAACTGCTTTGTGGGCATCAATAAGTCTTTTTCTAAAGTCTAAATTGATTTTATTTCTTTCTGGCCTGATGCTTTCTCAAGTGACAGCTCAGACACTTTTTTCTACTGTATAAATAAGATAAATCCCAGTTTTAACTCGAAGCTTTGGTCATTTTAAAGTCAAAGCACATCATTGCATAGCAGTGGTTTGGGCTACGGCTCAATGGAAAAGGTCAATTTTTCAGAGGGATAATAATACTGACCCCAGGCATTTTTGGGTTTTTTTCTGAAATTATTCTTTCAATATGTGCAAATAAAAATATTTTGTGCTTTCTAAAGAAACCTAATGTATTTAGAAATGCTCGTTTGAAAATCTCTTCTGTTAAAAAAAAAAAAAAAAAGTACTTGGGAAATTTTGACATCAACTTGAAATTTCGTAGTGGGAGTAATCATTTTGTTCTTATCTGTACGCAGAATAAGAACAAAAGCAATCTATAAAACACGGT
The DNA here is from genome assembly GCF_965226115.1 of Aulonocara stuartgranti. Classification (NCBI taxonomy): domain Eukaryota; kingdom Metazoa; phylum Chordata; class Actinopteri; order Cichliformes; family Cichlidae; genus Aulonocara; species Aulonocara stuartgranti. The sequence continues at coordinate 28,567,329 of NC_138959.1, forward strand.
GAAGACTGTAATGGTTTAGGTCTGCATGGCTCTTCAGTGGAGTTATGAACATGGAAATGTACAATTAGATTTTTATCCACCATCCACTACCACCTGGAAAGCAACTGATTGGCAATGGCTTCATTTTTTAGCATGACAATGGTCACAAATATGACACCGATGCTGTAAAAATAACAAGGTTTCTACACGTACCAAGATAGAAAATGTCTAAACTATTTGCTGCACATATACTTTCATAGCAAAAAATCTAAATGAAGCATGGATCAAGACTTTTGCACGGTACTGAGTTTTCTCTCAGGTGGTAACGTTGCAGCAACATAACCACAATGTTCAAAGTTTGATTCTAGCTTTGTGAGTGCAGTATGTCAACACAACATTGCATTCACTTTGAAAGTTGTCTTGCAGTCTCATTAGTAAATATGTCTCTAAACATTGCTTAACATCTTTAATAGACAAACACATGAACTCCAGCACCAATCTGTTCATTTTAACCCTGTTGTAAGTACAGTATCTAAAGCTAAATGTACTGGTGTTTATACACTGCAATTTTCTAGTCTTACTGATCACTCAAAACAGGGCTGCTGAAATCTATTATAAAACCAGCGTTAATCTTAGTCCTTGATGTTTGCAAAGATGTTGATAAACACTGGGCTTTAACATTATCTAAAGAACATAATTACTTACACCACAGGTACAGTGACACACCACCAGGTATTGCTGAATGGGCTCTTTTTCCATAAAGGCTGCGAGCGATGGACATAGCTCAGGGAGATTACCACTGGTAAATGACAGAACAACAATAAGAAAAGTTCGATTTTAAAAAAGAAAACACAATCACTCATCTTTAACATGGGAGTTTTACTGATCATCTCGTGATTATCAAAACAATCTGTGTTCAAAATCCATCCATCCATCCATCTTCATCCGCTTTATCCGGGGCCGGGTCGCGGGGGCAGCAGCCTAAGCAAAGAAGCCCAGACCTCCCTCTCCCAGCCACCTCCTCCAGCTTATCCGGGGGAACACCAAGGCGTTCCCAGGCCAGCTGAGAGATATAATCTCTCCAGCGTGTCCTGGGTCTGCCCCGGGGCCTCCTCCCGGTGGGACATGCCTGGAACACCTCACCCATCCTTGTCAGATGCCCGAACCACCTCAGCTGGCTCCTTTCGATGTGGAGCAGCAGCAGCTCTACTCTGAGCCCCTCCCGGACGGCCGAACTTCTCACCCTATCTCTAAGGGACAGGCCAGCCACCCTTCGGAGGAAGCTCATTTCTGCCGCTTGTATCCGCGATCTCGTTCTTTCGGTCATTACCCACAGCTCGTGGCCATAGGTGAGGGTAGGGACGTAGATCGACCGGTAAATTGAGGGCTTCGCTTTTACACTCAGCTCCCTCTTCACCACGACGGACCGGTGCAGCGTCCGCATTACTGCAGCTGCAGCCCCAATCCGTCTGTCGATCTCCGGTTTCCTTCTCCCATCACTCGTGAACAAGACCCCGAGATACTTGAACTCCTCCACTTGGGGCAGGAACTCATCCCCGACCCGGAGTGGGCACTCCACCCTTTTCCGGCTGAGAACCACGGCCTCAGATTTGGAGGTGCTGATCCTCATTCCCGCTGCTTCACACTCGGCTGCGAACCGTTCCAGTGCGAGCTGGAGGCCCTCACCCGATGAAGCCAACAGAACCACATCATCTGCAAAAATCAGAGATGAGATTCTGAGGCCACCAAAGCGAAAGCCCTCCGCCACTTGGCTGCGCCTAGAAATCCTGTCCATAAAAATTATGAACAGAACCGAAGACAAAGGGCAGCCCTGGCGGAGCCCATCACCCACCGGGAACGAGTCCGACTTATTGCCGGCAATGCGAACCAAGCTCTTGCAACGGTTGTATTGGGATCGAATGGCCCGTAGCAATGGGCCAGACACCCCATACATTTTGAACACACACCAAGTATGGGTGAGTTCAAAATGTTCTTTTTTTTTTTTCAAACTACCTCTCTGAAAATGGGCCACGTCCACATGTACATGGGTATTTTTGAAAACGCAGGATTTTCTATGTGTTTGCACCTTTCGTCCACATGTGTACGGTGTTTTTGATCACTGAAAACTAAGATTTCTAAAAAACTCCTGCCAGGGTGGAGGTTTTCAAAAACTCAGTTTTTGCGTTTGTGTGGACGAGGAAAACTGAGATTTAGTCATGCAACGTCAGAGGTGTGAGCCTCTTTTGACGTGACGTTATTGTTTACATGAGATTAATTTCTACAATTGCGGATATAGACAAAATACTATTGGTGTTAATCTATGTGCAGTTTTTACACACTTACATATACACACACACTTACTGTCCCTCCGTTTAGAAAGGCAGAGGCGTCAGAGTGAACTTCGCACATGGCTTATACATTCAACCAGTGTTGGGAAGGTTACATTTTAAAATGTATTCCACTACAGATTACAGATTACATGCCCCAAAATGTATTTTGTAACATATTCCGTTACGTTACTCAATGAGAGTAACATATTCAGAATACTTTGGATTACTTAATATATTATCATGCTTTAGAACTACATGAATGTACTATTGCTGTGATTTATTACTATCACTGAAGGTTACTCGCCATACCAATACCAACTAGATATTTAAATCTTAATATAAATGAGTAACAGTAGGTGGACATTAGGTAAGGCTGCACTTTTTGCAGCGATCTCGTATAGAAAACTATTCCGCGTGTATATAAAACAGGTCCGCGGCTTTGAACCGTAGTAAAGGGACCTCTGGCTAATACGGGCTTGTAGCTGAAAACTAGCTTTACTTTGTTGTCTGGGTCAACTTTGCAAGCGAAAGACAGAGAGAGGCGTTGAAAGACTGCTTCAACGGAACTTATTGTTTCGGAGGAAAACACGAACACGGTGTACAGTCGAGTCTTAACAGCTTACTTACAACTGGGCTCGTCAGGCACTCTTCTTGGCTGCAGTGGTTATTATTATATTTACATGCTCACAGACACATAACGGATATGACAGTCCATTCTCGCTGCAGCACGGACTACACTACCCATGAGGCTACATTCTTTAAGGCTATGCCTGTAACACTCTGCCTATTGCCTTCATTTTAAATACTTTTTTGAATAATAAAATTTTTTTTTTTTTTAAATTCCGTAAGTAGAGGTGACATGGGCCGTGAGATTGAGACACAGGCATTAGAGCCTCTTAATGGTTGTATTCTGAGTACCACCCTTTTAAACAGTAAATGTAATACAGTTACTCATATTTTGTATTTTAAATACGTAACGGTGGTACATGTAATCCGTTAATCCCCAACACTGCATAAAACACAGCCGCTTAATGTATGTATGCTGTATCCATTTTGTTCATTCCTAAGCTGTGAGTCTACACCAACCTGTCTTTAGTTATTAGCATTTGAAATGTTGAAGGCACCCCCCCCAAGAAGACGGAGGGAAGCCCTATCCCTAGCAGAGCACAGTGTGGGTAAAAAAAAAAAAAAAAAAAAAAAAAAAAAGCAGTTTCAGGTGATTTGGGCAAACCTAAGCTCCGAGAACAGAATAAAAATTGTTTTATGGTCCCGCAAATTGACCAGAGGGAGGAAAGGGGTTTTCATTTACTAAAGACGCGCTCCAGTGGAATACTCTAAGATCCTGACTGCCGTTGTCATAGAGCTCACAAACTGCTTTAAGACATCATAAAAATCTAAAGGACACTTGTACATATCTATGAAGGCGCTCTTACCTGTGTGCAAGACAAGAAACCCTGCCATGATCTTCTGCGTCATCAGCAGACCGTTAGACAGTTCAAAGAACCACTGAGGTGCACTAGGTGAAACGCTGCAGATATATGGAAATATATTTGTTTTTAACATGTTGCTTACTTGTTCTTCATTATTGCTAATCTAACTGCATTGTAATTAATTTTAGCATTAAGTCTATGAGTGGAACAGCTATGGACTGTTGCAGGTTATTGTTACTCCTACCTCTTTGCAAATATATTACAGGAGGCAGTGGTGTTGTCTGAGGAGTTCAGGTTGCAGTGTGACAAACTGCTCAGGCAGACCGCTTGTAGGCTAAACCCAAAGGCCAACAGGTAGGCACACATAGTCAGGCCAAACTTCAACAGGAAACAGCCAAGGAAGTAGTTCTGAGTCTGGTTAAAGAGGTTGGCAAACAGACATACACAAATTCATCCAAGATTTCAGTAGCTGATCTGGTAATGTAGCTGTTCCTTTTCAAATCACTTTATCAGCTAATGTTACAAAATAGCCATCAGATTCATGTATGGCTAATTGTATCTTGCTTGCCAAGGTTATTGCTAGTAAGACAGCAAATACTAGCCTAGCCTGCCAAATGACTTCAATAGTTAATGTGATCCTTCATATGAACTTACCCATAAATTCTAAAGTCAAATGACTGAACAAAACAAAGATTTATAACCACTTTCTTCAGTAGTACCGCAAAATATAGAATGGCTAGTTATTACTAGCTGTTGTAACTCTTTTATTCAGTGTGATTGTTTTTTAATGTTACTCTTAATTGATCTGTTATTGTATATTTTTCACATGTTCGTATGGGATATTGTATTTGTTTTAAATGTTATGTACATGTATTTTGACTTTAGTTGCCATGATGCCAGGTTTCTCTTGGAAATGAGATTTTTAATCTCAATGAGATTTTTTTACCTGGATAAATAAAGGACTAGTAAAATAAAAAATAAAAACCAAGCTATGCAACATGTATTTTGCAATAGTAGCTGCAACTTTGTTGTCATATGACTGATGCTGAGGAAAACAGTAGACGAAATAGTCCACCATTACAGTGCAGGACATTTTTGTGCATGTCTTGTAATTTGCCAGTTGTAACTGCTATGGTCGTGTCTATAATTAATTCTTTCTCTGAGGTTGAGCAGAGTTTCTTTAAGTAGATTTTATTAAGCATTCATTTGAGTGGATACAGGAAATAGATACACTGTGTGAACAATAAAAACCTGAATAATATCACATGAGTATACTCTATTTCTCATACTTGATACTACCTTCTTTGGGATTGCGTCCAGGTTCTTCCCTGTGGCAACTGTCATAACTGTACTATCAGGTGGCTTTCCCAAAAGTGACACACTGCCAACAGAGAACAAATTAGAACCAGTTTCTTCACGAAACAACAAAATAACAATGAATTATTAGTTTCTAGATATTTACAGTATGTATGTACCTTAGCAGAGGGCAGCTGAAGCATGACACCCAGAGGATGTCAGTGGTGTTCATGGGAGGAGGAAGTTGAGCTAAGCAGGCTAAGAACTGTAACACCAGAAGCACATCATGCAGTAAATTACACAGAAATAGGAAGATGTTTAATGCAGTGTAAACAGGCACATCTTCAGAATTTATGAATCTTCCCTTCTCACCTGGATGATAACCAGACTGAGTTGACACTGCAGCAGAAAGAGGAAGCACTTGCGAATGCCGTAGGTTGTGTGTCGTGCCTGCAACACATTCAGCCAAAGGCAGATACATTTATAAATGTAACATTACTCTTAGACTGATCGGGTACACAAGGGCCTGTGTGCATCTAACCTGTTCTATGAGTTTGACCATGCTCACACTCTCTCCTTGGTGGAAGGTAACAGAACAGCCCATGCTGTTGAGCTGTCCAGACAGCCTCAATGGAGACAGTCCTTCGACCTCTCCATTAAATCCTCCCCCAGTGGCATAGCCAAACGTCTCCCACAAACACTGAGATGGATACAAAGGGTCCAAAGCAATGCTGTAAAACAGAGGTCAGGTGGCGCGATTAAGTCTCAGCTTTGACTGGACAATTCAAAGAAACAGAGTACTGAAGCAATTACAAGCTCATTTTTTTGCTGATGAGTAAACCATCATCTCCAGCACACTGCAGCTGGAGTCTGATTAAGAGACTTGTCCATTCATTCTTCCAACTTTGCATTGGATTTCTAAAACTATAAGTCACTTGCTTAAAGGAGACCTGTTTTATTCTAGTTTGGCCAGGTGCAGTATACAGCAGAGGTGTGGACTCGAGTCACATGACTTGGACTCGAGTCAGACTCGAGTCATTAATTTTATGACTTTAGACTTGACTTGAAAAAATGTTCTAAGACTTGTGACTTGACTTGGACTTTTACACCAATGACTTGGGACTTGAATTGGACTTGAACCGGTTTACTTGAAAAGACTTGATATTTTACCCCAAATATAAAATTTAACATGCATATTATATAGAGATTGAAAATGTGACGTCATTCACGGGTAGAACCGCAAAGGATTCTGGGAACTCGTGGCAAGCGGTACTAGCGCACGCAGGCTTTCAATTAAAATCAGTTATACAGCGATAAAAAGAAACACAAAAATGTCAAGAAGCTGTTGTGTTATTAACTGCAATAGCCGGTCGCATGACAGCCACGGGAAGCCGACGGGTAAAGAGATCAGTTGTTATCGGATTACGTCGTTGAAGAGAAATTGTTCGAGCCATGTTTCCGAAGTAACAAAGACGCGACTGGATTGCAGCCATTCTAAGACCAAATATAACGTCCCAGAACCCTCCAGCTCACAGGTTAGTCTGCTCCAAGCATTTACACGAAGGTCAGTGTTTTTTAGTAGTTAATACGTCATTTTCATAACATAATTAGTGATATAGGTTACAAGCAAGTCTGGCGCTGAACAGAAATTGTCGCGCTATGCTCCTTTATTTATTGTGCATAAATAGTGAATTGTCCTGACACAATATTGCGTTTCGCTTCTGTTATTATGGTACATTGACAAAAACATATACTTTTATTCACAGGATAAAACAGGTTTTTTGTATCACTAATTGTCCAGTACGATTACAGCATACAATATTATTGTCACTGCTACATTTCTGTGATGGGTACCAGAAATTATTTCCACTACTAATTAATTACCGTTGAGCTCAAAGGTCCTATTAATAAACGGTTAATGAATGTGTATTTATGACGACAATTTGTGAGACTGGTAAACTTATGATACGTACGATGGTCTTTCGTTCTACACGGTGCATTTCAAGGTCCTGTACCCATCCGTCGGTAAACTGTACCTGGACTTGTTGCAGTGACCTGAAGTTACTAAACTTCATGAGTGTATGCACTCACTCCAAGAACCGTATGATTATAAATATGCATATAAATATGCTACGATGAGATAGCTGACTTCATCTAACTAGCAAATGTTGTCCAGGCTACGTTGGTGATACAGTTTTTTTTAATGTGTATGATATTTTTGTCATGCGATTTTAAAGCTGGTACTACAACCGCATCCAAGAATAACATGCAGCTTATCTCAGAACTGTCGGTGAAAATTATTCTTGGAGCTAGGTTTAATTGAGCTGCATTTTAAAGAGGTGCAATTTCACAATTTGTGTATATTTTCTAAGTTCACTATTGTCATGTGTTGAGAAAAACACAGATTTAAAATTACATGGTCTAATATTTACATTTAGCATATAACTGCAACATTATTTTTTCGTTTTTTTTTTTTAAAGACTCGAAAGGACTTGAAATTCAAAGTTTCAGACTTGTGACTTGACTCGGACTTTTACACCAGTGACTTGAGACTCGACTCTGACTTGCCTGACATTACTTGAGACTTGACTTGAGACTTGAGGATAAAGACTTGAGACTTACTTGAGACTTGCAAAACAATGACTTGGTCCCACCTCTGGTATACAGGATACACTGTGGCATGAAAGTGTTTTTGAATTAATCTGCAAATATTCCAAATGATTTATTATCTCTTTGGTAGTCCTTGTTCTGCTTTGCAGCCTCAGTTAGCCCCATATTAGAAAAAGAATTACTGTAGCTAACTGCAGTCAGTGACAGAGTTGTGACAACCTACTGCAGAGGCAGTTGATTCTATGTTATGATTGCGCATATTCATATATTTTATTATTAGCATACCTTAGGTCACTCTGAAGGAACAGGCGGCTATTGCGGAAATTGCCAGCGCTCCCCAGACAGCACGTAACCTCCCTGTTTTCCTGCATGATCGTGATCATCTCACACATGGCTGAAAGGAAGTGATACAGGCATGTGGATCGTTGGTTCACTTTTGTTAAACTTTACTCAGAATACTAAGTAGTAATGTACTGGACATCCTGTACACAATATGGTACCCATATGTAAGATAAGACTTACTTTCAGGCGTACAGTCTGTGAAGAGTGGCACCAAAAGAGGCACATTATCAATGTTCTTCAAATGAGGACGAACCTGGTGGATCCCACGAGGTAACTTGGCCTTTACAAAATATATGGAAGCAATACATAAAACACAAGACTGAGCAGACTTTGCTTTTGCCTCTGTGGGCTAGAACAGTAGTTTCACTGGTTAAGAGCAAATTACCCTGTTACAGTCCTCCAGGAAGCTGGGGACATCGCTATCTGTGGGCTGGAAACTGGCCAGGTCAGAGTGAGCTTCCTCTTCTGGTAGCAGGGGACCTTCTGCTTCATCCCGAGAATCTGTGTTACAGAAAAAATATAGTGTGGCTTCCTCTACACTTATTAAGAAGCATTACTGAAAAAAAACAAAAAAAAAACAACGAAAAACACCAAAAGATAAGATAAGATAAGATAAGATAAGATAAGATAAGATAAGATAAGATAAGATAAGATAAGATAAGATAAGATAAGATAAGATAAGATAAGATAAGATAAGATAAGATAAGATAAGATAAGATAAGATAAGATAAGATAAGATAAGATAAGATAAGATAAGATAAGATAGAACTTTATTAATCCCTCGGGTGGGTTCCTCTGGGAAATTCGACTTCCAAAAAAAAAAAGCACAGCAACGACCGAAGTACATTTACTCATACACTCTTAAGATACACAGTATATTGCATACAGTATGTTGTATACAGCAGCGGTCCCCAACCTTTTTTGCGCCACGGACCGGTTTATGCCCGACAATATTTTCACGGACCGGCCTTTAAGGTGTCGCGGATAAATACAACAAAATAAAACTAGTACCGGTACCGAAAAAAAGAAGATTTATTCATAACACACGTGAAAAGACCCAGGAAAACGGAGTTAACGATAAAAACGATAAAAACGATAACAAACTAATGCTGAAAACCGATAAAAACCCTGAAAACTATACATTTCACACCTGAGCCTCAACTCTCGCGGCCCGGTACCAAACGACTCACGGACCGGTACCGGTCCGAGACCCGGGGGTTGAGGACCGCTGATATACAGTACTAAACTGATTTTTTGCTGAGAAGGAACCCAATACTTCGAGAAAGGAGACTGTAAGTGGTTTTATAGATATAACAGAGATACGGCTGGGCTGCCATAAATTGCTTTACCTCATAGGAAAACAGCCAGCTATTTTTCCCTCCCACTGAGTTAGGGAGGGGACATTTAGTGTGTATGTGGCAGAGTGTGAAGCACTGAGAACTAAAAGTAGCACCTCATGGTTCTCAGCCAGAAAAGGGTGGAGGACCCACTCTGGGTCAGGGATGAGTTGCTGACCCAGGTAGAGAAGTTTAATTATCTCAGGGTCTTGTTCACGAGTGAGGAAAGAGGGGAGCAGAGATTAACAGACAGACTAGTGCTTTAGCTGCAGTGATGCAGACACTACTGGTGCATCACGGTGAAGAGAGAGCAGAGTGGAAGTGCACAGCTCTTGATCTACCTTCATGAAGTGTTTGACAGTTTGGGTAATTGTGTTCTTTCAGATGTGGTTGTACATTTAGATATTAGTTGCTTTTTGCATTACCTCGTTCTGGGTGGATATTATGTTGTTGTATCCTGTTACGACAGTACCTAATAATTCTGTTTCTAGCGACATGAGAGACCTCACATTGGTTAATTGGAACGTAAAAGGTCTTGGACACGTGGTTAAGAAGGGTCATGTCCTTTCACACCTTAAATTTTTGGAAGAAGAAATTATCTTCCTCAAAGAAACGCATGCTAGTGCAGCTGAACAGCACAGGTTGAGAGCAAATTAGGTTTCTCAGGTTTTTCAGGCTCCATTTACTTATAAATCTAGAGGTGTGCCAATCCTCAGTTGTACAAATATTCTCTTTAGAGTGGAGGCCACAAAGTCTGATCCATATCATAGATACTTTTGGTTACTCTACCAAATGCTTTTCTAATTATTTATGCTCCTGATGTTGATGCTCTTTTTTTTTGAGTTTTGATATTATTCCTTCATCTAATTCCAACATTGCATTTGGAAGTAGAGTCAACTGTTATCTTGAGCCCATTCTTGACAGCCTACCCACTCCCAATCATTTTCCAGAACAGATTTTAAATGAGTTAATTAAATCAAAATATTTGGTGGATATTTGGAGATTTCCAATTATTCCAACTTTTGAAAGAGCCATGTTTTTTTCCCTTTTGAATATTTATTGTAAATAAGACAGAAATACTTCCTATTCGATTACTTGTTGGAATAATCAACAGTTTACTTGATTACTAAAATAATTGATAGCTGCTACACTATTAATGACTAAATATATAATCAGCCTTTAAAATTGTTCCCATTACTAATAACACGAATATTAACTCAAACTTGTCAGAAACACGGGTACCTTGGTTCAAATCCTCATGCAGGGAGCCATGACTGGGGCTTGATGGAGCTCCATCACAGGGACCGTCTCCGTTTGGTGTCAGAGAGATATGACAGTTCCAGCCTGTCTCTAAACCCATCTTCTCTGCAAACACCTGCACAAATCCAAAGGAGCCGTCTCAAATTTATAGTAGATTATAGCAGTATACTAGACTATATATAGACACTACTATATAGTAGTATCCAGTATTTTAGTAGGTTTTTCCAAACAAATCTGAAAATTTTCTTCAGGTCATAAACTGTGACCTTGTGTGAGAGCACACCTGTCTAAAGTGAAACACGCAATGTCATTTGCTGTTAGACCCTCATCAAATCTTTTTAGATGACGGAGAACAGTAATTAGCAGTAATTAAATAAGTTACCACCTTTGTCCTATTTGTCTGTAAATGAGCAAAAACTTATAGATACTTATAGATAATAGAAATACTAAATAAATAAGTTAAAACTAAATAAGTAAGCTTTTAGTTGCAATGATTAAGAGCTTGACTGTACTCACCTTGCTGCGGAGCTCATCCTCCATGGAAAAGTAAACAAAGCGGATGCAAGCAGTGACGAGGGCATCAATGAGACGGACCGTGTCTAGCCTTGCCTGGAACTGGGATGACACCATTCCCATAAAGATCTGCCCGCTTAGGGCCTGAACACAGTCGTCACGCTCCACACCCTCACCTATACCTTCTGTGAGCACGACGGGAAAGAGGAAAGAGAGGGTAACTAAACAATGTAACATCTGTCTAAAGTCAGAGAAATCTCTTTATCCATACAATTTTGCAATTTACAGTCACTTCCAAGACATGTAGAATCAAAACTTACTAACTCACTTGTATGCAGTGATTGCCAAGTAAGTAAAAAGCATCTGTCCAAGTCATGGTCTTTGATAAACAAGTCAAACTACTGAACCTTGGATAACAGCAATTGAGCTTTGCAGTGACAACATATTTCCTTTAATTCTTGTACAGTTTTGTCTTGCTCAAATGCAAAACCACCCATTTCATCAGTGTCACAGTCCATACCATCTGAGCTCCAGCTGTTCCTGCAGGAGTTGTGTTTGATGGGAGTCGTGGAGGGCAACTCTAGTCCAGAAAACAGACAGGGACCAGGAGCCAGTTCCATACATTTCCCATTCAGCTGGCTAGACAGAGATACTTGCATGGGTTTATACGCAAAAGCTGAGCAGTAACCTGATAGACAGGCACGTTGGTAGAAGTCCAGGACCTTCTTTCTGTGACACAGGAACCAAAGGATGAAATGAAAACTTTCCAAATTCACTGTGTGCATTTGGAAAGTGTAACTATGTTGACTTCAAGCACAAACAAAAAGCCAAAGACAGACCTGTCTGAGCCTGAGAGGGGGTAGATATCAGTTCCATCCCAGAAGTCAGTGCAGGCCTCCAGGATAAGGTCAGCTGAACCATGTGACAGCATCTGGACATTATCTAACAGTGCATAAAAGCATTATCAAGAAAGAAAACAACAAAACATTATGGTACTGTTTGGCCAAAGGGAGGATTGGAGAGAAACATATACAGGAACATGGGTTATGTGCAGGGAATAAAGAGATGGTGCTGAACATTTTATTAAAACTGCATCATAAAACCCAAAACAATAATAGTGTGCTGACTCACTGGATGAAGAGTCTCGTACGAACAGAGAGATGAGATGGGAGATGGGAGGCTGGCGTTTGGTGAAGTAATGAAGGCGGTGGGATGTGAACTCCTTGGTCTTCTCTCCAGATGGCAGCTGGTAGAGGGTCAAGTGGTTCTCCTGTTTAAACAACTCTCTCGCACCAGGGGTGAACCCTGACAAACAGACAAAAAGTAGAAAACAATGCTTCTGAATTGTTCTCTGATAGATTTTAATATCGCACTCAATCGATTCGGATGCAGTGATTTATTTAAAATTATATACCAGTGAATGAGAACATAACGTCTTGAGAAAGCTAATTTTTTGTAATTTAATTTGGTAAAGTAAAGTAAAACATATATTCTTTGTTCATTACGAGTAATGAACAAAGAATATATAATAATAGAATATATTATTTGTATAAAATCTCTCTTTTAACCCCTGTCGTGTAATATGTGCTTTTAATGCTTCTATTACTGCTGGGAGCACTTTGCACTTTACCTACATAATAATTTAGCCTACATAATCATACCACACACTCGTTACAAATTAAACACACAGATTCGACATTTGGATTTAGTGGTAAAATAAAAAATAAACCCTGGCTTGTCAGACACAGCAGGGTTAAATCAGTGGTTTTCATTTTTCCTGTTGGGTTGATAAAGGCATGTTGCTGTCGCATCATAGACTACTTGTTTCATTTGTAGAGATGTGTTTACAACAATGCACTGCGGTCTGAATATTACTAGGCTATTAGGAGTGTTGCGTTTAACCATCTACATTATGCTGTAGAAATTTCAGTTTGAAATTTTTTTCCTCCCATCTTACTCTGCATTTCTGGCAGGATCATTGACAGGGCCACTCAGAGGTTGCTTCTGGCCACATGTGGCCTGTAGGCCATTGCTTGAGTAGGCTGGGCGTAGAGGATCTGTAAAATCCTCTGTGCCACAGGATAACCATTGTTAAATAGGTTTATATCAGCATGTAACCTGTAACTTATACATTGTGTTAAATAGCGACCCACAGGCTGTTGGATATAACCAAAAGATTCAGGGAAGTCATTACTTGTTTAGTTTATATAAGAATCAGTTCTGACATGCTCACCTATAAGTCTGGAAAGCTCACAGAGCCCCCATGGAACATATACTGGCAGCACCGTGCCGTGGCTCTCCTGCAGAGCCAGGTTTGATAGATGGTCAGAGAAGCGACAGAGCTGCTTGGTGACACTGGCATTGCAGAGGTTTAGCATGATATTCAGGCCCAGTGGCTTTAGGGAGGGCAGGTGGCACTGCCAGGATTGGTCATCAAACTGGATGCTGGCAGGGTTCTGCTGGTCTTGTGACAGGCTCAGCATCTCCAGGTGGTAGTCACACACAAAGTCATCAGCCTCCACTTCAGGACAGCCCAGTGAAAAATCCTTGAGATAAGAGAAAAAAACCTGAAGCCACATACCAACTTCCTGAGTTCCTACACTTTATTTGTACTGTGCTGGTTAGTTCCCTGTCATTTTAAGTTATTTCTTATTGGTTAGCTTAAATATGTAGGCCATAGCAGCAGCAGTGAAAATTCAAACTGACAAAAAAAATTTTAATACAACATTTACATCTCAGATAACCCAAAATTTCAGTATTAATGGGACTTACTAACGTTTTCACCATCTGTTTTTAAAATTTTATGTATTAATTTTTTTTTTTTTTTTTTAAAGAGCTCTATATTAGAAATTTCAGTTGCAGTTTGTACCGGTGTCTGGGCATCCTCGCCTCCCTCAGTGTCATGGCTGAAGCTCACATTCGATCCAGAGTGGTGTTTAGTGCAAGTGGGTACAGGCTGGCAGTGCTGCTGAATCTGGAGAGTGTCAGATGAGAGTGCTGTTTCGTGCGACATCTCGCTGGGATCTGGCCCCACTCCCGGCTGAGGGGGGGGCTCTTTCTGCAGACAAAGCAGAGCCTCTGCCTCCTGGCCCTACCAGACAATAAAAGGTTTTCTTGTTTTTTGTTGTTTTTTTATTAAACTCTAAAATTAATTTTGGGGGGCTAAAAGCTTTGCCTAAGAGAACAAACAAACCTCTTCCCTGTCATCATCCATCTCCATTTGGCAGTATGAATTAACAGACATGTTGTCTCTGAGGTCATCTTGACTGTTGTGTGATGGTTCCACTCGTCCACTAAAGAACAGCACAGTCTCCGGACTGGGATTTGGCCACGAAAGAATACCCTGCTTGTCCACACAACATAGAACCTGCACGCAAAACAAAAGTACAGATTATATAAACACACACTTACAGAACAAAAAGCTTCCTGAGAAAATAGCTTTCAGTGATAAGAAGAGTTCTAGGCTTTTTAACCTCTATAAAGCGCTGGCTCAGGGAAGCATTGTTTGGTCACTACTTTAGGAATTCCAAAACAGTTCCAAATATCCACACAGAAGAGTTACACACACACACACACACACACACACACACACACACACACACACACACACACACTGTAGTATAGGACCCATGTGCCTAAATACGTACAATTTGAAATTGCATAAGGTCCACGTCCTCGAAAATATTTTAACAGTGCTGTGAGAAAGTATTTCACCCATTCATGATTTTGTATTGGTTTTTGCAATTTCATCACACTTACATGTTTCAGATCATCAACCAAGTTTAAATGTATTGGGCAAAGATAACCTAAGTTATTAAGGGAAAAAAGCTATCCAAACCTACCTAGTAATTGGTCTTAACTTAATAATAACTGGTTGTGCCATCCTTGGAAGCAATAACTATAATTATTGTATCCAAAAGATATTATTTAGAATCTGTTCATTATGTAGAGAGACAACACTGGTTCATCCCTTGCATTAGGTGGTTTTTTATGCTTGAATGATTCATAGGTCAGTGTTAATTGGCAAAAAACAAACAAACAAAAATATTCCTCTGAAAATGGTACAAGGACTGAAAAAGAAGAAAAAGTTTGAAAGACAATTTCTTCGGCGAAACAACTAGTAGCTCAGTGTTCCAACATTCGAAAGAAGGGACTGCTCTCACAGCTAGAGATTGACGAGGTACAACACAAATGCTACGGCAAGGAGGAGTCAGGACGCCAGTCAGGGGGGAGATATCATCACCCCCACCCGAGATTGGGTACATAGCCCCAAGTGCGATAGGAGAAGGATCGTTGAGTGCGAGAGGAACTGACCTGAAAAATAGGATCATGGCCAAGCTTGAAACCTGGATCCCCCGTAGCCGGTTACCAAGATTACGTGAAGTACCCTCAGAAGGTCTGCTAGATGATGTTAATGCAGCACTACGGGCAATACCTACAACCACGATTACCGACACTAACAAGCTGATCTACAATACGGCAACAGTGATCAGTGAGATGCTTGGCTACAAGTTGAACAGCGACAAGGGGCAGTAACCTCCATGGAGAAGGAGGCTAGAGGGCAAGATCAAAGTAGCACGGAGGGAGGTTAGCCAACTAACGGAGTTGCAGAAAGGTGCGACAAAGAAGGTGCCTAAGAAATACAGCAAGCTGTCCATACCTGAGGCCTTGGAAACTGCCAAGCAAAGACTCACAGCCTTGGCCAGCCGCTTGAGGAGGTACACCAGAGAGATAGAAGGCAGGAGAATAAACCAGCTGTTCTCCACAGAACCAGCAAAGGTGTACTCTCAGTGGCAAGGGAACAATAAGAGAACAGCACCACCAAGGCTGGAGACGGAGCAATACTGGAAGAGCATATGGGAGAAGGATGTAACCCATAACGGCAATGCTCAGTGGCTAGAGGATCTGAGGGCTGACCACAGCGACCTCCCTGAACAGGGTCCAGTAACCATCACAGTGGCAGATATCCAAGAAAGGGTCTCCAGTATGAAGAGTTGGACAGCACCAGGGCCCGACATGGTTCACGCCTACTGGCTGAAGAAGCTGACTGCACTCCACGAGCGTCTGGCAGCACAAATGAACCAGCTGCTAGTTAACGAGAGACACCCGGAATGGCTAACTGAAGGCCGGACGGTCCTGATCCCCAAGGACCCCAAGAAGGGACCGGTCCCCTCCAACTACCAACCAATAACCTGCCTCAGTACTACATGGAAGCTCCTGTCAGGCATCATATCGGCTAAGATGAACAGGCACATGGGTCAATACATGAGCGGGACACAGAAAGGGATTGGCAAGAATACCAGAGGCGCAAAACACCAGCTACTGGTATACAGAACAATCAGCCGAGACTGCAAGACCAGACTGACCAACCTGTGCACTGCCTGGATTGATTACAAGAAGGCCTTTGACTCAATGCCCCACAGCTGGATATTGGAATGCCTAGAATTGTACAAGATCAATGGGACCCTAAGAGCCTTCATCAGGAACTCAATGGGGATGTGGCGTACAACACTAGAGGCCAACTCCAAGCCCATAGCACAAGTCACCATCAAGTGCGGGATCTACCAAGGAGATGCTCTGTCCCCACTGCTGTTCTGCATAGGCCTGAACCCCCTCAGTGAGATCATTAACAAGACTGGCTACGGATACCGACTACGGAACGGAGCAGTTGTCAGCCACCTCCTGTACATGGATGACATCAAGCTGTATGCCAAGAGTGAACGAGACATCGATTCACTGATCCACACTACCAGGCTATACAGCAATGACATTGGAATGTCGTTGGGACTGGAGAAGTGTAGTCTGATGGTAACAAAGAGAGGGAAGGTAGTCAGAACTGAGGGGATTGAACTACCAGAAGGCAACATTGCAGACATAGAGGACAGTTACAAGTACTTGGGGATCCCACAGGCGAATGGGAACCATGAAGAGGCCGCTAGAAAAGCTGCAACCACCAAGTACCTGCAGAGGGTCAGGCAAGTCCTGAGGAGTCAGCTGAATGGTAAGAACAAGATCCGGGCCATCAACACGTACGCCCTGCCCGTGATCAGGTACCCTGCTGGGGTAATAGGCTGGCCAAAGGAGGAGATAGAAGCCACTGACATAAAGACAAGAAAGCTCCTTACCATGCATGGAGGGTTTCACCCCAAATCCAGCACCCTGAGGCTGTACGCTAAGCGGAAGGAAGGGGGCCGGGGACTGGTGAGTGTCAGCACCACAGTCCAGGATGAGACAACGAACATCCAAGAATACATTGGGAAGATGGCCCCAACTGACCGAGTGCTCAGTGAATACCTCAGGCAGCAGAAACCCAAGAAAGAGGAGGGAGACGAGGAACCATCATGGAAGGACAGGCCCCTGCACGGTATGTACCACCGGCAGATAGAGGAGGTGGCTGATATCCAGAAATCCTACCAGTGGCTGGACAAAGCTGGACTGAAAGACAGCACAGAGGCACTAATCATGGCAGCACAAGAACAAGCTCTGAGCACAAGATCCATAGAGGCTGGGGTCTATCACACCAGGCAAGACCCCAGGTGCAGGCTGTGTAAAGATGCCCCAGAGACAATCCAGCACATAACAGCAGGGTGCAAGATGCTAGCAGGCAAGGAACGCCATAACCAAGTGGCCGGCATAGTGTACAGGAACATCTGTGCCGAGTATAACCTGGAAGTCCCGAGGTCAAAATGGGAGATGCCCCCAAGGGTGGTGGAGAATGACCGAGCTAAGATCCTGTGGGACTTCCAGATACAGACGGACAAAATGGTGGTGGCTAACCAACCGGACATAGTGGTGGTAGACAAACAGAAGAAGACGGCCGTAGTGATCGATGTAGCGGTTCCGAATGACAGCAATATCAGGAAGAAGGAACACGAGAAGCTGGAGAAATACCAAGGGCTCAGAGAAGAGCTCGAGAGGATGTGGAGGGTGAAGGTAACGGTGGTCCCCGTGGTAATCGGAGCACTAGGTGCGGTCACTCCCAAGCTAGGCGAGTGGCTCCAGCAGATCCCGGGAACAACATCGGAGATCTCTGTCCAGAAGAGCGCAGTCCTGGGAACAGCTAAGATACTGCGCAGGACCCTCAAGCTCCCAGGCCTCTGGTAGAGGACCCGAGCTTGAAGGATAAACCGCCCGCAGGGGCGTGCTGGGTGTTTTTTTTTTATATATATATATATATATATATATATATATAAAAAATATATAAAAGTCACTCATTAATAAATAGCTGGAAAAGAAACGTGTAGTTGTAGCAGTAAACAGTGTGTTAAGTGGATGCATTGTTACTTGGATTCGGGTCAGGTAACTGGATGGTACCACACCTGAGAGCAGTTACTGTGTTCAGATCTGCACAAATGAACTGCATCAAGCAGGAAAACTAACCCGCGTTTGATTTAAATGGACTTAATACTGCAGGTATGAAAATACCCTAAGTTTACATAGAAATTTGATATGAGGTTAGCCAGCACAGATTAGGTGTTCTGTTCTATGATCATATATCAAAAGCTTACAGAACAGAGCTGCATATAATTTTATTCTATTTTTAATTTGATCTAGACGCAACATGAAATGCATTTTGGGTAGCATTTTTTTACCTAGATGTATTTGTCTAATGGCCTACAATACTCACTGTGACAGATCCCAATGTATGTAAAAGGCTGGAAGTACAGCAGAGTGTCTGAGATTTTCCCTTCAGGACAGCAACCAGGTGTCTCCATACACATCGGAGCATCTCCTGCTTAAGTGAAAACACACACACAGACACACAGTTATCAAGAGAACTACTTACTACTAGATATCAAAAACATAAATGCTTAAATACATGACTAAAATGTATGAGTCTTATGAGGAGGGGCAATATACATGTAGGAACACCAATCGCCTTTGGACCTCAGGTCGGGTGCTCCACTCCTGACTAGGGTGCCTGTATCCAGTAAGAAATACATAACAGACCTGCCTTTTCTCTATGCATAAATACCCCCACCCCCCCCGTATCCCACCCACTAACCCAGATGCCAATATGAAGAGATAATCACTTTATTATTATTGTCAGTGGTCATAAACTTTATGCCTGATCACTGCATGTCAGAGAACTGAAGTGTATTGCAGAGATCTGAAGTGTCATTAGGTTCAGATCAGGAGCATGTTTAACAGAGAAACCTTCCTCTTGATGAATCTTCCTCTTCTACTAAGCTGTCAGATACCGTAATTAGATTGTCAGCAGAAGTAGCCACCCCAGTTCTCTTTCGTGAATGCAAATTTGTCCACTACACTTCCCTTTTCTATAGACATGTTCCCTACAAGTTTAAATAACAGATTGAGCTGCTAATGTGCAGGATTGACAGCCACAGAGGAGTTCAAAGTCTTTCATTGAACTCCCCTGCAGCTCACTGACCAGCATGTCTTCCAAACACAAAGTCAAACTTTATTTCATGAAATTAGGTGGAAAATATTTTCATGGTTCACTGTTGATAAGGAGAGGACACAAGGAGAGGAAACCTAATTTCCAGTCATGCAGTATAAGCAAAAAAGCAGAGGTGAAAGGTCCAACAAAGAGTCAGTGCCTCTCTTATCCTCAACACTTTCTATCATTTTCTCTGATTCAAACGCCAAATACTAAATGTTTGCAAAAAGACAGACTGGTGGCAGTTGTTACTGTCCAGTTATAACAGAAGACAATGACTGAGTTTGGTTAGAAGCTGTGTAAGGTGGTGGGAACAGAAGTAGTAACCATGGACATGAACACATAATCTTAAACACACAGGATAGATTATTGAAGGTAACTATTCGATGACAAAACAAATTTCCCACGTGTGGGACTAATAAAGGTTATCTTATCTTATAACGGGAGGCATCTGAGTGTAAAATCACATGAAGAGTTGCTTGGTCAAATTGTGTTGACTAATAATGTCCAAACAAAACCATTCAAAGAGAGGGAAATCACATGTACAGCATTTACAAACAGAAAGCAAAGTCAAGTATTTGGATGAAAGCAAAAAGCAAACAAAAAGGACACCGAATCTAATGTCTATGTAAGACATTCAGATGTAAGTGGGACTGAGGGTGAGAGGGGAAGGTGGAAAAGTAGCAAGAGCTATGTACAATGGTTCCACAGAAGGGTTGCAAACAAACGGGTAAAGACAGTGAGTGGGTTCGTTCAGGTGGATTTGGGAGCCAAGCAAGTTTAGGCGGGGGGAGAGAATGGGGTGTCAAACAGCATGAGGTTATACCTGGGAGGAAACCATCTCGGTGTAGCTGCTTAGAGTGTCCTCAGAGAACTTAGCAAGCTAGGGCAAGAGAAGAGTCTAGTTAAAACACAGAAGGAGGCTCTCACTGTGCCTCCTCTGTGTGGGATATGGTGTGTGTGTGTTTGTGTGTGCATGTGCACTGTTATTACTGAACTGAAGAAGAAAAACATCTGAAACAGTGTGCAGTGCAGACGATCAGAAGTTAGCAAACAGCAGACACAAAAACACTGGATAACCTATATTTGATGAGACGCCATGAACACTGGTCTGGGCCCTAAAGTGATGCCTTCACCTTTATCGTGCAATTTGCAGCAGACTAAATTCGAATTTTTACATTTTTACCAACACTTACATGCATTGCTCCTAATTAGATTCAGAATATGGGGCTGGTGGGGCTGCTCTGGCTTTGTGAGTTAGAAGTCCAACTTGAAGTCCAAATTCTGACATCTGATGCACCAACACTCAGCCAACATTCCTTTGACAGGTTCAACTACTGAAACCTTCAAAGGCACATTACTTCCATCTTTATGACCAAAGCCTGGTATTGTTATTGCTGTTTAATCACAAACATTTCACCACAAAAAAGCCTGATATCGCATTTTGAAAGGAAAAAATAAACTATATATGACCTAGACATCTACCAAATATTGACTTTAGAAAGATTTAATCTGTGTACCATTTAGATCTATTTTAGAACCTTTGTCAGAAGAAAATTTGGTGAATGGTTGAAATTAGCTTCAAAGCCTCAAAAGATGATTTTTCACCTTTTCAAACAAATTTACACTTAAAGGGTATGTTTTTAAAGGCTATGACTGGCCACCCAGAGTTGTTGTCAGCCATTAGATATTACCCTTACTGTGACGGATAAACTTTTGTCAATACAGGTAAGAGTGTAAGAAAAAGTGTGATCTCATTGACTATTTACTGTGATAGAATTTGTCAGCCATTATGTCACCACAAGACTGTTTATATATTCCTATTTCTTAGTATTTACCCTCAAAACCACCGACTGAGTTGCAGTGCTGCTGGTAGAAGCAACATTTTGACAATAAAAAGGTGAGAAAATCATCCATTAACAGAAAATTAACTCATGCTCAAGTTTAATGCAGACAATAAGAAGTTATACTACGTCCACTATAACTTCACAGATGAAATAATGTTCATTTATACTAAACAGCTGTATTGGGGTCTCATCCGTGCACAAACACATGTATCAACAGTGGGGTCATTGAGCAAACTACTGTTGTCAGCCATTACTGAAACTGCTAAAGACAGCGTTCTCCATCACAAAAGCTATTGATGAAATTGATTTTGGAAGAATGAAGTCCATTCCTTCAGTAGAATTTGGAGAAGGAATCCGAAGGTGCATTAAAGTTATTCTTGACACACATGACTGAATTTCATTTAGTCATTTATCGCTATCTAAAAGCATTACTCCAACAGTTTTACACTGTAGTTCTACTCAGTGTGTCTGTGTCTGTGTCCCTGAAGGACTTGTTGAGAAAAAAGCATTGGTGTTATTATCAGGGTTTGAAGAGTTCTAGAAATAATAGTTATAGATTTATTCACCTTTGAAATCCGATGTGTCTGCTTCTTTGCAACCTCTGTTCAACTGTCTGCATGAAGTTAAAATTTGGTTATCACATAATTTTCTTACACTGAATGAGAATAAGACCGAAATCATTGTTTTTGATAGTCACACTCCGCCAGACCAGTTAGCTGATGGCCTAGGTCCTCTTGCTAGCCATTTCTCGCTCACTGTAAGAAACCTCCGAGTGTTCCTGGATGGCGCTTTTAAACTTGAGAAACAGGTCTCCACTGTGGTAAACAACAGCTTTCACCAGTTGCGTCAGATATCCAAAGCAAAGCTGTTCCTACCTCTAAAGGACCTTGAAAAGCTTATCCACGCATTTATCACATCCAGACTGGACTACTGTAACTCCCTCTACAGCCTCCAACATGCTTCAGTTAGTTCAGAATGCAGCTGCGCGCCTCTTAACAGGTACGAGAATCTATGAACACATCACTCCAATTTTAGCCAGCTTACATTGGCTCTCTGTTAAATATCGTATAGATTTTAAAATTCTTTTGTTCACTTTTAAAATTCTAAATAATTTAGCACCCAGCTATCTTTCCGAACTCCTCCACTTGTACAATCCCAATAGAGCACTAAGATCGTCCAATCAGATGCTCCTAGCACAACCTAGGTCTCGACTGACGTTGAGAGGCGACCGGGCCTTTGCAACCATAGCACCTAGACTCTGGAATAACCTCCCTGTTCATATTCGTACCATCTTTTTACTTTGGCTTTTGATTCTAACTAGTTGGTTGTTATCTGGCTTGTTGTGTTGTCACCTATTGTTTCCTGCCCTGTTTTCTTATTGTTTATTTTAATTGTCTCATGCTTTTACTGACTGTGAAGCACTATGGTCAGCTTTGTTGTTTTTAATATGTGCTATATAAATACATTTTGATTTGATGTGTTCTTTTAGACCTGTTACTAAAAGTAAAAAAAAAAAAAAAAAAAAAATCACTGATAATAACTGAAGCCTTTTCTCCTGTCATTGCATGTCACATTTGTGTGTGTGTTTGACCGTGTCCCTGTGTGCATGTCCCTTACCAGGCCAGCTGGTGACACACGGCTGAACTCGGCGAGGACCCTGGCCTCTCCGTAAGCATTCACCAGCACCCACATAATAGGAAAGAGCAGGGGCAAAATGGGCAGAACACCCATTAGCTGAAAAAACAAGTCATACACACATTTCTGTCCAGTCTTTTTCGCTTTCAAGAATATTCTTAGTACAATCATTATGTTTGGTGCCAACACAGAACAAACTGTTAGGAAAGTTTATTATCAATAGTAATCACAAAAAACACCTTTACATACACACTGGTTGGCTGTGTCCCTAC
Organism: Aulonocara stuartgranti; assembly: GCF_965226115.1. NCBI lineage: Eukaryota > Metazoa > Chordata > Actinopteri > Cichliformes > Cichlidae > Aulonocara > Aulonocara stuartgranti. The sequence goes on from NC_138959.1 coordinate 28,590,581, forward strand.
ATCACTAATACATTACAGTCTTTGCTGTCTGCACATTTACTGCTTTGAATTATTTTACCTGAAGCTGAACAAAATTGTAGCATCTAGGAGTGAGGCTGGGGGCAGTAAGAAGAAAGCGAACAGTGTTAACAAGCAGGAATGCCACCTAGAAGAGGGGAGCAAAACACACATAAGACTGCACATATTTACATGTTCATGTTCAAATACAATGCAGAATACATTAGGAAGAACACACCAACTACTCACCAGTACAACAGGACAGACTAGCTTGGTGATAACCGACTGTACTGTAAATCTCTCATTATCGAGCACAGTGACTGGGCGAGACAGGGCCAACTCCAAATTGTTCCTGTTGGATAAAAGACAGACAGAAATACAAATGATTTTACCAAAGTTTAACAACTTTTTTCCATTACCATTCATTCCCATTGATACTCTTCTTATGTTCATCATCATTCTTCATCTGTGAGATGTTATGGTTTCTTTTCATTACATCATAGTCACATGACAGCAGTATAGCCAATTAACTTTTGTCAATATGGGTACGAGCGCAAGCTAATGTTCAAATAAAATGTCACAATTGAGAAAAAGTGTGATTTCTTAATATTTACTTTCCAAAAGCCACAGACTGAGTTGCAGTACTGTTTCCTGAAGCAACGTTTTGATAATAAAATGGTCAGAAGAAAATTAACTCAAGTTTGATGCAGATCCAGGATAACAGGATCAAAGTTACACTTACCTCCACTATAATTTCACAGATGAAATAATGTCCATTTATACTAAACAGCTGTATTGTGGTCTCATTCGGGCACAAACAAATTTATCATCAGTCTTCTGGGTTATCTAGCAAACTGCAAATGGGAAGCATTGCTCCTTTTGGAGAACAGTAACTTTGCTGTTTATTTTTCTGTTATGGTGGGCAGATGAAGATTTGCCCTTTTGACCTTTTAAACAGCACACTGGTGCATTAATGTGCATAACCTAATGTTAACCTAAGGTGAATGTCATGTATGTATGTTTTGCTTCCATCCCACCAAAAAAATGCATATGTACATGAAAGACTGTATAATACTTTTAACATTCATTTTTAATATTTGAGGATATTAGAAGTAATTCCAATATTTGGTTTAAAAAACAAAAAACAAAAAAATAAACATGGCTATGTTCCCTACCTTATCGTGTCCAGGACTGGAGTACAGACCACTCTGAAGAGGCGGTGTTGCTGGGGGCTCTGGGGTCCTCTTTTCTCATTGGCCCGTGGTGAAGGAGGAGGGGAGAATGGTGGGAATAAATCTCCTGGTTCAAGCACAATGTGCTCATCATCCTGAGGAGGAAAAATGAAAAGAAAAAAAAAAAAGAACAATTATAATTTCTGAGATACCAGATACCGGTCTTACTGACAGGTTAAGGACCTTCTATGGCCCTGTCAGCTCTCCTAGATTTAACCACCTGTCTGCTGCACTGTCAATCATAGTCTCAAGACTATGCTGCGAGACACAGCAAACCTTTTAGCAAAAGAAAGTACTGATGTGGCATCCTAGAGGAGTTGGACCTCCTGTGAAACATGTGTATGGTGCAGGTATCGTCTCGTGCTTCCAGTAGAAAAGATGAAAACTCAGCAAAGCATCCAGTCAGAAAATGATGATGAGGGGAAAAAAGGTCAGAGGTCTCCACCTGTAAAACTATTTATTTTTTTGCCTCCATTTTCATAAACAGTGTAAAAAACAATGTATTAAATAGAATTTTTTACACAAACTAATAACAAAAATATCCTGTCCATCCTTTTTACCACATATCATACAACAATGCATTAGTTTTGTCTAAATGTGGCTGATAAACTTCCAGTTGATGTATTTGTTATTCCTACCAGCAGAGGAAATACCGGGTGAGATTGTGTCTAATACCTAAATACAGGCTTAAGCTGCCGATACAAATTGTGATACGTGTTGCTTTTTAAAGCTTTTGAAAATTGTTATTTACTCAAAAAAATAGATACTATCTTACAAAAGTATACTACAGCTTACAGTAAATGCAGACTAACCTTAATGCCTCTAAGTGATGCAAAGGCCTCTTGACCAGGTCTCAAAGCAATGATATCGCCTTCCACCAGTAGACTAACAGGCAGGTTAACCAGCTGAGAGTCACGATAGGTCCAGTGAAGGGACCACGATGGGGATGAGGGTGTGTAAAGGTCAGGGTAGAGAGATGAAGGCCATTTCACTTCACCAACACAGGCTGACAAGTAATCTAGGATAATGAATTACAAAATTGAGGACTCATTTAGAGAACAAAAGAAGAACTAACATGACAGACTAACTCTTGTTAATGAAATAGGATTTGAAGAAGGTAAAACAAAAAACAATTACAACAACAACAAACAAAACTAAACAAACAAATGCGACTTTTACAGAGAATACAAGTTCCTCAATTCTTCTGTGTTTGCAGTAATGCAGTCATGAGCCTTACTCACCACTGAGCTGTGTGATGATGGCCTTTAGGCGCCATATCATCTCATTTCGCTTCAGTCTCTCCTGGCGTCCACCCAGACACAGGTTCAGCACCAAGAGGAGAAGGAGAGCAGCGGCATTCAGGAGCTCTATACCAGCACTGTGGAGGTGAAGACAGAAGACCACAGCTATGAATGAAAGATCAAAGAATACAGTGATGAAATATCTCTCATCATGGTGGACGAGGGAGATGCATTTCTCAATTACCTGGCTGTGCTAAACATTTTTAATGCAAACTAACTAGAATTTCAACCAGTGCTTTTTTTTTGGAAAGGATGCTATCTTGTAGAGAATCCCTCATGTGCCGAGAAGAAAGCTCTCAAAGCACTGACAGCTATGTGGACTTACCACCGTGTGGAGGTGAAGAATAAGACATCCCAAAAAGAGGTTACATACCTCCCCTTCGGCTGGCTACCATGGCAACAGACGAGTCCCACCACCACCAGCAGAGTGAGAGCAGCACCCGGCCAATGGACACAAGAGTGACGATTACCATGGTAAAGGAAGCTATTTTGCCACTGTTCCTATGGAAATGTCCCCAAAACAAAAGCAAGTAAGCACAACAATATACAACATGTTACATTACAAAGTAGTGTGCCTACACAGAGCACATGTGTATGTACACAGAGCCTCACAAGTATGTAAGGCTTATAAATAAATAAATAAATATTTATTTATTAGGGGCGCAACGATACTCGTATCGATATTGAACCGTTCGATACAGTGCTTTCGGTTCGGTACGCATATGTATCGAACAATACAACATTTTAAATTTATTTTATCAACTTTCCTTCTGACAATGCTGTAAGTGGATCTGCGTTCGACTACTCCGCCTAGGCTGCACTGTCCAGTGCAGATCCACTGAGTGCAGCACATGCTAGCAAGACGGAAGCTAAGCTCGTTGCAACATGGCAACTGCCTCAACGCTACCCGAAATTGAACCTCCCCCACCCTCATTCAGATCTGGCCTTTGGAACTATTTTGGTCTTCAAGTTAAGTATGACCCTGAAGGTAAGCGCGTCATGGACTAAAGTAAAACAGTATGTTGGATGTGCCACGCAATGCTCAATTACATGGGTGGGAGCTAGTGTGTTAGCGCAGTTAGCTCGTTAACGTGTTGGCCGTCCAGCCCCACGCACGGGGCGATCCGCGGTAGCTCGTTAACGGAGATTTGCCGCGTTATGATGTTAACGTCATTTTAACGAGATTAACGCTGACAGCACTAGTGGGAACACAACGAATATGACTGCACATTTACGCCGACATCATCCTAGTGCAAAGACAAGTGGAAGCAGACGCAAAACAACAAGCACGCATGCTACAAACTTTACCCGAGTCATTTAGACAGCCGTTAGCACAGGATTCTCTTCATGGGGACCTGATATGTTTAATATGCTGCTGAGAATATAGCCCAGAAGAAGCGTATAGTATAGCTTTTATTTTGGAAAGAGCCATTTCTCTGTAATAAACTCTTTTCCAAAGATGAGGGATTCCTCCATCAGATAGATTTATTTTTTATCCCTTTGTTGTTTCAGCAACATTAAATTTAAAAACTGTACTTTTGAGTTAAAATATATATTTATAATTTTAATAAATGACAAATTAAAAAAGCATGAACAATTTTTTGTATCGAAAAAATATCGAACCGTGACACCGAGTCACCGTGACAGCTCCTTTTTGGCACGAACAGAAAACAGCAGTGAAGTTGTTAACCTCACCAGGTACCGCCATCCAAGGAATAGTGCATACATATGTAGCATAATTTACAGATATAGCCACATATATGGAAAATCCAAAACGGGGAAATAAGGTTCTAAAGTAAGGACCACTGGTTTAAAAGTGTAGACACAAGTGTGTGCGTACCAGCACAGATGTTCGTCTGCATGCAACTCTCTGATGCTGTTCCAGCAAGCTGCTTAACTGGTCCCGGAGCTTCTCAAGAGCCTGGCCAGTTGAAAGGCCCAGAGTCACAGCATCCTCCTCCTGGAAGAACAACAACAAAATAAAACAATCCAGTCATTTTACTGGTCGATTTTAAAAAAGAAAAAAAAAAATCCTTTGTTTCACCATTAGTCTTGATGCTGGGTATCAAAAATTCTAGAAGTCCCACAGGTAGGCTTGATTAGCCTTGGGGGAGTTGGGGAGTGGGCAGAGGGAAGGGTTAGGAGCAGTGTGTGAATAAAGAGTTTACAACATTAAACCTATGCAGCCCGCAATTGTTCAGTAAAAAGCATGATAAAACAACAGCGGCAGTGATAATAACATTGGCATAGTTGAATATGGAGCTGGAGTCTGTTTACACAGCATGAGGCGCAAAGAGGCAGCACCCTTACTGAGATGGTGAGCTCAGGTAGATGGAAGAAAGCATGTTTCTAGCGTCCAAAACAGCAGCGCTGTTCCTGTAGCCAACTTTAAAACCTTTAATTTGAAACAGCTAGCGGGAATCCTTCATCAAATCACCTGATCAACAAAGTCCGACTTGGGAAAAAAAACAAAATTTTTTGCTGCTTCATACACTGCTGTTTGTTTTACACAGCAGTAAACCAGTTGTATTAAAATATGCAGATTAACCAAGTCTGACACCATGTTTAAATTATACAGCTTCCAGGCTGACGGCCGACAGCAGAAAGTATGAGGGTAAATATGCTGCAAAATGCCAGAGCTTATAGAATAAAGAAAAAATTGAGAATTTCAAAAACCACAATTATAACCACTGGACATGGGAGTATAGAGGGTGTCTGGGGAGCGTGAGTGTGTGTACGGTGTTCATTTCTGTGTCTCTACATGTTGGATGAGTGTGTGAGCATTTGTATATGTGTGCATGAGGGAGTGAATGCATTCTTGTGTGCCTGTTTGTCCGTGTCAGGTCTTACACTCCACCTCTCTTACAACATATCTTAGAATATCTCAGGCGCCCTGGGGGTGAGGGCCTATGAGGTGTACAAACAGGTATTCACAGACACACCATATTATTTGGCTGCTGCCTCTAAATATATTTTGCATTATTAGTACTGTGTGCTGTTCAGTAACATTTATTATTTATTGTTATTTATGCATATGTCGGTTCTTGCTGTTGTTTCTCTGCTGTGTTATTTTTTCCAGCAGTTGTTGAAGCAGATTGTGATTACAATAACACTAAATAAAAAAGATCCTAACAAAATATCACCATCAAGTGGACCATTAAAGTAAATGTCATGATGGTCCACTAGGGAAAGTAAATCTGTTGGCCATTTTTTGGTCTTCAGACAACAATTCTGCCAGACAGGACAGAATAAACACAATTATTCCACTATTGATTGAAAATTAGCTCTTCTTTATTTGAAAGTTTCAAACTCTCAAAAACATGTTTAGCCCCATTTTCTGTCAGTACGGAACGTTATGACACCAGGTGGGTTGGTTGCAGTCAATAGACACTTTTGTGTTGTCTCTTGCTGCAACAATCAGTTTTATGTTAAAACCAAGGACATACTCTGCACTGAAACAGGGAAATCCACCTGTTAACCATAATGTTCGGGCTTGTAATGCACCTTATAAATGAGGACTGTGTGGAGAAGAGCCTGTTTGAGTCAGGTGACAGGTGGTTCACCGGACCGACAACCCTGATTAAGAAAATTATTTTTCCTCATCTAGTCGATTGTACCAATCAGCTGATGCAATCAGTTCTATTTTATGCAATAAAATAGTCTCTCTTTTCCTACGCACATCAATCTAGTTGACAACAAAACAGCTTTAATACATGCACATCACACCATAAACATGACTATCTTTCTTACCAAAGCACGGTCAGGAATCCCATAAGCACGTGTGCTGGGAAAATTAGAGCTTTTTTCCTCTCGTGTCATCTCACTGACTGGATTGCTTCATTTTAGAAATGAGGAAAAGCGAAATGGAAGTGAAGGATAGAAGGATCGATGTGGAGATTTTGTTTGTTTTCCTGCAGACAGCATGTTCGAACGTGTTTCTGCAAGAAACATTCTTGTGGTGTGATGCACTGGTAGAGAGACTATTTTACTGCATAAAATAGTGCTGAACAGATTTTGCACTCATTTTTGAAGCCAGGGGCAGCACAAAAGTGATCCCTTTAGACTGATTTTTTTTTGTCTTTAATTTCCCCTGAGTTATTGGTTCTGTTACTAGCTAGCTAAAATAAACTAATGTGAGTCTTGACATCAACAACCACCCAATCCGGTGACATGACGTTCCATGCTAACAGAAGATGGCACTAAACATGTTTTTAAAAAGTTGACTTCAAGCACTTATTTCTTATATCCAGCTACAGACAGTGTTACATCTATGTCTGTTTCTGAAAGCAGGGCTATATTGTGCCTTTATACAATTTGTGTTTTGTTTTCACTTTAATGCAAAAATGTTATCACTTACTCCGAGTTAGCAAAATTCTAATATTTTATTAGCCTGTTACACATATACATCTCTGTGTTGTATCCAACACACTTCTGGTATCACAGTGGTTTCTGTTTATAGGTCTGCAGAAAAATTGCTCTCTCTGAAGAAGCAAAAAACCTTGGAAAAACAAGACCCCATGGTAGATGATGTTACAGCAAGGCAGTTAATCTCCTGAGGTCACTCTAAACACCAAGGTAGCTGTCTATTAAAACAGCATCCACACAGGAAACATTTACGTTCCAAAGGCATTTGCTAATCTAAGCAACCAGACTCACCTGTCTCTTATCCCTTGGCTCCATGGCAACCACAACCACTCTACATGCTCTGCTCCTTGTTAGGCAAAGATGTGGCAAATTCTGTCAGTTCTGCCACACAAAGTCCAGCTCTAGATGCTACACATCTTTGATTCCAGCAGCTGTAGATCAAGTGGCTAAGATGCGCACAGAGAAAGCAGTTCTCTGCCTGTTAAGACCTCCTGCACTGCGTCCTTTGCCAGTGTGACAGAAGAAAAGTGGAGAACTCTCTCTGGGATATCTGGTTTTGTTTACTTCCTCAGGTGCTGCACAGGAATCGCGTCATAACGTTGATGCAGAGCCCTGTGAATAAAATGCAAAGCACATGAACAAAAATGTATATCTAACTGGAATGTCATCAACATAGATGACATGAATAACACCTTGGTGTCATTTGGTGTATAAAGTCCAGGAAACATCACCCAGTGTTAGCATAACAGCAGTACTGACAATCAGACTGCACCATAGAATCTACTCACCTTGAACACAAGCAGTTTCAACTGACACAAAACCCCAGAGTCAGCAATCTCCTTGGCAAAGAGTTGAGAGTGGTGAGCCAATCGAACAGGCAGACAGACTGAAGGGTGGAGGGAGGAATGCCCAATATATTCCCTGGACTTGGACAGCAACAGTCTTTCTGACACCGCCATCAGAGAGTCTAGCTCCACAGCCACATTACTGGCCTCGTGGATTAGTTTGTTGAGTGTGTTGGTGTTGGTTGATTGGTTGTAAGGTGAATAAAGTGCTTTAAGTGTACATAATAAAGCCCTGTAGTCTAAACCTCTTTGAGTGGTCAGTATGAGTAGAAAAGCAGTGTATAAATGTGAGAACATTGTATCTCTGGAAACTAATGGGAAGAGAAGAAACATGCTAGTAGGGCTGGGTGATATGAGAAAAATCTAATATCACGATATTTTTTTGGCTACACCACGACACATATAGCAATATGTTTAAATAAACTTCAAAAATAAATATTATTTTCAACAATATAGTGCCTAAAATTACACTCATTCAAATCGACCATCCAAGGTTTTCTTCTACTTTGGATACAAAACATTTGAATCAATTTAAATGTTTTATCCTAACCATTTTTTAACCATCAGTTTTTCACAAATGACAATACTGTCACAGTAAGTCTCTTTCTGTGGTCAACACCAGACCTTTAACAAACTAAAGATCATAGCAACAAAAAAGGACATCAAGCAATAATTGAATAAAACAACTGAAAATAAACAGATGCTCTTTTGTGCTTGTAACATATAAAAATTGTAAAATAAAACACGCGATGACCTCAATTTACAGTAACTATAGTAACTATTAAAACGACTGAACAAGAATAGTCCAGGGTATCACAGCTGGTTTGTTTAACGTTTTCTTTGGTTTACGGGAGATGGTGACATGCAGAGTTTAAAACATTCTTCATTTGGATGACTTTTCAGCTGGTAGAATAATTTCGTGATATTGCTCTCTTTTTATAAATAATAAATAGTTTTACGGCATGTTTTGCAAATTATTGCATTTTGTTCTGCATCATCCCCGTGAAATCCAAATGACAGCAAGTGTCAGTCCCCCGCTCGTCTGACGCTCCCACTGACGCCAAATTTTTCCCAATCTGGTAGTATATAAACAGGCATGCTCAGCACAGTGTGCCAGGTAGAAAACTTTCCAATTGGGACGGGGGAATTAATGATGCATTCCCAGCGTGTGAGAGAGAAAAAAAATTTCACAGTGGCAATGGCAATTTATCCTCGATGGTTACAATAAAGCCAACTTAACCATTGTACGTGGAAAAAATTTGATATATCGCCCACCCCTACATGCTAGTGAAGGCATCTACGTGTTTATCAGAGAACCTCTTTTAAACATTTCTGCCTTGCCAAGTAGCTGTGAAATAACTCCTGCTACTTATACTGCATCTCCTTGATACTGACATCATCATACTTTTTGGTATAGTTTATTTTTATTCTTAGGCTTGATGTGAAACTTAACATGTAAACAAATGACAAAAGTGAACACTCATCTCTGCACGCATGCCAAATATCTATGATTGTGCAAACTTGTCTCCATAGACGTTATGGATAAACAATGGAAAGACTGTTCATCTGTATGTCCACTATGTCCACATCCACAGCAATGCATAATCTCTGCATACTACTGCTGAAATGGTCGCCCCCTCGGCCTTTACCTAAACAACCACTTTCAGCAGCGACCATTTAAGGGGTCACCACAGTAATTATCTGCCTCTTTGCATTCTCTACTGTCACCAGAGCCCTTTTCGTGTCTTCCTCCACTACATCCATGAACTCTCTTACCTAGCAAATCCAAATTCAACATCCCTTGTCCAGTATATTAATCCCTCATCTGTACATCTTCAAACCATCTCAACCTTGCCTCTCTTAACTTTGTCCCAAAACTGCTCAATCTGAGTCGTCCCTCTAATATACTCATTTCTAATGCTGTCAATACTTGCACTGAAAATGTTAACATCTTCAGTTCTGCCTGGGTGATAGACTGGCTACTTGTCCTGGGTGTACCTTGCTACATACCCAAAGTCAACTGGGATAGGCTCCAGTCGACTTTACTCCACAAGCCGTGGCAATGAGGCATTGCTAAACAGAATTCTGCCAACATTTTCCCCCTATGCATTCATCTTTAGTAGGCTTGATTACTGTAACAGCATCTTTACAGGTCTACCTAAAAAATCAGTCAGACAACTACAGCTCATTCAGAACTCTGCTGCTCGAGTCCTCACTAAGACCAAAAAAGTGGACCACATCAGTCCAGCTCTGAGGTCCTTACACTGGCTGCCTGTCCGTCAGAGGATAGACTTTAAAGTTCTGATGCTGGCCTATAAAGCTCTGAATGGTTTAGGACCAAAATACATCAATGACCTCCTGACCCAGTATGAACCATCCAGATCCCTCAGGTCATCTGGTCTTTTATCAGTTCCCAGAGTCAGAACCAGACACGGAGAAGCTGCATTCAGCTTTTATGCTCCTTATATCTGGAACAAACTCCCAGAAAGCCTCAGATCAGCTGAAACACTCAGTTTATTTAAATCCAGGTTGAAGACTCACCTATTCTCAGCTGCATTTGAATAAAGCACCAAATCCACACTTTAAGCTTAAATTTCAAAACTTACATTTACTGATTTTATCTACTGTTCTGATTTTATCTGTTTTGATTTTATATACTGTTGTTTGTTTGTTTGTTTGTTAATTAGTTAGTTAGTTTATTTGCTTGTTTTAATCAATTTTAAATCATGCTTTTTATTTGTTCTTGTTTCTAATGTCTCTGTAAAGCACTTTGAATCACCTTGTTGTTGAATTGTGCTATACAAATAAACTTGCCTTGCCTTGCCTATTTGTGAAGTAAATCGTAAACCGTAGCTGGCGGTTTCAAAGACTTTTGGTAGATTTTATCCACACATAACGATCGCGTTGACACAAATATGACCAAAAGAGAAAGACGGAAAAATACAAAAGTCAGAATTCTGAATTTGACTTAAAGTAAAATCGTCGCAAAACAAGTGAAAACTCTTATTTGTCGTATGGCTTTACGGGCTCTAGCAACTTTACAGAATGGGTATGAATAAGCTCACGTACACCTTGAGAGCTGTACTTAAAGCATAACCCCTAACACTAACCCAGCCTACAGCTCCAGCATGAAAGCTGTAAAAGCATGTCAATTTGTCAAATCACAATACTTCGCACCAATGAAAATCTTATCGCGGAGAACGACAATAGTCGGTGTTTTCACAAGCACCTCTCAAAGGTCAACAAAGCGACATGTCGTGAGTCACATTAGCTATAAATGAAATGTTCTGCTGTAAACAGCAGCTATCACAAGACTAGTCTCGATTTGAGCTTTTAATCGATCTATCTTCTTTAAAAGCAAAGCTGTTGTCAGGCCACATATCTCCTTACCTCCATCTCAGAGGCAGATGCTACCGCAACACAGGCGTTGTTTAAACTACACTTCACCGCTGCAATATTCATCATATCACACTGAGTGGGTGTACATTATTAATATATAAGCACTCACCTTTCCTCATTTTCGAGTCTCTCTGCACATCCTGAAAAAACACCTTTTTCTCTCCATATAAACACACTTCAGATGCTTCACTGTGCAGCAGCAGCCATGTTGGAAAGCGTTCAGCTAGGAGGAAGGAAATAATGTGTACGTGCGCGCGTGCGTGCGTGTTCTTCTTCTTCTTTTGTTTTTAAAGGCAGCTTGCATCCAACAATGTTGCACTATTGCCATCTCTTGGGCTATACTGCTACGTCACTTTTATTTCCTTAATAATCAGCTCTGCACATTAGGAGAGTCCAGGTCTTACAGTATAATACTCATGTATTACTGTAATCCTTATACAGTAACGTTAGTTAGTGACTGAGCATCCCGGTGACTTTCTCTTGATTCCTGTAATCAGGGTGAATTAGTTACGGATTAGAGTAATTTACCGAAAAAGTACGGCGGGATGCTCGGGTCCTTCGGTGGGTTTGTCCAGTTTACCGAAAAACACCTCAGCTATAATTTTGAAACAGTCGGTCGTGGTTTTGGAAAGTAAACACTTGACCTCTCAGCATCCCCGCTCTATCTGCCATTAGATAGGCAGGTTTCTCCGTGACTGCAGCTGTCAGTTATGTTGACGTTGGACCCCAATTTAACAGCATTATGGTAGTAATTAGAATCAAACTTATGAGAAAGGACACCCCTTGAACACAAATCAGCGTGATGAAAACTACTGATAATGCAAAACAAAATCTTTGGGAACTTTTTTCTTTTATTTTTATTTTAGTCTGACCCCAGTGCCCTCCGCTAACCTAGAGAAGGCGAGGTTTTAGACCTATACTGAAGCCAGACACCAGGGGGCGATAGAGATGTTTTGGCTTCATTTTCGGGGATCTATTAGGTAGTCCATGTTTTCTGCAGTCATTGGTAATAACTAACTCATAAATTACAGCAACTATTTATTTAAATGAATCTAATTCAGCTACTTTTAAACTTTTACACTTCTTCCAAAGACCAGACTATTATAAGAAGAGGGTAATTCTTGAAAATCCCTGGCCCCATTTAATCCTCTGTTGTTTTGCCATGATGCTGACAGAGAGAGAAAGTGTGTGTGTGTGTGTGTGTGTGTGAGAGAGAGAGAGAGCGAGAGAGAGAGAACGACAAAAAGCTTGTGTAGGTTTCAACAGGGTAAATGAATGAGAACATAAGGCTTCGGTTTTATTATGAATGAGAAGAAGGAGACCATCCAGTACTTCTTTTATTTCAGCTGAAATCATCTCTGAAAGCACAGCACCAGATACCCAGATTACGATTTCATTCTACAGTTTGGAGCTAAATTAACTGTACCTGACTGGACGCTCACTTGTCTGAGTAAAGCTAGCCAACTGACTTACAAACAAGGGAAGAATTGAACCTCAGGAATGAATTAAAGAAAATTACAAACTTAAACATACCAGAGACAATTTCCTGGATTACCAGATATGTAATGATTTATTGAATTGTGATTACCTTATTCATATTTTAACTACCTTAATGTCAGTATTCTGCAAACTTCAGGTGGGTTATGTTTGCATCTGGCAATAATTATTTGTATGTTCTCTATCTCTTTGTGCTTTGTCCATGTCAGTTTTCTATTGTAAAGATAGCCCATACTTGTTTGAATTTTGAGTACTTTCATTTTCATTTATAAAGGCACAAATAGTCCTCATTTTAGATGATCACACAAAATATTTAACTTACAACTGCCTGAATTAACTGTGAATTACACTATGAAATAAGTATTTCTAAAATCTCTATTAATACAATCACAATGATCTTATATTTTACTCATTACATCTATAAATGTGCATCTGAATACTTTACTAATCACCTATTTAGACTTTCTAAATTATACCAAGAGTTTATCAATCAAGAATAAACATCTGTATTTAAAAAAAATACCAAGGAGGAGTAATGCTTTATAAATGATGAATTAAGCACTTACTAATACCTTACGAATGGTTAATAGTGTAACATTTTAAAAAAATGTACCTCACTTCACTACCTACCTTTCCTTGGACTCAATGAAAACTTCAGTGAGGTCAAGGCTAAAAGATTATGAACAGACGCTAGGACGCACTTTTGCAACACAACCATTGTCTATTGGACTGAATGCAGATGATGTGACTGTCATGGTCCGCAGTCCGTGCCAGTTGATCTGCCATGTCTATGTTGTGTTTTGTTGTTGTTCTCTCCCGGTCACTCATTTCTACCTTTACTTGTTGGCGTGTATGTCCGGGTTTTCCTGTGACACCAGGCCTGGCGAGTTATTCCTGCCATGGGGTCACCTGCAGCTGATCAGCCTCGTAAGGGCAGAGACTTAACAGAGGAGCTGAGCTTCAGTCGATGCTGGATCATTGTGAGAAACTCTGTCAGTGCCTAGTTAACACTGTGAAAGTGTTGTGTTAGTCATAGGAGCATAGGAAGGTACATAGGTAGATAGGAAGTCCTGCATTTGCATTCCTGACAGAACGATCCAGAGTGGGGAGGAGAATGCCCTCTGAAGGCTTTTCTCAACAGCCTCAATGAGGATTTGAAGCGTGAATTGTCCGCTGAAGTCATTAGATGCCTTAATCTCCATGTGTGTTAGTACAAATGTATTATCATGGTTGAGATTCTACCTGTGTGGGAGATCTCAGACTGTTAGTTTTTAAATTTGATCTCTCTGAGACCTGTGCTGTGAGGCATGGGTTCCCTGAAGGGTCTGTACTTGGCCCATTGCTGTTTTCTTTGTATCTGCTGCCTCTTTGTCTTCTTCTACGTTTTTTAAAAGTAACCTTTCATTGTTACGCTGATCACCTGCAGCTTTATGTTCCTTAAACATTGGAAACTATGCTGATTTGTCTAAATTAGAAATTTGTCCATTTGCAATTAAGGACTTGTTATCTGATAATTTCCTGCTTCTTAATACTGATAAGACAGATTTGATGGTCAATCGATCACAAAAATTGATGACATTGTCATAAATTGCAGGGACTTGGATGTGTGGTTTGACTCGGAGCTCTCCTTCAAGTCTCATGTAAAAGAGACAACAAGGACTACCTTTCATCACCTTAGGAACATCAATATCAAACAAGTTTTATCACTTGACACTGCAGAGGTTCTTGTCCATGCATTTGTGTCTTTGCACATTTATTATTGTAACACTCTTCTTTCTGGGTTACCAACAAAAAGTTTTAGAGGTTTACAAATGATACAAAATGCAGCTGCTGGCATTTGAACCAAAACTGGGAAATTTGAGCACATTTTCCCAGTACTGAAATCTCAAAGAATGGAGATGCCGGTAAACGTAGGGGTGCTGGTGGGCACAATTACAGACGCCTCCCTACTTGGTCATCAGTGTTCTGCAAAACTCATACTCAGCACCCATACTCACCAGTGTAATGCTCTCATTGATTCGAGTGTTTGATCAATCAAGTGTTTAATCAATGAAATTATTTTCATTGATCAAACACTCAATAGGAAATTCAAACTCCCATTGACACCTCTTACTGAACCTCTACAGGTTTCTGCCTTAAAACAGCACTAAGCTCACACAAATCACCCATCGCACTAAGGCCATTCAGCTCTCCCTTTGAGGCAGTCATGTAATTTTTGATTTGTCCTCTGTTCCTACAGTTTACCATGACCTAGCTGAAGTGTTTAGCAAGGACTTGGCTCTCTCACTTCCTCCGCAGAGACCATATGACTGTGGAATTGATCTGCTCTTGGGGGCACCACTCCCCACCAGTCGCCTGTACAGTCTTTGTAAGCCATGGAACCCTACATCACTGATTCTCTGACAGCTGGAATAATCCGCTCTTCCAAGTTCAAGCAGGGTTCTTCTTTGTGGAGAAAAAGGACAAGTCCCTCCATCTATGCATTTACTTTCAGGGGCTGAACAAAATAACCCTAAAGAACAAGTATCTCCTGCCACCACTATCTTCCGCTTTTGAACGGTTACGGGGGCCACCATTTTCATAAAAGTGGATTTAAGGAATGCCTATCAATTGTCCTTGGTGAATGTCTTCTTGAAAGATTTCATTAACCACTGTGTTTTTGTGTACCTTGACAATATTTTGATTTTTCAAGATGTCCATAGCTGAACACGAGAGGCATGTTCACCAGGTGGCACAGCAAGCATTCTCCCAAGTCAAACAGAAGTTTGCCTCTGCGCCCATCTTGGTGCAACTAGACTTCTCTCAGCCATTCGTCTTAGAAGTGGATGCTTTGTGTTATCCCAGGACTCCGGGGGTAAGCTTCACCCATGTGCATATTTCTCTTGTCATCTCTCACAGGCTAAGCAGGAACTGCGACGTGGGACATTGGGAATTGCTGGCAATAAAGCTCACCTTGGAGGAATAGAGGCACTGTCTAGAAGGGATGGCGCAGCCACTCTTCATCTGGACGGACCATAAAAACATCCGTACCTGTAAATGGCAAAGTGCCTCAACTCCCTTCAAGCCAGGTTCTTTACTCAGTTCAATCTAACCATCACGTACAGACCCAACTCTCGTAATGTGAAGCTGGATGTGCTCTCTCTGCAAATTTCCTCACTGGACGAGGCCTCCGAATATGATGAGACGATCCTGCCTGCAGCCTGCATCATCGTGGCCCTCAGATGGGAGATCGAGGGTATAATCAGAAACACTCACCCTGGTCACACATCGCCCTGAATTTCATAGCTAGACCACCACCATCCTCAGGTAATACCACCATACTCACTATTGTGGATCCTTTTTGTTTTAAAGCTACCCATTTCATTGCTCTGCCCAAGTTTCCCACCGCCTTGGAGACAGCGAAGCTGTTGACTGATCATGTGTTCCACCTACATGGCGGAACACATGATCAATCGGACACAATTAGTCAAAACTGTCAGGTTTTGTAGATCGGACTCACGCGCAGACCACTAGTGTCTTCAAAAGGTGCATTTATTTACAGTGTTCCTCTACAGTGGAATTCATATATACATATAGTGATGTCAAGGGGAAAAGGGGCCGGGGTTCCAGGGTCCAGGAGTGAAAGAGGCAGGAGTCCAGGAAGGGAAGGTTTTCATTCAGCCCTCGCACATCTCCTCTCCTTTCCTTTATCTCTCTTGCTTCCGTTCAGTCGCCATGCACAGGGAAAGAACAGGTCCAGAGGCGATCTATACACAGGCAGAAAAAAACCATTAGTTTCCTGGTTCAGACAGGCTCACAAACTGACTTTACAAAATACAGGACGACTGACGCTGAAGGCTCAACGATCCAGCGACGAGTAGAGCAGACTCGCCCTCTTAAGAAGGGTTCCAATCTCTTATGATCAGCAACAGATGTGCTGCTCACCTCCAGGTGTGTAGGCCAGGGGCAGGAGCCCATACTGAGCTCCGCCCCGGCAGGAGAAAGAGAGAATGGAAGAGGGCGAGAGAGAAAGGGAAACAAAAACAAAGCACCTGACAGCTGTCAGCTGTCGAGGAGCGGAGACCATGACAAAAACACTGTGTCCGATCGGGGTCTGCATTTCACATCGCGGGTTTGGAAGGAGTTTTGCTCCATTCTGAGCTTCACGCTGGATTGTTGTGAGAAACTCCGTCAGTCCCTAGCTAGCATTGTGAAAGTGTTTGTGTTATTCGCTCGTGTGGATTGTAGTAATGGCTGCCTTTGTGGTTTCCAGAAGAATTGCGGAAACAAGTGGAGAGAGGTGTTTGACCTATTGGACTGCTGTCACACATTTTGTAGTGACTAGGGCTCAAGCTATGAAGCCAGCGGAAACTGACCTTGTGTGGGTGTGTCCTGCTATCCCCCCTACCTTAAGTGCCAGCTTTTTTGTACAGCTGACTCCCATCAGCAATTAAGAGTACTTAGGGCCAGAGAAAGGTGAGCTTTAGTGCCAGAGAGCCTTGTTGGTTTTTGCAGCTAGTGAGCTGTGTGTATATGGTGCCTGATTGTTCCTGCTCTGTGGAGAGTGTGTTTTAGTGACTAAACCTTTTTTTAATTAACTTTTCCGTTTATTGACCAACACCTGGATTTTGTTCTCTTCTTTCTTCAAGAGGTGATAGCGGCTTATACGTCTCTTTTGGTTTAGCTGGTAATAGGAACATTAATAAAACCATTTAACCATTTTGCCTCCCTGTCTCCTTTTTTTTTTTTTTACCCGGACACCTTTGTTACTTTCCCTCATCTCCTGGACAGCACCCAGGAAGTTGCAGAAGTCCCACAGGCAGAAAAGGTGAAAGAAATTTTTGAAACCACCTTTTGTCTTTTAGCCTGAGAGGCCTTTGGATTTTAAAAACCCTGGTAAGCCAAGAAGCAGGAACAATTAAACCAGATGTCAACAGCAATGTGGGTTTCTTCCTGAAAGACAGCATTCTTTATCGCCGGCAGGTTTCCTAGAAGAGGAAAGAGGATGTGGTATAAATTTGGGGCACTCTGTGCCATGAGGGTCATTTGGGGAAGCATAAAACCATTGCACACACATTAGGATGCATTTGCACTGGCCAGGCCTGTGTGCAGATGTGGCCTAACATCAATAATCCCCTCCAGAGCCTTTACCAATTATTAGCACCCCATTTGATTGGCTGGGAACGGACATCGTCAGACCTGTTGAGAAAAGCAAATCAGGCAACCGTTATTTGCTGGTCATATAATGGTTGCCTGCTTTGCTTGCAGATTAAATTTCAAGTATCTTGAAGTCTTTCCTCTGAAGTGTATAAAAGCAAAATCTGTGGCTTTTTGTCCGGTGCAGTTTTTTTCAAGGTTGGGATTCCCTCATGAGATCCTGATAAACTGTGGAACTAATTTTATGCCATCTTTATTAGAGCAGGTCTACCAGCTTGTTGGTATCAAAAGCCTTAAAACCACTCCTTACCACCCACAAACAGATTGCCTGACTAAGCCCTTCAAACAGACCCTGAAGCAAATGTTACGCAAATTGTTACATGACAACTGATATGTGGTCATAAATTAAGGGGCTCTCTCTCTTTACTAAAAGAGACACGGGACGGTGACCAGAGAGCGGCAGAGGCTACTGATTTTATCTCTTATGATGAAAGAGTGACTTGGAGAAGATGACTGAGCTAGCTCCAAGCTTGTATGGCAGATGCCCACCAACATCAGAAAGTGTGATATGATTGGTCAGCCCGGGAGAGGTAATTTAATCTTGGACAAAAGGTACTTGTACTCCTTCCAAGTAACGATAGCAAACTGCTAGCTAAATGGCAAGGACCTTTTCAGATCCAGTAGAAACTTGGAGCTAGCAGGTATAAGATGGCAACATTCATACCCGACACCTAGAATTAATGATATGATTGAGCGCCTTGGAAAGCCTGATATCTCACAACTCTAGTTCTCTGCAAGGGCTATTGGCAGGTGATAATGTGTTCCTTTATCTACCTTGAGAAATCACCAGTACAACACTTCTTCCTTCAATTATTATTTAGTAAAGCATAGTAAAAAAAATTATCATGCCCATGGATCTCTTTTGCTCAATAACCACAGGCTGTAGAACAGTTTGCTGCGGTCCATCTTCCCAAAAGAGTACCTCAAATTAACAGTATACAAAGTTTTATATGAGAATGTGCGTCTATGTGATTGGTTAAAACTGATAGGGAGAAATCATAATTTACACTTAATTCTTCCTTCGTTGGTGCCCCAAGCTGGTCCCAGCCTCTCAGCACTCAGCCTTGTCCAATTCAGGGGAGCAGCACCTGTTACGGCCCGTGGCCATAGGAAATCTGTGTTAGCTGCTGTGTTGTGTTTCTTTACTGTGTTTTAAGAATCTCTGCAGGTCTTTCCTCTAATAAAGAGCAGTAGGCTGCTGATTGGACCATGGATCATTGGACTGGGTTAAAAAAAAGCTGTTCTGCCAGCTGCCGGAAGAGAGAGAGAGAAGCGAGCGAGAGTGAACCGATTTGACAGCAGACTCAGACCTGGCCCTTTGTGTAATTTTGTATATGTGTAAGTGAGCTCCTTGAGAGCCACCAAATGTGAGTATACAGGGAGTGCAGAATTATTAGGCAAATGAGTATTTTGTCCACATCATCCTCTTCATGCATGTTGTCTTACTCCAAGCCGTATAGGCTCGAAAGCCTACTACCAATTAAGCATGTTAGGTGATGTGCATCTCTGTAATGAGAAGGGGTGTGGTCTAATGACATCAACACCCTATATCAGGTGTGCATAATTATTAGGCAACGTCCTTTCCTTTGGCAAAATGGGTCAAAAGAAGGACTTGACAGGCTCAGAAAAGTCAAAAATAGTGAGATATCTTGCAGAGGGATGCAGCAGTCTCAAAATTGCAAAGCTTCTGAAGCGTGATCATCGAACAATCAAGCGTTTCATTCAAAATAGTCAACAGGGTCGCAAGAAGCGTGTGGAAAAACCAATGCACAAAATAACTGCCCATGAACTGAGAAAAGTCAAGCGTGCAGCTGCCAAGATGCCACTTGCCACCAGTTTGGCCATATTTCAGAGCTGCAACATCACTGGAGTGCCCAAAAGCACAAGGTGTGCAATACTCAGAGACATGGCCAAGGTAAGAAAGGCTGAAAGACGACCACCACTGAACAAGACACACAAGCTGAAACGTCAAGACTGGGCCAAGAAATATCTCAAGACTGGTTTTTCTAAGGTTTTATGGACTGATGAAATGAGAGTGAGTCTTGATGGGCCAGATGGATGGGCCCGTGGCTGGATTGGTAAAGGGCAGAGAGCTCCAGTCCGACTCAGACGCCAGCAAGGTGGAGGTGGAGTACTGGTTTGGGCTGGTATCATCAAAGATGAGCTTGTGGGGCCTTTTCGGGTTGAGGATGGAGTCAAGCTCAACTCCCAGTCCTACTGCCAGTTTCTGGAAGACACCTTCTTCAAGCAGTGGTACAGGAAGAAGTCTGCATCCTTCAAGAAAAACATGATGTTCATGCAGGACAATGCTCCATCACACGTGTCCAAGTACTCCACAGCGTGGCTGGCAAGAAAGGGTATAAAAGAAGAAAAACTAATGACATGGCCTCCTTGTTCACCTGATCTGAACCCCATTGAGAACCTGTGGTCCATCATTAAATGTGAGATTTACAAGGAGGGAAAACAGTACACCTCTCTGAACAGTGTCTGGGAGGCTGTGGTTGCTGCTGCACGCAATGTTGATGGTGAACAGATCAAAACACTGACAGAATCCATGGATGGCAGGCTTTTGAGTGTTCTTGCAAAGAAAGGTGGCTATATTGGTCGCTGATTTTTTTTGTTTTGTTTGTTTTTGAATGTCAGAAATGTATATTTGTGAATGTGGAGATGTTATATTGGTTTCACTGGTAAGAATAAATAATTGAAATGGGTATATATTTGTTTTTTGTTAAGTTGCCTAATAATTCTGCACAGTAATAGTCACCTGCACACACAGATATCCCCCTAAAATAGCTAAAACTAAAAACAAACTAAAAACTACTTCCAAAAACATTCAGCTTTGATATTAATGAGTTTTTTGGGTTCATTGAGAACATGGTTGTTGTTCAATAATAAAATTATTCCTCAAAAATACAACTTGCCTAATAATTCTGCACTCCCTGTATGAGTCCAGTGCTTATGTGTGCATAGGCTGAAGCCGAAGGGGTGTGTCGCCTTTTTGTTTTGAACTGTTTTCTTCTGTTTCTGGTCCAGGAAGCGAGGGATAGTTACTGTCATTTGTTTGTTTTGTTTCTTTCTTAGGGTTTAGTTAGTTTTCTCTGGTGGGACTTAGTTGGTTTTGTTTATTATTTTGGCCTGGGCTCACCTTGGAGTTGTGCTTCTTGTCACTTAATAAAATCACCTTTGTTTTTTGTTTTTTTGTTTTTTTTTTGCCTGTCCCGTTTGGCTCTTTTGCCATCAGAATTGTTGTCTAAAGGCAAAGAAAGATGCCCAACGGATTTACTTTACCAAATTGACCATCCCAGCCTTGCCGTAATGGTCCATTTGATTCACCTTTTATTGTTTATTTTATTTTCATTTACTGAATACGGGGCAGACTTGACTGGGGGAAAGAAGGGGAGAAAGAAAGAGGGAAAGAGAAACAGCTGAGAAGAGGGACGGGGGAGAAGGGCAAAAGACAAAAACCAACAGAATGAGCAGAAAAGAAAAAAAAAGAAATAAAAAAATGCATATATCGATCACCTGGATCACCTGCTGAGAAAGAAAAAAGAAAACAAGCAGAAGAAAACGAGAGTAATAGAATAAACAACATCACAATGATATATGGGAATATGACAGTAAATACTAAATATTAAACATTATTGTGCAGCACATAAGATCAACAGAACACAGTGTGCTTTGAGGTAGGAGCCAAAAAGGGTGTAGTTTGTGGGTGTGATCACCCGTGTGTACACCTGTGAGCATGGACGCGCTTGTTTTTTTTAAAAGGTTCCTTCATGTAATGATCTGCTAGAGGGTGTGGGGGGGCCACAGCCCCGTCCTCCAGGGCATGAAGCAGGTATGGAGGAGATCAAGACTCCAGACATCCAGAGGCCCCCAGAACACAAGAGACCAAGGAAGACCAACAGAGGGGCAGCCGCGCCACTGTCCCAGAAAGAGCTGAGGAGAGTCCCAGATGAGGGCTCACCCAGCAGCCGTGGAGCAGAAGCCAGGGGGGGTTGCAGTGACGCGCCCGTGAGCTCCGCCGGCAGCCAGCCGTGCCTGAGTGACCGAGCCCCAGGCCGAGAGGCCGGGGGCACCCCACCTCCGAAGTGGCCCGAGCGAGCCCCAGGCTCCAGGCCCCGATAAGCGGCCGCCAAGGAGTGAGCCGGTGTGTACCCGGATGCCCATTCCCGGACACAAAGAACCACCAACGCACCGATGTCTGAGGGAGTCCGCCACTGGCAGGGGAAGTGGTGGTGGGGGGAGATAGGCCTCCAAACCTTGGAGGGCCTAAGATGTCCCCAGAGAGGTGGCGTCTGATACCCAACCTGACATATAGACACAGAAATACAGGCACACACATATACAAACATCCATTCCCACCCTCATGCTCTCATATGCACTTACTCCACACTCAACCAACGTGGAGACAGACATAAAGAGACACTGTACACACGATCACACTCCCCAAGCGTACTCTACAAACCGGGTCTAGGTACCCTTGCCCCTGGAGGGGGGAACTGCACCCAGACCCAGGTGGTGTTACCCTTTTCCCTGCGGTGGGGGGAGGCAGACCGCCCCGACTCCGCAGCAGCAGGGAGGCCCCACACTCCAGACCGCAGTCGGACGGCCAACTCCTCCTCCTAGCCACCCCGCTCCAGCAGGTCGCAGAGAATGGGGGTGAGAGAAGACTCCAAACCTCCCTCCACCCGCTCATTGTAGTGTTGATGCATGTGTGTTCTAAGGTGCATTTAAAACCCAGGGGGGCATGGAGCTACCTGCCAGAGAGCAGCAGGTAAGCGCATGGTCCCT
Organism: Aulonocara stuartgranti; assembly: GCF_965226115.1. Taxonomy (NCBI): domain Eukaryota; kingdom Metazoa; phylum Chordata; class Actinopteri; order Cichliformes; family Cichlidae; genus Aulonocara; species Aulonocara stuartgranti. The sequence goes on from NC_138959.1 coordinate 28,613,207, forward strand.
CCTGCTAGCCCTCAATGTCTACGTGTATTTAACCTTGAGAGGTGGGCAACGACGCCAGGGGTGAGGTGTACACCCTGATGGTACTTTGGATTCCGTGTATCGTGCCCACCCCCAAGATCCTATATGTATGTGTAATGAGAGTGTGAGTAATGTGAATGTCTAAGTTGTGGGATAAAATTGAGGCAGAGGCAGCCAGAAGGGGACGGGGGGGGGGGGGGTAGCCTCCTCTGCACCCTGGTGTGTGGGTGGTTGTGGTGGAGCGGGAAGAGGGAAGCAGCTGGAGATGGGGAGGGAAGGAAGGGAGGGGCAAGTGACCCCTCCCTGGGGCCAGCTCCCCCGCTGACCCCAGTAGGCACCCCCATACTCCGCAACCCGCCAGGGAAAGGGGGCCCAGGCCCATCCAGACCGGGGACCAGTGCAGCAGCGCCTCCCGGCCCCACAGAGCCCAGGACAGTCCACCCAACCCCACCACAGAGAAAACTGCACCCACCCCACCATCCACTCATCTTCCAGACTACATAAGACAGTAAACACCCAGGCTGAGATCTTCCTCCACCTCTCCTGTATCTCCCCCTCCTGCAGAGAGAGCTCCCGAGGAGAGGAAAGCTCCTGCAAGATGTGACAATCTCCCCCACCAGTTGAAGAGCCCCCCAGGTGGCTCGATGCACCGGCGGCACCCTGCTCCAGGGCTGGGCCCCCATGCACCCACCCGCCCACAACCCCGGCAACACACCAACCAGGACCCAAGCCCCCGAGGCCCGGCCCGGGCCCCAGCCCAGAGACGGAGCGCCCCCAGAACCTCACACCCATCCCGGACCCACCCAGGGGCAGCCAGGCTACCAGGTCAGTAACCCACGTCCGTCAGCACAGACCCTCCCCTAGCCCCACTGCACGTAGCCGCGAGGAAACAGTCACCTGAGAGCCACCTTTGTTTTTTTACTCATAACCGGGTTCGTTGTTTGGCTTGGGAACCAGGGAGGGTACTTGCTTCTCTCTCCTCAGAATCTTATGTGCGTCTCTACACGCCTAGACTAGCGGCGTAACAGCACCTAAAAAGGGAAGTCTGCTACATGAGTACTAAATGCTTTTCCCTATTCTCTCATCTTTCACCCAATAACATGCTGTCCTAGTGACCGTAAAAGCAACCCTGACTGAGACTCCAGATATTGTTTTGTCTCAAGTAGTCCCAATGACCCACCTTATCATCTGTATTTAGACAGAAAGTGTAGAGGTTTAAAGGTGAAGGGACACTGTCTGCATGTCTAAATTCACAAGCTATTGTTCATTATTATACCTAACATAGGTACCACTCACTCAACGCTCAGGGGAGCTGACCACCTGCTGGACACCATGAAGGCTATTCCAATTCACAGTCCTGCCTTTTGGATTACGTAGAGCCCCTGCAACATTTCAGAGGCTGATGGATGAGGTACTGTGTGTTTCACTGCAGCGTATCTTGATGATATTATGACATATAGCTATACCTGAGACGAACCCCTCAAACATCTAGCAAAGGTATGAGGGCATCTCCAAGCAACTGTGCTAACTGTTAATCCATCAAAATGTATCTTTGTCGAAGATGAAACTGAATATCTGGGATTTGTCATAGGAAATGGGGTGATAAAACCGCAAGTAAGCAAAATTGGTGCTATTGAGTCCTGCCCTTTGCCACAGACAAGAAAACTTACATCTTTTCTTGGCATGGCAGGGTTCTACCACCGATGTATCCCTATTTATCCCTCTCTGCCAGGGCGTCTCCCCCTCACCAATGTAATAGGCTCTAGGTGTCCTAACTAGATTTGGTGGACGGACGAGACAGAGGCAATGCTCCAGTCACTGAATAAGAGTACAGACTTGTATAGCCCAAATTTTGTTTTAATCTTCAAACTGATGCTTCGGATAAGGGTCCGGGGGCTGTTTTTCTACAGGGACCACTGGATGAATGACACCGAGTGGCTTTCGTTAGCCGCAAGATGTTCCCAAGAGAGATGAGCTATTCGACGGTTTCTGTCATTTTGAATTATTTTTGTAGTAACTTTGTTTTGCAGTATAATAAAACCCATTTCTTGAAGATTAAACCTGTACCTGTATGTTCTTGGCTGCTTGCTCCTTGATAGTTATAGATTGAAGAAGGCTCTTGGATGAGAAGTAAAATGTCTTCAGAAACTTGAAGTCCAGCAGCCCTCTTTTTTCAAGCTCTTAAGAGTGTTAGATGTATTATTTGTGAATTTTACTGAAATTATCAAAATTAAAAAAAATCTAAATTCAATGAGTATTTTTTATGCAGTACTAAAATGTTAAACATTTTATATGTTTTCTATTTTCTATTGTGAATTATGAGTTTATGAGATTTGCAAATAAAATATTCAGTTTTTATTTATATTTTACTTTTTTTCTGGAATTGGGGTTGGTCTTGGTCTGACTTGGAGATGCCTGGATCACCTCATCTAGCTCCTTTTGATGTGGAGGAGCAGCGCCTGTGCTCAGAGTCCCTCCCGAATGACCAAGCTCCTCACCCCATCTCTAAGCGAGAGCCCAGCCACATTATGTCTTCCTAAATACGTATCACATTGAAATAAGAATAACTGAGAAAGCTTGTCTTGATGTATACTTAAGTAAAGCTCAGTAGGTGTGCAGTCATGGAGTACTCATTTGTGAATTGTCATAAAGTAAAATATTTATTGCTTTGATTAACTGCAGAGTTGTAAATTTGATCAGAATTACAGCTTTCAGGTTGCATCTGTGATCATTATACTTCATTTATGGAAGTCTACTAGTGAAAGAAGATAGGAAAAAAAATGCACATACGATTTATTAAGCAGGTAATGTAAATCTTTAATGATGCTAATTTACTTAAATGACATCAGCATTCATTCCAATAATTAATCAACTTTGCATTCCAACAACAGTTTATAGTTCAGATTATGATCAAATTTAAGGCTTACGTTTATTCTAATACTTTACTGTCTCTAACTTAGTATGCTCCTTAATGAGTGTTACGTGTTGCAGGTTTCCATTCATATAACACAGCACACATATCAGGATCATTTCTGCATGTTTCTACTCAGTTTGTTTCAACAATAGCAACAATAAAACAACAATAACAATAAAAAGAACAAAACCTGTCTTTTCTCTCTGTATCTACTGAATCTACTTTGAAATGGAACTGGAAATTGCTGGTCGAATCAGCTCTTCCATTAATAGAGCAAGGGTGTGGCACAACTGTTTAGCCTGAAACAGATATTTAAAAATTAAATTAGACTTGAATGCAAAAATCTTTTGACAACTTCTTTGGTGATGTGTGTCCCTGACACCAAATTAGAAGTTAACCCACTGCACAAAATCATTGACAAGCATTTTGACATGTGAGTAATCATTTATTGAAAAAGTCTTTAAAGGAGAGGATTTATAACACTGGAGAAAGTGAATGGATGTTTTTTTTAATGTATTAAGGGATGCTTTGGTCAAATGTTAAAACAACTGATTGAATAAAAGATTAATTGGAAATGCCAAATTATGGAAAACAAATAGTATGAAAAACCAGCAGAAGTATCAGGACATTTTTATCCTCTAATACGACTGTGGAACACACCAAGATGCCAAACGAGGAAAATGCCTTTTTGTTCCAGAAAAATACAGAACACACACAGTGAAATAAAAACAGATCAAAAAGTCATTACCTGTTTGAGACGAATGGTGATTTTTTTGGGAGCAGCTGGATTGCCATAGTCAATGTCCACGGCTGGCACCTTGCCTTTTTTATTGGGGTGAATGGTGCGCATGAATTGAACATCAGTCAGAGGAATCCGAAACACTTGCTCCTGCATCAAACAGAGATAACAACAAAACAGCTGATATGATGTATCATACACCTTTTGGTTAGCATTAGCAGAGAGATTTGTGGCTTGACACAGGACAAATTATGCTTCAGACTGGATCTTAGACTTATTTAATGAAAAAAAAAACACTAAACTCTATGAAAAAATCATCAAGTTCAGAAAAGAAGAACAGAAGGCAAGAGACACTCTTTAAAAGACCAGCACCTGTGTTTTGGAGTGTAGGAACAGCACTCCTTCCTGGTTGATGCAGACCACACACGGAGAAGGACAACCACGCTGGCTTACCTTCTCAGCCAGGAAAGTGTTGGATCCAAACAGGGGCAGAGAACTCAGAACCTCTGAAAAATACAGAATTTAGACAAATATTATTGTACAACAGAGGAGGAAGAGAAAAGATGAGCTAGAGAAGAGATACTACCTACCAATGAATTGTACTTTGGCATGTTGAGGGCTAAGGGACTGCATGGCAGCAATCCGACCCTGACAGAAAGTGAGGATCTCCTCCACTTTGTTACGGAGCCCAGTCTGTGAAGGCAGGTACCCCTTTATTTCTGACCTTAAAGAGAAATGCACAAATCAGTATATACATACTGTACATTTACTAACATTACATACATGATGTTAGTGACATGTTTCAAAGAATAAAATTTGCCAGAAAGTTTTTCAAAAGTGTTTCTCTTTATTGTCCGGGAACACTGTATTCAGTGCTTACAATACAAATCAGGACACACCTACTCATTTAGTCATCAAAACTGGATAAAACCCTTTGATGGATACCAGCACAACCCTGGCAAAATCAAGTGGCCAGCATTGAACTTGGAAACGAAAACAGTGCAGTTCCTCTACTGTCTACTTGAGGCTCTAAATATGTGTCATTGCCCCCGGACTATATTACTTCTGTGTCTGTAATTTGCCACGATAAAGTTATGAATATAACTTGCTAGCCTCAATTGCTAACGTAGCACCCCACCTTCTGTCTTGACCATTTTAAGTGATGACTGCATGATATTTCTTGAGATATTTGCAATAGTTCAAATCACTGAAAAATGTAAAATATAAAACTTTTTTTTTACCCAATTATGTGTTATCAGATGGCTGTTCTAAAAAATAATAATAAATAAATTAAGTATCATCAAGTATCACACCTCTGTAAAGGAAAAACAACTTTTTATTTGTATTTTTATATTTTGAATTTAACCAAACAAAAATATGTTAATTAGTCCGATTTTTAAAGAAAGCAGAAACACACACAAGATGGAGCTCTTTGAGGCAACAACAGGTGATTAAAGGTAGTCTTTTATAAACAGTCCACTCTTAAACTGATTATTGTGACTGTGTAACTCACAGTGAGGGCTGGTCCTGCAGGCCCAGAGCCAGATGCTGCAGGGCTGACAGCATTGCTATCTGCTGGATTGTTGATGACCCTCCTGTGACAGGAGGAAGCATCAGTTGTCCGCTCAGATAGTCTGCAAGAAGCTACACACAAACACACACAAGCAGTAATGGTTAGATTAGAATAAGATTATTCAAGCTACATTCAAGTCATTATGTTACCTGTTGGTAGTGGAAATCCACATAAAGGTCACTGATAAAAGAAAGAGGCATTCTCCACATCACTCTTCTCAGCAACAAGGAGCTTGAGTTGTCCTCCACCAGAAAGTCAAACAGGTACTCCTCAAAATGAAGGGGACGCACCATCCCATCTAAGAAGTGGGGAGCAGAGGAGTAAGGAAGGGGGCAAAAATCTGTTCATCTTTTTCTTAAGTATCCACAAACATCTACACTGAAGGGACAACATAAAAGAAAAACTTGAATGCTTGAACCCTGTAGTGAGGAATCCCGTGCTTGTGCTGTTTTGTTGGGAAATGGTTGGGTTCAGTTGTTCTGCACTGTATTGGTTTTTTTTTTTATATACCTTGGTGTTAAGACAATGCCTTTTTTAGGAAAAATATTTCTCATTTCAGGCAACCATGACTTTACAGTAAAAGCACCATGTGGGTACTAATATAGTGAAAACAAACAAGCATTATGAAACATTATTTTAATAATGAAAAAAAGTAAGCAACAGTAGTAAATGTGAGCCTGTTCTACCCTTCTTTTAATTTTAATAAAATTCTTCAAATTTTAATATTATTAATATTATACATACATGCACAAATATTTATACATGAAGGTGATATGCTATGTATAGTTTTTCAAAGATTTACAAATTACCTTTTAGAAATAGGATTGCAGATGTTTTGATATATTTGCACATAATAGCTTTAAAGACACAGTACTTTAATTTGAGTTGAACTTTTTTTTCTGTGTCAGACAGAGATGTCATTATTCTGGTTTACCTTGTTGTCTAATGACAAGGATGGAGAACTCTTTGATTTCTTTGAGTTGGGTGATGCCCATTTCTTTACACAACTCCATTACCACATCTTCAGTGACCTATGTGAAGCAATAAAAATTACAGCATAGAATATTAATAATTAATAATATAAAGATGGTTTTACTGATGGATAAATAAATATGTATAAATAAATCTTACACTGAAGTTTTTTATTTGTATGGGAAATTCCACTCCTCCTGGCAGGTGGATAGGAATATAGATAGAAGTTTTGCCAGCCTGAAGAAAATGAAAACAAACTCAAAATGAGATCTGCTGAATTAATTACATTCAGTTCATTTAAGGCTTTTCTTTTTTAGCTGGGTCAGGACCCTACAACCAAGAACAGGGAGAGACCTCTGGCAGAGCCAGTATCAAGGAGGCACAGTCATCTACTGTGGCTGGATTGGGTGTCAACGGAAAGAGAAGAAAAACAAAAACAAAAAAAGAACATAGAGAGAACAAGAACGACAAATGGAACAAAACATATAAACACATAGAGAGACTAAGCAAAAGTTAATGACATGCAATATTGGAGCATAAACACATGGGGAGTGAAAAAAGGGAGTGTCCAAAAAAAGCACTCCCCCAGCACTCTAAATGAATAGTAGCCTAAATAATGGATGATTCACCTAATCAAAGTCTAAATAACAGTTTTCATATAATGAAAGCTTAATCTTAAAAGAAAAGAAAAGAAGGCATCTGTCTCCCAAAAGCCCGAGCTGGCCCTGATAGCTGAAAGCTCTGCATCTTATTCTACTTTTACAAAGTGTCAGAATCACAAATAAGTCTATAGTCTGAGAGCAAAGTCTGAAATATTCATTATTATATGATGAGGCCAGATCAATCAGAACTTTGTATTGTTTGAGTGAGTAAGTCAACTTGCCAGTATTGCTTCTATCTCGGGATATGAGGGGATATTGCGGCGACCACCAAAGCGAAGAGAGCGCTGGAGGTTATCATGACTCAAAGATGCCAGTTCTGAGGAGGACATCATATTAGTGAAGAAGCTATTGAAACATTAAATTGACATATAAGTTTTTTCCTCATCAAAACAACTTCCTCTACCATGGTATGGGTGCACATAATCCTGAGAGATGTCATCGAGGTAGCGTGTGATATAAGGCTGCAGTGTAGCAGAGCAAGGGAAAAAGCCAGCCACCACACTGAGTAGTTGCCAACCTAAGGAACAGCTGGATCTGCAGATTCAAGATCAGATAATAATTGCAAAGAATACATCAAAGAAAGAAAAATCAACGTTGAATTTTTTTGTAAATAGTGCACTGTAATTATTGCAGATATGTAGCGGTTAGTGGAAGTGAGAAGCATGAATGATCCTGAATCTGTAAGGGATTTTTAAACACTAAAGATGATGCTAAAGAGCCAATTAAAAGAAATAATAAATAAATAAAAAATAATAAAAAGGCACTATTCTCTTTTTAGCTCTTATATATTACAATCTTGCAAAACATGTAAAAGTAGAAGATGTAAAAGATGGAGGCATGTGCACTTATTATTTCCCTCGGCTTACTGTATCTATAAGGTGAACTGCCATGGCATTCACCTTTGTGAGGTCAGTGCTGTGTTGGGATGAGCCTGAGACACTGCACTTTTTTCCCACTTTAGATTGAGGTGTAATGTAACTGTAGTGTGAAACTGTACATGCCCCAAGTACAAGTACAAGAGACTGCCTAAAGCCTTTACCTTTCTTTATTTTCATCTAAAAGATAAAGACAAAACCTCCTTTATCTCTCTATGAATGTGGATTGCAAGTTATTTTTCCTTTTATGCCTGCAGAAATCATTAATTAATAAGGAATTTTATCATAATATAATCCTCAAAACAGCAATATTACCGAAGTCTCTTACTTTGTTTGTATTCCTGCTTTACTATTTGAATTACTTTTATTATTTATATTACTTATGAAAGAAAAATGACAAATTGTCCCACAAAGCATAAAAATACATCTAAGCATGACATTAATGTAAGAAAATACAAAGCTGTCATCAAATTAATAAGTTGAGAATGAAAAGCAAATAAACAATAAACACCACCTCTCGACTGAAACAATATTCTTTTTAAATATTCAATTGCAGATAAACAGAACTTACATTTATATAAAAAAATTAAACACTGCATGGTTTTCAACAATTATAGTGTTTAAGCTTTTCTCAGATCCAACATTTCACAAAGAATCTCTTATCTTACTAATACTTTTTTTGCCTTTCCATATTTGTTATTTGTTCCAGGAAAAGAAACAGCAGGTGCATTTTGATCTTTATTTAATGGGGATAGTTTTCTGTGATATTGCTTAACAGCAAGACAGCTTGTTTAAGATGTGTCGTTGTTTTGTATTTTTCCGTATGTTTTTGTCTAAACCTTTTTGATGAACTTGGTGTTTCGGTGATATTTATCAGAGCCGTCTTTCTAGTCGGCTCCAATAACAAGTCCCAAAGTGCTATCTTGTTGCTGTCTTGGAGGAAGACTAATAAGAGACTAATAAGACTAATAATTCATATTTTGGATTTCTAACTGACTCATAATGAAAGCATCCAGTTGTTCTTCAAGTTGACTTTTATTTTGCTAATAATGTGCTAATGTTGAAGTTGAAGCTTTGGATAACTTGTTAAAGTTCTACACTTCTGGTTAATCTTTGTCAAAATCTGATTCCATTCTACAGTTAGCACTGCAATCCTATAATTCACAATCAATAGTTTAAAAATATATTATTTACCATCTTAAAACACGGTTTTAGGAAATAGTAGAAGATGCAATATAATGTAAGCTCAGTGTCATGGTCCCTGTGCCTCCCCGGCCAGCCCAGTGTGGCCACAAGTGTTTGTTGTTTCACTCTCTCTCTGCTCTCCTCGCCTTGTGCTCTCTCTCTCTCTATCTCTCTCTCCTACCTGTCTGCCTGGGCGGAGCTCAGATTGGGCTCCCGCCCTTGGCCCACGCACCTGCAGCTGATCACGGGTGATTTGCAGTTGATCTCTGGCTCTTCTTAAGGCAGGGGCTCTGAGCTACTCGTCACTGGAATATTGAGTAACTCTTGTTAGTATCGCCTGGCTTCTTTGCGATTCTGCTGTTCCCGTGCTTGCCTTCGACTTACCCTCGTCTGTGTAAATACGTTTACCTGGATCAGCCCTTTTGTGACCCCTGGACCCCGTGAGTGAGAGTGAGCTGCTTGTGTGGAGACTGTTTGGACGAGGAGCAGAGCGAGTGCGAAGAAGTGTGTCTCCCCAGCCTGTTGATCCCCGGGACCCTGGTGTTTCCCCCCACCCCCCCTTCATGTGTATATAGCGCACCAGTGTGATTAATAAAGAGTTGTTGAACCGTGCTTTCTCAGTCTGCGCCTGAGTCCGTTCCACCGCCGTGACACTCAGTATGTATAATATTATTTATACCTGAGAATAATACCTTAAAAAGATGATTTCTGGGTTATACAGCACATGATAACTGGCTAGTGTTATGGTAGTTGAAAAGAAACATTAGAAGTTAAAGTAACTTCAAGTAACATCAGTAAATTGCATGCATTGAATAAACTTATTAATAAATGTATCATAATGTAACACAGTTATTTAAGCTATTATCAAAGCTCATCAGTTATAAGTGTAGGTAAAGCATAAGACGTGATTACTGAAAATCATGGTAAGTCTTTAATCACCTACCATTCAATGTTACTTAAGTAAAACAGAAAGTGGCAGAAAGGGCAGTGCTGGACAATCTGCCTGAACAGGTATGAATGAGCACAGTACAGTACAGCACATAACTTCATGCAAGCTCAGTCAATGTGCAATTTGTAAACAAAAGTTAAATTTGAAAAATTAAAAATCTCTTTAAGAACCTAAATCTGTTCAATCGCAGTTTACGGCTTTTAAATAGACTCTTTACTTTTGATAGGCTTACTTTTTTGGGTTGTTGGTAGTTTGCTTGATAACCTGGCAGAATATTTCATCCCTCAGCAGTTCCTTTTCCTTCCCTAGCTGAACAGAAGTGAGAGAGTCATTACTATTAAAACAAAAGTCCACCCAACTTACAGAAACTGTTTGAATATGCACTCACCAGAAGAATCTGCCTCAGACACTCTGGCTGGCTGCTGTTCTTCCTCATTGGCATGTCTCCCATGTACTCCATCATGTCTGAAAGGACAGACAAATGCGTGGATGAAGAAAGAACAGAAAAAAAGTTTCAATGTATAATACCATGTGTTATTGTGGGTACACTCACTTGTGAAACACTGAATAGATAACTCCTTGATTTCAGGGTCATTATAGAGAATGAGAGATTCCTGGATGGGAGTCTGTGTGAAAAAGACACACATCACAGTTAGCTTTTAGTTTTATTATTTCACAAAGCTTCATTAACACTGACTAGATTCAAATATGTATAATAAACATCTTGGAAATGCCATACAGTCTGAATTCATCATGTTCAACAGTTATTTTTGCCAAAGCATGGGAGTTACTCATTTGATCCACACAAAGTCTCTATAATATCCCTCAGTGTTAGAGCCATCGATGGCTTTGGAGTGGACAACGCCAAAGAATTTGTTGATTCTGGATAGAACTAGGTGTGATGATTCTAGATCATATCTATTTTATTTGTTAAAATTATGTGTCAATTACTTCTCCTCCCTTCAGAAGATTAAGACACTGTTTTGAAGTAACAAACTTCTTTGACACAATTAACGATCCACATGAATTAACTGATGCATTACATCATATATACAATTTCATGAGAAATCTGTGATTCAAACTAGAAAATTTACTATGTTCACAAATAATAAGCTGTGGCTGACAAAAGAGCTCAAGGTTTGTCTCAGTAAGAGAAAGATTGCATTTCTAAATGAAAGAAAATCATTAATAGCTTTAAATATTTGAGAACATACATCATTTAGTTTCATGGTTAATATTGACTCTATTTGCGAGAAAGTTAATCAGAGATTGTTATTAGGATGTTAAGAGGCTTTGGAGATAAAGTCTTTCCAAAACGTTGTGGCTATGTAACCTTGACTGATAAACTTGATCCTTATGTTCAGTTTCAGTCTGGTATAGCAACCTGACTGTGGCCATCAAAAACAAAGCGATTATCAGAACTGTTGTATAGCTTTATCATTGGGCCGTTTTGAGGAAAGTCTGATCTATCATTGCTGACTGTGAACACTAGAGCAGGGCGATATGACCAAAAATATTTATCACGATATACATCTGAAAATTTGCGATAACGATATAACTGATGATATAATTGACACTAGACAAACACTTTACAACTCCACAACTTTATTTGTGCAAAAAAACAAAACAAAAAACCATAAATGTATTTTCACTTCAACAAGCAGCTGTTTTTTATGTGCATTAAAGTTATATAAAACTTTAACAGTGCAAATGCAAATTCCTTGCTGACAGTTTAACCAAAAGGCATTTCCAGTGGAAACTGGCCGACATATCCTCAGCATAACCATGTAGAATATCCACAAAACTTAAAAACAGTTATACACACACAGAGCAGAGTACGTATCACTCCGCGGATTGTCGAAGCCCTAATGCTTCGACAATCCATCAAGCGGTGCGGGTTCGTAGCTTAGCAAAGTCGTACTAAAACATTTGACAGATTTTCGAGCGCCGTGTACATAAAATCGTTTCGAGGTCAGTAAACACAACCAGAGTTCATACATAAGGCACACGGGATTATAAGGGGCGCTGTCGACTTTCAGGAAAATCAAAGGATTGATTTTAAGTGTGCCGTATTTTCCAAACAACACGGTAATAACGACGGCCCGCTAGCATGCGCTACCAAAAATAGTGCTTTGTTGTGTATCTGACGGACGAAAGCTAAACCAGTTCCACACCAGTGAAGCTGCAGCATTTTTACAAACCAATTCTGGTTCATCTGTTTCACTCAACGCTCCGCTTTCACCCTTCTCATTCTCCGTTGCCACCATGCTTTTTCCGCCATGTGCGTATGAAAACAAAGGCACTGTGCATGCACGTTTTACCCATATTCTATCGCCATATTTCATTTTCTTATCGTTACCCAACATTATACCGGTATTACCGTGAACGGTATGATATGGCCCAGCCCTAGTGAACACCCTCTTTATCTGGACATTGTAGGACACCTTTAGCTAGCAAAAAGATGTAGCCTATAAGGAATCATTTGTCCCAAGCATAGCTGGACTGGCCATCGGGCCCGATGGTGATTTTCCGTTTTTATGGGCTGATGGGTTTTTTTCCCGTAACGGTATAAACACTGAAAGGTGGTGGATTGGCCAGATGAAGGGAGATGTGAAAAAATAACTCAGTTGTTTGGTGGTGGCTATTGCGGAGCTTCTACAGATTCAGTAACATTAGCAAGTGGTGGAGGCCAGCAGGCGCAACACGCTGGCAGGTGGATGACGGAAAGGCAGAAGGAGCAGAGACCGGAGGCGGTGAACTGAACTTCAGGTAAGAAGTTATGACCTGCAGTCTATCTGGGTCAGATATGAACCAAGTTTATTTTATTTTCGTTGTGCTGACTTTTTACAGTCAGTTACAATAACTCGTGCTGCGTACTAGCTAGCATGACGGATTTTATATACTGCTGGGCGGGTGCTATGATATTATTGATGTTGAACTTGTTTTATCTTATTTTATTTATAAGGTTAGTTATTAGAGTTTCCAACCGTCCTGTAAAAACGGAATCGTCTGGTATTCAGAGAAAATATTGCGCGTTTGGTATTGAGCTGAAAAGGAACACGGTTTGTCCCGGACTTCAGCTACAATGAAAAAGACACAAAGCTGGAGTTATTCTGTGTCTTTGCTGCACAGCTGCCTCTTCTCCTCTCTCTCTCCTGTTTCTACTTCAATCATGAAACTAAATCAGTGATCAGCTGATTGGCTTTTCTCTCGTGTTTGTTTATCGTCCACCAGAAAGAGGAAACCAGTAGATGTCGCGCTAAACAACAGCAGCACGTTTAAGCTTGATCAGCTAGAATTTATTTAATATTACTTTCTAGTATCAGCTGATGTTTGCTGGAGCCACAGCTGTAAAGCTGCTGGTCATGATGTCGGTTTGGATATGTGGTGAGAGGGAAACATGAAGATGAAACCAGGAGATGTCCTTACTGAATCATCAGAGCTGAACAGGTGATGGAGAAACAGGTTTACCTTTTAGGTGACATGAATCAGTTGAAGGAAAGTTATGAACTGTTTCTGAGAGACAAATAACACCAGGATCCTTCCTTTACTGCAGGAAGGCATCTATTATAGGTGTGCATTAACTATTGGTTATAGCATTAGATCTAACTAATTTCGCACTAAAACATGTGGTCATATGACATCAGAGGGACTGCAACACTTACCTCTGTGTATTCAATCACTTGTGAAAAATTCCTTCCGTTGGCTGGCAGACCTGTTGTCCCCAGTCTTCGATAAACAAAGAAGGGTGGAACAAAGTTATACTTTCCATGTTATATGACCCCAAACCACTTCAGCATAGTTCACAATAATACTTAGCATACTTTTATCCTACCTGAAGTACTTCATGGCAAAGTCAGCCATCGGTGAGTTCACCTCTAAGTTGAGGACTGAGCCCTGCATTGAGCTCTGTTGTGATCTCTGGAGAGATCCATGCACCAAACCGTGGGGTGAAGCCTCTCTTCCAGGCTGCTTTGAATTACTGCTGCCCATGTGTTTGTTGATGAGAGTCTTCCTCATGCTTTTCCTCTTCTCATCTCTGTGGTTTAGATTGAGACAGTGGTAGTCTGGGGCTGCAGATGGCTTGGTGAGGTCTTCTGGAAAAAGACCAGAACGTCCTCCCTTGTTGCCAAAACGCCAGCCTGGTGAAACAGACAAATCTAATTAGACTGGAAACAATGAAAATAATATTTGTCTTATTAACTAACATAAACATATGACTACAATTCAAGTCATGACTTTACCTGGCTCTAGCCCTTCCATTGGCAGCAGTTTGATTATATCACCCTTATTGAAGCTGAGTAGACTCTTGTCATCTGTTACAAAACTCTTCAGGGCAACTACATGGTTTGAGTCCTAAAGGGAGGAGTGAGAGATGAACTAAAATTAAAGAGGCTCTAAAGACAAGGAGACTGTGAATATAAGCTGAAAACCTTTAAAATTATAGACCATGGAATGAACTATGATTATAAAAAGAGTACCTTGATGAGTTCCTGGATGAATGACTGAATCATAGCAATGATCTGAGGAGCCCTGCGTGACTGCAACACCAGTTTTTCACTCTTCAGCTTCAGTGCCACTGTGTCTTCACCCTGAAGTTCAGCTGACAGCACCTCTGCAAAACTTTATTCATGAAGACCCACGTTAACATTTAATGCAATAACCAACAGCAACAATGAATTAAAATATCAAAGATGTAGCAAAAACGTCCATAAGGAATAGCACACGAGACCTGTGATAGTTATTACCATAGCAACTTAATCTAGCTGATGAAAACAGTGGAACAATATAGCTGCTGATATCTTGGGAGCGTGAACTTTGGACTGTACTTGAAAGCCACATTATGAAAACGACTGACAGGCAAAGTTAACAATGTTTGTTTTCGTGGCCATGAGGTGTGTTTTTCGCTGAGCTGCAGGGGGAGAGGTGGTGTTGGCCAATTTAGGGGGCAGTTCCAGGTCAGGCTGGCATATTTTGCTAATGAGGATGATAAATAAATAAATAATATTTTAGGACAGTGATTCTCAAACTTTTCACAACAAGTACCACCTCATAAAATATATCGCTTTTAAAGTTATGGAACTTATGATCGACATAAAAGTACAGTAGTATAGGCCTATTTAAACCCATATCCAGTTTACATGAGACAATTTTATTTCTTATATGAATGTTATTCATTTTAATTGTCATAAACAGGATGTGACAAATGATAATAATAACAACTGTAGGTGGGATGTCTGGTCTTTAAGTGATGACGTATAACCCTGCTTCCGGGTCCAAACTACTGTGTTTATTAAGGCTGTTGTGTTTTTAACATGTTTTAATGCTTTGTATCTTGTTCTATTTAATCTGAACAAGCCCCTAAAAAAAGGCAGTGATCACTGTCGGCCTCTCTCAGATTTTATTACCACTATTCATTTTAAAGCCCAGTTTTTAAACCCTTACGATCTAACTACAGCCCAGCCCATGCAGCAGTATATTAATGACTAACCTCATATTGTGGATGGATTATCTCAGTTGTTCTCCTGACTGAAGTTTGGTCTGTTTACAGCACCCTGCCATGTGATTGCATTTGTCCCTAACCATCGGGAATCCTTACGTTAACTTTTATCGAGTGGAAAAAAAAGCGTATGTGGCCGAGCTGTGCATTTTAATTTTTCAGAAATCCCTCAGTCAGAACATGGTATAATTATTTAATCTTAAATATTTTTCAGAGACTTCCTGTGTACCACTAGAGGGAGCCTGCAGTTTGAGAATGACTGTTTTAGGATAATAAATAATGAACTTTACGTAGAGATAATTACGTTTTATATCATTTATTTAGCATGTATATTATGGATCCAGATGAGATTTTTTATTTTAATATTAAAAATGGATAGTATGTAGAATGTACATACACAGTGAGAAAGTATTTCAAATAAATACCCTTACTCTGTGAATTTGTGCATGCAAATGCTTACCTGTAACCTCTGAGTAGCCGGAGATGTTTGGGGTTTATCCCCAATGCCCTCACCATCTTAAGGAGACGAATCCCGCGATGAGAGACACCCAACACCTGGGCATCCCCACTGTCTGGCTGCGTACAAACAGGAGATGCTTGCAAATAAATATCTGTAAGAAGTGTAAAGTGCAATAGATTCTACTGTATTGCACTTTAAACTACACAGCTCATGACTTTAGTGTCTCAATCAAGACCCAATATCTCAATCATATACCCCTGAACATACTGTATATGTTATTATAATAAAAACATCAAAATGGGCAGAAACAATCCAGAGTAATGTTGAATCTGAATTTATCAATTGACAATCTTATTTTTCATATGGTGCAATCTTCCAGCTGATACCATGGAGATACTCAACCAATCAGAGTAATATAACCTCATGGTGAACCCTGCATACTCTACACACATTTTTCCCCATCCAATCTGTTAGGTTGAAATTGTTAAATGTTGTAATTGTGTTACTTAAATTTGTAAATCTTAGTTCAATTACTATGGGTGTTTGTGTAAACTGTGTCACAGAATAAAAGGCTGCAGGGGAAGCTCTTTCACCAAACGGACAACTTTTCTGTGCAGTTTGATACATAATCTGTCTGTGCTGCATCCGTTTGAATCATATGTATCAAACAAACTCCAATTTGTTCATGTAACAGGGAAGTCCTCTTCACACATAATGTTAATGTTAAATGTTAATTATGGAAATCCAAGGGTTTAGTGCTAGGACTAATTACGTTTTTAATGTAGCTAATTACATGGAGTATAATTGGAAGGCACAGCATAAGTTTTCATTGCTTTGCAGACGATACCCAGCTTTATCTATCCAGAATGCAGGAATTTCTTGAACACATGACGACCTGGATGACCTTAAATTTCTGGCTAGTTAGATGCCCTATTCATATGATCAATGAGGCTGACTGCTAGAATAAGATCTTATCTTAATCACATACAAAACTGTGTGTGATTGACAAAGGCTGTGTGGGAAAATCCTGGTAGATTTGCAGCTACTGAAATATTAAAACATATATAAATATATGTTGAAATATCTGCAGGACCTCTTGGTCCTCTTGGACCTCTACATGCCTGAATGCATTGAGTTGCTGCTATTTGATTGGTTGCTTAGATAGAATAACCTGAATCTGTACCTGTTTTTGAATAGTTATACTAAATAAAGGTGTGGAAGAGTGTATATTGTAGAATACAGCTGGCTAAACACACAAAGAGCAGTGAAGCTCAGAGAAGCAGCAACCGAACTCGACTGATCACAGAATGGACAGTACAGTTTGGATGTTTTTTACTTTGATTTTTTGGTCTGCTCACCTTCACAGGGAACAGACGAGTAAAGTAGTTTTCCCAGTTGTCTCGAGCTGCAATGACAATCCTCTTCTTCATGTTGTTGTCCTGGATGGTGTTTATAGTTGTTCCTATGTTGAAATTTGCTATTGTGGGTGGCAAAAATGGTGTAACTGAGTCATATTCTTTCAAGCCACTGGCGGATAATGATTGGAAAAGCAGCATTGTCGCATTAAGGTTTATGATAAACTGTCAAAATCTTACCCAGCAGATCTTTCATCTTCCTTCTCTCCTCTTTGCTGATCTTCTCGCAGCTGTCAGAGTAAGTGTCCTTGATTATCTAAAAAAAAAAAAAAAAGTAAAAATAGAGTATTACAGAATTCCAAACTCTGTGTGTCTACCATGTCTATCAGATATATAGATGAACAAAAGAAATATACAGACCTGTTCACACAACAGATTAAGAATATAGGGCTGGTTAAACATCTCTCTGGGGTAAAAAACCTGCACATAAAACTTGCAGTTACTAACATGGACTTACAACAACATCCATCCATCCATCCATTCGCTTCCGCTTATCTTTTTCAGGGTCGCGGGGGTGCTGGATCCTATCCCAGCTGTCATAGGGCAAGAGGCGGGGTACACCCTGGACAGGTCACCAGTCTGTCGCAGGGCTAACACACTTATAACAGCAGTACTTCAAATTCCAAGTGTAGTGAAATGCCGTTTTTAATTGCATTGTGTCATGGTTCGGGTGAGTACGGGGTTTTTCCACTCCGCTGGGCTCCACCAGCTTCCACACCTGGTTCCAATCAAGTCACCAGCATATAAGACCAGCATTCACAACAGACCAGATCTTCTGCTAACTCACGACCCACCTGGCAGTCACACTTCCCAAACTAAACTACTCACATCTCCGCCTGGATGCTGGTTCTGTCATCTGGTTGCTTCCTTTCCATCATTGGACTACACCTGCCTGCCTCCCTGCCAAGTCCCTCACTCCAAGTATATTCTGGACACTCCTCACCCAGAACCCCTTGGACACCCCCTCCTCGCATGACACTTGAACCTGCAACGCGTAAGCCCTAACCACCATAGTCTAATCCTTCAGCTGTGATTCACTAGACTGCCACTGACTACTTGTCTCCTCTCATTATAGTGACTGCGTACCTCCATCCAAGCCGCTGCCCCTTTTTCCATTCCCAGGATCCATCCATGAAATCTAGCACCTAGTCATAGCACTCAGTTTCATGTTCATAGTTTGACCTCATGGTTTT
Organism: Aulonocara stuartgranti; assembly: GCF_965226115.1. Lineage (NCBI taxonomy): Eukaryota > Metazoa > Chordata > Actinopteri > Cichliformes > Cichlidae > Aulonocara > Aulonocara stuartgranti. Next base: position 28,631,662 of record NC_138959.1, read on the forward strand.
CAGTTCATAGCATTCATAGTTTCCTGCTTTGTAAGTTAACTAGGCACTGTAAATAAAGCCCGTTTTGCCTCCCTCTGTGTCTGCATTTGAGTCCACACCCACAGCCTGGCCCTCTCGGCCGTAACACATTGTCCGCTTTAAATATTAACACATTTTTTACTTTTAGGCTGGACTGCTATAACAATTATTTTCTGGCTTTCTTAAAAAACGCAAATGCGTTCAATTGCTCCAGAATTGTGCAGTGAGCGTAATGACAGCAGTTGTCAGACTGCTGGCTTACTTGTGGTTCCTGAGAACAACAAGAATGGTAAGTAGAATGGGAGGCCGAGCCTTCAGCTTTTAGGCCCATCTTCTGTGGAACCAGCTACTATTCAGGAGCCAGACAGACTCTTCTGCTTTCAACATTAGGCTTAAAACTTTCCTTTTTGATAAAGCAGGTCTGGATCAGGGGACCCTAAATCCTCCCATAGTTACACTGCAATAGGCCTAGTCTGCTGGCGGCTACCCTACTGCACTGAGTGTTTTTTGTGCTTACACACCACTCTATATTTTCAGTAGTTATTATAAATGTCTGACTCTCTTGCACATTGATTATTTTGTCCTGTCTTCCGTCCATCACCCCCACCTTAATTTCGGTTCTGCTGAAGATTTCTTCCTGTTTAAAGGAAGCTTTTCCCTTCCACTGTCGTGAAGTGTTTGGTTAAAGGGGGCATATTATTGTATTACTGCGTTTTACCTTAAACACCTTGAGGCAACTGCCTGAAGGCGCTTGGGATTTGGCAGAAACAAAATTGAATTTTATGAAAGACCTTGGTCTTTCAAGAAAGGAGTTTCTCCTCTTATAACAATCTTGTTTCCACAAAACCCACTGCATCCCTATTTGATGGGTCCTTCACGATGGTAAGAAGGACCCAAAACAGTATCCATATAAGTGAACCTCCTAATTGTTTTTGTGTGCATGCAAATCTTACTTCTTTTCGCAGGAACAGTTTTCCTGGCATGTTGTAGTATGAGAAGTAAACCCCAGCAGAGAAGCGGTGGAGTTTGGACTGAATGCCTTCGTCCTCTGGCATATCATCATCTATAGTTAATACACAGTAAACTAAAGTTACTGACAAAGATACATACCCTCAGCTATATGAGGGCATATAGAGCTGTTGTCGGCCGATGCTATTTATCAGCCAAATATGTCACAGAATAATGCTGATGTATGGGGAAACATGAAGTCAGGGGACACCTACTTATTGATGGAGCAGCCATTGATGGTGGCTCAGGGATGTCCTGAAAGCCTGGGGAAGGTGGTGGGGAGTCAGGGGGAGAAGGAGGAGGGTGCTGGGGCTGCTGGGAGCTGAACAGGTCCTCCAGGGAGCGCTGTTTCTGTCTCATGCTGTTGGAGATGACTCTGCGACCCCTTGTTGATGGTGGAGATTTCTGTGGTGAACGGGTCTTTGGAGAAGGGGGTGGAGGAGGCAGCCACTGTTTCTACATACAGGAAGGATGTCAAACTGTTAAAGAATTACCTAATTAAGAGTGTAATTGCATAAACAAACAAAAAAGATTTCTAGTTATTTGTTTGTATTCTGACCTTCTGTTGTGCCACTGGTGCTTTGTTTTTAAGCTTAGCCAGAGCTTCCTCTTTGGGGTTACTCTTCTTTACAAATGATTTTGCAGGGTGTCTGCAAAGAGGAGAAAAAAGATATGTAGAAAACAAGACAATTCTATTAAGGTTTCATTTACATGCACGCTCTCAACAAGTTTTATTATGAACTGATAGAATATGAGTAAAACGAGCTAGCTTAAGATGTAAAATCTGATAAAAGGAAACAAAAAAACATTTAAACATTTAAACATTAGTTTTACATTTTTTTTTAAATTCCAGGGAAAAGATACCTAAATCTCTGACTCATAATTAATACTGGCGTACAAACAAAGAGAGCAGGAGGCCTAACATCACCACCAATGCTATAGAATGGGAAGAAGAAAACCACTGTGTGTAAGGTGGGAGACGGACAACCAGTGGGCAATCTGCAGAGAACAAAAGAGCTAAATAATATCTTTAACAGGGTTAGGTTAGTTTATACCATTGTGGTGCTTCCTCCATCACACATCCTGGATTCCATAAACTTCGACTACTTTCAGCGCTTTTCCCTTTTCCTCAACTTCCCCATAAAATGAACCCCTTCCCTATTGTAATTTTTGGCTAGGTTAAGTGACAGCAGGAGAAACTACACGAGAGCAAGGCTGCAGTCCCCGATGACATCATCCCCAAAGTTCTAAGGACCTGGGATGGTGACCCTTTTACAACCTGAGTCTGTACACAAAAAGGGAATAAACTGGCTCTATGTCCTTAGGACGCAGAGATGCAAGTGAACAGCAAAATGTCAGGGATTTTCTCTCAGTCTGTTTTAGAGAGTGCAATGTACCTCCTATGGTCTGTTAGAGGAGTAACATCAGAGCTGGCGACATCAACAGACTGAATTGGTCAGGATAGCCATGTGACTGGCTGCAAACTGGACACATTCACCAAAATTTGGTTAAAGCTCCAATTATGTTTAAAGTGATACTCAAACCTCTGACGATCTAAAATGCCTTTCCATTTTCCCCCCAACATTTATGCTGACTCATCTTTGGTAGTTTTTCATCACATGTAAGATATAAAGAATGCTCAAGCAGTATCCAGATGATTAAAGGAAACTTCAATTTCAGGCTTTAATGGAAATGTGTACACAGAGGATGAAGTGCTCAGACCTGACGGGCTGAAAGGGTTCGGGTTCTGGTTGTGGTCGGCTGTTGAACTGTTTGATGATTTCCCGAATGTTGGAAGTGGGTTCAGGTTGAGGCTTAGTGAGGGGAGTTGGGGTTGGTTTTTCTTTTGGGGGGTCAACTTCCCTTGCAGGTGGGCTTTGTGGATGTTTCACTATGGGAGACAAAACGCAGGAAATGTAAGATATAAACACTAGCAAGCCTTCCTAATATGCTGCTGATCCATAGTGGCACCAAAACAGCCTGCTGAGGTCAGAATTCTGCAGTAAAGATGCCCTGTGCCATCAGTTACCAAGTCATTAGCAGCAGATTGTATTACGGATCTTTTCACATGTAAGTTTTTGGCTCGGACTATTATCTGAACCGAACCCACTTTCTTTGATGGTTCAGTATTTTGGCCAATTTTCATTAAGTATGAAAGGTCATCACTGAAGCTATTGACAGGAACAATGAATTACAGTAACACATCAGTGAAGGAGGAGTTAGAGTTTGTAATTAAAATATGCTGCAACAATACTGTAAAAAGTTCAAATGCAAGTGTACAGGAGAGCAAAGAATCCTGATTAAAAAAGAAACAGCAGTATTGTAACACTGTTGCATATAAGGAGAGGTAGCCCAAATAGTAAATAATGTAAGAATAATGGTATGTTATGTCAAGTTCTTAGCTGCATGATAAAAATGCTTAAGCAAAATTAAAAACAAACAATGTAACATGCAAACAACATAAGTCTTCACTAAAATCTTCAACCTTTCCTTGTCATCAAACACCGTCCCGCCCTGCCTCAAAATCTCCACCATCATCCCCATCGCCAAGAAGACAGCTGTGGCCAGCCCAAATGACTACAGGCCTGTTGCACTTACGCCTGTAGTGATGAAGTGCTTTGAGAGACTGGTCTGTCAGCACATCAGGGCCGGTCTGCCTCCCACTCTGGACCCCCACCAATTTGCCTACAGGACAAATCGATCCACCGAGGACGCCATCACCATAGCGCTCCACACTGCGCTGAGTCACCTGGAGCACCGAGGAAGCTATGTGAGAATGCTCTTTCTGGACTTCAGCTCAGCATTCAATCATATCATCCCGGAGATCCTGGTCCAGAAACTGTCTCACCTGGGACTCTCCACCCCCATCTGCCTCTGGATCAAGGACTTCCTGACAAATAGACCACAGTCTGTCAGACTCGGCCCCCACCGGTCCAGCACCATCACACTCAGCACCGGGTCTCCACAAGGATGTGTTTTGAGTCCCGTCCTGTTTACGCTCTACACATCCGACTGCTCCCCTACCCATCTCTCAAACACCATCATAAAGTTCGCGGATGACACCACAGTGGTTGGACTCATCGCAAGGGGGGATGAGTCGGACTACAGAGATGAGGTCAACAGACTGACTGAGTGGTGTTCAGTTAACAACCTCCAACTGAACACCACGAAAGCTAAAGAACTTATCTTGGACTTCAGGAAGGGCAGAGCAGACCCGGTCCCACTCTACATCCACGGGAACGTGTGGATGGGGGAACACTCCATGAGGTTTCTGGGCGTGCAGATATCTGATGACCTCTCCTGGACTGCAAATACTACGGCGGTGGTAAAAAAGGCCCAGCAGCATCTCCACTTTCTGAGAGTGCTCAGGAGGAACAACCTGGAGGAGAGGCTGCTGGTGACATTTTACAGAGCCACCATAGAGAGCATCCTAACGTACGGCATAACAACATGGTATGCAGGGTGCTCAGCTGCGGACAGGAAAGTACTGCAGAGGGTCATCAACACAGCCCAGAAGATCACTGGCTGCTCTCTGCCCAGCCTGGAGGTCACTGCAAACTCTCGGTACCTCAGCAGAGCTGGCAATATCATCAAGGACCACTCTCACCCCAGCAACCAACTGTTTGAACTATTACCGTCAGGCCGACGGTACAGCTCACATAAAACCAGGACAAACAGATTCAGGGATAGCTTCTTTCCCAGAGCTATCACCGTAGTAAATAAGCACAAAAACAATTGAACCTATTCCATACCGTCACTGTCATTATATTATGCTGCTATCCTGTATATATTGTACATACTATTGTTTGAGTACTTACGATTGTTTTTTTTTTGTACTTTTTATATTTTACATTTATATTTATTATTGAATCTTGCACCAAGGGAGTGGCACTCCAATTTCGTTGTACTCTGTACAATGACAATAAAGGCTATTCTATTCTATTCTATTCTATTCTATTCTATAAACCTTGGCTCAGACTTTCACGTGTAAAAAGACTTGAATCCATAATGTTTTTGGTACAAAATATTATTATTTGCTATCATTTTACCATTTATTTGGTAGTTAGTTTGGAGATTACCCTAAATGATCTGAATTAAAATGAGCTTTTTAGAGGAAGGATCAGTTCAGAGAACCCTTGAACTTGTAAAATCCTCTTACCTTCTGGCTTAGCTGCTACAGGTGGGGGCAAAGGAGAAGTTAATGGAGGTGAGTGCTGTTGCTGTCTGGTTGTGCTTGGGGCTTGACGTGTCTTTAGGGTTTTAGGGTCTTTAGGGTTGGGCTGAGTGGCTGTAGGACAGCACAAGAAAATGGGATTAAGAAAAACCATGACTTAAAAAAAACACTACAGGAGCAATCACTGAAAATGCAAATTGAATTCTATAAATAGAAAAACAATATTTAAACCTCCTGTAAAACATAAAAACATCACAACATGGACCGACTAGTCAAAATCAACTCCATAAAGATTGCAGCCTAAAATCATTTAATTTGTATATTTTGACTTGAGGACCTTCTTAACAAAAATAAACAATAGGCTAAACCCCTGGCTTTACAAAGTCATGAATCAAGCATTCAAGAAAATATGGAATCAAGAAAAATTCTTGGGCATGAATCTGACCAATACATTAGAGATAAAAGCGTGGTGAAAGGGAAAAGGTTATTGCAGAAATTTATAAATGTTATACATGACTTGAATAATCTGTCAAACATATATCTTGTGAATGATACATTTGAGCAAGAAAGAACATTTTGCTGTTGAACTCACCAATCTTCTGGAAGAAGTCCCTCTTATCTTTGACAGAGTATAGCTCATCTGCATCTAAGTTTACTTCTGTTTCTGGCTGTAAAAGTAACATTTAAACGATAAGGAGAAGGAAGTGCATAATGACATGACACTATTGTTTCACATTCACAGAGTTTGAGGTAAAAAATCCAAATTGAAAGACTAAAGCAAACACTGTCTGTATCCTACGTTGTAAGTGTATTGACCAGCTGTTTTCAGAAACAAGTCAGTCATCATTTCAATTGAATAATATGTATGTATTTGCAAGTCATTTATAAAAGATTGTACACTAAAAATTTTGGGGGGATTTTTGATTAACAATCTGCGAGCTCCAGTTCAGTCACATCTATGCGTATGTTGTAGAGAATCCCTCACATTACACTGCTCCCAGGATCAATAGTTTCAAAGTACGGACAGCTACCTGTAATTTCAGTCTGGACGGGCAAACAATGCTGCCATGTAGGAGGTAAAGAACAAGAAACAGTTCATAGTTAAAGCAAAGGAAAGCAGTACATAACTAGCTCAAATAAACTACCACATGGAAAAAGTATGTTTTGTTCATTTTGACATTTACAGTGTAGGACCAGAAAAGTATTCATTTGTCACTTTAATGTTGTGTCATAACAGTAAAGTTTTCACAATGTCAGTGAATCATTCCTACAGTTTAAAATGCAGCCGGGGTTAATGTGGAGAAGCAGGGATTGGTGTGATTAGGTCATTCCCTAAGGTGGGGTTAGGAGAGGCGTGTTGGCGCAATACTTTACGCTCTTCTGGCAGCTGTAAATAAATGTAGATTTGTGCATTCGACAGCACAGCAACTATCTGGCGGTTTGTTAAACTGTGATTGATGGCAAAGGAGTGCAAAGGACTGCAGTACTGTTTTTCCCTCTAGGTGGATGCATCCCCCTAGCTCTGACGCCATGTGAAAACTATGAGTCTGTGGGTGTGGGCAGGACTGGATACAAATATTGCGGGAGCGGGTGGATGTGACAGAGAGGGAAAGTGGGAGTGGGCAGTAATGCTCAGAAATTCAAGGGGGCAAGGATTTTTTTAAAAAATGTCACAGCAAGTAACCAACTGAATACAAGTACCACACTGACAGTGTTTTGAAAAGTAGTTGCTCACACAATATGCTATAAACTATACTATATATATATATATATATTTAATATAAATACCTCTGCCTCAGGCTGACTGTAGTTTTGGGTGATTTTAGGCGCAGATGCTTTGGACTGGACAGGTGGGGGTGAGCGAGACTGAGGAGGAGGTGAACTTGAACGGTCCTTAGAACGCCGTTCTGATCTACGCCTCCGTTCCCTCTCATCCTCCTGCCTTCTTTCCTGTTCCCTCTGCCTTTGTTCCTCCCTCTTCAGTCTCTCCTGCTCCTTCTTCTGCTGCTCCTGTGCCTGCTGCTGGGACAGAGTCATTGCCTGCATGGTCATCTGCTGGGCCTGAGAGGACAGGGGAGAAATTTAAACTTTGGCCTTACGAGGGATGAAGGGGTGATAAAGGATGTGAACAAAATGATCATCATAGTGCTGACCATGAGAAGGGCTTGCTGGTTGATTAGAGCCTGTTGCGTTGCTGCTGCCATCTGCATGGGGTCAGCAGCAGGAGCAGGCATGGGAGCCTGAGGCATCATCATGGCTGTGTATGATCAATTATGACAAATTGTTACACATATTTAAATACATATATAAAACTCTGCAAACACAGTGCTTATAAACTATTTCATGCATATATAATTTTGTTTTTTTGCACTTCCAGTTATTTGCTCCACCAGAGCAGTCTTGTGATGAAAAATGTTGGACTTTGACCACAAATGTTGATGGTCAAAGTGCGACCTGACGTAGCGTTGGCATTTAATTATTTTGTGATGATTATGGAAAGATTATGCAGAGTGAGTCATGACAATCCCATGCAGGAAGAATGCACACAGTTGTTGGTACCAGTTGTTTGGGGGGGGCATTTCACTGGAGTGATATCACTTTGTATTCGTTCTGATGCAGGTTAATGCAACACAATATCCCAAAGCAGTGCTGCATTTCAGCAAAGAGTGCACTGTTTCAAGTCATATCCTGAGTCGGGATCCCAGGGTAGAGATACCGACTGACCAGGGCACTTTGTTCATGTCTTGCACACAAGAAGAACTACTGGGCATTAAACCTTTTGGACCAGCGTTTACCACCCTCAGACTAATGAGTTGGTGGACTGCCTGAATGAGACTTTAAGGGGTGAGTAGGCTAAGACTCCCTAGACTAAGTCAGGACATGGGGTTACGTTGCGGAGTGTCATGTGCTAGAGGGGGGGTGGGGTGGGGATGCAGTGGGTCCAGGAGGCAGTGTCAGAGGAGGCTGGTTGGCTGTCCCTTAGGAGGTGGTAGTTGACCTACCAATAATCTGTGTCATCATATGAGCCCAGGTCTGAAAAAAATGAATAAGAAATGTTGGAGAATTACCTGGCATGGTTGGCATGGCTGGCATGGCTGGAATCATGGGATTTGCACCATAACTGGGCATTGCGGGGTTGACTGGTGCTCCTATACATACAGAAAGCAACATATGGAGAATTGAAACATTTTCTGTAATTTATTTGAATCCATAACTTAAAAAAATCCAAAACATAAAAATTAAACTGCATATGAGTATTCTAAAAGATAACCAGTATAAGCGATATACATATATATTATACATACACAGATATGAGATATGAAACTCCACATGGAATAAACCAAGAAACAGCATTAACCAAATCAGCTTTAAAATGGCTTTAAAAACAACAACAAACAGAACAACAATGTTTATTTTAACTGCTTAATATATACAGCAGGTACGTTTAGGCCCAACCTGACCCCTGATCAAAATCGTCACCTATTAGATATCTCCAAATTGAAATCAGACAGCACTAGACCTATAAAATATATTTTCTAGTTTGTGAAACTATGCTTGTTTAGTGTATGTCTACAAAGTAAGCTAATGATATCCCCCTTTTTAAGAGGTTAAAAAGATCAAGAATTATCAAGAATTACTAAAATTATAAACAGAATGTGAAAAAACTACAAATTCAACACTACATATATCATGTTGTATGTCAAGAAGGGATAATGGTTCACCGCTTTTCAATGTTGAAGGATAGGCAGTAAACTAATGAGGCTTGCAGTACTGTGTTCGGTTATATTAGTTAACTATACTGAAGTGTGCCTTCTACAGGGCCCCCTAACTGCATATCAAATGGAGATCTTAGAACAAACCTGGCTGGCCTAAAGACATTCATAATCAATGGCATGACAAAAAGTGAATATTTTCTCAATGATGAAAGAAGAAGTGAAGGCTTGATTCTTTATATCAGAAATGTAATAAATTACTTACCCAAAGGATAGCTTGGCATTGTCATAGGCATACCTGTAAAAATGGTGTTTTAGTGTGCAGTTGAAATGGCACATAACAAGCTAAACTCCTGTCTTTCAAAAATGTGTATAAGATATATGACGAGCAGCAATACAATTTCAGTTCGTGTGTCCTAGTAATCCCAGGTGCCAGGGGCGTCTGTTGCCCCCTAGTCTCCCAAACCAAATTGTTCCTGGGTGAGGGGTCAGACAAAGAGTAATTCAATCAACCCTTATGAAAAGAACTAAAACAAGGGACCAGGCATCTTGGATGAGAGATGAAATGTCTTCATGAAACTTAAAAAAGGCCAGTTACTTTCTTTCCAAGCTCCTTCAACTGGTTACATATAGTAGATCTCATCTCAACTCACTTACTTGGGCTCCATAACCAATCTCCTGGAGAGGGTTTGGACTCTATTCCAGTCTGGAGTTGCCCTTGAGGAATTGGCCTTTTGTTCTTTTCTTCTCTTTTTTTGCCTTTCCCATCTGGCAGTGTAGCAATCAGAATTATTGTCTGAAGGCCAAGAAAAATGCCCAACAGATTCAACATGACTTTCTGTTAGTCTTGAATCAATTTTGGCACCATTCGGGATCTCATTAAGGGAAAGCATTGCTCTACTCACAGGGTGTGTGGTGGGGTGGGGGGCTGCTGAACTCAACTGAGGATATGGTCAAGTGGTAAAAGGAAAACGTTGAGGACCTCTTTAACCACACTGACATGCCTTCTGTAGAGGAAGCAGAGTCGCCCATCACACTGCTACCCACCTGGCAAGATGAGTAATTCATGCCCCCCAGGGGGGCGGAGCAGAAAGGAAAGCTCTTCCATTTGTTGAACCCTGGTCAATGCAGTTTTTTTTGTCCTCGATGCAGAACACTCAACCAGCTCTTTGTCCTGTTTTTTTTTTTTTTTTTTGCATACTCAGGAGTATGGGGTGTTCTAGCCTGTTGTTGTGAGCCAAAGGAGAAATGTGAGCTTGGTCCACATTTCTGGCAATAGGTTTGACTCATTTCCAGTGGTTGTTGGACTCTGCCACAGCTGCCACTAGTCAATGATTCTTTTTATAATTTTATGGACATAATTTCTAGGTGTAGGTGGATGTGGATCTGCTGGCTTCATCAGGCTTCATTGCAAGTAGAGTTGGCCTCCAGCTTGCACTGGAGTTGTTTGCAACCTAGTGTGAAGCACCTCCAAATCTGAGGCCATGGTCCTCAGTCAGAAAAGGCTGGAGCGCCCACGCAGGGTCATCAATGAATTGCTGCTCCAAGTGGAGTAGTTTAGGTATCTTGTGGTCTTGTTCACGAGTGAGGAGAGAGGGGAGGAAGTGAGTGATAGAAGGATTGGGACCAAAGATGGATGGATGCAAACGATGTACCGCTTCATCATGGTGAAGAGAGCTGAGCATAAAAGCAAAGCTCTCAATTTACTGGTCAAGCTACGTCCCCTGTCTCACTTATGGTCACGAGCTTTGCGTAGTGACTGAAAGAATGAGGGTGCGGATACAAGCAGTAGAAATAAGCTTTATCCTAAGAGTAGCTGGTCTCTCTTTTAGAGATAGGGTGAGGAGTTCAGTCATTTGAGAGGGGCTAAGAGTTGAGCTGCTGCTCCTCTACATTCAAAGGAGCCAGCGAGATGGTTCAGATATCTGACTAGATGCCTTCTGGTCACCTCCTGTGTGAGGTGCTCTGGATATGTCCCACCTGGAGGAGCCACTGGGCCAGACCCAGGATACACTGGCAAGATTACATCTCTTAGCTGGCTTGAGAATGCCTGGGGTTACCCTGGATAAGCTGGAGGTGACTTGGCAGAGGGAGGTTTGGCTTTGTCTGCGTAGGCTGCTGCCCATACCCCTAAGCAGATCGATTTTACCTTTTAGTGTGAACATTATGAACAATCTACACGTTTAAGAATGTTTTGTAGTTCAACTACGAAGTAAATACATGTGGCGTGTGAATTTCCTACCTGCTCCATACATGCCAGAGTGCATCGGTCCAATCCCCCCTCCCCCTCTCATCCTGCGATTCAGAATAGCTACTCTTTCCATGTCCTACACACACAAACACACAAAAATGAGCTGTGTATCACATTATAAGTGACACGGCAGCCACAACTACACGTGGAGTTGCTGGAAATAAGCCTTAACAAATTCAGTAACAACATAATAATGTTCTACAATATATAAGCATATCTCTGAACTAAACACTAAAAATGCATACTACACAGTTTAGCCTGCACATACTGTCTAGTATAAATTACATCGTTATATACAAGCATTAAATTTCTAATTTATCAAATGAGCAGTCTTTACCTTAAAGCAGGGGTGCTCAATCCCGGTCCTCGAGAGCTACCGTCCTGCAGCTTTTAGATGCATCCCTACTCCAACACAGCTGAATCAAATGAATGGCTTGTTTTCAGGCCTTTGCCAAACACGATGGCATGCTGAAGAGGTAATCAAACCATTTGATTCAGCTGTGTTGGAGTAGGGATGCATCTAAAAGCTGCAGGACGGTAGCTCTCGAGGACCGGGATTGGGCACCCCTGCCTTAAAGCATCTCTCTTTTTCTCTTTATATCTTTCCTTTCTTACATTGTTTTTCGTATCAGAGAAAGTAAAGTTATCATGCATGAACATTTTTTTCTCTGGGAAATACTAGCCTAGTAGTCACTGTGCCCTCAGCTAGAAGACAAAATTATAAGCCAGACTGCAAAGAAACACAACACAACTCACTGGAGGTCCATTGTCCAGTACGGGTTCAAATATGTCATCAACATAGGCCTCCATCTGTCGACTGCGCCCTGAAGATGGAAAGAATTTCTCATTAGTTAGAGTAAAAAAAAGGACCTTTGTGTTGTCTTTGCTGGTTGCCTGTACGACTACTCCTTTATTTTTTCAACCAAAAACTAAATATCAACATAATATTTTTTATACTACTTTTTGACACAATCATAATCATAATAGTATTTTTATTTTGTTTTTATTTTGTTATTCAAGTTCATTCATGAGGATGAAAGGAATTGGGCTTGCTGGATAGACCCTTTGTTGTTTGCAGTGTGGGAGGCTCCCCAGGCCTTCATTGTGTTTTCCCCCTTTCCCCCCAAGCCCAGTTAAAAATGAGATTTAGTATGTCCTGGACCTGAAAGCAAAGCTGCAATCATTGTCAAGGTTGTCAAGGGAGAATTTATTCCAGGCCCAGGAATGTCAACAGCACCTGTATAACAGAGGGGTTAGACTCAGGCAATTTTCAATGGGAGACAAAGTGCTTGTATTATGCCCTTCTTCAAGCGTAAAGACACTCGCCAAGTGGCAAGGACTCTTTGTGGCCACACGGTGAGTTGGCGATGTTGACTATGAGGTGGTATGGCTGGTGAATGAGGTGTCATGGTCTGATGCCTATCTCATGGCCTGGGTTGGGGCTGCTGGACTCCTTAACTGGAAAGATCCGGCTTAATTTTTCACAACACTGGATTTAACCGAGGGCTACTGGCAGATTCCCTTGTCTGCAGTATCCAAGGAAAAAACAGCCTTCTCCATGATGTTATCATCCATAGTAACAACCGGCATGTGTACTGGGTAGCTGTGGTCCTGGAGTCCCTGATGTAGGCGGGGCTCATAGCCAACCCAAAGAAGTCTGCGTTTGGATCAAGGGAGGCACAGTGTTAGCGTACCATTTGGGAGGCGGGCAGGTGTGCCTACAGGTGGAGAAAACAGTAGCCATTGCATCTTGGGGCTGGCTCAAGGTTCAAGGTTCAAGGTTCTTTATTTGTCACATGCATAGTTATACAAGTATAACACACAGTGAAATGTAGCCTGACACGCTGGTTAGTACCGCTGGTTCGTGCCTGGATTTGGGGAATGGACCAGACCCTTGACTGACCTCACGTGAAAGGGTGCCCCAGATCTGGGCCAGGGGATAAAGCAGTGCAAGGCGGCATTTGTACAGATAAAAACGGCCCTTCACTGGGAGCCACTGTTTCACACACCTAACTTTTCTGAATGTATTTTGGTTTGTAGTGTATAGATTAGTGCTGTCAGTGTTAATCTTGTTAATGCCATAACCGCATGTGGCAAATCTCTGTTAGTGAGTTAATGCGGATCACCCCGTGCGTGGGGCTGCACGGCGTCAACGTGTTAGCATGTTTAGCTAATTAACGCGTTAGCACCGTGCAGCCCCAGCACTAGTATAGATCTTTTTGCAGTGTGATGTCTATTCAATATTAAATAATTAGTGTGGACATACTTGTTATCCCCCAGCCATAATAGATATAGATAGAGACAGAGGGAGGACAACCTATCTGCTGGTTTAAAGTGATGGTTGCAAAATAAAGCTTACTATCTCACTTGTATTTTTTGTGGCAGTTTTTTGTTGTCGTCAGTTCTTTTATATATCATTATCATGTTTAGTGAAACATTTTCTGAAATGCTATGTGGACACATTTAGAGCTAGATGGACTGCATGGTCTAGAAAATAAAAAATCTTTCTGGTGAGACAAGTAATGAACTGTGCCTGTGTGCACTTGCAGACAGCCGTTCCTTGCATGATCTGATATTATCATGTTGCTGCCATTACTGGAAGCAGCCAATCACATGTGAAGTCATAGTGGGAAACACAACAAAACATAAATTAAAATTATAGGTCTTTTTTTGTAGAATGTTTCTCTAACTGATATCTTTGTCCTGTCTTACCCCCTTCAACCAGAAATGGTTGTAGCAGATAGCCGCCCCTCCCTGAGCCTGGTTCTGACAGAGGTTTCTTCTGGTTAAAAGGGAGTTTTTCCTTCACACTGTTGCCAAAGTGCTTGCTCATAGGGAGTCATCTGTTGTTGGAATTGCCTCCGTTTTCTCTGTTTTATTGTAGGGTATTAACCTTACAATATAAAGCACCTTGATTCAGCTGTTGTGATTTGGTACTATATAAATAAATAACATTAAACTGAAAGTGGTTAATTCCTAAGAGACAAACTATAGCTAAACATTTACATTAGTAGATGGCTCTGTTTGGTCTTCCTGACGGTGTTAATTAGATAACTAGTGTACTAAAATTTCACCATATAATACTTACCTTCCTGTGGATAATCTCTTCTCCACTGGTTTCCTTCAAAAGGAGGTAGACCAGGAGCTTGTATGGGTGGTGCTGGTGGTATAAAGTCATCTTGATCGGTTGTTAACATCCTATAGAAAAACAGTTGTCATAAGTGCCACTGGATTCTTTAAAAGATGCCCCTGACCCTCCAAGAAAATGAAACAAACAAACCCCCAAACAATTGTTCACTATTTTACCTATCTCCCTGGTTGCTGAACAGGTAATCAGAGTAAGTAGAGGTGGGAGTCCCTTCTGGTGGGAGCACTTCAGCTTCAGCTCCAGCCAGCAGATCCATGACAAAATCTGAGCCAGCTAAATCAGACCAGCCGTCATCGATTGAAAAAAGAGACACTGACCAGCCCTGTACCACTTCCGAAACACCTCTATGGCACAAAACAACACATTACACAAAATTTTAAGGAAGATGCATGTAAATGCAAACATTAGTTAGCAAAGTGGGGGAAATCACATATGTTTACAACTTATACCTGAAATGAAGAATCCACGACGCTAGCTGCTCTCCTGTGGTCCAAGACTCCACTTCAGTTACAAACTTCTCATCTGAAATAAAACGCCAAATGGTGTTGTGAGTTTATTAAAGCTGATATTTTTGCACTGCCTTTAGGCCCACTGATCCAGTTTCATGGTACAAAAATGGAAATGTTCAGTTAGTCTCACCATTGTAGGTGTGAACGTCTACCAACATGGTTCCCTTTCTCTGGTTGGATGTCCATTCCAGCTCGGTGGGTGGGTACATCCGGCAGGTTGGAGATGGAAGCTTCATAGATGTCAGCAGTTTATGTTGGCACAGTGAACGGTACTCCCCTGGACCATAGTCAGATACATACCTGCAGGGGTTAAAGTGGGTCGTAACAATCTAGAACACCATTCAGTGACTGAGTAACAAAATCTGACAGTTTAATAAAAAGTACTGGGAAGCAAGTTTATTTGTCATGTGCTGCAGTCTCATAGTCGTTTAAGCTGATGTGACAGAGGAAGTTATGATTATGGTCTGAAGTTTAAATACCTTCATCATCATGGACGTGAATGACATCATAATTTTAGGCTTTTAATGATTTCTTTGAACTGTTCTTTGATTTAAAAAAAAATAAAAATCAGGTGCAAAAATGTGTTCCAGTTTTATTTGGTATTTTCTTAAATCAACACAGAGTCAAAATTATACAATCAGGCTCAAATCATTTATCCGAGCATGTTCGTCAGTTGTAAATAAGATGTGCCACCACTTTGCAAAAGTCTGAAGAAGATCCAAACTGTCACCCTCAGATGAACAAAAAATGGTTAGGATGTTCAGGAACAACCAAAGCTCAAACCTGTCATGAACAAGAAAGTACTTGATGATCAGAATCACTGTCCAAAGTGAAGCGAGTTTTACTCAGCACGCTCAACTGAAATTGCAAATGCGTCCTGGATAAATTTTTCACAAATTCATTCACACACACATGAAATTGAGTGACATCCCATTCTTAATTCATTGAGTTTAATATGATCTCGGCACATCTTTTGCAGCTTTAAACTGCTCTGGGAAGGCTTTCCACAAGGTTTATAAATGTGTTAATGAGAATTTTCTGACCATTCTTCCAAAAGTGCATTTGTGAGGTCAGACATTGATGTTGGATGAGAAGGCCTGGCTTGCACTCTCTGCTCTAATTCATCCTTTTGGTGTTCTATAGGGTTGAGATCAGGACTCTGTGCAGGCCAGTGCAGTTCTTCCACACCAAACTCACCCTTGTCTATATGGACCTTGCATGGTACACTGGTGCGCAGACATGTTGGAACAGGAAGGGTCTATCCCCAAAGTGTTCCCATGCACAATGCGTTTAGACAAATACTGTTTTTCTGGCATCTCATTCATCAGATTGTCAGACACAGTGTCATTCATCATTTCAGAGAACATGTATCCACTGCTGTAGAGTCCAGTGGCAGTGTGCTTTGAAGCACTGCATCTAATGCTGGGAATTGTGCTCTGTGATGTAAGGCTTAGATTCCAGCATAGAAATCCATTCCATGAAGTTATGGAATGAGTTGCTTATGGCATGCTTAAATATATATATAAGGGGCTGGAGCCATCTGGAGCAAGAGGCAAGGTACACCATGGACATATTGCTAGTTAATTTATTCAAGTTTTGTTCTAACAAAGCTATATTGATGTTTTCTTACATATGCAACAGCATGACTTATAATATTATGTGTTGTTGTACACTACCTAGCGGACACAGTAAGTGGGAAGTAACTTGTTTTTGCTACAGCCACATTAGAAGACAGGGTGCAAGACATCCCAGTGACTACAGGAAATGCCTCAACTCTACCAACCCCATACTTCAATTCAATTCAATTCAATTCAATTTTATTTATATAGCGCCAAATCACAACAAAAGTCGCCTCAAGGCGCTTCATAGATACAGAGAAAAACCCAACAATCATATGACCCCCTATGAGCAAGCACTTTGGCGACAGTGGGAAGGAAAAACTCCCTTTTAACAGGAAGAAACCTCCGGCAGAACCAGGCTCAGGGAGGGGCGGCCATCTGCTGCGACCGGTTGGGGTGAGAGAAGGAAGACAGGATAAAGACATGCTGTGGAAGAGAGACAGAGGTTAATAACAGATATGATTCAATGCAGAGAGGTCTATTAATACATAGTGAGTGAGAAAGGTGAGTGGAAAGGAAAAACTCAATGCATCATGGGAATCCCCCGGCAGCCTACATCTATTGCAGCATAACAAAGGGAGGATTCAGGGTCACCTGGTCCAGCCCTAACTATATGCTTTAGAAAAAAGGAAAGTTTTAAGCCTAATCTTAAAAGTAGAGATAGTGTCTGTTTCCCGAATCCAAACTGGAAGCTGGTTCCACAGAAGAGGGGCCTGAAAACTGAAGGCTCTCCCTCCCATTCTACTTTTAAATACTCTAGGAACAACAAGTAGGCCTGCAGAGCGAGAGCGGAGCGCTCTAATAGGGTGATATGGTACTACAAGGTCATTAAGATAAGATGGGGCCTGATTATTTAAGACCTTGTATGTGAGGAGCAGGATTTTGAATTCAATTCTGGATTTAACAGGAAGCCAATGAAGGGAAGCCAAAACAGGAGAAATATGCTCTCTCTTTCTAGTCCCTGTCAGGACTCTTGCTGCAGCATTTTGGATTAGCTGAAGGCTTTTCAGTGAGTTTTTTGGACATCCTGATAATAATGAATTACAGTAGTCCAGCCTGGAAGTAATAAATGCATGAACTAGTTTTTCAGCGTCACTCTGAGACAGGATATTTCTAATTTTAGAGATGTTGCGCAAATGGAAGAAAGCAGTCTTACATATTTGTTTAATATGTGCGTTGAAGGACATGTCCTGGTCAAAAATGACTCCAAGGTTCCTCACCGCGTTACTGGAGGCCAAGGTAATGCCATCCAGAGTAAGAATCTGATTAGATACCATATTTCTAAGATTTTCAGGGCCGAGTACAATAACCTCAGTTTTATCTGAATTAAGAAGCAGAAAGTTAGCGGCCATCCAGGTCTTTATGTCTTTAAGACATTCCTGCAGTTTAACTAATTGGTGTGTGTTATCTGGCTTCATGGACAGATAGAGCTGGGTGTCATCTGCATAGCAGTGAAAATGTATGCTATGTCTTCTAATGATACTGCCTAAGGGAAGCATGTATAATGTAAACAGAATTGGTCCTAGCACTGAACCCTGTGGAACTCCATAATTAACCTCAGTGTGTGAAGAGGACTCTCCATTTACATGCACGAATTGGAGTCTATTAGATAGATATGATACAAACCACTGCAGCGCAGTACTTGTAATACCTACAGCATGTTCTAATCGCTCTAATAGGATATTATGATCAACAGTATCGAACGCTGCACTGAGGTCTAGCAGGACAAGCACAGAGATGAGTCCACTGTCAGAGGCCATAAGAAGATCATTTGTAACCTTCACTAAAGCTGTTTCTGTGCTGTGCTGAGCTCTGAAACCTGACTGAAACTCTTCAAATAAACCATTCCTCTGCAGATGATCTGTTAGCTGTTTGACAACTACTCTTTCAAGGATTTTTGATATGAAAGGAAGGTTGGAGATTGGCCTATAATTAGCTAAGACTGCTGGGTCTAGAGATGGCTTTTTGAGTAAAGGTTTAACTACAGCCAGCTTGAAGGCCTGTGGTACATAGCCGATTATTAGAGATAGGTTGATCATATTTAAGATCGAAGAATTAATTAATGGCAGGACTTCTTTGAGCAGTTTTGTAGGAATGGGGTCTAAAAGACACGTTGATGGTTTGGAGGAAGTAATTATTGAAGTTAACTCAGAAAGATCAATTGGAGAAAAAGAGTCTAACTTAATATCAATGGTACTAAGAGTAGCTGTAGATAATATTACATCTGTGGGATGATTATTGGTAATTTTTTCTCTAATGATAAAAATTTTATTTGTGAAGAAGTTCATGAAGTCATTACTAGTTAACGTTAAAGGGATGGTTGGCTCAAAAGAGCTCTGACTTTTTGTCAGCCTGGCTACAGTGCTGAAGAGAAACCTGGGGTTGTTCTTATTTTCTTCAATCAGTGATGAATAGTAAGATGTTCTGGCTTTGCGGAGGGCTTTCTTATAAAGCAGCAAACTATTTCTCCAGGCTAAATGATGATCCTCTAGATTTGTGACACGCCATTTCCTCTCCAGATTACGAGTCATCTGCTTTAGGGTACGTGTTTCAGAATTATACCACGGAGTCAGGTACTTCTGATTTGAGGCCTTAGTTTTCACAGGAGCTACAGTATCCAGAGTCGTACGTAGTGAGGAGGTGAAATTATTAACAAGATAATCGACCTCTGTTGGGGTAGCGTTCAGATAGCTGCTTTGCTCTGTGTTGGTACAGGGCATTGGAGATGATAACAGTGGGTGGATTATATTCTTAAACTTAGTTACAGTGCTTTCAGAAAGACATCTACTTTGATAAAGTCTACTCTTCACCGCTGTGTAATCAATTATTGTAAAAGTAAATGTTATCAGGAAATGATCAGACAGGAGAGGGTTTTCAGGAAACACTGTTAAATGTTCAGGTTCGATGCCATATGTTAAAACAAGATCTAGAGTGTGATTAAAGTGGTGGGTGGGTTCTTTTACATTTTGAGAGAAACCAATTGAGTCTAATAACAGATTAAATGCCATGTTGAGGCTGTCATTTTTAGCATCTACATGGATGTTAAAATCACCCACAATAATTATTTTATCTGAGCTCAGAACTAAATCAGATAAAAACTCTGAGAAATCAGACAGAAACTCTGTGTAAGGCCCAGGTGGACGATAGATGATAACAAGTAAGACTGGTTTCTGAGTTTCACAGCTGGGGTGGACAATGTTAAGCATCAGGCTTTCAAATGAATTAAAAGTCTGTCTTGGTCTTTCATTAATTAATAGGCTGGTGTGAAAAATTGCTGCCACACCGCCCCCTCGGCCTGTGCTTCGAGATTTCTGGTAGTTAGAATGGCTCGGGGGTGTTGATTCATTTAAACTAACATAATCATCCTGCTGCAACCAGGTTTCTGTAAGGCAGAGTAAATCAATTTGTTGATCAATTATTAAGTCATGTACTAACAGAGACTTGGAGGAGAGAGACCTAATATTTAATAATCCACATTTCACTGTTTTACTCTTTGGTTCAGATGTGGATACTGTATTGTTCTTTCTTTGTGATTGTTTATGTTTAAGTTGTTTGTTGCTGGTTTTTAGTTTGTTTTTTGTCTTTTTGGAAGCTGACACAGTCTCTATGGAGATGGGTTTTTGGGGGGGTAGCAGGAGGAGAGAAGCTGCAGTATACCTTAAGATCTGCCAAGGGCCCTATTATTGCTTATTATTCTTAATATTGCCATTTTATTTAATTTTTTACAAAAACGAATCCCTTATTAGAGGGCTACAATATGCTCAAGAACTACAAAAATTTGGCAGAGGCATCAGGTCTGGTGAAAATGAACATATTTTATAACACTAACAAAGTCACCAACGATTGACTTAAATTTAGTTAATTTTATTTATATAGCTTCTCTCTAGGTGCTTTTTATTGTAAGGTAAAGACTGTACAATATTAGAATGAAGCCTCAAAGTCAAATGAAATCTTTACCCAGAAAGAAGAAACTGAAACTTACTGTGCAATGGGTGTGAACTGTCAAGGAAAATTGAACCAGCCAACCACTAACTGTGTGGTATACAGAGATGCTTGGTTCAGCTGTGGTTTGACAATCAGGCTGTTAACAATTTGATTGTTTCTGTTCTTTACAGATAAGTATCATAAAGGAAAGAACGATCAAATTAAATCATCACAGTTTTATCAAGGCAGCACGGTGGCACGGTGGTTAGCACTGTTGCCTCACAGCAAGAAGGTCCTGAGTTCAATTCCACCATCAGGCCGGGGTCTTTCTGTGTGGAGTTTGCATGTTCTCCCCGTGTTTGCGTGGGTTCTCTCCGGGTACTCCGGCTTCCTCCCACCGTCCAAAGACATGCAGCTTGTGGGGATAGGTTAATTGGATAATCCAAATTGCCACTAGGTGTGAATGTGAGTGTGAATGGTTGTCTGTCCCTGTGTGTTAGCCCTGCGACAGACTGGCGACCTGTCCAGGGTGTACCCCGCCTTTCGCCCTATGACAGCTGGGATAGGCTCCAGCGCCCCCCGCGACCCTGAAAAGGATAAGCGGAAGCGGATGGATGGATGGATGTTGTTGTAAGTCCATGTTAGTAACTGCAAGTTTTATGTGCAGGTTTTTTCCAAGAGATTTATAACTTTGAACATATTCTGCAATGTGAATTTTAATAAAAATAAAATCTCCTGAAATCACTCTTTAGTCTTAGATATATTCATTTGAAGGCAAGGCTCATAAAAGCATTTGACAAAATCAGCAGAAGTGGGACATCGTTATCCTGGAGCAGACTGACAATAACAGAGTCAATTCAATTTAATTTCTACAGCTACAAATCCCAACTGTTTTCTTGAGTTTTCCAACTAGGGTGGAAAAAGCTAAGCAAGCATCAGGCTTTCAAATGAATTAACCCTTTCATGCACGAATTATGACAAGCTAATTCAGGAATATTTTTCTTAAGTAGTTTTATTTATCTTTAGGCATGAAAAAAGATTTTTGAACTTCATTTCTTTTTTAAAATATGTACTTTTCAAACAATTTTTTACATGTCCACTTAGGTGGACAACATACGTTTTGACTGGGTGGCAGGTATAAAGTGTCACATCAGTGTCCAATGCAGTGGTTCATGTGCTCTTTCGGCTCCGAACCGGCTCTTCAGATTGTTTTGTTGCTTTAATTAATTTATTATTAGCAATAATATAAATTTATGCACAAAAGGAATTACTAATGTAGAAAGAAAGTGGTTTTAATTATATATATTTATATATAAATATATGCGGTGGCCCCTAGAGACAAAACACGTACAAACTCCAAAACACATTTCTAGCATGAACTGAACTTCCAAAACAGAGCTACCTAGATCACTTAAATTACACAATTGAAAGCATGAAAGCATATGTGTATTGTTTGTGTATTTATACACAAGCATTCATATATAGTCAAATTTTTTTTAAAAAGTTCATTTACCTCTTACTACCACACACCAAATCCGGTCGTTGGTACTTGCTGGCTTGTGTAGCCACTAGGTAACAAAAGCTCCACACTGCCCCCTAGCATCCTGGAGCACTTCTGTTGTCTTTTGTACGTGTTTTGAGTTTTTATGTGCTTCTGAGTTTTTACGTGTTTTAGAGTTTGTACGTGTATTTACGTGCTTTGGAGTTTTTACGTGTTTTTACGTGTTTTGGAGTTTGTACGTGTATTTACGTGCTTTGGAGTTTTTACGTGTTTTTACGTGTTTTGGAGTTTGTACGTGCTTCAGGGTTCGTATGTGATTTGAAGTTCGTATGTGCTTTGTCTCTAGGGGCCACCATAAATATACGTTTATTTATTCACTCCACATGACATGTAATAAATAAATCATATAATACAAAAATCAACTATTCACATTTCAACTTTTAACTATTTAAATTTTCAGCTTTTTCCTTTTACAAATTTAAAGTGAACACAAAACACTGCAAACCACAACACAATTAAATATAAATTACAATATGAAAACAAAAAGAAGATGCACATTCTCTGTCATATGGGCCTGCATGAATACACTTTCTGAATCCTTTATCATCTGCAACTGAAAATAGTTGTGGATGATTACTATACCTTTCTAATGGGACGTTGTTGTCCCTGGCTCTCTTTCTCTCTCTCTCCCCCTCCTGCTCTGTTCCTGTGCTACTGAGTGTAACTACCGCCCCTCCCCCCTCTGCCCAGCGTAAAGCACAAGGCTCGCGTGCGGAGTGAAGCGGAAAAAAGTGCGAGAGAGAGAGAGAAAGAGAAAAAAAACCCACGGCTCGCGATAAGGAGCCGGCTCGCGTCGTTCACGTCAAAGACCCGGCTCTAAGAGCCATTTCGTTCACGACCGACCCATCACTAATACCATCAACACTGACACAAATACAAGAAAACAGCCTTTGAATAGCTGTCCACTGTAGTGACCAGTATGTGTGAAAGGGTTGAAAATCTGTCTTGGTCTTTGGTTGATTAGTTAGAATGACTCGGGGGTGTTGATTCATTTAAACTAACATAATCATCCTGCTGTAACCAGGTTTCTGTAAGGCAGAGTAAATCAACTTATTGATCAATTATTAACTCATGTACTAACAGAGACTTGGAAGAGAGAGGCCTAATGTTTAATAATCCACATTGTACTGTTTTACTCTTTGGCGCTGTTGAGGATGCTGTATTGTTCTTTCTTTGTAATTTTTTTTATGTTTAAGTCTCTTTTTTTGCTGGTTTTTAGTTTGTTTTTTGTCTGTTTGGAAGCTGACACAGTCTCTAAGGGGATGGGGTTTTAGGTGGATAACAGGAGAAGCTGAAGAGAGGCATGTAAGACTGCAACTCTGCTTCCTGGTTCCAACTCTGGATAGTCATGTTTTGGGGGTTTAATAAATCTGGCCAGATTTCTAGAAATGAGAGCTGCTCCATCCAAAGTGGGATGCATGTTGTATCTCCTAACAAGACCAGGTTTCCTCCGCAAAGCTTCCCACTTAACTATAAAGTTAAGTAAACCCCACCTAAACACCTTTCTCTATGTGATTATAGCAGCTACCCCAAGATTCAAACCTCAGCACCATCCACTGACAACAGACAAATTACCCTGCATGTTCACTCATTATAGTAACTCCAAAGTTAACTGATGAGTACAAAAGTACAAAGGCCGAAGTATCACATGATGTAGTGTCAGTGAAAGCTTTTGTGAAAGCTGTTTTTTTTCTTTTAAATAAAGGTAAAGAAATAACGTCAAAGGGATTAATGATCATTATATAACTTTGTCACTATATAGAGCATAAACGGTAACTCAGTTTGGTGTTTAGGAAAGCTGCTGATCTCAGACCTGCACAGCTTCAGCTGCATGAAGAGAACATTATAATTTCATACGACATCATTAAATAAAATCTGACGAACGGTTAAATATCCTCAAATTTATGTTGAACTAAAACATTTTAATGTGGAATCTTTCACATTATTTTTTTTGCCTATATTGTGTTATTTACCATAAAGTTATTTAGAGTCATTCATGCCAGAGTAGCCAGTAATGGCTAAGGGTAATGTGTATATTTTAAATACACAACTTTCCACAGGACTGAATGTGACATCATTATGCATAAAGTCAAGAGCCTATGTGTATTATCTAAAGATGATGTGAGTACTAACTCCAAATCACAACAACAGTCGCCTTGAGGTGACTTCAAACCAACAGATCTGTCCCTTCATTTGATAGGGTGACAGGGACATCAGCATGTCAACTCCCCCAAATTTTTCAAAACACAATATTCGAGTTACGGTTACTTTTTATTTTTGCATCGCCTACTTGAGTAGATGTTTGTCCAGTGATGGTGATGGTGTGAAAGCACTTAGGCAGCAGGCCATCAGCAACCAGCCCCTCAGGCTTTGCTGCTCCTCCTTCAGGCTCCAAGTATGGTAAACCAGCTGGACCAGGATCTCATCCCTCAAGGCTGGCAGGCTTTGGCCTTTCTCCACTATGTAGTTGCCTAAAATTTGCTCCTGCCAGCTGCTAATATCTACATCTCCTGTGAAATGCAAAATCTGTAAAGACACGATATGAAACAAAAAATTTAGTTAACGACAAAAGATCATATTTAATGTATTTAATGCCACATAGACTCTAATGAATTCAAAATACCAGTTTGTAAATCTCCAAAGCAGTTCTGGCATCTTCAGGTTCTTGAGCTGTAAGGGGTTTCTGAAGGGGATATCCCTGAGGCTGGCACCATGTATCCTGAGGGAGACACGAGTACAAACAATAAATGTAGCTAATGTTTTTTCAGTACATGCATGCACGAGTGGACTTCTTTGCATGGTAAATTTTTATAGAAGTGTGTCAAAAAAAATTTTTCTAATATTTGGCGATTACATCATAAAACTGGAGTTGTCCTGATTTATTTTATTATTTAAATACTTTTAACATGAGTATTTCTTTTTTTTTTTTTTTTAAAAGGTCCCATTGTCTAAATATCCACAAGGTGTTCTATGTTTTAATTAAAAGAATTAACTGCTTTTGTAAACAATGACTGCCACAGAAAGGATGTCTTTAACTAAATATCTAGATACCTTGGTCCTGATAGATTGCTTGTTGCCTCCAGAGCCCAAGTCAGATGAGAGGATTTAAGACTGAGGTGAGGTGATTAAATTATTGTAAGTCAATGTAATGCTTTCGGATGTGATGTTAGGGAGCTCATATTTTACTCACCTTTAATACAGACTTGGC
The DNA here is from genome assembly GCF_965226115.1 of Aulonocara stuartgranti. Classification (NCBI taxonomy): domain Eukaryota; kingdom Metazoa; phylum Chordata; class Actinopteri; order Cichliformes; family Cichlidae; genus Aulonocara; species Aulonocara stuartgranti. The sequence goes on from NC_138959.1 coordinate 28,656,795, forward strand.
ATAGCGTGAGAATGGGTAGCTGTCAACATCAAGAGGCAGGTTGAGCTTATGTTCTGCTTTCACCTGTGGAGGTGAGACCTCTGTGACTCCTGATCCCTGCTTCTGCCCTGTGAGAAAGAGGCACAAGTGCATTCACAAGCTTCATTGGATGAATGGATCCACCAAAATTGTTAGTACTGTTTATGTTCATATTGTGACTTCTTCATATAGATTCTGTAGTTTGATTTTTTTATGACTATAACCTGCTGTGCTGTGGAGTCTGGCGGACAGCTCAGCAGGGATCTCTAACATCCTCACATCCTACAAGGAAAGCAAAATGTCAGAGAAACAGTTATTATAGAATGGAATTTACAAAGTACGTGGGTCGTCTTTTTATTTTCTCACCATCTCTTGAGAGACAGACTTTGCCCTTGTCACGGCTTTCACTTGGCTTCTGTCATGTAATTCCTGAAATCAGCACACAGAGACAATGTCAGTTAGTTGTTAATGTGACCATGAACAAAAATAATTTCAGAACATACACCCAGAGTCATACTAAACAATAGCTTTCTTCACCTTAAGCTTGTTTCTGAGTTATCCAAGCAAAACTTAATAGCACTTCATTGCACCCACAGGCACACGTTCTGTCAGACCTATTCTTGGATACATGTCTGGTTATATACTCACTCCACACCCTGAGGGCTGTTGCTCCTCCTTGTACCAAAGGCCACACAGAGTCCAGTAAGTTCAACTTTTATCAGGAAGTTTACAGCTTAGTAGTCACTGTAACAGTATTGGTCCGAGAGGGTTCGTTTATGACATAAGCCAACCCATATCTCTGACTTTTCCAGTGTTTATAGATATGTTTGTACATTTTTATTTCACATCCCAACTGTTTATCCTGCTCTCCATCTAGCTTGAGACAACGGAATGCCTACTAATAAAATTAGGTGCGGTAATAGCCCATGGGTGTGGATATATATCAACTTGCAAACATGCTTTTTGTGTATATATGTGTATATATATACATGTATATATATATGATGTATAACAGTTTACTGTGCCATTCGACCGTTAACGAACCTTAAACTGTTGTTGAAGAAGATGATACATATTAAACAAATACTTGCAATCAGGCTAATAAAACAATTTATTACATTGTTTATTACATTTATTAAATCTTATAATCGGGGCTGGATCACTGATGGTTGTTTAACTGCTGTATCAGTGTGCATCTTGTCATACCCAGTACGACCAATACTCATATAGTGCCTTTCTAATCTCATTCAGATTTAACAATAATTTCAGACTAGACATACAGTATATTTTTCATACCCTACTGATAAATATAAATTCACATCTTTCTGATGCATTACTTTAATGAAAATGTTGATCTTTTGTCTTTACCTGACAGAAAACAGCATTAGCATTATTTAGCATCGGAACAGTGACTTAACAAGTGAGCACAATCCAGCTATTTGACGAGGTAACTGAGAGCCTTTGATGAATGAAAAATATATGATAAAAAGATTTATATCACAGAATGTTAAACTACAGTTTAATGGTACCAGGGGCCTTAGGGATCTTAAGCATAAAAAAAAAGTACATGTATGATTGGATGTGATTGGGTGAATGACGCATGTCATATAAAGCACTTTGAGCGTTCAGGTAGAGTTGAAAAGTGCTAAATAAGAACCAACCCATTTACCATCAGGGATGTCAAACTCAAATACCGCCCACTTTGATCTTAACTTAACTCATTATTTAATCACGGAGATATTTTAATATAAGTTAAAGAAGTGTACGTTTAACAATATGGCTCAGCATGTTAAAAGTGAGAAGAGTAAAAGAATAAAGACAAAGAATAATAACTTACAGTGAAAAAACGTTTTCAGATTAGTGTATCTATATGTACATATATACATATATCATGACAATAACCAAGCTTGAATTACTGGGAGCTCATCGCCTAATCCTGACAGCTCCACTGTTCATAGTCCAAAGCTCATAAAACACAAAGCAGCATGAGAGCAATATGACAGAAACAAAGACCAAAAAGAGGAAAAATATCAGCTTACTGCTATTCCAGGCAAGAAACAAAAGATGATCCACAGAAAGCAACAGCTGAGAGAGGCGTCTCAGCTGTTACGATAACAAGTAAACTGCCTGTATCAGATTTCCAAATTTTCCTGGTGTAAACTATGCCTTGAGGAAACAAAAATGCCAGTTACATTTGGCATCTGATCTAACTTACATGGTTAAAGAGAAAAACAGCCTACCTGTTAGAGATACGAAGCATGAAGTCTAAGAGACACGCTTCAAAGGCGGAAGGAGAGATGCAGTGCTGCTTCGAATTTCACTGAGAGGGTTTGAAGTCCAAGAACGGAGAGGGGCTGTAAGTGTAGGTGTGGTTGTGTACACGTGACAAGGCTATCACAAGATAAGAAAGCTAGTTAAAGGGAAGGAAAGAGACTGCTTTTTATGAGGAAAATATTGATAAGCTGAAATATATAAGCCAATGAGAAAATCCAATACAACCTTGTAAAGGCAGGTATTGTAAGCCATAGAGTTAACTATAAACCTTCCTTTTTTCAGAAATCCCCTATAATAATGTATCTAAAATTAAATACATGTATGGCATAATATAGGAAAACAAACATACACATTGACCATACATGGGATATAATATAGTCCATAAATGATTGAAAAATGACTTTGCCAGTAAACTGTTCCAGTATGCAGAATCGTGGTTGCGTCATGCCTCATTCCTGCCACAGTGGTGCTGAAACCCAGGAGGCAGCATGAGGCTAGAGCAGGGAGATATGACCAAAAATATTTATCACGATATACATTTGAAAATTTGCGATAACGATATAACCGACGATATAATTGACACTAGACAAAACACTTTACAACTCCACAACTTTATTAGTGCAAAAAAAACAAAAAACCCATCAATGTATTTTCACAAAATACATTGAATCCACAAAACTTAAAAAACTTAAAAAGAGGTTATACACACACAATACGGTAACATTATGTTGAAGCACAGTACGTATCACTCCGCGAGGCTCCGCCTACGATAGCCGTAATGCTCCGACAATCCATCAAGCGGTGCAGCTTCGTAGCTTAGCAAAGTCGTACTAAAACATTTGACAGATTTTCGAGCGCCGTGCACATAAAATCGTTTCGAGGTCAGTAAACACAACCAGAATTCATACATAAGGCGCACGGGATTATAAGGGGCTCTGTCGATTTTCAGAAAAATCAAAGGATTGATTTTAAGTGTGCCGTATTTTCTAAAAAAACACGGTAATAACGACGGCCCGCTAGCACGCTCTACCAAAAATAGTGCTTTGTTGTGTATCTGACGGACGAAAGCTAAACCAGTTCCACACCACTGAAGTTGCAGCATTTTTACAAACCAGTTCTGGTTCATCTGTTTCATTCAACAATCCGCTTTCACCCTTCTCATTCTCCGTCGCCGCCATGCTTTTTCCGCCATGTGTGTATGAAAACAAAGGCACTGCGCATGTGCGTTTAACCCATATTCTATCGCGATATTTCATTTTCTTATCATTGCCCAACATTATACCGGTATTACCGTGAACGGTATATGGCCCAGCCCTACATGAGGCGACCACAATTCTGCATACTGGAACATTTTACTTCATTAACCGGTTGCTGCTCACACACTTCTACAGCTGCAGTTCCCTAGCTGCCATCCACACGTAGCCACAACAACAACAACACAACACCCTACACCGCTTTTAAGCTGGCAAGGCGTGATTGCGATGCCGTCTAGATGCATCCGCCTTCTCTGCTACGGCACCGCTGACCACACCCGGCCACATTGTTCTTATAGGTTAGTCCAGCCTGTGGTGGATAGGCATAGCTTTGGGTCATGTGGTGTTGGTAGTGATTATTATATCACCTGTGAGCTTATGGAGGGAGTTTTTTTGAGTGGGTGGGTGATGGGGGAAGTTGACTTTTGCTGACCACTCAAATCTTGAATGTTGTGATCACTGATGTTCGGGTGGATTTTTAAAGATTTTGATAACAAATAAAAGAGACTTAAACTGAAACTTGGATTTATGTTTGAACAGCGGGTGTGTCAAAATTAGTCCCCTATTCAGCTGTTCAGTGACTCAAAGGTTTGACAGTCGCCAGTATTTGTCAGCAAAAACGCCAGCGACAGAGCCTCCCGCACAGTGGCGGTCCTAGCCTGTTTGGTGCACTGGGCTGATTCTGATTGTTTCAGGATGCAGATGTGCCATTATCCAATGACACATCTGCTTACCTGTATCTTTTGCTCGTTTCTCCTCCTCTTCTTTTCTCTTTTTTCTAAACTGAGCACCTGATGGCTTTGAACTTTTCTAATCCATCTTCCATACAGGCAGGTTTTAATTTTGCACTCCAGCATGAACACCCATCCCCCAACCCGAGGATCACCACAACATAACCTAATAGACCTACACCTCAGTTCACAGATTCACTTTGTTTATTTCTGGGATTTCACACAACCCAGGATTCAAATCGTGAATACATAATGGGCTTGGACTGACAACATTATGAATGAAATGTGCTCTATTTGGAATCAGGTTTGGTTAAACTGGCAGCAAGGAATTTGCATTTGCACTGTTAAATTTTTATATAACTTTAATGCACATAAAAAACAGCTGCTTGTTGAAGTGAAAATACATTGATGTTTTTTTGTTTTTGTTTTGCACAAATAAAGTTGTGGAGTTGTAAAGTATTTTGTCTGGTGTCAATTATATCGTCAGTTATATCGTTATCGCAAATTTTCAAATGTATATCGTGATAAATATTTTTGGTCATATCGCCCTGCTCTAATCACAAGCTGCATCTGTTGTTGGAAAACCTGAAAATTATAAAAGATTAATTGTTCTCACCGAGAAAGTTCTTGCAAACAAAATTGAAACTATCCAAACAGATCGGAAAAAGCATGTAAACAAAATGAAAAGGGTCATTATGTCTTTTAAAGAGCTAATGAAATAAATTTATAAATTATTCACAAGTTGAATCGTTTAATTTAACTATGAGTTAAGAGACCTGTTTAAGGATGGTAGGCATTGCATAAATCTCTTCTTTCATTAATCTCATTTGATTAGAAAGATAATTAAAATACATGGTTCTTAAGCATTGCTAAATACAATAAAGGGTTTATGGAGGGTGTTAAAATATGTCTGTCTGAAACTGACAAACGTTCAGGCAGGCCGTCACCTGACAGGGTACAGTCACAGGAAACACCCCTAGGAGAAGTGAGGGTTCAAGAGCACTTTGGAAAAGAACCTCAACTGTCTCTTAATCTCCAGCATGATGTCTATGATGATGTGTTGCCATCTGATAGTGTGTCAAACCAAAGCAGTAGGTTGAGCTCAAAAATATCATCTACTTCATCTGCATGTCTCAGAGCAGAAGCTAAAATGGCTGCCTTGTTACAGCCAGCATATGCTCAAAGAAAAACATTTTCTTGAAGAACAGGAGGAACAATTGAGGAGAAAGATGGAACAAGGTTTCCAAACAGCTTGAAGCAGATAATAGCTGCAATTGTTGCAAAAGTGAATGTGCTGAGAACTGGATCCACTGTGGAGAGCACTGGTTCATGGAAATCCAGTGGAATAGAATCATATTAAAAAAAAAAAAAAGAGTAACAGGCTTGAAATCAGTGCAGACACAGAGACTTTTGTTCCAGAGATGCTTATCTGAATAAAGTTCACTCATGGCCACTGATTAGATGAGAAGACAGAAAGGCTTTTCAGATGTATTGTTTGCTTATACATAGATGCTGCAATGCAATGGAAGAGGTTACGCTTGCCAATATGCTTGCTGTGATTATAAAACTGCCATGTAAATTAAAAGACAAATGGTGAACAGTAGCATGTGACATCCAGGAGAGGCAACATCACAGAGCTGCATTCACTGACATGGCTTCCTTCCTTGAGCGTCATGTTAAAATTGCTACAGATCCTGTCTTTGGAAATCTATGTGATGCTCCATCAACACATCTAACAGCCAAGGGCAGTGATGGAGGGAGACGTTCTCCACATCCAAGGGCTAAAGGAAGTAGCTTTGGCACAACTTTTTCTGAGAGAAAGAATCAAAAAGGGGCTCAAGATTGTCACAGTGCTGTGATGGCTTGTCTGTTCTGCAAAGGTGGACACACACTCTCCCTGATAAGAAACCTCATAAGGAGAAGATTTCGTTTCTTAAAAAGAATAGCATCTATTTGGAGTTGTATTGGACACACCACCCAAGAATGCAGAAAATGAATTTTGTGTAAAATCTGTGATTTCAGACATGTAAGTATGCTCCATATCCACCAAAAGGAGAAGAAAGAGGTCAAACTTCACAATGAGGCAGATCCTGTTACAATCCAGACTAATGGTCTTACTGGTTCCGGTGAACAAGACTGCAAGCTTGTAGAAACATATACCTTTCTGGACCTTTTGATCGGCATGAATATGCCCAGAGCCATAGAACCTTTAAAGGTCATCCAGAGTGTAGGTGATGGACCTTCCGCCATTAAGACCATGCTCGTTTGGACAGTGAATGGGCCACTTAGTCAAGAATGCTGTGAATTGGCCAGGATGGCTGTCAACAGTTACAGCCAACAGAGTTTTTGCTGTTACACTGGACAAGCTATGGAAACAGCAGTTCAAGATGGACTTCCCTCAGAGCAGTCTTGATGAGCAGATTGGGCTATCCAAGGAAGACTCAAAGTTCTTGGACTAATCAAATATGCCATTTGATTAGTCCAAGAACTTTGCGTGCTGACAAGGTTCAGAAAAGAGCCTGTTGTTTTGATGTCTGACATCAAAGTTGTTTCACCATGTATGTGCCAGAGGAAGATGCTGACCTATTGAGATTTACACTGATGGCTGTCATATACTGGGTTGCCTGTGTTGAGGGGGTGGGCATTGCGGCTTTATGCCACCCTGACATGCTTTGCGGCAGGGCTGTCTATGTGCTGTTCTACTCCTAGCTACCGCACCCGTTGTTGTGCTGTAATAACCCATGCTGGATATACGTTCAATAAAGCAGCATCATAAGAAAGCTACCGAGTGGTCATTCTACAATGGTGTCAGAACTCACCCGGACCATCGCCGGAATAACGTCATAAGGGAGGAAACAACGAATGGCTAAGTTTAATCCCCCGACAAGCTTCCCCTTCGATAAGCCAACGGAATGGCCCGACTGGAAACAGTGTTTCGAGCGCTACAGGATCGCAACGAAACTCCACAAAGACGAAGGACAAGTACAGGTGAGCTGTCTAATCTACGCGATGGGCAATGAAACAGAGAACATTTACAAGTCACTCACCTTCGCCGCTGATGAAAGTCGTGACGTGTAATGAGGAAGTTCGACGAGTATTTTTTCTCGCAGAGGAACATTATACATGAGAGAGCATGTTTTCACCAGCGTGTCCAGCGGCCAGGCGAAACGGCGGAGAGTTTTATCCGAGCCCTGTATGACCTCTCAGGGCACTGTGAGTTTGGTGCATGTAAAGAGGAAGATATCCGCGACCGTATTGTGGTCGGGATACTAGACAAGGACCTCTCCCGCAGGCTACAGCTGATGAAGGACCTCATGTTGGCGCAAACAACCCAGACAGTCAGAGGAGGTCGCAGCGCAGGTCAGCTTGCAGGGAGATGCGGGAGGCTCAGTACAGGAGGTACGGGATAAACGGAAAATCATGGACTGGAAATCACAACAACAACAGCGAGGCAGGCTACCCACGGAAAAATAATTGGTCGGGGCGTGACAAGAAATGCGGTAAGTGTGGAAAGACACAGCATGCCAGGGACAAAAGGTGCCCAGCAGCAAAATCTGTTTGCCATGGCTGCCGAAAAATGGGACACTGGGCCAGGGTGTGTCGTAACACCAGATCAGTGAATGAGGTTACTGAGACAGAGAAAAGCAAGCAGGCCTCATACTTTCTAGGCTCAGTGTGTAATGCAAAAGGAAATAGTGAAGCATGGACTGTGCAGTTACGGCTAGACTCTGCCCCAATAGAATTTAAGATCGACACAGGAGCAGATGTCACTATCATAAATGAAGACACGTTCCACACACTTGCTCATAAGAGAACACTAGAGCCTTCTAATCTCCCTCTAGATAGCCCCGGAGGAGAGATGTTATGTCTCGGCTACTTCAAGGCCACAATAAGCTATAAAGGCAAAGACTACCTATCCAAGGTGTATGTGGTTCGTGGACGCAGAGTTAACAACCTTCTCAGCCGCTCCTTGTCAGTGCAGATTAACCTGGTGGGAAGAATTGATGAAGCAATGCTCATTGCTACCAGGAACCAACCACTTTATGGTGAACACGGAACACTAAAAAATGAGCCAGTCAAAATTCAGTAAAGGGACAATGCTGTGCCATTGGTGGTCCATACAGCATGCCGTGTGCCTTTCCCCATGCTGCAGAAAGTGAAGGAGGAACTACAAAGAATGGAGAATCATGGTGTCATTGAGAGGGTGACCCAACCTACCGAATGGTGTGCCCCAATGGTGCCTGTCTTGAAGAAGAACACTGTCAAAGCTGAATAAGTCTGTCAAAAGAGAGCGCTATATCTTGCCAGTGGATTTTGGCAGATCCCGTTGCACCACGAGAGCTGCAAACTAACGACATTCATCGCGCCGCAGGTATTGTTTTAAGAGGCTGCCCTTTGGAATAACAAGTGCACCAGAGATCTTTCAGCAAAAGATGTTGTTGACCTTAGAAGGGCTCGAGGGTGTGGAGGGGCTTGAGGGTGTGGAGGTCTTTATGGTTGACATCCCGGTCTATGGGGCCACCATAGAACAACACGACAACCGACTTGAGAAGGTGCTGCGAGTGTGTGGGCCTGCGAGAAGTTTGATAAGTATTTATGTGGCTTAGATCGCTTCAGGCTTGAGACTGACCATAGACCTTTGGTGCCCCTGGTCAACAGCCAGGACCTTGACAATGTTCCATTGAGGTGTCAACGCCTCCTGATGCGGCTCATGAGGTACAAGCCAGAGGCCATCTATGTTCCTGGCAAAACGCTTGTCATCGCCGATACGTTGTCACGGGCTGAGGATGACACTAGCACTCACAGTGAAGTGGACTGCTACATAGCCACCGTGTTACAGGGCATTCCAGCATCCCCAAGCCGAATGGAAAGCATTAAAGCAGCTACTGCAACTGATGTTGAACTACAGACTGTCATCATGTACATACGCAGGGGTTGGCCTGCATATGGAGCTAGTGTGCCACTGAACATCAAAGCGTACATGAAAGTGAAGAACGAGCTATCAGAGGCTGACAGCCTGGTCATACGAGGCTGCAGGATTGTCATTCCAAAGTCACAGAGAACAGCCATTCTACAAAAACTACATGAAGGGCACCAAGGCCTCACCAAGTGCAGGGATAGGGCTAATTCATCTGTGTGGTGGCCGGGGCTCTCCACTGAGCTAAAGAATGCAGTGCTGCAGTGCCACACCTGTCTGGCGCAGAGGCCAACACGGACAAGGGAGCCGCTCATCTCCACACCTTTGCCGGATCGTCCATGGCAAAGGATAGCCCTGAATCTCTGTGAACACGACCGGAATAATTACCTTGTTGTGTCAGACTACTACTCACGTTTTCTGGAAATACTGCATCTACCATCCACAACCAGTGGCCAGGTTGTTCAGAAACTGAAGTCGACCTTTGCTAGGTTTGGGATCCCTGACGAGGTGGTGAGTGACAATGGCCCTCAGTTCTCCAGCTCTGAGTTCCAGGCCTTCGCGAGGGAGATAGATTTCGCCCACATAACATCTAATCCCCACCACCCACAGGGAAATGGTCACGCGGAGAGGGCAGTACAGACCGCAAAGAAAATCCTCCAGCATGATGACCCACTAATAGCACTAATGTGCTGTAGGTCTACTCCCTGTGCCACTACAGGCTTCAGCCCAGCGGAACTTGGGAGGAAGATCAGGACAACCCTGCCCACCTTGGAGAAGAATCTTCAACCTAAATGGCCCACCAAAAGAGAGGTTAAACGAAGGGACGCTAGTCAGAAGGCCGAGCAGGCGTTCTACTACGACCACCGCCATGGTACTAAGCCCCTACCGCCACTCCATCCACAACTTCAAAACACATACAAACCCCGAAGCATGTACAAACTCCAAAACACGTAAAAACTCCAAAACACGTAAAAACTCCGAAGCACGTACAAACCCCAAAGCACGTAAAAACTCCAAAACACGTACAAACTCCAAAACACGTACAAACTCCGAAGCACGTACAAACTCCAAAACACGTACAAAACACAAGAGAAGTGCTCCAGGATGCTAGGCGCAGTGTTGAGCTTTTGTTACCTAGTGGCTACACAAGCCAGGAAGTACCAACAACCCAATTTGGTGTGTGGTAGTAAGAGGTAAATGAACATTTTTTTTTAAATTATTTGAATATATATGAGTGGTTGTGTATAAATACACAAACAATACACATATGCTTTAGTAATTCCTTTTGTGCATAATTTTATATTGTTGTTAATAATAAATTAAAGCAACAAAACAACCTGAAGAGCCGGTTGGGAGCTGAAGTGAGCCGAGCCGAAAGAGCCGGTTCTCTAAAAAGAGCCGGAGATCCCATCACTACCATCTGTCCTTACTAAGCTGGACAAGGAGAAGGCTTGGGCAACACCTGCCATTGTCTCCAAGGAGAACGTCACTCTGAGGTCCTATCTCATTGCCACACCCCAAGGTGCAGTGCTGCAACGGAACCACCGCCATCTCCTCCTCGAACCATCTCCACGGGCTATGCCACAACCCCTTCCACCACCCACTGTGGACACTGAGGGGCTGCCATCCCAGTGCGCTGGTGTCTCCACTTCAGAGACCCCACCCTTGGCCCCTAGTCCGGCCCCAATGCTTGCACCCACTCACCAGTGTTGCCAACTCCTCAGTAAGGAAAATCGCTATTGGTTGTCCTAAAAGTCGCTAGAAGTCGCTAAATGACGTCATCGCCTAATTTGCATGATTGATCATGCTAATCTAATTGTAACCTATGTTGTTGGAGAGAGAAATAACATCGTGGAAGAGACATAAAGTGAGTAAAAAATGCATTTAGAGTTTATTTAGAACTACAAATTAAATTTCTTTTAGCAATTATTGTTTTTTTTAATGTCACAATTCCAACCCTGCTCCTTTACCCGGGCTTGGACCAGCAAGTGACCCGAAATAGGCACTCTGGTGGAGTTACTTTGTGTGTGTGTGTTTATAAGTAGTTTTAAACCTTGTGATCCACAAAACAGCATAAGAGTAAAAGAAGAACTGACTGCGTTACAGCACCCGCTGCTTGTTGAGAGTAAAAGCGATACGCGCTTTCACGTCTTTTTTTAGCGACTTTCTTTAGAAAAAAAGTCGCTAAGGGGTCTGAAAACTCGCTAAATATAGCGACAAAGTCGCTAAATTGGCAACACTGCCACTCACGCAGACGTCCCGGATCAGGTACGCACAAGGTGCGGCTGGGTACGCAGGCCAGTCAAGAGGCTGGATCTGTAGACACTGGGGTAATGGGAGGGAAGGAAGGACTGGGGAGTGGGAATGCTGTATTGTTGCTGTTTTGTACTTATGTTTTGAGCTGCAACCAATGCTGCTGTTACCTGGTTGAGTTAATTACCCTAAAGGTTTAACATGTTTAATAAGTCCTATTTTGTGGACACTGCCCTTCAGGCTGACAGCAATGTTCCCTCTAATTTTTAATGTGTCTGAGCGAACACACAAACTCCCTGAGCGATCCCTTGGGCCACTGTGACCGACATCAGACGTGTGCATTGTGGTCACGCCAGCATCTAATCCATCCAAGTTACATGGTTTATTAAAATAATCAAATTACAGCATTTACATTTATGTTAGACTACTTTTAATTCGTCGGGGGGTTCCCCGGAGGCATCTTCCTTGGGGGGCTCAACCCGGGGTAGCGGTCACGTCCGGTTGAGGGCTCTGTTGGCTCTCAGGTGACTGTTTCCTCGCGGCTGCGTGCAGCGGGGCTAGGGGAGGGTCTGTGCTGACGGACGCGGGTTACTGACCTGGCAACCTGGCTGCCCCTGGGTGGGTCCGGGATGGGCGTGAGGTTCTGGGGGCGCTCCGTCTCTGGGCTGGGGCCCGGGCCGGGCCTCGGGGGCTCGGGTCCTGGTTGGTGTGTTGCCGGGGTTGTGGGCGGGTGGGTGCATGGGGGCCCGGCCCTGGAGCAGGGTGCCGCCGGTGCATCGAGCCGCCTGGGGGGCTCTTCAACTGGTGGGGGGGATGGTCACATCTTGCAGGAGCTTTCTTCTCTCAGGAACTCTCTGCAGGAGGGGGAGATACAGGAGAGGTGGAGGAAGATCTCAGCCTGGGCGTATACCGTCTTATGTAGTCTGGAAGATGTGTGGTTGGTGGGGTGGGTGCAGTTTTCTCTGTGGTGGGGTTGGGTGGACTGTCCAGGGCTCTGTGGAGCCGGGGGGCGCTACTGCACTGGGCCCCGGTCTGATGGGCCTGGGCCCCCCTTCCCTGGCGGGTCGCGGAGGGTGGGAGTGCCTACTGGGGTCAGCGGGGGAGCTGGCCCCAGGGAGGGGTTACCTGCCCCTCCCTTCCTTCCCTCCCCATCTCCAGCTGCCTCCCTCTTCCCGCTCCTCCACAACCACCCACACATGCAGGGCCTTGGAGTAGGGGTATGTCACCAGGGTGCAGAGGAGGCTACCCCCCCCCCCCCCCCGTCCCCTTCTGGCTGCCTCTGCCTCAATTTTATCCCACAACTTAGACATTCACATTATTCACACTCTCATTACACATACATATAGGATCTTGGGGGTGGGCACAATCACGGAGTCCAAATCACCATCAGGGTGTATACCTCACCCCTGACGTCGTTGCCCACCTCTCAATTTTAAATACACTTAGTCATTGAGGGTTAGCAGGAGGGACTATGCGCTTACCTGCTGCTCCTTGGCAGGTAGCTCCATGCCCTCCTGGGTTTTAATTGCACCTTAGAACACATATGCATCAACACTACAATGAGCGGGTGGAGGGAGGTTTGGAGTCTTCTCCCACCCCCATTCTCTGCGGCCTGCTGGAGCGGGAGGGCTAGTAGGAGGAGTTGGCCGTCCGACTGCGGTCTGGGGTGTGGGGCCTCCCTGCTGCTGCGGAGTCGGGGTGGTCTGCCTCTCCCCACCGCAGGGAAAAGGGTAACACCACCTGGGTCTGGGTGCAATTCCCCCCTCCAGGGGCAAGGGTACCTAGACCCGGTTTGTAGAGTACGCTTGGGGAGTGTGATTGTGTGTACAGCGTCTCTTTATGTCTGTCTCCACGTTGGTTGAGTGTGGAGTGAGTGCATATGAGAGCATGAGGGTGGGAATGGATGTTTGTGTCTGTGTGTGCCTGTATGTCTGTGTCTATATGTCAGGTTGGGTATCAGACGCCACCTCTCTGGGGACACCTCAGGCCCTCCAAGGTTTGGAGGCCTATCTCCACCCACCACCACTTCCCCTGCCGGTGGCGGACTCCCTCAGGTGTCGGTGTGTTGGTGGTTCTTTGTGTCTGGGGGTGGGCGTCCGGGTACACACCGGCTCACTCCTTGGCGGCCGCTTGTCGGGGCCTGGGGCCTGGGGCTCGCTCGGGCCCCTTTGGAGGTGGGGTGCCCCCGGCCTCTCGGCCTAGGGCTCGGTCACTCAGGCACAGCTGGGGGCCGGCGGAGCTCACGGGCGCGTCACTGCAACTCCCCCTGACTTCTGCTCCGCGGCTGCTGGGCGAGCCCTCATCTGGGACTCTCCTCAGCTCTTACTGGGACAGTGGCGCGGCTGCCCCTCTGTTGGTCTTCCATGGTCTCTTGTGTTCTGGGGGCCTCTGGATGTCTGGAGTTTTGATCTCCTCCATACCCGCTTCACACCCTGGAGGACGGGGCTGTGGCCCCCCCACACTCCCTAGCAGATCATTACATGGAGAAACCTTTGGAATGCAAGCATGCTGATCCACACAGGTATGCACACATGGGTATTCACAGACGCGGACTAAAGCTTTCTTGGCTGCTGCCTCAAAGCACACTGTGCGCTGTCTATCTTGCGTGCTGCACAATATCGTTTATTACTTAGTAAATACTGATATCTATGACTAGCTAGTTTATTGTGATGGTGCTTTGTTTTCTCTATTATTATGTTGCTCTTTGTTGTTTGCTGTCTCCTCTGTTTGTTTTTGTTTGTTTGTTTGTTTGTTTTTTTTCTCCATACAGGTGACCCAGGAGTTTTTTTTTTTTTTTGTCTCTCTTCCCCCCCCCTTCTCACCGTCTCTTCTCCCCTTTGGTTTTCTTTCTTTCTCTCCCCCTCTCTCTCTCATTCATTCCCCCTGTCCTATTTATTAAAAAAAAAAAAAAAAAAAAAAAAAAAATGACAAAGGATGAACTGAAGCTCTGCCATCACGTAATGTCGCATACTGCTGTTTCTGATGTCATTTAGAAAAAAAAAAAAAAAAGAAGACTACTTTTAATTAACTTCTTTGGCCCACTTACAATGAAAATGTAAAAAATCATCAGCGGTTGATTTGTTCCATCAGAAAGGTCCTTCATTTCACCCTGGAGACTCAGCATTTGTATGAAGAAGGACTCCAAACTGCAGTCGCGAAGATATGCCTTCTTCAGGAGTCCAACTTCAGTAACCCTACAAACTTCACTGCTGTTCAGTTTTCTGTCTTCATTTAGGTCAGAAGTAATAGCAGAGCTGTATGTTTTACTATATATTTTCTTTAATTCCTCAATCAGTACAAGGTATATTGCGTTTAGGTCGAAACTAGCGAGTCAACTCCCTGCTAACTTCTAACTCACTAAATTTCATAAATTCTGTTTTCATGGTAACCTGAATTTTAAACTTAATTGGTACACCTGGTAGAGCAGCAACACTGATCATTTTATTAAATATTAAAGAGTTTTGACAGTTTGTAACAGTTTGCCACAGTGTTCGTTTGACTTTGGGACCTGAAGTGGAGTTTGGAACTGGAAACGACTAATGACATCAGATTTAAAGACCAGATTAGGGTGAGGACCCATTAGGTGATTAATGTATATGGTTTGTTTAAAGCCTGACCAATACTGTAGAGGAGTACTGATTCTTGTGAATTTTAGACAGACTGATGCCACACCAAGCCTAATTCTTTTGAGGCTGGTTTTGCATGAGAATTACGACAGATTATTCCATAAGAAAGTCAGAAATCATGAGACTGCCAACAAACTCAGGCATGGCCTTCGGAGTGAGGACCTCTCTTTCTCTCTTTCACACTTTCTTTCTCTCATGTATACCTTTCTCCAGTGATGTCTCTTTATGGTGTTCCTGGTTATTAGCATCAAAGCCCAGAACTGAGTGAAGGACTGCTTCAAACGTTTGTAGTACTTCCTAAAAGCAGGAGAAGAGCAGCAGCACACAAGGGATTACATTTGTACATAACTGAAAGCAATGTCCTAAACCCCTTTAAGGACTATGCCCTTTCACTACCTCTATGAAATGCATCTTTACTGGTTTTCTGTACAGTGGGTTAGTGCAGTTTCAGAACTACTCTTCACTCAGTCTTCCTGTGAGAATGTCAATGTATTCAGAGACACAAAGCTCCTACAGTTAAATGAAGTTGAAAGGTTCTGTTCGGTTTCTTTAACCAGACCTGTATTTAAACATCCACACTGATATAGCTTCAAAATCAACCCACTAACAACTTAAAATATAAACAGTGGATCGCATGTTGACCTAGACTAGTTTTAATTTTTACACTGCTTCATAAAAATTTTTAGTGGACAGGTTTCCAAATCTTTTCCTCTTCTGCCTTAACAACAGGTTCTTTATTTCTAGCTCACACACGGTGTCAATGCGCTAACACGCAGTAGTGATGAGATTTCCGGCTCTTTTTAGAGAACCGGCTCTTTCGGCTCGGCTCACTAAAAAGAGTCGGCTCCCAACCGGCTCTTCAGGTTGTTTTGTTGCTTTAATTTATTATTAACAACAACATAAAATTATGCACCAAAGGAATTACTAATGTAAAAAAAACCTGTGGTTTTATTTATATATGTTTATATATAAATATATACGGTGGCCCCTAGAGACAAAGCATGTACAAACTCCAAAACACATTTCTAGCGTTAACTGAACTTCCAAAACAGAGCTACCTAGATCACTTAAATTACACAATTGAAAGCATATGTGTATTGTTATCCCTGGCTCTCTTTCGTTTGGCTCTCAGTGAAGGCGGTCGCACTTTTCTCCTCTCCTCTCCCTTAGCTTCCCTGCTTAGCTTCTTATGTCCTTGTCTTGTCTCGTGCTTTTTTCTTCCCTGGAACACTCCCTCACAGTCTGTTCTCTAAAACCTAAAAGAGGAATTATGGATTTGATCAACTGGTCCCTAAATGCAACCGACACCCCTTTCTCAACGAGAAGTTTGGGCTTGGGTGAGCCTGAGTGCTGAAGATATCTACCTATTTGGAACCATGGTAACAGGGTTCTTGCTGATCGGAGCTGGCTTGGCCCTGACTTATCGAAGAATTAAGAAAGCGGAACCAGCTGTTCAAACCCCCACAAGGCTGCCCGCTGGGATTGAAACGATGGGAAGAGGCGTGAGTTTCTCAAAATGGGCTCATTGAGTGTAGCACAGATAAGATCTTGGAGAGGCTACGGCTGCTGTGAATATTCAGAATAAGACCTCTGACTGCAGACTGGATACAGACTGGGCTCGCTCGGAATAACATCTCTGGGCGCAAATTGGATGACATCTCGGGGAGGCACACTGCCGTGAGTTCTCAGACATCGGCTCCTTGAGCACAAGAAATGACAACATCACAGAACGCAAGTATGGGGAAGTTCGCGGCTCTCCAACTGAGAGACCAGTGTTGGACTGTAGAACTGCTTTGAAATTCATATGAGCTGTTCGCACTAAAGTAAAAAGCACCATCACTTCATGTGGATAGCCCCTTTGGCGCCAGCGGCAAGGCTGGAGCTGAACAAAAACTCCCTGATAACGACTGTGTTTAGTCTGTTCCTTCCCATTCCATGCAAGGCCACCTGGGTTGGCTGGTAGACTGTTTACTTAGCCTGGCAGGGCGAAGGACACTGTCTCAGCTGAACTCTGGACACGCACACACATACACTTACACTGATAAGCACACACTCATCCCCCCTCCATTTCCAAACGCCTTCAATGCTTGTTTCCTGCGGGGGAACACGGCGGGTCCATGTGCCGCGCTGGAATGGTAGTGCTGTGCAGGGCGGCTGCTGTGTTCGCTTCGGATTACTCCTCACCCCCCACCCAATCCTGTGGCTTGTCATGTCTTTCACAATGTTGTGCTGTGGACATTTATGTGCTTTTTGTGCAGAGGAATTTTTTTGTTTCCTGTTCTCATGCTGTCCTACCATGGAAGCACAGCATGAGTAGAGGTCTCTTTTTTTCCTCTTGTACTTTCCTATTGTAGTGTATATTTCAGTGTTTTTCTGTAACGCTACCGATCTCCGACTTGTATCCCCATGTGATGTCTGTGTTGTGTGTGTAAGGTCCGGGGGGGGGGGGGGGGGGGGGTGTCCCATTTCACTGCAGGGCAACCTGCATGTTGCAAATAAAGCTGTTTGTGTATTTATACACAACCACTCATATATATTCAAATAATTTAAAAAAAATTTTCATTTACCTCTTACTACCACACACCAAATCCGGTTGCTGGTACTTCCTGGCTTGTGTAGCCACTAGGTAACAAAAGCCCTAGCATCCTGGAGCACTTCTCTTGTGTTTTGTACGTGTTTTGGAGTTTGTACGTGTTTTGGAGTTTGTACGTGCTTTGTCTCTAGGGCCACTGTAAATATACTTCTATTTATTCACTCCACATAAAATGTAATAAATATATCATATAATATAAAAACCAACTTTTTACATTTCAACTTTTAACTATTTAAATTTTCAGCTTTTTCCTTTTAAACTAATTTTAAGTGAAACAACACAAAACACTGCAAACCACAACACAATTAAATATAAATTAAAATATGAAAACAAAAAGAAGATGCACATTCCCTGTCGCTAACAGGGATTTGGCACGTTAATGCGGTTATGGTATTAACATCATTTTAATGAGATTAATGCTGACAGCACTAGTACATATATGTGTATATATATATGTGTGTGCATATATATACATACATATATATATATACATACATATATATGTATACATACATATACAGTGGGGCAAAAAAGTATTTAGTCAGCCACCGACTGCGCAAGTTCCCCCACCTAAAATGATGACAGAGGTCAGTAATTTGCACCAGAGGTACACTTCAACTGTGAGAGACAGAATGTGAAAAAAAAATCCATGAATCTACATGGTAGGATTTGTAAAGAATTTATTGGTAAATCAGGGTGGAAAATAAGTATTTGGTCAATAACAAAAATACAACTCAATACTTTGTAACATAACCTTTGTTGGCAATAACAGAGGTCAAACGTTTACTATAGGTCTTTACCAGGTTTGCACACACAGTAGCTGGTATTTTGGCCCATTCCTCCATGCAGATCTTCTCGAGAGCAGTGATGTTTTGGGGCTGTCGCCGAGCAACACGGACTTTCAACTCCCGCCACAGATTTTCTATGGGGTTGAGGTCTGGAGACTGGCTAGGCCACTCCAGGACTTTCAAATGCTTCTTACGGAGCCACTCCTTTGTTGCCCGGGCGGTGTGTTTTGGATCATTGTCATGTTGGAAGACCCAGCCTCGTTTCATCTTCAAAGTTCTCACTGATGGAAGGAGGTTTTGGCTCAAAATCTCACAATACATGGCCCCATTCATTCTGTCCTTAACACGGATCAGTCGTCCTGTCCCCTTGGCAGAAAAACAGCCCCATAGCATGATGTTTCCACCCCCATGCTTCACAGTAGGTATGGTGTTCTTGGGATGCAACTCAGTATTCTTCTTCCTCCAAACACGACGAGTTGAGTTTTCAGAATCAGAATACTTTATTGATCCCTGGGGGAAATTATTTTTTGTTACAGTGCTCCATTTTAAACCAACATTAAGACAAGACAGACAATACACTAACTAAGAATAGTACAATATATACATATATATACATACATACATACATAAGTCACTCATAAATAAATAGTTGGAAAAGAAACATGTGTAGTTGTAGCAGCAAACAGTGTGTTAAGTGGATGCGTTGTACAGGGAGATGGCCACAGGCAGGAATGATTTCCTGTGTCGTTCAGTGGTGCTTTTCGGTAATCTCAGTCTCTCACTGAACGTGCTCCTGTGACTGACCAGCATGTCATGGAGTGGGTGGGAGGTGTTATCCAACATTGTCTTTATCTTGGACAGCATCCGCCTCTCCGACACCACCTTGAGGGAGTCCAGCTCCATCCCCACAACATTGCTGGCCTTACGGATTAGTTTATTAAGTCTGTTGGCATCTGCGACCCTCAGCCTGCTCCCCCAGCATGCAACAGCATAGAGGATCGCACTGGCCACAACAGACTCATAGAAAATCCTCAGCATTTTCTGGCAGATGTTGAAGGACCTCAGTCGCCTCAAAAAATAGAGACGACTCTGGCCCTTCCTGTAAAGTGCTGTGGTGTTTTTAGCCCAGTCCAGTTTATTGTCAATGTGTACTCCAAGGTATTTATAGTCCTCCACAATGTCAACACTGACCCCCTGAATTGAAACAGGGGTCAAGTGTTTCCTGGTCTTCCTGAAGTCCACGATCAGTTCCTTGGTCTTTGCCACGTTGAGCTGCAGATGATTCTGCTCACACCACGTGACAAAGGAGTCGACCACAGCCCGGTACTCTGTCTCATCATCCCTGCTGATGCATCCAACCACCGCAGAGTCATCAGAAAACTTCTGAAGATGGCATGTCTCTGTGCAGTGGCTGAAGTCTGTGGTGTAGAGGGTGAAGAGGAAGGGGGAGAGGACAGTCCCCTGTGGTGCCCCTGTGTTGCTGATCACCTTGTCAGACACACACTGTGGGAGACGTACATATTGTGGTCTTCCTGTCAGGTAATCAACAATCCAGGACACCAGAGAAGCATCCACCTGCATCGCTGCTAACTTATCACCCAGGAGGGTCGGCCTGATGGTGTTGAAAGCACTGGAAAA
Organism: Aulonocara stuartgranti; assembly: GCF_965226115.1. NCBI lineage: Eukaryota > Metazoa > Chordata > Actinopteri > Cichliformes > Cichlidae > Aulonocara > Aulonocara stuartgranti. Next base: position 28,676,887 of record NC_138959.1, read on the forward strand.
GTCAAAAAACATGACCCTCACAGTGCTCGCCGGCTGGTCCAGATGGGTGTAGACACGATTGAGCAGGTAGATGATGGCGTCCTCAGTTCCGAGACGAGGCTGATAAGCGAACTGAAGGGGATCCAGGTGTGGTCTTACTATGGGTCGCAGCTGGTCCAGGATGAGCCTTTCCAGGGTCTTCATGATGTGGGAGGTCAATGCCACGGGCCTGTAATCCTGGGGGCCACTGGGACGTGGCGTCTTTGGTACAGGGACGAGGCATGATGTCTTCCACATCACCGGGACCCTCTGCAGACTCAGACTCAGCATAAACAGTTTATGAAAGACTCCACACAGCTGGGGGGCACAGGTCTTGAGGACAAGGGGACTCACTCCGTCTGGTCCAGCAGACTTGCCTGAGTGAAGTCTCCTCATTTGCATCTCAACCTGGTATTGAGTGAAGGTGATGGGTGGGGGAGGGGTGTCAGGAATCTCACAGGAGGCAACAGCGCCATGTGAAGAGAGAGGCTGGCACAGTGGTGTGGCTCTGGATTCCAGGCTGACTGCAGGTGAGGTTGTGGGGGTAGGAGCAGACACTGTGGTGTCGAATCTATTGAAAAACAGATTCAACTCATTGGCTCTATTCTCACCTCCCTCAGTTCCCCTGCTGTTGGTTGGCCTGAATCCAGTGATGGTCTTCATGCCCCTCCACACCTCTCTCATGCTGTTCTGCTGGAGTTTCCACTCCAGCTTCCTCCTGTAATTGTCCTTAGCCTCTCTGATCTTGTCCTTTAGTAACACCTGGATCTTCCTCATCTCCTCTTTGTTGCCCCCTCTGAAAGCCCTCTTCTTGTTGTTGAGGAGGGCTTTGATGTCCTTAGTCATCCACGGCTTGTTATTTGGGTAACAATGAACAGTCTGAGCTGGAACAATGGAGTCGGTGCAGAAAGTTATGTAGTCTGTGATACACTCAGTAAGCCCATTGATGTCCTCGGCGTGAGGCTCACAGAGTGTTTCCCAGTCGGTCACCTCGAAACAGCCCTGTAGTTCTGCTATTGCCTCCTCTGACCACCTCCTAACAGTCCTGGTGGTCACAGGTTCCCTCCTCACAATTGGCACATAGCGGGGGGTGAGGTGAATCAGGTTATGATCTGACCTACCAAGTGGGGGGAGGGAGGAGGAGCTGTATGCATCCTTGACGTTAGCATACAGTAAGTCTAAAGTTTTCTCTCCCCTGGTGGGACAGTCCACATATTGTTTGAATGTTGGTAGTGTATTGTCCAGTGATACATGGTTGAAGTCACCCGAGATCACAATAAAGGCACTCGGGTGCTGAGTCTGTAGCCGAGCTATGGCAGAGTGGATAGTGTCACATGCAGCTGTGGGGTTAGCAGAGGGGGGTACATAAACAGCCACCAAGATGACGTGAGAGAATTCCCTGGGTAAATAATACGGCCTGAGTCCAACAGCACACAGTTCAGTGTCCGGGCAACAAATCCTTTCTTTGATTGTTATGTTGGCAGGGTTACACCACCGGTTGTTAACTAAAACAGCAAGCCCACCTCCTTTCCGCTAGCGATGCTGTCCCTGTCCGCCCGAACAGTGTGGAAGCCTTCCACGGAAGCATTCTCATTGGGAATGTCCTGGTGCATCCATGATTCGGTGAAACACATCAGGCTACACTCTCGGTATTCCCTCTGACTCCGTACCAGTGCTGAGAGCTCGTCGATTTTAATTGCCAACGATCGCACATTACCCATCACGATAGACGGCAGACACGGTTTAAACCTCCTCCTCGCTTCGAGCCTCCGCTGTCTCACCGTCACCTTTTTTCTTCTCTTCTGTCCTTGATCTCTGCATCCCCGATGTGTTTTCCTCCAAATTTCAGCTGGTACTTCTGCGGGCCTGGCCAGCGAACCGGCCGGCATCAGGGCGATCAGCTGATCTCTGGAGTAAACAGTCCGTGCGTGTAGGAGATGTGCCGCGGTCCCGTTCCTTGATAAAAGTAACAGTTCCACGGCCACCAGAAGAACAAAAACTCTCTCAATCCACATGATTGAGTAAGAGATAGAAAACGGAGGAAAATACAAGTCAGAAAAAAAAAAGAATACGTAGAAAAAAAAAGCTAAACTAAGAGAAAAGCAGGAGCGACTGTAACAGGCTGCACGCTGGTTGGCGCATGCGCACTTGAACCAAAAAGTTCTACTTTGGTTTCATCTGACCACATGACATTCTCCCAATCCTCTGCTGTATCATCCATGTGCTCTCTGGCAAACTTCAGACGGGCCTGGACATGCACTGGCTTCAGCAGCGGAACACGTCTGGCACTGCGGGATTTGATTCCCTGCCGTTGTAGTGTGTTACTGATGGTGACCTTTGTTACTTTGGTCCCAGCTCTCTGCAGGTCATTCACCAGGTCCCCCCGTGTGGTTCTGGGATCTTTGCTCACCGTTCTCATGATCATTTTGACCCCACGGGATGAGATCTTGCGTTGAGCCCCAGATCGAGGGAGATTATCAGTGGTCTTGTATGTCTCCCATTTTCTGATGATTGCTCCCACAGTTGATTTTTTCACACCAAGCTGCTTGCCTATTGTAGATTCACTCTTCCCAGTCTGGTGCAGGTCTACAATACTTTTCCTGGTGTCCTTCGAAAGCTCTTTGGTCTTGGCCATGGCGGAGTTTGGAGTCTGACTGTTTGAGGCTGTGGACAGGTGTCTTTTATACAGATGATGAGTTCAAACAGGTGCCATTCATACAGGTAACGAGTGGGGGACAGAAAAGCTTCTTACAGAAGACGTTACAGGTCTGTGAGAGCCAGAGATTTTCCTTGTTTGAGGTGACCAAATACTTATTTTCCACCCTGATTTACGAATAAATTCTTTACAAATCCTACCATGTGGATTCATGGATTTTTTTTCCACATTCTGTCTCTCACAGTTGAAGTGTACCTCTGGTGCAAATTACTGACCTCTGTCATCATTTTAAGTGGGGGAACTTGCACAATCGGTGGCTGACTAAATACTTTTTTGCCCCACTGTATATACACATATATGATCGCTAGTATATAAACACACGCACACACACACACACAGAGCGGTGTGAAAAACTGTTTGCCCCCTTCCTGATTTCCTTTTTTTGTTTTTCACACTTGATTTATTTACACACAAATGTAAATATTAGACAAATATATCATTATGATTAATGGGGGAAAAAATTTAAACCTACATGGCCCTGTGTGAAAAAGTGAAAGCCCCCTAAACCTAATAACAGCTTGGACCATTGCTTAGCAGCAACAATTGCAATCAGGCACTTGCAATAACTGGCAATGAGTCTTTTAGAGTGCTGTAGAGAAATTTTGTTTTTTCTTGAGCCATGGACTTGCTGGTATGTTTTGGATCAATGGTAGCCAAACAGCCCCAGACAATCACACTACCACCACCATATTTTACTGTTGGTATGATGTTCCTTTTCTGAAATGCTGTTACTTCTACACCAAACATAATGGGACACACACCCTCCAAAAAGTTTAACTTTTGTCTTGTCAATTCATAGTGTATTTTCCCAAAAGTCTTGAAGATCATCAAGACGCTTTCTGGCAAAACTGAGACAAGCCTTTATGTTCCTTTTGCTTAGCATTGTTTTTGGTTCTTGGAACTCTGCCATGTAGGCCGTTTTTGCCCAGTCCCTTTCTTATGGTGGAGTCAGGAGCACTGACCTTAATTGAGGCAAGTGATGCCGGCAGTTCTAAGGTCTTTTACCACAATTGCCACAAGCGTTATAAGTGGGGTGGGGGTCACATTTTCACACATGGCCATGTAAGTTTGGATTTCCCCCCCTTAATATTAGACACCTTAATTTGGAAACTGATTTTTACTTAATTGTGTTACCTTTGTCTAATATTAACATACAAAAACGTATGACATCAGGAAGGGGCCAAACACCACTTTCTCAAACACCATTGAATGTCATAGATTGTATAGATTTCCCCTCTCCCTCAGTAGACCTGGCCTGGTGTCCTCGAATGTGGCTCTGGATGACAATGGCTTTCTGTTTGAAGAATCTAAAGTTCTTCCTGCAGAGGAAACCCCTTATGTTTCTCTGGATGGTGATGGCAGCCCATGTTTGAGTGCTGCTCCATTTTTCTTCCAGCTGCTGGTACAGTTGCTCCTTAAGGAACACCTAAATGTAGTTGCATATACAGTAAATGAAAATCTGCTTTACCTTTCTAATTAAAAACAAACTAAATGGTGAGATGATTGAACAATTTGTCACCTTGGTGAGTCCCAACTGGTACTGTCCCTCCTCAGCACCCAATATTTCCAGCAGAGCCACTGTCTGATCTCTGTCTGATATTTCATTTAACTCCTGGGCCTTCAGAACCCCATACCTGGATCAGAAAGACATGACACCTTTAAGACCTTTAAGCACCTTGTCCAACATTTGTGCACACACTCATAATGCAGTGGATGCCTACACTGCAAAAACTCAAAATCTTAACAAGTAGATTTGTTTTATTTCTAGTCAAAAAAAAAATCTAATCACACTTAATATAAGACAAAATCAGGTAAAGAGTAACATCTAAGAGGAAAAATCTGTTGATGGAACAGTGAAAATTTTCTAGTTCAAGGTCCACAGTTTAAAAACAAGTTCATATATCTTACTGAGTTGTTACTCTTTAGCTGGTTTTGTCTTATTTTAAGTGTGATGAGATATTTTGACTAGAAATAAGACAAATATACTTGCTAAGACTTTGAGTTTTTGCAGTGTAGGGGGCAACTTGCAGTCAGTATCTTGCCCAAGGGTACTTGCAGATTAAAGAGCCAGAGAGTGAACCACCAATCTTCAGATTGGGAGACAACCCCCTCTACCACCTGAGCCACAGCCCTCCAGAACAGAACGTGATTTAAACATATCAGATTTAATTTGCCACCAATCCTTATCGATCATTTGATGCCAGTACCTAAAAAATGTTTACATTTTATTTCTCATGGAGACAGCAGGAACTTTCAAATTTGCTAAGATTTATGGAGAACCTTTGGTTCGAGGCAACCTGGAGGGAAATTAGTGTTTAAGGAAACTACAGTCATGGAATTTACATTCACTTAACACATGGAATTTAGTAGTTTATAATATTATATTAGATCATAACAAGAGAATAGCTGACACATGTCATCACTAAATATGTGGTATGAAAACAAAAAGATCAGAACTGATTAATAAAAAGGTTTAAAATAGGGACACAGCTTTTTAAAAAGTGATACCAAAATTGGGAGCGGCGGAAGACATTTTTAGATTATTTACGAGTACAACATTAATTAAAATAAAATACAAGTAATGATATGAGGAAGAGAATGGATGGATAGAAGTAACAGTCCTATAATAAAAATCCTACTTAAGTGCATGCCAAAGTTCTTATGATTAACAGACACTAAACAAAAAATTCAATGTCTTTAGTTTTAGTCTTTGACAAATGGATTAAATCTGTCAACAATAAGCTTTCTGCATATGTTTATGGCAGTGTTTCTCAAATTTTTTGTTATTCCCCATTTTGGAAGCCGAATAACATTCAGGACCCACTTCTCCCTTCACATTTTCTTTTGTTTGTTTATTTTTATTTTAAAAAATACAGTCATTCATCTTAGATTCACTTGTGTTTTTTACTCTGGTTTTTCACACCACTGTTTTATTGAAATTTTTGTTTTTTGTTTATAAATTTAAACTGAAAAGAGTGAATAGTTGCATGTAGTTTGAGCTACATTAACGTTCATGAATGATCATCTGCTTGGAGGAAAGTGAGAAGCAAACTATCTTTTAGCAATGAGCTCAGCACTGTATGTATGTTTGCAGCACCTTGAGACAAAGTAGGAGTACTGAATCCTTATTGGAAAACCTTCTTTCCGGATGTGGATGGTCTCCAGCAACCCCGCATGCCTCAGCTGTGCTGACACATAGTCCACATCAAAGATACCAGGAAGCTGATAAGAAACATGTGAGAAGTAACACATGGTTTTACATTGTCTTGTAATTAAAAAAAATCTCCAATTTCATGAATAGTAAGGGATGTCATAATACTACTTTAAGAGATTTTTATCCATTGTACCAATGTTTTGTTCCGATTTGTGATCCTAAATCTGAATCCTTCTAGAAAAACAAAAAAGGTTCAGAACCCAATTTATCTGGCTCCCACTGGGAACCAAATATTAATAGAATCTGGAAAATGAACTGTGATGACATCTGTGATGTGATGGCATGTCTTGTGAATGAAAAACGGAAAAGGTCTATTTAAATTTTACTGTAAATGTAAACTATGTCCTTCAAAAAACCTATTTATTATGGTCATACAAGCATTACTGCTACATATTGGTAAACAGCAGAGTAGCTGACAAAAACTGGCATCTTGGTTTCATGGTCCCAGTTCTCAACATTTCAATCTAAGCATTACACACCTAGGAACAACTAGTGTAATTCCATGGCAACCCAATCCACAGGTTTCATCTTCAAATTGTTGACCTTCTTTAAACTTCTGAGCCCTGAGCTGTCAGTAATAATGATACCAACCCAAGTCTCTAACCCTAACATAAACCATTACTAGACAAGCAAATAGTACTTTTTGAGGGAAAAAAGTAAACCGAATTCAATTTTTTTGTTCATTATTCTAAATAGGGTTAGAATTAGGGTTAGGGTCCTCAGTGATTATTTAGACCTCATGACTTAGGGCAGTGTAGAAATTGTTCCACATTACACATATGTCACAAGTTAATGGAAAAGAAATATGTGTATTACTGTAAAATTGGTCTTGTTACCTTGACATAGTTTGGCTTCAGACAATGAATGAAGGAAGTTTTGCATCTAGAATATCAAAGAAAAATACAGTCACAGGTTATTCCTAAAGGCAGAGTTAAAATCAAGAAAGCCTGAACTGCAAATGTTTTTAATAATAAATCCTATGTTTTGTGTTGACATCAGTGTTTACCATTTGTTTACTTGTCAAAAAAAGTTGCTATATAATCATAACTAAACTTGTATCAAATGAATCTGTCAAAACTATTTGACAGCACTATGAATGGAACCATTTGCTAAAACTGTATTTTCTACACAAGCAGTGAAAAAGTATCCCTTCTGATGATACTGAGCTGGTTTCCAAACAAATCCACAGATTTGATAATGATGCTCTGTATCAGCCAATTTCCTCTGTTGGTACCTCTCCAAGCGGGTGGTAAGTTCAGTCAAGGACTGGAGGAAATGCGAAGCCGCAGTAGTGGACTGTTGGCGCTGGCCCCTTCTTTTCCAGCCCAACTCTGTCTGCTGAACATAACTGTCTTGAACCTTCTGGAACAGCTCTGACACCATCTGTGGCCATATAAAAGTTATAATGTAAATATCCCTATAAAATATGCAATTTATCTGTAGGTACTTGATTCTACATATGAAAAACAGTTTAAATCTTAGAACATTGTAATTCTCACCCATTCTGGTGAGAACTGTTATAAGAATAGGCTTTATATCTAAACACAAAGTGTTCCCTCAGTTGGAAAGCCACCTGTCTCATAACTTTTAGTTAGAGCCTACACCACCCACAGAACACCAAAGATGTCCTTTATTGGACTAAATTTGGTCAGCTCTATCAGTTATGCCCTTTAAAAAAGAATTTAAGACTTTGTTGATATTTGGTTATAAACTAAAAGGATCCTGGAATAATATCTAGCATCTGATGAAAAAGAAAGGTGGGCAGTGAGTGAGGATAGACAGTGATGAGTATCAGAACATTTGGATGTTGACCACTTTTAAGGGTGCATTGTCTCTTTTAAGGAACAATAAGGTAAATATCAAACTAGCAATAAGATTGTTTAAATTTATCTCTCAGTGCAGCCGACTTTAATCTGTTAAAATTAAATATCAGAAAACTGCTAATTTTATGGATGAACGTGTTGCAGCCAATTACTGTATAAAAGATGGAGGACACTGTTCCCATTACTCCTTACTTACTGTGCAAAAGCAAAGCCAAAATGTCCCTGCAATCTTGCATTTTTGTATGGACAGTAGTGACTGGGGATACACTCAGTGTCAAACTCTCACCCACACACCCACAGGATGTGACCGTGAACAATTCTTCACAGCTGTGTTACTGCCATAGTCAGTTTTTATGAATAGTAAGTCACTATCCTTATTTTAGACAAAGATATGCCATCAGCAGCCCAGTTATTGTAAATATCAGAATTATTAGCAAATTGATTTTTTTCTTTTGAATTTTTGATATGAAACTGAGGATGATATAAAACAAACTGAAGATTTGAACAATACATCCATCCATTACAAACTCATAGCCTGGTAACACAGAAGTGAATCAAGCTTTGTTCATTTTATTTAATAGCATCACTTAGAATCTCCATTACTATCAAAAGCTACATCCACCTTGGGGAAAACAAAATAAGAAATCATTACTTGGCTCCATCACATTATTAGAACAATGACTGCATAAAAGATGGACAACATAGTTCTACTTCCTCCCATGGCATAAAAATGATGGCAAAATGTCCCATTTTGGGGGAGTCTGTGGAGTAGTGACTTGGGGTGGAGTTGCTGCGTTGAAGATGTCAGGGAGCTGCAAGTTAAATACTCTTAGAGCACAACTTGACAATGTTGTGCTGCAGGGTTATGGTATGGAACCAGCAGACCACAGAAAATGACATGGCACTTTAAATGGTGTAGTAGAAGGTCAGTAGGATGTTATTACTGACAGAGAAGGAGTTCAATTTTCTAAGGAGGTACATTGACTGGTGGAACTTTCTCAGGTTGACCTCAGAGTTGGGGAGAACCTCAGGTGGCTGTTGCAGATGGTCCCCAAGTACTTGTACTCCTTTATGATCCCTACAATGACCCATGGATAGTGATGAAGACAGCCACTACAGGCAGTAAGTTTGCCCACTAACAAAGAAATGATCAATTTATCATTTATGTATTTATTTTGCCTGTCCTGTCCAGCACTGTAGCAAACAGTATTATTGTCTGAAGGCCAAAAAAATGCCCAACAGATTTATTTTTCCAAGTGGACCAGAGGGAAAGAAAAAAAGAGGTAACGAGTTGAGAAGGCTCCCAGTATCAGCTCGTTACCTGTAAAAAACACTCATGGGAGCTAGTAAGCTTGCTCATTGATTGCAGATCAAACACATATTTCCTTCATGAAAATGAGAATTCATTTATAACTTTTCTGAAAAACATTTTGCTAGATTTATTTGATATTGTTCTGTCTCTCACTGTTCAACAAACCTACCATTAAAATTATAGACTGATCATTTCTTTGTTAGTGGGCAAACTTACAAAATCAGCAGGGGTTCAAATCATTTTTCCCTGACTGTATATATTTTAAATATATAAATTTTCTAAATCTAACTGGGACTCGTGGTGACCGCGGTGTTCCAAGCCGAGACAAAAATGGACGTGTCCTCCTTACTGCAGCTGAACAAGACCAATGATGGGTCGAACACTTCCGCGATACTCTGAACCAACCTGAGCCACCCCAACGGTTCGAGGCTGAAGACCATGGATCTTCTTCCTGCCGATATCGGACAAATCAGCATCACTGAAGTCAAGACAGCGATCCGACTCCTCAAGAGTGGAAAGGCAGCAGGCCTGGACGAAATCCTCGCCGAAATGCTGAAGCATGGCGGACCCCATCTTGAAGCCGCCCTTACAAGACTCCTAAACGCCTGCTGGTCAACATCACATGTACCCGATGATTGGACAAAAGGCACCATCATCAAACTTAAAAAAAAAGGTGATTTGGGTGACTGTAACAACTGGCGGGGCATCACGTTGCTGTCGGTACCCAGGAAAGTGTTTTGCCTCGCTCTTCTGAATCGGCTACAACACGCAGTGAACGAACGATTGCGAGAAGAGCAGGCTGGGTTTCGGAGTGGCCGGTCATGCGTCGAGCAAATCTTCACCCTCCGCATGATCATTGAACAAACATTGGAATACCAAAGGAAGATTTCTATTAATTTCATTGACTTCGAGAAGGCTTTTGACAGCGTCCACCGGCCGACTCTATGGGCTATCCTACGCCACTATGAAGTCCCTCAGCAGTTTGTAGATGCCTTTCGTTGTCTCTACTCAAACTCCCGTTGCTGCGTCCGGACGGAGGACGGCTGCACAGATTTCTTCAAGATCAATACTGGCGTCCGACAAGGATGCGTGCTATCCCCTTTCCTCTTCCTGTTGGTAATTGACTTCAAATCAAATCAAATCAAATCACTTTTATTGTCACATCACATGTGCAGGCACACTGGCACAGCACATGCGAGTGAAATTCTTGTGTGCGAGCCCCACAAGCAACAGAGATGTGCAAACACAACAACACAAACGAGCAAAATACAAGAATGGCCAACCTGAAACTAATAAATATATGTACAATATATAATAGTGTATGCATTTCTGGATGTGTATACTAAATATTTTCCTACGTGTGTGTGTGTGTGTGTGTGTGTGTGTGTGTGTGTGTGTATACACATTTTTACAAATTAAATAGTAAAAAATAATAATAATAATAATAATAATAAGATATATAAAATATACAGAGTTGAATATGTGCAAAACAAGTGGCATTTATATACAGTGTGGAGTGCACAATGTTGAAGTTCCAGTAGTGAAGCTGAGGTGTCTATGACGTGTTCAGCAGTCTGATGGCCTGGTGGAAGAAGCTGTCTCTCAGTCTGCTGGTACGGGACCGGATGCTGCAGAACCTCCTTCCTGATGGAAGCAGTCTGAACAGTTTATGGCTGGGGTGACTGGAGTCCTTGATGATCCTCCCCGCTTTCCTCAGGCACCGCTTCCTGTAGATGTCTTGGAGGGAGGGAAGCTCACCTCCAATTATCCGTTCAGAGCACCGCACTACTCGCTGGAGAGCTTTGCAGTTGTAGGCGGTGCTGTTGCCATACCAGGTGGTGATGGCACAGTGATAGAAGGTCCTGAGGATGCGGGGGCTCATGCCGAATCTTTTCAGTCTCCTGAGAAAGAAGAGGCGCTGCTGCGCCTTCTTCACTGTTTTGTTTGTGTGTACTGACCACGTAAGATCCTCAGCCAGATGTACTCCAAGGAACCGGAAGCTGCTCACTCTCTCCACAGCAGCGCCGTTGATGGTGATGGGGGTGTGTACTTCTCTGCACCTCCGGAAGTCCACTATCAACTCCTTTGTCTTTGCGACGTTGAGGGTGAGATGGTTGTCTTGACACCAGTGGGTCAGGGCGCTGACCTCCTCCCTGTAAGCCGTCTCATCACCGTTGGTGATAAGACCCACCACTGTAGTGTCGTCCGCAAACTTCACAATGATGTTGGAGCTGTTAGTGGCTGTGCAGTCGTAGGTGTAGAGTGAGAGTGAGAGGGCTCAGTACACACCCCTGTGGAGCACCAGTGTTCAGTGTGATGGGGGATGAGGTGATGCTGCCCAGTCTGACCACCTGGCGTCTGTCAGACAGGAAGCTAAGGATCCAGCTGCAGAGGGAGCTGCTCAGTCCTAGATCCTGCAGTTTCCTGTCCAGCTTCGAGGGAACGATGGTATTGAATGCTGAGCTGTAATCTACAAACAGCATTCTCACATACGTGTCTCTCTTCTCCAGGTGTGACAGGGCAGTATGTAGTGTCAGGGCTATGGCATCATCAGTGGACCTGTTGTGGCGGTATGCAAACTGTAGAGGGTCCAGTGAGTCGGGTAGTGCAGAGCAGATGAAGTCCCTGACCAGCTTCTCGAAGCATTTGCTTACGATGGGGGTCAGGGCTACAGGTCGCCAGTCGTTCAATGAGGAGATGGTGGAGGATTTGGGTACAGGGACGATGGTGGCCATTTTGAAGCAGGCTGGGACTACAGACAGAGAGAGGGAAAGGTTGAAGATGTGCGTGAACACTCCAGCCAGCTGAGCCGCGCATGACTTGAGGACGCGGCCTGGGAATCCCGTCCGGACCAGTAGCTTTGCGTGCGTTCACCTTCCTGAAGCACCTCCGCACATCCTCCTCAGACACAGTGTGCGCACTGACGTCATCCGCGGTGCGCACACTGTCCGGTCTCATGGTGTTCGCTGCGTCGAATCTAGCGTAGAATACGTTTAGATCCTCACACAGAGAGGCCGTGGTCTGCGGTGTGCTGGTTTTCCCTCTAAAGTCTGTGATCGTGTTTAGTCCCTGCCACATACTCCGAGGGTTGTCAAACTGTTGCTCCACCCTGTCCCTGTACTCACGTTTGGCTGCTTTGATCGTCTTCCGGAGTTGGTAATGTGCGTGTTTGTAGTCCGATGTGTTCGCGGAGGCAAAGGCGGTGTTCCGTGCCGCCAGTGCCGCGCGAACATCTCCGTTAATCCAGGGTTTTTGATTTGGGAAGGATTTAACTGTTCTGGATGGGACGACATCTTCCACGCATTTCCTGATAAATCCACAGACTGAGTCTGTGTACTCATCAATGTCTCTGGCGGCCACGTGAAACATTTCCCAGTCCGCGTGATCAAAACAGTCCCACAGCGCGGACTCCGATTGGTCCGTCCAACAGTGCACCGCCCTCCGGGTTGGAGCTTCCTGTTTCAGCTTCTGCCTGTAGGCGGGCAGGAGCAGGATGGAGCAGTGATCTGATTGGCCGAATGGGGCGCGGGGGAGGGCTTTGTACGCATCCCGGAAAGAGGTGTAACAGTGGTCGAGTAGCCGGTTTCCACGTGTGTTAAAAAGGATGTGTTGATGGAGTTTTGGTGAGACTTTCTTCAGGTTTCCCTTATTAAAGTCTCCGGCTGTGATAAACGCTGCCTCTGGGTGTGCGGTTTCCTCACTGCTGATCGCGCTGTACAGTTCCCTGAGTGCACGGTCAGTGTCGGCTTGTGGGGGTATGTAAACAGCCGTAATAATCACTGCTGTAAATTCCCTCGGTAGCCAGAATGGCCGGCACTTAATCATCAGGTACTCCAGGTCCGGTGAGCAGAAGGATTTGACCGGGTGCACGTTCGCATAATCACACCAGCTGTTGTTGATCATGAAACATACACCACCGCCTCTGCTTTTCCCAGTAAGATCCTGTGACCTGTCCGCGCGGTGCACAGAGAACCCCGGCAGTTGTATTGCGGAGTCCGGTACTTTGTCCGATAGCCAGGTTTCTGTGAGGCAGATCACGCAGCAGTCCCGCATCTCTCGCTGGAATGAGAGCCGTGCCCGAAGCTCGCACAGCTTGTTCTCCAGAGACTGCACATTAGCCAGTAATAAACTGGGTAACGGTGGTCTGTAAGTGCGCCGTCTCAGTCGAACCAGAACGCCAGAACTTCTCCCTCTGCGTCGGCGTTTGCGGCCTCCAGGGCCAGAGAACAAAGGCGTCTCAGGTGAGATGAATGGGGGGTCTGCAAACGGAGCGTCCGTGTTGCAAAACTTGAACTCCGGAAAGTTATAAGAAAGACCGTCTTTTATGTCCAGTAAGGTTTGTCGGTCGTACACAAGGAGACAAGTGCTGCTCGTGAAAAAATAAAGGAAAAGTAAAATTAAACACAGAAGAAAGCCGTTGCTTGGGGGAGCTCGCGACGAGGCTGCCATACTCGGCGCCATCTTATCTTATCTTCATCATGCGACGATCAGTTGACCAAGCTGGCATCGGTGTGCCCTGGCACGAAGCGCGTAATCTCACTGACTTGGACTTCGCAGATGACATCGGCCTGCTGGGCTCGACTCAGGAAGACCTCCAAAAGTTGACCGCGGCCCTGCAGAGGGAGGCGACGAAAGTTGGATTAAGAATCAGCGCCAAAAAAACCAAGGTACTCCGAGTTGGCTATGCATGTGCCCGCATTCCTGTCATGATCAACCAACAACGTGCTGTAGAGGTAGAGAATTTTACATATCTTGGCAGCATCATCTCGAATGACGGGGTCTCTGATCGGGATGTCGACGCCAGAGTAGGGAAGGCAGTTGGTGTCCTGCAACGTCTCCAACCTATTTGGACTACTGAACTCTATCGTCTTCCCTACTGCACTTTACGCTAGTGAAACCTGCCGCTCAACAAGTGCAATTATTCAACACCTGAACGTGCTTCAACAACGTGGCCTGCGGCGAATCCTGAGAATTTCCTACCGGGACCGAATAACAAATGAGGAGGTCCTACGAAGAGCAGGCACCCGCCCATTAGCCGATGTTGTTGCAGAAAGGCGCTTCCGCTTTGCGGGCCATATTTTACGCCTACCCCCTCATCGCCCAGCTAAGATTGCCATGACATGGCGTCCACGCACTGGCAAGCGAAAGCAAGGCCGACCAAAGACCACATGGCGTCGAACATTCATGGACGATCTGAGAACTGTCGACATTGCCTGGGACGAAGCTGAAGCAGTTGCTGCTGACCGACATCGATGGAGAACACTAGCTGCCCGATGCACCGCCCGGCGTAGGAGGAACTAAGTCTAAGTCTAAGTCTAATTTTCTAAAGGACTGAAATAGCATCATTATGTAAAAGTCAAGAGCGTCCGTGCCTGTCCAGGGATAATCTGAAGTACTTCTAATATTACACAAAACGAGGTTTATTATCTTTATAAAGTTGTGGGCTTTTCTGGAGCGGGTATATGTTGGAGGTCTGAAGAAGATTGAACTTCAGTCCTCCAAATTTTTCTGACATGATGTCTGTCTCATTTGGTCAACAGAACATCTGGCACAGGACAAATGTGATGAAAGGAGGAGGTTTCTGCAAACATCTTGCTTCTCCCTTACTTGTCTTTCCTCAGGATGGATGTTGCTGTAATGTGATATAATAATATCTGCATCCTGTTGTTAAATGAAAAAGACAAATTACACTTCTATCATTTATAAATCGAACTCTTCATGTCACCAGGCTGGAGAATAGTCTGAATGTATAATGGATGTAAAACTGTTTAAATCTATTTTATATCCTGTTTTATAACTTTTTTTTAAAGTTCTGAGACAGAGTCCAGCCCCTCTTCTGGAGACTGGCCCCAGAGCCCAAGCCATGCGTTGAGGTGAGGCCAGTACCAGGAGAGGATGCTTTAAGTGCATATGGTTATGCATAGCAGATGTTGACAGATGTTTGATATATATATGTTTGATATATATATGTTTGATATATATATATATTCACCTTGGTTTCATCTGCAGTACTGACTGTAAAATGCTTCCACATAGCAACACTCTTTTCTATTTGATTGCCCAAATCCATGTGGGGAGTTTCAGCTAAGTTAATGAGTGACGGGAAGCTATGCTAATTAGTCTATAGCCTACATCTTGCTGTCTGCAAAACGAACTTAAACTAAGTTAAACGTACCATATAACTCCCACAAGTGCATAAAATTCGACACAACTACACAAACATCATTTTAGGTTTTTAAACCGAATGTAAACGTTACTCTGTCAACAGCCTATTTGTAAATTACTGAGCAACAGAGCTACGTAACAGAACGAACATGCGAGCACCCGACTGCAGTCGTCAGTGATGCAGGGCAATGGAAAAATCTCCCGATCTTTGCGAAAGTTATAAACTGCCTCCGGAACCCAGTTAAGGTACAAAAAAATCTATTCAACAAAAATAGTGATGCAGTTCAGCCTTTATTCGCTCAGCCGAGCCTCTCTGTTGCTGTGTGGAACAGCCCGTGTCAGTCACCTCTTTCACACGTCACTCACTCATCTGGGCATGCACTGCGGTCTCATAAGGAAACTCAGCTTTTTGATATAAAGTTTTTCTTGTTCCCGAATAGAAATATTTTTTAAAGTATTTGTTCGAAAGAACTATTTGTAAAAAACACGTTATTTGTGCTTTTCCAAATACCGTATTCGGGTTCGGCTCCACCCCTTCCTGGCTCACAATGCACCCGACCCCTACAGTGCCTCCTGGACAAACCAGATGCTCGCCCTTGAGCACCCTCCCCGGGCTTGGCTCCAGGGCAGGGCCCCGGTAACCCGATGTTCTTCTCAGAGGGGTCTTCTGAATCACTCTTTGTCTGGTCCCTCACCCAGGACCAATTTGGCATGGGAGATCCTACCAAAAGCCCTCAGCCCTTGTGTGTCCCTGGGATCCCTGGGACACACAAACCCATCCAGCACGATAAGGTAGCGATTCGCGGAGGGGAACTTAAGAGTCATACACTTTAAAGTCTTATTTTTTTAAATAATTCTTGTCTTTACATTTCCACATGTCCTGTCAAAACCAGACTAGCTCCTGTTTCAAAGTCGTCCCCCTGGATAAATGACAGCATTCTCTGTCTAAAGCGTTGTTGTCATAAAGTTGAGCGATCATTTAAAGGACCTTTTAGTTTCTTTTTACACTTTTACACTTCAGTTCGAGATGCGAGGCCTGCCTATTTCTCAGACCTAGTTTGAAAGAGCAGAGGTAACCCCAAGGTGTTATTTGACACCATTAGTGATATTGTTGCTAATGCTCCACCTGCTGTCCCAATTTCCTTCAAATGAAGATTACTGATTTTTTTCAACAAAGAAAGAAAATTTCACAATGTGAGGAGCAATAGTTCTCCTTCTGTGTCTCTGTTCTCTGCTCCAACTCAAGCTAGACCTGTTATTTTAGAAAGACTTTTACCTGTGTCCTTAGTTAGACTGAGTTAGTCAAATTAGTTGATTTGATGAAAGCATCCTCCTGCTCTCTTGATATTTTACCTGGATCTTTGTTTAAAAATGTCTTTCAGTCTATCCGTCCCTGTGTGCTTACAGTTGTTACCTCATTGGTTTCTGGTCAGGTCCCTGCTCTCATTCACCCACTGTTAAAAAACCCCCAAGGTTGACGCTTCTCTGCTTAGCAGTTTTGGACCAATTTCAGAACTACCATTCATCGCTAAGATGTTAGAAAAGGTTGTGGCTAAGCAGCTTATAGCTGTTCTGGATGAAGCATTCTGGATAAATTCCCATCTGGCTTTCGTAGAGCTTATTCTACTGAAACTGCACTTCTTAGAGTCTCAAGCGACATCTTGATTAGACGTGTTGCAGGAGAATGCTCTGTTTTGCTGATGTTGGACCTGACCTCTGCCTTTGATACTGTTGACCATCACATTCTGCTAGATGGGCTGAGACACTGGGTGGTATTATCAGGGTCTGCTTTGGACTGGTTTGCATCTTATTTGTGTGAACCTCGGAGGAACCTCGTTGTGACTTTTGACTCAGCTCTGATTTTGGACGTGCGTGCTAAATCTCTGGTTTGCTCCTGTTTTTATCACTTGAGAAATACTGCTGACTCCCATTGTGTCACGCTCAGAACTGGAAATTGTCATACATGCATTTGTTTCATCTTGTTTGGAGTATTGTAATTCTTTGTTCACTTGTTTATGTAACCTCCTTGGAACGTCTGCAGGTTGTTCAGAATGCTGCTGCAAACCTTCTGGCCAAGTCTTCCTAGTACTCTCATGTCCCACCCCTGCTGATCCAGCTGCACTGGCTCCCCATTAAATTCAGAGTCCACGTTAATTAATGACTTTGAAATTTAGAGCTCTGCATGGACAAGCACTAACATACATCAGAGATCTTTTACAGCCATACATCCCCAGCAGGTCACTGAGATCATGTGATCAGGGCTTGCTGGTTTTCAAACATACAAGGCTGAAAACGAAAGTTGACAGAGCTTTTGTAACAGACTCTGGAACTCTCTCCCTTTGAGCCTGAAATCTGTGGACTCGGTGGTCTCTTTTCTTTTTTTGGTTAATTTTCTTTCTTTTTTTTAAAAAAAAAACTACAAGTTTCTCTGGTGATAGATTCTTAAAATCTTCCAACAAGATTAACTGGCGAAGAGATTCTTGAAGTGAAGAGAGTCTCTCGTCACTTCTCTTGAAGTAGCCCACTTGTCTATAAGATCTCCCTTCTCAGATGTAAACTTAACATATGTTTGACCATTTGGTGTTCACTCACTCTGCGGTAGAGTATCACTTCCTGTTCCTGCTCAAACACAGTGGTGTTTCTGAGTAACTTATTTGCTTAGCAATTTAATTAACAACTTTCAAATACATTCTTCTTTCATAGTATAATCTTCACGTGCTTCATCCGAAGCACACTTTCTGTGTACTCACTACCTAATTTATAGCCAAAGCATTCACTCACTGTCTCTGTACTGTTTCGCTAGCTTAGCTTAGCTCGTAGCCGACTCGTTAGCACCATGGCTACTTCACCTGTCCCTCCTGCACTTTCTTGCTCATTGTGTCAGATGTTTAGTTACTCCTCGCCCTCCTTTAGCAGTAATGATATCTGTAACAAATGTAGCATATTTGCAGCTCTGGAGGCCAGGATTACTGAATTGGAGACTCGGCTTCGCACCCTTCATTCACCCATAGCTAGCCAGGCCCCTGTAGCTGGTGCAGCCGAAGATAGCGTAGGCCCCGCTAGCTGTTCCCCGGCAGACCCCAAGCAGCTGGGGAAAGAGGGCTGCTTTCCCTGGGTCAACACACCTGAATCAAATGATTAGTTCATTACCAGGCTTCTGGAGAACTACAAGGCATGTTGAGGAGGTAATTTAGCCATTTGAATCAGCTGTGTTGGATCAAGGATGCATCTAAAACCGGCAGGACACCGGCCCTCGAGGCCTGGAGTTGCCCACCCCTGATGTAGGGTCTACCTTACAATATACAGGGAGTGCAGAATTATTAGGCAAGTTGTATTTTTGAGGAATAATTTTATTATTGAACAACAACAATGTTCTCAATGAACCCAAAAAACTCATTAATATCAAAGCTGAATGTTTTTGGAAGTAGTTTTTAGTTTGTTTTTAGTTTTAGCTATTTTAGGGGGATATCTGTGTGTGCAGGTGACTATTACTGTGCATAATTATTAGGCAACTTAACAAAAAACAAATATATACCCATTTCAATTATTTATTTTTACCAGTGACACCAATATAACATCTCCACATTCACAAATATACATTTCTGACATTCAAAAACAAAAACAAATAAGCGACCAATATAGCCACCTTTCTTTGCAAGGACACTCAAAAGCCTGCCATCCATGGATTCTGTCAGTGTTTTGATCTGTTCACCATCAACATTGCGTGCAGCAGCAACCACAGCCTCCCAGACACTGTTCAGAGAGGTGTACTGTTTTCCCTCCTTGTAAATCTCACATTTGATGATGGACCACAGGTTCTCAATGGGGTTCAGATCAGGTGAACAAGGAGGCCATGTCATTAGTTTTTCTTCTTTGATACCCTTTCTTGCCAGCCACGCTGTGGAGTACTTGGACACGTGTGATGGAGCATTGTCCTGCATGAAAATCATGTTTTTCTTGAAGGATGCAGACTTCTTCCTGTACCACTGCTTGAAGAAGGTGTCTTCCAGAAACTGGCAGTAGGACTGGGAGTTGAGCTTGACTCCATCCTCAACCCGAAAAGGCCCCACAAGCTCATCTTTGATGATACCAGCCCAAACCAGTACTCCACCTCCACCTTGCTGGCGTCTGAGTGGGACTGGAGCTCTCTGCCCTTTACCAATCCAGCCACGGGCCCATCCATCTGGCCCATCAAGACTCACTCTCATTTCATCAGTCCATAAAACCTTAGAAAAACCAGTCTTGAGATATTTCTTGGCCCAGTCTTGACGTTTCAGCTTGTGTGTCTTGTTCAGTGGTGGTCGTCTTTCAGCCTTTCTTACCTTGGCCATGTCTCTGAGTATTGCACACCTTGTGCTTTTGGGCACTCCAGTGATGTTGCAGCTCTGAAATATGGCCAAACTGGTGGCAAGCGGCATCTTGGCAGCTGCATGCTTGACTTTTCTCAGTTCATGGGCAGTTATTTTGCACCTTGGTTTTTCCACACGCTTCTTGCGACCCTGTTGACTATTTTGAATGAAACGCTTGATTGTTCGATGATCACTGTTGTGTTTACATACACTGCTAAGATGGTGAAGGGTTGCTTACAAGGGGGACTGAATATGAACATATACTCAGTTACCAGTAGGGGGCTCTGTGACTAAGGATGATGGAAGGAGAGAAGAAGTGAAGTGTATGGTGAGATGTAAAATGGCGAACTACTGCTGAATATATACGCTCCATTACAAACCAAGCCATCTCCGTTCTTCTGTCAAAACACCACAAATTGGCGACGAGGATGAGTGCATCAGTTCCGAGTCCACCATCTTTTCTTCCACATGTGGGTGAGCCGCCGATTCCATTTACTACATGGCGGAAAATATTCGACAATTACATGCTAGTAATCAATGCCACGGGAGACGCATGGCCGGATGCTAGGAAACGCGCTGTTTTGCTACACTGCTTGGGCCCGGAGGGACAGCGGTTATTCTACACCTTACCGGAGCAAGGTGATACATATGCTGACGCCATGAGCGCACTAGAGAAGCACTTTGTGCCGAAAGTGAATGTCGTGGCGTGCCGTCATACATTCAGACAGCGTATTCAACGAGCGGATGAGACTGTTTCTCAGTATGTGGTGGCTCTGAGAGCATTAGCTTCATCTTGTAACTTTGGACAAATGGAAAGTGAAATGATAAGAGATCAGTTGATCTCCAATGCTCATCTCAGCGCTGTGAAAGACAAACTGTTACTGGAGGATGAACTCACACTGGATAAGGCTCTAACTATTGCGAGCCAGGTAGAAGCAGCAGTCAAAAACGCTACTCTACTCTCCACACCCGGCTCGTGTCCGACCGCGCCTGTTCAGACAGTCGACGCGGCAAATTCCCACTCTCACCAGAGGAGAGGACCTCGCCCCGCTAAAGGCTGCACTCCAGACCAACGCAAACGGGGAGGTTCAAAGCAGCAGCAGCGGAAGTGCTTCAGGTGTGGTTCTCACAAGCACTTAGCTAATGATAAAAACTGCCCGGCTGCTTCTTCAAAATGCAATAACTGCGGGAAAAAGGGACATTTTGCCAAGGTATGTAAGTCGTCAGTCAGTGAAGTGAGAGAAGTAGTGGTTCCAGAATTGGCAGTACTGTGCGTACAAGATGCTAAAATGATGGCAGCTATTCAAGATAAGCTTACCTGCACTGTCGACATTGAAACTGTACAAGGTGGCTCTAAGACAGTAGAGCTGATAGTAGACACTGGAGCTTCTGTGTCTATTCTGCCAGAAACTATCTACAGACAGTATTTTGCAGACTGTTCACTGGTGCGACCTAAAGTCAAACTAGTTACTTATGCTAAAGATGAGTTGGCTGTGATGGGTTGTCTGCCTGCATCAGTTGCACTGCATGCACAGAATGAAAAAGTTCCTGCTTCCTTCTACATTGTCAAAGCTGGTTCCCCGCTATTAGGCCTCGACCTCATTAGAGCACTGAACGTCTGCATCGTCGGAGGCAAAGTGGACCGTATTCAGGATGAAACTGCAGATGAGCCGGATTCGTCTAACCAGAAGTCTGCTGTGTACAATGTTGATCCTATTCCACCAGCTCAACTTGGATGTGTTAAAGGGTTCATCCATAAAGTACAGGTAAACAACAATGTGCGGCCTGTACGCCAAAAGCTGAGACGCCTGCCATTAAGTGTACGTACAGAGGTGTCAGCAGAACTCTCTCGCTTACTCAAAGCTGGCATAATTGAAAGGATCGATGCAGCTGAGTGGGTGAGTCCTTTGGTCGTGGCCAGAAAGCGAAAAAAGGAGTTGAGACTGTGTGTTGACCTTCGTGAACCCAATAAGAGCATTATTGCTGACTGCCATCCTCTTCCTCATATGGAGGATCTGTTTTCTGACTTGGCAGGTGCCACTCACTACAGCCAGATTGACCTCAGCTCAGCATACCACCAATTACCTTTGCATCCGGAGAGCCGCAAGCTGACTGCTTTCATCACTCATGAGGGACTGTTCCAGTTCACACGTGTCCCATTTGGCCTAGCATCAGCACCTTCGGCGTTCCAGAAAATGATGCAAACGGTCCTGAAAGATCTGCCTGGTGTTCGCAACTACTTGGATGACATCATCGTCTACGGAACATCAAAGGAGGTGCATGATACACGCCTGCAAGCTGTTCTCCAACGTCTCAGAGATGTCGGCCTGCAGATTAATGCTGGGAAAAGTTCCTTCTGCCAGTCACACATCACATTCCTGGGCCATGTAATCTCAAAGGAAGGCCTACGTCCAAGCCAACATCACCTTACTGCTATTGCCGAGGCTCCTGCTCCAAAGGATATGGCTGCATTGCGCTCGTTCCTGGGTTTGTCATCCTGGTTCAGTAAATTTATTCCAGATTATGCTACACTGGTGGAACCACTGCGACAGTTGCTGAAAACAGACATCAAAGTTGAACTCCAGTGGAACGAGGCAGCGCGTGAGAGCTTCAGTGACCTGAAAAAACTCCTTCTGGAAAGTCCCGCACTTGCCGTCTATGACCCTGACTTACCTGCTTTTATCACCACAGACGCATCAGACTATGGGCTAGGCGCTGTGTTGACACAGTTACATCCAGATCAAGTGGAGCGGGTTGTGGCGTTCGCCTCCCGAACACTGTCTCCTGCTGAAAGAAAGTACTCCACCACAGAAAAGGAGGCGTTAGCCTGTGTCTGGGCGGTGGAAAGATGGCGTACATATGTATGGGGCCGCAGATTCACACTTCGTACTGACCACCAAGCTCTTACTACCCTTCTCAGCACCAAAGGTATGAACAGAGCGGGCATGAGAATCGCACGATGGTCTGCAAGGCTGATGTGTTTTCAGTATGATGTGCAGTACCGTCCTGGTGTTCAGAATGTCATCGCAGACTGCCTCTCACGGGTTCCCCTGATGTACTCCAGCACTGACATTGATGCTGAAAAAGACCTTCTCTTGGAGATAGCTGAAGTTTCTCCTCTCTTGACAGCGACACCGTTGACGGATTTTAAAGCTGAATGTGAGGACTGCCCTGACCTTTCTCTGCTGCAACAGGTTATCCGCTCAGGTTGGCCTAAGGTGAAAAGGTCTCTCCCACCTGAGATACAGCCGTATTTCCTGGTGCGACATGAACTTGCTGTGGAATCACCGTTGGTTTTCCGGGGGACACGTCTGGTGGTCCCAAGGTCCCTGCGGGAAAAGGTGATATGCCTCGCACACGAAGGTCACCAGGGCATAGTTCGCACAAAGCAGCAGCTCAGAGAGCTTTACTGGTGGCCATGCATGGATACTCAAGTCCATGCGATTCTGTCATCGTGCTCAGTCTGTCAATTGTGTGACAAAACGGCCAAAACTGCTCCTACTCCCTTACAGCCGGTTCAGTTTCCAGATGGTCCCTTTCAGCATGTGGCCGTTGACATTGTTGGACCTTTTGACCGCGGGTCGCAGGACTGCAGGTTTGCCATCACACTGGTCGATTACTTCAGCAAATGGCCAGAAGTAGCCTTTATTTCATCAGCTACTACAGACACTGTGATTAGGTTCTTGTCTTCAGTTTTTGCACGGGAGGGAAACCCTTGTGAGCTTACCACAGATAATGGACCACAATTCACTTCATCTGCCTTTGCTGATTTCCTGAAGGAAAGGGGCATCAAGCACATCAGAACAAGTGTGTATCACCCTCAAGCGAACGGGTGTGTTGAAAGATTCAACAGAGTGCTGAAGGACTGTGTTCAGGCTGCACAGGTGTCCCAGAAGCTGTGGAAGCCCGCCGTGACAGAGATGCTACAGAATTACCGTGCTACAGCTCATGCAACGACTGGAGCAGCTCCGTTCCAGCTTCTCAGAGGGAGACCCATGAGAACAAAGCTAAATGTCCTGCCGTTTCCCAAAGACACAGGACAGTATGACCAATGCAGGGCCAGAGTCTCTCACCAGCAACGTAAGAGTAAACGCTACACTGATGCAAAGAGGGGGGCAAAACCTCCCCAGCTTGTGGTCGGTGACAGGGTGCGGATACGTAAACCTTTCCGAGTGGGGAAGGGAGAGAGACAGTTCACTGATCCACTGTCAGTGCAGCAACAGACTGGACTGAGCACCTTCATCTTGAGTGATGGAAAGAGATGGAATGCAGCCCGTCTCTCACTCTGCCGCGCAGAGAATGCTGAGCCGTTGCAGGCTGGTGACGAGGTTGAAAATAACACAAGAGAAACTCCTAAAAGACCTTCTGTTCCTAACAGACCGAGACAGTTACCAGCTTGGACCAAGGATTATGTTATGAAATGAGTTTAAAAAAAAAAAAAATGAAAAGAAAAAAAAAGTGAAAAAAACACGCTTGAGCTGTTGGGTGCTAATGTTAAGTTCCATACTGCTAGTTCTGAGGTCCAAGTATAATAGAGGATTGATTTACTGTGATTTATTTGTGAGTTTTGTGACTTAAGGTTGTTAAGTTACTACAGTAACCTTAACGGTACAAGTATTCATTATAAAGGACTATTTAGGCACCATAACAAGATTGTATGTTAAGATCACGGGTATAGTTCAAACACCCAGTAATGTTATAAGTGAAATAGGTATTGAAAATGCTGTCTGGTTGCAAAGTTTACTACTGATAATGTTCTGTGCAAATAGTAATGTTGCCATGCTAAGTAAGTAATACTGAGGTAGTAGAATTCTGTGAGAATGAGGAGAGATGTTGTGTTTACATACACTGCTAAGATGGTGAAGGGTTGCTTACAAGGGGGACTGAATATGAACATATACTCAGTTACCAGTAGGGGGCTCTGTGACTAAGGATGATGGAAGGAGAGAAGAAGTGAAGTGTATGGTGAGATGTAAAATGGCGAACTACTGCTGAATATATACGTTCCATTACAAACCAAGCCGTCTCCGTTCTTCTGTCGAAACACCACAATCACGCTTCAGAAGCTTTGCAATTTTGAGACTGCTGCATCCCTCTGCAAGATATCTCACTATTTTTGACTTTTCTGAGCCTGTCAAGTCCTTCTTTTGACCCATTTTGCCAAAGGAAAGGACGTTGCCTAATAATTATGCACACCTGATATAGGGTGTTGATGTCATTAGACCACACCCCTTCTCATTACAGAGATGCACATCACCTAATATGCTTAATTGGTAGTAGGCTTTCGAGCCTATACAGCTTGGAGTAAGACAACATGCATGAAGAGGATGATGTGGACAAAATACTCATTTGCCTAATAATTCTGCACTCCCTGTAAAGCGCCTTGAGGCGACTGTTGTTGTGATTTGGCGCTATATAAATAAAATTGAATTGAATTGAATTGAAGAATTCGCTTCCTCCTTTAAATGTGAGACACCTAGCTCAACAGAAGGAGCATCATCATCACAAACATCAGGATCAGTCAGGATATTTAACTCAACTAATTTTTCTAAGATAGTACTCATAATTTTTTTCTTCACCGGAATATGAAAGTGGGCTTCAATGCTCAACAAGTCATCCTTACGACACAACTCCACTTTCTCATAACTTGGAGCATGAATGAAATCTTGTAAATCAAAACCAATACTTAAATACAAGGCACTATACAACATTGTATCAAACAAACGAGTTGTCCACAGCTCTGGAAAAGAGATCCTGGATGAGCCCCCACTTGTGTTACGCCTCCTCATTGACAGGAGGGGGTAACACAACAACTCCAATAAGTCAGTATAAGTGTTGTAGCAGATTAGAGTTATTTGTGAGAAATACGTAATTTCCCAAAAAACAGTATAATAACTATAATTCAGAATAATGGCATTTTACTAAAGTTCACATGCGTGTGAAGGCAGACAGACACACACACAATGGAAAAATCAGGAAACATGGAACAGTACACAAACGACAGTGTCTCCAGGGTACCTTAAAAAGGAATGAGCATGACTATAAGCAGCCTATGTCGATCATTATGCAAAAATTAACTATGAGCCAGAATTTTCTTCTTTTTGTTAAAACTTTTTTTTTCATTTATATTCAACTTACTCTTAGCTGCTGTGTGATTTCTCTACAAGTAGAGAGTAGCCATACTTGGGTAGTATATACACCCTGTTTGACTCCAATGTCACGTGGTTTACCTTACTGCGACTCCTGGCAAATAGCTCCACCACTTCTGTCCTAAACTGGTCGTGGTTCTTATTCAGGAAATGATGAACCTGGAAAAAGATGGTTACATTATTTTTTTAAATTAAACATTAATACGCACACTGTATATAACAGGGTGGTCAATACCTGATAAGTGACAGGTCCAGCATAGTGGTAAATAGTGAAGACTGGCAAAGGGTTCCTGGGCTTGGCATAGTAGGGGCTGTTTCCATGATGGTAGTGGCACTTCTGGAGGAATGTGTGGTCAGTGGCCTGTCAGGGACATACCCCCACAACCATCCCAGAAGAACAATTATGCTTTACTTTAAAGTTAAAACAACAACAACACAGAGATGTAGAGAAAAAGGAAAAAGCACTAGAGATTGTGTACAAAAGATAGGAGCACCTTGAAACATGAAGCTAATGTGAATGCCTTTTTACCTGGATTCTTTTTAACAGTCACCAGGGCAACTGCTCTGGTTGCAAAAAACTATCCCACAATTCACTGGTTATTCCAGGCAATTCTGTGGAATCTCTGCAGAGGCCCCTTTACAGCAGTGTTGATTGTATTAGCGTGCACCTCTTGCTTGCACACACTGTGCAAGCTAGCACCGGACAAAACAGTTATGAAGATTGCACTGTATGTGCTATATGTCATGTATCTTGTAGCCTTGTAGCCTGTTGCACTTGTAACTTGTTGTTGTTGTCACATTTAATTTGAATGGATTAGAATATTAATTTATGTTCCATATTACAGTTTGCAATATTATTATATAATTTTTGCATAATTGAGTTTATTATATAATTAAATGCTTCATTATTATTTTTCTCAGAATTTTATGTGTTATATTTAAGTTGCTTACTATGCCACGCTGTGAGAAGTAATTTTATTTCATACCTGGCTTTATTTACAGTGGGATGTTTTTAAGAGTAACAAGCTCCTTCTTCCTCTTTCACCATGAATTGCAATGTGTCCACCAGACTTACATACCTCACTAGATGTGAGTGGGATGTGACTGGTTCTGTTTTGGTTAAGTCCTAAGTAGTCGTGATTTTGAACTGTTGTAGTCCTGTTTAATACCGGATCAGTTCTGGATTGGATTTAGGCCTGGAGACTAGTGGCTAGGCCACTGCAGAACCTTGATATCCTTCTTACAGGATAACCACTCCTTGGTTATCCTGGCTGTGTGCTTTGGGTCATTGTCAGTTGGAAGACCCAGCACGACCCATCTTCAATGCTCTGACCGACAGAAGGAGGTTGTGGCTCAAAATCTCACAATACATGGCCCCATTCATCCTCTCCTTAATACAGTGCAGTCACCCTGTCCCCTTCACTGAAAAGCACCCCCAAAGGATGATGTCATCCTTCTTTTTCCTCCAAACACAGCGAGTGAAGTTGAGACCAAAAAGTTCTATTTTGGTCTCATCTGACCACATGACTTTCTCCCAGAAGGGCCCTGGACATGTGATGACTTGAGAGGGGAACCTTCCATGCAAAGCATGACTTCAGCTGTGTCAAAACCACCCGGGGGATTAATAAAGTTTTATTTCATCTAATCTAATCTAATAACTTTAATGTCAGCCAAACCGATTTACTCACAAACAAATAAAATACTGAAAAAAGCCCAACAATAACATTTTTAGGTTATCTACGTGACTTATATATTATGTTTAACTTGAGTAGCGAAAGACTGCAAAGAGCTGAAAATGATGTGCCGGGAGTTTCGTCGAGCCATTCTCGGCGGCTCCAGTGACCCTCAAGCTCCTGGCTAGCTATCGAGCTGGTGGGTAGCAGACGTCTCCGAAAATGTCGGAACACTTTTGCAAATGTGTGATATCTTGGTGAACCGAGCAGATATTTGAAGTTTACGTAGCTACATTCTCACCTGAAAATATGTTAAAACTTTATTTTGTGACCCAGAAAGAGTAATAAGAGTAATATTAAAAACTTAGTAGCAGCCGCCATTGTTGAAGACTGGAATTGGCTGGGCCGCGCTATGAATTCTGGGATATGGTGGACCACGAAGGACACACCCAACCCATCCTTCAAATTCGGGGAAAAGGAGGAGACATTTGTCGGCTGCATTCGGAGGAGCCTACGAATTTGGACAGCCTTCGTCACGTTGCTGTGACGTAATCGGCCTACAAATGCGGCCTCAGGACGATGCAGCCCATGAATTTGGACACTCCCATGACAGCGTAGTGTTCTACCGACACTGACCTTTGACACCGTGGTCCCAGTTCTCTTCATGTCATTGACCAGCTCCTCCAGTGCAGTTCTGGGCAGATTCCTCACCTTTCTAATCATCAGTGATACCCCAAAAGGTGAGATCTTCCATGGAGCCCCAGTCCGAGGGAGACTGACAGTCGTCTTTAGCCTCTTCCATTTTCTAACAATTGCACCAACAGTTGATATATTTTCACCAAGCTGCTTGGCAATTGCCACGTAGCCCTTTGCAGCCTTGTGGAGGTCCACAATTTTGTCTCTGATGTCTTTTGACAGCTCTTTGGTCTTGCCCATCGTAGTAGTTGGAGTCTGACTGACTGTTGGGTGGACAGGTGTCTTTAAAGTGCTCAGACAGTGGGGGGCGCTCGTGTGCAGCTATGGAGTAGACGTGTTTTCTGTGCTCTCCGTGCCTTCTCACTCATAAAGTTGCACTTTAAGTTTATTTCTAGCTGGGTAGTTTTAAAATCTGTTTCGCGGACTGTCGGAGCCGATCTTTTGTCATCATGCCGAAGAAAGATGAGAGCCAGAGGGATACGTCCAAGGCGAGCCAGTCGGCGGCAGGTAATGATGCCATATTAGCGGCTATCGCTAACCATGGAGCTGAGCTTTCCAAAATAACCTCGCTCGTGGACGGGTTGAAGAAGTCTGTTGAGGGCCGTCTCGATGCAATTGATGCAACGCTAACTTCTCTCCAGAAGAAATATCATGAGTCTGAGCGCCGGTTTGAAGACCTTGATGAAGCTATGTCCGCTAACGATAGCCGATTAGCAGCGCTGGAAGCATCGTGCAAAGAGCTACAGGTGGTTAACACTCTCCTCAAAGCTAAGATCAACGATCTGGAGGGGCGCTCTCGCCGACTCAACGTGAGGATTGCTGGAGTTAAGGAAGGGGATGAGAAAGGCAGCCCTACCGACTTCGTTGCTAACCTACTTCCAGAGCTTTTGGGTCGTGAGAACTTCAGCAGGCCGATAAAAATAGACCGAGCCCACCGTAGCCTGAGACCGAAGCCACAGCCCAATGAACGGCCACGTGTCATCATCGCTAAAGTCCACAACAACCGTGATGTGTTTGACATACTACGACTCAGCAGGCAAAGGTCTCCTTTGCCGTACCGCGGAGACAGAGTTTCCATTTTTCCTGATTACACTGCGGAGGTCTCGGCGCAGCGGCAGGCCTTTGGTGGTGTGAGGAAGCGGCTGATTGACGCCGGTGCTAAGTGCTCTCTTCGCTTTCCCGCAAAGCTCCATGTCGAATATAACAACACATCGAAGACTTTTATGTCGCTGGAGGAAGCTGCACGGTTTGCTGACTCCATTGGCTCTGCAAATGAATAATAATTCACAAGTGACTTACTAATTTCACGACATGTTTACATATTTGCGCATTTTCTGCAGTAATGTTCTCTACCCAGCTATGTTGAATGTTTTGATCCAACATCTTTGTCCTCAGCTGATCAATGCGCAATATCAAGGTTTTTTTGGTTTGCATACTGTGATTTACATACTGTAGAGTACATGTCTTTCCCGCACTGAAACGGTGTACAGTGCCTATTTTGCCTATTGGGTTTTGCTTCTACAGTATTTGTGTTACGTTGTGATATTGGGAATATGCACGTTTCTGTATGCTCTGTCTCATTTCTGCATATTTGCAGTTTTGTTGCAACGGTTAAAGTTTTATGTCCATCTAGATATTTGAGTTGGATCTTTCGTACTTGGTGCACAATTTTGTTTTTCAGGTTTGTTAAATAGATTATATGTGGGGCGCACGGGGCTCCATGGTATTTTTTTTTGAGTATTAGCGTTCAGTCAGGCTGGCCCTGGTTCCCGGCTGCCTCCCTGTTGGATATTGGGGGTGTTCCGCTATCTTTTTTTCTGCGGTTTGTGGGGTGGGTGGGGGTGGGAGGGGGGGGGTCTACATGTTTCTAAATATGTGTCGTTTTTGTTTTTTGATGTAAGTGCCAGCTCTTTATTTGTCAAACCTCAAAGCCTTCATTTTGTCCTTCCACATCGTCGTACACCATCCACTCACTTAAGCTGGGGATGAGCCACATCACTTTTACGACCTGGAATTGTCGGGGTATGGGCAAAGCTCTTAAACGTGGTAAAGTATTTTCGCATTTAAAATCTCTGTCTTCTGATATAATTTTTTTACAGGAGACCCATATCCAACCTTCAGAGCAGAGGCGATTAAGATCGGTATGGGTGTCACAGGTGTACCAGTCCGCCTTTTCTTCCAGGGCGAGAGGGGTTGCCATTCTTGTTCGCAGAACTATTCCTTTTATATTCAAAACTCAGATATGTGATCCAGGTGGGAGGTTCATACTTGTTACAGGTACAGTCAACTCCACCCCTGTAGTCCTCTTGAACATCTATGCCCCTAATTTTGACAACCCTGACTTCTTTAGTAAAATATTCAATCTTGTCTCACAATACAATGACCATAATATCATTATCGGTGGTGATTTTAATTGTTATTTCGATCCATTGTTGGATAGGTCCTCTGCGTCCCTGGCCCCAACCTTGAGAGCTGTTTCTGTACTCAATACTCTTACTAAATCTTTGGACTTGGTTGACATTTGGAGGCACCAGCATCCGTTAGAAAAGCAATACTCTTTCTTCTCCCCTGTCCATGGCAGTTTCAGTAGAATTAACTATTTTCTTATTGATTCCAGGCTTATTTCGAAAGTGGTTAGTTCCACTTATCACAGTATTTTAGTTTCGGACCACGCACCTCTCTCAATGGTAATTGACTTCAACCTATATACCCCCCAATACAATTGGAAATTTAACCCCTCTTTATATCTAAATAACTCTTTTACGGTTTACCTATCTACTAAAATCGCAGAATTTTTACAATTTAATGATAATGGTGCAGTTTCAGACTCGGTTTTGTGGGAGTCCTTTAAAGTCGTTATTAGAGGTCATATTATTGCTTATCAAGCTTCTCAGAAGAGGGACAAACTCA
Organism: Aulonocara stuartgranti; assembly: GCF_965226115.1. Classification (NCBI taxonomy): domain Eukaryota; kingdom Metazoa; phylum Chordata; class Actinopteri; order Cichliformes; family Cichlidae; genus Aulonocara; species Aulonocara stuartgranti. Next base: position 28,707,912 of record NC_138959.1, read on the forward strand.
GGCTGCGTACTAATATTGAGGCAGAGCTGGCTGTGTTGGAGGAGAAGTATCGCGATACCGGGGCTGCTGACACACTTAATACCATTCTCAAATTGAAATATGACTACAACCACATGTTGGGGGAGCAGGTCATGAATTGTATTCGTCGATTAAAACAGAAGCATTTTGAGCTTGGTGAAAAGGCTGACAAGGTGCTTTCCAGACAGCTGAAGGGCATTCAAGCTGAAAGGGCAATACACAGAATTCTCTCTGCAACTGGCCAGTTGCTGTCTGATCACAAGCAGATAAATGACAGATTTCGCAGTTTTTATTGTCAGTTATACACATCTAGTACCATGGCCACAGTTGCTGAAATCACCAATTTTCTTAATGCTTTAGACATCCCGACTCTTCCTGAGGCTGCACGGGGCTTACTCGATGCAGACTTTACGCTGGAGGAAATTAGAAATGCAATCTGCTCCTTTCCTAATGGAAAAGCTTGTGGTCCGGACGGTTTCGGGATAGAGCTTTATAAGACACATATTGACGTTATCGCTCCCCTGCTACTTCGGATGGTAAATTGCGCAGTGTTAAACGGCTCATTCCCTCATTCTTTCTACGATGCCCATATATGTCTCCTCCTGAAAAAAGACAGAGACGAAACTAATGTTTCTTCCTATCGTCCCCTAAGTCTTCTCAACTCGGACCAAAAGATAATTGCTAAAGTCCTAACCAACCGGTTAAATAAGCATATAGGCTCTATAATTCATCCGGACCAATCGGGTTTTATCCCCAATAGATTCTCTTTTTCTAATACTAGATGTCTCTTAAATGCGATGTACTCAACGACACTGCCCAATTCTGCGGTGATTTCACTCGATGCCCAGCAGGCTTTTGACCAGGTGGAATGGATTTATTTGTTTGCTACTCTTGAAAAATTTGGTTTTGGGTCGAATTTTTTGAATATGATTAAGTTGCTTTACGCTTGCCCTCGTTCCTCGGTCCTTACCAACCATGAGAGGTCGCTCCCGTTCCTCTTACACCGTGGGACAAGGCAGGGTTGTTGCCTCTCTCCAATGCTTTTTGCTTTAGCTCTTGAGCCGTTGGCCATTGCCATCAGAGCCAATTCCCATATCTCTGGTATAAATTGTGGCACGTCAGAGTACACCATCGGTCTGTATGCAGATGATATCGTATTGGTTCTTTCAGATTTAAAGATCTCCCTTCCTCCACTTCTTAAGCTGATTGACAGCTTTGGCCACCTATCAGGGTTCACCATAAATTGGAAGAAGTCTGTTCTTATGCCGCTGTCGTCTGGTCTGGGCCCTGATTTCCTGTCTAGTTTGCCCTTTAAGGTCTCCCAGGATTATTTTTCATACCTGGGTATTAACATCCCTAGGAACTTAAAACTCCTCTTCAGGCTTAATTATTCGGTTCTAACTGATGAGCTCAAGTGTATGATAGATAGGGGGAAACTTCTCCCACTTTCAATGATTGGCCGTATCAATATAATCAAAATGGTTGTGCTCCCTAAATTCATGTACCTATTCCAGAACGTTCCTATTTTTCTCAGGTCTTCCTTTTTCAAAGTGTTGGATGCAATTATCATGCCTTTTGTTTGGGCCTACAAGCCCCCGCGCATCTCGAAGTCTCACTTGCAAAAGCCCTCGGACGAGGGTGGTCTGGGCCTTCCAGTTTTCAGACATTATTACTGGGTCTGTAATGCCAGAGCCTGGGTCTTCTGGAATCTGTCTATAGTTGGTGATACTGTGGGATGCAGGTCCAGCCCTAAATGGCTCGAATTGGAGCTTAGCACTGCTATCGACCACACTGGAGCATCCTTGCCAGCTATCTTATTTTCAAAATCGGTTATTAAAAGTGCATGTGATGACTTTATTCTTTGCAACTCCATAAAAATATTGAATCAAATTAAGAGAATCTTGAACCTCCCGGTAGTGTCAACTTTTGCCCCGATCTGCCACAATCCTAGCTTTACGCCTAGTACAATGGATGCTGCTTTCAAACAATGGCCTGTCAAAGGGTTAATTGCTATAAAGGATCTTTATATTGACAATCATTTTGCCTCTTTTGCTCAGCTTCAGACAAAGTACAATCTCCCTACAAGTCATTTTTTTCGGTACTTACAAATTAGGAATTATGTCAAGCAAGCATTCTCAAATTTAGATACCATCCCCATACAGCATGTCTTTTACAATATGATGAACGAACCTCCCACCTCAAAACACTTAATTTCTCGGCTTGTCAACCTTTTTTCTTCGGCAGCCCCCTCTTGCCATATTAAAGAGGCTTGGACAAGGGACACTGGTTTGGTTATCTCTGACGATCTATGGGCTGAAGTGTTAAGTCGGATAAAACTATGCTCTGTTAACGCCTGGCTTCAGTTAATTCAATTTAAGGTTGTCCATAGACTGCACTATTCCAAAACCAAATTGAACAAGATTTTTCCTAACGTTTCCCCCAAATGTGATAAATGTAAACTTGTGGACGGTACTCTTGGCCATCTTTTTTGGTCCTGTTCTACGCTTACAGCCTTTTGGACTAGTATTTTTAGTTTCTTTAGCACTGTTTATGATAGGCAACTGTATCCTGACTGTCTTATGGTGATCCTGGGCTGCTCCGACGACTCCTTGGCACTTCCCTTTGCTGTTCAACAGGCCCTCATGTTTGGTATGGTGATTGCCAAACGTCTGATTCTGGGGGAGTGGAAATCTGCCTCCCCTCCCTGCTTCAAGAGGTGGCTCGAGGAGATGGTCTCCTGTCTATACCTGGAAGAAATTCGGTTCTCTACGTCTGATTCCATGGAGAAGTTCAGGAAGATATGGGGGCCCTTTATAGACCTCATTAAGAAGGACAGTCCACGCCCTGGGTCCTGACCACGTTGTTTTAACTGCTTGCATTCTGAGCTGTTGCCCATAACTGTTTTTGCATGATTGTTATCAGCTCCTCCTAGCGATCTTTGGATTTGATCTTGTGGATTGGACTCACTAGATTGTGAGTTGTTTGACATGTATACCAGTTGCTTTGTTTGCTTCTCTGCTGTTTTTAATAAGTGCTGGCCATGTACCCTGTTGTGTGGTTTGTTGCTCTGTTTTGTTTTTTTGTTTGTTTGTTTTTTGGTTGTTATTGTCTTTATTGTCTGTGTTCTTCTGTCCCGCTGTTTGTGAATGTGTAAAAAAATTTTGAAACTTGCATAAATAAATACATAAAAAAAAAAGAAAAAAAAAAAGATGCAAAACCTGTATGCATGTCGTGGTCCTAATATCGGTTGGCTTTGTTGATCCCGTTTGTGTTTTGAGTGTAACAGCCCTCTCCCTTGGCCAGTTCCCGCTGTGTTTTTCCCCATGTGTCCCTGTGAGTTGTCTTGCAAGTTCCTGGTAGGCGGGGTTAATCAGTGCAACTGAAAGCACCTGACCAGTCTCCTTGAAGCATTTAAGAGCTGACTGTTTCAGCTCTTCTCCATTCAGGGAGACAATTCATTGTGTTATTTGTTCGGTTAGCTTTGGCCTGATTGTTTTAGATTTTATTCTATACAACATCAGGCATTCTTAGCATTCAATAACCCATCCAGATACTGATACACCAAGAACACTGATTAGCAAACCTCATGGAGTACTACAGTTTTCTACTTTATTTGGTTAATAATTTTGTACGTTTTGGTCCAAGTGGTGTCTTTTTAATTATTTGTCATGACCCTCAGGCTGGACTCTGACACTAAGTTCTTCATTTCCTCATGCCAACTGTATTGCCCTGTCTCAGTTTTCAGGGGTTTTTTTGGTTACTTCCTGTTATTAATGTTAAAGTCCTTATTCCCCATGGAAGTGCATCAGTGCCTATGGAATTGGCAACTTGCACATCTGAAAGGGCGCTATGAAAGCTGCAAAGTATATGCAGGTCCAGACGATGTCTTTTTCAGGGAAGGCTTTGCATATAAGAACAGTAGAAGAGTCTGGCTGCTAAAATTACTTGCCTGCAATCATAAAATGAAAATAGTGCATTTTCTCAGTTTAAATAGTTAATGTGTTGTCTATGTTCTGTTGTAAATAAAATATGGATTTGTGAGATAAAAAAAAAAAAAAAAAAAAAGAGCTCAGACAGTGGCTACTAATTTAGATTAATAAGTGGAGTAGGAGTGGACTTTTGAAAGACATATTAACAGGTCTTTGAGAGCCAGAATTCTTGCTGATTGCCAGGTTGTAAAGTACTTATGTGCAGCAGTGCAATATAAATAAATTCTTTAAAAATCAAACAAATAATTCTTGAATTTTTTTTAAATGCTGTCTCTCACAATGGGAATGCACCTACAATGTGAATTTCACACCCCTCCATGATTTCTAAGTGGGAGAAATTGCAAAATCGCAGGGTGTTCAAATACTTATGTTCCTCACTGTAAACCTCTAATTCAGACACAGACCATTTGTAAAAACAGTACAAGTGTGGACCGTGGAAGCCACCACAGCCCTACAGGACTGTTTTGACCACACGGTTTTGGGTATATGTGCAGAAGGATCAGACTTGGAGGGCCACACATCTGCCATACTCTCATACAACTTTTGTACTGAGAGTGTAACAACAACAAAGACTGTTAAAGTGTTCCCAAAACAGAAGCCATGTCTCAACAGCGAGGTGTGATCTCTATTAAGAGCATGTGACAATGCCTTCAAATCAGGAGATCAACAAGCCTACAAAGAGGCACGCCAATCTCTGCTAAAGGGCTGAAAAAAGCCAAGCACAAATGCAAACAGCATATCGAGGAACATTTCTGTCATGGAACGGACATATTATAGTTGTTTAGAAGTGTTACTACCACCTAGTGGTAACTAAGCAGGATGTCTTTTTTTGTAGAGGAAGTGGACTACAGGAAGTAGTGTGCTCTTCTGCTGCTGCAGTGAAAAAAATTGTAATCTGATGGCAATCTCTGCAATCCTGGTGTTAAAGTCCACAATATCGGCTTCATCCGTAAGTTCCTATACATATAATGTGTATTAGTAACTATTTTGGGTTAAATCATATGGAGGCAGGTATTTTTTCAGCAGATGCTTCATTTGTGGTCATGTATCTTTCACTAGAGCAATGTTATTCTCCAGTGTAATGGAACATGTCTTCATTGTGTATTTTGTATTCCTTTTTTTTGTACAGTTTTATAAAAAAGAGAGAGAGAGAGAGTTTATTTTCATTATTAAATCCTGCCAAACACAACAAGCGGCCTGTTTCTTGGAGGATGAAGTGCTGGGAATAAAGAATGTTAAGCTAGCTGTATAGCTGAAATTACTTTGCCTGCAACAAAATTTAGTGAGGACAGCATAATTTCAACAAAACAACTCCAGAAACTAGTGGCAGGGGATCAAGACACTTACTGGCTACACAGATAATCGCACACAAACAAACTCTCCGGATATCACCTTACCCGACACCCTAAACCAGTTCTTTGCTCGCTTTGAGCAAACTAAACAGTGATACCAGTAGCAGGAGGGACAATATCCCCATCCAGCTGGAGCAGCATCAGGTCAGAACCACACTGTGCAGAGTCAATGCGAGGAAAGCAGCTTGTCCAGACAGTGTAGCAGGAAGAGTGCTTAAAGCATGTGCAGACCAACTAGCAGAGGTTTTCACCACCATCTTCAACCTCTCACTGCTACAGTCTGTAGTACCATCCTGCTTTAAGTCAGCCACCATCGTTCCAGTGCCCAAGAAGAACACGGTGAGCTGCTTGAATGACTATCATCCAATTGCTTTAACACCAATAATCGCCAAAATTTTTTGAGAAACTTATCATGTCACACATTAAGGCTGTCATTCCTGCAGACCTCAATTCATACCAGTTTGCATACAGGGCAAACAGGTCAACAGAGGTTGACATAACAGTTCTTCACACAACCCTCACACATCTGGACAGTAGTAACAGTTATATGAGGATGCTGTTTGTGGACTTCAGATCCTCCTTCAACACAGTTCAACCCTGCAAACTGGACACTGGACTTCCTGAGTGACAGACCCCGGGACGTCAGGATGGGAGAGCACACCTCCTCCACCCTCAATCTGAACGTAGGCATCCCACAGGGGTGTGTCTTCAGTCCCCTCTTATACTCATTTTTTACCCATGACTGTTCTCCAATTCACACCAGTAGCACCATTATAACATTTGCTGATGACACTACTATCATAGGATAGTCGAGAACAACAGTGATTCAGTCTGCAGAGAGGCGGTTCAGCACCTGGGCAACAACAATAACCTGTATCTGAACACAGCCAAGACCAAGGAGATGATAATTGACTTGAGGAGAACCAAGCGATTGGAGCACTCTACCCTCTACATCGATGAGGAAGAGGTAGAAAGGGTAGAAAGCTTCAAGTTCCTCGTGGTCTCGGCCAACCTTACCTGGTCCACCTCAAAAACAGCTAATTAACTTCCACCACTCCACCATCAATAGCCTTCTGACCTACTGCTGTACACTCTGGTTTAACTGCTCTACCATGGAGGACAAGAAAAAACTGCAGCGGTAGCTGAGGGCGGCAGAGTGGGCAATAGGCACTGCACTAACCTTCCTCAGAGACTTTTATACTGGCAGACTTCAGCGGAAAGCCGGTATCATCATCAAGGACCCCTTACACCCTGGACACTCACTTTTTTCCCTCCTTCCCTCTGGTAAATTGCTACAGGTCGATCAGGTCAACAAACAGACGCAATAAACGTTTTTACCCACAGGCTGTCAAACATGCCTAACCTCCACCCTGATTGAAGGTTAACTGAGCTGTTAACCTTTTTGGATATTTTCACTGTATTTATAAATAACATTCCCACCTATTTATAAACCGTACTTATTATAGTATAATGCAACCTCTAGTCTTTACCTCTTACTCAGTGTGCACTACCACTGATTACATTGCACCTTATATTAAACTGATCACTTGCTCCTTGGACCTGATTCTTTATATTACACCTTACAGCTTATATAACTTGTATACAACTTGTATACAACTTGTCTATATCTGTGTGTGTGTGTGTGTGTGTGTGTGTGTGTGTGTGTGTGTACGTACCTGCGGGAGGCAGGTCTGGTCATCCAGTATCCGGAGGATGCCATGTGGCTTGGAGGAGATTAGCTCCAGACAGGAGTGGAAGTGCTTAAGTGGTACATGATGCCAATGGATGTGTTCTGCACTGTACTCCTCCTGCAGGACACAGACACAGTGATACAAACTGACGTCAATTAAATGGCATGAAAACATTTATAAAAGATGCTCACCATGCTCACACATAAAAAGTTACAAATCCTGATTTTATTTTTAAAAAACATCAGGAACTAATTTCTGCTACATGGATGGCTGCCAATCCCTTGCTCCACTCTCACTGGTGAATAAGACCCCGAGATAAACCCATGCACTTGAGGCAACAACCTCTTCCAAGAGTTGAAGTTCGCATTCAACCCTTTTCTAGCTAAGAACCATGTTCTTGAACTTGAAGGTGCTCATTCCCCCTCCTCTACACTTTGGCTGCAAACCTTGTCAGAGAAAGCTGGGGGTCACCACCTGAAGAAGCCAACAGTACCACATTATCTTCTGAAATTCTTTGGGCCAACAACATGAAGAGCCTCCACCACTTGGCTATGCCTAAATATTTTGTCAATAAAAATTATGAATGTAATCAGTGACAAAGGGCAGTCCTGGCAGAGCCCAACACTCACCAAAAAAAATCCTATTTAATGCCAGCATTACAGACTATTCTCTTTCTGCAGATGTACAGGGTCCAAATAGCCTGTAATAATGGGCCAGACATCCCATACTCTTCCAGCAAACCCTATTGGACACTCCTCACCCCGGCAAATTGGTCCCAGGTGAGAGGCTAGACAAAGAGCAAATCGTACAACCCATCTATGATGTTGTAGGTAAAGCTCTTAAATTTTAAAGGCAAATCTTTTTTTTCTCCCAAAAGGTCAACTGAATTTAAATGTTACATTAAGTTGAAGCATTCAGCAAGTCTTGTGAAATATCTACCAGGGATTGGGGATTTTCTTTTTCCTTTTTTCTTTTGTAGTAATTCAATAATTTAATCAAGTTATAGCATATTATTATGATATTTCTAAATAATTTATTCAGAATACGTAGAACCCGCTTGTAATGGGTGACTCTGATGGTTGATAATTCATGGGCAGTATACAATACACTCACCTGTTCCTGAGTGATTACTGCCTTGTTGACAAAATGCTGCAGATGCTCATTGGCAAAGTTGATACACAGCTGCTCAAAGCTGTTCACTCCCAGGTTCTGCATAAGATCACAGGACCATTGTGAATTTATCTGCACAAGAATATGCTTAATTACTTGCACGTTTCCAGACCAAAGTCCAAACTGGACACTTACCTCAAATCCATAAATGTCAACTATGCCCACGGTGCTGTCCATTTCTGTGGGACTCAGCCATTCATTAATCTGCTCCACCAACCAGTCAAAAAGAACAGAATACAAGGCTTTAGCAATGGCATCTCTAGAGAGGAGAAAAGAAAGGAAAACAGAGATAAAAGTCACTTTACTGCTCTCAGATAGACTGACAAAAAAATTCAAGGCTATAGAATTGAAAGAAGCGGGTTTCAACCATGGATGGTATATTAAAAGAAAAACTACTTTTGAGTGAAATTATAGGAAAGATATTGTAATTTTTGAAGCTAGACCCACATCTTGATAGAGTTTAAATATATCTCTGTTCTCAGTTGCAAACATTTTGTCCAGATCTGTGCCCACATTGAAAGACCAAATTATCCTATAAACAGAAACTTAAATTAGTGATGTATAAACACCCTTGCATAAATACTAAATAGACTCAATGCGTCACTTTGCTTTACCTTGGTGATTGAAACTAAGATGGAATGCTTACGAAAATAAATAAATAAAATTAAAAAATATAAAAAGTGATTTCCCCCCCTGTTATAAAATCAATTAACTCTTTGGAAAGCTGAGTTCAATTTCTCCAGCTACACCCAGGCCAGACTCCTGGAGTAGTCCAAAAGATCCTTAAAAGCCTAGACATCATGCCACGATCCAAGGAAATTCAGGAACAAACGAGAAACAAAGTAATTGAGATCTCTCCATTTAGAAAACGTTATAAAGCCATTTCTAAAGCTGTGGGACTCCAGTGAATCAGTGAGAGACACTATCCATAAATGGCAAAAACATTGAACAGTGGGTGAGTCTTCCCAGGAGTGGCTGGCCAACCAAAATTATCCCAAAACCGCAGTGACCACTCATCCAAGAGGTCACAAAAGACCCCAGAACAAACTCCAAAGAGCTGCAGGCCTCAGTTGCCTCACTTAAAGTCAGTGTTCATGACTCCACCATAAGAAAGAGACTGGGTAAAAAAATGGCCTAAGACATTTGGGAAAATACTCTGTGGACTGATGAGACAAAAGTTTAATTTTTGTGCCATTACATTGGCAGGGACCAACAGTAAAATATGGTGGTGGTAGTGTGATGGTCTGGGGCTGTTTTGCTGCTCAGAAACTGGAAGACTTGCTGTGGTAAATGGAACGATGAGTTCTGCTGTCTACCAAAGCATTCCGAAGGAGCATGTCCGGACATCTGTTCATGACCTCAAGTTGAAGTGTACTTGGGTTCTGCAGCTGGACAAGAATCTAAAACACATCAGCAAGTCCACCTTTGAATGGCTTTTGAAAAAAAAAAGAAGACTAGTCAAAGTCCTGACCTGAATCCAATTAAGATTCTGTGGCATGACCTTAAAAAGGTGGTAATGTTTGAAAACCCTCCAATGTTGCTGAATTACAACAATTCTGCAATGACGAGTCTGCCAAAATTCCTCCACAGTGCTGTTCAAGACTCATTAGTTATCATAAAAACTTGATTGCAGTTGTTGCTGCTAAAGGATGCCCAACCAGTTATTATGTTTAGGAAGCAATCACTTTTTTTACCATGTAGGTCATGGGATGTTCACCTATCATGACCATTGTCCCTAGTCGTTACCAGACGTACTAGTCATTTAATCCAATTGTTTTACATTTTAATTGATACCCAATGCTAGTAAATTTTCATGTCCTAATGTTATGCAGTCATCGGCCATCAGATGCAGCATCGTTGTTGAGAAATGCATTAATTTGGTGATCTCAGCTTGATCTTTTTGTTAACACTAATATTCTTAGTTCTCTAAGTATTATTGCTAGTTAAAGAAGAAAAAAATCAGATTGCTGATACAAGTGACAGAAAGGTGTAACATGGTGGACTAGTGTTCCCTGTATTAATTCATCTCCATGTTATTGTGTGACGTTGCACTGGTTTGGGAGTGGTTGTGTGTGTCACAATTGCGGTGAGCCAATGGCTGTAATGGAGTTGGACTAATAGGCAGGTGTAACTGATTGCACTGATATGCTAGTCTACTTCAATTCAATTCAATTCAATTTTATTTATATAGCGCCAAATCACAACAAAAGTCGCCTCAAGGCGCTTCATAGATACAGAGAAAAACCCAACAATCATATGACCCCCTATGAGCAGCACTTTGGCGACAGTGGGAAGGAAAAACTCCCTTTTAACAGGAAGAAACCTCCGGCAGAACCAGGCTCAGGGAGGGGCGGCCATCTGCTGCGACCGGTTGGGGTGAGAGAAGGAAGACAGGATAAAGACATGCTGTGGAAGAGAGACAGAGGTTAATAACAGATATGATTCAATGCAGAGAGGTCTGTTAACACATAGTGAGTGAGAAAGGAAAAACTCAATGCATCATGGGAATCCCCCGGCAGCCTACATCTATTGCAGCATAACTAAGGGAGGATTCAGGGTCACCTGGTCCAGCCCTAACTACATGCTTTAGCAAAAAGGAAAGTTTGAAGCCTAATCTTGAAAGTAGAGATAGTGTCTGTCTCCTGAATCCAAACTGGAAGCTTGGCCCACTTATGGCCCACACGACAAAACACTGTCGTGTTACTTTGTCTCTCTGTGCAGGTATGTGATGTGATGAAATCTAGGATGACCTGATATGTTTGGGATGGATGGTTTGTTGCACTGAGAATTGTATAGTGAAACTGGTCAAAGGAGCTTGCAAAGAAAAGCGTCTGGACTTCTTTAAGTTGCTTGAAGACGTTTCACCTCTCATCCGAGAAGCTTCTTCAGTTCTAAGGTCAAATGGTGGATCATCAGGGGGTCCTTTTGTCCCTCTGTGGGGGGATACTCCCACTAGGTTTATATCTGGGACTCTCCACCATTTGACCTTAGAACTGAAGAAGCTTCTCGGATGAGAGGTGAAACGTCTTCAAGCAACTTAAAGAAGTCCAGACGCTTTTCTTTCCAAGCTCCTTTGACTACGATGACCTGGATGACTGAGAACCTTCACAGACATATAGTGAAACTGGTGTTACTTTGTCTCTCTGTGCAGGCCAGGGCCTATTATATGCTGCAGCCTAAAGGTAGTTAAGTTATGGAGGCTGGAGTGATTACTGGCTGTCCTCTTACAGGTTGGTGGGTCTTAGAGGACAACTGCTACCCCTGCTAAAGTGATCGACGTCTGGACTGTGTGTGGTTTTTTTGTACTTTGTACTCAAATGGGACACTGGACTGTTTTATCTTTTATTTTTGGATTACTAAATTAATAAATTATGCTGCTCCTCTATATCTAAAGGAGACAGTTGTCTCCTGGGTAAGGTGTTCCAACCAGGCATGCCCTTCTGGGAGAACACTAGTTAGACACAATAGATGCTGGAGAGATTATATCTATCAGATGGCCTGAAAACGCTTTGATGTTCCCCAGGTGGGCTGGAGGAGAAAGGGAAGTCTTGGAGGAAGAAAATGGATGGATGATTTTATTCTTTATTACTGAAGAATGTGATCAATCATGAAGAAATAGCTTAGTTTTCGTACCTTGATTCTATGGCACTTTCCACAGACAGGGGGCAGTAGATCCTGTCATATGTGGTCTCCTGTGGACAAAAAATTAATCAATAAAAACAAGCTAGTGATTTGTGGTTTAATTTCTCAGGGTGTTTTCCAAGAACAGAGGTTACCCAGGTAGCGGTATTTCTGCTATTAATTGTGTCACTGCCTAGCTACCACATTTTGAATATGGCCTTCATTAATTGAGATGCTATTGCTTCTGTAAAACCTGGATATTATTATCCCTGGCAACAGACAGCAGACAATAAACTGAGTCACTTGATTCCCTTTTTTCCTGGAAACTCTTTGTGGGGGAGCTGTCATTTCATGTTGTAAAGGACTTTTGTATGTATATTGGAATAATTAGGCATCATATCCATTTCTGCTTCGTCTGGACCTACCTCAATCCGCTGGAGCTCAGAGTGAGCCTCAGCTGCTGTGCCAGACCCCCGTCGAGCTGCCTGTAAGCTCCGACTCATGGCCGTGATTGCTGATTCAGCTTGACCGGATGGCTCACCGGCCTCATTCGGGGCATGGTCTGCAGTGACACTGCAGGGGAGGCAGATGCACCTACATGGCATCCACAATCACACCTCGCCGTCTTAAAGTCTATGAACTCTAACTGTTGTGGTTGTTTTTGTCAAAAGGGTGAACTGCGAGCTGAAAAGCTTCAGCTGGTGTGTAAGCAGTCGTGAATAAAATGAATGTATGGATGGGTCTGCCGTGTGTTCTTTTCAGTGGTGCTGAAACCCATTATTGGGGCACGGCAGACCCAGGATTGGGCCAGCTAGGGAAGGAGCTGGCCTAAATGGACTGGTTCTTATATAGCACTTTTCTACTCTATCTACTCACTCACTCACTCTCACTCACTCTATCTACTCACTCAAAGCGCTTTACACAACTCATTCATTCACCCAATCACACCCATTCACACAAGCACTTTTCTATGTTTTTAGCGCTGTCTAACTAACATTCATACACACATTCACACTCCAATGGATGCATTGGAGAGCAACCTGGGGTTAGTATCTTGCCCAAGGATATTTGGCATGCCGACTGGAGCAGACTAGGATCCAACCACCAACCTTCCGGTTAGTAGGTCTACCACCTGAGCTTTAGCCACCCCACTGAGGGTGGTGAGCTAGCGGCTATGCAGAGGGAGCAGGCAGCGGGAAGAACTCCAGCACCGGATTGAGCACTGGATGCAGGTGATCGAGAGTCTGGCAACTCGGATCTGGTCCTCGCCGACACCACTGCCACGGCAACTGGTGTCACTCGACTGTGGGGGAGTGGCTGAGGCCCGGACTGCTCTGGTGCCAGTGCCGGTCTGCAGGGTGAGCCCAGCTAGGGCACAGCCTACCTCCGCACCTGTACCCACTCAATGGGTGAGACCGGCTGGTGCCTGGCAGGTGGATGCACCCACTCCCACTACCTGGAGGAAGGCAGCCGAGCTGGAGGTCGGGGCATGCGAGGGAGCTGCTCAGCCGGCGCCGGAGGTTGGGGACGAGGTGTGTGAGGTGTGCGAGGATCCTAAGCTGCCTGTAAGCTTTGATGTCTAAATTGCAACAGCTGTGAATAAAGATACTGAAAAGCATGCAAATGTGGACGGATCCACCGTGGTTCTGTTGTACTAATATTTAAATGTTATAATGTTATTATATTTAGTTATTATATTCTGACTGTGTAAATGAAACAGGTAAACCTCTTCGAGGGTTGGGAGAAAAGAAAGTACTGGCCAGAAGAAAGTGGTGCATCAGAACCGGTTCATGCTAGGGATTCTTCTTCCCTTGCTTAAAACTGCCTCCCAGTGGGAGATCAGTGCATCTTTGTTGTCCAGCCCAATGGGACTTGACGAAAAAGTCCTTAATGTAGCTATAGCTGTGAAGTACAGGACTGGCATATGTGGGCCCATCTTGCCTTCCAGCCAGGTGGACATGGACAATGCTAGTCAGTCCAGGAATTTTGATGCTGCTTGTGTTCCATCTACTGATGTCATGTTTCCTGAGACACTGGCTGACCAGTCCTGTCCAGTCCTGACCCATCAGGAGAGAACAAAAGTCACACTGTGTAAGAGAGCTAGATATTACTAATAATTAATGATTGAATACAAGGTGCTATATGATCACAGAGTGAAAAGATGTTAATGAAGAAATGCTCAATGCATCATGGGAAGCTTGCAGAATCCTAGGCCACTTGCAGCATAACTAAGGAAGGGTTCAGGTTCAATTGATCCAGCCCTTACTATAAGCTTTGTCTAAAAGGAAAGCTTTAAGCTTAATCTAAAGTAGAGAGGCTATCATGAAACCTTCAGGATAGGACACCTTCAGAAGTTGCAACCCTGAAACTTCTGAAGGTGTGCTGTGGAATGCTCTTTCCATGAGCATTAGATGGCCTGTTTGGGTAGGTGGTATACGTTAAAGTAACATCCACTTGGATGACAGGACCTAAGGTTTCTCATTGCCCAAAGCATTACACTGCTTCCGGCTGCTTACCTTCTTCCCATAGTAGATCCTGGTAGCAGGTGCTCCAAGGTTAAGTAACGCACATGCACACAGGCAGTTGCACTTGGGTATGCCAGTATCTTGACATTATTGCAATGTGGCTGGCTGCAATAAGGTTGTCCACTTTATCTTAAGTGAGTCATTACCTTTCTTCAGTTTTCTAATAGCCAGTCAAGTGCTAAATAATTTGATCTTGCTTCCTTTAAAGATACGCTATTGGTATCTAGTACTAGCAAAGGTACTGACAATAGATTGTGCTTCATCTTTCCAAAAATAATACTTTCTTGTTCTACTGTCCCTATATATTAAGTGTCAGAAAGAACCAATAAACACCAATAAGAACCAATGATGATGTTACAAGTTAAATTCAGAAGATGGGAGACAGAATAAATCTTATGTTGGTGTTTGGCTACTAACGGTAACTCTGTGAGTGATCACAGTCTGAAGAGCCTCAGAGGAAATCTGCAACAGTGAGCCCACCCTCCTGGCCTCGGCCTCACTGAAGAGTTGAGCCACCTCAAATGAATCACTCTGAAATGACAGGATTGGATGTATGACATTAATCTCTAATCTGTCTCTCATTCTCTCTCCTCCATGAATGCATACCTCATATGAGCTGAAGCAAATGTTGCCAAGCTGTAGGATAGAGGAGAGGATGGCCCAGACAGTGGAGACCTGCTCAGCATGGAGTCCTATGATGTCAAAGCATTGAATCAAAAGCTGAAAGTCCTGTTTGTCCTGCTTCTCCTTCAGCTCACAGGTACCACCCTTTAGGAGGACAGAGGAAAAAAGGCTAGCACATAATGATTGAAAAGATATGGAAAACTCATGAAAAACAAAGTATTCTGTGTGAAATACTTGGTTTAGGTAGTAATACGTCTCAGCTTCCTGCAGGTAGAGCTCTTGTTTGTCCCAGCCATTCATACCTGCCAGCAGTTCATAGAACACATGGTAATTCCTCTCCTCATTTGCCTACATGGAAAATGAGAAAACAACTAAGAATTAAAGTCATGACTTCTATGTGCTTACAAAAAAACCCCAACAACAACAACAACAACAAAAAAAAAAACCCAGAGTAAAACGCATTTTCACATGTTCACTTCATGTAAACAGGAAACACTGATGAAAGATAAATTATAATTTTAAATACTGAGTTAGTTAAATACTGAGAGCCAAGGCAAGATCAAAGGATGACAGACAAACAGGTGGGTGGCGCGATTGCCCTGCTGTCATCCTCCTTGGGCTCTGGGGAGGCATGTCCTGTGGGTCAGGGCTATATCTTCCCACACCCACTATTAGACATTTACATGGAGAAACCTTATGAACACAAGCGCACTCACACACACGAGTGTGCACACAGGTATACAAGCAGATACACACAGACGTAACTGTATCTTGGTCAGGTACTGGCTCTAAACATATATATACATATATATACATTTAATATTTATTATTTACTGTTTTGCATATGGTGGTTGTTACTGTGTTGTTTGTTGCTTATCTTTTTCAGCACATGGTGCAGCAGATTTTTAGTCCGTTTTCTCACTCTCTCAAACCGTCTTCTCCTCTATTTTTCTCTCCCTCTCCTTCTGTTAACTTTCTTCCCAATTTCTCTTTCACTTTTCTTTCTCTTTCCCATCCCCAGTCCTCTCTGTTCTGATAGTAATAACTTAAAATAATCCTAACAAAAGTCTAGTAAACTATGAAAACTATGTGGACCAGTATAGCAAAAGTGGTAACGGTCACTTGGGAAAGTAAGTCTGTTGGGCATTTTTCTTGGCCTTCAGACAGTAATTCTGATTTCTACACTGCCGGATAGGACAGGCAAAAGAAAGAAAGAAAGAAAAAACAGAAAAAAAGGAACACGCCTCCTAGGGTGGGGACTGACCAAGTAAGTTCCTGCGGGACTTCAAGACACAGACAGATAAACCAGTGATGGCCAACCAACTAGACAGTAATAGACAAGCAGAGGAAGACAGCCATAGTAATAGATGTAGCTGTACCAAGTGACAGGAAAATCAGGAAAAAGGAACACAGCTGGAGAAATACCAAGAAAAGAAAAGATATGAAGGGTGATCCCTGTGGTAATGTAAAGTTTCTAAAGACTCAAAATAAATACTGTCTAGTACATCTCATGTCCCGATATAGACTCAGGTATCTGTGCCTAAATAGACCCATTTCTTTTAAACTTCTGTAGCTTTACTCTAGATTTTCATAGTGTAGAATAAACAGCAGTGGGTGAGAACAAAGGTTGCTTTAATTCACATTTAAGCATGTTGAACAAGTGGTTTGATTAAGGATTCTTTAAGGAGATAATTTGTTTTTGTCCCATTACCCTTTAACATGAAAGTTAATTTATATAATGCTTCAAAATATCTGCAAATATAGTGCTCAGATTCAATTTGGCCAGAAAGAGAGGGGGACATACATCTTTAGGATTCCTTCTCTGGGAATCTTGGGAAATTTACTTCTGGCACTGGAGAAAATGTATTCCTTGTGTCATTAGAATTCTTTCTCTGGGCAGTCATAACAATTATTCAGATATTTAAGTCGGGATCAGAGTGGTTGACACACTGACCCATGGCTACTGTGACAGTTTCAATCTGATCAAAATTGTATCTCTTTGAAAAGTAACAACATACCTTAATTAATACTCTCACCTGAAAAACAACCCTGGACTTCTCAAGGAGATATTTGGAGAGTGAGGTCCCTACAACAATTCCTCTGCCAACCAAGAGGAGAGACAAATAAAACAGCTACAACCAGTCATCCCCAGGGCTAGTAACACCAGAAAAATGCAAATACACAAAGAGTTAAGTTGGGCAAACTCACTGAAGAATGTGGATGTGGAGGTACTTGCCAAAGCGGCTGGAGTTGCTGTTGAGGATTGTTTTGGCATTCCCAAAACTCTCTAGGATTGGAAAGACCTCCATGGGCTATTTAGGGAAGAGAAAGAAAATGGTAAGAAACAGACAAAAATAGCTGAAAGATGAACATACTTTGACCTACCTGTCGGAGGTTGTAATTTCTGCCCTTATACATCGAGCTGAGGTAGTGGACTATAAGTTTGGTAGCTTCAGTCTTCCCTGAACCACTTTGGCCACTACACAGAAAGGTTAGGACAAATTTACAGACAATTACATAATATGACAAAATCCTACTTTTGATGCTGAAGGAAAATCTGTAGACTATCAGCTGTTGGAACTATAAATGTCAGTATAAAACCTGAAAACATTCAATATCAGTCGAGATGCAGAATTGTAGCTGGAATGGAAGTGGATGACCTACTAACCATGACTTACACCACTACAGAGGCAGGTGTAGCTCAGGTGGCAGAG
This sequence comes from Aulonocara stuartgranti, assembly GCF_965226115.1. Lineage (NCBI taxonomy): Eukaryota > Metazoa > Chordata > Actinopteri > Cichliformes > Cichlidae > Aulonocara > Aulonocara stuartgranti. The sequence goes on from NC_138959.1 coordinate 28,725,616, forward strand.
CAGGTCACCTACTAATCGGTGGTTTGATTCCTGGATTCTAGTCTGCATGCCAAATATCCTTGGGCAAGAGACTAATCCCAAGTTGCTATCCAGTACATCCAAAAAAATCTTAAAATAAAGGTCCTACAGGGTGGGCCATTTATATGGATACACCGTAATAACATGGGAATGGTTGGTGATATTAAAGTCCTGTTTGTGGCACATTAGTATATGTGAGGGGGCAAACTCCTCAAGATGGGTGGTGACCATGGTGGCCATTTAGAAGTCGGCCATCTTGGATACAACTTTTGTTTTTTCAATAGGAAGAGGGTCATGTGACACATCAGACTTATTGGTAATGTCACAAGAAAAACAATGGTGTGCTTGGTTTCAACGTAACTTTATTCTTTCATGAGTTATTTACAAGTTTCTCTTTGTTCACAGCCATTGACATGTCGAAGAGGTTAACACGTGAGGAGCGGATAGAAATTGTGTTGATATCTGGTGAACGCAGTAACCCTACGAGACCACCCATCTCCCATGCTACAGTTAGCAAACTGCTTGCTAAGTTTCGTGAAACTGGTTCAGTGTTGGATTTGCCAAAATGTGGACGCAAGAAAACTGTCACTAATGAAGAAACATCAGTGGCTGTCCTAGCTTCATTCAGCAAGAGCCCACAGAGTAGCACTCGCCGCATGTGACTGGAGAGTGGCATTAGTCGAACATCCCTTCGGCAGATATTAGCTACTCACAAATGGCAACCTTACAAACTCCAGCTACTGCAGCATCTCAATGAGGATGACCCAGATCGGTGCACAGAATTTGCAGAATGGCAAAACAAAAATTGGAACAGGACTATGTGTTAACAAACCTCTCTGCATTGAATCATATCTGTTATTAATCTCTGTCTCTCTTCCACAGCATGTCTTTTATCCTGTCTTCCTTCTCTCACCCCAACCGGTCGCAGCAGATGGCCGCCCCTCCCTGAGCCTGGTTCTGCCGGAGGTTTCTTCCTGTTAAAAGGGAGCTTTTCCTTCCCACTGTCGCCAAAGTGCTTGCTCATAGGGGGTCATATGATTGTTGGGTTTTTCTCTGTATCTATGAAGCGCCTTGAGGCGACTTTTGTTGTGATTTGGTGCTATATAAATAAAATTGAATTGAATTGAATTGAATTGACCCTCAGTTCACGCAGAAGATTTTGTTCAGTGATAAGGCAAACTTTTATGTGAATGGTGAAGTTAACAAACAAAACCACCGCTATTGGTCTGACACTAACCCACATTGGATGGATCCCTCCAAGACTGTTGGAACAACAAAAGTGATGGTTTGGTGTGGTATATGGGGTACAACAACAGTGGGTCAATTCTTCATCAATGGGAACCTCAAGGCCACTGGATATTTGAAATTGCTACATGATGATGTGTTTCCCTCTTTATGCACTGAAGCTGGCACGTTCCCTGAGTTTTTCCAGCAAGATGGTGCACCACCACATTATGGGTGCCAGGTCCGAGCATTCCTAGATGAACAGTTTCCTGGAAAGTGGATTGGTCGTCGTGGGCCAGTTGAATGGCCCACAAGGTCTCCCGATCTGACCCCCTTAGACTTTTATCTTTGGGGTCATCTGAAGGCAATTGTCTATGGTGTGAAGGTACGAGATGTGCAGCACCTGAAACTACGGATACTGGATGCCTGTGCTGGCATTTCTCCTGCGGTGTTGCTATCAGTGTGTGAAGAGTTGGAGAAGAGGGTTGCATTGACAATCCAACACAATGGGCAGCACATTGAACACATTTTCTAAGTGGTCAGAAACTTGTAAATAACTCATGAAAGAATAAAGTTACACTGAAACCAAGCACACCGTTGTTTTTCTTGTGACATTACCAATAAGTTTGATGTGTTACCTGACCCTCTACCTATTGAAAAAACAAAAGTTGTATCCAAGATGGACTTCTGTGCTAATCACAGTTTGGCCATAACGAACACCCTGTTCGAACATAAGAGTGTCCATAAGTGCACGTGGCACCAGGACGCTCTAGGCCGTAGGTCGATGATCGATTTTGTAATCGTATCACCAGACCTGCGACCATATGTTCTGGACACTCGGGTAAAGAGAGGGGCTGAGCTGTCAACTGATCACCACCTGGTGGTGAGTTGGATCAGGTGGCGGGAGAGGACGCTGGACAGACCTGGTGCACCTAAACGGGTAGTGAGGGTGTGCTGGGAACGTCTAGTAGTAGTTTTAATGACCCCAAACACACCACCAGGCTGTGTAAGGGTGGTCTGACTAAGAAGGAGAATGATGGAGTACTGTGCCAGGTGGCCTGGCCTCCACAGTAACCTGAGATGGACCGCAGAGTGAAGACAAAAGAGCCAACAAGTGCTCAGCATCTCTGGGAACTCCTTCAAGACTGTCTACCTGAGGGCACGAGTCAGAACAGGCCGTGGATGGAGTGTGAGGTGTGCCTGATAATGGTTTTTTTCCCTTGATGAGGAGAGTTGTTTGGCCAGTCCCTCAATATATGGCAGCATGACCCTAATAGTCCGCTCAGCGAACCTCACCACTCTTCTCAGCCCCTTTTTGTCTGAAGCACTGCTGTTCTTGTGCCAGAGAGAGACTGCTTGACAGCCTCTGTTGAAGCTGGTGAAAACGTCTAGACTCAGATGCGGCCTCTTCAGCCTCCTCAAAAAGCTGTTGGTTGGCTTTCTTGACCAGGGAGGAAGTGTGCTGGGATTCCCAGGAATTTCCAGTGCTGCAGGCTCTCTACTGCAGTGCTGTTGATGTAGAGTGCTGTGAACGTGGGTCACTTCTTCCTTAAGTTGATCACCTTGGCGTTATCCACATTCAGGAGCAAGTTGTTGGTACACCACTCCATGAAAAGCTCCACTGCTTCCTTATAGTAGGTCTCATTGTCGTCCTTGATGAGACCCACCACTGTTGTGTCGTATGCATACTTAATGATATGTCGTATGCATATCATTAAGTATGTTACAAATCATATTATTAAGTAATGATATGATTTGTACCAAATTTTGCACAACAGTCCTGCATCACATTGAAACAGCTTTAGTGAAATTTACAAATGATCTTCTTATGCTCTATAACAGCAGACTCATCTCTTTGGTTGTTGCTTGTTTTGCTAGCCCTCAGTCCAGTGTTCAGTACTGTTGATCATAATATTTTATTACAGCGATTAGAACATGCTGTAGATATTAACCCTTTAAGACCGACCATAGAACCAAGTCCGCCAGAGCTTATATTATATTTTTACATGGTGTGATGCCATTTTTGGGAGCATTTCAAGTTGCTATACATCAATACAACAATTATAGCCCAGATTTTAATAATATGTATTCATTAAGTGCATAGTAATTACATAAATTGCAAAAACGTGCAATAAACTACAAAAAAATTGAAAATCGTTTTTGCTTTTTTAGCATATGTTTCTAGTTAGAGAAATTTAAGAGGCTTATCCCTCAAAACTGTAAATACAAAAAAGTTGCACAATATAGTTTCCTACCACAGGAAATTTATTTTGAGTATCTTCATAGTTTTATTTTTGAAATACACCAATTTTTATATGCTGCAGGAAAAACGAAAATAAATATTATACTGCAAATTTGCAAAAAAGCAGCATATGCATCAAAAGAAACTATTTCCAGCAGTGCAATATGAGTCCTAAGCATCCCAGAAACAACACAGAAAGTCATAAAGTCAAACCTAACTTTTAAAAACACCAGTATAGGCCCTGAGGCCCTGATGGTAAAAAAAAAAACAAACTACATTTCCGCAAAAATGACGTCACTTCCGGTTTCGGGCAGGTCATGGCGGACATGCAAAAGTTCGCGCTGAGGTCTATTCCAACGTAGGAAGTGTTATGAACAGCTGATCAGATATGCAAAGCATGTTTCTGGAATATTATGTTTTTGTTGCTGAAAGTGCTTTTTATGCAGTTTTTGCAAAGCTATATGTGGAAGTAAACCGTGACCTAGGACAAGCTGATGGCATAAGGTACAACTCCTCCGGTTTCATATGCAAAAAAAAATTATTGCGCTAGCTTACGTGGTTGCAGAGCTACCGGGATTTAAAAATAGTTACGCAAAACAGAGCGTGCCCGCTCCGATCGGCTTTAAAGGGTTAAAGGTACTGCCCTGCAGTGGTTTGAGTCATATCTATCAAATATACTCTAATTTGTTCATGTAAATGGAGAGTCCTCTTCACACATTAAGGTTAATTATGGAGTTCCAGAGGGTTAGAACACATAGCATACATTTTCCTCCTTTGGTCAGCTTATTATCCCAGCGTGGTATCTGATAGCGGATTCTTCATGGTTCCCATTTGCCCGTGGGGTTCCAGCTCCCAGTACCTGGGATTCCCAAGTATGTGTAGCTGTCCTCAATGTCTGCAATGTTACCCTCTGGTAGTGGAATCCGCTCCATTCTTACTACCTCCCCTCTCTTTGTTACCATCTGACTACACTTCTGAAGTCAGAATGACTTTCCAAAATCATTTCTGTAGACCATAGTGGTGTGGTTCAGTGAGTTTATGTCTAGTTCACTCCTGGCATACAGGTTTATGTTATCCATGTCAAGGAGGTGGCTAACGATTGCTCCATTCCATAGTTGCTATCTGTAGCCAGTCTTATTTACGATGTTGGTCCCTTCTGGCGATCCTTGGGGATGAAGCCTGTCAGACCTTCAGTGCTACTAGTTGTTTCACCGTTGGTGTAGATGTTGAATATCAAGCAGCCCATAGGTCCCACATCTTCTTCATGTAACCCCTGGGATTACTTATACAGATATATTATATATTATAGTATATATATTTTTTGAAAATTCCCCTCTCTCCCCTGCAGGCGGTCTTTATCCTTCAAGCTTGGGTCCTCCACCAGAGGACTGGGAGCTTGAGGTCCCTGCACAGTATCTTTGCTATATATACATATACATACATACATATACACACAGTGTGTTATGTGTGTGAATGACCCAAGTGAAACTGGTATTTTTGTCAATACCTTATCATGATGCACTGTTCCTGTGTGGAGGTCTGAGAAAAGCTGAAGGCTGCGTCAGCTATGGCATAAACATGCCTGAAGCAGAGAAAAATAAAACATCCAAAACATTTTTTAGGAGGACAGAAGTTTACTGCAGTATGAGGAGTATTTGCTTGGTGTGGGCTATGGAGCTTGGAAAGAAAGCAACTAGAATTCTTTAAGTTTTGCAAAAACATTTCTCGTCTCTCTCTCCAAGAGGCTTCTTCCATTCTAAACTCAAATAGTAGAGAGTTCCAGATATTTAACCCTAGTGGGGGTTGTCACTTAAAAAGGTTGTTGACCCATCATAATTACTCATCACGAGAGCCAAGGTGTGAAAAGAGCCATTGGTCATTACTACCAAAGCTTTTGTTAGAAACCACTGTGAGTGGTTTGATGCAAGATCTGAGTGGGGTTTCAAGTTCCTGGGAAGGGAACTCAACACTGCATTGTAGGTGGCTAACAGTTGGTGCTGCAAGCTACCCTGTCTATTTAGTGATGGTTGTTCACAGTGGACATCTCAAACTATTTGTATTCTCAGTCCAAATGTGAACACTGGCATCTTCAAAAGAGTAACCTTTATCCTTTAGGTAAAGATGTACAGCTGAGTCTTGTACGGTAGAGGTGTCTCTTCCATGTTATGCAATCCATTTACTGAATGGCTATTTGGTTTTTTCAATGTTGCTTTTTTCCAAGCTCCTTAGATGCCCTGGATGACTGAGAACCTACACAAATATATTGCTTACGGTGGATTTCTCTGCTGCTCTTTCCCCTGGTATTTCTGTCTCAGCTCCTCTGTGTAAATGTTAAGCGGCTTGAAGGGGTTCACGGACAATAACATGTTTCCAATGTAAGTCTGCAAAAAAAAAAAGAAGGACAAAAACTAAATTACAGACATTTACAATTATTTTTAAGAGAAAAAACAATTTCATATAATTAGGCTTGCAGGTATTACTAAATGTTTAGAAAAATTAAGAATTAAAGCACTGAAAGATTCCAAGATAAGCTAATGGCTGCTTACTAACAAACTCCAGGTGGGCTGTCATGTGCCTTTTAATAAGGAGAAGCTTCCATCTGGCCACTCTACCATACAGGCCTGATTGGTGGAGTCCTAAAGAAATGTTTGTCTTTCTGGAAGTTTCTGGAAGCAAAGCTGGAGCTCTGTCAGAGTGACGATTGGGTTCTTGTTCACCTTCCTGACTAAGGCTCTTCTTCTATGCATGGATGATAGATCATGAATGTGCTCCCTGGGACCTTCAATGCTTCAAGAAATTTCTCCTGACCGTTCCCCAAATCTATGCCTCGATACAATGCTGTCTTGGAAAGCTCAGAATGTACTTGGAGTTGATGGCTCGGTTTGTGACATACACTGTCACCTATGGGACCTTATAAAGATAGGTGTTTGCCTTTCCAGATCACGTCCAGTCAACTGAAGTTGCAACAGATGGACTCCAATCAAGTTATAGAAACATCTGTCAGATTATCAGCAGAAACAGGAAGCCCCTGAGCTCAATTTTGAGTTCCTCATTTTGAATACTTATATATAGGGATGGGTACCGGTATCCAGTGCCATTATGGCACCGGTTCTGACATAAACGGTAGTAACCAGACCGAAAAGCAGCGCACATTTCGGTGCTTTATTTCGGTGCTTTTTTTTCCTGAGATGTCATGCACTTTACATTCTAGCCAATCATTTTACGTTTCTGAGGATAGTAGGCGGGTCCAGGTACGTACGTTCTTTTAGAGCAGAGCTACAGATTAAAAATGCCCAAGGCGAAGCAGTCAAAAGTCTGGCTGTACTTCACAGCAAAATATGCAAACTCAGCAGCCTGCAACAAGTGCTTTAAGCTGATACTGTGATACTGTCAAAGGAGGTAACACCTCAAATCCCATGAAACACCTGGCGACGCATAGCGTATTTTTTTAAAGCTGAGAAATGCGCCGTATTTGATAGCTTGCTGCGAGACCTCACACCGTGCACATCTACTGCGGGTGTGGTGCCTGTTATCAGACCCGGAGTTAGCAACATCCCCCAAAAACCCGAAGAGGAGAGTCCTGGCCCCTAGCCCTGCCAGTGTAGCAGAAATGATGACGGATGATGATGCAGCAGCAGCCGTTCTTCTCTGCGTGAGTAGCTTAATGTTGTTCCAGTGTAATTTACGCTGAGTAGGCTAACCACGTTATTACATTAATGCACGTAAGGTGAACTAGCAAACATCATCATAGCTACATGCGGCTGTCTTCTTGTTTGATGGCAGATACTCCCTTCACCCTGGCCAAAAAGGCTAAAATGACCAAAGAAAAAGTGGAAAACAGTTAAACATGAGAGGTTTTTGGACAAAGTTTGTGTTTTTTCCATTGATTAAGCACTGCTTCCAGCCAAGAGTGATGCCGTAAAAAAGGCTAACATTGTTATCTTTTTACAAAAAAACAGCTGAACATGAGAGGTTTTTGGACCAATTTTGTGTTCTCCATTCTTTAAGCACCTGTTTGAGCATCGTTTAAGCACCAGCACCATTTCAAAAGTACCGGTTTGGCACCGATATCGGATAAAACCTAAACGATACCCATCCCTACTTATATATAATAATTCCCCGCTCTCCTCTGTGGGCGGTCAATCCTTCAAGCTCGGGTCCTCTACCAGAGGCCTGGGAGCTTGAGGGTCCTGCGCAGTATCTTAGCTGTTCCTAGGACTGCGCTCTTCTGGACAGAGATCTCTGATGTTGTTCCCGGGATCTGCTGGAGCCACTCGCTTAGCTTGGGAGTCACTGCACCTAGTGCTCCAATTACCACTGGGACCACCATCACCTTCACCCTCCACATCTTTTCAAGCTCTTCTCTGAGCCCTTGGTATTTCTCCAGCTTCTCGTGTTCCTTCTTCTTGATGTTGCTGTCATTCGGAACCGCTACATCGATCACTATGGCCGTCTTCTTCTATTTGTCTACCACCACTATGTCCGGTTGGTTAGCCACCACCATTTTGTCCGTCTGTATCTATGCACTATGTGATCCAATTACCACTGGGACCACTGTTACTGTCACCCTCCACATCTTCTCGAGCTTTTCTGACAGCCCTTGGTAATTTTCAAGCTTCTAATGAAGCTCAGGTGTGTCTCATCTACTAGCAGCTGGTTCATTTGTGCTGCCAGATGCTCATGGAAAGTGGTCAGCAGTGACTCATGTCAAAACCTGACAACTCTTCATAGTGGAGACCCTTTCTTGGTTGTCCACCACTGTGTTTACTGGAGCCTGTTCAGGGAGGTTGCTGTGGTCTGCTCTTTAATCGACTATTAGACTTGTAGTCAAGACCGCCCAAACCAAGACCAAGACAATACCAAGACCAAGACAGACAGACCGAGTCAAGACCAAGACAAAGTCAAGATGAGACCAAGACCGAGACCGAGGCAAAAAAGTCTTTAAACTGCAGCCAGATGCTGCTTCGTTTATGAGTGTCAGGCATATTTATGTGTTTTTGCGATGCACTCGCACAGCCCTCCTCACCGCTGTCTCACTCACTTACTGAGAGGACAGACGCACGCTCCACTTGACTGTCACGTCCCTCACCCTCTCTGTTTTTCACATAATGATATTATCCTATATCCTCGCATGTGATTGGCCACAATATGGAGGGATTGGAGCATAGCTGAGCCACTGTGTGAGAGCTGAGCAGCGAAAGGAAATTAAGTGAGGAGACGGCTCTCGCTCAATGGGAGTCGACTCTTCTGATTCACTACAAAGCACTCTCTAAGCACGGCTCTTACCCATATGGAAAAGAAATAGTAAAAACTTATATGACTTAACTCATGAAAGTGGCCACTTTCATGAGTAAATCATATAAGGCTTACATGATTTACTCATGAAAGTGGCCACTTTCACATTACTTTCATATATTGTTTTAGTAAGTATCCAAAACATACAAGTTTCATTATATAATTCTTCAAGGGATCTTATATCTGTTTTTACTCTTGTATGCTTTTCATACAAGTTTCACACAAGACAGATACAAACCTTATAAGTTTTATATATATCTTTTCCATATGGGTAGAGCTGATGCTTTTGCACATGACACATTATCGAACGTTACGCTGTGTGTCATGGATACTGTTGACTCCAAATCTCCTGACCACTATGACCACTAAAAAGTTGGATCTGTTCATCTGGATGTAGCATTTTCAGTGGGAGAAACGTTGCATCACTCATCCAAGTGACTTCTTCAGTCTCAGGTTTCCCCACCCTTATAAACAGTACATTTGCAAGATGACTGAAACTAGCACCGCTGTTGAACAATGGGCTGTGAGGTTAGTTCCTTGATCATTAATATGCAAACTGTCATGACCACTAATCAATGACCAACGAAACATTTCTCCCACTGAAAACGCTAAGTCCAGATGAATACAATCAACTTTTGGGGATTTCCTTACCTGGATGATTCAGTATGCATCAGGACAGTATAGTTAATTAATTGCAAATGCAAACTGTGTGAGCTTGGGTGTAGCCAGAAGCCACTCCATTGACCAAAAGAACAAGCTTACACATACAAGCAGCAGAAATTAGCCTTTCGCTTAGAGATAGGCTGAGGAGTTCGGCCATCCACCCTTCGGAGAAAGCTAATGTCCACCTCTTGTATGACCACTGTTCTGTTCACTATTCTGTTCATGATTTCAATGGACAGAATTTCTAGACTCAGCCAAGTGGAGGAAGGCTTCCACTTGGGTGGTGTCAGAATTTCATCTCTACTTTTTGCAGATGATGTAGTTCTGTTGGCTTCATCCGGTGATGGCCTCCAGGTCATACTGGAGCAGTTTGCAACCGAATGTGAAGTAGCAGGAATGAAAATCAGCATCTCCAAATCTCAGGCCATAGTCCTCAACCGGAAAATAATGGAGTACCCACTTTGGGTCCGTGATAAGTTCCTGACCCAAGTGGAGGAGTTAAGTATATATAAGTATATATAAGTCTTTGGGTATCAAAGATACAGACCACAAAATGATGACGATATGTTACTTTTACTCAGGAACTCACAAACCTCGCTTATAAAGACAATCACACTTATAGATAAGCTCTCAAATAAACAGTCCTGCATCTGAATTGGAATTTTCAAAACACCACCACCACTCCACTTCAGTCAGGTAACATTAGATATCTAGGTATAATTTTTTCCACCAAGCACTCAGACCTGGTATGGTTGAATCAGATTCCCTTATTAAAAACCGTAGAGGATGAGCTCATACATTGGAGAACTCATGCGAAGAGTTGCCACCAGTAAAATGATGATTCTAGCAAAAATAAACTACTTATTTTCTACATTCACACAAGCTTTAACTGCTTTCTAGCTAACATTCACACACATTAATACTCCAATGGATGCATCAGAGAGCAACTTGGGGTTAGTATGTAACAAGGATATTTGGTGTAGAAAAGTGGTAGTTGGAACTACATTACCCAGGAGCCTCTGGGCAGTCTGACTTTGTTCCTGGGCTAACAATATAGGAGAGAGCTGCTGGGAAGGAAATCAAATAGCCCATCCTGTATTTGTTGTGGATGGTGTGCGTCACATAAACGTGAGTTAATCTTCCAGGTTTAAGATGTTTTACCATGTTACTTGTGTGTACTGGCATTAGTTACCTTTAGCATATGTGCTAGTTAGCACCATCCTGTGTACATCACCCATAAAACCAGGTGATTCGCAAGCCTTTAAAGCTTTTTCCCTGTTAGTTGCCAGTCCAGTGAGGATGCTTACCACGATGGACGGGGTGGCAGAGAGTGAACTCCACTGTGGATCCCACGTAGAACAATTACTTACCAAACTTCCTCTGAGTTATCGGGATAACTTTGCAGACTACTGCCTTAGCCGAGGGACCCTACGGTCTAGATCAAATCGCACTTATACCCTCTTCCACCTAGCAGAGTGGTTGGAGTGCCCAAGACCCAAGCCATGCAGGTCTCCCGACGGGCCATGGAGCTGTATGCCTCAGAGAAGCCATGGTTGGAGGGGAAAGTCAGTAGGCACTTGGAAACCAAACAGAAACCCAAGTTTGCCTCTGTTTATTATGGACCTCAACCCACAGCCACAAAACCACCTGCTGTGGCCCATCCAGGTTCAAAGGCTGTTGCAATGCAGAAGAAAAGAGAACATTTCAAGCCTTACTGCCCTTTCTGTGAAAGGACAGAGCATTACTTGAGGGGATGTAATGAACTCTCCAGGCTAGATGTGGCTGTTGTTGTGGACTGGATCAAAGATAAGAATAAATGTTGGAGGTGTGGCCAGAACCATTCTGCTGACAACTGCACACTCAAGAAACCCTGTAGCACTTGTGGTGAGCAACACCTCCTTCTATTAAATGGCCTCGCCAAGGCTAAAGAACAGAATCCCAGTATCCTGACCATGTGTATGGTGGCTGTGGCTCAGGTGGTACAGTAGATCAGCTACTGACTGGAAGGTTGGTGGTTCGATCCTTGGCTTCCCCAGTCTGCATGCCAAATATCCTTGGGCAAGAAACTAACCCCACGTTGCCCTCCGATGCGTTCATCGGAGTGTGAATGTGTGTGAATGTTGGTTAGTTTGCACTTGAGTTTAGAAGTGCTTGTATGAGTGGGTGTGAATGGGTGAATGAGGCATGTTGGGACTCTCCCTGTGCTTTGGGAGAGTAGAAAAGCGCTATGTAAGAATCAGTCCATTTACCATGTGCACTGCATCCAGTGTCATCTATCTTGACCATCCCAGTCACTCTGGTAGAGTGATGTTGAAGGTGGTAAGAGTCCAACTCCATCATGGACACCTTTGCTGTGCTGGATGACGGTTCAGAGAGAACCATAATATTGCCTGCTGCTGTGAAGTTCCACGGCCTTGCCCAGACAGACGAAGCTCTGGCCCTGCGAACCATCAGACAGGATGTCCTGCAGCTGCATGGGTGAAGCATATCATTGGAGGTATCCACTAAAACTAAGCCAAAGGTGAGGCATCAAATACCGAATGCATTCACAGCAGAATAACTGGCTCTGGAGCAATCCTGCCCAGTGGAAACACTCAAAAAGAAGTAGAGTCAACTACAAAGACTTCCCCTCAAAGGTTTCAGTCGGGTGAAAGCTATGATCCTGATTGGATCAGATCACCTGCATCTTATCACTCCTGTATGCGCGGTGATCCGTGGCCCTTCTGGAGGGCCAGTACCTGTCTGTACTGAGCTGGGATGGGCACTGCAGGGACCTGCCAAAAGTCTTCCACATCCAGCGGCTGGACAGGCATGCTTGCAATCGTTGTTCATCCCACAGACACCAGAGCTCTACAAAGATGTTGAGAGGCTGTGGCAGACTGACATCCTGCCGTTTAGAAATGAAAAGGAAGTCATCAGGTCAATGGAGGACCAGCAGGCAATAGATATCCTTGAATCAAGGACAGTCCGGGTACAGGTAGAGGGGGTCGAATGATATGCTACTCCCTTGCTTCGCCGCAAAGAGTTTCCTCAGGTGAAGGCACCTCTAGAGGCTGTCATGGCTCTTCTGAGAGCCAGTGAGCGTCGACTACGCAAGGATCACAGCAGAGTGCAGACATACAACCAGGAGATCAAGAAACTGGAGAAGGCTGGTTATGAGGTAAAGTTGACTCCGGAGGAGGTAAATGGTTCCACTGAATTCTGGTACATTCCACACCATCTTGTGCATCACAACAACGAAGCCCGCCTAGGCTTCAACTGCTTCTTCCTGTACCAGCAAACTGCCCTTAATGACCTCTTTCTGCCAGGGCCCACGCGTAGCCCTTCACTCCTTGTCGTGTTAATCTGATTTCGCCAGCATCCTGATGCATAAGCTGTGATATAAAGGTCATGTTTCATCAGGTATGCCTGCTTCCTGAAGATCAGCCTCTGCTTCGCTTTCTTTGCAATGTGTACAAGGTGCTTGTCAGCCAATATGACCCTCTAGGGTTTATCATTCCCTATACCACTAGAGGGAAGATTCTTGAACAGTCTATGTGGCAAAAGGAGATGGGCTGGGATGAACCTGTCACTGGTGTCCTTCGTGCCGCATTACCTTACCAAGGTATTATGTGCCACTTGCTACAGTGTCTCCAAGTTGCACCTTTGAGCTGCACGTGTTCTGTGATACCTCAGAGAAAGTGTATGGATCTGTAGCTTATCTAAGGACCACAGATTGCCACAGACATGTCAGCACTTCATTCCTGATGGCCAGATCCTGAGTCGCTCCTCGGAAGAGATTGTCCATGCCTCGTCTCAAACTCAGTGCTGCTCTCACTGGAGTGCAGCTTCAAACCGAACTTACCCTACCACTGCAAAATACCATCTTGTGGACTGACTCTACTACTGTGCTGAGTTGGTTGCAGTCTGATTCCTGCTGGTACAAGGTCTTTGTTGGGACTCAAATTGCTGAAATCCAGGAGCTCACCAGTTCTCACCAGTGGAGGTATGTCACTTCACCCGGCTGATGACATCACAAGGGGGAAGAAACTCTGTAGTCTTTCATCAGGCAGTCGTTAAGCTCAGGGCCCCCAGTTCTTGCAACAAAGTTCGGCGCACTGGCCCTCCCAACCTACTGGTAGGGCTGAGACTACAGATGAGCTACACAAGGGGATGCTATGTGGGCTTGTCACAGTGGCAAAGTCTACTACTCCAGACCCTGGCAACTTCACATCTTGGGAGGAGCTTGTGAAAGCCACTTACCATGGTCGTCACGGGGCGGCTTCTCCTCCAATGACCGCCACTGATCATGTGGAAGCAGAGAAAGCCATCTTAAAGTCAGCTCAATATGACAGTTTTCCTGAGGATGTGATGGCCCTGATGAAGGGAAGAACTCTGGCCCCAAATAGTCAACTTTGTGCACTCTGCCCTAAGTATGATCTGGTGTTACGGCCCTAGCAGGGCCTCCTCCTGAAGGTGCCTGTGTGGGCGTGTCCCACCACCTCTTCTGCCTGAGGTGCCACCTTTCCCTGTAACACAGCTGACTCACATCAGTAATTAAAAGTATTTAAGCCCAGGGAAAGGTGAGCTCTGGGCCAGAGTGCCATTTTGTGTGGTGTTTGCAGCTAGTGAGCTGTGTGTGTTTTGTGGTGTTTGCAGCTAGTGAGCTGTGTGTGTTTTGTGGTCATTGCAGCTAGTGAGCTGTCTGTGTTTTGTGGTCATTGCAGCTAGTGAGCTGTGTTTGTGGTTTCCAGCTAGTGAGCTGCGCTTTCCTTTTGACTTTGCTTTATTGACCAACGCCTGAGTTTTGTTTGTTTTTCTTAAATGGTGATAGCGGCTTGTCCGTCTCTCTTAGTTGAGCTACTTTAATAAAACTCTTTAATTTAACCCTTTTGCCTCCTTGACTCCTTTTTCTGACCTGGACACCTTTTGTTACTTCCCCCTCACCGCCTAGACCCCTCAGGGGAACGTAACATCTGGTTACTGGCCTGATAAGGGTTGGAGGGCACCTGAGATGTGCTGAAGGTCTGGACACCATACACCCTATTGGGCTACCTCCAGAACACCCGGTAACTAAGCTCCTTGTCCAATACTTCGACACAATTCTGTTTCACCCCGGTCCAGAGCATGTCTTTGCAGAGATACAGCGCACTTATTGGATCATCAGAGGTTGACAAGTAATCCGGAGACATCAAAGACAATGTGTAGAGTGCCAGAAATGGCGGGGGAGGCCTGTTCCCACCAAAATGGCTGATTTGCCCACAGTGAGACTCCGGATCCACAAACCTGCTTTTTGGTCAACTGGAGTCGATTGCTTTGGTACCTACACCATCAAGATATCCGGAGGCAGGAGAAGCACTGGGGCATCATCTTCAAGTGCCTAACCACCCAATGTGTACACCTGGTTTTGCTGCCAAGTCTGGACTCAGACGCTTTCCACATGGCCGTGCGAAGATTTGTCTCCCATCGGGGTACACCATTCGAGATATGGTCGGATCATGACACTAATTTCCGAGGTGGGGCTCGAGAGTTAGAGGAAGTTTTCTCTATAATGACGCCCATTCTTCAGGGACAGCTGGCAAAGCAGAGGATAACCTTTCATTATAATCCACCGCATGCACCCCATTTTGGAAGAGCCTGGGAAAGGGAGATAAGGTCAGTTAAGGCTGCATTCCAGGTCATCCTGAAGGATCAGAGTGTGACAGAAGAAGTCCTCCGCACGGCTCTCATTGAAGTATAAGGGATCCTTAATGTGAAACCTCTTGGTTAAGCATCTTCGGATAGTACTAATCCTGACCCCATTACCCCAAATCTCCTGCTCATAGGGCAGCTGGATGCTTCACTGCCGCAGGTGGTTTACGGACCAGGCCTATATAATGTAGATAAATTACTCACTCGTGAGAAGTCACCCCTGAGAACTCAAAACTAAAAGTCATAATGTGGATGGTATTTGTAAAGTTGTTAGTGATGTACATTAGAAATTGTAAATGGTAAAAAATTACTATTAAATTTATGAACATTACTTTTGATCGCTATTGTGCAACAGAAACTAATATTTACAGTAATTGTTGTTTTGGAATGAAGGGTTTTAACCATAACCACACCAACATTTGGTAATCATTAGGAAAAACACAATTTACAATTTGTTGTTATCGTTATCATATTTAAAACTATAATACATTATACAAAATAGATGATATATTTTTTTATTCCACAAAGTAATGACATAATTTTTTTATTGAAAGCTTGTTCTGATGTGCAGTTTAAAATGCTGATTATATATAATAAATTACGACCTTTTTTCATATGAACTGAGTAAGAAAGACTCAAAATCGTTTAAACTTACATAAATCCAGTCACGATGAAACCTCTTCTTCAAATTCAGAAGCACAGAACTCTCACACACCTCTCTATAACCGTTAGACAGAAAGGTTGAAACTATGCACAATTTAAAATATAAAGAGTGCGTGCGTGAGTGTGTGTGTCTGTGTCTGTACTCACTCCAGTTGGGACAGATCGTCCACCTCATCCACCTCTATAGCACTCTGGCTGCCGGGGATCATCACCTGTAAAAGCAGACAGCTCAACCCCCCACCTCATCTCCACAGGCATCTTGCAGTCTGGCTAACATTGAATGAAGCTTGTCAGAAAGGGCAAGGATCTGCTCTAGAGGCCTTGATGGTTTAAAGCAGTAGTTCCCAAACTTTTTTTGCTGGGCCCCCCTTTGTTTTACAAACCCCCACCCCTGCGCGTGCACAAACACATCCTCCAACCACACACCCATATTTTGCTCCATTGCGGTTTATTTCACACCTCAAACATGTAGTAAACAATTAAGCAAATAGTAAACTGCAATAAATTACAGGTAGTAATAAAATAAACTACTTACTCTTTTACGCTACGTCCACACCTACGCGGGTATTTTTGAAAACGCAGTTGTTTCGTCTACACGTAAACAGCGTTTTGAATCACCGAAAACTGAGATTTTTTTAAAACTCCTTTTTTGCGTTTACGTGTGGACGAGGAATACAGAGTTCATCATGCAACGTCAAAGGTATGTGCCTTTTTTCACGTCACGCTGTGCGCCACGTTATTGTTTACATGAGATTAATTGCAGAATAGCAGATAGAGACCAAATACTGTTAATCTGACTGTGTGCAGGTTTTACACGCTTACATTTTCACACGCAGTTACTGTCCCTCCATTTACAAAGGCAGAGGTGTCACGATGTGATTATTTTACGTGTAGTTGTTTTTTTCCTGTGTAATATTCAACATTGCTATCAATACATTTTTCAAAAAATGCCTCTCTGTGCAAAATAGGTTTAAAAACATAAACAACTGTGGGAGACTGTTTGTCCGTGATTTGAACTGGGGAAAAATCGTGGCAAGATCAACCTGATATTATTTATATCCCGCTGTATACAGAGCTAACATCTCCAAAATGTCAGGAGTAGTTAGTCATTACAACAAGTGTTTGTGAACTAAAAATCAAGAATATAGGATACTGTTTGTCTGTGATTTGAACAGCCCAGCGCTGCTCCCTATGCAGGGAAAACCAATTCTGCAGGGGAGACCTACCTTGGCATTTGTGCAGGTGAAGCCAAAGGGCAGATTTGTTTCACCATATTTTCTAGTCTTTGGCTTAAAATGAAGTTGGTTTGGAAACATATTCAGCGATGCTTCATCTCCTGCTTTGCATTTGTGTGGGCGCCCCGTGCTAGCAGTGTCCAAGCGTTGTTTTTTTGTTTTCCCCCCTTTTCATCCCACGCCCCCCCTGCAATGGCTCTGCGCCCCCCCTAGGGGGCGGGCCCCACACTTTGGGAAGGTCTGGTTTAAAGTGTGATTTGTTTTGGTCAAGTATTTTCAAAAGCTTTCCACAGCAGGCAAAAAATTCAGTTTGCTCGAATGGAAGAGTGTTATGAGGCTGCAACCTCATGACAGTGTGATGCTGTGTGTTATAAGGTCTATTGTATATACAAAGAGCAGGCAATAAATCCACCAGCAGCAAGTCTTTTATTTCTCAGCTTATTTAAACCATCATGGTGGTGCTATTGTGTCTTGTCTGTAATGGGTAAATCTATGTTTTCTAGTAGAGGGGTGATGAGTTATTCTGTTTATTTAGAAGACGAAAACTCCCACTTTATTAAAAAATAAATTATTTGTATTCACAGGAAGCTTTTTAAATGAGAAAATTGCCCAATATAAATTGTGCCTAAATGATCAGTACTCATTCAAGTGTTAGGATATGCATTTGTATAATAGGTTTCTATGCATCTTGATGCATGCTCAATCACCCAGGTAAGTAAATCCCCAAAAGTTGATTCTGTCCATCTGGCCGTAGCGTTTTCAGTGGGAGAAATGTTTCATCACTCATCCAAGTGACTTCTTCAGTCTCAGCTGACTGCAGGTTTCCCCTAATCTTACTACAATCATACTACAGGCAGAAACTTGGGTGTGCCATGGGTTCCCTAGTTTCACCCATTGTGGCCAATTTATACATGGAAGAAGATGAAAAGAGGGCTTTGCTATCCTACCAAAGTCATTAGTTCAGGTGTGTGGATGGCACCTGGGTGAAAATCAATTCACCACATCACATTAACTCGGTGGACCAACACATCAAATTCACCAGGGAGGATATGAAAAGTGGCTCCATCATTTTCAGTTGTTTCCAAAGAGTTGTTCATTCACACTGAAAACACTTACATTCCTATGCGTGAAACATAAGACGATTCGACCGTCGGTCGTTTATTTACTTTCCGGCTCTTTGAAACGTCGCAACAAAATGAAACACAATTGCCGTCTCGTTCCACCACTGAACAACAGCTCTGAGTAAACACTCCATCTTCTTTGAAGAAAAGCTATCTGGAGCATAAATTGATACAAACTGATGGCAAACAAAACAACTGCTAAACAATGCCGTCCGCCATCTTAGTTGAATTGGTCATATGACTGCATCATACGACTAAAATGCATCATCATTTTCGAAAACCTCAGTTTTCACAGTCCACACTGCGACATGAAAACGGCGTTTTCAAATTTATTCCCATTGGAGAGCGTTTTGATAAGCTCAGTTTTCCTTGAGTAAAAATGCTGTGTCGGTGTGGACGGAAAGACTGTTCATTTGGACAGCGGTTTTAGTGGTAGAAGTATTTCATCACTCATACAAGTGATTTCTTCAGTCTCAGCTTACTGCAGATTTCCCCAGGCTTATAAATAGCATAGCTGCCTAATGATTAGAGCTAGTGCCCTAACTACATCCATTCTCTAGTTCTCTGTGAAGGATATTCTTGATCATTGTTTAATAGTCCTGTCAATTTGTATATCAATGATCATGAAACTGATGTTTCGGTTCTCGTAGAGAACTGATTCCCAGCAGTCCAGTTCCTTGGAATTGTTAGTTAGCATGCCTATCGATCCTGCTTATCAGTTCTACTTGCACTCGCATTACAAACAGATGATTTTAGTTGGGTTGGAGGAGGAAAACAGTGGTGCAGTCTGCAGTGTGGATGTGGAAATGACTTTTATTTTTATTGCCCTAAAGACAAGGGTTCAATGGTAAAGTAAAAACCATATTCAGGACAGAAACAACTGCATTATGTTGCTAACACAACTTCACTTCCTTGCAAGCATCAGCACAGAGAGCATGTTAATGCTAAGCTAGCCAAGAACCCAGAGTTCAGTTAAAGTTGAGTGAATGCTGACCTCAGCTCTGCAGCCAGACCCTGAACTTAAACAGATGACCAGTCAAGATGCAGCCTCTGTTTATACCTGATCATGTTTCTAAAGTAGAATCACTGATCATTTTAAAGTCTATTTGCTCTGGTTTTCATTTTTGCTTTGTGTTGTCTGGTTTTTTTGTTCATATATAAATACTAAGAGAAAGTTTAGCATAGAGATTTGTGGTGATGCGTGGGACTGTAGCCTTAGGTTTATATTGTTAAATGGTAATTATAAGACATGCATGCATTTCAGGTCATTTTACACAGTAACATGAAAGTTATTTAATGAGTAGTATAACAAATGAATTTCTCCAGCAAGAAATTGAGTAACTTACTATGAGGTGCCGTAAGGGACATTATTACTGAAACGCTCTCACACACACTACTGAAACGCTCTCACACACACTACTGAAACGCTCTCACACACACTACTGAAACGCTCTCACACACACTACTGAAATTTTAGCTCTCACACACACTACTGAAACGCTCTCACACACACTACTGAAACGCTCTCACACACACTACTGAAACGCTCTCACACACACTACTGAAACGCTCTCACACACACTACTGAAATTTTAGCTCTCACACACACTACTGAAACGCTCTCACACACACTACTGAAACGCTCTCACACACACTACTGAAATTTTAGCAAAAAAGGTTGGGGACTGCTGTACTAGCAGGTTGCTGAGTAGAAATCCTTGTAGTGTTTTGAAATATACCACTTTTTCCATCAGTTTCCTTGTCAGGAAACAACTTCCTGTTCAGCAGAAATGCCTCTGGTTTCAGTTGTGTGTGTGAGAGCGTTTCAGTTGTGTGTGTGAGAGCGTTTCAGTAGTGTGCGTGAGAGCTAAAATTTCAGTAGTGTGTGTGAGAGCGTTTCAGTAGTGTGTGTGAGAGCGTTTCAGTAGTGTGTGTGAGAGCTAAAATTTCAGTAGTGTGTGTGAGAGCGTTTCAGTAGTGTGTGTGAGAGCGTTTCAGTTGTGTGTGTGAGAGCGTTTCAGTAGTGTGTGTGAGAGCGTTTCAGTTGTGTGTGTGAGAGCGTTTCAGTAGTGTGCGTGAGAGCTAAAATTTCAGTAGTGTGTGTGAGAGCGTTTCAGTAGTGTGTGTGAGAGCGTTTCAGTTGTGTGTGTGAGAGCTAAAATTTCAGTAGTGTGTGTGAGAGCGTTTCAGTAGTGTGTGTGAGAGCGTTTCAGTAGTGTGTGTGAGAGCGTTTCAGTTGTGTGTGTGAGAGCTAAAATTTCAGTTGTGTGTGTGAGAGCGTTTCAGTAGTGTGTGTGAGAGCGTTTCAGTAGTGTGTGTGAGAGCTAAAATTTCAGTTGTGTGTGTGAGAGCGTTTCAGTAGTGTGTGTGTGAGAGCGTTTCAGTAGTGTGTGTGAGAGCGTTTCAGTAGTGTGTGTGAGAGCTAAAATTTCAGTAGTGTGTGTGTGAGAGCGTTTCAGTAGTGTGTGTGAGAGCGTTTCAGTAGTGTGTGTGAGAGCGTTTCAGTTGTGTGTGTGAGAGCGTTTCAGTAGTGTGTGTGAGAGCGTTTCAGTAGTGTGTGTGAGAGCTAAAATTTCAGTAGTGTGTGTGAGAGCGTTTCAGTAGTGTGTGTGAGAGCGTTTCAGTAGTGTGCGTGAGAGCGTTTCAGTTGTGTGTGTGAGAGCGTTTCAGTAGTGTGTGTGAGAGCGTTTCAGTAGTGTGTGTGAGAGCGTTTCAGTTGTGTGTGTGAGAGCGTTTCAGTAGTGTGTGTGAGAGCGTTTCAGTAGTGTGTGTGAGAGCTAAAATTTCAGTAGTGTGTGTGAGAGCGTTTCAGTAATAATGTCCCTTAAGGCACCTCATAACTTACTGCATTACTTTAAAGAAAACTGCTCTGTGTAGTATATTAAGGAATATCGATAATCGAATTGGAAATGCTAAATTCTTATTAATCCCAATGCCTTCTCCCCCTTTCAAACTAATAGTAGCATTTAAATATTGCTGTCATGAAGTGATTTATAGTTTTATACTAAAACAGAGTATCAATACCTGTATGTTCACTAGTCGACTCTCTAGCATCTCCTGGTTGGGATCTTCTGATTCCCAGCATTCCCTGCCATTGTGGGATGGGATGGGCCGGGCTTGGCCTTCATCCTCATAGACTGTCCATTTGGTTAGCTTCTCCACTGTCTGATGGGGCAACATGTTCTCAGCGCACAACCAGTCCTGAGCCCACACAGAAAAAGATTGACAACTAAGCTTGAAAGATGTATTGTCTTGAGCATAGCTTGAGAGAAGTACACATATTGAGTGCTATTGTTGCTGCGTGCAATGATAGCACTCCCTTAATTGTTAGTTTACCAAGATTTTACACATGTTAACCATCTTAGCATCAACGTGATTACAGGCTACAGTTACAGTTAGCTACACATCTATTTATGTATGAAAATTTTTCCCTTATTTGTTTTATCCAAATGTAAATCTTGGCCTTACAAAAAGCCTTTAATACCTAAATAAATGTATTTCACATTTTCTAGCCACATATTAAACAATGCTTGTTTAAAAGTCCACTAACAAAAATGTAACCCCTACCTGAGGCTTTCCACTCATCCGTGGGTTCCCAGTCCAATGTACCTTTGGTTTGGAGATAGAACATATTCTCCCCTCACCCATCAGATGAGCTACTTCCTTGTCTGCTTCTTCTTCACACAAAGACCGAACACCTGATCTCTCTGCACTGGACTCTCCATTTGGAAATGGTCGAGTGGCAGAAGTGGGCATTGAAGCTAAACTACCTCTTTGTTCTTCTTGTCCTGAGGCCTGTGTTGGACCACCCAGTGACAAGGACATCTTGGTTATGTTGATTTGAGAGGTGTTCACCTTCCCTCTTGCAGCTTCGAACATATTGACTCTATCTTGATTGCCTTTGCTGTTTCTGTCTTCAGCGGTGGACTCATTGAGTCCAGAACTGCTTTTAGGCTCATGTTGAACTGATGTTAATCCTCCAGACAAGGGTTTCTTGATGCACTTTACGACATTTAGATCTGGTTTGACAGGGAGCACAGACTTGACACCTGGCTTTGGAGGTCTGAGCTCTGGGGTTGTGGCTTCTGCTGGTAGAATTGCTGGAGTAGAAGTTTGAAGATCTGCCTTAGGTGCTTCTGTTATATTTTCCTTGCTTAGTTTATTCATTGTCGGGAGTACAACAGCATATCTGGCTTCTACAACTTTCTCCCCACCTAGGACTGTTTCTTCTGTTCCTTCCTTGTCCGTACCCTGGAAGGTTGCTCTCTCTTCAACAATTTTGTTCTCAGTGGAGCTCTTGCTTTTCCTGTTAGCCAGGTTGGCTTTACTGGCAACTCCTACAGCCATCTTTTGTTTGAAAATATTCCCCTTAGATTTTCTTAGGCCATGTTTTTGGTTTATGGCTTGAATTGAGAGCCAGCGAGAAATCCCAATTGCTTTAGTCCAAGCAGAAAGATTTTTTCTCCAGTTTAACCCCTGTGGCATTTTCTTTTGATTCCAGCCAGACAGCCTGCACAAACTCTTCATACCCTTTTCCCGTGCGATCAAATGGTCATTAAAATTATTGAACCCCCCATCAGTTGTGCGTGTAACTGTTTCTTCTTTATCAGGCTTTGCCAAAATCGTGGTTGCTTTGCGTTGGAGAGATAATGTCTTGACTTTCCCCAAGAGCAACATCCGTGACTTCCTGTTAATGACACTCTGGCCCTGCTGCTCTTCTGGATCCAGAATGGTTTTGAGTTCTTCAATTCTGGCTTTGGGAAGCATGATTAGATCAACTTCTACGGAAGAATCTCTCCCTCTGATATTTTTTACTTTATTTGTTAACTGGGTCTCAGTTTTTGCTGGGTCAGTCCTGATAAGAGAAATACCCTTTGGAGGCTGAACCCCTTCTGTTGTGGAACGAGATTTGTACTCTTTTTGTGGCTTCTTTTTCTTCTCCTTTTCTTCCTTGGCTTCCTTTTCCAACCTTAGCTTCTCTGCTTTGGCCCGTTGTTTTTCTGTCTTTGCAGCCTGCTGATCCTTTGTCTTTTTAAACATCTTGTATTTCAATCCTTGAGCAGGCTTTGCGGGAGTGTTTCTGTGTTGTCTGACGACTTTATCAGCAGTTGGTTTTTTAGACCTTTCCCCCCAGGTTATCTTCTTGTCTGCAAATCTGTCATGGTTGATAGTTTCACATAGATAACCTCCCTGCTCGTCTTCTTCTTGTTTTTGTTCCTCTTCTTTTCTCCCCTCTTTTTCTTCTTGGTCCTTAGACTCACTTCTGGTGGATTCACCTTCGTCCTTGTCTAATTGTTTTTTTGCTGACTGTTCTGTATCTCTTTGAGTATTCAACACCTCAGATCGCTCACTACTTTCCTCACTAGCCTGCATCTTAACTGGCTCGTCATCGCTACTCTGTTCCTCCGCCTCCTCATTATTACTAATTTCGTGTACCGATGCCTCCATTGAGCTCCCTGCATACCCTCTCTTTCTCAGGCTTAGTGTGGAACCCATTATTAGTCCTATTTTGAATGGCTGGGAATACTTTTGGTGAATGTTTGGTCATCTTTTTTTTCCCACCTGTAAAGTCATTATCGTTCTTGTGTTGTGCATGCAATTTTCCATGTCCTGTTTTTTTTATTTTCTTCCTCTGTATGATGCTCCATTTCATTGGAGCCTCTTCTGCTTTGAACTGCTTTCATTCTTACATTTCTTTTAGTTTCATTGGACTTTCCATCCTTTAGTGTTAATAAAATCCATTTTCTTTCTTGAGGAGACTGACTTGTTTTAGAACTATTCTGTCTCACATTTATTCATAGAATTTTGTTTGTTTTTGTCTTTGTCTTCTGTTTCATGGAATCCGTTCTAGCTTGGGATTCAAGTTGTAGTATGCAATCAGTTCTTCAGAGTTGAACTAACCTACAAAGTATTAAAAAAAAATGGTTTTTTTGTCATTAAAGTTTTCATTTGGAAAATTGAGACTGCAAAAAGAAAGGTAAGAGGTAAAGCCTTACACATTAAATCAAAATCTAAAAAATTAAATAAATATAGATGACTAGATTATCGAGTAACATAGCTGTCAAATTGAGTGAAACCAGGTCCTTGACTTCATCTTTCACTATTGAGACCATATTTCAGGATTTAAGTCCCTGATCCTTTCGACTTACTTGACATTCCTGAGCTAACTTTGTGGGCTAGAATTAATCTTCAGGATAAGGATAACACACAAGGAAGGAAAGTCCATTCAAAGAGGCTATAAATCTTTTCCAAGTTTGATGACAGTAACAGTAAACAGCAGATTTTGTCTGCGCCTTCAGCCTAGATGTGGCTCTATACCCAGTGTCCCTGGGGGTAAAAGCACAGAGCTCATTTCAGTGTAATATAGCTTACCAGGCTTCTCAGATGAAACCAAGGCATAGCTGGGGGGGCCGCAAAGTCCTCTCGCTTTTCCTCAAGAACTAGTGTTACTGATCGAAATATGTGCTGTGCTCAGGAGGAGAGCTGACACACAAATATCCCACCCACTAAAATTAAACCAAGGGCAGAGAGCCACATATGTAATATACACCCAACAACATTGTATGCCTGTGACACAACAATGACAAAGTTGAACTGCTTGCAGTAAAGTGCAGCCACACAAACACAGAAGGCCTTCTGAATTATTTAGTTCTACCTGGCTGATCAGAGCACTGTGCTGCCATTCATATGGACATCTGCTAAATGGTTGGGAGGAAAGGTGAGAAGTGCTGTTTCAAGTGCTCAATGCAGTTTTAGAGATATAAAAGTGAACTACAGCACAGTAACTACTTGGGCTAGTAATAAGTTCGTAAGGTGTTGAGCAGCAATAATGACTCAGACACAAGAATAACTGTTGAGTAGCAACTCTTATATTGTTACAATGCATAAAAAAGATTGTCTAATCTGTACAGAAAGAGTACAAAATAATCAAATTGACTCTAATTATCAGAAATAACATGAATAGTGTGCACACTTAAATGAAATAAAAGTGTCCGTTAGGGCCTTTAAAGAATTGTTTCGGTAACACCTGACTTCACTTCCTGATCTTTGTAAGTGCAGTGTGAACATATGTGTGAGTGTGTACGTGTGCATCTTCTTCATGGTGATTTTCCTCAAAGTGGTTGACTCAACATCTGTTATGACCAGAAGCTCGTCCTGGTCCTCGGACTTTCCTGTTCTCTCTAAACACCTAACCTATAACCCAGGTCTATTATCATATTAAGAACTATTTAAAGTTTAAATTAAATATCAAAATATTGCATCAAGATGTAAGATATCTTAGCTGTACAACATGCATGAAATATGAGAACTAAACATTCAAGTACTCACATATTTCTCTTTTCAGTAATACTGATGGTGAGTAACCATTAACATTCAAAATTTCATACATCACAGCCACATCAAAACCATGTGCAAATAAAACAACAAAGTACACATGCTGAGTTCGGTTTAGAGGTATCAAAGTATCGAGCTTAATTTCTCTAACACTATAGGTCTGCACCAAAAATTACCCCCAGTTACGTTAGACTCACAGTAGAAATGAAATAAATTCTTTCAATAATTTGCATATTACAAAATAGAACATTATTTTACTCTCTTCATCTGATTTTTTTAAATTAGCATCATTAAACTGGCAACAGGAAAATAAAAAGACTCACTCTTTTATATTTAAATCAGCATAAAATAAAAGACACTGTTCGGAAACACTGCACAATTATTGTGGAGAGAAATAGGACCCAAGTGCAGACACAGATAACCAACTTAACTGAGACTTAACTTTTGCCTTCATTTTGCGTGTGTTTATTTTATCTGAAAAATTAAAAAACTTAAAATGTCTTAACAAAACATTTGCTTTTCATAATATACATGTCATTAAATAATTTTATTTTTAAAATAATCTTAAAATGTTATCCTACAAAATGTGCAGCAATTTAATTTATTTGTTCTTTTTAGGTGATAGTATGTAGGACCCAGGACGACCGTATACCTGCATCTCTACCAACTTGCGTCTCAGTTTCTGTGCACTCCAGCCTCTTCTGTTCCATGTGAGAGGATTTTCTCTTAGGCAGGAGAAATTATCTCCAAGAAAACAAACAGACTCAGCCATCGCATAGCAGAACAAATTACTTGCATGCATATCCTTAAATGCATGCAAGTAAAGTAAATGTTTTTACTTTACAAGTTCATAAGCATTTCCCCTTTCCAGTTCACAATCAGTTCTACGCCCAGGTTTAAAAATGTGTATAAGAAAATTGGCCTAATATAATATTATTTATAAAAACACTTTCCAGCGGTTAATTGCATAACTACCTTGAGGCAGGACCTCACAACAGAAGCACACTCCATAATGTGTTGTACATTATTATATGTATATTATATGTATTTTTCATCTATTGTATTTACCAACATCAAGGAGTCAAAGCAAAGAAAGACCAAATCATGGCCCATGTTTAAACAAGGAATGTTTATTGATCAAATTTTTTTGTTAAGCAATTAAACATAATTTTTCACCCCCAAAAATTACATTTTCAAAGCAACACAAAGATGGCCCAACATCAGACCGGATTGTGAACTCCACTCTGTGGAGTGGGCAGTCATAATGAAGCAGTACACTTTAATTTGTAGCTTCAAGCTGTTCTTTATATTTTTGGCCACCAGATGTCCCCAGAGATGACTGTGTTGAAAAGCTTCAAGTAATGAAGCTTCAACACAAGCTTTAATGCTTCAACACAAGCTTTAATGCTTCAACACAAGCTTTAATGCTTCAACACAAGCTTTAATGCTTCAGAAAGCTTTGTTTGACCATCACCATGCAAAAGTAATACAAAGGAGCCAAAAACCTGAGTGGAGACATGGAACATAAATGGTCTATATTTGTATAGCGCTTTTACTAGTCCCCCCTAGGGACCCCAAAGCGGTTTACACACCCAGTCATCCACCCATTCACACACTGGTGGAGGCAAGCTACAGTTGCAGCCACAGCTGCCCTGGGGCAGACTGACAGAAGCGAGGCTGCCAGATCGCGCCATCGGCCCTTCTGGCCAACACCAATAGGTGAAGTGTCTTGCCCAAGGACACAACGACCGAGACTGTCCGAGCCGGGGCTCGAACCGGCAACCTTCCGATTACAAGGCGAACTCCCAACTCTTGAGCCACGGTCGACCATTTTTACAACACCCTCAGGTCTCAGGAAGAAAGTCGTCAGGTCTCAGACAAAAAAATGTCAGGTCTCAGGTGTCAGGCAAACATTCATCAGGTCTCAGGGGGAAAAAAAACAGGTCTCAGACTAAAAGCTGGATCCATAAGTTAAAGTTTTGCGTTATTTTCTTGAAATTTCGAGTTATTACTTCAAAATTTAGGAAAAACTTGAAATTTTGAGTTACGGATCCTTTTATTCATCTTTTACTTGGAGAAATGACATGGATGATAAGCAGACAAACCAGCAACACACAGAGAAGGACAAAAGGCTTAAATACATAGAGGGATAACGAGGGAAGAAACAGTAGGGAAACACAGCTGGGAGTAGTCAAACGGCCCAGGACCGTAACAATTATCCACTTTAGTTCACTCTCATAACTTTAATATTACCACTACTCTCTTTAGCACACAGTGAACCGACAGGAAAAATAGCTTCAGAGCAGCTACAGGAAAATGTTTCTCACAGTTGCTTTGTGTTTCAAAGCCGAACACACCAGTATCAGAACAGCAGCAGCTCTCCAGCTGGATAGTAAGTGGTAAGCCTGTGCTAGCATTAGCATGGACAAGGACGGTAAGAATCTTCAAGTTTTTGACATTAGTTCTCTCCTTCATTCACTCACTCAGCTCCAGGCTTCCAGTAGGTAAGTAGGCTGGCTTTCTGTTTTTTTCTTGTCCCACAGTTTAACTCTGGGTTTTCCCCTTTTTGTTCTCTGTGTTTCTAGGTCTTCTTTTCAGTAGTTGCCTTCACTACCATGGCTGAGATCAGAAAGAAACCCAGGAGAATCACGTGCCTTCACCTCACCTCCCAGTTGACAGGCTGAATGTAGGCTTTGATTGGCTGTTGAGAGCTAGGCAACACCATGTGGGGTGAACTGAGCAGTGCATTCGATTGCGATAGGAACTGTAACACTTGAGGTAAACAAGTAAAATAAAGAAAATAAATACTGTCTCTTCTTTTATCTTTTGTGTCATCTAATTGTGTTTTTTCCATCTGGGTTACATTAACAATATGAGCTGATGGACAGGATGAGAAAGAGCACGGTGAGAAACAGGTTCCTCTACGTGCTATACGTGTAGAGGAACCTACCCAGGATGGAATTAATCCGACATTCCATTATGAAATTACAGAATTTCAGCTGTTGCATGTCCCAGTAAGTTATAGAGAAAACAGATATTTTATCTCAAAGATTTTACAAAGTCATAATTCATGATTATTCACTGTTGTTATACATTATTAACCTGTTTGTTATATGTAATAATCAGTTAGAAATTGTGTTTTCATGTCATTTTAAGGTAAAATGATTACTTAAATGCAAAATGTTGGCCTTTTATTAATAGTGTAAGGTTTGTATTGTAATGTATATAATCGCACAATTTATATTTAATATTAAATTGAAAAGCTGATGGGACACAATGACTCTTACTTAAAACAGAGGGGGGCTGGCAATGCTGCAGTCTGCATTTCAGTTGATCAGCCAAACAATACTGACAAGCTACTGGGAATCTGTAGCAGCACCCAAGAAATGAATAATGTATATATGCAGGAGCCAAACACCAGGAGTCTCCATCACCTCAGACTAGTTGTTCTCCTTCTTGCTGGACCAGGCCCTGGACCTGGACCAGCAACCTGGTGGTGTCAGTCAGCATCCTCCTTGGCTATAGACTAAGGATGAGGTGACTTGCAGTCCTTGTCCAATCTTCTTAGACTTCCATGAGGAAGCAGGGTTTCTTCCAGGGTTGCTCCAGACCCCAGCCAGAGACTGAACCCAAGCCTACAACTGCTGTGATTACTTACTTACTTTTCTAAACCCGACATATCAGAGGAAAGGGAGGGATCAGAGGGAAACTCGGGCTGACCAGTACTTCCTCCCTCTACCTGTCTTACACACACTTCAAGTGGTGTTCAGGACATGCAGGCAGGACATGGAGACAGGTAGTCTTTGACATCCTTAAAGATGGGACCAGAACAGGCACTGGAGAAAAGAGATGGTGCAGTTCTTACCAGGGTGGCAGGTATACCTGGTGGTCTGGGCACCGTGTATTACTTGGAAGGTACAAAAAGATGGTTAGGTGGACCGATACCTTGGTCTTGGTTGTCACACTGGAGAATCCTGATCAGTGATCACTGAGTAAGCGAAGCACCTGAAAGCAAATCTACTGCACAATCGTAGGGACAATGAGGTGGGAGAGAGAGCCTTTTCTGAATACTAAGTAATTATAAACAGCAATACCTGAAGACAGATCCGAGGTGTCAGATGGCTGAAGGAGACAAACACGATTTTAAACAGTGCTGGTGACAGAAATTGTTCCAACCTAAGATGCTATTATGGGTCCAGTAAATGTGGACCCATAACCAGCTTGCTTGACCTACAACAAGTGGGGGGTTCCAGGGGCTTCAGAAATGTACAATTGAATGTGAGAGACTACTCTGTGAGCGATGTCAGAGAGGTGAGTTCAAACCACTGCCAAACCACCCCTCAGCCTGTGCTTCAACGATTCTGATAGTTAGTATGACTCGGGGACGTTGATTCATTTAAGCTAACATAATGATCCTGCTGTAACCAGGTTTGTGATTTTTTTTAATGTTTAAGTCGTATTTTGCTGGTTTCACATTTAAGTTAAGTCTGTTTGGGAGCTGACAGTTTCTAAGTGGATGGGGTTTTGAGGGGATAACAGGAGGTGTGAAGCTGCAGAGAGGCGTGTAAGACTGAAACTCTGCTTCCTGGTCCCAACTCTGGATAGTCACGTTTTGGGGGCTTTAATAAATTTGGCCAGATTTCTAGAAATGAGAGCTGCTCCATCCAAAGTGGGATGCATGCCGTGTCTCCTAACAAAACCAGGTTTCCTCCAGAAAGTTTCTCAAGTATCTATAAAGCCCACATCGTTTTGGGGACACCACTTAGACAGCCAGCAATTTAAGGAGGACATGCGGCTAAACAAACTACAGAGTACGACATTGTTTTGGCAAAGTTAAGCACCAATTCAGTAATAATTTCAGTGACCTTCGATTGACATAACCAGGTGTCATTACTGCCGATGTGAATGATAATTTTACTGAATTTATGTTTACCCTTAGCCAGCAGTTTAAAATTTAAAGGTAAAAAACTTGGGCGTGTGGCTTGGTAGAGCTCTCCTTCAAGTCTCATGTAAAAGAGACAACAAAGACTGTCTTTTATCACCTAAGGAATAAATCAGACAAGTTTTATCACTTGGCAGTGCAGAGATTGTTGTCCATGAATTTGTGCCTTTGTGCTTGATTACTGTAATGCTCTCCCTACTGGGTTACGGAAGAAAAGTTTTAGAGGTTTACAGATGGTACAAAATGCAGATGCTCACATTTTAACCAAAACTGGGAATTTTGAGCACATTATCCAGTACTGAAATCTCTTCACTGGTTGCCTTGCCAGATTTAAGCAGATTCTAAGGTCCTGTTGCTCACCTACAAGGTATTAAATGGTTTGGCGCCTTCATATCTCTCTGACCTTTTGTACCTCTATGTTCCATCCTGTGCTCTCCGATCTCAGGATACTGGCCTTCTAAAGGTTCCTAAAACCAGAAGAAAAACTACTAGGGAGCCTGCTTTTTTTTTTTTTTTGTGGAACAACCTCGCTCAAGATATTAGGCAGGCATGCTTTGTGGTTTTCAAATCCAAGTGTTAAACTTGTTCCCCCTGTCCTACATGTATTAATTCTATACCTCAAGTTTTTCCTGGTTCTTATTGCTTTTCCCTTTTGCTTTATCAGTTTTTAAACTGTATTGTTTTTATTATTTGTATATATATATTTTTATCTTCAAATACTTGTTCAGCACTTTGTTTGAAAGTGCTTTATAGATAAAGTTTTTATTATTATCAACACTTGGATCACGCAGGACAGCTGATTCCTCCTTTATTGTATAGATTTTACCAGAGATAGTTATGCTCTGCAAGTACATAACACTGTAGCTAGGCTTTTTAGAGGAAACGATACCAAAAAGGAGTACTGAGCTTTGGCAGTTCATGAGGGTCAAATAATGGGTTCTGAGTTGACATGTGGTCTCTGAACCAAGCACACATAGACTTGAAGACTTGGGGACACTCACAATCAAGTATTGCATTGCAGCATAGTCATTTTGTGCTATGTTAAAAAAAATAAAAAAATGGAGATACTGTGCAGAAAAAAAAGAGCCAGACAGTCATTCTTTGAAAAAACAATTTTATCCTAGAAAACTGTAGTGTAAAGTTATTTAAAAAAAAATTAGCGTTCTTTCACTACAAAAATAGATTCTAGACTGATGCTAAAACACCCAGCATTGTGAGAGATAGTACCAAAATATTTCCTTGTGTGATCTAAATAGCAGCCAACCCCAGTTACAACAGATCCACAGGTAAAGAGTCATTTATATATTAAAAATATTTCAGCACAATAGTTTATAATTACATTCCTAAATTACAGTATTTATTACCTGCAAAAGCAAAATATTAAAATCAGAACATGCACAAAAATTGCAGTAGTGCATCAGTACCTATGCGTGGTGTAAAGAATGTGTAATGCTAATTAAATGATAAGTCAAAATAACACACGCACACACATCAATCATCTCAGGCATTACTGAACATGTTCCACTGATTTTCTGAATAGCATGGAAGCTCATTAACATAAAAAAAAAAAACACTAAAAGTTAAAATCATGCCAACTTTGTCGATATAAATTTAAAAAGTTAAGACATGGAAAAATATAAAGACTATGCATGAAGTGAAAACGCATGAAAACGCATCAATGTTGTATAAACAAACAAAACCAACAAAGAACCCCAAACGAATTAAAATAGTGTCACCTAATTCAGACTGAAACGCGCGTTTCCTCTGCGTTTCAGTGTCTCAAGAATTTGTCAAGTTTTTGTTACAGCAACTTGTTAATTTAACACTTTATAATTTTGGACACAACATGTTTTTGCAGGTAGAAATGGGCTTTCCTACAACAAATCACAAATCTAAACTACACAAAATATTTATCAATGTTATTTAAAATCATCCCCCAAATTTCTTCTTCATGTCTCTATGAGGAGATGAAGGCCAGTAAGATATACAGCAGAGTACAGTGACTAGATGGTGATGCTGGTAGTGATAAAGGCCATTAGAACATCAAGTGAATTTAAACAAACAGTTTTATACCAAACAAAACAGCTCAGTAGCTTCCATGTCAGATGTAGAAGGCTGATTTAAAGGGATCCGGTCACACGCCAGTAATGTGCCTCATCCAGCTTTGGGTTTAAATGGGTGTGGCCATGCTATGGCAGCAGTGTATGGTCCTTAGGCACATGTGGTGTCACTTCCTTCACATTCTTTGCACCATTACTGAGCCAAAGCCCTAGATGTTCAGAAAGCACTTCTGACAAGAGCCTATTGGTGTCTCTATGAAGGGGCCAGTGTGAGCGCAGCATCAGTAAATGGCGGGATGGGTAAGTCTTTGAGGAGAGGGGTCAGGTGTCAGTAGTGTCAGCTAAAATGGAGGCAAGATCTGTTGCTTCGGTCCATTTTAGACATATCAACATGTCGGTTCTCTGTAAAGATATAGCACAAAAACACCATGAACCAACAGATGTGGATTCAAAAATTGATTGCATGTTTTGCATTTGTAGGAAAGAAAGTGCTACAAAGTCTCACCTCAGCTGTTGAGATAGGCTCCTCACGCTACAGCACTTTTCACATTATTCTCCAGGAATGACCTTTGACAAACAGAAAACAGAATCCATTAACACGATTGGTTACAATTGTCCAACTTCATGTTCACCTTTAAAAACCCAAGAGCTATAATCTCAGCATTTTAAAAGTTTATGATACAATTAGAAAAAGACTGAGCAAGTACAGCTTGTTTGCAAGGCTTACTAGGCAAAAGCCTCTTCTCGCTATAAGGAACATAGAACCGTGCCTTAGATTTGCAAGGTTATATTTAAATAAATCACAAGACTTTCAAAAATGATTTGGATGATTGAGATTGAAGTAAAGATGTATGGTCAAAATGCACAGTGTGATGTTTGTCGTTAATATTGGAGAAATGTTAGAAGAATTTCTGGGTTGAATGAGTTCAATTTTCTCGTAACATATCAAGTGAAAATCTGCAAGAAAAAAATGTTGGTAGCTTTTTAAGCCAAAGAATTACGTCAGTTTACTTTTAAAGGTTAATTGGGAAAAATATTAATGGATTCAGAGTTCTGGGATTAACACCAGCATCACAGTAACAACACAGACTGAAGTTGCTCAGTACATTTCCCCCCCCCGGAGGTGCACGCTGCAAACACTTCTTACAAGCAGATCTAGCTGCACACTGCAGTCATTTTTCCAGCCTGAGAATGGCACAACATCTTTTTTTTCCTTGTGTAATTTTTGTACAACTACAAAGAATGTGTTTGTGATACTTGCATTTGATCTCCTTCTAGTGACTTCTGGATCTCCTGAAGTACTTCTGAAAAGAAAAAAACAAAACACAAAAAAACAACTGTAACCAACTATTGCTTTTAACAACACCACACTTTGTCATGACTTTGAGCGTTAGCTCAGTCACAACAAGCCAGCTCACTGGGGAAAAAATGAAGTTGTATCAGTCATGTGCTTATATATGGTTCTGAGACATGTAATTTGGATGTTTCAAATGACAATGTGAGTAAGAGGCTGCAGGACCAGCTCAAAAAGGTAGCGTATAATTCAATTACAACTGAAGCCAGATTTCCTTTGAACAACTACAATGTCTGAGGGACATGCTATTTGACCTTCCAGGTCTATATTTCAGGATATTCTCCTGCCTTTGTACTCACTCTCATCATTCAGCAAAGCATGCTCCATAACATGTTTAGCTGCATTTTCTGCAATAGATGGCATGTCAACACAGTCAGCCATAGACAAGGTACGTGTAAAAACAGACAGCACATTTAGCATAGCACAGAATTATAAAACACCACAGAACACAGAACACACACTCATGTGGCACATGCACATTTACTTACAATGATATTATTTGTTTTTAATTGTTTTACCTGCATCCTCACCATCATGTTTGGCTCTGAAAGGACAGAGAAGACAGAAAGTAATGACAGCTCATTCTTAGGGATGTCAAAACATATCAATTATTGTAATATGTAAAACATGTAATATTAATATCCTGTTAAAATATTCGTTAAAAGGGGACAATGAACTGGAAGTAAAATGAGTACATTTTGCTGATATAGCCATACTGGCTGATTTCGATCTACAGTCACTGGAAGGTTGATGTCACTTATAAACATTAAGAGAAAATAAAAGACAAAAACAGCATAACTGACTATATTGGAGCTAGTGATTTATACATTGGGAGGAGGAGGCAAAATATGTTATAATAATAATAATAATAATGGATTGGATTTATATAGCACTTTTCAAGGCACCTAAAGCACTTTACAATCCCACTATTCATTCACTCTCACATTCACACACTGGTGGAGGCAACCACTCAACTATGCGCTTTAGTTGAGCGGTTTTACTTTTCCAGGTGCTGAGGCACGCCTGAGTCAGGACTGTCGGCATCTCTCAGCCTCACGCATTATTTTGGACATTCTATGTCCCAAGAGTGAGTTTCACCAACCAGGGATCAGAACGTCAGACAGCCACTTTGACGGCCATCAAATCCACCAGACCAGACCGCTGTGTCTTTTCCTCTTTTTTATAAATGCAATTTGCACTTCTGTGTTACACAATATCAGTCTTGCGTCTACCTTTTTTAGCTAACTTCATTTTTACTTTTCTTTCTATCTACACACTCTGCACACATCAGTGAGATTTCTATCTAATGTTTATTATTTCTTCACCAGGGTCAGTCTTTACAATCTTTCACTCTCTTTTATATACTATTTGGCATTGTTACAATGATTTTACTCCCATTTAACATGGAAGTTGTAACTACCAGCATCATCTAACAACCTGGCTTAAATTGCCCTACAGCAAACTTTTGTATTCAGCAAACACCAACATGATGAAAACAAGGAAACCTATGAGTACCTATGAGTAGATGAAGCTCCATCTGGCTGTGACTGGTGTTGGTTGGAGCAGCCAGAATGAAGTGGAGCCTCCACCAGACAACGAGGCTCCACAACACAGCGGGTCGACAAAGAGAATCTTTCAAACTCAGACGGGGAGATCAGGTAGAAGCCTGAGGGAGAACAACAGCACACAGGAGCTTAGTGAAAGTGGCAAGCGGGGTGGGGGGACCTATGAATGTAGATAAGTGCACTGGCAAAATGACTGTCCATTGAACAACAACAGCAACAAAAAAACATGACAAAAATCACATTTTAGGAAGAAAATCTCACTTCTAAAAACTCGTGGCAGCAGTTACTGAACAGCATGGATGTAAGCGGCATGAGGGTTCTTTCCATTTAAAACCAACAAACATACAAACGAAACAATCCAGTTTTCATAATAATCTGACAGTAAATGGATCTTTTAATCTGATTAATTTATCCCACAATACAAGTCTGTCGGCATGTACTAACACAAATCACAAAATATACAAATTGTAACCCCAGTTTAGCACCATGAAGCCAGTACTTTTTCTGCGAGCGAA
The DNA here is from genome assembly GCF_965226115.1 of Aulonocara stuartgranti. Taxonomy (NCBI): domain Eukaryota; kingdom Metazoa; phylum Chordata; class Actinopteri; order Cichliformes; family Cichlidae; genus Aulonocara; species Aulonocara stuartgranti. The sequence continues at coordinate 28,761,518 of NC_138959.1, forward strand.
ATCAAAGTCGTTCTAAAATCAGGTCTTGTTGTACAGGCATCTTGAAACACCTCACATTCCTTATTTGGGCAGTTATTTTGAAGCGTGTGTCTAAATTTTTTTTAAAAGCTGCTTTAGAAATTGCTGTTGCAAAACACTAACACATATTTTAACTCTGAATTCTCTGACTGTCACATGTTTCTTTAGCTCTTTGTGGAAAGTCAGCAACTTGTTACTGATCCCCATCTCTTCAAATGGCTATTAAGGCTAAAGACTTTAGGCTAGAACAAAGACATACATGACTTCTGAAAACTGCTTCTAGAAGGTCGAGCTAGAGACACATCTGTATTGTTGATGTTGTATTCTAAAGAGAATGTATTTAGAGCCCCAGTAAAACAGAGGAAGAAACGTGTGCGCAGGTGTCTCTATACCTTGGCCGTGCTTGGTGAAAACACAAGAAGCGATTCCACTGACGTCCTCTCGGCGGATGCAGGGGTAATGTACCTGCATCTTGACGTGTGGCAGTGACACCACGTGAACATCGCCCTGATTAGTCAGGACCAACAAGCCGCTTTCACCATAGTCCTCTGTCCGACTGCTGCCAAACCAGGCCATGCCTACCCGTCGCACTCGAGAGCCATCAACAGCAGTCAGCTTTAATTTCATCTTAGCACTAACTTTTGGCAGCGTGAAAACCTGAACACACAAAACAAATGCATTGGAATAGAGTTTACAAAATTTTAAGAGGATTGAATATTTCTATCCTACACCTCAATAAATAACAGTAATTGTACCGATATTAAAAATTGTGAGCCTAGACCACATAAATGGCATTCTCTTTAGAGCATAGAACAAGCTAAGACACAACAATGCTCAACAAGTGACATGAACCAATAGTAACTGATTTAATTGTTATTTTTGAGGGCTGTAATCTACAGGTCTTTAAAAATACTACCTGAAAACATAATACTTTTAGAAAAATTTACAAGAAACAAGACATTTTAAGACCACCTTTTCTTTGATATTAACTTTTTAAGACATCTTAATGACCCACTGCAACCCTAGTGCTCCAAGTCTAACCTTAAACTGTTCCTCAGACACGACCAGGAGGTGGTGTGAGCCCTGCATATCAGGTGCGCGAGCCAGGTCGTGAGCCACCTCCAGGGGCTCAGGGAGAGGAGCCCCATGTCCATCTAACACCACAATACCAACAACAGGAGCGCGGTGCATCAGCTGAATCTCCTTGGCTGAAAATAAAGGACGCAAATCAGAGACAACTTTACAAGAGGAGGGCAGAGCTGAGAGATCAGGCCACCACAATGTTAAACCTACATAGTTGAGCTGTGACAGGCTCATCTGCTCTATGCTCGACAGAAGGAAGGCGAAGCATGTAGGCAAACACACAGCCACCATTGGTCCCTGCCCATAGGGAGGGTGTGTTATGTGAACCTACAAGAAAATGAGGAGAAACGTAAGGAAATGGAAACAACCCAAAGTTCTGCCCACTATTCATTTCTGTAGCAAGTGCTGTTTACGTACTATAGTACACGTTTAACACGCCAACTCACTGTCAGAGAGGAAGGTGTCAGCAAAGTAGAGCGTCCGTACTAGGCCAGTGAAAGAGTCGTCTGAAGAGCGAGCTTCAATTTTCCTCTGGACGGGAGCCAGCTCCATCTCTGCCAATTCAGCCTCCAGACGAGCATTTGCCTCTTGGAGCTGCTTAGGCAGATATCAATATATATAACACATGCGACAACGGAGAAACACGGAACAGATAGCAGAGTCCTTTTTATGATTCTACCTTAGTAGCAGTGTTAACATGTTGTTTTCTTAGAGAGACTCTGCTACGTCTGATTCGTCTAAAGGATTGTCGCAGGGATTTCTTTATGCTCTTCACTCTGGACAGAGGACCCTCCATGGCCAGCTGATCGCTGGGGTTTAGTGTGCACCTAAAAGTTTGAAAACACAATATGAGCACATATGATATGCAGACAGCTGCACAAATACTTTGCTTACTCCTAAAATGTAACAAACGAAGACACAACAAGGCTACAGTTTTTCTCATAACATGTACGGTGACTTGAGCATGAGTGACTGATATATTAGGTTGGAATATCCACCTAGGTAAATATTATATCCCTATATCACTTGTACTGTGTTAAAACTGAAGATTTCCTTTGAACATGATGGATGACAGCTGGGACCTGGGCCTGATGCATGAGTGATAACTGATGGATCACTGGGTGGTATCTGGGCTGATGCAGTCTCAGGAGTGGGTGGTAGATAGTACTAAGGCCAGCTGCATGAGTCTGCAGGTCAGAGTGACCTGCTGAGAGCCACAGAGGGCAGGTGTGTGTCGCTGTCATGGACTGTCTTGAGTTTGTTTGCGTAACTGTTATTATGATAGCCATTATGGTTTAGATTTGTTTTGGATCAGGTTTTGTCAGGTAGTGGTTGGCACTGTTGCCTCGCAGCAGGAAGGTTTGAATCCACCATCTGGGTGTGTGGCGTTTCCAGAAGACAATAAATGATTTTTTTTTCTCTGTATGTGTTATTGTAGGGTCTACCTTACAATATACAGCCTTGAGGCGACTGTTGTGATTTGACGCTATATAAATAAAATTGAACTGAACTGAATTGAATTGAATTTTCTACCCAGTAGTAAACGAATGGTTGTATCAGTTTTAAATTTTGCAAGTTTGAAAGCTTGGTTACATCCAACTTGCTTCTTTGTACTACGAAAGAAAATGATGGCTAAAACACATCCACTAACATGAAACAGATTTCCTGGAAGCTGTAAACACAGTACAGACACATGTTTCACATCTTTCTTAATGCTTCTCCTTACTTGATCAGGACACTGTTCTTCTGTTGGTAGTCATATAACCCAAACCCATGACTGGTGCCAAAGGCTATCAGCTTCCACTCTGAGTGCAGTGTGAGAGCAGTGACCACAGCTGGGGGCTGGCACTGGACAACAGCAAAGGGCTGGAAGCCTGCAGGAAACATCACTGGGTCTTCCTGGATATCCAGCTGAGTGTGGCCCTGTGAAGGAAGACGATTATCAAATGCTGGAATATGTAGTTGACGGTGTAACAATAGAAAGGTTTTATGATAGCCTTCAGAGCACACATAATAAGCTAGTTATTATTGTAAATGCAGCATTTAAAGCCTTTTTAGATCACCTATTTTTGTATGCTGTATATGTTTCTGGATTCTGCAAAGTCTCAACTTTTGAGTTTTGGCTGCTGCTTATTTCTGGAAGTACAACTGACCTTATTTAGACAAGAGGGTGGATTTCTTAGTTATTAATGCTACTTAGCTTGGTTGCAAAGTTGCATTAATTAAATTTTTCATTCAATCATTTTTGTGTCAGACTGCAAAAACACTTTTTGGGGGAGGCATCTGTAGAGAATGAAAACTCTGTTGGAGACCTAAAACATACGGGTCACGTTACAGTGGCCAGATCCGTCCTTCATAATGTCTACAGCTGCTGCATGTCACTGTAAAAACATAAACAAACATAGCGAGTAATCAGTTCTGTTCTTTACCTTCCATCGAAATCCTTCTTGACCTTGCAGCAAATCCACAACTTTAGCCTCCACGGTTTGCTCTGCTGCCTCGTCATTCAACTCCAACATTAGGATCTGCAAAGTCAAAATAACAGTGGGAATAATCACAATAATGTGATATCAACGTAGGCCTACACACACACACACACACACCCCACTCGGTCTGCGGACAGTCTTTATCCTTCAAACTTAGACAATAAGGATTGTCTGTAATATTGCATTCACATCTTCTTGTAGAACTTCAAGAGGTACTTTATGCACTCTTAGTTAATCAGCCAAAGAGGGTCCAGTTTTCCAGTTCAGCCATGATCCTATCACACACACAATTGTATGATAAGTTGTACTTGGACCTGGTGACATCACCCCCCTTGAAATGACGTTTTGGCCAACCCTTGGCATAGCATTTGTGTTGTACCTCGTTGATCTCTAGTTGTGAGTAGTTTCTTCCAGCTATTTGAACACTGAGCTACTAGTTGTTTTGCTGTTAGTCTAGATGTTGGGTGTGATTCCATAGGTCCCACATCCACTTCCTGTAACCCCTTCCACTGGGATTCCTTGGTAGTAGCATTCCAACAACCCCATATTCTCATACCTTGTGCACTTATGCTTTCTTGTCTTCTGGTTCCTCAACACTGCCGGTATAGCTTTAGTTACACTTCTCTTGCATATATTCCAAGGTAGGCTTGTGTAGCATGGGGGAGTCTTACTGGATACAAATGACACAGCATGACAGCCAACCTGGAGTTTGCCAAAAAGCACCTAAAGGACTCAAAATTCTCTGGTCTTATAAGAGAAAGATTGAACTTTTTAGCCTGTAAGCCAAAGAACTATGCCTGGAGGAAACTAGCCATTACAATCCCTGCACTGAAGCATGGTGGTGGCAGCATGATGCTTTGGTTGAGGGAAAAGAGTGTTTATGAATATAAATAAATTCAACACTGAGCGTGAAAAAACTGACTTCTTAAGCTCTACTACGCCTACATATGCAAGAGGGCGTAAGAATCAACAGAAAAATCTAAATTTCTCTCAAACTTCTACAGAAGGTCAAAGGTCAAGAGCAGGCTTTATCATATATACTGACTTACTAGCAAAGTATAATTCTTAAAACTTAACTCTAACTTGACAAGTAAGAGTTTACCTTACTGATGTAAGTTAAGTGCTTAACTTACTCTACATCAGAGATATGACTTAGCCCAACATGACATAGGTCTGTTGTAAAATTCTCAATAGTCACCTGTCCCGCAGTGCCAGCTACAGTCAGATAACCACTATATTTGCAGAGATGGATCTTCTGGATGCCGAGCCTTGGGTCATCACTGTAGGGGTCAAAACAGCCAACCTAAACAGAAACATGACAAGGGTGAAATTTAGAGTAACACCTCTACTTCCAGCTTTGCCTAATATGCTGCTATGCAAGACCTTGATTAACATTCCTCTTTTACATAAATCTTAAAATAAATAACTGCTGTTAATTTAAAGTAAAATAATGTAAAAAGATTGTTCATCCATCCATCCATTCGCTTCCGCTTATCCTTTTCAGGGTCGCGGGGGGCGCTGGAGCCTATCCCAGCTGTCATAGGGCGAGAGGCAGGGTACACCCTGGACAGGTCGCCAGTCTGTCGCAGGGCCAACACACAGGGACAGACAACCATTCACACTCACATTCACTCGCACATGCACACCTAGTGGCAATTTGGATTATCCAATTAACCTATCCCCACAAGCTGGGCTTGGTTAGTGCTAATTAAGATTAATTATAAATTCATTAGCATGGTTGCCTCAGAGCAAGCACGTCCTGGGTTCTAAATAACCATCTGGCCAGAAGCTTACTGTGTGGAGTGCGCTCCTCCCACAGCCCAAAGACATGCACTTAGTGGGGTTATGTATACATAGTTTACTCAGGAATTATTAAAGTATTCTGATTTTAGTGATTCAAAATTGCCCATTGATAATTTTTTTGCATTTAAGAACACTTTTTCTTTAAAAAAAAAAAAAAAAAAAAATTACACACACACACACACACACACACACACACACACACACACACACACACACACACACACACACACACACACACACACACACACACACACACACACACACACACACACACACACACACACACACACACGAATTCTAATATTCTAGTTCTAGTTTTGTTGAGAAATGTTATATGCGGTCAAACTTGGAAACCTTGCCATTTATAAAATGCTAACCAACGAGCAGCTCATTTGGAAAGACCTGTGTTTTTTCTATTTGAATATTTATCATTGCTCATTATTCGATTACTCAACTAATTGATGGAATTTGTGATAGAATACCTGAATAATACTTAAAATAAGTCCCAGTGTCGTGACATTTCTTTATATTCACCTTAAAATATAAATGAAAATGTTCTTTTCTATAGATTAGATTAGAAAAACATACCTTTCTAAATGGAGGCCATTCTCCTTCAGTCCCTTGGTTCATGTTGTCATTGGGGTCAGCATCTGTGTGGAATACTCCAGCTGTGCTCAGCTTGTACATGGGATAGAGACAGACTCCTGATGCATCCCAGAAACGAACTGTGCCATCCTCATGCCTATATACACAGCAGCGTTAGAATAATTTTTACAACTTCAAAAAGACCTTTCAATAAATGTGAATGAAGGCAACCGTACTAACCCCGTGAGGAGCAGATCTCTCTGTGGAGGATCTGGGGCCAGGTTCTGACCTCCTGTTACTGGCCACGGCTGACACGAAGAAAGAAAATTAGTAAGAAAACAGTATGAAAACTTGATGTCCTCAACCATCATCTTATATTCAAGATGCACCATTCAAGTTATGATGAACAGCCTTTTAGGGGATTCTTTAAAGTCTCATACAGTGGTAACATATCCCATCAGTAATAATATTGGCACTTAATCGGGTGACTGTATAGCCTGTGTTTTTACAGATTCACAGAAAAAGTGAAAACCTGTCATGCAGTCAGAGAAATATAAATATGACGGGACATTATTTTCAATTTACAAAGATTTTTACCTTTTTTGAGTAGTGTGCATTCTGATGCTTTCCAGCAGCGAAGATCCTCTCCCACAGTTTGAGGGGAATGGTGGAGACATGATGTGAGCATGTTATGGCTGAACTATGAAGGGGGACCAAGTAAGGAGTCTGTATGATGGGCCAGCCCTCAGTCTGCAAGTCAATAACTACCAGCTCCTCCTCCACCAGGACAACCAGGGCACTGGGCTCTCCTGCAGGAAGATACACAGCAGCTAATAAACTGAGATCTGGGATACGCTTGTGTCTCTTGTCAAAACTGCTCTCATTTTTCTGGGCTGCTGTGATGAATAAATTACAATTACACAAGAGAGTTATGTTCAAATTTACACAAACCCGTGTCAATTCAAACTGTGGTAACCTTGCCTTATCTGGCAAGTTGTCTTTGGCTACGTTCACACTGCAGGTCTTGATGCTCAATTCCAATTTTTTGATCAAATCCGATGTTTTTGTCTGCTCGTTCACACTACAAATAAAATGTGACAGCAAACGCGCTCTAGTGTGAACCCTCAAGCGCCCGCATGCGCAAAAGAAGACGTCACACACAACGCGCGCTGTTTAGACCCAGAGCAACAGTATTGTTTGACCGATGGCCTTAATATAAAGACTTGTTTCGGACTTTACGTTTCCCAATTTTGCTTTAAGTTATAAAGTTATTTTGTTATTTACAAATGGCCTAATAATGATCCTTATTGCTGTTTTAGAGAGGAGCGGTGGTTCAAAAGATAGTTGGAAATTTCTGTCAGAATCTGCAGATTATACAGTACAAATAAAATGTTCACGTTCCTCCAACGTTGTCTTCCCAACAGTTTCACTAACATCTACACTGGATGGCCAGGAAGCATTCATATGACATGGATATGGGTCGCATAGGGTCAAAAAAGTCAGATTTGATGCGCTTTCGCCCGCAGTGTGAACGTAGCCTTTGTCTGTGTGTGGTGTGGTCAGGTGATCAGAGATTGGGAACACCTGGGTACAGTATTGGTTGGTATAAGAGTACGCTCTACTTGTTCCCTCAGAAAGAGCGATTCCTCTGCTCCTGAGGATCATGTGCTGTAAAACTGTTTTGTTGTTTTTATCCAAATATTTAACTCACCAAGCTAGCTCATATGCAAAATTCCAACCCTACTGACTGACACATCTCATGTTCAGCTCAGTTAATTTCAAATAAAGCCGTTTATTCTTTTACCTGACTAACTACATCACCTACCGTTACTTGTTATCACTTTTTAGCCAATTGTGACATAACAAATAGCACTACATGGTTCAAAGCAATTAACTGATGTCATTCACTTTCTGATAGGCCCAAAAACTCTTGACTGTTATTGAGTGTTATTTTTTTCTAATGGGGGATTTGACATCATTTGTCTTTTCTACATTTGGTTTATGAGTATTCCCCCCAAATAACATCAATATCATGATTAATATGTTTTGGCATTTAAACTGTATTCATTAATGTTTGTTCACTTATTATAACTGCGTCCTTCTACACAGCAACAAAGTAACAAAGTCTAAGTAAGTTAAACACTGAAGCAGTGTTCCCCTGTGTATTTAGTATGTTTGTGCACTCTTTATAGGACCTAACAACATCAGAGACTGGGGAACATAGATCTTCAATGCTGTCAAATACTTTAAGAGTCCCATATTTAAATGTGCTGTAATTTTGTTGCCAGTTTGTTGGTGTGTGTGGCCTGCCTGTGTGCTCCGGTCCATCTCTAATGACGAAGAAGTCGATGATCCTGGAGGTAAAGTCCAAGGCCACGTGTTTTTTACCATGGATCACTGTAATACAGTGTCTGTCCCCATAACTGGCCCTGGGCATACCACCACTGAACAGCAGGAATGGAGGCCTACACAAACACGCAAACATACGTACACACAAGGTTCAAGTTCAGTTCCATTTGTTCAGTGATTAATGTGTAACAGCGGCTCACATAACATATCTGAGAAGTTAAATATTAGAAAGGTGACGACATCACTTTCACTGAAGGAAGCTGACAAAAAGATTTATTTCACCGGTGGATGACGTCATCTTACCCTTCTTCTGTAGGGAGCTGAACTATTTTAGAAATGGCCTTGCAGGGAAAATGTCCTGCAATTATAAAACACAAGTAACCATGAGGCCTAAACCTTTTTACTTTATGATTAATAAAACAGTGGAGAGCTTCCTCTTTACCATAAGGAATGTCTGATTTCTCTTCCTCGTTCGTGTCCTGCCCCCCCACCATCCATCGACAATAGCTTCCATCGCTGTGTGAACTCAGAATGTACTTTCCGTCCTCAGTCCAACACACACTCTCCAGTTGCTATGGATAGATTACACAGTATTCAGTCAGTTTATATACTGGCAGCTGGTGTTCTGTTCAGGCGTACGTTACATGACAGGTACCTGTGTGGCAGGAATGTGCTGGATGGCAAGTTTTTTCTCCAAATCCCAGATGACCATGAGGCCACGTCCATAGCCAATGATGACCTGATCTGGATCGACCGGGTTCTCTTGTAAGGCCTCAACGTGTTCTAGATTTCTGCGACCGATGTAGTCATCAGGTACGCTGTACACAACAAGCAGAGGAAATAATTCAAGAGAATATCAGTCTTATTATTGATGCACAGGGGATGACAGGCAATATATTCTATTATACTGTGCAGTGTTGGGAAGGTTACTTTTAAAATGTTACTCCCCAACACTGATACTGTGTGACAGCAGTTTAGCAGGAACACTTTTTTAAACACTTGAAGTGAGCAGACTGATATTTATAATGTACAGAGTGCTCATTTCCACTGTAATACATGCTCTGAAAGTGACTAAAGAATAGGGCTGTTCGATATAACGATATATATCGGATGACGATATAAAAACGTCTGTCGTTTCATTTTACGCTATCGTTTGTTTCGTGGTGTCGCAAAATAAACAGTTTACGGCAATATTTGTTCATCGTTTTGATGGTCACTGTAGTGGCTATATTCATTTCTCTTTCTCTTATATTTAATATAACCACACTACGGACGGACGAGCGCCTGTTTTTATGGGTTGTCGTTAGCAACAACGACGGTAAAACGGGGCGACAGAGGTTTTATATCGGGATATGAGATTTTGGTCATATCGCACAGCCCTACTAAAGAATAATGTAAATTTCCAGACAAACTGTAGTGTTGAGCTTAGGGATGGGTGTCGAAAACCGGTTCTTGTTGAGAACCAGCTCCCACTGTTTCAATTCCTTGGAATCGTTTGCCATTTTTGCAAACGATACCCTTATCGATTCCAGTCGCCCCGAATGACGTCACCACGTTGTGGAGCCTCATTTACCGGGCAGGAAACACGGCGGCTCAAATGCTCAAAAGTTTGGTTATACTTTACGAGAACGGATGACAACAGGGCAACTTGCAAAACTTGAAAAGTAGATATTTCATTTAAGGGAGGAAACACTACGAATATGCAAAAGCATTTGCTGACAAAACACGCGATGACCTTAACTGAATGTCGTGTTTTTAATTCCGCTCCGGACTCGTGAATCTCAACCCAGCAGCAGCGGTAACGTTTGCACGTCCTCTCCCGTTAATGCGGCAGGTAAATAATCAGCTAACAGTGCATATTATGTTAGCGCGATCTGCCTTATTACAAAACCTGCCATTACTGTGCATTTAGTGACCATGATGAGAGAGACAGACAGAGTCTGGCTCAGATGCTGGCAGTTCTCACTGCAGTCTACCGGTAAAATCTCCTTTCAGGCCAGGATAGACGAATGTCACCGAGCAGTGACTAAGTTTGTGGTAAAAGGTTTGCACCCGTTTGCCACAGCAGATGCCCCCGATTTTCGGTAAGTGTGTTTAATTGTAGGCAGGGACATTACTGGATATTCTTGTGTAATTGCTACAGAATAATTTATGTTATACTTTGTTATTGCTACAGAAGAATATTTATTTTATTATTTTACATTTTTCCCCCGGGGACCCTGTGACACCCCATTGAAGAGCCGTAGGCTGGATCTCTTAAGATCTCACTGTTGGGTTTGTAAGGCCATGTTACTCCTAAATTTCTATCTTGTTCAAAGAGAAGATATAAAACAAAGTTCTAAGCTAATCGACCTTAGTGTTCTCCTTTTTTAAAAAGAATCGATAAAGAATCGAATCGTTAAACAGAATCGAAAATGGAATCGGAATCGTGAAAATCTTATCAATACCCATCCCTAGTTGAGCTACAATCTGCTCTATCCAGCATTCAGCCACAAGTGCAAACAGCAGCTAAATACAATATTTTATGTGACGAGAAGGATATTTCTTGTTCCTAGCAGAAAACAAAATTTTAAAACAACAAAACTAACGCAACAATAGGTGCTTTCAAACAGAAAAAACTCCCTCTAGTAACTTTAGCAGTTTCACTTTTTTTTTTTTTTTTTTTATGTCTATGCTGCAGAAACTAACAACTGTCATAGTCCTTAGCAGCATATAGTATGCAACTGTCTGTAACATGTGTTTTAATTTGCCTACCTGCTGGCAATTTGGTCAAGGCTGATGTTCCTCTCTTCCAGCTCTCTGAATCCTGGAACTTCAACTACAAATACATGTCCACCTTCTGTCCCCAACAGCAGCAGCTCACCTGAGGAGTGGGCCAGTACTGCTGTCACTCTGGTCACGCTTGGAGGGGCACTGAGAGGAGGAGGAGGAAGGAGAAAAGTGGCATCACTTGGCAACTTTTTGATCAAAGGCATGGGTAGATGTCCTGTGACCTGTACAACTAAGCAAATTCTACATATTCATATCTCTTCTTTATCTGGCTTTACTTAACTTAACAAGTCAAATAATAATAATAATAATAACAATAATAATAATAATGGATTGCATTTATATAGCGCTTTTCTAGGCACCCAAAGCGCTTTACAATTCCACTATTCAGTCACACACTGGTGGAGGCAGCTACAGTTGTAGCCACAGCTGCCCTGGGGCAGACTGACAGAAGCGAGGCTGCCATATCGCACCATTGGCCCCTCTGGCCAATAGGCCATTTCTCAAAAAGGTTACCGTGGAGAAAGGAAAATGATAGGTGGAAATATGTGGTTTACCCAGGTGGTCCAGTCAGCGTGAAGCGTCCTATTTCAAGAAGTTCCGAAAGTCCATTGTGTCCTCTTAGAGTCCACATGTGCAAACTGTTGTCATCCAGCAAAGTAACCAGCTCAACCTGAATAAGAGTCACAAATAATCAGAGATATAATAAAATGTATTCCCTGATACACACTATTGAGAACAGCACTATAGTACAAGCAAGCTCAATAAAACAAAATTCTGCTAGCATTCTATGTTGTGTGATTTATATCAAACATTACCTGGTGGGGCATGAAGTGCACCTGTGTGACAGCAGCATTCTCATCATGTAGCCCCATGAACTCCACACCTGGAGCTCCATATCTGAACAATGGTTAAGCACAGACTCCATTTATCATAGTTGCAATCATACTAGCACACTGGGAAGAGCTAAGCTAATGCACATTTAGTAAGATGGTCTATTTTACACAGAGAAATCCAAAACTTTAAGTCCTAATTTCAGGGAGGCATCTCAGTGTTTGAGGGGACGCCAAGATACTATGTACAGAGAATTAGAGCCAGAAATCTTCTTGCTTTAGAAGTCACAACTTAGACCTCCTCTCTCCTTTGGGTGGCGCTGTTACTTGGTGTTCCCTCTCTCTGCAGTAGAGGATCACTTCCTGGTCCAACACACAGTGGTGTTTTTGTGCAGCAATTTAATTAAAAACTAATAGATAACTTATTTATTTCATAGTGTAATCTTCACATGCTTCATCCAAAGCACACACTCTGTGTATTCACTTGCTAATTTATAGTCACAGTATTCACTCACTGTGTCTTTAAGGACTCGCTAGCAGCATGGCCTCTTCACCTGTCCCTCCTACACTTTCCTGCTTGTTGTGTCACATGTTTAGTTACTCCTCAGCCTCCTTTAGCAGTAATCCTACTTGTACTATATGTAGCCTATTTGCAGCTCTGGAGGCCAAGATCACTGAATTAGAGACTCCACATACAGCATCCACATCTGCACCACGAGTAAAACAGTGAAATGTGGATTATTAAACATTAGGTCTCTCTCCTCCAAGTCTCTGTTAGTACATGACTTAATAATTGATCAACAAATTGACTTACTCTTCCTTACAGAAACCTGGTTACAGCAGGATGATTATGTTAGCTTAAATGAATGAGTCATTCTATCTGAAACCTTGAAGCAAGCCGAGGAGGAGGTGTGGCAGCAATTTTCAACACCAGCTTATTAATCAACCAAAGACCAAGACAGAGTTTTAATTCATTTGAAAGCCTGATGCTCAGCCTTGTCCACCCCAGCTGAAAAACTCAAATAACAGTCTTATTAGGGCAGGGATAACTCTAGGTAGAGTGGTGGTCCCCATAATCAGAAGGTCGGGGGTTCGAATCCTCTGTACCCTGAGGTACCCCTGAGCAAGGTACCGTCCCCACACACTACTCCCTGGGCACCCAGTGGCTGCCCACTGCTTCACTGAGTGAGTAGGTTAGATGCAGAGAGGATTTTCCCCACGGGGATCAATAAAGTATACATTATTATTATTATTATTATTATTATTATTGTTATTATTAGTTATCATCTATCATCCACCTGGGCCTTACACTGAGTTTCTGTCTGATTTCTCAAGACTTTTTATCTGATTTAGTGCTCAGCTCAGATAAAATAATTATTGTGGGTGATTTTAACATCCATGTAGATGCTAAAAATGACAGCCTCAACATGACATTTAATCTGTTATTAGACTCAAGTTGACCTCTCTCAAAACGAACCCACCCACCACTTTAATTACACTCTAGATCTTGTTTTAACATATGGCATAGAAACTGAACATTTAACAGAGTGATGGATACAGTTTGATAGCCCCGGAGCGAGTGCCAATGGCCAGCAGCTTCAAGGAGGGACTGTAGCCCAGAGCACTGGGCTGGTGGGGGAATCCATGCTCCACTGTCTGAGGAGGAGAGTGAAAAGATGAGGGTGAGAAAGAACTTTGACAAAAGAGCCAAGGACAGAGACAAGAGTGTACAGAACAATACCAGCTTTAAGAAATGCCCTCATACATCTCAATAAATGTCAGAATTCACAGCTAATGATTTTAATCAGAGTTTAACAGTCAGCAGCAGTGTCTAATATTTATATTTATTTCACTGGCTCCCAAGTCCAATATATATCACGCTTTTACTGGATGTTTTACTGGTCTGGAAAATTAAGTCTAGAACCCACGGACATGACCAACTACTATGTTTGTACATTTGGCGTACTCTGCCAGGCTGCGGCCGCTATCAGTCTGTATATGCAAGAGCAAAAAATAAGAACTTGACTCAAAACAAAATGTAAAAATACTGGTGGCAGGGAGTGGTAAAAATATATCCTACGTGACTTGAGTCACATATGCTACATTTAGTACTTTGAGTTATCACATTTACAAAACATGACATTGAGTCACTGAGATTCAAACTGGTCTAACTTTAGTAGATACACCTATGGTTGCAATTCTGCTTGCATTATCGCATTCACAACAATCCACACCGCCTGCCAACTTGCCGGGCAGGGTAATGACAACCCCTAACCAGCTTTCTACGGCTGAGGGGTTAAAAAAAAAAAAAAAAAAAAAAAAAAGAAAGCATTTACTCATAACTATTAGGGTCATCCACACAGCACAGTAATGTTGGAAGGAAATGATAAAGTTAAAATAAGATTACAACAATGGAAGGAGCACACAAATCAAAGTGCCTTAAGTGTCGCTGTTTACTGGAAGCAATCTTTAGCCACAGAACAAGCTATAATGGGAATCTGTCACAATGACACCCAACAAACAGCCACTATCACAGCAGCTAGATGTCTTTATGCCAAGCTGGCGAGTCGTATTAGAATTCTTAGTTTTGAAAACACGCCAGGAGGACCAGGAGGAATGAGTGTTTGAGAGCAACATCTCAGATTGGACATGTAAAGGTATACATAAATGTTCCAGTGTTAATTTTGACGCAAATTTTGATTTTGTTTTAGTCATAATTTAGTTTTATTTGATTAAATATCATAAGATTGTTGTAGACCAATTCATTTGACAAAAATAGAAAGTATAAAAGTTTGTTGTGTTTTTAACCGGTGAAAGTTGCTCTATGCGCCACGGTTTGCAAAGTGTCTGACTTTCCTTGACATGAAATGTGTCCATATGATTACTCTTCTGACATTTTGTTGTTTTTTCATGAGACGGGGAGCTCGCCCAACCTTGTCTGTCAGCGGCAGATCAAATTGTGCACGTCTAACTTTGCATAAGATAACTTCTAACTGGATCATCATCCCTTCTTTGTACACAACACAATTCATTCTGATTGGACCTCGTCTCTCTTCATCTTGTTTTTATTCGTCAATAAAATTGTCAATAATATTGTCAAAACATTTTTTCTTTCGCATTAGGTTTTACATATAGTTATTGTCTTTTTGCAGACGCACTTTCTTTTATGCAGAAAGTGCGTCATCATTATGATTACAATTATCTGTAAAATGAGTGCAGTGTTTATGCGCCACATACAGCCCACTTTGATCTTAAGTGGCCCAGACCAGTGAAACTCTCCTTTCCCACAGTGTAAAGAAGTTACAGATTTAACAGTTTTTTTATATGACCATTTTTTAAAACTGTAGTCATAAAAAAACCAAAACAAAACACATTTCGATAGTAGAAATATAACTGTAAAAGCTGTAAAACCTATGACTACAGACATTTCTGCATCTCTGCCATTCAAAGACATTTTGTATACAGTTTTTTAATGTAATATTCAATACTGAACTGTAAATTTAGTCTTTTTCAAGGGAGGAGTTTTTTGATTTTTTTCACTGTTTTAATAAAAGCCCTATTTTTATGCATTTACTACCACTAAAGAGAACACACACGATTTAAAGCCTGGACAAGTTTGAAACCTTTTGTCCTCCACAATGACCTGCTAGCATTTAAATCCGACTCTCCTGTCTCTCCATGTAACTGGCTACACCACTACACGTGCCGTCTTTGGAACGTCCGCCCTCTTCCTTCTTTCACATAATGGTATGATCCCAGTCTGTCTTTGCATGTGATTGGCCACATGGAGTACCCATCAAAAATAAAGTTCCACCACTGCCTGCATGGATTCTCAACAGGGCTGAAGATTTGGCTTCCACATTAATAACTGACATATAAAATGATCCTGCGGGTTGTATGTAATTGTATCGTAGACAGTAAGTTTGACACCCCTGGTTTAGATGCACTGAAATAATCAGGTGGCACTGCTTTCTCCACTAAGCTTCTTCATTGTCACTTGGTTATTGTTAGTGGATTAGAAAAACCAGAGGGCTATAATATTGTTAATGTTAGGATCAACCTAATTACATCGCTATGGTTACTTAAGCTGGATACCTACGCTGGTTAGAGTTCAAAGTTTGACATTTGTATGGATTCTAAAAGGCACCGCACTTATATTAATTATTTGACATTCTGTCTGAAATGTATATATTCTTAGCTGAGATAAGTCAGGTTCTTAAGTATTTGAAAAATGATAATTTTTGGAATTACATTCTGAACACCAGAGTACTAAAAATGGAAACCATGTATAAAAGTGGTTGTATTCCATAACAGTTAAGTCAATATTTTTGTTAAAGCCCTTGAATTAAAGCTGAGTGCTTGCACTTCAATCACGCCTCTGTTGTTTGATTTAAATGGACCATGGTGGTGTACAGACAAAAATCACGAGAAAAAGAAACTAATATATAAATTTAAAGTGAACAGCTTACTTGATCTTGTTCTGGTTACTTTTATTTTCTGTTTCTGCTTAGTAACCTGGTCACTTGAATGTATATCATGACTGCAGATAGTTCAGAGTCTCCTGAATGATTTTTGTCTTCTTCTTCTCATCACTCACATTGAACCACATCACTACAGATGGCAAACTGTGTGGTATGGTCTAATTTACTTGCCTTATTAAACGCGAAGAGTTCCTGTTTTAGCCGATCCCTCTGGGACTCTTGACCGTGCCGCCTGAACCTTTTCATCCTGTCAATACCGGTGTGCAGCCAGAAGGCCCGCTGACACTTGCTGGCTGGAGGAGACACAGGAGATAGAGGTAGATGATCCAGCTTGAAAGTAAAAGTTTCAGAGAGGAGAAAAAAGGGCATGTTATTAGACAAATCCTCTAGTTCACACCTTTGTTATTCCTTAGTGAAAAGCAAATATTGATATTCTATTTATTTAAAACAATCAAAACATGTCTTCTTCCATAAGCGTGTTCTCCAGCCACAATTCAGAGATGAATAACACCATCAGATACACAGCCACATTAATCAGTCCAGCTGCCTTCCAAAAAAGTACAGAGTGGCTCATGTTTTTTCTTGCATCAATACACAACCAGCAGTTTCAAGGAAAAAGGGGTTACTAGGAGTACCAAAACTTTTGCTTCACTAATGTCTATAGAAACCTATTAAACAAAATACATGAGACCTGGGTGTCATAAGGCCCCTGGCTACATGTTTGGTTGTCTGTGAAGTCACTGGGAAATTAGGATTCAAATGTAAATGTATTCATCATTTGTCCCATTTCAGCGACCAAACATTTTTCTCCATCTGAGATTTTGTGTGAAATCATAATACAACCGCTATTTAATGTAGATGCTGTGTGTTACAAGTGGTTCTTCACACAAACGTTGCACAAAACCTTCTGCTAATGCCAGCTATATCTTTTGGTGCTCATAACTTTTATACTTTTTGAGATATAATAATAATAATAATAATAATAATAATAATAATAATAATAATAATGGATTGCATTTATATAGCGCTTTTCGGGGCCCTCAAAGCGCTTTACAATTCCACTATTCATTCACTCTCACATTCACACACTGGTGGAGGCAGCTACAGTTGTAGCCACAGCTGCCCTGGGATAGACTGACAGAAGCTGCCATATTGCGCCATCGGCCCCTCTGATATTAAGCTTTTTATGCTATTTTTGGCCCATTTTGCTGAATGGGACCACATTATCAGTGTGATCACCAGTTTTGCTTGCCGGGCTGAACCGTGTTTTAGCTCAGTAAGATGAGCAGCCGTTCTCAGACCGGGAGGCCCGGGTTCAAATCCCGCTTATGGCAACATTTCTTTAAGTTCACAGTTAAACTTTTTTCAACATAAATTTTACCCCTTCACCCCTTTTCAGCAGAATTTTCAGTTTTTTTTCCACCCCTTTTCAGCACCTTTTTAGCTGTTTTGAGCAGAAACCTCTTTTCAGCAGAATTTTCGCTTTTTGGTCTGTTTTCAGCGGAATTTTCAGTGTCTTCACCTCTTTCAACACAATTTTCTGTTTCCTCATCTCTTTTCAGCAGAAAGTTCAAAAAGTTCACCTCTTTTCAACACAATTTTCAGCTTTCTCACTTCTTATCAGCACAAATCTCACGCTCTTCTGCTCATTTTAGCGGAATTGTCAGTTTCTCCTTCTCGATTCAATTTCCGGAAAACCAGTTTAGCTCACTGACACGAGTAGCCGCCTTGAGACCAGAAGTCCCGGGTTCGTACCCTGCTCAGGGCAAATTTTCTGTTCAGCAGACAGTTCAAAATTTTCACCTCTTTTCAGCACAAACTTCAGCTTCTTTACATCTTTTCAGCAGAATTCTTTGCTTCTTGGTCTGTTTTCAGCAGAATTTTCAGTTTCTTTACTTCTTTTCTGCAAAATTTTCTGTTTCTTCAGCTCTTTTCAGCAGAAAGTTCAAAAGTGAGATGAGCAGCCACCTTGAGACCAGGTGGCGCAGGTTCAAATCTGACCTGTGGCTCTTGCCGCACATCTTCCCTCCTCGCACTCTCCCTGCTTTCTTGACGCTCTTCAGTGTAATCTTTCAAATAAAGCACTTTTCAGCAGAGTTCAGCTTCTACACAGTGTTTTCAGCAGATAGTTCTCCTTTTTCAGATTCCACTACACGGCATTCACACTGCATTTTCGCAGGAAATGCAACTTTTTCTAGTTGTCATTAAATATTCTGCCTTTAGGACTTATCATTAGTAGTTTCAAAATTATTTCCTACCATCAGTAAGCAGACAATACCCAATTAAACACCTCCTTTAAACCTTGTGAACTAGACAAATTATCTACTCTAATGGACTGTCTTAAGGAAATAATGGCTCAAGAGTTGGGAGTTTGCCTTGTAATCGGAAGGTTGCCGGTTCGAGCCCCGGCTTGGACAGTCTCGGTCGTTGTGTCCTTGGGCAAGACACTTCACCCGTTGCCTACTGGTGGTGGTGGTGGCGCCTCTGTCAGTGCGCCCCAGGGTGGCTGTGGCTACAATGTAGCTTGCCATCACCAGTGTGTGAATGGGTGGATGACTGGATGTGTAAAGCGCTTTGGGGTCCTTAGGGACTAGTAAAGCGCTATACAAATACAGGCCATTTAATTTTTGATCAATCTCTGTCTTTTGATGCTCATATCAAGTCTGTGACCTGCACCTGCTTTGTTCATTTAAGAAATATTGCCAAACGTAGGACTATTGTCTCCAAAGATGAACAGGAAATACTTGTTCATGCCTTCATCGTCTCCTGATTAGATTACTGTAATGCACTCTTTTCCTATCTGTCAAAGATTTCTTTACATCACCTTTAAGTGATCCAAAATACCACAGCAAGGCTGTTAACCCACACTCATAAATTCACTTACATCACTCCCTTGTTGAAGTCCTTCCACTGGTTTCCAGTGGGTACAGATATCAGTTTAAAATCCTCACTCTTACTTTTATATCTTTACGAGGAGAGGCCCCCACTTATATTATCAAGCTTCTTCACCCTTGCTCTCAAAACTGGATTCTTAGATACACTGATTGTGGTCTTCTGACTTTTCCATGGGATTGCGCTTTCCAAACCAGTACTGTGGAACAGCTTCCCTCACCCTCTACGCAACATCGACTCTGTGGCTTCTTTTTTTTTTATTTTTTTATTTTTTAAATGCCACAAAGTACTATTGTCCATAGTACTGCATTGACATCATCTAGTAGATCCTCAGAGGGTACATAATCTTGATAACCAGCTATGATCCAATCTTTCAGGTTAGTTCCTCTCGCACTCAACGATCCTTCTTCCATCGCACTTGGGGTTTGATGCCCTGGATTGGGTGAGGGTGATAATATCGAATTAGTGCTTCCAGTCAGAGACTGAGCATGCACCGGTTTATTGTATTTCCAGACTTGCTTTCGGCACAATTTACAGTGCACGCTACTCTGTTTTTTGTCAGACTTGAAATAGCCGAAATACCTTCACACTACGGAACTTCTATGGCTCTTCCGTTCGACAATCTCTCCGGCATTGGAACCATCATCTGTTTTCTCTTCGGTAACCTTCGGTCATGCTCTCGGTTGATTTTTCTCTAGTCGGCACACTCATTTCCTTCATTATCCGGGCGGCACGGCGGCTGGCTGCTTCCCAAACAAATACACATGTGCGGCTTGGCACTTGTGCTGTATGTAACAAGTCACGTGACGTGACGCTGCGGCTGTGATTGGTTCGGCTCTGCGCTACTTAATTTGGATTGGCTGTTCATTTTTTTTTTTTTTTTTTTAAGAGGACAAGAGCGGTGAGGCCTATCGCAATAGTTTAATTTTTCTATCGAGAAAAAGTTATTTCGCAATACCTATCATTATCATTCTATCGCCCAGCTCTATGTGAGAGCAGTTTCTTCTTGCAAATGTTGGGGTGGCTGTAGCTCAGGTGGCAGAGAAGGTCAGCCACTAATCACCTACTGGTGGTGGTCAGAGGGCCCGGTGGCGCCAGTGTCTGGCAGCCTCGCCTCTGTCAGTGCGCCCCAGGGCAGCTGTGGCTACAATGTAGCTTGCCATCGCCAGTGTGTGAATGTGTGTGTGAACGGGTGAATGACTGAATGTAGTGTGAAGCGCTTTGGGGTTCTTAGGGACTAGAAAAGCGCTATACAAATGCAGGCCATTTACCATTTACACTGAGCTACTAGTTGTTTTGCTGTCGATCTGGATGCTGGGTATCAAAGATTCTCCTTCCACTGGGGTTGACTCGCGTAGTAGCATTCCAACAGCGCCTTATTATCATCTCTTGCCAGCTTGTGCCCTCTTGTTCCAGTAGCCCACTTCTCATCAGTATGTCCTGGATATACATGTCAACCACAGAGCACCACGCTCTGTTTTGCAGCTATGGAACAGAAAAGCTACTTGGAGTTCCAGATTCAGACAATGGCAAAGCAAAGCTCATACCAGTGGTCAAATGTGTGATCTGCAGTCCATGACCGTCCATTTTCATAACAAAAGTCTGTGCTACGACTCACATGTCTGAGCCAGGTCATTTGCCTCAGTCCAAAGCCAGACATAGTTCTGTTATTGCCCTCAGTGTTCCCATGACTCACATTTCCAACTCAAGCTTCCTCATACTTCCTCAGACTGTCCCAAACAGACTGGGTGGACTCACCAGTCACTTGTTCTGAGGACTACATAGACCTACTCAATGTTGCATCATCCCTTTAAGTGTTTCAGACCAGACCAGATTTCTGTCAGACCAGTATATTCAATGTTTAGAAAGGTCAAGCACGCCAAGACAAGCACTAACACAGCAGTCTTGTGTGGAAAAAAACAAAAATAGGTTAAAGTAAACTTTTGTATATTCCATGATTACACATAAATTATTATATTTAATGTCAATCATCATAGCTTACAGCTCAGGAAAAATCGTAATTCCAGTCTCTCGAATTATTAGAATATTTCCAGAGATCAAATAAAAAGTATTTTCAACTGGTGCAGAGTTGTTGAATTGACATGTAACTGTTGTTCATAGCTCCTCCCACCGGAATGTAGGGTGTATGCTTTTTTGTCTCATCCCTAGAGGTGGGTTTTGATTATCAATTTATTGATTATCCAAGCTAGAATCGATTTTAATGTGATATCGATTCATTAAAATCCTGAATCAATTTTTTAATATAAATTTATTTTGCCCGAAAAGCCAGAATCTCAGGTTAAACCTCACAAAATTTCAACAACCACCAAACAGCTAAAACAGTAAATGAGAGCAGGTACACGGATTCTGCACAAAGACGTAAACACAAAGCGTTTCGGTGGGTCCGAGCTTTGTGTTTACGTATTTTTTGCGCTAGATTCTGAGCTGCAGGTTTTATCTCTCTCCAACCAAAGTTCACTGAACCAGCAGTAAAAGAAGCAGCAAACTACGCTTCACATTTGATAAACATCGTCATGAATTCCCTCTTACTTTTGCTGTTTTGCTTCCACCACGATAAAAATCACACTTCATGCACAGCTCTCTCTCTCTGCACTTCAAGAACAGTTTCCCGTCTAAAAATCTTTTTTCTGCATTATTCACTTGCTTGTTACGCACAAGTCTACCATTGTTTACAGGCTGTCGGCCGCTGTTTTTTTCCTTTTACTTACTTCCGAAAAGAAAACCTCATTTCTGCTGTTCAATACTGATCAAATTTTAACCTTTTAAAATTATGCAAAATTGCAAAACGCTCAGCTGTGTCTGTAATAAAACTGCTGTAACTTTGCTCTGCTTCACTTCAGCAGCATCAGGTCATGTTCATATGTTGATGAATGGTTTTCTTTCATTTTTGATCTACTGCAGAATATTTTTATAAAATCCCAGGCCAGGAAAACCATCTTCATGTTTTTCTGTTTCATCCCCAGCTACTTTGACACAAAGGCCTCTGCTGTGATGCTCACACCTTTGATAAAGTCTCGCAAGTGTCAGCTTTCTTTTTATAGATATAAAAATATGGAAATGTACTGATGCATGATCTGAATTATAATATTTCTGACTGTCTGAGGCAAAATTTATGTTGCAAAATATGTTTTTGTAACTGCAATACACTACAGGAAGCTATGGGGGTAGTGTCACTTGTATCATCTGCCAATACTGCACCCAATACTAAGCATAAGAACTAGAGATGGACCGATCCGATATTACGTATCGGTATCGGTCCGATACTGACCTAAATTACTGGATCGGATATCGGAGAAAAATAAAAAATGTAATCCGATCCATTAAATATCACGAAAGCACCTCACAAAACTTGCAACACGCCGTAACTCACCTCAGGTTAGCACGTCGGAGCAGTATGCATCACGTGATAGAGCGGCTGTGGCATGCGGGACCTGTTGGTGGTCTGGATAGCATTTGGAGCTTCGCTAGCAACCCGGCATTTCATCTCCGACAAAGTTATCCCCGAGAGAAGTAAAGCAAGTGTGTAAGTCCATCTCTGAATGTTTGTAAAGCATTCCCGCGTTAAGCTTAACAAGCGACTGCCTCTCCTGCTGCTACTTCAATCATGAAACTGCTTAACGATCAGCTGATCGGCTTTTCTGTCGCGAGTCCGTGTCTCTAGTTTGCTTTTGGCCCACTTTGCACCAGAAAGAGGAAACCAGCGGCTGAACAACAGCAGCACGTTTAAGCTTGATCAGCTGTTGTTAGAATGTATTTAATATTACTTTCTACTCGAGGATCTTTTTCTACGTAGCTGACGCTGGTAACTGTGCAGGGGCGGATCTAGCAAAGTTTAGCCAGGGGGGCCGATAGGGCATTAACAGGGAAAAGGGGGCACAAAGACATACTTTTCTTTCTTATTCTCATTTAAAATGTCTAGCTTTTAATAAATAATTATCTGACACCCAAAGTTTTAATTTGATGTAAAATGAATAGAAGTCAATTACTGTATATAGTAACTATTAAGTCTAATATATATACCCTAGTAAGCTATAGTACTTTTTCCTTTGGGAAGGTACCATCTGTGCAGTCTGCAATTTTGTTGAAGAAAGATGTTGAATCTATTTAATATTTCTTGAAAAATAATTGATTTCTGTGCATTTTTTTCACACTGCATCAAATTAAGGTTGATTACGTCGATTAAGCATCATGAGGTGGAGCGTGAGGGGTGGTTCCCTATTTTTTATTTATTTATTTTTGTTGTTGCTGGGAGTTGGAACCCTATTAGTTAGGTTGCTTAATATTTATGCTAAGTACTCTTTAAAATACCAGAATAGGGAGAATGGTGTAGGTTTAAGTTTATTAGATTGATCAGTATTGCTGAACTATGAAATACTTTTTTTTGCATACAGGTATAACAGAATAGCTTTAGTGTAGTTGTTGTTTTAAACTTGAGTATGAACTTATACAAAATGCAGCAAGATATTTAAAAAACAGTTTTGTTGATTAAAAAACACTATATCGGATTCATATCGGTATCGGCAGATATCCAAATTTATGGTATCGGTATCGGACATAAAAAAGTGGTATCGTGCCATCTCTAATAAGAACATAACGCGAACGGCAAAACAGGAGCACAGAAGAGAATGGAAACAGATTTTTGTATTTTTTTTTTTTTTTTTTAAGTGAAAGCATTTCACAGAAAACAAAGTTAAACACAGACTGTGAAAAGCAGAGTTTTCCTTCCAACACAGTAAAATTGCAGTGCACAAGCATTTAAAACACCAGCACCCTGGAGAGTGCGATTTCAATTCTGAATTGGTCCATTTTAGGGAGTTAAGTTAGTCGTTCAAACACTACGCACTGTTTATGTTAATATTTGTACAGTAATATTGATGTTTGTACAGTAATGTTGATATTAGCTTACCTGTCGAAAACTTCTCAAATGAAGCGAACACCAGTTCAGTTTTGATAACTAATGAGTAGGAGCAGCTACACGGTCTCCTAGTTTGTTTGATTTTTTTCTTACATTAATATTAGTGTTTATTCTGAATAACAAACCTAACGTTAGGTAGTTAATGTCTATGTTTAATATAATTAATTGTGATTAGTAACGGTCTTTTCTGTTTTGTTCTGTTTAACTAGTGTAGATGAGTTTGTCCTGAAAAAGAGGCTCATGCACCTGTCAAAGACTAAAGTCATGACAGCATGAAAATCAGCTGCAGCTGGGGACGTTATCTCAAAGATAAGAGCAAGCCTCACTCCAGAGCATGTCCACTGTAATCGGAATTCATGAACTGAATCATCTGTAAGCTTTAGAAATGTGGGTTTTTGGACTGAAAGTAAATACCTTTTCGATTTAATTTGAAGCTGTATTTGAACTTTTTTTTTTCTTTTAAACAGAATCCATTTTGACGCAAATAGTTTCCTATTTGTACATTATGTTTTGTTCAAAATACCACTAGCACTTCAATTTCTATTACCTAAAATTTTAATTTAATTTTATTTCTGAGGGTCCTATTGAGCAATGTTAAAAATACATTTGATTACTTTGTTATTATGTGTGTTAATGCAAAATGTAAGTAATGTAAAGTAAGTAAGTCCTTGACCTTTGCTGTGCCCACTAATAGTCCTTGGAGCTCACCATCACTGCTTGTCCTAAAACCTGATCAATTTTGATTTTGTAATCACTTCTGCAAGGTTAGTGCCGTTACAAGCCAGATTCATTCCCACTTCCATGAATGAATGACTTTACTGAGTATATCATTTTAAGTTAATAACAAAGACAGATCTCCTTTAAGGATACTGGTAGGTCCCATGAACCAAACTCCTGTCTGTAAGACACCTGACAATGTTTTACAATAAACCTTAATGCCATCTGGATTAAGAAACACACCAGCCATTCTCCAGTGGCTGAACACCCTTTTGTGCAGGGCCAGTAATTGTGAAGTTTACTTGCATGTTATAGTGTCCTACTGATCCACCTGGACCGACCACATCAAAACCTTTCCAGATCCTGCAACAATGCAACAACATATCTCCCAGCTCGTCAAACGCATTGACCATCTTTTTGTCAAAAATAAATGAATAAATAAATCTAAGGCACTATAACATGATCTAAAACAGTGGTTCCCAAACTTTTTTTGCTAGGCCCCCCTTTGTTTTACAAGAAAAATGTTTGCGCCCCCCCTTCTCGCGTACATGCACGAACACATCCTCCAACCACACACGCTCATATTTTGCTCCATTGCGGTTTCTTTCACACCTCAAACATTTAGTAAACAATTAAGCAAATACAAGTAATCTGCAGGTAGTAAGAAAACAAACTACTAACTAGGGCTGGGCCATATTATACCGTTCACGGTAATACCGGTATAATGTTAGGCAACGATAGGAAAATGAAATATCGCGATAGAATATGAGTAAAACGCGCATGCGCAGTGCCTTTGTTTTCATACGCACATGGCCGATTGTTGAGTGAAACAGATGAACCAGAATTGGTTTGTAAAAATGGTGCAACTTCAGTGATGTGGAACTGGTTTGGTGTTTGTCCATCAGATACACGACAAAGCACATTTTTTTGCAGAACATGCAAGCGGCCGTCGGACTAAGATGCCCTTAAATCTGGGAGTAATCTGGGTCCTAAACTCCGTATCTTCAGGTCAAACGAACACTGCAGCATCACTAAGAGTTAAAAACTGTCTAAATTCATCTTTAATAAAACGATCAGCATTGCTGCTTTACCAGGTGAAACTATGAAGTTTAACTTCCAGGCATCCATGAAAACAAAATGTATTACATTTAACGGAGTTAGAAGCTAGCAGGAAGCTAGCGGAAGTTAGCTCGCTAGTTACCTAAGCATGATATTGCATGTTCTGACTGAGAGATTTCTGAAAAAAATCAAACGTACAGCTCTGCTATCACTTCCAACATAAATGAAGACAGGAAACTAAACAGCAGTGACGTTTGTAGGGTTACTGAAGTTGGGCTAGCTGGTATATAATGATGTGCTACGTGATCGCTAGCGACACAGCTATGTTAGCATAACATAAACAGTGAAGCTGGAGGACGAACACTAACACTTTTCCACTTATAAAAGTTAACGTTAAGGTTCCTCATGGTTAGAGACAAATGCAATTGCATGGCAGGATGCTGTAAAAGGAACAATCTTCAGTCAGGAGAACAACTGAGATAATCCATCCACAATACGAGGTTAGTCAGTAATATACTGCAACAACATGGGAATAGAGCCGCTGCCAGAGAATTCAACATTAATGAATCAATGGTACAGAAGTGGAGGAAGCAAGAAGAATGAGTTTAATAAAGTTTGATTTATCTGACTGCTTTGTTTCCTTTAATGTGCCTTATAATCCCGTGCACCTTATGGTCCGAAAAATACGTACTGCACACTGCAGTTTAATGTTGCAAAGCACCTCTTTTTAACTTCAGTGGATATTATACATGTTATGCTCAGGATATGTCAGCCCATTTCTACTGGAAATGCCTTTTGGTTAAACTTTCAGCAAGGAATTTGCATTTGCACTGTTACATTTTTATAAAGCTTTAATGTACATAAAAACCAGCTTCTTGTTTAAGTGAAAATAAATGGAAGGTTGTCTTTTTGCGCTAGTAATGTTGTGGAGTTGTATTTTGTCTCGCATCAATTATATCGTCAGTTATATCGTTATCGCAAATTTTCAAATATATATCGTGATAAATATTTTTGGCCATATCGCCCTGCTCTACTACTAACTCTTTTAGGCTACGTCCACACCTACGCGGGTATTTTTGAAAACGCAGCTGTTTCGTCCACACGTAAACGGCGTTTTGAATCATCGAAAACTGAGATTTTCTAAAACTCATTTTTTTCCCGTTACGTGTGGACGAGGAATACAGAGTTCGTCACGCAACGTCAAAGGTATGTGCCTTTTTTCACGTCACGCTGTGCGCCACGTTTACACGAGATGAATTGCAGAATGGCAGATAGAGACAAAATACTGTTAATCTTACTATCTTCAGGTTTTACACGCTTACATACACACACAGTTACTGTCCCTCCATTTAGAAAGACAGAGGCGTCATAGTGTGATTCTTTTACTGTAGTTGTTTTTTTTCCATGTGTAATAATCAACATTGCTATCAATGCTTTTTTCAAAAAACGCCTCTCTATGCAAAATGGGTTTAAAAACATAAACAACTGTGGAATACTGTTTGTCTGTGATTTAAACAGCCCAGCGCTGCTCCCGACACAGGGAAAACCAATCCTGCAGGGAGACCTACCTCGGCACTTGTGCAGGTGAAACCAAAGGGCAGATATGCTTCACCATATTTTCAAGTGGCTTAGAATGAAGTTGGTTTGGAAACATAGCCAGCGATGCTTCATCTCCTGCTTTGCGTTTCTGTGGCCGCCCTGTGCTAGCAGTGTCCAAGCGCCGCGTCCCGCCCCCCCTGCAATAGCTCTGCGGCCCCACACTTTGGGAAGGTCTGACCTAAAAAGAAGCATTAGCCGGACTCTGAAGTGTACCTTGGCACCAGCTCTGTTTCAACCATTGTATTCTCTGATCACAATCTTCTCATATTTTTGACTTTGATTAAAAACAGCAAGATTTCAACATCAAAATTCACTATAAGAATTGCTTAAAAACATCATAGCTCTGTCCAGGTCATGAATCAAACATTTCTTTTATGGGAGAAATGTTTGATTTGTGTGTGTGTGTGTGTGTGTGTGTGTGTGTGTGTGTGTGTGTGTGTGTGTGTGTGTGTGTGTGTGTGTGTATATATTGGCTGAAACAGGTGACTGCAGAATGGATTGTGATGTCACAAATGCTGGTTCGTGCCACCCCTGGAGAAGCAAATGACCGCGAACACTCCATCTTGTATCACTATGGTCACCATGAGCCTATCTCCCATGAAGATAATGATTTAGACTTTATTTACCTCTGACTGCAAATTTAACAGGCTTGTCTTCTTATGTTATTCAATATACCATCCTGGATGCCTTTGCTCTCAAGCAGCAAGACACTGTTTGCTTTTCATAACACAGCTCAGCGATATCATCAAATTCCCAGTATATCCATCAAGCCATCTAAGTTAGGGAGTGCAGCCATGCAAAAACACGCCTATATCCCACAACAGGAAACTCACACTGCTTAACCAAGCAGAGCTGCTCCATAGCTCGTGGCTCTTAAACACAAAGCTAACATACTGCTTAGTTCAAGATGAGTAGCTGCAAATCCATGTCATCCAAAACATTCCACTCGAGATCTTTTGCAATGGCAGCTATGCCAGCACTCGCTCAAGACAGGAACAAGTCTTCTTGAATGATATCTGATCAAGTCACAAACTACAGGTACAAACAGTAATACTCATCCTGTCAACACAGGGGAAGCAGGAGCTGTATGAGAGCTGCTGCTAGGAACTGCTTTCACATGTGAACACACCTATCTCACACAAAGAAACACGTCATAAGACACCAAATCAACTGAACACACAGGACCTCACCTCGCAGTGATCTTCAGCTGGCAATCACTGAACTATTCTCAGTTACGATGACCGGGATGAGTGATTACTAAAAGGTCCACTGCTAGTTAGGGGGCTGTGGGGTGTTATGTCTTTGCTCTGAAGGGGAAAGGGAGGTATAAAGGGTGCATGAAATAGAAACCACAGATGTTTTACTGAAACCTGGAGAAAAAAAGAACTTTTTCTGGTGAATATGCATGAAGCAAAACATAATTTTTTTGTATTTAAACAGCAGAAAGAGACGGAGGCAAGAGGAGTACAGCACTACAGCAAACATAGCAGAGGTACCTCTCTTTACCCTCTTTAGTTTAGCAAACATTAGATTGCTAGACAGACAGATTGTTAGCTCTGGCTGCCAGGATATCACGTCTCCCACCACCTCACTCATTCCTTCCTATAATGAAAAACCAAAGATTAAGAGGAGGGTGGTCGAGTGCACAAAGTTTACATTAACTAAACTCTGATTCTAAGTGATAGTAGTTTCAGACCTGAGCCATTAAATGACAGGGACTTCATACAAAGGTGTTTAAGGTCCAAGTGGTTATATATATAAAACCAATTCCAAGGGGATTAAAATGTGGTATAGTTCTCAAAGATAAATGAGGGCAACTGCTAAAGACAAATGATACTACAGATCAGAATTATCTGATAATTTGCCTAGTATTTTATTTGATTTAGGGACATTGTGGTACGATACATCACCACTTTTACTCCTGTCTGCAGAAAACAAAGCCTGTAGAGATACACTTGCATGCTACTGTGAAAAAAATATAGCATGCCAATCAAGAATGATTAAAAAGAAACATCTTAAATAGTCAGTTGATCACAAAAAAGGTTCAGTTTACAAAGAAAAAGAAAACTCTACAGGTGGGTGAATAATTAGATTTTATAGATTTTAACTTTAAAAAAAAAAAAAGACAAAATCCTAATTAAAGGACAACGAGCAACTTGAAATAAAACAGTTTTCTTTTGTTGCCATGATGCTCATGTTTTGTCTTGTTATAAATCATCAAGGACACATCTTACCCTTTGGGTGTTGCATTTTTACTTCAGAGTTTAGTCCATTTTGAATGGTAAAATGGTAAATGGCCTGTATTTGTATAGCGCTTTACTAGTCCCTAAGGACCCCAAAGCGCTTTACACTACATTCAGTCATCCACCCATTCACACACACATTCACACATTTTGCATCAAAATGATGGAAAAAAAATAGCCTACAGTTCACACGATCTGCATAGTTATGAAAAGCTTCAACAGGTGAACCTGTAACTACCCCCATTTCTGGCAGCACACACCAAAGGTGTCAGATAGTTAATATTTTGCTCCCACTTAGGTCTCTAGCTGCCACCTAGGCCTTTTGTTTTACTGTCAATAACACCCATACATCCTTCTAGGTGACCCTCATCTCTCATCTACCTGAAAAAGCAGGTGTCTGTTGAGTTAATAAAAAAAAAAAAAATTAAAATTAAAAATTCTATAGTAACTGAATAACTGTGAATAACTGTGAATAATAACGGTGCCATCTATGCCTCCTCCAGCCTATACTCACCTGCACACTGTACCACTGTGGAGAGACACACAGCTCCTCCCCCTGACTAACGCTTCAGAGGCCAGTAAATTTCCCATTTCAACAACGGTGAAGTACTAAATAACTGGTCAGCGCTCACATTAACATTAGCCTTTTAACTATTAGGAGTTACCCAATAGCCACATAAGTCCCTTTTCCATTAGTACCTACTCGGATCAACTTGCCACAGACTGCCATGATCCGACTCAGATCGACTGGTTTTCCACTACAATCTGGTTCTACCTAACATGCGTGGTTGTCGTCATAGCAATGCATCCGTGCATCCTGCGACGTCATTTAAATGCAACATGAAAGCTACAGAAAAGGTGGACGGTGAAACAAGAATATACCTGGTGATATGGCTTTTCAACAGACTCAAAAGCCAGACATTCTGCTGCCATGATCAGGAAATTCAGGACCAAATCAGAAACAAAGTAATTTTCAGTCTGGAAAAGGTTATGAATCCATTTTGAAACTGTGGGACTCAGCAAACCACATTGAAAGCCATTATGCACAAATAGCAAAAACATGGAACAATGGTAAACCTTCCCAGAAGTGGCTGGCCACCAAGAGCACGCAGACAACTCATCCAAGGGGTCACAAAAGACCCCAGAACAACATCCAAAGAACTGCAGGCCTCGATTAAGGTCAGTGCTCATGACTTTGCCATAAAAAGGGTTATTAGGGTTAGGGCCATGTAGGTTTGGATCTCTTTCCCCTCTTAATAAACACCTTCATTTAGAAACTGTATTTTGTGTTTACTTGTGTGATCTTTGTCAAATATTTGATATTTGTTTGATCTGAAACATTTAAGTGTGACAAATACAATGCCCGGAAGTGGGCAAACAATTTTCCACACAACCACTATACCTATGGTATCAACTTCAAAATCCTAGGCGATTTCCTTCTCAAGTTGTTGCATTACCAAGTGTGGATTATTAATCAAAGAGCAGCCGAATCAGACAGGACTCAGATCTGAGGATGTTAAGAGCTGCAGGCAGATGTGGACAAGAAAATAAACTATTCCACCTTTACAATAATTTATTAAAATGTGTTTCTTATTTAGTTTTAGTCAGTTTTAAAATGCAGGCAGTGAATGGTTCAATCTTTCACAGCAAGATCTCTCATTTCTTTTTTTTCTTTTTTTAAGCATAACTAGCACTTTGGGCAAAGTTCATTTCTAACTTTTCCATAATGTTCTTCCTCTACAGTAAGGAAATTAGGGATGCTGCGATTTATTAAGTAATTTGAACAATTAGAGTATAAATAATCCTTAACACAAATTCTTTGCTTCGATGCTTCAGTTAATGCATGGCTCTGTAGCATGCCATTGTCATGCGAGTGCTTCACCCACATTTGCGACTAAAAACATCCTCCCACAGAAGTGTATTTGGGAGCAGCGTGTGAATAAAAAGTATGATAACATTAAGCCCAAGCAGCCCCCAGTTTTAAAGAAAAACACGGATGACACAACAGCAGCAGTGAAGATGATGCCATCATAGTTTCACGTGGAGCTAGAGTCTGCCTACACACACTTGACAAAGAACAAAGAGGCGGAGCCAGTGTCAAGGTGAGCTCAGATTGAGTGAAAAAACAAAACAAAACGTGTTTCTAGTGGAGGATTCTAAGGCAGGTTCTGAAGCCACTGCACTCCTGCCCAATTAGTCCAGACTCATAATCTAGAAATTAACTTAGGCCAAAACAGAGACCTATAAGCAAAAAGTTGTTCAGTCTGCAGAAAACACATGAATCCACATACCATGGCTGGATGGACTGGATGAGAGTGCTTCAAAATACGCCTTGGGAATTTTTCGGTTAAGATTTGAGTATGAAAGTGATGCCAGTGATAAATTAGTACATCCACCGGTGCACAATACAAATAGTTAAACAGCTACAATGAAGCAAAATTCACTTTCAAAAAGTCATCATTTACATTTACATCATTGCAAACATTTGTGACTTTATTAGTAATTTACACATCTGAATTCAAATCGCTTAACTCTGATTAGATTTAATCGACAATCATCTTAAGTTAATTCATTTGACTAAAGTATAAAGTGTAAAAGTTTGTCGTGCTTTTACTGGTGAGTTGCTCCATAAGGTTCACAAAGGCTCCCATTTCCCCTGACATCACATGTGAAATGTGGCCATATCTCTTCTCGTCTCTTCCTCGCAGTCTTAATTCAGTCCATATAAACAAACAGTACACACAGTACTGCGCTCTGGGGTCCTTAGGGACTAGAAAAGTGCTATACAAATACAGGCCATTTACCATTTACAAGCAGAAGAACTGGTTATAAAATAACCAATGAATTAAGCAAAAACAAAAAACAGCAACAACAAAACAAAAGTGTGTATGAAACATACAACTGAAATAAATACACACAAGACCAGGAGAGAGTACAGAACTAAACTAAGCAGTGTCACAAGAAAATAATCTATTTAAATCGTATGGGTTACATATGTGGGTTATATGTTACGTTACTTTTTTCTCCCTGTTCCAACACACAGTGGTGTTTTATGTAGCTTATCTGCGTAGCCAATTTAATTAAAAACTTACTCTTTGGCCTCCTTTAGCAGTAATGATACTTGTAATAACTGCAGCCTGTTTGTAGCTCTGGAGGCCTGAATTAGAGACTCTGCTTCAATTCACTGACTGCTCTGCCCTGTAGCCAGAGCAGGTGAAGGTAGCGTAGGCCCCAATAGCGCTCCCCTGGCTGATTGTCCTGAGGAGCTGCGAAAACAGGATGGCTGGGTGATGGTCTTAAACAAAAGCCCCCAGTATACCACCAAAACCCCATCCCCGTTGAGACTGTGTCAGCTCCCAAACCGACAACCCCCCCGAAAAAAAACAAACAAACTAAAAACCAGCAAAAATGACTTAAACATAAAAAACATCAAAGAGAGAACAATACAGCATCCATATCTGCACCAAGAGCAAAACAGTGAAATGTGGATTATTAAACATTAGGTCTATCTCTTCCTAGTCTCTGTTAGTAAATGAATTAATAATTGATCAAGAAATCAATTTACTCTGCCTTACAGAAACCTGGTTACAGCAGGATGATTATGCTTAAATGAGTCAACACCCCCGAGTCACTCTAACTATCAGAAACCTTGAAGCACAGGAAGAGGGGGTGCGGTGGCAGCAATCTTCCATGCTAGCTTATTAATCAACCAAAGACCCAGACAGAGCTTTAATCCAGTCGAAAGCCTGATTCTCAGCCTTGTCCACCTCAGCTGCAAAACTTAACAACCAGTCCTATTTCTGATTTTGTGCTCAGCTCAGATAAAATAATGATTGGGGGTGATTATAACATCCATGTAGTAGCTAAAAATGACATCCTCAACACAGCATTTAATCTGTTATTAGACTCAATTGGCAAATTTTAAAATGTAAAACAACCACTTTAATTACACTCTAGTTCTTGTTTTAACATATGGCATAGAAACGGAGCATTTAACAGTATTCCATGAGCACCCTGCTGTCTGATCATTTCCTAATGACACTTAAATTTACAATAATGAATTACACAGCAGTAGAGAATAGTATCATCCCAGTAGGTGTCTTTCTGAAAGTGCTGTAACTAAGTTTATGTGTATCCTTTAACATTCATCCACTGCTATCTTCTTTTATGCCTTGTGCCAACACAGCAGTGCTGTTTAAATAAATTGATTTGGATAAGCAGCCATATGTTCTGGACACTCAGATTAAGAGAGGAGAGAAGCAATCAACTGATCATCACCTGAGTTGGGTCAGGTAGTGAGGGACGAAGCTGGACAGACATGCCACATCCAAATATATAGCGAGGATGAGCTGGGAATGCCTAGCAGAGGCCCTGGTCCACGAGCTTTTCAACTCTCACCTCTGACAGAGGTTCGACAGCCTTCCGAGGGAGACTGGGGACAATGTTCAGCACCTCTATTGCTGAGGTTGCAGCAAGGTGGTTGGTGCCTGTTGTGGTGGAACCAGCTGGTGGACACCAAAGCTGAAGGAGTCCTATCAGGCTGAAAGTAGAATGTTCTCAAGTAGGGCTGGGCCATATCATACCGTTCACAGTAATACTGGTATAATGTTGGGCAATGATAAGAAAATGAAATATCGTGATAGAACATGGGTAAAACGTGCATGCACAGTGCCTTTGTTTTCATACGCACATGGCGGCAAAAGCATGGCGGCAACAGAGAATGAGAAGGGTGAAAGCGGATCGTTGAATGAAACAGATGAACCAGAACTGGTTTGTAAAAGTGCAACTTCAGTGGTGTGGAACTGGTTTAGCTTTCGTCCGTCAGATACACAACAAAGCACAATTTTTGGTAGCGCATGCTAGCGGGCTGTCGTTATTACCGTGTTTTTTTGGAAAATACGGCACACTTAAATCAATCCTTTGATTTTTCTGAAAATCGTCAGTGCCCCTTATAATCCCGTGTGCCTTATGTATGAACTCTGGTTGTGTTTACTTTGCTAAGCTACGAACCCGCACCGCTTGATGGATTGTCGGAGCATTACGGCTATCGTAGGCGGAGCCTCGCGGAGTGATACGTACTGTGCTTCAACATAATATTACCGTATTGTGTGTGTGTATAACCTCTTTAAGTTTTGTGGATATTATACATGGTTATGCTGAGGATATGTCGGCCAGTTTCCACTGGAAATGCCTTTTGGTTAAACTGTCAGCAAGGAATTTGCATTTGCACTGTTACATTTTTATATAACTTGTATTTATATAACTAATGCACATAAAAAACAGCTGCTTGTTTAAGTGAAAATACATTGATGGGTTGGTTTTTTTTGCACAAATAAAGTTGTGGAGTTGTAAAGTGTTTTGTCTATTGTCAATTATATCGTCAGTTATATCGTTATCGCAAATTTTCAAATTTATATCGTGATAAATATTTTTGGTCATATCTCCCTGCTCTATTATCAAGCTTGGTTAGGCTGTGGGAGTGCAAGGTACAAGGAGTTCGGCGAAACCATGGAAAAAGACTTTTGGACTGCCTCAAAGTGATTCTGGCAGATACAACTTATACAGATATGCAAGGTTGCTCTCAAGAATTGCATTTGTCTCATGTGGTAGTGATGTATAGGTTTATGAGTGCATGTGTATTACTGTGTGTATGTTGTACGTATTCAATATGCTGATGGCTTGTGAAGAGAAAATGTTTCAGCGTCTGTATTTGCTAAAGAAGGTGTCTATACATTTCCTCAGTTTTTGTCCTCGTGCATTAGTTTTTATTTCGTTATCTCATCAGAGAAAAAGGTTGTTGATGAAAACTATCATGAAAATAATTATTCAACACAACACTGCATGCTACAAAGGTGAGTGTTTGATTCTGTACTCTGTTCAAAGCTCTATTTCTATCTAGAAGAATAAGGCAGATATCATATAAAAATAAAATAAAATAAAAATAAATGACATGATGTTGCAATTTAGCTACAGTGAATTGTCTCCAGCTGTTGTGTACGCTTTAATGACTCAACAATTGTGTTTTGTTTCAAGTACATTTCAATGCAAAACAGTTTTACTTCAGTAAAAGATTACTTTTATAGAATGTGTTAGGGCTGGGCGATATATCGAGTTTTTTAAAAAACATGGATATATTTTCATACGAGATATAAGATGTGACAATATCGTTTATATCGATATAGTCTATATTACGTTATAATTATACTTGTGGAGCCGCAAGTTTGCCTCTCTTTCGTCCACTTTTGTCTCTATGCAACGTTACTCAGCCTCGCCTCTCCTTCACTGAACACAACTCCCCCTCCCTCATAGCTTCACCTGCAGGCAGCGACAAGATGAACACGGAAAATCTCTGTTAATGAGTTACCGCGGACCACCCCGTGCGTGGGGGTGAACAGCGTCAACGTGTTAGCGAGCTAACCGCGCTAACGACAGGGGCTGCATGGCCTAAAATCCTTTCATTTTCTCAAAAATCGACAGCGCGCCTTATGTATGAATTCTGGTTGTGCTTACTGACCGCCAACTGATTTTATGTGGTACACGCCGCTCAGCAATCTTTCAAAAAATGTTTTAGTAAAACTTTAGACTTAGAGACTTAGAGCTTTTTATTGTCATTGTGCAGTTTCTTGCACAGCGAAATTGGGTAAGCTTTGGTAAGCTACGGAGCTGCACCGCTTGATGGAATGTCGGAGCATTACGGCTACCGTAGTCTGGAGCCTCGCGGAGTGATATGTACTGTGCTTCAACGTAATATTACCGTATTGTGTGTGTATAAGGACCATAAATGGCACCTCTTAAGAGACATGGTTACAAAGAGGATTTCAAACTCAAGGCTGTCAGTCACGCAGTAGAACTTGGGAATAGAGCAGCTGTGAAATCTGTCTTTGTTATTATGCTCATCGTCTTTTAGTTTACATTTTGACTGCTCAATTGTGAGCTTTTTGTTATGCACAAAAACAACATTGTTTTCTTTTATTTATGGAGCATTATTATTTAATAAATGCTGATAATTTATTTTTGAGTAATTTCTTCATGTACATCTATGCTGTATATTAATAAAAGTGCCTGTGTGACATCTGGGACACAGCTTTGACTAAACTCTCTTTTTGTGCTTACCTTATGGCTTGTGTGTTAATAGACCTCTCTGCATGGAATCATACTTGTTATTAATCTCTGGCTCTCATCCACAGCATGTCTTTTGTCCTGTCTTCCTTCTCTCACCCCAACTGGTCGACGTAGATGGCCGCCCCTCCCTGACCCCGGTTCTGCTGGAGGTTTCTTCCTGTTAATAGGAGTTTTTCCTTCCCACTGTTGCCAAAGTGCTTGCTCATAGGGGGTCATATGATTGTTGGATTTTTCTCTGTATGCATTATTGTAGGGTCTACCTTACAATTATAAAGTCCCTTGAGGTGACTGTTGTTTTGATTTGGTGCTGTATAAATGAAACTAATTTGATCAACTACTTTTAATTAAATGTAGAATTTAGGATAGGATAGTTCCTCACCTGTAAAAAAACTGATCATTTTCATTTGATCAGAGACTGTGATCACCCACCTCAGGTGAACCATGTGAGCTCTCAAGTTGTGTGACCTGTTCAATCATGATGATTCGCGCCATAAAACGCGTACAATTTTCATTTCTGTTTTCCTTTAGATTTCTTCAGCTTCGTAATAATGTAATAAACGTGTCAGTATTTTCACTGCTACACATCAAACAGCCGTTGTTAGCTAATTCGGAAACGTCATTTTCAAAATTGTAAACAAATGTTTTAATACAACGCTTATGTTTCTGCCAAAGTGTAACTCTGTTTAACGCAGTAACTTGAACCTTTCCATCGTAGATGCTGCAACGTCACTGCTTTGAACCTGACCAATCACATTAGGACTCCTGTTCCTTTGAGCTTTGTCCTCCACACTCAGTTGGTTTGAGCATGCAGAATTGAGCTTCAAGAACAGTTACCTGCAAGAGCCTGAATCTGCTGCATCACTTGCAAATCAGGCAACCTCGTGTACATGTGCGTATTATTCACCATCAGCTGATCTTAAGCTTGAAATCTAAACACAGTGATTCTGTTCTGAAGTTAGGGGTGGGCGGTATAAACGGCATAAACGATATAAATTGGGCCAATGGTTGAGATTTTGACTATACCGCTCTAGTGCATGTTGATGGTGTCATCAAGCGGTAGCTGTTTTGGTCGAAAGAATTGCAGCGGCTGAAAAAATATCATTTGCAAATTATGCCGGGCGACAGTAATAGCAAAGACACAAAGCACTTTTGGAATATGGGGAAAGCCAAAAACTGCGCTTCCTCCACTTCCGTGCCATTGATTCATTAATGCTGAATTCTCTCGCAGCTGCTCTATTCGTTAACTTTTATTGAGTGGAAAACTGTTAGCGTTCGTCCTTCAGCTTCACTGTCCTAATGTTATGCTAACGTAGCTGTTTTGCTAGCAATCACGTAGCACATCATTATATACCAGGGCTGCCCAATCCCAGTCCTCGAGAGCTACTATCCTGCAGCTTTTAGATGCATCCCTACTCCAACACAGCTGAATCAAATGGTTTGATTACCTCTTCAGCATGCCATCGTGTTTGGCAAAGGCCTGATAACAAGCCATTCATTTGATTCGGGTGTGTGGGAACAAGGATGCATCGAAAAGCTGCAGGACGGTAGCTCTCGAGGACCGGGATTGGGCACCCCTGTTATATACCAACTAGTTCTACTTCAGTAACCCTACAAACGTCACTGCTGTTTAGTTTTCTCTCTTCATTTATGTTGGAAGTGATAGCAGAGCTGTACGTTTGAATTTTTTCAGATATCTCTCTGCCAGAACATGATATATCATGTTTAGGTGGAAACTAGCGAGTTACTTCCTGCTAACTTCTAACTCCGTTGAATTTAATGAATCCTGTTTTCATGGATGCCTGGATGTTAAACTTAATTGTTGCACCTGGTAAAGCAGCAACGCTGATCATGTTATTAAAAATGAAAGAATTTAGACAGCTTTTAACTGTCAGTGATGCCGCAGTGTTTGTTTGACTTTGGGACCTGCAGCAGACGGAGTTTTGGACCCAGATTACTCCACAAGGCTCCTGACTACGGCAGCCGTAATGCTCCGACAATCCATCAAGCGGTTCATAGCTTACCAAAGCCGTACTAAAACATTTTTGGATTTCTGCGTGCCGTGTACCACATAAAATCGGTTCGAGGTGAGTAAGCACAACCAGAATTCATACATAAGGCACACTGTCGATTTTCGAGAAAATTAAAGGATTTTAAGTGTGCCTTATAGTGTGTAAAATACGTTATACAGAAGAAAAGAATATATCGAGATATATATCGTTACCGCACGTGCTTCAAATTATACCGTGATATGGATTTTAGGCCATATCGCCCAGACCCATCTGAAGTGTTAAAACATTTGGTACCTGAGAAACCAGGAGCTCATCAGCTGTAGTATATACACCTCAACTTTTTAAAAACATATAGTGTTACAAATATTTAATGATTCAATTCAATTTTATTTATATAGCGCCAAATCACAACAAAAGTCGCCTCAAGGCGCTTCATAGATACAGAGAAAAACCCAACAATCATATGACCCCCTATGAGCAGCACTTTGGCGACAGTGGGAAGGAAAAACTCACTTTTAACAGGAAGACAATGACAGCTCAATAGTTCTTGGCAGAAAAAGAAACAAAGCACTACAGATGGGAACCTCATCCAACACACACTTCGACCCGCAAACAGTGTCGTTACATTACCACAATTGTTTGTGGTTTCAAAAAAGTAAATTGTTAGAATTTAAATTGGTTGTAGGTCTTTTCTTTTATCCAAGAGAGAAAGGTATTGGATGAGCACACATACGCACTGCTTTATGAAAACTAATATCAAAATCTTCACATCTAGAGTTGCTTTGTTTCAATCTAGAACACTATAAACAATCATTTCCATGAAGTACCAGTGATGTCATAAGCTCTGACTTCATGTTTACCCAAACAATGATCGTGATGAGGATCTACTGACAAACTTCCTTGAGGCTAAGTGTGCAGAGCCTTTCATTCTCAGGGTTAGGCTATCCTCTGGAACAATGTTTACAGTGTCAAGTTTTCAGTTATGTTCTAATAGTGTCTATCGAGCTGGCAAACACGAAACATGAGGTTTTACATTTGGATATCCTATGCTTTTCCATTAGCAAACCAAAGAACAGCTTCGTTCAGTGCATTGCCCTAATCAATTTAGCAAGCTGACTGTCTGAGCCAAGCAACGTCTTCGTCTTTGGGTTAGGGTTAGGGTTACCTGTAAAAGGTTAGTAAAAATTAACCTCCCCATTCAAAAGTTTAAAAATTCGAAGCCTTTGATGGCAAAGCTTTGTCCATTGTTTCCTTATATTTGCATTGTGTGAACAACTAAAACCAAAATTCCTGGTAATGTTCAGGACTGTTCCTTTAGTGTGTGAATGTGTGTGTGAATGGGTGGATGACAGGTTGTGTAAAGCGCTTTGGGGTCCTTAGGGACTAGAAAAGCGCTATACAAATACAGGCCATTTACCATTTACCATTTAGAAGAGGTGAACACCCTCCAGCTTGCCTCACTTTTGGGAGGGGCCATTTATTTTGCCTCTATAATAGTTTCAGGTGGACTTTGCAATGCAGGTGGAATAACACCAAGCCTGAGAACAAAGGCTTTTGTTTGACTAGTCCTGGGCTCATGCAGGTGGAAGTACACAGCCTGTGCTTCATTTGGCAGTAACCTGTCCAGACTGTACAGTGTGAATGCTGAACAATGGCTGTTCTAATAAAACAGATTCCGATTCTTTTTTCTTTTCTTTTTTTGCACCATTTAATAGAACAACTTTTTTGCATATGGGTGGTTCCATTTTGGTAATAACAAGCCAAGTTACTCAATGAAATTCAATGTTGTTCAGTGATTAAGGCCCCAAGCATGCACCTGTTGCTAACTGGAAAGCTGACAT
Organism: Aulonocara stuartgranti; assembly: GCF_965226115.1. Lineage (NCBI taxonomy): Eukaryota > Metazoa > Chordata > Actinopteri > Cichliformes > Cichlidae > Aulonocara > Aulonocara stuartgranti. The sequence continues at coordinate 28,802,343 of NC_138959.1, forward strand.
TGCACAGAGAAAGTCAGCGGTTTGGACCCATTTCACACCATCTATGCCAACAGCTTTTCATTGCAAACATTTGTGACTTCATGATAAACTGTGAGCACGTGAGTTGAACTTCTTTCCTGTTATGTTTCTGTAACACTTTTATTTTGAATACAAGTGACAAAATATATCGTTACCATTTTTAATATCTTCACATTGTGACACTTCACATGTGATGCATATATGTATGATTAAGTGCACCTACAAGAGAAAGACAAAAAGAGACCATATGACAGCAGAGTGCAGTAAACACTGAGCCGAAATGAGGCAAGAGCAAAGGAAATAATGGAAATTGATTTTTCATGTCTGTCGGTCAAGATGGCATTTATCATTTCACTAAAATACCTTTTGGCAACACCTCACCTCACTCACACACACACACTCTCACACATTTAGGCAGACCAGAGCAATATAGTAATATGGCTGATGTTCCTTATTAAGTAGTCAGAAATTTTAAATAAATCTTTAGTGTGTAAACTGATGGGGAAAACCCTGCTTCATTCATTTTGTTTTACAAAGTCTGATGTTGTCTTACACATCATTACTAGTTTGTTCCTCATAGTGAGGAATACTTCATATGAATTTGAGCTGATTAGACGAAGCAATCACAGTACATAAGCATTGTAGTTCAGGACTTCAGCTCAGCTCTGACTCGGTGGATACAATGTCAGCAGTTTTATAAATACGAATTATCGTGAAACCAGCCAAACAGGTGAAACCGCCTTCCTCGTACTCCCCCTCCCCAAACACAGTACTTACTCACTCTTGAAACCAGACCGTTGACTCGAAGGGCTTACTAACATACTGACTGCTGAGACACACCTTAGTCAGGTTAGATGTCGCCGTCATTATGCAACATTAGCTGCAACTAGTACTCACCTGGCTGCACATGCAGGTTAGCAAGAAATTCCCCAGTTTCTCTAATACTGCTGACATCTTGCGGGAAACTGCTAATCCATTTCTACCCAATTTTCTTCCGTGTGGACTTGTCTTAATAACTGAATGGCTTCAGGCTGCTGCAATTAGGTTTACTGTAGCTTTAAGAGTGAAAACAAGCTAACCGATGGCGAAAACTACCAATTACATACAAAAGCTGACTGGTGTGGTTATAGTCATTCTTTAAAATTTAATAAAGAAGGCAAGTTACTGATGTGAGACGGTCATTTCAATCAGTCCACCTTGTATTACATTTTTAAAACTCGACGACTTGCCGAAAGTTAAAGCGTCTGTCATCGCAAGACTCCATTCTTGCGATTGTAATCGGTATGAAAATTTTGAGAAAAATATACACAAAACTGATTTTTGAGGCAACGCTCATATGCCTGTTTTGCTTGGTTTACTTCAGATGGTTAGAAAGCTAACCATAGAAAAACTGGCAAATGACATTCTGGCTCTACACACAACTTGAGCTAGCTTCAGCTGAAGTGTGTACATACTGAAGAGTAAACAGCATGGAATAAACTGTTAGCCGGACGGTTCACAACAACTACGGGCACAAGGTCTGAGAGCGTGCGGTCCGACTTCCTAACCCACCTGATTCCAAACGGCCGTTGCTCAGCAGAGGTGCACCGTTTACAGCCGTTGAAAGAAATTCCAAATCCGACCAGTTCCCGGTGTATTAGTTACAAAGAGGTATCTCTCCCCTTCCAGAGTCGAGGAAGACGTAGACACGCCGTGAATAAGTATTCCCGGAATCCAGGCGACAGGCTTCTTGTTGAGCAACTATCACATCTAAAGATCTATAAGGAACTAAAACTGGGTTGGCTGGTTTTTGTTTTCCACCGCTGCGGTGGTTAGCCTCAGTATTTCCTGCTAGGCTAAACCTCACTGCTGTGCTAACTCCGCCCTCATGACACATTCAAGCACACCTCGTAAACGTGTGCAGACGTCCGGTCAGTGGTTTGCTTTGAAATTTGGTTGAAAACGACGAACCAAGAGCGGCATATCTAGCCGCATGTAGGCTGGTAATTGATAAAGTTCCTGGGGAAAATCTGGTGATGTTAGAAGAGACAGCATCTATCCCACTTTGGAAGGACTAACATTCATTTCTAGAAACTGGCTAAACCCTTCAAAACGTGACTATCGACGAAGCAGAGTTTGTTATTTTTTTTATCCATCTACCACCTGACCTTTACTTTGAGTTTCTATCGGATCTGTGCATATGTACATGGTGAAAATTATATCATCAACACTATTATTAGACTCAACTGGCTTCTCTCAAAATGTAAATGAGCCACTTTAATCACACTCTTGTAGTGACATGTGGCATAGGATTACAAATTTAACTGTAATCCTTTAAAACTCCTGTTTGTCTGATTGTTTCCTAACTAGAAAACACCACTGAGTGGAAACAAACTGTGGATAGCAATACTATCAGACAAATACCACTGTTAAAAATTACACAAAGACTTTTACACAGCACTGAATGTTTTACCATAAACACTGTTCAGATATATCAGCCATATCAGCCTGTCAGTTTTTGCATTTACCATACCAATGAAGAAGACTCAGAACAGAATTAAGAGGTTCTAGATCTTAATTCTCAATGAGGAGAGAGACCTCTTTGTAACTAATACACTGGAAACTGGTCAGATTTGGATGGTGTTTTTAGGGAAGGTGTTCTTTGGGTCATACTCAGCATTTGGTGGCGATCGTGGCTCAAGAGTTGGGAGTTCGCCTTGTAATAGGAAAGTTGCCGGTTCGAGCCCCGGCTTGGACAGTCTCTGTCGTTGTGTCCTTGGGCAAGACACGTCACCCGTTGCCTACTGGTGGTGGTCAGAGGGCCTGGTGGCAGCCTCGCCTCTGTCAGTGCGCCCCAGGGTGGCTGTGGCTACAATGTAGCTTGCCATCACCTGTGTGTGAATGGGTGGATGACTGGATGTGTAAAGCGCTTTGGGGTCCTTAGGGACTAGTAAAGCGCTATACAAATACAGGCCATTTGTCGTCCTAAAAACATGGCAGGTCAGGTTGAGGCCAAACAGCTTGATTTTGGTTTCATCTGACCACTTGGGAGTGCTTTCTCTCAAGCCCTCTCTGAACTATGTCAGTGTTCACTGGCAAACTTAGATGGGCCCTTACATATCCCTTATCCTGAGCAAGGAGACCTTGCAGACACTGCAAAATTTCAATTCATTATGGTGTAGTGTGTTACTAATAGTGTTCTGGGTGACTGATCTCACTTGCCCTCAGCACTTCCTGTGTAGTTTGGGGCTGATCCACCACCTTTCTCATGCTCATCTGCACCACATGAAACAATATATTGTTTTGGGCTTTAGACAGAGGGTGATTCATGGTCATTTTATATTTCTTTCATTTCTGAATAATTGCCTTGAAAGTTGTCACCTTCTGTCCAAACTTCTTGCTGATGGTCCATTCCAGTCCAATTCAGATCAAACTGAGGTTATTGTACTCGGCCCTGAAAAGCTTAGAAATATGGTATCTAACCAGATTCTTACTCTGGATGGCATTACCTTGGCCTCCAGTAACACTGTGAGGAACCTTGGAGTCATTTGTGACCAGGATATGTCCTTCAATGCACATACTAAACAAATATGTGGGACTGCTTTCTTCCATTAGCGCAATACCTCTAAAATTAGAAATATCCTGTCTCAGAGTGACGCTGAAAAACTGCTGCAGCAAGAGTGCTGACAGGGACTGGAAAGAGAGAGCAGATTTCTCCTATATTGGCTTCCCTTCATTGGCTTCCTGTTAAATCCAGAATTGAATTCAAAATCTTATCGTAATGACCTTGTAGTACCATATCACCCCATTAGAGCACTTCACTCTTGGGCTGCAGGCTTACTTGTTGTTCCTAGAGTATTTAAAAGTAGAATGGGAGGCAGAGCCTTCAGTTTTCAGGCCCCTCTTCTGTGGAACCAGCTTCCAGTTTGGATTCAGGAAACAGACACTATCTCTACTTTTAAGATCAGGCTTAAAACTTTCCTTTTTGCTAAAGCATATAGTTAGGGCTGGACCAGGTGACCCTGAATCTTCCCCTAGTTATGCTGCAATAGACGTAGGCTGCTGAGGGATGATGCATTGATTATTTCTTCTTCAGTCAGTATGTGTTAATAGACCTCTCTGCATTAAATAACACTTGTTATTAATCTCTGTCTCTCTTCCACAGCATGTCCCTTGTCCTTTCTTCCTTCTTTCACCCCAACTGGTTGAGGCTGCCCCTCCCTGAGCCTGGTTGAGCCTTAAGTTTCTTCCTGTTAAAAGGGAGTTTTTCCTTCCCACTGTCGCCAAAGTGCTTGCTCATAGGGGGTCATATGATTGTTGGGTTTTGTCTCTGTATGTATTATTATAGGGTCTACCTTACAATATAAAGTCCCTTGAGGCGACTGTTGTTGTGATTTGGTGCTATATAAATAAGAATGAAATTGAATTTAAAATTAATCTGTGTGCCACATGGGCACACAACCAATCTGTGGGAGCTAGAATTCTGACTGTAATCGATTAAATACTTATTTCACTCAAAGCCAAGCAAATCAATTCATTTGATATTTGATGCAATATTTGTGTTTTTGTTTTGGTTATTGGTGTTCTCCATTATAATGAAAAAAACCATAAAATCTAGAGATTGTTGTTTGTTTGTTTTTTCCATGAGTGATTAAACTCAAAAATTCAGCAGGGAATCAAATATGATTTTATTATAACTAATGTGATAACAAAACATTTTTTTTTTTTTATTTACACATCGAGGCACAGAACATGAAGCTAAATAAAGTATCCTCAATGAAAAGATATTTCCTTGATGTCCCCAGGTGTTGTTTTCATGAATCCTTAATGTTAGTGTATAGGACAAAAAATGTATTTTCATGTAAAAAAAAGAAAAAAGAAAAAAAGTAAATAAAAATATTTAATCAGTAATACTAATGACTTCTAGTGGGGCTAATTCCTTTTCTTCTTTTTGTGTGCAGACTACTCTCACCTTCTTGTTGTTAATTGTTCTAACTAGTGGTTTGCACCTTGATGTAATTTCTATTCATAAAGGCATCTCTTGATGTAAGATTTGATGATATCTTGACTTGGTTAGATGTCATGAAGCTTTTTTTCTTAAAATAAATAGTAATTAATAAAATAATTGAACAATAATTTTCCTGTTTGTCTAAATTAACTTCAGCAGTCAGTGGTCATATATTGACCCCATAAAATCAAAGTTTACTGAAACGACCTTCACATTTAAGTGAAATTTATCTGTGTGCTAATATTAGCTGACACATTTCAATATAGAATTAAAATGAAAAAACAAGTTAAAACAAAAAAAGTTCTGAAAACATTCACATTTTAGAAACATGGTTTATTAATAGAGATGTGGGATCAATATAAAATCATAAATCGTAAATAAACCCAGCTGGATTTCCATATCAAAAATATTAAGCAGTTGCTACAAGTCATCTTAAGCAAAGTTTTTTTTATAAACATGTTTCAACAATAAAGGCACTTGCCCAACTCTTTTCAATCAACATTAGTGTGTATTGCAGTACACCACTTAATGAAATTAAAGAAAGAAAATCAAATTAAAGGAATGCAGAGGTGTTGACAAAGGTCAGGTCAAAGTGAGAACTTGCGTGCCCTGTGCAGGAGATGTGACATAGAAAGTCGCAGTCCCACTGTATTTCTCCTGTAGAGGAAAAAGGAGAAACACACACAGAGACACAGTATGCACAGTGGGTAAAACTACATAAAACAACAATTATACATATTTTTTGCAACCTTATCTGAGAACATTAATAAGAAGTGTGTGAGAAGCACTTTTAAAAATCACTTTCGCTGACAGTAGTAAGTAAAAACTAAAGTTCACCCCATGAAAGTTCGCGGGGTGGTCAAGTGGAAACAGCCAGATTTTGTGTTTCAGCTACACACCTGTCATCATTACTCTGGATTAAACTATTGTACCTCCTACCATTTTACTACTTACATAAAAAGTTTTAATTAGTTAATATTTTAAGTAAGTAAAATGTATCTATATAGCACTTTTCATAGATAAAAATCACAAATTGCTAACAATAAAACCAATAAAACAATGAATTGAAAAAGATAAATCAACAAATTAATTTAAAGCTCTTCTCTATAGAAATATCTTCAGCTGCTTTTTAAAAGAGTCAATAGAAGCTGCACAGTGTACAGACAGTGGAAGAGAATTCCACGGCCTCGGTGCCACTGCCCGAAAAGCCCCATGTGTTTTGAACCAGTACGTGGGACCAACAGCAACCTCCGACCCCAAGACCTACGTACTTGGGAAGAAGCATGAGGTTTCAACAGGTCAGAGATATACTGGGGGGCTTCATCATGTAGAGCCCTAAAATCTAAAACAAAAATTTTAAAATGAAACCTAAAATTTAACAGCAACCAATGAAGAGAAGTCAAAACTGCAATAATGTGCGATATCTTGCTAGTGCCAGTTAAAAGTCCTGCCTGAGCATTCTGAACAGTTGAAGGCGATCCAAAACTGATTTATTGAAACAAGTCAAAAGTCCGTTATAGTAATCCAAACGAGAAGAGATAAAAGCATGAATAATCATGTCAAGTTCCGCCTTTGACACCAGTAGTCTGAGTTTGGAAATGTTTCTTAGATCATAAAACAGTTCTGAACCAGTTGTTTGTAGTGATTCTCAAGTGACATTTAACTGTCAAATATAATGCCAAAATTTCTGAGACATGATTGAACAAAAACTGATATGCTGCTTAATTTCTGAAATCATATTGTCAGGAGCAATAATCAAAGTTCCTGTTTTATCTGTATTTACAGTGGCTTGCAAAAGTATTCGGCCCCTTGAACTTTTCCACATTTTGTCACATTACAGCCACAAACATGAATCAATTTTATTGTAATTCCAGGTGAAAGACCAACACAAAGTGGTGCACACGTGAGAAGTGGAACAAAAATCATTCATGATTCCAAACATTTTTTTACAAATAAATAACTGCAAAGTGGGGTGTGCGTAATTATTCAGCCCCCTGAGTCAATACTTTGTAGAACCACCTTTTGCTGCAGTTCCAGCTGCCAGTCTTTTAGGGTCTGTCTCTACCAGCTTTGCACATCTAGACACTGAAATCTTTGCCCATTCTTCTTTGCAAAACAGCTCCAGCTCAGTCAGATTAGATGGACAGCGTTTGTGAACAGCAGTTTTCAGATCTTGCCACAGATTCTGGATTGGATTTAGATCTGGACTTTGACTGGGCCATTCTAACACATGGACATGTTTTTTTTAAACCATCCCATTGTTGCCCTGGCTTTATGTTCAGGGTCGTTGTCCTGCTGGAAGGTGAACCTCCGCCCCAGTCTCAAATCTTTTGCAGACTTTTGCAATCTTTCTTCCAAGACTGCCCTGTATTCGGCTCCATCCATCTTCCCATCAACTCTGACCAGCTTCCCTGTCCTGCTGAAGAGAAGCCCCCCCAGAGCATGATGCTGCCACCACCATATCTGACAGTGGGGATGGTGTGTTCAGAGTGATGTGCAGTGTTAGTTTTCCGCCACACATAGCGTTTTGCATTTTGGTCTCATCTGACCAGAGCAGCTTCTTCCACATGTTTGCTGTGTCCCCCACATGGCTTGTGGCAAACTGCAAACGGGACTTCTTATGGTTTTCTGTTAACAATGGCTTTCTTCTTGCCACTCTTCCATAAAGGCCAACTTTGTGCAGTGCACGACTAATAGTTGTCCTGTGGACAGATTCCCCCACCTGAGCTGTAGATCTCTGCAGCTCGTCCAGAGTCACCATGGGCCTCTTGGCTGCATTTCTGATCAGCGCCCTCCTTGTTCGGCCTGTGAGTTTAGGTGGACGGCCTTGTCTTGGTAGGTTTACAGTTGTGCCATACTCCTTCCATTTCTGAATGATGGCTTAAACAGTGCTCCGTGGGATGTTCAAGGCTTGGGAAACCTTTTTGTAGCCTAAGCCTGCTTTAAATTTCTCAATAACTTTATCCCTGACCTGTCTGGTGTGTTCTTTGGACTTCATGGTGTTGTTGCTCCCAATATTCTCTTAGTACGTACCCGGGTATTTTTGAAAACGCAGATTTGTCTATGCGTTTGCACCTTTCGTCCACACCTAAACGGCGTTTTCGGTGACTGAAAACGGAGATTTTTAAAAACTCGGGCCAGGGTGGATATTTTTGAAAACTCAGTTTTTGCATTTACATGTGGACGAGAAGAACGGAGAAAACGCAGAAAACGCAGCGTCAAAGGTGTGCGCCTTTTTTGATGTCACACTGTGCGCCACGTTATTGTTTCGGTGAAATGAATTTCTACAATACTGTTACTGTTAATTGTTCTCTCTGCAGTGTTTAAATGCTTACACATACACACAGTTACTGTCCCTCCACACATACGACTCGGTTCTGCTTCTATGCCCCATCCTTGTTTACTATTTCCCACCGAGGCTTCTAGACTTCTGATTGGCCAACATTTCTACACGGTAAGGAATATATCGCCACCTGTTGCTTTGGCATGTTCCTAGCAGCATTTTCCTTCATTTCTGCGTTTACATGTGGACGGGATTATTTTTTAAAACGGAAAATTTCCGTTTTCAAAAATACCCGTGTACGTGTGGACGTAGCCTTAGACAACCTCTGAGGTCGTCACACAGCAGCTGTATTTGTACTGACATTAGATTACACACAGGTGCACTCTATTTAGTCATTAGCACTCATCAGGCAATGTCTATGGGCGACTGACTGCACTCAGACCAAAGGGGGCTGAATAATTACACACACCCCACTTTGCAGTTATTTATTTGTAAAAAATGTTTGGAATCATGTATGATTTTCGTTCCACCTCTCACATGTGCACCACTTTGTGTTGGTCTTTCACGTGGAATTCCAATAAAACTGATTCATGTTTGTGGCTGTAATGTGACAAAATGTGGGAAAGTTCAAGGGGGCTGAATACTTTTGCAAGCCACTGTAACAGAAGGTAGTTGTTTAGCCATTGTTTGATTTCTGACAGACAATTATTTAAACAAGACAATTTATAAAACTCAGAAGCTTTGAAAGAACAGTATAACTGAATGTCACCAGCGTAGAGATGAACAGAAATAACGTTTGACAATTTGGCCTTGAGGGAGTATATTAAGCAAATAGAGAATCAGACCCAAAACAGATTGCTGAGGTCCCCATAAGGCAGAGCTGATATTTCAGACAAAACTTGATTCATACAGACACTAAAAGATCTCTCAGATAGATACGACATGAACCATTTTAAAACAACACCAGTAATCCCAAGTCCTTAAGCCTATTTATCATGATACTGTGATCAACAGTATCAAAAGCAGAGGTGAGATCCAATATAAACAGAACTGTGTACTCTCCAGAGTCTGCTGCCATCAAAACATCACTATACACTTTAAGTAAAGTGGTTTCAGTGGAGTGCGATTTGTTGAAATCAGACTGGAAAATGTCCAGAACATTATTTTTCTACAAAAAGTAGTTAAGTTATTCGGCTATTGTTTTGTCTAAGACGGGTCGGCAACCTGCGGCTCTAGTCCTCATACTGCGGCTCCACGTGGTTTGGGAAAATAAATTAGAAGTATTTAGCTGAAGTGTATTTCATTTATGTTAGTTCTTTTTTAACTTTTAGTTTTAAATTGGAAGATTATTGTGATATTGAAATATAAAAATTTAATTAAATTCTACTATTATTTTTTCATTGCTCAAAATAAGTGTCACACTCGTGGAAGCCGGTATACCCGCCGAAAACAAACACCGCTCACGCCTCACAGATGACAGCTGTTAAGCTGCCTGCGTAAAGCTGAAAGTGACTTTGTACAGCCCCGATTTGCAGACGCTGTGCACAAAGGTTCGGGAGCAGAAGTCCCATTGTAAACATATCACGGCAGACCCGACAATGTTTCCATGAACATGCTTTTCAGCATCTCTTTATTGACCACTTTTCACACGCGGTTGCTGTACGCATACAGCCGGCTGTAGCTTTTCAGCTCGCAGCCCGACACACACCACCAACAACACAACAGCATAGATGGCACAGACGTTAAGGCAGCGAGGCGTGATTGCGGGTGCCGCTCAGGTGTGTCCGCCTCCCCTGCAGCAGCACTGCAGGCCACGCCCCGCCACACACATTAACCAGGTAAAATACATATTTAGGCAGAATTTTGCAAATATCTATTTTTCATTTTTTAGCAGCATAGTGCTTATTTCCCCAATTATTTTTTAAAAGTCAGGTCAAGGCTCCAAAAGCCCAAAGGCGATATAAGGGTAGCGGCTCACAACAGATTTTGTTTGCTACATGGATCATTCTAGTTCAGCTGGGTGTCTTTCCTTTTGTTATATTAGGCATAGAGGTAAAGCATAAAGGTAAAAAAACCCCCAGTATATACAGTGTTATCTTCATTTTAGATGTCACAAAGTATTTGCGGCTCCCAGTGTTTTCTTTCGCGTGGAAACCGGGTCCAAATGGCTCTTTGGGTCTTAAAGGTTGCTGACCCCTGGCCTACTTGTTGTTCCTAGAGTATTTAAAAGTAGAATGGGAGGCAGAGCCTTCAGTTTTCAGGCCCCTCTTCTGTGGAACCAGCTTCCAGTTTGGATTCAGGAGACAGACACTATCTCTACTTTCAAGATTAGGCTTCAAACTTTCCTTTTTGCTAAAGCATATAGTTAGGGCTGGACCAGGTGACCCTGAATCCTCCCTTAGTTATGCTGCAATAGATGTAGGCTGCCGGGGGATTCCCATGATGCATTGAGTTTTTCCTTTCCAGTCACCTTTCTCACTCACTATGTATTAACAGACCTCTCTGCATTGAATCATATCTGTTATTAACCTCTGTCTCTCTTCCACAGCATGTCTTTATCCTGTCTTCCTTCTCTCACCCCAACCGGTCGCAGCAGATGGCCGCCCCTCCCTGAGCCTGGTTCTGCCAGAGGTTTCTTCCTGTTAAAAGGGAGTTTTTCCTTCCCACTGTCGCCAAAGTGCTTGCTCATAGGGGGTCATATGATTGTTGGGTTTTTCTCTGTATCTATGAAGCGCCTTTTGTTGTGATTTGGCGCTATATAAATAAAATTGAATTGAATTGAAGACCCTTATGAAAAGGACAGCGAGGGAACAGTTTACCCTGCCCGGGATAGGGTTACCGGGGCCCCGCCCTGGAGCCAGGCCCGGGGAGGGTGCCCGAGGGCGAGCGTCTGGTGGCCGGGCCTTAGTCCATGGGGCCCGGCCGGGCACAGCCCGAAGAGGAGACATGGGCCCATCCTCCCGCAGGCCCACCACCCGCAGGAGGCGCCATAGGGGTCGGGTGCATTGTGTGCCGGGTGGCGGCCAGGAGTGGAGGCCCTGGTGGACTGACCCCCGGCTGCCAAGACTGGCAATAGGGACATGGAATGTCACCTCTCTGGTGGGGAAGGAGCCTGAGTTAGTGCGTGAGGTTGAGAGGTACCGGCTAGATATAGTCGGGCTCACCTCTACGCATGGCTTGGGCTCTGGAACCAGTCTCCTGGAGAGGGGCTGGACTCTGTCTCAGCGAGACCTGGAGGGGCGTGATTGGGAGGAACGGCCTCCCTGATCTGAACCCGAGCGGTGCTTTGTTATTGGACTTCTGTGCTAATCACAGTTTGGCCATAACGAACACCCTGTTCGAACATAAGAGTGTCCATAAGTGCACGTGGCACCAGGACGCTCTAGGCCGTAGGTCGATGATCGATTTTGTAATCGTATCACCAGACCTGCGACCATATGTTCTGGACACTCGGGTAAAGAGAGGGGCTGAGCTGTCAACTGATCACCACCTGGTGGTGAGTTGGATCAGGTGGCGGGGGAGGACGCTGGACAGACCTGGTGCACCTAAACGCGTAGTGAGGGTGTGCTGGGAACGTCTAGCAGAGGCCCCAGTCCGCGAGATCTTCAACGCACACCTCCAGCAGAGCTTCAACAGCATTCCGAGGGAGACTGGGGACATTGAGTCCGAATGGACCATGTTCAGCGTCTCCATTGCCGAAGCTGCTGCATTGAGCTGCGGCCGCAAGGTGGTTGGTGCCTGCCGTGGTGGTAATCCCCGAACCAAATGGTGGACACCAGAGGTGAAGGGAGCCACCAGGCTGAAGAAGGAGTCCTATCGGGCTTGGTTAGCCTGTGGGACTCCGGAGGCAGCCGACAGGTATTGACAGGCCAAGCGGAATGCGGCTCGGGCAGTGGCTGAAGCAAAAACTCGGGTGTGGGAGGAGTTCGGAGAGGCCATGGAAAAAGACTTTCGGACTGCCTCGAAGAGATTCTGGCAAACCGTCAGACGTCTCAGGAGGGGAAAGCGGTGCTCTACCTGCACTGTGTATAGTGCTGGCGGAGCGCTGCTGACGTCGACTGAGAAAATTGTCAGGCGGTGGAAGGAATACTTCGAGGACCTCCTTAATCCCACTGACACGTCTTCCGAGGAGGAAGCAGAGTCTGGGGATGAGGGGAATGACCCGCCAATTTCCGGGGGCGAGGTCACTGAGGCAGTTAAACAACTCCTTGGTGGCAGAGCCCCTGGTGTTGATGAGGTCCGCCCCGAGTTCCTGAAGGCTCTGGACGTTGTAGGGCTGTCCTGGTTGACACGCCTCTGCAATGTTGCGTGGAGATCAGGGGCAGTACCTGTGGACTGGCAGACCGGGGTGGTGGTCCCCATCTTTAAGAAGGGGGACCGGAGGGTGTGTTCCAACTACAGGGGGATCACACTCCTCAGCCTCCCTGGGAAAGTCTATGCCAGGGTGCTGGAAAGGAGAGTTCGTCCGTTAGTCGAACCTCGGATACAGGAGGAACAATGCGGTTTTCGTCCTGGTCGCGGAACACTGGACCAGCTCTTTATCCTCTCCAGGATACTTGAGGGTGCATGGGAGTTTGCCCAACCAGTCTACATGTGTTTTGTGGACTTGGAGAAGGCATTCGACCGTGTCCCTCGGGGTGTCCTGTGGGAGGTGTTGCGGGAATATGGGGTGTCTGGCCCATTGCTACGGGCCATTCGATCCCTATACAACCGTTGCAAGAGCTTGGTTCGCATTGCCGGCAATAAGTCGGACTTGTTCCCGGTGGGTGATGGGCTCCGCCAGGGCTGCCCTTTGTCTCCGGTTCTGTTCATAATTTTTATGGACAGAATTTCTAGGCGCAGCCAAGTGGCGGAGGGCTTTCGCTTTGGTGGCCTCAGAATCTCATCTCTGATTTTTGCAGATGATGTGGTTCTGTTGGCTTCATCGGGTGAGGGCCTCCAGCTCGCACTGGAACGGTTCGCAGCCGAGTGTGAAGCAGCGGGAATGAGGATCAGCACCTCCAAATCTGAGGCCATGGTTCTCAGCCGGAAAAGGGTGGAGTGCCCACTCCGGGTCGGGGATGAGTTCCTGCCCCAAGTGGAGGAGTTCAAGTATCTCGGGGTCTTGTTCGCGAGTGATGGGAGAAGGGAGCCGGAGATCGACAGACGGATTGGGGCTGCAGCTGCAGTAATGCGGACGCTGCACCGGTCCGTCGTGGTGAAGAGGGAGCTGAGTGTAAAAGCGAAGCTCTCAATTTACCGGTCGATCTACGTCCCTACCCTCACCTATGGCCACGAGCTGTGGGTAGTGACCGAAAGAACGAGATTGCGGATGCAAGCGGCAGAAATGAGCTTCCTCCGAAGGGTGGCTGGCCTCTCCCTTAGAGATAGGGTGAGAAGTTCGGCCATCCGGGAGGGGCTCAGAGTAGAGCCGCTGCTCCTCCACATCGAAAGGAGCCAGCTGAGGTGGTTCGGGCATCTGACAAGGATGCCCCCTGGGCGCCTCCTGGGTGAGGTGTTCCAGGCATGTCCCACCGGGAGGAGGCCCCGGGGCAGACCCAGGACACGCTGGAGAGATTATATCTCTCGGCTGGCCTGGGAACGCCTTGGTATTCCCCCGGATAAGCTGGAGGAGGTGGCTGGGGAGAGGGAGGTCTGGGCCTCTTTGCTTAGGCTGCTGCCCCCGCGACCCGGCCCCGGATAAAGCGGATGAAGATGGATGGATGGATGGATGAATTGAATTAAGATCTTTGACAAATGTTAATTTTGATATTGGCCTGTAAATGTTTGGAAGAGATAAAATCTAAAACATATATAATATATGCAGCTAGATAGCATAGTGGTAGGACTACATGCCTTTGTAGGCCTACACGCCTTTGGAACAGGAGTCGCAAGTTTGATTCCCACCTGGGGGGTCTTTATCCAGTAAGGGTTCCTAGGCTAGACCCCCACATATTAAACCAAACCATCCAGATTGACAGCAAAACAACTAGAAGCTCAGTGTTCCAACTGTTTGGAAAAAGGAACTGCTCTCACGGTGTTGTACCTCGTCAATCACGAGGTACAACACAAATGTTATGGCAAGGGGGAGCCAGAACGACAGGTAAGGGGAAAAATTATATCGCCCACCCAAGATTGGGTACCAATGGAAGAAGGATCATTGACTGCGAGAGGTACTGACCACAGCCGGTTACCAAGATACTACGAGAGAGGATCTACCAGCTGATGTGAATGTAGCACTACAGACAATACCTACCGTGACCATTACCAGCTGATCTACACTAAAGCAGCAGTGATTAGTGAGATGCTTGGCTACAAGATGAACAACAGCAAAGAGCAGTACCCTCCATGGAGAAGGCCAAGATCAAGGTAGCACGAAGGGAGGTTAGCCAACTATCGGAGCTGCAGAAAGGTGCAAGAAGTACAATAGAAGGTAGACTCACAGCCTTGGCCAGCCACTTGAAGAGGTACACCAGAGAGTTCGAAGGCAGGAGAATAAACTATACAGAACCGTCCAAGGTGTACTCTCAGTGGCAGGGGAACAATATAAGAACAGCACCACAAAGGCTGGAGACAGAGCAATACTGGAAGAATAGATGGGAGAACCCAACCCATAACAGCAATGCTCAGTGGCTAGTGGATCTAAGAGCACACCACAGCAACTCCCTGAACAGGGTCCAGTAACCATCACAGTGGCAGACACCCAAAAAAGTGTCTCCAGTATAAAGAGCTGGACAGCACCAGGCCTCGACATGGTTCACGCCTATTGGCTAAAGAAGCTCACTGCACAGTCCATGAATGTCTGTCAACACAAATGAACCAGCTGCTAGTCGATGAGAGATGGCTAACCGAATGCTGGACAGTCCTGATCCCCAAAGAAATAACATTTCTAATGAAACATCCATAGGACAGACACATCAATCTCAAAACCTTTTTTGGCAAAAAATTAAAGAGTACTCTTATGAAATGTTCAATTATTATTTAAACATGTGTTCCATGGCTGCCAGTGGCTGCATTTAGGCTGTGGAGATAAACCATGAATACTTGTAAAGCAGTGTTGGGGAGTAACTGATAATCTGTACCGGCGTTCCGTATTTAAAATACATAATATAAGTAACTGTATTCCATTACAGTTACTGTTTAAAGTTTGTTTTTGTTATTTCTGGAGTTGTTGTGTTACCCCCTCCTGCCCTCGAGGAGGCATAACACAAGTGGGGGCTCGTCCGGGATCTATTTTCCGGAGCTGTAGACAACTCTGGCGTTTGGTACAATGTTACTGCCTTGTATTTAATTATGGATTTTGACTTACAAGATTTCATTTGTGCGCCGAGTTCTTAGAAGTTTGACTTACAGTGGGGCAAAAAAGTATTTAGTCAGCCACCGATTGTGCAAGTTCCCCCACTTAAAATGATGACAGAGGTCAGTAATTTGCACCAGAGGTACACTTCAACTGTGAGAGACAGAATGTGAAAAAAAAAAATCCATGAATTCACATGGTAGGATTTGTAAAGAATTTATTCGTAAATTAGGGTGGAAAATAAGTATTTGGTCACCTCAAACAAGGAAAATCTCTGGCTCTCACAGACCTGTAACGTCTTCTGTAAGAAGCTTTTCTGTCCCCCACTCGTTACCTGTATGAATGGCACCTGTTTGAACTCATCATCTGTATAAAAGACACCTGTCCACAGCCTCAAACAGTCAGACTCCAAACTCCGCCATGGCCAAGACCAAAGAGCTTTCAAAGGACACCAGGAAAAGTATTGTAGACCTGCACCAGACTGGGAAGAGTGAATCTACAATAGGCAAGCAGCTTGGTGTGAAAAAATCAACTGTGGGAGCAATCATCAGAAAATGGAAGACATACAAGACCACTGATAATCTCCCTCGATCTGGGGCTCCACGCAAGATCTCATCCCGTGGGGTCAAAATGATCATGAGAACGGTGAGCAAAGATCCCAGAACCACACGGGGGGACCTGGTGAATGACCTGCAGAGAGCTGGGACCAAAGTAACAAAGGTCACCATCAGTAACACACTACAACGGCAGGGAATCAAATCCTGCAGTGCCAGACGTGTTCCGCTGCTGAAGCCAGTGCATGTCCAGGCCCGTCTGAAGTTTGCCAGAGAGCACATGGATGATACAGCAGAGGATTGGGAGAATGTCATGTGGTCAGATGAAACCAAAGTAGAACTTTTTGGTATAAACTCAACTCGTCGTGTTTGGAGGAAGAAGAATACTGAGTTGCATCCCAAGAACACCATACCTACTTTGAAGCATGGGGGTGGAAACATCATGCTATGGGGCTGTTTTTCTGCCAAGGGGATGGGACGACTGATCCGTGTTAAGGACAGAATGAATGGGGCCATGTATCGTGAGATTTTGAGCCAAAACCTCCTTCCATCAGTGAGAACTTTGAAGATGAAACGAGGCTGGGTCTTCCAACATGACAATGATCCAAAACACACCGCCCGGGCAACAAAGGAGTGGCTCCGTAAGAAGCATTTGAAAGTCCTGGAGTGGCCTAGCCAGTCTCCAGACCTCAACCCCATAGAAAATCTGTGGCGGGAGTTGAAAGTCCGTGTTGCTCGGCGACAGCCCCAAAACATCATTGCTCTCGAGAAGATCTGCATGGAGGAATGGGCCAAAATACCAGCTACTGTGTGTGCAAACCTGGTAAAGACCTATAGTAAACGTTTGACCTCTGTTATTGCCAACAAAGGTTATGTTACAAAGTATTGAGTTGTATTTTTGTTATTGACATTCTGTCTCTCACAGTTGAAGTGTACCTCTGGTGCAAATTACTGACCTCGGTCATCATTTTAGATGGGGGAACTTGCACAATCGGTGCCTGACTAAATACTTTTTTGCCCCACTGTATGTCATAAAGGGAGCAAGCACGTAAGGCTGAGTTCGACCTCAAACTTCAGATACGTCAGCTTGAAATTGAAGCTGAGAAGGAGGTAAAGTTAAAACAGCTAGAGGTGGAAGCTATGAGGCTCAACTTTAATGCTTTGAAAGGATTGCAACAGCACTGGAATGGCCAAAAGAAATGTGGGCTGTGCTACTGCAATGCAAGCTAGTGGGCAAAGCACTGGAGCTTGTGTCATCTCTCTCTATCAAAAATAGCATGAAATACAATGTACTGAAGAGTCCATCTTTCGTGCTTATGAACTTGTACCTGAGGCCTACCAACAAAAGTTCAGGAATCACAAGAAGTCTAATGGTCAAACATATGTAGAGTTTGCACGTGAGAAGGCAGTTCTTTTTGACAAGTGGTGCACAGCAAGTGAAGTGAAGAAAGACTTTGAAGCTCTTCGTCAGTTAATCCTATTGGAAGATTTTAAGAATCTGCTGATGAGTTCATTTTAACCCATAAAAATGTGTTTGCATCATCCCCTCGTTCAGATAAGGTTTTGATCACACGCTCACCAAAGCCTGATCTTGGTCAGCCTGAAGCCAGAGCTAAGCAACCATTACTTTCCCGTGAGGTACCTGAATGCTTCTATTGCCATAAAAAAGGTCATGTCATTGCTGATTGCCTTGCACTAAAAAAAAATAAGACTACACCGCCGCAACCCAAGGGCGTGGGTTTGATTCAAAATGTGTCGCCTCCCAGAACCCAAACATCTCAACGTGAAATAGATCCTTGTTTCAAACCTTTTATCACACAGGGTTGTGTTTCTTTAACAGGTGATACTGTTGACGACCAGCCTGTAACAATACTGAGAGACACGGGTGGTTCGCAGTCTATCGTTCGAGAGGGTATTTTGCCTTTGTCTGTTGAGTCATCCTGTCAGTCAAGTGTTGTGGTGTTGTAGGTGTTGTAGGACCTTTACAAAAATCAAAGTCAGGGAACCAATACATCCTATCAATGATGTGTGCTTCTACTAGGTTTCCCGAATCAGTGCCCCTTTTGAAGGATCACCGCTCCTGTCATCAGTAAAGCTCTGGTAGGGTTCTTCTCAGTGTTTGGTCTTCCAAAGGTAGTCCAGACTGATCAGGGAACCAACTTTAAGTCTAGAACCTTTGCTCAGGCATTAAAAGCATTAGGAGTAGAGCACATTACATCAAGCTCCTACCATCCTGAAAGTCAGGGAGCACTTCACCAGATATTAAAGTCCATGCTCTGCAAATACTGTCTGGAGACAGGAAAGAACTGGGATGAGGGTATACCATTCTTATTGTTCGCTTCTCGTGAAGCAGTGCAAGAGTCCCTAGGCTTTAGTCCTGCAGAGCTTGAATTTGGACATGAAGTTAGAGGACCATTGCACATCCTTAAAGAACAGCTAGTTGTTCCAACTAAAACACTAAAGAGCATCCCTGAGTACGTGTCTAAAATTAGAAAGCGCCTTAAATCAGCTTGCGCTATTGCCAGGGACACCTTAACTGCTAGGCAGCTAAGGATGAAAAAACACTATGATCGGAGAGCAGTTGCTTGTCAGTTTAAACCTGGTGATCAGGTTCTAGTTCTGCTCCCCATTCTGGGCTCTTCTCTGAAAACAAGGTTTTCTGGATCGTACGTTGTGGAAAGGAAACTCAGTGAGACCAATTATGTTGTTCAAACTCCTGATCGTCGTCGCAAGACTAGAGTATGCCACATTAACATGATGAAACATTATCTTTCTAGAGAGAATAGAGAGAATGAAGATGATCCCCTCACTCCGCACAAGGTTAAGTCTAGCTCCCCTATAGCATGCGTAGCTTCAGATATAGCCAATGAAAGCAGTGAGGAAGATGCGGTCCTGCGCAAAGATGTGTCACAGGGGACGAGACTAAGTAATAGTGAGATTCTGTCTGACTTGTCCCACTATTTGTCTCACCTGTCACTTAATCAGGTTGAAGACATTCAGAACCTGATTGTGTCCTTCCGGTGTATGTTTGGGGATGTTCCTACCCAGACGAGTTTGATATCCCATGACATTTTTCTTACCAGTCCTGCACCCATTAAACAGCGTGCATACAGAGTCAATCCCATCAAAAGAGAAGTTGTGAAGTAGAGTATCTTGTTAGAAATGGACTTGCAATACCCAGTTGTAGCCCCTGGAGTTCCCCATGTTTGTTGGACATTAAAGCTGATGGGAGTCCACGGTTCTGTACGGACTTCCGCCAAGTGAATGCTGTGACAGTTCCTGACATGTATTCCTCGTCTCTCGTCGATAATTGCATTGATGACATTGGACCTGCCACATTTATGACTAAACTGGATATGTTGAAAGGTTATTGGCAGATTCCTTTAACCAAAAAGGTTTTAGCCAACCATTCAAGTTGGAGGTTGATGCTAGCGTGGTTGGGGTAGGTAGGTAGGTAGGACTTGATCACCCTGTGTGCTACTTCTCAAAGAAGTTCACTCATCCTCAGAGAAGGTCTTCTACAATCGAACAAGAAACTCTTGCCGTTCTGTTGGCTCTGCAACATTTTGAGGTTTATCTTGGATTAAGTGTGGAACCCATAAAAGTCTTTACAGACCTTTTTTGTTTTTCTAGGGTAAGAGCTCAGCTAAGTTTTGGTTTTGTCTTTTTGGGAACAACCTAACTGTCCCTTTCTCCCCCACATTTGTTGTATGAATTTGGGTTATTGTTTATGTGAGAAAGCTGCCATTAAACTTGCTTTTGTTATTACACTTGTACCGAGTTTCTGGAGTTGTTGTGTTACCCCCTCCTGCCCTCGAGGAGGTGTAACAAGGTGATTATTATAATACAATTACTTTGTTGAAATTAATGGATTACAAGGTGGTCTTTTCCTGTTTCATATGTTATGCTGTCCCCTCTCTGATTTTGGTAGTTCCACACATTGCCGGAAACCCAAACAAAACACGAAATTAGAGTCCTATTAATGCTGGTGGCATCAGTTACACAATGGATCCGAAGCCAGCACAACAGAGCCAGCAGTGCATGAACAGGAATGCATTTCTTACTTGGAAATTCTGACACCACTTCATATTTAAAGAGGAAACGGATGGGTGAAATCTGACAATTCAATGCAAACTGTTTGGCAGCAACCAAGTTGCACTCAAAAGACTCCACCCCCAACCTAAAAAAACATCTGGAAGGAAGTTCTTTTTAAAAAACGAACGTTAGCCTACTGCAACTACCTTGTGTTAATTGTGGTAGCTATCTGGGTTATGTGCCACTTCAGTATCTTTGATGTACTATTGCTGTGTGACTGTTACAATTGATGAATAGCATTAACAACCTGCTAGCTGCAAATAATCGTGCAGTTCTGAAAGCAGTCGATGAACTAACCTGAGATAATGCCAGCTAACAATGTTAACTCGGTGGCGAGTAGCCTTCAGTAATAATATTAAATCACACAGCAATAGTACATTCATGTAGTTGTAAAAAGCATGACAATATATTAAAAGCATTCAGAATACGTTACTCTCATTGAGTAACTTAACGGAATACGTTACAAACTAGATTTGGGGGCATGTATTCTGTAATCTGTAGTGGAATACATTTTAAAAGTAACCTTCCCAACACTGTTGTAAAGTGAGTCACAATATATGTCACACATTTAGCCGAGTGACTAACAGTGAATATTATCATTCCTTGGTGTGTGCTCTAGTACTACTCACACTGCACTACTTTTAAAAACAGTTGCCATTTTTAAACAGAGCCCAAACTAAAATTTGAAGTTGTATCCTCAATATCAGAATTTCCACAAAAAAGTACATTTTATTTACCATTTTATTAATAAAGCACATTTTGCATTATTTTTAGTAAACTCTATGATAGCAAAAGAACCACAGATAATGACCTCCTAGTCATAATGTGTCAGTAAATCTAACTCCATGTCATAGAGAATTCATTGCTTCAAATTTAACTCCAGGACTAGTAAAGGCTATCTCATCTTATCCTATAGTTTATTATCTTGGTATGTTCTGGTTTTCCTAGTCACTTTCATCCAGTGCTCACGACTTCACAAGACGAAGTGAAGTGCAGTTAAGAATATCTGCAGGGTCAGGAGAGACTAGATCAACCTTGAACCCCTCAGCAAGTGATATCTTCAACAGCTCCTCCAAAAAGCCTTGCATGTCTGTGATTTCACAGTGACTGTAGTGCATGTTCATCATGTCATCCGACCACGTGACCTCGGGGCTAGACAAAGTTAGGCCCCTGTATTGCTGCTTGTCATACTGTTCCTGTGGGAGTTCATCAGGCTTTGGCACCCATTCCAGTTTCAGTCTGTTCTGCCTCGGACGACATAGGTGAGGGCTGTTGAGACCCTGGGGTGTCCTGTAGGAGAAGCGCTCACAAAGCAAACCTAGAAATGCCCTCCAGGTACAAAAGAGGTCGACTGTGAACGCTCGTACAGAGCATGTGCGGAGTTCATAGTTTTCAGGCCCATGGCGCAAGTTAAAATGGAGAACACGGACCTGAAATAAGAGGGAAGAACATACTGACTACATATCCCCCAGAGTATACACAAACAAAGAACCGGTTGTTCCATGGCTACACATGCAAACAGGTGCACAAACACAACCTCTGTGTATGTCTTGTATATACACAAAACACTAGCTGTGATGGTTTATTGGGAAAAGTTATTTGATTAAAAAAACCTTTGCACACCTGAATGAGGAACAGGTAGAGTCTAACTAGAAGCAGAACAGAACCAAACACAGCCTATCCCTCAACATGACTGTACTCTCTGCTCATATTTCATTCATATTAAATAATTAGTTAATTTTTTGTTAAGCCATAATTTACCAAATTGCTATGCAATTTGAATGTGGTATGATATTATGCACCTGTTCTTGACTAACTTATGAAATCGATTAAAACATAACAGTTGTCCAAAACCATAAATAACACCTGTCATCATACTTACACTATTTATTAATTCATATTATTTATAGGGTATTTCCTGTAGGTGATGACCTGCTGCACAGTTCTGAGGAGATTGTTTTTAATTTTAAACGTTTACAGATTTCACTTTGACTACAACTGTCACATTGAAACTTCTGTCAATATCATCACTGATTAATGGCATAAACATTTGGAAAGTACTAATCATACCCACTATCCTATAACTGGATGATTGAAACTTCGGTGTTGGCTAGTTTTGTTTATTAGGTTAACTTCTTCACTAAAACACTATTTGATACCAGAGCTTTACAAGAAATGGGTCACCTCCATCATATCTGTATGAGCTAAATTAACAATCAAAATGCAATTAAGATGTTAGGCAACATCATTTTCTCATAAATTGTAAAAAAAAAAAAAAAAGTACAGTCGTAGCGTAAAAAAAAAATGTACAGTTGCAATAACTATTGCTACCACAATAGTTATTGCAACTAATTTAATGCACTTCACCAATACTATGACTGTCCATCATTATATGCAGTAAATATGTGAGGGTATTCGGGGGTTTGGGAAATGCACCTTCTTTCTTTCTTTACTGTGCAAAAGTCTTCAGTCAATCCTCATTTCTTTATATTTTGCTTCCAATGACTCATTTCTTAAAGAAGTCTTCAGAAACAGATCTTTCTGAAGGTCTTTCAAAGTTTTTTTTTTTTTAATAGGAATATATTTTGTGTTTAAGCCACTTAGAAAAATGGAGCAGCCTGTTGAAAACAAAACAAAACAAACGCACACAACATGAAACTATCTGACCAGTTTCTTTTGTTGAATATCAGATAAATGGTGATAATAACAGAGTTCGAAAGGCATAAAATTGTTTTTTTTGTTTTTGTTTTTTTACCCATAAGGCAATTCCACACAGCTCTTCACTAGAAACTTGGCATAGCTTGGCAAGGTGTGGTTCTTAAAGGACAAGAGAGGAAGGCGCAGATTACACAAGAACTGTATTCAAAAAAATCAATGGCAACAAGTCAAGCCAAATCTGACATTCTTGGTTCAAACTGTTACAACGTTTGAGGGAAGGCAAGAGTGAACAGTGAATAAAACAGGAGGTTCTAACACAGTTTGAGGCTGCATTTCAGCCAGTGGTGCTGTAATATATTTTCCGAGCAAAATATAAAGAAATTGTTGCCCAAGACTTGCACAGTACTGTATATAGAGTGCAATCAACCAGAAACTGCCTTTTGTGTCATTTAGCATTTATGGAAAAAATTACAAATTTGGAGGCTATAGGAAATAAATGGTCATTTTAACAAATAATTTGGGACAGTGCCTGCTTTACCATTTCCTAAAAAGCAGAAATACTTCTGACTGAGTCAGGATTCACTAAAGAGGTGCAGTAACAAGGTTTTTTTTGGCTAGCCTTACTGCATATGCACTTGTAGGACTTTTTCTTTCGGTGTGCAAACTTCAAGAAGGCATTTTACTGATGTTTGAGCCATTATTAAATGTGCAGACACTGTCCACACATGTTTGCTGAGGTCAAATTGAGAAAATAATATAATGTCTCATTTTTTATATTTATTATCTTTGTACTACTTTTGAAAAACAAAGGTTATGGACTTTAAATAATTTGCAAACCATTTTGTCCTGTTTCTATTTTTCTGCACTTAAAAACAAACTGTTTGGCTTGTAGTTAGTGGTCAAGAGTAAACATGATCGACTAACCTAATAAAACAAACCTATTATGAGCAGATGAACAGTCTAGCTAACCTCATCACACGTACCTTGGAGTCGACTTTTACTATCATGATGGCTCCTAGCGGCCCACCTCTAAGGCCCAGAGGCACCGATACCTCATAGTGACGAATCTCCTCCAGCAGACCGGGTATCTGGAAGAAATCTGCCTCTCTCCTGAGCAGTGCGAGTTCAGTGAAGCCATCTGGCAGATCCAAAGAGCCAGAGCGCAGGTAATTCAGAATGTAGCGAAACACTTTACCGTCACGGTCTATGAAAATGTTGCCGCAGCTGTCCCTAAGCATAGGAACTTGTCCGGTGAACATGGTGCCTAGCATCGAGTCACGGCAGCGAGTTAAAGTGTCTAAGGTTGTTGTATAGACTTCTCCACCGACGTTCAAGCACACAGGGTCCTTAAGAGAGTTCTTCATGCTGTCATCTGAAGAGTTGAGATCCAGCATCCTGTAGGTGAAGCTGTGCTTTTTATACCTGTGAAGTCAGTGTTGCTTTTGTGAGGACAAGAATTATGCCCTGTTCAGGAATGTCGAGGACTGTGGAAGATTCAAGTATTTCTTTTGTTTCCCCACAAAGCCTTTATTCCTTTGACAGTCAGCAAGCCACAGTAGTGTCCTGGATACAGCCAAGTTCGGAGAGATACAAGAAAATCTGCCAAATCTGATTCAGAAACTGAAGATAAAACTGCCGTTTCAAAATATGGAAAAAGGCTGCTGTTCTTTTTCTTCTCACTGCTGCTTCAAAGTCAAAGTGACATCTTTATAGATGCCGGCATTTCCAATGATAATCTGCGGCCGAAAACTTTTATTGATGCATCTCTTATAAGATCCTGAATTGTGTCAACCAGCAGCAGGCCTACCGGGTAACCAGAGTAGCATGCCAATGACTGGACTCTTGGCTCCGTCTCAATGAAACTTGCTTTTATTCTCAGCTCTCACCCACTGTCTCTGACTCTCACACACTGGAGATGTCTGAGCAAGACACAGGGGGACTGGGGATTTGTCTGTAATGTCCTCTTAAAGTGATAGCTCACTGAAAGGTGTTTTTATCCACTGTTAACAAATGAACAATGCCCCACACATTTTTCTTCTCATACACTGTCAGGAATGCTAAGATTTACCAGAAAAGAGAATAAAAACAGAAAAATAGAGTTACCTACCGAAAAACAAACAAAGCAAAAAACTGATTTTGTTCCTATGAAAAATACAATTGCTGAAAGGAAATGCTAATAAATTATTCCCTTCTTTGGAGCGCACGATCAGGTGTCAAACAAAACAAAAAAATGGCCCCTTGAGGATGATCCCAAAAGCAAGTCAGTCTCCGTAGACTCTCACGTCAAAATGCCCAGAAAAGATTAGCATGTTTAAAGCCTGGCACAAACAAACTATTTTGGTTTCCATGGACAGTTTCCCCCTTTATAACAATTGTACAGGGTCCTGTACTGTGAGCAACATCTTTCTGTAATCTAAGTTTACTTAGCCTGATATCTGCAGTGAAGACACGTGGTCACACAAACATAGCTCTCACTTTGTTAACCCAGGGTTTCACTTGGATGTTTTCACACGAAAGAGGCGGTGTTGGTAGTATCTGCTCAGTCACAACTATAGATAAGTGTAATGGCAGCAGAGCGGATAATTTTACAACGATAAAACTACACTATGAAATATGAAGAGGTTAAATACATAATACAGATGCTACAGACAGCATATGAGAGGAAAAGCACTGCATGAATGCATGATTACTTTATGTGTTCTGGCACATAAGACTGGAAAACAGCTACTACGTGTATTAATAAAATTTAGCGTATGTGAAGAAGAGATGGCAAAAATGCTGACTGTGTCAGACCCTGCACCCTATACATTAGCAGTGTTTGTGGGGCCAACAACTACACACACACACACACACCTATACTGTAGTGGTCATTAACGTAGCCAGTAATGGACTGTTCATACACCACTGTACACTATATGTCGATGAGCCATAAACCCTCATAGAATGGCATAATTTAATATGTTGTGCAAAAGTCTTGAGCCACCACTCATTTGTTTAAATTTAGATATCTATTTAAATATTTATTATCTCTTTATATATCTGTGAAGGCAAACATGTTGCAAAATGCAAGAGCCTGCATAATAAAAAGTGAGAATGTGTAAAAAAAATTTTAATGTAACTTGTGGGGACCAGGATTTTGGTCCCCACAAGTTAGGCTAGCTCCCCAGTGCCAGCTCAGATAACAGTTGTTGTTTCAACACACATTGCTACCACTGCTGTATCCTCTACAAACTGTCTTGTGTAGATGACTTAGTGAAACAATTAATTCAACCGTCTTGTGACACAACATACATCCTCTATATTGCACAAGGCTGTAACCATCAATAACTTTGCATCTGTCCATTACCAGCTATTTCATTTTGTACAAATCCACTCTTCTAAGTTTGTGTGGTTTTTCTGTCTGACCAGATGCAGCTTTCTGCACCATCTTGTACTTATCACCACACTGTGTTTATGTGCTAAAAGAGAAATTTCTTTCCTTGTTACTAAAATAGATTCTGAAGTATGATTTCACTAACTCAGATGGTGCAGCAACTGTGGCAGTTTGTCTTGAAACAACAGCTGTAACGTCCACATTTTGACTTTTTTCTCAAAACAGATGTTCGACTTTAATCTTGAAATTTCAACTTTATTCTCAAAATTATGAATTTAGTTTTTCTTAATGTGGCCCTAACTAGATTTCTCTGTGGATTTGTATATTTAAAAAAATGCTACAGTTAATTCTAAGTTTTCAAACAAAATTTAATGATGGCTTAAAACTTTTGCCCCTATAATAAAACTTCAGACCAGGTATGACCATCAGGTTGCTCCAAGTCACGTTTAGCTTAGCACACTTTTAAAACAGCTAACCTAGCTCCATCACAAGGTTAGCTTTTACTGAACTGTTATATTTGGAATTGTACTTTCTACAGATTTTATTTAATTGCATTTCATCTTAATTTCTAACATGTAAGTTTGTTTTTATTTTTAATTTGCAACAAATATTTCTTCAAAGTGATCATTAAAGCACTCCTGATCCTGACTGATTAAATCCACACAGAACTCAAATATACACACATATTGTGTAGTATATCACGGGGCATAAAAAAAGCCTTGGATTTTTAAATCTATATATGCCATTAGATAAGTTTGTACTGAAAAGCTTATCACTGACCAATAACAGTGTCTCCTAAGTGTTTGTTTTAAGGTTACGAGCTTTACTGAATATGTAGTTATTTGATTCTACTGGTCGTGGTCATCCTGATAACCACGACTACATGCTACATCTTTATACATGTGTGTGTGTTAACCTGTATGTGGTGTATGGTCCTGTCAATGGCCTCAGCGAGTAGCAAAGTCACAGTGCATCCACCGAATCCTCCTCCTGTCATCCGGCTGCCGAAGACGCCCTCCACTTCCATGGCTGCAGACACCAGCTCATCTAGCTCCCTGCAGCTCACCTCGTACAGATCTCTGCCACAGGGACATCGAGTTACAACATGCCTGACAGTGACCTATACAGTAACTCATTTGCTATCTGTACCTCAGACTGTTGTGGCTCTCAACCATATGTTTGCCAAACTCCTTGTATTCTCCTCTTTCTAGAGACTTAGCAGCTTGGACAGTTCTTTGGATCTCCTCAATTACATGGCGAGCTCTTCTGTAGGTAACATCATCCATCCTTCCCCTGGCCTCTGAACCGATAAACAATAAAGAGGGTTAGCTTTAACTGATGAGTTTAAAAAACCAAAAAAATATATACAGTCATCTAAAAGTACTGAAATGCTAATAAGTGCTTTCAAATGGCAAACAAGTGGTTGAAACTTAAAGTTATGTGTGTAAAAAAAGTAAAGACAAGTCAAAGGTCAGCAAAATAGAAATGCTTAAAAAGTTCAAAGCAGTAATAAAATAAGTGAAACATTTATGAATTACTGTAGTGGTGAAAAATTTGAGTCAGGCAGAAGGCGATACCTTAGGCATGTTGAATAAACCATGTAATTTTTTTTACTTCATATTATTAAAACTCTCAGTTACCGGCTCTCATAGTACATTATTGGCAAATAATTTATTTGGCTTTTGCAATAATTTGAATTCCTACACACTGTATATAATTAATAAAAATAACCTGGACTCAGATAAATACTTTAAGACCTTGTTTGTGGGGACTGTAAGTTGTGGTTTTTAAGGCTTTCAAAGACCTGCCAATGAACTGTAAAACAGTAAGAGAAAATGGATTACAACAGGACGGAAAAAAAACATCCACACCCTCTAGGTCCTTCATCGTAGCATCCCTCAGACTGTCCTTCCCCAGAATGGAGGCAGCCGTCTCACATTGCCTGCGTCTTATGGGATACTCACTGCAACTCAGAGAGTGCCTTACATTGGAGTTGGTGATGAGAATGACCAGGCCTGGATCTGTCAGAGGAACAGGGGTGGCCTCCAGCGATCTGTCAAACACATTTTTTTTCTTTTTAATTTTAATGAAAATATAGTAACAATGTCTATCTTGTGTAACCAAAGACCATCACTCACTAGATGCTTGTACTACCTGCAGTCAATGAGCAATGCATGGCCCTCCTTGCCAAGAACAGATACAAACTGATCCATAATGCCACAGGGTACATCAGCATGAGTGTGTTCAGCCTGCTGACAGGCTAATGCTTTGGACACCTGGTTTCCATCATCTATGAGAAAAAGAAAAGTAAAGAGTAGATCAAACGGCTCCAACACCATCGGCCTGTTAGTGAAATCAATAAGCATCGGCTGTCAGTACGAGTATGGTTAGACGTTAAGAGCGCTCAAACACTCTAACCATATCTTGGAATACATTTTGTTTTAGCATGAAAGCTGTTATTGCCAGGCCACCATCACTCTAACAAAGAGTGAACAGCAATGGCCCCATCAAAATGTGCCACGTGAGACTGAAAACAAACACACGTGTTGAAACAAGCAGGTAGCAGAGAGGTGATGAGAGGTCAGGACTGTATATCACTTATTCCTTAAGTGAATCTGAAGGCATTTACTAATTGAGAAGTCTTCTTTTGGCATAATGACTTAAATACTACTGGGTAGCTTTATCAAGAATAATACAGCATCATATATCGGCAGATTATTCTAAAATCTGAACGAAATCAAAACAATAAGTAAAATAAATGGTAGAGTATAATAACTGCAAGGACTAAATGTAGTGGAATAGAATAAGAAAGCAGTATAACGCAGAAATACTTGAATTAAGTATTCAGTCACTGCCATGTCCTCTAATATGACTCTAACCTGGCTTGAGTTGCTGCAGGAAGGTGTAAAAGGCCACCTCTAGAGAGGCAGAGCTGGACAGTCCTCCACCCAGGGGGACACTGGTGGCTATCACTGCCCTGAAACCTGGGACTGGAGAAGCTAAAACACAAGACACATAAAAAGTAGACTTTTTGGATTTGTTTTTTAAATTTTGATTGTGAGATTCTGCTTGACATCTGTTCTACTTCACTGTGACAGTATAATGTGTTTACAGTCTTGTTTACCCCTGTAATGGTGTATAACACCCTTTACATAGTTGGCCCAGCGGGGTAACCCTGGAGACAGTGCAGATCCATCACGAGACAGGCAGAAGTCCAATCGGTGAGGCTCGTCAGCGTCGAAGGCTGCGGTTACCACGGTAACATCCTGGCCGGATATTTCACTACCCACCACCACAGTCACTAAAGGAAGGGCCTGACAGCAA
This sequence comes from Aulonocara stuartgranti, assembly GCF_965226115.1. Taxonomy (NCBI): domain Eukaryota; kingdom Metazoa; phylum Chordata; class Actinopteri; order Cichliformes; family Cichlidae; genus Aulonocara; species Aulonocara stuartgranti. The sequence goes on from NC_138959.1 coordinate 28,831,911, forward strand.
ATGCACAAGGAAGTGCTTAGTTTTGTCTTTAGTCTTTGTGTCAAGAAGAAATTTCTTTCCAGAAGTTATTTAAAAAAGAAGAGAAAAATCACTGCTGCACTATTCTTACTATTACTAGCATAAAATCCGTTTGTTAAAATCACATCTTTGTCTGTTTTCGACATGAAAGTGATAATGCAAGACTCAGTTCAACAGATGAAGCTTTCTATTGAGTGGCAGTGTGGAACTGATACCATTGGAAGCACGAGTCCCTGGTTGTAGTCGGTGTGCTCTCCTATTAGGTTCACTCTTCCAGGCGCGCACACCGCCACTCGAGCAGGCTCCTCACCGAACATCTGTCCGTACAGTCGCCGGGCCTCCGAAACAAGCTCGGACACACTCGGAAAGCAACTAGCCATGTAGCAGATGTCTTTAAAGGGTTCAACAAAAATGATGAGCTGGCAGTGTCAACAGACAGGCGAAGTGCTCGAGCAATCATGTGACGCGTCCTTCTGCTTTTTCTTCTTCTTCTTTATCATTTATTGGCGGTTGTCAAACAGCAAAATGGTAAATTACCGCCACTAACTGGTGTAGAGTGTGCCCTGAAATATTAAAAAAAAAACCTACAAAAAATCCTTCCAAACAAATTAGTCTGTCTTAAAAAAAACTAAATATGACCTGATAACTTTCACTCTTCGAGTTCTTGCAAAGTAAATCTAACAAATCCAGTTTCACTTTCATATAACCGAGCTTTTAAATCAGTTTTCTTCTTTCCTCGTCACATTTCTGGCAGTGCACTAAAACATGCTCCATGGTGTTATCTTCTCTACTGCAGTCACATTTTCTTGTATGGTGTTTTCCTTTTAAAAATAACGTGCTATTCAAACCAGTGTGCCCAAATCTGCCTCTCTCCTGTTCCTTCCTGTGCTTCTCATTTCTCCTGTTTTCTTTTGGATTGTGTAAAACCATCACCTTTTCCTCTCTTCCTCCCATTGCTTTTGCCACCTTTCTTCCATTTTCTACTCTTAATCTCTGTCCGACTGACATAGATGACCAGATCCACTGAAATTCTCTTTGTAGCTTCCTTTGCTGTCCTATCTGCTATTTTGTTTCCTTTAACTCCACGATGCACTGGTACCCTTGAGAATGTGACCATAAGCCCCTTTGTGTTTGCTGAATCTCTATCAGAATGCCAGATCTGCTGTCCGAGTGACTGTCTTGCAAACTAGCCAATGATTAACTTGAATCTGAGCATATCACCGATCTTAATGGTCTTCTGTCTTCAATCCACTGGACAGCCAACAGTATTGAAACCCGTGTATACTGATGATCCATCACTGATCCTTTTCCTTACTTTGAAACAAAACTCAAGAACAATAAATGCTGTCCCACTTTGGTTGGTCTTCCTTGATGCATCTGTGTACATTTTGACATACTTGTAATACAGACCAATGTATTCCTGTGCTGTATGTGAATTTAAAATAAAACCCCTATCCTTGTTCTTTTTGTCCAATAGTGTGAAATTTACTACAGCATCCATGGTGGTATTGTAGGTAATGGTGCTGTTTCACTAATGCTGATCTTGTCCAGATTAACTCATTCACTGCCAGCCATTGGCAGTGAATGAGTTAAACCCATTGACTCATTCACTGCAATTGACGGCTATAGACGTCAATGGCAGTGAATGAGTTAAGTTCAGGTGCTTTCTGACTCAGTGTCGACCCAAAGCTCTTCATTCCTCTTTTTCCCAGCAGTATTGAAAAACAGTTTTTGTTGGATGATGCTGACCATGTCCTTAGAGACTTGTCCAGTAGTTCAGTGTTAGCCGCTCTCTTCTGATTTCTAGTGGCATTTCTCCCGTCTACCTGTACTGCTGCTGTTGGGGTTGTTTTAAATGCACCTGTGCAGACTCACAAAGACTTGCTCCGGCAGCAGAATTATATGCTATACACCCATAATCCAATACTGATATAATTAACCCACTATTAACACTACATTATTTTGCAGATGTTTGATGTTAAAGCAATTGGTCTGTAGGTTCCTGGCTTGTATCATCCTTCTCTGGTTTATGTGCCACATGAGCTTTGTGGTAACTTCCCTACCTCCAAACTCTATCCCTAATATTAATTGAGTTATGAATTTTACCAAAGGTTTTTGCCATCATATCTTCATTTTTCACTGCTGTAACTTCCCCATCATTTAATACTGGGTGCCCATATTCTCTTATAATTGTATTCATCCTTCTGATCATTGACCATACCTTATCAATTTCTGTCTCTCTCCCCACAGAATTACAAAAGCCCCTCCAACTGTCCCCCGTTGCATTTTAATGGTTTTTCTTACATTAGCTTGTGACTTTTTATATTCAGCAGGATTCTGATAATTCTGATTTCTTTTTAACATTTTAAAAGCTTTATTTCAGCACTTCATCATATTCCTTTGTCCACCAGTATACAATCTTTTTGCTTCTACCTCCGTTCACTTGACTTGAAAGGAATCCATGTTTATAAAGTCAACAAGAGCAATGTGCTGAGCTCATTGTGGACTCAAATTCTTTGTTGTGAGGTTCTGGTTGGTTTGAAAATATCATGTGATTCAGCAAATGACCTGCTTGATTTCTTTATTTTTTGATTATTTATGATAACAGCATTCAAAGAAGACAGATCCATCGAAAGAGTTGCCTCAGGGGGGACTTAGTGGCTCTCATGTAAAAAGTCCTCAGCAAAATTTTGGTTTCTGTCCAATTAAATAGATTCAAGTTTACTAACTAAAACAAGTTGTTGGGCAAAATACTTTTTATATGCCAGGGTTACACTATCAATTTCCACCTGAAGGCCACAGTCCAGGGTAAGTACAAGAATTTAAACAACAATCCTTTTGTAGTGAGTAACTGTATTACAAAGTGACTACTTTGGATAAAACATATGAATATTTATTTATAAATAATTAAAAAATAAATATGAACACTGAAATCCTGCTATCATTGCGATACTAACAGGTCAAACACAATTTCTTGAGAATAAATGGCTTCACCCAACCACTCCACAAGACACTAATTCTTGTAAACTAAATATAAAGAATGAAAGATTGAAAAAAAAAGTCTTTAAATGTTATACAAAACAACAGAATAATGACAGTGAGACAACAATGCTAAAATCAATACTTATTTATAGCTGACAGTGATATTTTTCAGTTTGTTCAACACTATTCAGAAGAATTGTTTGTTATAAATATCACAAGTTTGATAGGTGTACAGAATGTATGCACAAACACAATATTTTAAATATAATAATAACAAAAACAGTGGAAAAGGTTCAAATTTGAGTTTGTCTGCAATTTCTACAGTTCAGAAAACAGCTTTTGATATTTTATCCTACAATGTACAAATGAAAGTGAGGAAAATCCAGAGAAATAACTTATAAAATCTGGGGTGGCTGTAGCTCAGGTGGCAGAGCAGGTCAACCACTAATCCAAAGGTCGGTGGTCTCTTGGCTGCATGCCAAATATCCTTGGGCAAGATACTAACCCCGTGTTTGCCTACTGGTGGTGGTCAGAGGGCCTGATGGCGCCAGTGTCCGGCAGCCTCGCCTCTGTCAGCGCGCCCCAGGGCAGCTGTGGCTACAATGTACCTGCCATCACCAGTGTGTGAATGACTGAATGTAGTGTAAAGTGCTTTGGGGTCCTTAGGGACTGAGTAAAGCGCCATACAAATGCAGGCCATTTACCATTTTGTGATCTTAGCAGAATATCAGCATGTTTTTTTGGTTAGTTCTGTTTCAGTTTTGTCATTTAATTGTCTCATAAAATGATGGGCCTGACAGTAAATGTACAATTCTTGTCTCAGACATTTCTAAATATCCATTTGTGCTAAACTTATGTTCACATGCCCACGTGGTATCTTAAGTAAACATCGAACAAATATGTGACAAAACTACCATACGCTGACAAATAGATTTTGCATGTCTATTATGTAATCGATTTAATCATTTTAAGCCTTTATGTTTACAGTAAGCTACAGCTTCAGAATAATACTGTCTGTCCACTACCCAGTGCTAAAAACGCTTTCGATTTGAATTAAAAAGTTCTCATATAGTTTGTCTTTATATAGATGTTATAGGTTCTGTAACCTTTAAAAAAAAAAAAAAAAAGTCAGATCAATATATTATCTTTTAACACCAATACTGATATTTGGAGATTTTAAATCTCTGACATTCCAGTGAATTTCCTGTAGTCTTTTCTTTCAGATGTATAAAACATGACCCGATTACCCTAACATTTATTTGTAGTTATTTATTTACTTGTTTTACACTTCACCCTGCTCAGATCAGCTGTTCCATGTGTTACCAACAGGACAGCTGCAGAGTGTCCTCTTGTGGACACAGTCTGCAACTTCAATGCTCATAACATGGTTGAAGGAGAAAAACAATATTAAAAATCTTCCCCAGCCAGCGCAGGAGAAACTGCAGTTAAGTTTCCACACAGGACCTGGTTTGTAATAAATAAAAACTTAAAACTTAAAAACTGTATTTTGTATGTATTCAGGTTATCTTTTTTCTGATACTAAAATGTGTTTGTTGATCTGAAATATAACTGTAAGAAATATACAACAAAAAAGAATCCATGAAAGGAGCAAATACTTTTTCACAGCACTGTATATCACGTTTATCTACAGCAGAGGAAAATGTTTGGTCAATGTGGCAACAGGATATGTGAGGGATACATTTAGTCTAGCAGCATTATCCACCTCCTCCTAGCAGGCCCCAAAGTCATCCCAAGCTGGAAAAATACATAACTTTTCCTGGCCAGACTTGGGCATTCCCTGAAAACAGAAGATCAGCGGCTCTACTCTTTCTAAGGAGAAACCTCCTTTGGCTCTGAAATCTCATTACCCTCATGGTCCTAGATGAGGATGGAAAAGTAAGGTCAGAGGTGAATCAAAACATGTACACTTTTATACTCTACCACAATGCTCTGGTATGACTCGGGTATCACTAATAATATTACCATAATAATGGTATAATGGATAACAATGTAATCCACCTGACTCATACTTATTTTGCACTGGTTAAAAAATGATAAAACAACACTGCAAAACCAATATTTTATCATAGATACATTAATATAGGGCAATGTTGCGTGGAGATCAGGGGCAGTACCTGTGGACTGGCAGACCGGGGTGGTGGTCCCCATCTTTAAGAAGGGGGACCGGAGGGTGTGTTCCAACTACAAGGGGATCACACTCCTCAGCCTCCCTGGGAAAGTCTATGCCAGGGTGCTGGAAAGGAGAGTTCGTCCGTTAGTCGAACCTCGGATACAGGAGGAACAATGCGGTTTTTGTCCTGGTCGCGGAACACTGGACCAGCTCTTTATCCTCTCCAGGATACTTGAGGGTGCATGGGAGTTTGCCCAACCAGTCTACATGTGTTTTGTGGACTTGGAGAAGGCATTCGACCGTGTCCCTCGGGGTGTCCTGTGGGAGGTGTTGCGGGAGTATGGGGTGTCTGGCCCATTGCTACGGGCCATTTGATCCCTATACAACCGTTGCAAGAGCTTGGTTCGCATTGCCGGCAATAAGTCGGACTCGTTCCCGGTGGGTGATGGGCTCCGCCAGGGCTGCCCTTTGTCTCCGGTTCTGTTCATAATTTTTATGGACAGGATTTCTAGGTGCAGCCAAGTGGCGGAGGGCTTTCGCTTTGGTGGCCTCAGAATCTCATCTCTGCTTTTCGCGGATGATGTGATTCTGTTGGCTTCATCGGGTGAGGGCCTCCAGCTCGCACTGGAACGGTTCGCAGCCGAGTGTGAAGCAGCGGGAATGAGGATCAGCACCTCCAAATCTGAGGCCATGGTTCTCAGCCGGAAAAGGGTGGAGTGCCCACTCCGGGTCGGGGATGAGTTCCTGCCCCAAGTGGAGGAGTTCAAGTATCTCGGGGTCTTGTTCTCGAGTGATGGGAGAAGGGAGCCGGAGATCGACAGACGGATTGGTGCTGCGGCTGCAGTAATGCGGACGCTGCACCGGTCCGTCGTGGTGAAGAGGGAGCTGAGTGTAAAAGCGAAGCTCTCAATTTACCGGTCGATCTACGTCCCTACCCTCACCTATGGCCACGAGCTGTGGGTAGTGACCGAAAGAACGAGATCGCGGATACAAGCGGCAGAACTGAGCTTCCTCCGAAGAGTGGCTGGCCTCTCCCTTAGAGATAGGGTGAGAAGTTCGGCCGTCCGGGAGGGGCTCAGAGTAGAGCCGCTGCTGCTCCACATCGAAAGGAGCCAGCTGAGGTGGTTCGGGCCTCTGACAAGGATGCCCCCTGGGCGCCTCCTGGGTGAGGTGTTCCAGGCATGTCCCACCGGGAGACAGTTGGTGTCATACAACCAGTGTTGGGAAGGTTACTTTTATAATGTATTCCACTACAGATTACAGATTACATTACCCAAAATGTATTTTGTAATGTATTCCGTTATGTTACTCAATGAGAGTAACGTATTCTGAATACTTTGGATTACTTAATATATTATCATGCTTTTTACAACTACATGATTGTACTATTGCTGTGATTTATTACTATCACTGAAGGTTACTCGCCATACCAATACCAACTAGATATTTAAATCTTAATATAAATGAGTAACAGTAGGTGGACATTAGGTAAGGCTGCACTTTTTGCAGCGATTTCGTATAGAAAACTATTCAGTGCGTGTATAAAACAGGCTCCGAACCGTAGTAAAGGGACCTCTGGCTAATACGTCGGTTCGTGTCGGGCTCATAGCCGAAAACTAGCTTTACTTTGTTGTCTGGGTCAACTTTGATATGCGGGCTGCAAGTAGAGGTGACATGGGCCGCGAGATTGAGACACAGTCATTAGAGGCTCTTAATGCATGTTTTGTTTGGGTGTCCACCAGCGTGGAATTACCATAAATAAAGAGGGCATAGCCTAACATATGAAACAGGAAAAGACCGCCATGCAATCCCTTTGTTTCAACAAAGTAACTGTATTCTGAATACCACCCTTTTAAACGGTAAGTGTAACGGAAGACAGTTACTTTAAACACGTAACGCACATGTATTCCATTACTCCCCAACACAGCGTACAATACCAACTGTCCAAACTTTACTCTTGGCACAGTACAGTCAGACAAGTACCATTCTCCTGGCAACCACAAAACCCAGACTCATCCATTGGATTTCCAGACAAAGAAGTGTGATTTGTCACTCCAGAGAAAACTTCTCCACTGCCCTAGAGTCCAGTGGTCTCATGCTTTACACCAACTGCTTGTATTATATAATGCTTGGACGCAGCTGCTCGGCCATGGAAACACAGTCCATTATGCTCTCTATGCACTGTTCTCAAGCTAATCTGAAGGCTACATGAAGTTTAGAGGTTCTGGAGCAATTGACTCAGAAACCTGGTGACCTCTGTGCAGTATGCACCTCAGCATCCACTGACCCCACTCTGTGGTTTTATGTGGCCTACCACTTTGTGGCTGAGTTGCTCTCATTCCCAGTCGCTTTTACTTTGTTATAATACCACTAAAAGTTGATTGTGGAATATTTAGTAGCAAGGAAATTTCATGACTGGACTTGTTACACAGGGGGCATCCTAACAGGACATCCTGGAATTAACTGAACTCCTGAGAGTAACTCATTCTTTCACTGCATGCCTACGCACTTGATTTTATACACCTGTGGCCATGGATGTGATTGGAACACCTGAATTCAATGATTTGGATGCGTGAGTGAATAGTTTTGGCAATATGTATGTATTAAGCTGATTGAACCTTTGTACTTCCAATTGCCTGCCACTAATGTTACTTCTTTTATGCTTGATCCTCTTCTGTAGCACTAGCTAGATTTCCCTTTGTTTAATTCATCACATGCTATAAGAACCTGTGATGGATACACTAACAGTTATCTGTGAAATGTCAAGAAATAACTCTTCTCAAGTGTTTTAAATTTAAAGTAACAAACATTTGAAAATGTAAGGAGTAGAAAATATGTATATTGATATACAGATATATTTTGGTTAAGATGTAGGGAGTAAAAGTAAAAGTTGTCACAAAAATAAATACTCAAGTAACGTACAGATAAACAGATCTAAAACAGAGCTAAAAATTCTACTTAACTACAACAGCATGTATATAATGCAAAGTACTTGTACTCTATTAGTTCCCAGCTCTGACTCCAACCCTACTTCTAAGAGTTTATAGTACTTGGGAAGCTTTCTACAAATGAGACATTATTACAATTATTCAGGTAAAACAGACACTTAAATCGACTGCTCTGAAATCTTAGGTGTATCATAAGTCACTGGTATGGATAGTATTACCTAATTGGCTTTTAGCTTTGCATAACAATGTTGTCTTCTTAACAAATCTCAAATACAGTTTTGAAACATTTCTATTGCGTAAAAAAAATGAATCAGTTGATGATACCGTGAGAGAAAGCTGTAACCACTGAGTTTTCTCTGATTAACTACCATGGAATGATCATGTGGCTGAAGGGCAGAAGTGGGATTAGGGATTCTTGGTTGGAAAGTGGGTTGGCGATTTTGCTGAAGATTTGGAATTCTGACAGGGAGTGACCTTAATATGTATAAAGAGTGACGCAGGTGAAAGGCTTGATCCATCCATCTTGAGCAGTCGGACATGACGATAACCTGCAGAGTTAAGGGGGTTTAAGATAAGTAGAATATTGGCTATTCATATTGTGTTGATGTTGACGACACACACACACACCCACACACTCATATTAACCCATTCGCTGCCACACATACCTGTGCGGACACTGGGGAAAGGGAGAGTGAATTGTCCCAGGAAGTCATTTCTGGAAGTATAGTCATGATCCTCCACCAAAAAGCGGACCAGAGCCAAGTCAGGGACATGGACGGTAAAGTTAAAGGTGCAGTCCCACCGTGGATTAAAGCCTGTAATGAAGAACATAAATTCACACACTAAGTTTTGTAAATGGACTGGTTCTTATATAGCGCTTTTCCACTCTTCTGAGCACTCAAAGCGCTTTACACAACTTGTGCATTCACCCATTCACACAACTGACATTCACACTCCGATCAATGCATCGGAGAGCAATTTCAGGTTAGTATCTTGCCCAAGGATATTTGGCATGCAGACTAGGGGAAGCCGGGAATCGAACCACCAACCTTCCAATCAGTAGATGATCTGCTCTACCACCTGAGCTACAGCCACCCAAAGTGATAGTGTTTCTAAGCTTTTATGCCTGGTGTAAAACTGAGCTGTCCACTTTTAATACAACCTAACATGATTCCGGAATAGAAATCACTGCATGGCTCAAGAACTGTTAGTGAACACCATTCATCACTGCATTTCCAAAGTTCAAACTTTACCATGCAAAGGAAATAAAGTAAATGAAAAAAAATCATAAGATGTCAGAACATAATTGAATTTTTCATCAGATGAAAAGTGTGATACTTAGGACACTCAAGTTTAACATTAGCTGTTATACACTCTCACACTGGTGACAATAACGGGAATAAATAAACATGTTTATTCATGTTTTCATGTGTTAGAGCCCTGATTGCAGTTCAGAAGCTGAGCTTTAAGGTGAGGAAGAGGACCACAGTTTATCCGTAGTTGCATTAACTCGCTATTAGTTTCTTTCACATTCTTACTTCTTCCATGGCTTCTTCTTCTGAGATGATAAAACATACAGTAGTTATAATTCTTAATATCTTGACACTCAAGGTGCAAAACTGAATTAAAAATTGGCTCCATGGCACACAAGCACCTATGAATTATCTTCTTCTCCACATTTAGCATATTACATACGTGGCCAGTCTCTAGCCACATACTTAGGCAGAATCGCAATTTCCATCTGACCCACTGTTTTAAACACTGCGCAACATGGTGATTTTTTACAAAAGCAGTATATGTAAATTTTATTGAGCAGAGGTGGCAAAAATACACATTGTTTACTTTAGTAGAAGTACAGATACTGGTGTTAAAAAATACTCTGGTAAAATTACTGATTCGATTTCTTTACTCAAATAAAGTGAAAAAGGATGAAATGTACTTGTAGTGGATCAGCATGGGGGAAAGAAACACAACTCATAATAATTTCCATTGTGCGCTCCAGTAGATTTTCTTTGTATACAGGGTGTGCTCAGCTGATCTGCTGCTGCTGCTGCTGAGGTTCACTGCTCTTTGCGGATTTACACAACTTAATTCAACAAGATGTATGAAGGTGGAATTTAATGAATGAATCTAAGCATCATCAGTTATTGTAAATTAACACTGACCATGAACATCACAGCCACTGTGCAACAGTCCATAACAGTGCTTTACTGTAAATTCCTCACAATACTGCTAAGCTAACCTGTTTATCCTGCACTAAACTGCAGAATATGTTCATGCAGCTTTTGAATAATATAATTGTAGTGTACCTCAATTTGTTTTGCAGGAAGTTTCACAATATGAAAATCATAACTTCACATCATACACAGATCCAAGATATTATTTAAAAATTAGGGCATGCCTAAGTTTTAATTTGCAGTTTATCAAATGCCAGTTGGAAAGTACACACGGTGTAACTTCAGCGAGCAGAAACACACAAAACATATAAGCTGTGCACAAACAGTGTGTTTGCTATTATTTGTTGAGCTGATAGAGAAGTTTCATTTGAAATTACCTGAGTTATTCCCTTTTTATGTACCCCTCCTGTGTAGTGCTAGCTTGACACTAAAGTACCGAGACCACAACGGACAGACATCTGCACCAAAAACACCACTTCAGCCCACTTTCACCCCTAGTTAGTAGGGGTTTAAACTGGTTTGATGTTTGGATTTTTTGACATTTTTATATATAAAGAGTAATAATTGTAATACCTCAAATTTGTTTTCATATTCTTATGGTCCTCATTTTTATTTTAGTTTAGATTATTTCTAGTTGCACAGGGGGAAAAGACATTATGGCCCAGTCTGTTTCCTGTAAATATTGCAGAATAGATAATAAAGTTGACTTCTTTTCTTCTAAACTTCTTTTATAAAGGTGGTCACATTTGCTGCTGATTGGCCACTACTTACTCTCTTAATTTTTCTGAAAGCAATAAAGGTGTTATTACTTTTTCATAGGTTGCCTCTGCATGTTAGCTTCATTTTTCTTAAATAAATAGTGATGTTGTACTATGTCCCAAAGAGAACCCACATGGGTACGAAATTATAACCTGTCACAATCAAACCCAGGAACCTCTTTCTGTGAGATGACAGGGCTAACAACTACACTGCCCTTAAAGCTGAAGCCATTCAACTATAAAATGATCTTTTATTGTAAAGACATATATACCATTGTTTTCAACATAATGCGTTTTCTTCTTATTGTTGTCAATAGGAGCGCCGTGGATCTCCACCCACACTTGTGGGTCCACAATGGAGCTGGGCTTATTCCATTCTGGTTTAGGCAGCTGCTGAGCTGAAATGACCTGGAATAACAACAAAGCAAGAGAGATCTTTATTTAATTAAAGTATCATTATAGATTGGAGAAGAAGAACCCACTCAAGAAATAGACAAATTTCTTTAATGGGAATCAATATTGAGGCAACTAGAGCTTTCTAAAATCGTTACAATAAGAAACATTTGGTCACCAAGCTTAAAATACTCCTAGACAGATTTAGTTTCCATCTTACCCGAACAGTGAGCATGACAGGTCTGTGGCCAGGACCTCCTCCCACATTCTCAGGATTGAAAGTACTGTCAGGCTGACACAAGAAGGCAGGTTTCAGAATGTACCCACACTCACCATTTTGCAGAAACCTGCCTTGGTTCAAATCCATCTGCTCACCAGGTGTCTGGAAGTTCAGAGCAACTGGAGAAAACAAAACATCAGTGTGAAGAGCTTGCAGGCCTCCCGAGACAATGTCCATTAGTCTACCCACTGGAGGCGCGAGTGTGGGAGAACAGTTAGTGACAGTTCTTTACTTTACTTTCTGTTTGCTTCTCTTAAAAATAGAACATATTAAAAAATGCTCTCACCAATTTGACAGCCTGCATTCCACATCTCCTGAGGGTTATAGTTGGAGGAATGGAGGCGCTGGCCTGAGGGGTAGATCCTGCTCAAGTGGTGACTGTTGTGACGTACAAAATACACCCCTGAATTTAGAGAACAAGAAAAGTTCAACACATTTTGCATTGTCGTTATGCTCTTGAATAAGGTACAGTCAACACAGGAATTTCTCTACCCAAATTCTAAGTTTATATAAACTTCTACATCTAGATTGCAGCACACAGTTCTGTGCACAAGTCTCTATCTTTAGATCTTGCTTGCTAGGTGCCCAGGCCTAGCCACGCACACACACTCACACACACACACACACACACACACACATGCACACACACACACACACACACACACACACAGATATCCCAAGTTGATTCTGTTCTGTTGGAGAAACATTTTGACACACATTTAAACAAATAGGTTGTGAGGTCAGTTTGTCGATCATTAATATCCAAATTGTCATTACCACTGATAAACAACCACTGATCAAAGCACCATTCACAGAGAGTTGGGGAATGGCTGCAATCACAGCATTGTAAGATGGTGAAAGATGTACCCTTAGCCCCCTTACTCAATTTAGAGATGGTATTTCCCTTTTAATGTTAATGGCTTCCCTGACCACCCATTTAAACCAGTCCTGTACATCCTGTATCAGGATCTGTACATCTGTACATGCTCATCATTGAAAGAGTGGCGACCGGTCTATAAAGCAATATATATCCTTGGCCCTAATTTTTGTGTGAGGTGCATGAGGTGTTAATAGTGAGAATGACTATGTGAAAAGTAGAGTGCTATCAAAGTTGAGGGGACAGATGGGACATGAGTACAAGACTGCTGGTCAACAGTGCAAAATCTACACCTTCCCCCCAATGTCTAAGGTGCATGTAACACTGAGAGGCAGACAGTAGTGATTGTCACCCCCTCTGCAGCCCCACCACCCAAGGAAAAGAGACTCTGGACCATTTCAACAGTGCCCCAGAACACGGTTGCACCCAAGGCCAGCACCCACCGACTCTACCACAAAGGATAGTGTAGCTAATGCAGACGGGAGGAAGCAGACCTTTTCTCCAAACTAATTTAATCTAGATTAAATTTCTATATTGCGTAATATACAAATCATTTTTTAATTTCCAATTCATAAGGATAATTTTATTATCGATGTATGGGGCAGTAAGGACTAGATGTGTTGTATATGGTTGAATATCTAATTCACTTATGTCACCTAAGATGCACAGTTTGGGTGAGGATGGGATGCACCAACTAAACCTAAATGGATAGGTCTTCAGAATATCCTCTGCCAGAACCTCTGGAAAGGCATACAAGACCATACTAGTATTTCCTTGGCTTGCTGCCTGTACATTGGGGTTTCCCCTAGTGGACGAGAGAGTTTGTTCCCTGTGCCTTTGGGTCAGGGAACAGGTCCTGACTGTCATCTGTGCTTATGTGCCAAACGACGGTTCAGAGTACCCGGCCTTCTTGGAGTTCCTGGGCAGGGTACTTGACGGTGCTCCACCTGGGGACCCTGCTGTCCTACTGGGAGACTTCAACACTCATGGGGCTTCAACAACAGTGATACTTGGAGGAACGGCCTGCCAGATCTGAACTCGAGTGGTGTTTTGTTGTTGGACTTCTGTGCAAATCACAGTTTGTCCATAACGACCACCATGTTCAAATATAAAGGTTTCCATTAGTGCACGTGGCACCAGGGCACCCTAGGTCACAGGTCAATCGGTTTTGTAATCATATCTCCAGACCAACGGCCATATGTTCTGGGCACAAGGGCAAAGAGAGGGTCTGAGCCTCAACTGATCACCACCTGGCGGTGAGTTGGATTAGGTGGCGGGGGAGGACACCAGAGATGAAGGGAGACATCAGGCTGAAGAAGGATTCCTATCAGGGTTGGTTAGCATGTGGGACTATGGAAGCAGCTGGTAGGTACCAACAGGCCAAGCAGAATGCGCCTTGGGCAGTGGCTGAAGCAAAAATTAGGGTGTGCAATGAGTTCAGAGAAGGCATGGAAGAATACTTTTGGACTGTCTCGAAGAGATTCTGGCAAACCGTCAGGTGACTCAGGAGGATCAAACGATGCTCTACCTGCACTGTGTATAGTGTTGATGGAGTCCTGCTGACTTCGGCTGAGAACATTTTTGGGTGGTGGAACGAATACTTCGAAGCCTTCCTGAATGCCACTGGCACATCTTCTGTGGAGGAAGCAGAGAGGGACGACTCACCTATCTCTGGGGGTGAGGTCAGTGAGGCAGTCAAACAACTTCTTTGTGGCTGTGCCCCGTGGAAGGAGCCGAGTTCCTGAAGGCTCTGAATGTAGTAGGGCTGTCTTGGTCGGCATGCTGCTACGATGTTGCATGAAGATCTAACCTAATCCTGGGAGGTGCTTTGGGAGTATGGGGTGTCTGGCCCATTGCTACGGGCCATTCCATCCTTATACAACCATGGCAAGAGCTTGGTCCGCATAGCCAGCAATAAGTCGGACTCCTTTTCAGTGGATGATGGACTCTGCCAGGGCTGCCCTTTTGTCACAGATTCTCTTCATAATTTCAATAGACAGAATTTCTAGGCGTCGCCAAGTGGCGGAAGGCTTTCACTCAGAAGCTCATCTCTGCTTTTCACAGATGATGTGGTTCTGTTGGCTTCATCAGGTGATGGCCCACAGTTTGCACTGGAATGGTTCACAGACGAATGTGAAGCGGAATGACAATCAGCACCTCCAAATCTGAGGCCATTGTCTTGAGCCGGAAAAGGGTGGAGTGCCCACTCCGGATCAGGAACGAGTTCTTGCCCCAAGTGGAGGAGCTTAAGTATCTCTGGGTCTTGTTCACGAGTGATGGGAGACGGGAGCGGGAGATCGACAGATGGATTGGTGCTGCAGCTGCAGTGATGCGGATGCGGTCTGTCATTGTGAAAAGGGAGCTGAGGAAAAGCAAAGCCTACCCTCACCTATGGTAATGGGCTGTGAGTAGTGACCAAAAGGACGAGATCGTGGATAGAAGCAGTGGAAATAAACTTCCTCCGAATTGTGGCTGGTCACTCCCTTAGAGATAGGGTGAGAAGTACGACCACCCGAGAGGGGCTCAGAGTAGAGCCGCTGCTCCTCCACATCGAAAGGAGCCAGTTCAGGTGGTTTGGGCATCTGACAAGAATACCTCCTAGATGAGGTGTTCTGGGCATGTCCCACCAGGAGGAGGCCTTGAGGCAGACCCAGGACACGCTGGAGAGATTATATCTCTCGGTTGGCCTGAGAACGCCTTGGTGTTTCCCTAGACAAGCTGGAGGAGGTGGCTGGGGAGGGGGAGGTCTGGGCTTCTCTTCTTAGGCTGCTGCCTCTGTGACCCGGTCCCGGATAAGTTGAAGAAGATGGATGGATGGAGGGCTAGATGTAAGGCCCATTTGGAACATCCTTTGACCTGTATAGTGTGCTAAGAGTTTTGTATTGTATAAGTTGTGAATTGGGGCTTTCAGTCATTTTGAACGTATTTAAGCGTATCAGTCTCCACAAGTTTTTAATCTTGACTGATCAAAATCAAATAGAGAAAGAAGGGAGGGAAATTAAATCATCAGTGTTTAATAACAACTTACAAATATTACAAAGTGGGTACAAAAATGTAAAAGTTACCCCTATAGGTATTTCTAAGATGTAAAAGTATTTCGTATTCTCTTTTCTATTGAGTATTTTCTGTTCTATTTTCCAACAGATATCTGTATTGTTTCAAATGGTTGTTAGTTTACATATGATAAGTAAAGATTTAGGGGTTTTTTTTGTTTTTTGTTTTTTTAATTCCCACCACGCCGGTGGAGATGTGTTTATGTTAAGGCTTTTAAAGCAGGTATGATTTTAATATTGGAGCTTATAAAAGGCAGATAAGAGATTTTTACTTTTGTGCTTTTGTGCTTGTTCTTGGTCCAGCCATGGGCTGTCTAACAAGCTTGATTTAATCCATTTTGAAACATATAGCAATTAGTGCTGTCAATAGACTTAATTAACTAATTAATCTCACAATTTTCTGTAATCAATTGTGATTAATCGCAATTACTTGATCAACATCTGGTTGCAACTACACTTTTTCAACTTTATATTTAAGCTTGTAACAGACATTTATGCAATATAATGAAATAAATGGGGAATAAACAAAGAATATATTCTTAAATTCATAGAGAATTTCAATAGTTTTCTTCAATCTTTTAGCACAGGTCCTCTCAGGTGAAATGCAATTTAAAAAAAAAACTATATACTAATAGGTAAGTATACAGATATATTAGTGCTGTCAAACAATTAAAATGTTTAATCAGATTCATCACAGGGTTGCTGTGGATTAATTTTGATTAATCACGATTAAATATCATTCTGTCCCTTTTCCCTTTCTATTCCTGGCTTCCTTCTTCTGTCTTTCATCTTATAAAACAAACCAACAATATTACTTGCAAAACATAAAGAAATGTGGGGTGTCTCAGTACCTTTGCTACTGTACTTGTACTGTACAAACTATTCCATTTTAAATTCAAATTCAAATCAAATTCAAATTTTATTTGTCACGTACACAGTCATACACAGTACGATATGTAGTGAAATGCTTGGACAACTGCTCGTGACCTAAAGAGAACAAAAAAGGAAAAGGCTATGAATAAGATAGGAAATAAATATGAAAAATTAAAAAGGGTAAATTTAACTAGGAAGGAATAAAATATAAATTAAGGTTAAAAATGAAATAACTGTACAACACAAATTAGAATGAAGGGTAAATTTAACTGGGAAGAATAAGATAAAGATAAATATATAAATGAAAGTTGAAAATAAAATAACTGTACAACAAAATACACAATACACAATATAGAACTATATAAGAATGTATGAAGGAATCTAAATATAAATAAATATATACACAATAACAGCAGCTGTACAAGTATTAACCGGAGATGAAGAATATAGTGACCAGTGTTGTGCAAAACCAAAGTCCAGAAAGTCATTTTACTCTAAAAGGCAAGTTTAGACGTGTCCTACCTGAGTCCTTAATATGTCTGAGTGCATCACTTTCGGAGAAAGATGACATGTTGGTTGCTGGACTTTTGGCAGCTTGTTCGAAGCTTTTAAAGGGAACACTGCAAGTGTACACAACCAGGTCTGATAGCTCCGGAGTTATCTTGGAGACGCCTGCCTGACATCACATGCACATACACAGAAACCAACTGAATTAGTCACCATCCAGAAGTGGTCAGAGGTACTGTTTCTAGGATAGTGTCGTACCAACCTTTTTATCCTCCTTCCTTCTGGGTTTCCCTTCTATGCGGCTGGTCTCCTCATCTGAGGAACTGAGGTCTGAAGAGCTGGACGAGCATTCCTCCAACCTCTCCTTCTTCCCCTTCACTAGGACTTTACCTTTAAGAGCCTACACACACACACACACACACACACACGCACACACACACACACACACACACACACACACACACACACACACACACACACACACACACAATGTTTGTTCTGGTGGCCCACATTAATAATAGAACATGTTTTAAAGAATATGTGTCTACTGTGCTCAGAATACAATCACCAGCTCTTCTCCGTTTGTACTCTTCCAACCCTTGCCGATGCCGGGATGTCCCTGATCCCACATCGCTTTGGAGTTCATCACTGGACTAGCCCCCTTAACAGGTAACCCAATTCTAACTATTGTAGACCATTTTTCTAAAGCAGCTAATTTCATCGCCCTGGCTAGGCTACGCTTTGTTCTGGAAACCACTCAACTCATCACTGACCATGTTTTCTGCCTGAATGTCATATCAGGCCACAGTCCCCACTTCCCGAGTTTGGAAAAAATTCTGTACTTCCCTCTGAGCCCAGTTCAGTCTCTGTTCTGGTTTTCACGCACAGAGTAATGGCCAGGCCAATAGGGCCAATCAGGAGATGGAGACCACCCTCCGCTGTGCTGCCACATCCAACCCTGCACACATTAACCTTTTCTGCCATTGGTCTTTCTCCTTTTGAGGCATTAGTGATCTGCCTATTGATCACGATAAGCCTTACATAATTTTCACCTAGTTAGACGCAGATTTTTCCTATCGTATAGAGAAGTTTTTCCTATTGTAAAGCTCTAAACATATTTGTTACACTTATACACTTGTGATACATGAAGGTAACTGCAGTTATAGCATAATCTTCCCAATAGAGCTCTCTGAGCAGTGCTCAAATTTTAGATAAAATTTAGTAATGTTCACAGACTGAAAACTGATTACAGGCCTAAATAATTGTCTCATGAAAGGGGCTACTTTCACATTTTTCTGTAATGCTTTTGAATATATTAAATTCTTACTGCATAACTATGTTACATGAGAAAAATGTCAAAGGGCTCTGAAAAAATCTCATGAGAGATAAAAGACACATGAAACATTTACTGCAAGTTTTCCCATACCAGGCTGAAACAAAGCTACAAATGTTCTAAGGTTTTACCAGAAGTATCAGAGGTCAGAACAAATGTATTTAATTTTATTAGTTTCAGTTATAATAAAAGATGGTAAGCAGTCTTACCAGCTGTGAAAAATACTGACAGCTGCCAGTGTTACACCTCAGCCTCCTAGTAATTATTGTATAAATGTAAGACTCCTAGGTGACTTCCTTCTTGAGTTACAGTATTCACAAGAATTTTAGAAAAATAGACCTCTGACCGTGAAGGTCCCCGAGATTCAAATTCATTTGAGGTTTTTAGTAAATGAACCTATGGCATTAATTTAAAAATCCTACGTCGCCATCTTTATCATGTTTTAAAGTTGGGTGTCCACGCCTGGCAGAGTGATGACGGTACCCTATCAGCCTTTTACAGCTGAGGATTAAAAACTGTAAAAGTGGTTGGAGACTGAAAAACTTTTATAGGCCATTGAAATCCAGCCAGCAATGTCCACCTGCCAATGAAAAGTATCAAGCACAATACATATATCTCTTTGTATGGATCATTTTTATCTTTATTAATCTGATGAAAACTGTAATTGTGAGAACAATCTACATGTGGTTTAATTAACCCAGGAATATTTACATGTCCCACATAAAGTTATGTTTGCTATCAGTGGATTTAGTAGTGCTAATGGGAACTGAACTTTCACTGATTACTTGACTACTTACCTCTGGGGAAGGCAAATTGTGGGAATCCAGGCCTTCAAGAGGCTTTGTTAGAAATTTGTCTCCCAGAATGGAGTGCAGATGTCTAGCCATAACTTTCTGCTGCTCCAGAGAGCAGTGGTTCTCCAAAGACAGGATTAGAGGGTAGGGAGAGGACTGGGACAGACACAATGTTGGAAAGTCAGTGAGAAAAGTATTTTCTGTAGACCAGAGAAAAATAAGGAAATTATCACTTGGCCTGTCAGCAAAATTGTCACTGTGGCTAATGTCGATTTATAACACACCTTCCTCTTGTGTTAGGGTTGGCACCAACCTGTTTTTAGGTTTTAAATGCATAGAAGTGCTATTTAAATTTGTTTATTGCATCAAGCCTTTTTGACTTTGTCAGGAACCTCAATTTAAACAAAATTAAAAAAAATAAATTTCACAAAATTACAAAATGCTTTGGCAAAAGTTATGACTTTTGTGTTGTTAGGGTCGGTTCTGACCCAGTTAAAATGTAAGATTATGAAATAATCAGTGCCAAAACTAAAATCATAAACACACTGAGCTCACTAACACTGTCGGAGAGAAGTTAGGGGCTTCTCTGTCTGTTTGTCTCCTCAGAACAAACAGCCCCTTTTATCCCTACTGCTTGATTGAAAAGGTAATCCAGATGGAAATGTATAAAAATGTAAGACATGTAAAGATGTTGGTGACATGCAGAGTATACATCTCCGGTTTGCAGCATGCAAAAATGAGAAGATTTACAATAAGCCAAGTTCTGCATCATATCTTTGAATAGAATTAGCCAGAAGACACAAAACAGCATAGCAATATGGACAAGCCAGTTTCTGAGGAGCTGGATGATAGAGAATGTCAACCACGGGATACAACAAAGATATATCTGATAAGTCTGATGAGGAGGTCACAGGTGCTGAAGCTGCTTCTGTTCTGCTGAAACATACAAATCCAAAAGTGGTCACATCTCTTGGAGTGCAGTATCTCCTGGCTTGCATGGCAGGGCCACTGCTGAAAATGTCACCAAAATGACCCCTGGGATTACCAGGTGTGCCGTGACAAGAATACGTGACATCAAGACATGTTTTCATTTGTTATTGATTTCACCACTTTTCCTAAAAGTCATTATTGCTATTACAATGTTTTAAAGAAAAAACAGTCCATGGCAACATTTGGAATGTCACCTCTGGGAATATCTGGATGCTTATATTGGTGCATTATAAACACTGATAGTTTCTGGATGCATCGCCAGGCAGAATCTTTTTCTTTTGAATGGTATTAAAAGTCCTCAGATTTGACAACAGTGGTACTAGAGCAAAAACTGACAAGCTTGCCCCATCAGAGATGTATGGGAGAGATTGGTGCATCTCCTTCCACTGATGTTCAACCCAGGGCAGAGGTGACAGCAGATGAACATTTTGTCCCTTTCATGGAAAAATGCTCTATCTGGCAACATAACACCAGCCAGACTGGCAAAAAAGACACAGAAATCCATGCATAGCTGATGCAAAAACTGCAATGCACAGAATCTACAGACTTACACAGACTAATGTGCAATTAGTATCCCTGTGAAAAATCAAGGAAAACTTCTAATCCTTAATATGATTACACGTGACAATATCATGTGCGACAATTTCTTTACCATCTATGACCTTGGATAAGGACTTCAGGAAGAAACTTACCATGGTGGACACAATAAAACGAAGGCAAGCAAAACAAAAAAACTTGAACTGACCCCTGAAGGACAGGGCTCCACTTTCTTTAAAATGTGCTTTATAGAGACAACCATTGTTGTTTAATACTGTCCCCAAAAAACTCTCCAACTAAATATGTATGCATTAAACTGACCTGTAACACCACAGATCTTACAATAGTTAATAACATTAAAATAAAGAATAAATAAAACAAATTATTTTAGAGATATATTCTAGTAGTTGTAATTAATAGTAAGGTAACATAAAAAATCTCTTGAGGTTCAGTTTACCATTTTTTTCGATTGAAAAGGTATCCTGTAAAAAAGCCCTGTGGGCCACATTAAAACCAATCTTTTCATAGATAAGGAAGCTGAAGAAGGTAACCAACAGGTAACAAACAAATTGGATGATAAATTATTGTTTTGAGGGTATCGTTTTGGCTGATTTGAGGCACGGTCAAAACTGACACGTTAACATAAGAGACAGTAACAGAAAGCTAACACAAGAGGAAGGACAAGCAGTAAAAATCAAAGAACATATACAGCAGCAGCATCTATATCTATATATCTCAAGACATAAGTCAAATCATCAGAATGGACAAACATATATTTACCATCACTAATGATGCATTCAGATGAGCAAAACTAGCTTCTAGAAGTCATTCATGATGGTTCCAAATATATAACTATATATATACATATCTGAACATTGAGAATGTCAGCACAGTGTTAGCATTTGAAGCTTCTGCTGATTGTGTGAGGAATTGTTTTTGGCTCATTGTGGTCTCTTTAATGTCAGGTAATCAAGGTAAGAATTCTATAATCTGTGGACTAAAGCAGCATCTATACAGGAAGCAATCTGATTATTGAGCATTACTTTGCAGCTGATGGTTGGTTGTTAGAACACATTCAAGGCTCCAATTAGCTAGTTAACCCTCTAATATATTTACACTACTGTAATAAGTCAGTCAATGACATCTGCAGTAGTTGCTTAGATTGTTTGAAATACCATACTACACAATTTCTACAGTAAGATTTCATTTTCTGCAGAGAACTCTTGGTTACAGTGAAGTACTCACTTTGAAAGCATACTCATTGATAGTCTCAATTACTTCAACAAAGGGCACTTTGGAAGTAAGTGTGTGTCCATGATAGATAACTGGTTCTCCTTTGTCTCCATCCCAACAGTCCAGCTCCACACACCGACAACCATGTTTTAGAGCTCTAAGAGACAAATTCAAGCTTTGTGAGTAAAGGTGTACCTTGGGTTAAGAAAAAATTACATCTTAAACACCTTTTATTACATATTTCTGAAGTAAAGTAAATTTAAAGTAACTTAAAAAAATTCTGGCATTTAATTACTTTTTGGACAAATGTAACATCAACATATGACTGTTCTAAGCATATCAAATCCTATAACAAAGTACATAAAGGCAAAATGGCTATATAGTATTTTGTAGAAGAGATTGCTTTTGAAAATTTATATCTGTGATCTTTTTGGCTAATGTTACTTGCATACTTGCATGCCTGCTTACAATGAATATTTGCCAGCTATCTGACATTTTCCATTTTCCACCTACTTCATCAGTAAACAATACAAATGGTGCACCTGTCACGACCTGCGGGATCGGCAAGGCGCTGATCATAATCTCCCCACTCCTGGCTCTCCTTTTCTATCTCTCTCTCCCCCTCTCTCCCCCTCTCTCCCTCTCTCTCCTGTTTGGCCGGGGCGGAACTCATGGCGGCTTCACGCCCTCGGCCCACGCCTTCCTGGATTGGGAACACCTGGGCCTCATCAGACCAGCTGGTATTTTAGAGGGAGGAGGTCAGCTGTTCAACGCTGGATTGTTGTGAGGACTCTAGTCAGTACACGTCGAGCCCAAGTTTCCCATGCCTCCGCCTCAGAAAGTTAACGTGTGTCTCTGTGTTCTAGATTCCCCGGACCCGTCCCCGTGTTTCCCCGTGTGGAGTGTGGAAGGAGTGACTGGTCACTAGCGGAGAGAGAAAGGTTGGCGTGAGCGCGTGTGTGATTCCCCTGTTTTCCCTGGAACCCTGCCTCTCACATCTTGTTTATAGCACTATCCTGGCACTGTCTGTAAATACACTTGGTGGAGATCTTGTAAATAAACCGTCTCTGTTAAAACACAACTCCGGAGTCCTGCGAGTGGATCCTCAGAGCAACCCGTGACAGCACCATCAGATTCACGCGGAATAGCTGAGTTATAGCTGGCTGGCTAACTGTATCTTGTTTGGTTAAGTTATACTTAGTAAAAGTATGCGTGAGTGGAATTATCTGGCTTGCCAAATTAACTCACCAGCTGTAATGCGCCATGACTTTAACTTATGTATAATGTTGAACAATGCCATGGTATAAACATTTCTACACTAAAGTATAATTGCCAACATGGGGTTGGTTAGCCAGCTAGTTAAAACTTGTACATGTGGGTTCATTTGTCAATGGTAACTTTTGTTAACAGTACCAAATTCCCAGGTATATACACCAACATTATGACCACCTGCCTAATATTGTGTTTATACCCTTTTGCTCACAGAAATGCTCTGACCTGTTGAGGACTCCATTGCACCCCTGAAGACACGTTGGAGTATCTGGCACCAAGATTTTAGCAACAGATCGTTTAAGTCCTGCAAGTTGTCAGTTGTGGCCTCAATGGATTGGGCTTGTTTGTCTAGAACATTCCAAAGTTGGATTGAGATCTGGGGAATTTCTGAGGTCAGTATCTTGTCCAAGGACACTTTGGCATGCAACCAGAGACCAACCTTCAAATTAGCAGACCACCTGCTCTACCTCCTAAGCTACAGCCACCCAGGATGAAGTGATAGTCGTGACAGTCTTTTTCACTTCACTTGTCAGTGGTCATAACAGCTGAGAACAATTCTGAGAACAGAGCAGATATGCGAAGAAGCACTACGTAGTTTATCCACCTATTCCTGACACTAATCTTGATCTGAGTTATGATGTCAGTGGGCTTAGCTAGGCAGCCCAGACAACGCCATCCAGCTGTTTATAGGGGACTGACAAGTACTGCTGCATTTTGTGTGTTATGATTGGTTTTTACAAAAATTCTAATTCACCTTGTTCAGAATTTTGTGAGACAATTTAAAGTATAATAATTTAGTACAAACCTCTCCTACAATAATAATAGTATACTGCCTTTGTCAATAATAGTGAAATAGGTAGGTTACCAAATTAATAAATGTATTTGCACACGGCCTAGTTCACAATCACTGCCCTGTTGCTGTTACCGTATGTAAGGCTCTGTGCTGCTGTTCCCAGTCAGCTGGTCCTTAGTGAGGTAGGTGTTGTGGGACGAGGAGATGAAGTAGTGCGACAGAGGGTGTGCCATGTCTTGGTAAACTCTAGCGTGTTCTGGGTTAAACACACAGTTTTCCTTTGACAACATGTACATGGTGAAACCATTGGGAGTCATGAAGCTATTCTTCTGGGCTGCAATGGGCAAAGAGAAACAAAGTTTAAAAAATAGGGTATTAAATAAACATCATTTTTATTCTTATAATTAAAAATAATAATAAAAATGCCTTAATTTTTTGTAGCACAGAAACAGAGGGGGAAGACATTCAGAAGGGATGCGACTGGCCAGGAATCAAACTGGTTGACTGGTTGCTGATGTATCCATGTAGACTGCATCCTCTTCACTCATTTACAGCTTTTCAACTCTTTTTATATCAGTCTGAATTAATCTTCATGTGCCTATGATTAGTCAATTGATACCAGGAAAATACAGTAGACACACAGAGGAGCAGTCTGGAGCAGCCTATGTATACTCAGTATACACAGACTATTCTATAAAGACTTGAATCTCCTTCAGGTCTGATGTAAACTGAAACACTTCAGCTTATCTGATCACTTACCTCATCAATCCTTGTGTTTTCATTTGCTCTAGCCAGAATGTGTTACTGCTTATCCCTCAGACAGACTGGGAATAAATATAGAATTACCCCATCCCATTGTGATATTCTGTTCTGTCCTATTAGACATCTATGTGAAATGTTGTCAGGTCAGACTTGGTGTATGAATCTTTGAGTTGTGGCCAAACTGTGTTTTCCAGTCAAAATGTCCTTTGTACCACAAACTTCATCCTTTAGCACAGCTGAATATTTGTCAGGTAAGCTTTGCTATTTTTAAAGTATTTTAATTCTCCAATCTTATAATTTATTGTTACTAGTACCGTACCCCACTCATTAAGTTCATAGGTGAGTATGAGGCTTTGGGCATGAACGAGTGAGGCATCCTCCCCCTGGTCCTTTAGGAAATCCCTCAGGTCCACAGCTGAAAGCACACAGCCATTTGCAGAGTAGCGAATGAATATGATGTCCAGTTCTGGCCTTCGTAACAACTCCCTGCAGAAAACTTCAATCTCTCCATGATCGAGACGACCGTCACCTGACTGGTCACATTTCTATCAGAAAGACGGAAATAATAGCAGTTTGTTAATGTGCAAATAGAACATGATTTGCTGTGGGGGTGTTATCTCTACCCACTTTTGGTCTATATATCCCTGTATCTGCTATATTATTTTTTTATCCCTGGTGGGGATAGCTACGTAAAAATCCAGTGTTGTGAAAAAGTGAGCAGTGCCTAACCGGTCCAGGAGCTCATCGACCTGGGGCATCGGATAAGGATATTCCACACAGAACCATACAGACCCATCTTTCTTCACCACAAGAACTAAGGGGCTACACCACACACTGTTTGACTCTTCTATCACTCCTATTTTCAGCAATTCTCTCAACAATTTGCCTCTTGCTCAGGTAACCTGTAGGGCTGTAAACACACCGCCACGCCAGGTCGCTCTATGCATGCCTATGCAAAATGGTGCTCTATGAGCGAAGTATGACGTGCAGAGGTGAGAACACATCTGCAAAACGCTGTTGGATACACCAACATCCACTCTCTGGCCCTGTGTGAGATGTTTATTACAATGGAGAGAGGCAGGAATGTTTGAATTTGGCATCTCTGGCCCCAATTCATCTCTCTCCTCTCCTGGTTTAGATTTCATGCCCAATAATTTGTACAGCTGTTTAAGTGTGTGAGACATGAATGACCTGCCCTGGTCAGTCAGGAATCTCTTTTGGGCTGCCAACTCAAGAGATGCCCTGAACAGCGCCTGCGCAACACTCTTTGCAGAGATGGTGCCCAGCATCACTGCTTCCGAGGGTTGCTTTGCATAATCCACCATAACTAATACAAAGCGATAGCCACGTACCCTTCGGTGAAATGGCCTGATGAGGTCCATGCCAATGCGCTCAAACGGCACTTCCATTATTGGTAGTGGGCAAAAAGGTGCTTTTACGATAGCTGGCTGGTTAACCAGCTAACATTCCTTGCATGACGCATACCATCAGCGCACATCTGCTCGGGCCTGGCCAATAAGATTGGGCTATTATTCGCTCCAGAGGTTTATCATATCCCATATGCCCTGCAATGGGGTTATAATGAGCCGCCTGGAAAATAATTTCTCGACGGCTTTTCAGCACCAACAACTGGGTGTACTCCTCCTCTGTGTGAGTGTCACAACTCACTTGATAAAGCCTATTGTTCAATAATACAAAGTGTGGGTAGGCCTGCGCAGCTTCAGGGCACACCAGGTGACCATCAATTTCTATCACTTGGTCGAAGGCTGAGTGTGGGGTGTCATCATAAGACTGCTCCAGTGGGAAATCTCCCCTCGGGTGAATCACTGGTGCCGGCGGATCCTCCCTAGAAGTACATGTCACCGCTGAATGCCGCGCAGACACTACGTGCTACTGCACTGTAAAATATTGTGTGATATTTGTGAATGCTCCCATGCACACACTTAACCGCACTTTGCTTCCAACAATGCTCTGGGGTGAACCAAGCTTTGATGCACGAGGGTCTGCGTACAGGCCATGTCCACCAAAGTCTGGTGTATATCTCCTTGACACCTTACTAATATGCGGTAAGTCTGGTTGGGCCCAGAACACCCGCCTGACCTCCATCAGTGGACACTCCCGTTGCAGGTGTCCCGGCTGCCTGCGCCACCCCCTGTGGCTCGGGTGCCTGTTGTTGCTCGGCTCCGGGTTGGCAGGTTCGCTAGGACAGATTTGAGGACTGCAGGGGCGGAGGTCGCTCCGCTGGGGCTGGGCCAGGGGGCCGCCTCCTCGACGCAGTTACCGGCGGTTGCCTGCTGACCAGTTGGTGATCTTCAGCCAGGGCTGGTAACAGCGGACCATGTCGCCTCTCTGGGCAGCCCCTCCACAAACTGCTCCAGGACAGTCATTGAGAGCATCCACGCCTCGCCCTCTGATGGCTCGGGCTGCAGCCATCTCATCGCGGCATTGTGCAGCCTACTAGCCCAGGCGAACAGCTGATCCCCCGCCTGCCACAAAACCGCCTGCAATGGTCCTCTGGGGAGAGCCCAGGCGAACGTCCTCAAAACGCCCCCCTGACACAGGGGGGTAGGATCACGGCCGCCGTCTGGGCCACTCCGGATAGCAGCAGCAGTAGCCGCGGAACCCACTCCACAGCAGGCCACTGGCATGCCTCAGCACTAACCTGGAACGCCTCCATGAGGACCTGGGGATCATCCCCGTCCCCTTTCCGGTGCATGGCCACCATGAGAGGAGGGGATCGCAGCGGTGCGGCTGCCCTGTCCAGTCTCTCCCGCACACTTGTTTGTTGCTCTGCCTGAGCCCAAAGCTCATTCAGCTGGTCTTTGTGCACTGCTGCCTGCTCTTGGTGCATCACTATATCTGCCAAGTAGGTGCAGCAGCTGCACAGGTGCCGCAGACTGCGGGACCACCACTGTGAAATGAATGGACCCCACGTAGCCTCAGGTGACAGTTTTATGGTGTTATTAACAATACGTTATCCTTTTTCCTGATGTCAGGAGGTCAGCTTTTCAGCTGCTTCTCCACTCCACACTCAGCTCCTCTCTTGAGCCCCTGCGTCACTGAAATAGGGACAGTCTGATTACTGAGTGGCAGCAGCTGCCCTGGCAGCCACCCTGGCACTGCACCTTGAGCCCACTTAACCACCCCCACACTGCAGCGGAGCCAGAGGCAACACCCCGCCATATGCACACTCCAAGTGTGGGATGAATAACTAACCCAAATTGAGGAGTCTACAGTGGCTTGCAAAAGTATTCGGCCCCCTTGAACTTTTCCACATTTTGTCACATTACAGCCACAAACATGAATCAATTTTATTGGAATTCCAGGTGAAAGACCAACACAAAGTGGTGCACACGTGAGAAGTGGAACGAAAATCATACATGATTCCAAAAATTTTTTACAAA
Source organism: Aulonocara stuartgranti (assembly GCF_965226115.1). Taxonomy (NCBI): domain Eukaryota; kingdom Metazoa; phylum Chordata; class Actinopteri; order Cichliformes; family Cichlidae; genus Aulonocara; species Aulonocara stuartgranti. The sequence continues at coordinate 28,860,026 of NC_138959.1, forward strand.
TAAATAACTGAAAAGTGGGGTGTGTGTAATTATTCAGCCCCTGAGTCAATACTTTGTCGAACCAGCTTTTGCTGCAGTTCCAGCTGCCAGTCTTTTAGGGTCTGTCTCTACCAGCTTTGCACATCTACAGACTGAAATCTTTGCCCATTCTTCTTTGAAACAGCTCCAGCTCAGTCAGATTAGATGGACAGCGTTTGTGAACAGCAGTTTTCAGATCTTGCCACAGATTCTGGATTGGATTTAGATCTGGACTTTGACTGGGCCACTCTAACACATGGATATGTTTTGTTTTAAACCATCCCATTGTTGCCCTGGCTTTATGTTCAGGGTCGTTGTCCTGCTGGAAGGTGAAGCTCCGCCCCAGTCTCAAGTCTTTTGCCGACTCCAAGAGGTTTTCTTCCAAGGTTGCCCTGTATTTGGCTCCATCCATCTTCCCATCAACTCTGACCAGCTTCCCTGTCCCTGCTGAAGAGAAGCCCCCCCAGAGCATGATGCTGCCACCACCATATCTGACAGTGGGGATGGTGTGTTCAGAGTGATGTGCAGTGTTAGTTTTCCGTGTGCGTTTTGCATTTTGGTCTCATCTGACCAGAGCAGCTTCTTCCACATGTTTGCTGTGTCCCCCACATGGCTTGTGGCAAACTGCAAACGGGACTTCTTATGGTTTTCTGTTAACAATGGCTTTCTTCTTGCCACTCTTCCATAAAGGCCAACTTTGTGCAGTGCACCACTAATAGTTGTCCTGTGGACAGATTCCCCCACCTGAGCTGTAGATCTCTGCAGCTCGTCCAGAGTCACCATGGGCCTCTTGGCTGCATTTCTGATCAGAGCTCTCCTTGTTCGGCCTGTGAGTTTAGGTGGACGGCCTTGTCTTGGTAGGTTTACAGTTGTGCCATACTCCTTCCATTTCTGAATGATGGCTTGAACAGTGCTCCGTGGGATGTTCAAGGCTTGGGAAATCTTTTTGTAGCCTAAGCCTGCTTTAAATTTCTCAATAACTTTATCCCTGACCTGTCTGGTGTGTTCTTTGGACTTCATGGTGTTGTTGCTCCCAGTATTCTCTTAGACAACCTCTGAGGCCGTCACAGAGCAGCTGTATTTGTACTGACATTAGATTACACACAGGTGCACTCTATTTAGTCATTAGCACTCATCAGGCAATGTCTATGGGCGACATTCAGGATTTTGTTCACAAGTGAGAGGAGTGCGGAATATGAGATCAACAAACAGACTACATGGCAGTCCACTGTAATAAAGAGAGAGCTGAGCGTAAATGTGAAGGTGTCAATTTACTGGTTAGTCTACGTTCCTACCCTTTCCTATGGTCACAAGCTCTGAGTACTAACCAAATAAAGTCATCACCATTTGTATACAATATAACTGAAAAACCCACACTGCGCGCCAAGAGGGGAAATCAATACTCCAGACAGAATGGCTATAAACCCGTAAAGTTAGCTTTAATTTAAATGATTGACTTTAATTACTTAAATTAAGCAGTGTGTTCTGCTACCTGGAAGAGGCTGCGAGCATACTGGTCATTCAAGTCAATATTGATCATCTGCAGCAGAATCTGAACCTCATCGTAGCTCATCTTGTCGTCGCGGTTTCGGTCAGCCCGACTCATATAAGCATGAATCCAGGTGACACTGTCAAGGAAGCACTGGTGAGCCATATGGTGTATTTTAACATGAAGTCTCAGTGGTTACCTCTTACAGTGCTAACTCTCTAGTTTGGATCTCTTGGTTCCCAGTGGTCAACAAATTATAATTAAATAATAATAATAATTATTATTAAATGTACACAAAGTAGTGCTTCTATAAATCCAAATGAACAGGGATGTATGTCCACCCCCACAAAAATCAAGGATATTGGTCAAGTTTCTCCTTCTGGGTCATGTTGTCCATCCTCTCCTGCAGGGTACGGATGCCACGGGCCCAGCACTGAGCTTCTTCTTGGCTTTGGCAGAGGAGATCCAGGCTTTTACGAGACCCTTTGAAGACCACTGTTAAACACTGGTTTTCAGGTACTGAGCCAACCATCTGCTGCAATGTTTCTGACTGGCAACCTTCGTGCACACACTCCACTTCCATGATGGAGACTGGAGGATGAAGAAAGAAATAAAGTGAGCAAAGAATTATTCAAATATATTCACACCTTGTGATTGTTATGGTCCTGACAGAGAGTTTTAAGATTTTTTTCTTTTATCTTTGTTTATTATTTGTTATGATACACTGTGTAGTGAGCAGAGAATTGGACCCAATATGCAGGACTCAGAAACAGAACTGAACTCAAAAGGCAGCTTTATTCCTGGACATGCAGCAAACCAAAATGCAAAGAACTTAAGTAAGCAGATACTGGTGAACATTAGCTAGAGAACTACACTGAGAAATAGACAGGACACACAGCTATGGGAAGATCACAACAAGTGACAGAAGGAAACAGGGGGCTTAAATACCCATGAGATATGGGTAAAGGTGAAACACCTGGAGAACACAGCTGAGCAGAATCCACTAACAAAGCAAGGAAGGCAAAGCAGAACATAACACACACGAGACTATAACTAAACTCAGAAGCACAAGAGAACAATATATACAGAGACAACTCTTTTGTAATTTCAAAGAAATGAGCACATCCAGAACCAAGCTCGAAGACCCAGGACCATGACACTATTAGGTTTTCCACCCAGTTCTTGGTTTGTTTGTTCTTTAGAATTTGGTTCTTTGCTTATTCTGGTTTCCTTAGTTTCCTCTTATGTACTGTTACCACACCTTTGTCTCTGTGGTTAGTAACTTCCTGTTTTAATTTGGAAGTCTTTTGCCTTCTGTGTTGTGCTTATAGTTTTACTTCCCCTATCACTGTTTAGTTTCACTGCTTTCTTCTCACCGATCTGTTTTCCTAATTTAGCCCTCAATGTGCTCCGATGTGTGTATAACCTGTCTTTCACTTTAAGCTGACTGTATCACACTGTTGCCTACTTATGTATTTCCCTGTTATTTTGGATTTTGTTTCATGTATTTCTGTTTACTGTTTGTCTCTGCATTTATAGACCTTTTCCGTCTTTTTCAACCAAATGGCTCTCATTATGTTTTGAACCTTGTCCTGTCACATTTTGGATGTGGGTTCTAACATTCTGCACTTCACTAAGATGACAGAACAAGGCAACCAGAACATGGATGCAGAAGATATAGCAATCCTTTCCAAGGACCTGAAGGAGGAATTTAGGAAGCTTTTTGGAATTTCTACCTAGATTTTTGGATCTACACATATTAAAAGTCTGTGGGCTGAAGGCCAGCATGCTGATGATGCTGATGCCATTGCCAGCCCCCATCACAGCCCAGTCTCAAAATGGGCTCTGCCTCTAGGGGACTCTCATCCCTACCATTGATAATGGGCTCCAACCAAGCTTTTGGAGGGGTCTCCTCTGCCGATGTCAGCCTCCTCCGAACCCCCCCTGAATGATCATGACCTTTATCACCAGCTGCCATTCACCCCCTCCAAAGGGTCTCCAACCTGGGTATTGCTGGCTGTCATCACTGGCCACCGACTGCCAAAACAGGCCTACTGGCCACCTCCTCGGCCATTGCTGGGCCCCGGGCTCACTCCGAGAACTGTCTCTCTTCATTTGGGTAAACCCATAAAACTGCTTCTCTGCTTTGTCCTGCAGCCAGGCCAACCCACAGGACTGTCTTTGTACCTTGCATCACCTTTGGACCGGCTCTCTGAACATATTTTCCTTTCCCTTTGGTCTCCTCTGCCTCTTGATTCTGCACGTAGGCCTTTCTTTTCCAGCTTTTGGACTCTATGTTTGTTTTAGTAAGACACTTGTTTGTGTCTAACAAGCTTTTTTTATTTCCACATGTCAAGTCCAATTACAACCATCTACAAGTTTTTTGAAATACATCTGAGAAGATTATGGAATGAAGAGTACAAAGATTTTGCTTCAATGTGGGGATGAAATGAATCTTATTTAGAAGTGTAACATACTAGAGGAAAACCATCTCTGTAATGATCTTGGATGTCAGGAGTAAACCACAGAACTGGCACACCAAATCCAGTGCCAATTAAAGGCCCTGTACTGTACTTGGGAGTGGCTGAGTCATATGTTAACTACACAGCATCAAACCCACAGGCTCCAAGGCGGACTCCCGCCATATGTTTTGCAATCCCACTATTTGAACTAGAGAAAGGATCTTATGCTCAAAATAGATGAGCTCTATAATCAGGGCAACATGTGTGACCCTCAGATAGTGAAGGAGGGAGTACAAAGTACAGAGCAGCAAACTGTATTTAAAATGATCAAAAATAGATACAGTACATGGACATTTTACCTTACACACCCAGCCACCACTGAGCAGCCATTTGTTCTCCAGAAGGAAAGGCTACAGCGTATTACATAGGTTATATGTAATGTCATAGTTCTCTTTCCATATGAGCTAATCTAGTTACTTTAATCACTTTAGCTAAACATAATGATGTTGGTCAGCATGTCTGCATAGTAACCCTTTATGATAACAATGATCAATAAACAGAAAAATGTATAGGTAATTAAACTTTACTTCACTGTTAACAAATAATTAGACCATGATTTTTCTTTAGATTATTTATTTATGTATTAGATGAATTTAAAAATGGGAGAAAAACATCTTTCTACCACAGGCCATGGTCTATTGATGATGATTACATCTTGACCAAAACTTGAGACACATTTTCGGCTCACGCATTAGTGATCTTTAAAAAGAAGCAGGTGTGATTATTTATCAAAGTATCAAGTATCAACATATCATATTGTTCCTGGACAAGATAGTGAACCCAAATTGCCCCTGAAACGTCCACTGGAGTGTGTGTAATAGATAAAAAGCCATGCACTACAGTTCTGAATGAGCGCGTTTGTGAATTTATAACAGTGCTGTTAGTGTTTCGCTAAGAGCATCAAAGCACTACATTAAGTGCCATTACAAAGTATTTGCCCCCTTACTGATTTCCTAGTTTTTGCATATTTCTAACACTTACACATTTCAGATCATCAAATACATTTAGACAAAGATAAGATATTTATGAATCGCAGATTTGTGTTTGAAAAGTTTGTATGCACAATTTGCACACTGATTTTTTGTGTATGCACTGCTGAGGCGCACTGACAAACACACTGAGAACTCCACTTCTGGCTTATAAAAACTCAAAATGAAGGTTTTGGAGTGGCCAAGTCAATGTCTGGACTCAAATTAAAGACTGAGATGCTATGGCCTGACCTTAAACAGGTCCTCCATGTTCAAACATTTCCAACATAACAGAATTAAAAACATTTTGCACGTAAGAGTAAGTCAAAATTTCTCCACAACTGTGTGAAATAGTCATTCCCAGTTATTCCAAATACTTGATTGTGGTTTCTGTTGTCAAGGAGCGCACAAAAAGTTATTAGGTTTTCAGACAGGTACAGACAGGTTTGGATGGCTTTTTTCCATTAATAAATTAAATGATTTAAAAACTTTATTTTGTATTTACTCGGCTTATCTTTGTCTTACAATAGAATTTGTTTGATGATCTTTGTGTTTTATAATCATCAGCACTGTATAATATATGTTATATGAAAATAATCATTTATTTATTCTGTGATCATGTAACAGTGTGGACTGCAACTTGTTATAGTTTAATGTTTCATTTACAACTGACAATTCAAATTCATTTAGTGTCAATAGTGTGGTGCTGCATACAACTTACAGGATTGTTGTTCCTTGGCTCGGCTGGATGTTTTGTATGATTGACACCAAACGGTGACACCATCTTCCAGCAACTTCAGAATCCGACGCTTCTGCCAGCGAGGCGAGCGAACCTTCCCATGTAATGATTTCATATGTTACAATACATGTAATATATAGCATTCTCAAACTACTTCTAACCGCTACAAATGGTTTATAATTATTGATACCTTCACCATACTAGAGCCCTGCAGCATCTGCCTCACATCTTCATCATTTTGCACTCCTAGAAAGCATAGAGACAAAATGATGGTCGATTAAAATTATGTTATAAACACTATATTTATATACTGTATTTGGGTGTGTATAAAATAGCAGTGAGCATACACCTAATTATAATATTCAAATTCAGTAGCACTGGGATAGGCCGAAGAAAGAACAGGGAGGGCATAAAGAGAGGAAAAAGAGATCAGAGTTAAAATTAGAGGCTAGTGTGTATACATCTGCCACACCACAGCTGCTCGTGTGGGTACACTGTAATTGAAATATATCTTGGGTGGGTGGACAGAGAAAAATGGAAGGAAAAACTATAAAGACAACACTTGGAGCCATTATAAACTTGGGCCCCCCAAAAAAGTAACACCTCCAGAAATGTGCCTCATAGCTGAATGGATGTGTACTTCTGCTAGAGGAGATTCTTTATTATACAGTTATTCATTATAAAAAAAATATGTCATTTTGCACCAGGCCACGAGCAATCCTTGTAGGGTTAGTTCTTATAACTTGGACATAGTTCTCTCCGTTTGTATGTCAATACTTGAAAGTACAAACTGTCAAAATTCTTGGTATCCCGTTTGTGGGTTCTTTTGTAGAATCTCATGAACTCTACGGCACAGAAGGAACCTTTCAGTGACGTAAGTGTATGGTGATTAGTCTAGAGCCCATAAGGTGGACTGCAGTCTGAATCCGAATCCAAACACTATTCTGTATGGACCCATTAGATTTGATTCTTGGTACAAGTTTTCTTGTATGCATGTACAGCATGGTTATTTTAATCTGTACTGCTATTTTCATTTTTTGGCAGTCAGTGTGTGCACACAGCAAACATAGACCAGTCACATGGATTGTAAGTCATTCCATGTGATGTTACTCAGCCAATCAGGTCATTTTTTCAAAGCAACGTTCCAAACTAGACCTTTTCTTTTTTTAAATTAAGGACTTTATATGTAAGACAACTCTTTCAAGAGTTCTTTATTTCATTTTGAATGTAAAAGAACATTATTTTATTTTATTCTATTTTAGTTTATTATATAGCACTTCAGTTCATAGTGAAAACATATAATAAACCCTGCTGAAATACAATTGAATTGAATGTTCTTTATTTTACTGGAGACCCAGTTGTTGACCACATACAGCCACTAATACAACTATTTTTAATATATTGAAATTAATTATAATGTTTTTGTTATTCTGGAGCTTCTTTCGAGGGGATTTTCTCAAACTCGACCGCCTAAACTTTTGTCTAGACGTAAGCATACGGCACATCTGGAAGTTATTCACAGCGACTTCACTTGCTCCACATGGTGATGTGTTAGCCTTATTCTAACATGGATTGAATAAAAATTTCACCTCAAAATTATATACCCAATACCCTATAATGACAGTGAAATGTTTTCTTTAAATTCTTGGAAATTTAAAACTAAAAACTAAAAATATAATACAGGCATAAATATGCACAGCCTTTGCTTATTGCAATTCTTGATGATGATAAAAGTTTGGCACACCTGGACTTCTTTAAGTTTCTCTTTAAGTGAAGAGATTTCACATCTCATCAGAGAAACTTCTTCAATTTTAAAACCAAATTGTGCAGAGTCCCAGGTATTTAAAATGTACTGGGAGTTATTCCAGGTTTCTTGACCTACTATCATCCATGTGCTTCATCACATGAGCCATAGTTTGAAAAAAGGCATGACTAAGGCCTTTCTACCCTGACTGCTCAGAATGGCTGGGCGGCAGTTACAGGAAGTGTCCTGGTGATGCTTCTTCCATTTATGGATGATGGAGGCCCCTGTGATTACTGGGACCTTCAATGTAATATAATCCAGTCTTGGAGGTCTACAGACAAGTCCTTGTCTTCACAGCTTAATTTGTCCTCTGAAATCTACCGTCAACTACGGGACCTTATATTAGAGAGCTGCCTTTCCAAACCATGTCCAGTGAACTCCATCCCCCTAAATGGTTGTGACATATGGACACTCCTCTCTCAACTTGGTTCTGCTGCAGGTTTCTTCCTATTAAAAGGGAATTTTTCCCTTCCCATTGTTGCCAAAATGCTTGCTCATATAATTGTTGGGGGTTTCTCTGTTTTCTCTGTATTATTGTAGGATCTTAACCTTACATTATAACGCGCCTTGAGGTAACCTGTTGTTGTAATTTGGCTCTATAGAAATAAAACTGAATTGAATTGAATTGAATTGGACACACCACGGGTGGACTCTAGTCAAGTTGTAGAAACATCAGACACATGATGACACAGGATGCATCACAAATACTTATGTACATGCTATGTTTTGGGTTTTTAGTGTAGAATTCTGAGGTGAAAAATGAATTTAATCCATTAAAAAAAAGGCTGTAAATACCGAGCTATAGCACATGGGTGGCTAAAGTTGTTTTACCCTGGGATCCAAATTTTTTGTTTGAAAAAAAAAAGAAGAAGAAAAATCATAGAAGTGAGAATGGGCTCAGTTTATGTTGCTCAATTCAGTGGCACATATTTAAATGTGAAAACTGTACATCTATAACAACAGAGTCACCTCCTTATTTTTTAACTGGATTTGAATAAGTCAGGAAAATATTTTAAGTTAAATATCGGCTCACTGGAATACGGTAATTTCAGTAATTTTACTATCTGGATAAACTAGAGCAGCGTGGAATAGTATACCTCAAGTACCTCGATTTGTACTAGGGAGCAAAGCAAAATTTTCAAGCACTGCAATCTGAATGTGAAGCAGGGTTAACGGGTTAAAGCAGGGTTACCGTCTAGCAAAGCCATTTTCTCAGTCGGAGGGAGATACCGGTACTCTTTCAGTAAAAATACAATAATAATGGATTGGATTTATATAGCGCTTTTCTAGGCACCCAAAGCGCTTTACAATACCACTATTCATTCACTCTCACATTCACACACTGGTGGAGGAAGCTACAGTTGTAGCCACAGCTGCCCTGGAGCAGACTGACAGAAGCCAGGCTACCATATCGCGCCATCGGCCCCTCTGGCCATCACCAGTAGGCAAGTAGGGTAAAGTGTCTTGCCCAAGGACACAACGACCAGGACAGAGAGCCCAGGGATCGAACCGGCGACCTTCCGGTTACAGATGCGATTCCCAACCCCCTGAGCCACAGTCGCCTAATAAAGCATAATAAACGCACAGGCTGCTGTAACAAAAACTCTCACCCAGATTCCGCAGAGGATCAATGGCCTTTAATTCGGACGTCCCGGCTCCGTTCTTGACCTGGGGGATTGCTTTCTTTCTGTTGCCCAACATACTGTAAAGAGGCTGCGCTTTATTTAGCTCTCCGTGCCTCCCTCCGTCCCTGCAACCGTATCCCGCGTTGTGTGTGTGACCGAGGTAGGAAGTTGACAGTCTACTGGCTCGGCTGTCAAGACAGTGTATACAAATCACAGAGCAGAGTGCTCCTCATGTTTTATCCTGCCGGAGGAAAACAAGAGACAAGACAAACCTTTGCAATGTCATTGTGGTTGGATTGTAAAGCATCTCTTCCTGGATGATTTTCAAAATAAAGACTTTGCGACGCGCAAACAGGGTAGACCTACCTGTTTCATGTTATTTATTTATATTTATAAAAGACGACTTCTGGACCCACGTAGTCTCTTGAAGTAAAATTAAAAATAGTGTAGACAGAGGCATAATTAAGACCTTGTATAACCATTCTCTGCTTGTCATTCTCTGCTTGTGTCTACAAGATTTAGTAATTTTTATTTGAACATCAATTAATTTTTATTGTTATATTTTATGTATTTAATATATTATAGCATTACTTCACAGCAACAGTTGTGTCTTTTCCCAGTTTGTGAGCTAATGTCACTGTAATATTAGAAAGAGAACAACAGCCATCACCAAATTCGCCATGGATAGCACTTGGTGATGGTGCGATACAAGAACTACCTTTAAACAGGAAGATAGACAGACAGAGTCAGTCCAGTTCTTTCTTATTGTATTGCTTAACAGAAAATATCTGCACCCATTTATCCATCAATTTCCAAATTCAGCGTTGGGAGTGGAGGAGGCGGGAGAACATGCAAATGTTTTGTCATGTTGTATTCTACTAAGAAAGCTACTGAGTCACATTATTGCAGATTCATCATGATTAACTAAATAATCGAAGCATTATTTTAAATTGATCAGAACTGCAAGGTGAACGTTTCCTAATCACGATGCCACATTAGTTATTTATTCGTATTTCCCATGTATTATCTCACCTTACCAGAAATAATATTTTTTTGAAGCTTTTAACCTAAATCTGTGATTTGGACCTTATTATGCCTTTGTTTTGAAAGCACACGTCGATATTTCCGGGGATGTCTTCGTGAAGTCGACAGCAAAAATTATTTAAACGGATTATAGACCGTGGACAGACGTGAAATTTGAGATTTCCTCGTCCGCCCCATCTACTAAGATCCAGTTTTAAAAGGGACCACGGTACAAGTGATGCATTCACTGATGTTAATGATCAGCCCTAAAGCTGATCCTTAACACAGTCCTCTGTTAGGGCAGCGGAGGGCTATTGTATAATAATTAATCCACAAATCGGGCTGCATGTCCCGGGTTGACTGCAATACATGAAAGTGATGGATGCAAATTGATGCCTCCTAGACTAATTTCGTAATTGCAGGATAATGTTTTAAACAATGCTAACGACAATAAAAAAATATTTTGGTTTATTGATTACTTTGTTTCATAAACGGTTATAGAGCAGGATTAGTTCACTTTGTGTGTCCATGTTGATTAATCCCATCCGCAGTGGAAGAAGTGATGGTAGAGGACTCAGATTTTACCAACTGAAGCCTGTAAACATCAGTCCCATTTAAGTAAAGTAACTTTTATCATTGCCGCACAGCAAGAAGGTCCTGAGTTCAATTCCACCATCAGGCCGGGGTCTTTCTGTGTGGAGTTTGCATGTTCTCTCCGGGTACTCCGGCTTCCTCCCACCGTCCAAAGACATGCAGCTTGTGGGGATAGGTTAATTGATTAATCCAAATTGTCACTAGGTGTGAATGTGAGTGTGAATGGTTGTCTGTCCCTGTGTGTTAGCCCTGCGACAGACTGGCGACCTGTCCAGGGTGTACCCTGCCTTTCGCCCTATGACAGCTGGGATAGGCTCCAGCGCCCCCCGCGACCCTGAAAAAGGATAAGCGGAAGCGAATGGATGGATGGAACTTTTATCATTCAAATATAATCAAGTAAAGAAAATGTTTGTCATAACATGTTCCTTGAAATTGACATTATTATTATTATTATTATTATTATTATTATTATTATTAGTATTATTATTATTATTATTATCGTGCCATACATTAATATGTATGGGCAGCATTTACTGTCAGAATTCATATATATATATATATATATATATATATGTATATATATATATATATACTACTTTTAGTAGTTAATAGTTTTACTATTACTAATATAGTAATAATAATAACTATTATTACTATATTATTATCGGAGATGATGGTGGTAAAAAAGGGGTGGAAGCAGAGATTTTCATTGAGAGTGAGCAGGATGGACAAGAAAAGAAACAGGTATGTCACTGGGATAGCTCAGGTTGGATTTCCGCGGTTTGGATACAAATTTAGAGAGGCATGGTTTAGTGAAGTGGAGGGATAGTGGATCTATTGGACAAAGGATGTCCAGTATGCCCATAATCAGTATGGAGCTACCAGGCAGTAGGAAGAGAGGACGCCCTCATTGTCACGTGATTTGACACGGAAGTCATTTGTGTAAAGCGCAGACTGGTGAGTAGCTGCAGTTGACGGTAGGTCAGCCCTGTGGCAGGTGGCTAGTGAGCAGTTTTGTGAACAAACGTTACCGTCAGCGTAGATCAAGATATAGCAAGCTTCGTCTTGTTGCCAGCTCTGTCAGTCTTTTGGCCGAGGTTGCCGAGCTGTCTTTCTCCGGTGTGATCATGGACAGCGGCAGGACGTAGTCAGTAAGGTAAGACAGCTAACTCATACTAAGCTCGCTTGCAGCCAAAGTTCACTGTAGCAGCACTGTATATCGCTGTCTACATATCAAACGAATTTGATATTTATCAGAAAATTCCAGCAAATGCATTACCAAGTGAAACAGCATTAAAAGTAGTTACTAAGTTACGAGTGACACATGTAAACTTTAAACTTAAATAAAGTACACGTACAGTAAATGCTCTAATCTACATTTCACCACTGGTCCTGTCAGTGCTCTCATCAGTGAATTTGCGCATTGTATGAGTAACAATACTTTATTCCAATAACCATCGGAGCAGAGAGGGGGCATTGTGATTATAATCAGTGACTAGTGTTCACTCGTGCTAAGGGGTCAAGGCAAATATCAACATTACATTAATAGCCAGCATTAATTAATTATGACCTAATTACCTATTAGTAACTGAATTAATTTACCCCCCAAAATAAAAAATGCCCAGAGAGTCACAGATTAATTTGACTTACGGTATATTTTGTTAATATTGGATTTGACTCACTCTCATGACTTATTTTTCCTTATACTTTTACTTCCACATCTGTGTACATATTCTCCCTCAGCTACAGCTCCACTCATGCTTCCTGTGTCATACCAGTCCCAGCCATGATAGAGCCTGTGGTTGATCACCAGAAACGCTTTCAGGCTGCAGTGGATGTCATCCAAAAACTCCCCAAAAACGGTACATGGAATCTTTCAGTCATTGCTGGTTCCACGTAATTGAGGACTGTTGAGCAATCACATATATTGTGTTACTATTGTTACAATAGCATATATGTAGGTATTTTATTTGTAGGAATGAACTGTACCAGAAACACATGATCCAAGATCCTTGACTAGAGATCCAAAAGGAGAATTCCGAGTGTCCTGCCTCCACAGAGCACGTGCTCAGTAGAGATTTAGCCGAGTTTCATATTTGTCGTGTGCATCTTTTTTGTCATACTCTCAGTATTTCTCATTTTCCCAAAAATTCTCATAAATAGTTTCACCTGCGCTCATTTAAAAGAAAAAAGTTTCACAGCACCAGTTTAAAAAGTTTACAATTTTGCAAAAGTTTCAAATGGATTCACTATTGGATGAATTTTTGATAGTAAATCATTTTTTGAGATAGTATTTATTATATGAACTACACTTAGTGCCGCTCTTAACACGGTATAATAGAATTAATTACACGGGGGAGGACAGTGTTCATTCTGTAAAATTCAGTTGAACACATTTTGCATACAAGTTGACTAAATATTTCCTTAAATGTCTTTTCAAATTCCCTCCCCCTCATGTCCACCTGCCTTGGTGACTCCTCGTGAATAAGTGACGTGAATGTGGTGATAGTCCAGCCTAGAAGTAATAAATGCATGAACTAATTCTTTATTATCATTTTGACAGGATATTTCTAACTTTAGAGATGTTGCACAAATGGAAGAAAGCAGTCTTACATATTTGTTTAATATGTGCGTTGAAGGACATGTCCTGTTAAAAAAAAGACTCCAAGGTTCCTCACAGTGTTCCTGGTAATGCCATCCAGAGTAAGAATCTGCTTAGATACCATATTTCTAAGAGTTTTAGGGCCGAGTACAATAACCTCAATTTTATCCGAATTTAGAAGCAGAAAATTAGAGGTCATCCAAGTCCTTGTGTTTAAGACATTCCTGTAGTTTAACTAATTGCTTTGTGTTATCTGGCTTCATGGACAGATAAAACTGCTATCTGCATAGCATTGAACATGTTTGCAATGCCTTCTAATAAAACTACCTATGGGAAACATGCATAAGTAAACAGAATTAGTTCTAGCACTGAACCCTGTGGAACTCCATAATTAATCTTAGTGCTTGAAGAGGACTCTCCAATTACATGAACTAATTTGAGTTCGTTAATGCAGCGCAGTACCTTTAGTACCAACAGCATTCTCTGATTGCTGTAATAAAATATTGTCATCAGCATTACTTAACGCTGCACTGTGCTCTAGCAGAACAAACACACAGAGTCCACTTTCAGAACTTATAAGATCATTTGTTACCGTCACTAAGCTGTTTCTGTGCTGTGATGAGCTTTGAAACCTGTATGAAACGTAATAAATTAATAAATCATTCCTCTGTAAATAAGTTAGGTGTTTTACAACTACATTCAAGAATTTTTGAGATAAAGGAAGGCTGGCAGCTGGATCAAGTAATCGCTTTTTAACTACTGCCAGTTGGAAGGCAAGTGGCCGATTAATAGAGTTAGGTTGATCATATTTAAAATTGAAGCATCAATTATTAGGCAATTCCTACAATCTGAGGAGCTTGGAAAGAAAAGTGTCTGGACTTGTTTAAGTTTCCTTGAAGACGTTTCACCTCTCATCCTAGAAGCTTTGCCAACCAGACCAAATAAATGGAACTGAAGAAGTCTCCAGAAGAAATATTTGATTACACTCAAGAAAAGGATGTCAGTACTCGGAACAAGGAAACTTAGGATATTGCATTATATGATCTGATATCCAGCAGGTAGTACAGACAGGTAGTACATGTCTGTACTACCTGCTGGATAACCAGTGATTTTAACAAAGAGTATTTATCATTTCTCCATTTTCTTTCTATTTTGTATGTATTGCTGCACATAAAAAAGGGCTGTATTTTTTTAAATGGACCTTGATTATAAATTGATGTAGTATAGTTTGGTGTCCAGTCCTGATGAGTGGAGAAATAAACCTGACAAATAGTTGTGCTGTTTTGTAGGCTCCTACCGGCCTTCCTATAAGGTCATGCTGCGCTTCTACAGTCTGTACAAGCAAGCAGTGTGTGGTCCCTGTACAGTGCCTCGGCCTGGCTTCTGGGACCCAGTGGGCCGCTACAAATGGTGGGTGTGTGTATACACATGTGCATGCCAAAAAATTCAGTAATTCAATATTTTGTGTCAGTTAATTAAGAAAGTGAAAATTTAATTTTGAAATTTTCTGTTTTAATATTAATCATTATTGCCGACCACAAAAAATATCAAATATTATAATATTTCATTTAATTTTTAAGGAATTACTATTTAAACAGTATAAATGGGTCAGTGATATAAAACCCGAATTTTCCATCCACCAGCTTTTCTTTTTAATTATTCTTTTTAATTTTTAATTTCTTTTTAATTAAAATCTACATTATCTACATTATCTACATTATTATTATCTACATTAAGCACCTTTCAAATATTTGGACCCACTTTAACAACGAATCAATGACTTCTTGGTAGACGCATCATGAAAATGATGCAAATAAATAAATAAATCAGGTCATTTCACTTTGATGGTTATGCATTGATTATACATTAATGATTTGTTTATTTGTAAATATTTTAATCTGCTTTACCAGATATCACTGCCAGGCAAGCTCAGACCAAATCAACAAAAGTCAGTGTTGTTAAACTATCTGAAACAAGTCGATCTGAATCACTTTAACAAAAGTCATTCTGTGGCTGTAAAATTTTGCTCAAGGTCAAGGTCACATTTGTCATTTTATGGGCAATAGAATTTGAGTTGTGCTAGATCATGAGCCAATATGAGCTACTGTGTGATTGATATTCTGATTTAACAGTTTTAATCAAGTGAGTTTTTTCTGTAAATTGCCCACAATTATAGTGAGTGGGCAAATGTTGCATTATAGAACAAAGGCATGATGTCTGTATTTTTTTATTTTTTTTAAAAGGAAAATACTGTGATTCAAAACATTACACATTACTGAAAGACAGGAGGAAAATGAGTTTTTGCTCCCCCTGTGTATCCACCAGGGGGAGCAGGGATAATTAAAGCTTGTTCATTTACAGCTTCCATTTTAAATTTGCTTAAAGCTTCTATAATTATAGCAGAATTATGATGTTGAATGTTCCATTAAACAGAATCGGGTTATACAGATTCTGCCTTGCAGCAAATAAAGGAGATCTTGTGCACACCGAGTCTTTAAATAACATGAACATTTTTTTGTGAGCAAACAAAAACTGTTGAAAAATGTTTATTTTACCAAAGTTGCCACATGTAGGGTTTTCCTCACTACATTTGGCAAGTTCTGTTGAAACAACCAGTTAAAATCAATCTTTGACTCACTGTCCTGCCTTTTAAATATAAATAAGTGTAGTGACCTTCATACATAGACATTCCATACAGTACTGCAAAAACTAAATACATTCATTTTTTGGCAGTCAGTAAAAAACATCCAAAACAAATCCGCTCATGTGGGTGGCCGCATGGCCAGCGGCACAGACAAATCAGTTCAGGCAGGCGACTGTTTGGCCAGCGGTGGCACCGGTGCTGATCTGGAGGGCAGCACAAGAGATGCTGCACTGTAGACCGGCGGAGATGATGGGATGCCTCTAGCAGCTTGGCAGGTTACTGGCGGCGTGGCTTGGCATAGCCCTCTGTTGGAGACAGAGCAGGACCAGCAGGCGTGGGAACCTCTGGCTGAGGCGAAGCAGAGCACTCGGCTGGCTCTGGATGCTGTGGCTGGAGCTCAAGTTGAGGACTGGGCCGCCTGTCCCTTGGCACCGTAACAGGTGGAAGAATTGGCCGGACCTTAGCTGTCCCTACCTGAGGAACAGGTACGGGTGCAGGGACAGGTTGGGTCTCAGGAACAGGTGAGGGCAGGGCCCAAGCCGCCCTGGGAGCAGGAACGGGCTGAGAGACAGGTGTGGATATAGAAACAGAATGACAGGAATAATCGGATTTAAAGGTGCAGGTGTCCTTAATGACAGACTGACATGGTGGAGCATTTTTTTGGAAGCAGGTTGATGATGAACATTTATCTGATAGTCCAGTCCAGGTTTACAACAAACAGTCAGTGGCTCTTTAGCTGAGCAAACAGAAGTCTTAATCTGTCTTAATTTGTGGCGAGCAGGAGGGAAAAAGTCAGTTTCACTCACAACTGGAAGTTGCTGCTCTGAATGAGAAGAACTGTGGTGGCGAGAGCCTTGCCTCCTCTTGGCGGTGACAGTAGGAACGCTGAATGACGGAGCCTCTGCACCACGGCGAGGTGGTAGCGCTAGTGAGTGAGGTGGCAGGTGGAGGAGCGAGGAGCGGAGAGGCGAGAGAGTGAGAAGATCGGCGGGTGACACCCACTCACCATGGCAAAGGCTGGCGTACAGGCGAGGCAGCAGGTGGAGGACCACGAGCCGAGCCAATCCGATCCAAGTATCCACTAATGGAAGAAAGGCTTTCTTCCCAGTCTTTGGATTGGAAGCCAGAGTCCCCAAAGAGAACCCACACTAACATGGGGAAAACATGCAAACCCCACACAGAAAGGCCCCAGGCAGGTGGTGGAGTTGAACTCCACTGCTGTGGCTTTATATGAAATTTTACAATTTTAAATGAAATAATAAAAGAAATTCAATTTTTCTGATATGTTTTTTATGCACTTGGAAGTCGCTGTAGTCAGGTTAGTTTTTGGTGGCAGACACACACTTTGAAAAAAGCAAAAAACAAAAAAACAAGCCAAGTAATCAAGTCACTTAAAAATAACAAAGGAAATAGTCTCGCATTAAAAATCTTGCTAAAATTTGAATTTTAGAAGTTTTTTTGTCCAACTGATTAATAACGTCTTTCTTTGTTTTATGTTGTTAAGTAAATTGCCGATATTAAAATTACTGATATTGTCTACTAATTACAAAGTTACTAATAATTGTAATTCCAAAGTTAGAAAACATTTTGATAAGATTTTAACCACATTGTCATCTGATATGCTGTCGTCAAGTGTATTTCTTCCAGTGACTCAAAAGTTGTTTATCTGTGTTAGGGATGCATGGAACCAACTGGGAAAAATGAGTAGTGAGAGCGCCATGGCTGCCTATGTGGACGAGATGAAGAAAGTTGCACAGGAGGTACATTTATTTTATACATGTAAAGAAGCAAATTCACACAAGTTAATTAGAGGCTTCCCAAACAGCCTGCTTTTGTTTAGCTGTTTTTTTTTAGCTGCTACAAGGGAAGGATTTGGTGCTTTATGTCAAACAGACAAGAAAATTGCATAATAAACACTTTTCCAAAGACAATATGAAAACATTGAAATTTACCAAGCAATCCAAGTAAAGTAATTGCATATACAACAGTTATTTATCAAAACAATTCAAATGAATGCAGTTATTTAAAAATAAAGTGCAAAACAGACAAAAACTAACTGAGACATACAGTATGTGTGCACCGATCTCAGTGCATCATGCTTGAAGACAATTGTATGGTGTCTCTCAGTCAGAATGCGGGGTTCTAAATAATGTGACAGGGTATGTTTTTTACCCTTTAATAACAGTAATATGACATTTCACCGTAAATAATAATACAGATATGTTGTTTTTGAACTCTTACCTTACTGTTGGATGAAGAATGAGATGAACTTCCACAGTAGCAACTGTTACACAGTGCAGCACTCTTTTCCTCTATGGAACGCCAGGACTGCCATAATGAATTAATTAAATACACCATTAAATAATTAATTAAATGTGTCAATAATTAATTAAAATTGGAATTAATTAATTAAATAAATAGTTATGACACATGTAATTAATTAATTATTGACACATTTAATTAATTATTTATGTATTTCACATTTTAATTAATTATTGACACATTTAATTAATTATTGACACATTTAATTAATTATTTAATGATATATTTATTTATTTCATTTTGGCAGTCCTGACGCCTGGCTCTCGTCATGAAATAATTTTATCTGTCAGCCTCACCCATCAAACTCAGGGGGCGGGGTTAACGCTGCCCATGCAGCTTCTCTAACATTTGATTGGTTGCCGTGCAAAGTAAGTCAAAACAGGTCGATCCTAGAAAATCGATTGCTTGTGTAGACTTGGGGCAGCCAGTTATCCCAGAATGCAGATCAAATCACAGGCCGTTTTTCTGTCACCAGCTACACTTTTAACAGTGTTTTAGCCGCGAATGTCGCGCCGTATGTCTGGTCAGGTTGTCAACATAGAACATGTTTGCAAAAGTGCTCAGATGTTTTCAGAGATTTCACTAGCTCTGCTAACAGTTAGCATGCAGAGTGCACCGAGGGGGTTACGTTAACCGGTTTGTTTACATATTCCACTCTCCGTGTTCCACATGTTGCATTCGCAGATTCTCATTTTCACCGAACGATCGTCTCTTTCCGCCTGGTTTTGTGTCTCTGTGCTTCTGTAACATAAAGAACGAGCTGACATTTTTCTCACGAAACCAGCGATCAGCTCAGCAGACCCTCAGTTTACCTGCATGCATCCTCCTCCTCATCTGTCAGCTGTTTAACACCTGCTGCTAATTCAAGAAACACGCCTAGTTACCTGGTGATAGTCACAGTTTAACTGGGCAGCCAGTGCTCGATATAACGCAATGTCAGCGCATTTTTCTGCACAAGATAAGTAAATATAGTGTTTTCCCCGAGCGCAGAGCTGCTGGAGCTCGTTTCCTTACAGAGCACTTTATAGGCGAGCCAGCTTTATCAGCGGCTGATGTCCAATCACCAGCACACAGCTTTGAAACCTCAGCTGAGTTTTAGCTCTCAGTGGTTAAACGCTGGACTTCATTCACTCAGGTTCTGTCTGTCGGGTCACGTTTACTTCGCTGTTTTATTTACAACTGAGCAAATCGGTTTGGCTGAGGTTAAAGTTACGTTTCATAACTGCATAGTTTCACAGACGTTTAATGGTTCACTGGCACATGTGTTAGACTGAACTATCATCTAAATATCATCTGTTTTTTAATAGTTATTCAACTGTATTCTAAGCACCAGCTGTCTGTTAGAATGTGATTTTTTTTCTCTCTCTGTTGGCAGAGGTATAAAAATGCGCAGGAAAATCTGACATGCATGGCAAACTTCACCGACGATATTTAGGGAGGAATAAACACACATCAAACATAAATGAACCATTTGTCTGTCTCCATAATTGAGAGAATTTTCTCTTCTTATGTCAACACTCTCTCTCTTTTTTTTTTCTTTTTTTTTTTCTTTTTCGGTCATGTTATGTTTACCTGTCAAAGGCTTGTTACAAACTATGAAACACATTGTGCAGACTTCTGGATGTTAGAAGAAAACTAATACTGCTCATGAATGAGACTAAAGGCAGGAAGGTGTCCTTTAAAACTAAACATGTTAATAGGACCTCCCTGTTTATATCATAGTTTAAGATATAGCACGTGTATTTCAGTAATAGCCTGCTGAGGCCACTATACGTGCTGGCCTCATATCAAATGTGAAGGCAGACTGAGTCTATGTTTGACGTTTTTTATATCTAATCTTCCTTTTCAAACATTTAAACAGCAGTGAGTCTGCAGCTGAGGGAACACAATTCAAATTGTCGGAACAGGTTTGCTCGTTTCTTGGATTCATTTGGTGATTTATTAAATGTATAACTGTTATTCTAATCTGCTGCTGAGTCTCTTACACTTTTCTTTATGCTGTATATTTTCACGTCTCTGGAATAGTTGGCAGTTAGTCAGCTGGGAAACTTTGTGTTAACTCATGGAGCTGAGGATATCGTGGATATGCTGACCTCGCTGCGTGGTGTACAGAGCGAGGTCAGCATGATTAATATTCACAATAAAAATATTAGCCGAACATCATGAAGTCTGTATGTGTTTCATAGTGTCGAACAACCTTTGTACAGTTAAAGCCAGCAGTTACTACATGACGGAAACACCAACGTTATCTCTTTTATGCGTTTATACACAGGTCACGCTGATTACTGAACAAAAACCCAAAGATCAGATGTTAAACAGATTTATTTGCTCTCTCTCCTCCTTAAACATGTTTTTAATGTTAGTTATAATTCAGAATTGGCGACTGAAACACGTAGGACACATAAGAACATCAGGAAATAAAACATCGATAAATATAACCTCAGTAAAAGAAGTCAGCGGGGGTTACTACAGCTGTGTACCGGGGCCTGCGCTTTGTCGGTGGGATTGCTTGCGAGGCGAGCGGGTCTATCCCACGCTTTGCCGTGAGACTGGGCAGACATCTCCGAAATCATCGAAACACTTTTGCAAAGAGGCTGTATCTTGACAAACCGACCAGACACATGAAGATTAAACCACTACATTCTCGGCTAAAAAAATATTAAAACGGTATTTGGTAACACACAAACAGGGTTTTTCAAAGCTCAGTTCTGTTAGCTTCCACATGCCGGTTGTTGTGTGCTAGAAACAATGGCCACCAGGCCAAAGCAATGGTTTTGACTCGATCAGCGTTAACCCCGCCCCCTGAGTTTGATGGGTGAGGATGACAGATAAAATTATTTCATGATGAGAGCCAGGCGCCAGGACTGCCAAAATGACATAAATAAATATATCATTAAATAATTAATTAAATGTGTCAATAATTAATGAAATGTGTCAATAATTAATTAAAATGTGAAGTACATAAATAATTAATTAAATGTGTCAATAATTAATTAATTAAATGTGTCAATAATTAATTAAAATGTGAAATACATAAATAATTAATTAAATGTGTCAATAATTAATTAATTACATGTGTCATAACTATTTATTTAATTAATTAATTCCAATTTTAATTAATTATTGCCACATTTAATTAATTATTTAATGGTGTATTTAATTAATTCATTATGGCAGTCCTGGCGTTCCATATTCCTCCAGCCAACATGAGACTACATACATAACAGGGCAGCAGACACAGAGCAGGTGGGTGGGACACACAGCAGCAGGCAGCTT
Organism: Aulonocara stuartgranti; assembly: GCF_965226115.1. NCBI lineage: Eukaryota > Metazoa > Chordata > Actinopteri > Cichliformes > Cichlidae > Aulonocara > Aulonocara stuartgranti. The sequence continues at coordinate 28,881,652 of NC_138959.1, forward strand.
TGCCATTGGTTGAAACATACTGGAGCCTGTTTATTCTGATTGATTGGGCAGGCTGTCCATCTTTCCTCACCTCTATCGTTTCTTAAAGAGGTACCCTCATTTTATGTGGGTTAAACAATGTATGTTGAAACTGGATGCAAGAATAAACAATTAGCTGAGACGTTACCACTACTTTGGCTCTAGTTATCTGGTAATAAGGAGTAACAGTCCCATACCAGAGTTAATAGAATGGACTGGGATTTTTATAGCACTTGTCTTTTCTCACTGATCACTCAAAAATCTGCTTCTGTTTAAATGTCTCAGGGACTTGCAGTGAAGTAATGAATCTCCTGATCTCTAAGTCTTCTTATGTCCCTGTAGGTCATTGACACCATGCCCATTGATGAGAATACAGCCTCACTCTTCAAATACTTTGAGCCTCTCTACCTGTTCATTGATGACATGCCCCGACCTCCAGAGTCACTGCTGAAACTCAGAGAAGGTCAGTGATTACGTTCTGTGTAATGAGGCACTTACAGGTTTGGGTTAAAAGGTTCAGCTACTGAGAATCTAATAAGTTATTAAGTACTAATGGCTTCAGATAGGAAGCCATTAGTACTTCGTTTCAAATTACACACTATCATTTGTTTCATGGTGTTGCAAAATACACTGTTTACGGCAATATTATTTCATCGGGGCACAGAGGATACCAGCATGGCCAGAACCAGTTAGCTCCAAACAGAAGGACCAGTCAAAACAAATCGAGCACCTTATTTCTAAACGAGTGGCTACCTCTGTAGCATGGACATGGTTTGGTTATGAAAAGTCTGACACGGACCAGAAAACTGTAATCTGCAAATTATGGCGCAAACCGGTCCCCACCACAGACTCAAACACGACAAACCTCTTTAACCACCGACGCAAGAATCACGTGAAAGAGTGTGGAGAGAGTTTATGGATGAGAAGCAAAAAAGAGCCGACAGGTGCTCAAATTAAACCTTAGACTCAAACATTAGAGCAGGCCTTTCCCCGCAGCACGCCGTGTACTAAATACTAGTTTAATTACATACTTACCGTTACAACTTATGTCTAAAATTGTATAGTTTAATGCATTGGTCAAAACACTCAACTCCAGATACATGATGCCCAGCTGAAAACACTTCAAGTCGAGTTGTCCAGGATTCACAGAATTGACAGAAAATGCAATATTTGGTGACATATATCGTTATTGGGATGAGAAATGTTTTATATCAGGAAATGAGATTTTGGTCATATCGCACAGCCCTACTTTGAAAACCTGTGGCCCTAATGCATAACCAAATAAATAGCTTTAATAAAAACACTTCTAGTGACTTCTGCATGATTCTCAGGGTGTATGTTACCGTATGTCAGCATGTCAGGAGTACCATATGTAATGGTATGTAAGGATCTGATACCTCTGGCCTAATTTTGACTTTTGGGGGGAAGCTTTGTCGAATTTATGACGTAATCTACGTGAGTGACGTTGTTCCTAGCATGTATGCTAGTGCTGGTGCATTATGTGTTAATTATTGTGTGGTCATGTTTCGGTGTTTTATTTGTGGTCCCAGCTGAAAAAAAAGAAAATACTTGAAATATTTTTATTAAAATTTTTTCCCCTCGTTCATTGTTGTCGTCATTTTTTGCGGGGATGCAAACATATTTGTCCCTCTAGTACTTTTCCATTCCAATAGTTTCTCCCTCTAGGAATTTGCTGACATTTGTGGATCCTTATATTGATGCTATGATTATTATTTGTTATTATGAGGCGATGATTGGTATTCTTTTCCTAAGGAATTAAAAACCGGCGAAAAAGTAGCTGGAAATGCACAGGAGGACTCAATGGTGCTGAACAGGCTAAATACAATAGTTGCGGGTTGTACGGACCTGACATGACATGACAGACTAGTGCTTCTGCCTTGTAGCTAAAGTTGTAAAATGTAGCTGTGCAAATTGTGGACTTTAATAAGTCAAACTTTAGACTTGACACGGTCTCGGTCTTAATAAAGTGAACAGTGAGGGAGCGAAGTCTGGTCTCTGTGGATCCTTTAATGCCTCCACTGTAAGTACAGTGGGGTTATGTGGTTATTATGGATATATCATCATATGACCGGTTCAGGTGTTAAAAGCTTTCACCCAAATTTAACAGTGTCAAAGGTAAACTGTCTGGCAGACAGGCAGCTCTCGGACACTTGGGCTGGACTCTAAATCAATTATAAACCAGTTATAGAGCGAAACCTTTGTTCACATACAATCAATCCTTGATCTGATCACAGATCGTCGTTGTATTTTCCTTACAAGTGCTCGTCCTGCTCACTTCTCCCACAGTGGGGTACTGGACCTGGCCTTTCTCACTAATCCTTCGACATTAACCTGGACCTCTAGTACAGGAATCGGCTAATTGTATTAATTTGATTACATCTCTTTAATCAGTTGTCTTTTTCTACTTCAGAGCTTGTGGGAAAATCTGGTGTATTATGTCATATTTAAGCAGAAAAGTCTCAACTGCTTACAAAAGCTTTTAATCTGTACGTGATGGTGTAGACAGTTAAATCTCTGAATTTATTAAATACTAAATAAATGTAAATAATTATCTGTGTATTATAAACTGAAGTGAAGAATCAAGTTCTGTTTTGCCATTTTCACTTAAAAGATTCCACAAATGATTTTTTATTTTTTCTATTAGGGCTGAAAATGTGTTTCCTGTCATGATGTTGGTTCCAGCAAAATGCCTGTTAAACCCAGCAAACCAACACAAACACGAATACATTTGATTTTACTTGCAGCTGAATCTGCAGTGTTGGAGGTTATGCCGCTCACCAGTGATTCAGAAAGTGAAATTTTCTCTGATTCAGTGGATTCGTTGGAGCTCCATAACGTCAAGGTGTGAGGCACATCTGCCAGTTAATAACACAATGTCTTAATTTTAAGAAAACATTAACTAACTGAATTAACTGTGTCTGCTCACAGACCCGGTCAGACAGCTTTTATAATGACCACGTGCCCCTAGAGTCCTCTCCAGCTCAAAGCCAGAAGCAAGGCCGAAAGGTTGGGGCAGGTCAAGGTGGAGAAGGAGCAGAGGATGGGATGGCTCCAGACAGGAGGAGTCGGCACACTGGGCAAGAAACTTCTCAGCGTGATTGGAGAGAACGTAAGCTGCTATGTAATTTCTAAAAGCGTTAATTTTATTATTGGATAAACCGGGTGGCTGTAGCTCAGGAGATCGAGCAGGTCATCTACTAATCGGAAGGTTGGTGTTAGATCCCTGGGTGGCCCCCTGATCCAGGGGGCAAGACACCAATGCATCCATTGGAGTATAAATTTGTGAATCACACACATAGATAAAAAGGGTTCGTGTGGGCGTGAATGGGTGTTAATGCAAGTTGTATAAAGCGCCTTGGATGCAGTTCACTCTTGTTAGTTAGTACGAGCTCATTAGAACAATGACGTTGTCAAAGTCATGTAGTTTTGTGCGATACAAGCTGCTGCTCTTTAAAGATTGACATAATAACTTATCAACAAGGCCTATACTAGAAGAGCTAGAATTATCAGCTATTTACTAAAGAGATATCACAGAAATGTTCTGTTGTTAAAAACACAGCTAAATGTTATCATGTGTTGCGCAGCCCAGGCTTTGTGGCGTGTTGTCTGGTCATGCACCTTTGTTGTGGCGAATCCTGTCGTTCAGGAGAATCACGATAGGTATAAATGAAATACCCATCGTTGCAATGAAATAACATCTTATCCTAAAGATTGTTATAATAAATCAATGAATAAAGAGACAGTTGAAGTGTTATGGTCCACAGGTGCTCCACAGGGAAGTCTGGGGTGGTCCCCAGGTGGTGGAAGTGGGCATGGACGTGGAGGAGGGCACGGTTCAGAAGGTGGTGCAGAGATGCTGCATCAGGCTCACCTACAACAGCAGATCATCCTGGCTCTTCAGAGGCTCAGAGAGGACATGAGGAGTGTGATGGACAGATTGGAAGTGTTGGAGAGGCTTGCTGCCACACACGTAAGCTTTCCTACGTCCCAACACTTCAAGTGTACTTTCTTTACCGTAAAATGTAAAGGATAAAAGCTCTTAATTACAGGCTTACAGGAAATTACATACCTGAAGTTTGGGAGTCATTTCAGTTTACTGCTGTGTTGTGTGTGGCAGGCTCACAATTCAGACTTGAGATCACACCTGCAGTGTTCACCACAACAGGTACCAGGCTCTGATTGTACTCATCAAAGAATATCGTCCTATCATGCATGCTCATGTAAACAAACATGTGGTCACAGGCTTTTTTCTCACGTGCTGTGGGATTTTGCCCCCCACCCCTTAGGAACAGATGTCGTGGCCGTTTGACATGTCTGGGCAGACTGTCGTCTTTTTGCTGCTGTGGCCTTTTGTTGCTCACGGTCTGGTCTACCTGCTGAGGAAGAAAAGTCGCATGTCTTCATGAAGCAGCTGATATTCAACGTAAGACCAGTGAACAAGTCCACAATATCTGTGAAGGAGTTTAATGGGGAGAAGTTATCCTCTACATCATTATGTGATTTGATGCTCACCATGGATTCATCCTTCAAAAACATCACGTCATTTACGAGCATCCTATAAATGTGTTATATATGATTCTTGGCACATTTTTCAATAACTGTAATAAAATATTGTTCAATATTTGTTGGATCTCCCTTAAGCCTTCCCACTCTGGGTGCCCCAGGATGTAGTGCCTTAGTCGTAGGCAGAGGTGACACAGAGACCCATACAGGTATGAAACAGGTAGAGGAGTCTAGGTGGTATGCTTCAGTCGGTTTGTATTGCTACAAACAGAGACAGTGGAAGAATCGCCCTTCTATGTGCAGTTCTGTAGGTTCACAGTGTAATTCACTTTAAATGTGAATTACACTGTGAACCTACAGTCTTACTGGAAGTGTCTAAAGAACCTTAGATCACTCAAAAAGTTTGTTATTTTTATTTTGTTTTTATTTTAAGAAATCCTGTCTGGCAGCGTTTGCAGTCAAAATTATGAACATGTTTCTTTCCCAAGATGATTTCCATAAATTCTCTTTTGGCTTCTCTTGTTCATATGATTCTTTTTATGTGTTTGTTTTTTCATTTCTATTAGTGTTATTTCAGTTATTATATATGTAGTATGACAAGGTCTAAGGCGGGAAAAAAGTTAAGGTGGTATGGGCATCTCACAAGGGCGCATCCAATGCAAAGTGTTTCGAGGCCAAGAGACGGTGAAGAGATCTCGGGATGCCTCGGTGTCCCCCTAGATAAGTTGGAGGTGGCTTGGGAGAGTGAGGTCTTGGTGGCTGTGCTTAGGCTGCTGCCCACCAAGACCTGGCTCCACAGAAGTGAAAGAAAATGGATTTTGGATGTAATTCAGGTAAGAAAATCTCCAAATGGCTGCAATCACAGCTTTGCAAGAGTGATGAAAACATTTCTCCCACTGATGCTACATCCAGATGAACAATAAACATGTTGGATTTTGTATGGAGTTAGATGCACAGGGCTTTTTGGGGCGAGTTCTTCTTTCATTCATTTTACCATGAATCTATGGATCCTGCCTTTAAGCTGAGAAGCATTTATTTTCGATTGACTGTATATTTGGTGCCTCAGTCTGTTTCCTTTCTAGACAAACATGAGTAAAGTATGAGCATTCTCTTTTTTATTTTGGACTAATACAATCATCATCATCCTTCATTACATTTGGTCTTCAATGGCCAATGTGTTGTAAACTGGAAGAGTGCCCAATCCTACATCTCCCACATTGCAACTGGGCAGTATCTTTTTGGAATTTCTCGAACTGCTACTGTAAGCTTTCACTTCCCCTCTTTACTTTTCTGAGACAGAAAAAATGCAGTGCTTCTTAGTTCCCAGCATGATGAGAAAACTGTCCCGAATTATGAAATAAATAGAGCTGCCCTTTTTATTAAAGGTCAATTATTTTTAGTTATTGAAGCACAAATATTACTAATCCAGTTTCAATACAAATAATTTAATATGTATAATATTTATATACACAGGTTAACAAGACTTTGCGTGGACCAATTTTGCAACACTTGTACAGAGTTACATGCACCAGGGCACAGACAGAGAAGACAGACGGATTCTAGATATACAAACATGGAGTCTGGTTTGACCACAGCTAATGTCAGTTTAGGTCACACGCATTTTTTTAACCATTCCAATTTTTCATTCTTGAAACTTGTTTTTACAAAACTCAAGTTCTGGGAAGGAATCAAAAAAATACCGAAGCTGTGAAAAAGAACAAAAAGCTAACATCACTCAGATGAGACTGTGTGGTTTTGGATTTAAGGACGTGGTTTGCTTGCTGCTTTTAGCTGCTTTCTTGTCTCTGTAACACTGACATTAAGTATGAGTTCACAATATGACAAACAACAAATATTTATCATGTTTGCACACTGCTGACACTGTATGATTACACAAACAGAGAAAAAGAAACACAAAAAAATTGGCATGACTTCACATAGCTGCCCTGAAAACGTATGACGAAACAGGTTTTATTATAGCTCTGGCCCTCCTCATGCAACACACACACACATACTGGGAAACACAATAGTCTTACTGTACACTTAAGGTTTGCATATTTGTATTTGTTTTGACCATGCAAGTATTTTTTAGTCTAAAAAGTCCAATCATACAGCGAGAGACTAAGAGTGGCGATTAGTCAAAACCAGAAGGCAAAAGGAACACCAGTTATTTCAGAGTCAGGCTGCAGAGAAAAACAAAGATGAATTCTTTACTGTGACTTGCTATAACTAGAGCAGCAACAGCTCTTCAGCTAAATTTCAAATGTCTGCTGTGGTACCACATAGCACTTTTACATTTATACTGTTGTAGGTTTTCATTCCAAAAGGTTACAGCCTCTTTATTTATTGCATGCAATAAATAATGAATCTAGAGTTCTGTAGTGTGCAAACCATTATTTCTTCATCTCATTTCTTCAGCTCTGCACCTGCTCCATTGACAGAGGAAGATGTGCGTGGACTTTTTTTTGGTTCACAAGATTATGAATGCAGCTTTCTCACTAATGTAGCTAGCCTCCATCTTTTATATGGTTTATATGAAGTGTCTATGACATCAGTTGTTGTCAGGAGTGCTATTTTCTTCCTCATTTTTGAAGAAGTGTATATTTGATTTGATTTTATGCAGTTTTATTTCTGACCATGTTTGTAGGAGAGAAAAATCCGCAGCAGATGGGAGGGAGTGCAGTATGTGAAAATAAGATAAAGATCCTAGTACCGTGCATTATTGTTGTCACTTTGGAATGACATTGCAATTGCACACAATGACATTTTTTTCCAATGACACATTACATCTCCAATAGAATATTCTGGAGACAGTTTTCCTGCTTGTGGACAAGTGCAACACAGTGTTAGTGAGTAAAGGCCAAGTGCTTGGTATTCATTAGTGTGGATGAAACAGACTGGTTAAACTACCACTGTGTGGCGACGCCATGCTCTCAGCTTGTCCTGCAGGTCTAGGCCTGATCTCCTTAGGATGACAGTGGAATGTCCTGAGGAACTCTGATCTATCCATCCTGATGAAGAGGAGATGAGAGAGGGAAGCTTCTGTGCACAGTGAGGTAGGGACCTGGGACCTGGCTCTCCCTCAGTCATTCTGACTACCTTCACCCTATCATCTCTACATCCTCTTACACTATCCTCATTCCTGCCCAGCTCAAGGTCAAGATTCATGGACACAGCCCTTGTCCTCCCACCTCTAGTTTTCCTATAGCAGATTGGTGCTGACTGGTGCTGAGCAGTTCCACTCTGGCTGCTGATGTTGCGTGACCTGGTGGGTAATACCCAGAAAGGAATGGTCTGATATCCTCTGGCCAGACTGTGATTAAAATGGGAAGGAGGGTTCCTGAGAGGTGGTGATTTTGAGCATGCGGTGTGGATCTGACGGGTTGAGTCAGATCCTCTATTTGGATAAAGCTGTGATGGTGGTAAGTTGGTTCTTTGGCTGTTCCTCCTTTTTGACATCTTTGCATCACTGCCTGCTCCTTTTGCTTTAGCTTCTTCTCCTCCTACAAGTGAGATCTTTCCCTCTATCCTTTTTTCAGTGTTAAGGATGGTTTGTTCTCCCTCGACTTCATCTAGCTCTCCTCTTTCTTCTTTTTCCCCTACCCCTCCTTCACCATTGTTGCTGGCTTTGGCTGGTTCGTGCGCAGAAATCTCATCAGTGTTTCTGCTCACCGTGTGGATACTTGGACTTTTTTTATGTTTGTGGGTGACGGCAGCGATGATGGACTTGGTGTTCGGATCTTTTTTGGATGCAGAGGAAAGCTGAAAGGTTACCACTTGTAAGTATTTGTAATTATGTTTTTTCTATTGCAAAATGTGATATCCTATTCCAAGAATTAGCACCTACCTTTAACTTAAGAGAATCGCTGGTGGTGGAACCTGATAGAAAGGAAAAAGTAAGTTAGTTAATGTCATCATTGGATGGTAGTAATGTTAGGATAGTCACAAAATATAAAAACATGTAAATAAAGAGAAATCACAGCACAAGCTGCTTTCAAAAAGGCAAAGTGGAGATGTTGGAAAAAACAATAGTTGTGGAAAGAGCACAAATGGTTAAATGAATCCAAAGAAAGAGCAAACACACAGAAAGGAAGACCTGGTCCTACCGAAGAGGTTGATCCACTGTCTCAGCTAGAAAAAAGCACAGAAAGGCCCAGAAGAAGAGAACAGAGGAAAAAGTAGGAAACATTGTCAGTATCTACAAGCACAACAGAACAGAGGTCTGCTGAGAAAGAAAAATGCTGTCAGTTGATGAGGCTACAGAATTATGAATAAGGAGGGAAAGTTAAGACTTTCCAACTAAAGCAGTGAGGCTCTTTTCTTCAAGTTGTATGTAAGCAGTGTTTCCACTGCTCATCTGAATTAACCATAAATTGGCAAGAGTCTGTGTTCAGTGAGGAAATAGTGAACTCAGTGATTTCTACTAAAGCCCGTCTAATGTTTCAACATTTCTGTGTTGCTAGTGTTGAATGCAGTGGCATTAGATTGTCAGTGTCTGAACCCCTGCATACTCTTGCTGGGTATTTTTGTGCACCAGGAGAAACCAGGACCCATTGCACCAAAAAGGGTCTGACAGTACGTTTAAGGAATTTATCCGAACACCTAATGGCAGTCAGGGTGCCTTTATCTAGTCTTTGCCTAGAGGTCTGTGCGTTCTTTCATGAATATGCCTCCCCTGACTATGACCCATGACCAAACTGGTAATGCTGAGCGATGTTACGCACAGCATAACGTTGGCCACGTCGTCTCCAGGCTATTTTATGCCTGTCAAAAGTGACCAGGTGAAGATGCTGCCCTCTGTGAAATGTACAGGGCACCATTGGTCGACCTATCAATTCTGGTATTCTATAGCAAATGCCAGTTGGGTTCCATGGTCCCAGGCAGTGAGCAAAATGCTGACGCATTAAGACTTCTTTTCACTGGATCTAAGGGACCCGGCCCAACTGCTGAAAAACCACACACCATAATCCCTCCTCCACCAAACTTTACATTTGGCACAATGCAGTCAGACAAGTACCATTCTCCTGGCAACTGCCAAACCCAGACTCTTCCAGTGGGCTGCCAGACATAGAAGCATGATTTTTTTACTCCAGAAATTGTCACTCCGTCTCTACTGCTCTAGAGTACATCCATTACTTTGCATTGTGCTCGGTCATGCAAGGTTTGGAAGCAGCTGCTAGGCCATGACAACACATTCCATTAAGCTCTCTACCCACTGTTCTTGAGCTACTCTTAAAGCTCACGAGAATCTAGCTGCTTCACAATGTGTGTACAATTGAATCTGTCTGTTGGTGAAGCATTAAAGGGCTCTTGCAGCAGCCCCCACTCCTCACCTGATGCCTCTCTTGGCATGCCCGGCTTGCCAATGTTGGTCAGCAGATGGTCAATGTTGGGCAAAGGCTGTATGTCCCAATTATCATCTGGGGCCTACAGTCACACACAAACGCACGCGGGCACACACACACACACACACACACACACACACACACACACACACACACACACACACACACACACACACACACATCCAGCAGACATAAAAGAAGTGACGACATCTGAATGCATACAGTCATTCATGGTGTTTTCTGTTCATCTGGGTGATAAGAGCCCATACCTTCTCTTCTTTATCAAGCTCTTCATTACTGAAGAACCAGTCATACTGTTGGAGAAAGGAAACAGCTGGTATCAAGGAAATTCTGCTGCACTATTTTGAATCATATTTATCAAATAGATTCTAGTTGCTTATGTAAACAAGGAGTCCTTTATAGTCCTATATAGATTTTATAGTTGCATATTATTCTGATAGAGCACTTTGCTCTCAGACAGCAGGCTTACTTGCGGTTCCTAGAATATTTAAAAGCAGAATAGGAGTCTCCCATCTCTCCTGTGGAACCTGTTCCCAGTTTGGATTCAGGAGACAGACACTTTCTGCTTTTAGGATTAAACTTAACATTTCCTTTCTTTGTTTCTTTCCTTTTTACCAAAAGCAGGTTAGGGCTGGATCGGTTTACCCTGAACCATCCCTCAGTTATGCTGCTATACGCTCAGATTGCTGGATGATTTCCCATGATGCACTGAGATCTTCTCTGTGTTTGCTTATGTGCCACTATCAAACTATTTGTAACAAGTGTCACAAGTGTTATGTCCTGTTTGCTTTTTGCAGTCTGCTTGTGTTCACCATCCATCCAGCTGCAGTAGATGGTTCCCCCTCCCTAAGCCTGGTTCTGATGGAGTTCTCTACCTGTTAAAGGGAATTCTTCCTTTCCACAGTCTAGGGAGCTTGGAAAGAAAAGTGTCTGCACTTCTTTAAGTTGCTTGAAGACATTTCACCTCTCAGTTTGAGGGTCAAATGGTGGAGAGTCCCAGATTTAAGCCTTGTGGGAGTGTCCCCCCAAGACGGACAATGGACCCCGTAATGATCCTCCAACTAATCACACGAGCCAAGGTGTGAAAACGGGTTCAGGTCAAAATCAGCCAAAGTTTCAGGTGAGCTCATTGTGAAACTTAGCCCCACCCTATCATGTGATTTCCCAGACGCCTTAACGCCCACTCACATCCTGGGCCATTTGACCTCGGGAAATGAGTCCAGACGGTTTTCTTTCCAAGCTCCTTAGACTACGATGACCTGGATGACTGAGAACCTTCACAGACATATTCCTTTCCACAGTTCCCAAGCGTTTGCTTATAAAGGATTGCTTGATTATTTTTTTTTCTCTAATATTGCAGGGTGTTTATCTTACAATATAAAGCATCTTCAAACAGAACTTGCACTATATAAGTAGAACTGAACCACTAAAGCAACTTTCACATACCTTTCTTGACACAAAGAAAATTTGCATCTTTGGCTACAATTGAACCAACAACCTTTTAGTTGCTAATTGAATGTACAGTATTGTCCACTACACCACTGGAGGCAGAACTGAATGCAGCACTACTGCATGGTGTTAATGCATAAAACACAACTGGCGATTCACAGAGGTGCAACTGGAGCAAGCAGCTGGTGGTTCTTACATGCAGGATAAGGGTCTCTACTATTTTGTAGCGATCAGGCATGTGGGTGACCATGTCTGTCATGTTGTCCTCTGATGTCCTCACCAGAGTGGGTCCAAACACCAGGGCTAGATTTCTTGGCTCCATCTGGAAATAATATTAAAACTTCATTTTAGACCACAAAAAAACCACGATTCAATTGATGGGACTGAAGGTAAAGGTTACCTTATTCTTTTCAGAGTGATCTGCTACCTTCTTGAGGTGACCCAACAGAAACTTAAGGGTGTGATAATAATGATCTGGCAGGTCATGGATCTAGAAAGAAGCAATGGGTACATATAGAGAGAGTTTTACTATCAAAAAGACAGAAGTATGTTCACTTCTCTGTTCTCTGCCCTCTTTTACCAGTTTGTTCATTGTCTTTAATCTCTCTTCTCCATCTTCAATCCGGTTGGCATCAATGAAGTGATTGTATTTATCTGTAGGCAGAGATAATGGATGACTAACTAACTACAAGTGATATTCTAAAATTCTGAAAATCATATGCCAACAAATTCAGCGGCTTTGTAACTTGCCACTGAAGAAAAAATGCAATCTTTTTTTATTTTTTATCCAAGCAACAGAACATTATTCAATACATACTTGTTAAAGATTCTTTGACATTTCACTGTAAACAAATGTCTGGACTCACCATCAGTAAACAGAGGCTCAGGCAGTTTTCGGAAGAATGTTTTAAGTAGGCTGCTGATAACATTCAGGTCTTGCCATCTCTGTGAGGACATGAAGAGGAGGCTTTAGGATTATAGTATCCCACATAGCAGACAGGTCTGGCCCAGATCTGGTATCAAGCCGGCACTGCTGGCTGACTTCTGGCATGATAAGACGTATGTCATCCAGATATGGGCCAGGCCTGGCATAGATGGCACTGTCTATGCGATGGCATGCCATATCTGGCTCGATTGTGGTTTGGGTTATGTGGCCCAGGCTCATAGCAAACAGGTCTGGCCCGGATCCGGCATCAAGCTGGCCCTTCTGACTGACTGGTGTCATGGCAGAGTGTATGTCAACCAGATGTGGGCCAGGTCTGGCAATGATGGCACTATTTATGTTCCTATTTTCCAATTTTAGTTAGAAGACCCAAATGCCATTTGTAGTACTATACTGCTATGGTAGCCAACGTTTCAAATGCAGGTTTGACAGGTTTGTGAGTGTACACTTTATCCAAAACCTAGTGATGGTTTACTCAAGTTTACCACTGGCCGGCTGTAGCTCAGGAGGTAGAGCAGATCACCTGCTGATTGGAAGGTTAGTGGTTCAATCCCTGGTTCCTCCAGTCTGCATGCTGAGTGTGAATATGTATGAATGTAGTTAGGAGAAGATGTGTTAATGTGGCATGTTGTATAGAGACTAGAAAAGCACTATTTAAGAATTCACTGCCTGAACAGAGTTTAGTCATGTTGCTTTTGTACTATTATGTTCTGGCACATGTTGTTATTACATGGCTTGATTAAGGTACACATTAGGCTGACATCTGGGGCCAGAGCTGAAACTGTTCTGGGCCAGCACAGGACCACCAGTGTGTCTGCAACTGGCCTTGTGCTGGCCCATGTGTGGGCCACCTCTGGCAAAACATATCTGGGCCAGCAAAGCGCCGTCATTCTTTGCGGTATGTGGGCCATGTGTGCACACACTGTGTGGGCCAGATCTGGGCCATACCAATTTCGCTATGTGGGAATTACCTAATCTATCAAAATTACACATAAAATCTGTTTCAAATATGGCATAGAAAAACTTCTTTTCTATTCTATTGGCGGCAATCTGTTCTTTAGGTCATCCCCAAAAGGTATTCTTTTCATCGGGACGTAGCGTTTTCAGGGGACGAAATGTTTTGTCACTCATCCAGCTGACTTCTTCAGTCTCAGCTGACCACAGCTTTGCCTAACCTTTAAGCAGTACCTTTGCACAGTGACTGAAACTAGCACCGCTGGCGAACAATGGGCTGTGAGGCCAGTTCCTTGATCATTAATATGCAAATTGTCATGGTCATTGATCAACAACCACTGATCAAAGACCATTGATCAATGGCTATTGATCAATGGCCATAAGCATAATTCACAAAAAGTTGGGGAATGGCTGCAATCACAGCATTGTAAGATGGCAAAGGTTTACCCTTTAGATCACCTCCTCAATTCAGAGATGGTCTTTCCTCTCTGGTGAACTTGATGTGTTGGTCCACAGAGTTTGTTCACGGTGCTGATCACATTAACTCGGTGGACCAACACATCAAGTTCACCAGGAAGGATATGAAAAATGACAAGTAGCATGATCATTGATCAGAATTTAACAATTTTTCATTTAGGACTTGGTAGGTTTGGATAACTTTTTCCCCTAATAAGTTAAAATAAATGTCCTTGGGTTATCTTTGTCTAATATTAAAATTAATTTGATGATTTGAAATAATTAAGAGTTAGAAAAAAAGGTGCTGCAGTTACTCAAAGGGAAGACAAAAGAAATAACTTCAGCTCCTGTCATTATAGATTATAATCAGCTCCTTAGATTATAGTCTTCAGTGGTATGTACTTTCAGTCTGACCTGCCACAGTCAGACTTTATCTTTATTGTGTTAAAAATTTCCTCTATAGTTTTCTAATAATTTAATCTGTTTCAGATGTAAAATTTTGAACATTTAAAAAACTCATCATGATGTAACATTAGTTGCTGTAGTCTGCTAAGCAAAGCAGGGCTCGTTTCCATACCTCTTCAGCAGTGTTCAAGTCCATGCCCTTGTTGAGATGCTCCTGCAAGTTAGACACCATGGCATTGTTGCCTGGTACACGGTATATACCAGTGTACTCCAGACCAGTTGCCTCTACAACACCACAACACATCTCCACTATTAGAGGAACAAACTGATAAGAGAAAGCAAGGGAGACAAAAGAGGGAAAAATAGACAATAAAAAAAACTATTTCAACAAACAGATTTTCACCTACAACCTCAGCATCACATGACAATCACACTCCGTCTGAACATATACATCATTTGAAATAAGTTATTTCTGGAACAGTTGCTTTAGTGGCTTGTCTTTGTCTGTTCCATTGATCTTTTTGGGAAAAGTGGGGACCTTGGACAATAAGATGGACAAGATTGGCGAGCAAATTAAGAGAATGACAAAATACCGTGTTCTGTGCTCTAACAGTGCCTTCACAGGGTCCAGTTTCAGCTCAACAACTGAGCTGCCTTTTTGATTATTTTATTTAACTGGAATTATTAAACAAAAGGCAACGTTTTCAAGCATAGCAGAAATCCAAAAATGGAGCAGAAAATAAAGTCAATAAATCCAAATAGAAGACACACCAAAAAGGTGAAAAGGTGAAACTCTAAACCAGAAGTAAACTAAGAAACAAACTGAAAATGAATAAAGAGAACTTAAATGACCAAACAAACATACATACTTGGTAAAAGCACCTGACACTATTACTCACAGACACCTCATCAGAAATACTCTCAGCAGAAGACAATACAATAACACATGGGTCATCAAATGGTAATGTCTCTTGCTTGCTTCCCTATGTGAAGGCTGTCTCTGGAAAGGACCCCTTCAAAGTCAGTGTGGATTTAATATGTGCTTGTATACCAGTAGACTTACCTTTGTCCCGGCCATCACCCTGCTCTGCGGCCCTTCAGTCAGTTCACTCTAGCTTAGATTTCTACTTGTTAACAAACTCTGCTAACTTTGTTTCCTTGTATCATCTTTAGGAGGCTTTTTCCCCTCAGAGAGCCCAGGTGGTGGAGCACACCACTCCACCATCTTGCTACCAAATAAGAATGAGTGCTTTAACAAGTAACAGTATGGCGCAGATTATTTGCTCTCAAAATGAATTGCCTTTCACAGTTTACATCTCTCAGAAGCATCAGAGAGTCACTATCACACCGCCATCTTTGTCCGTTCCTCTCAGTCCACAGAGAGAGCCTCGTCTCAGCTGGAATCCTTCTCCAGTCAACTGGAAAAAGGCTGAGATTTTTTACTAACACAATGATCTCTAGAATTCAAACAGCTGAGCTGAAAACATTACTTCAACAGCACAGCGGCACTTGAAAGCAGGGCACTTTTAAGGAGTGTTCTTTCTCCTTATACAATCTTTTGATTTCTGCTAAGCTCCTCGATGATGACTCCTTTGAAGTGTTAACAGACTCACGGGCTGAGTAGGGTTTTTACCTCTACTCAGCCCGTGAGTAAGAATGAAGTGTCTACAAAGACACTTCATAGCCAAACAACTAAATACTCCATTGGAACCTCTGTCCAAACTTTTCCAAGTCTCCGTCTTAAATGGTCACCATCTTGCCTGTATCACCATTGCTCTGGACACTAGAAATCTTAGAGTACATCCAAGTCTACATCTCTGATGCACCTAACACACTGATGGTATTTGGACCCTCTTGGTTTTTTTCAGAGAACTTGACCTCTGACCTTCAGTCCAAAGTCACTGAGATTAAAACTTGTCCGAGATTTTTAGTAGATATACCTGTGGTATCAGTTTGAAATCCTAGGTGAATGCTTTCTCGAGTTATCGCATTCGTAAGATTTTCAGAAAACTTGAATACATCAGTTTCAGTAAAATACCTATCATACTTTCCAATGAGCTACACGGCTTTGTTTTACTTAAAATCTCATTAGAAACCTATTTTATTGTACATTATTTTAAAACAAACTTTTTTTCCCTGCTAACTTGTTTTAACCACTTACAGAAACAATAAAGTTCACCAAAGAAAAAACTGATTTACAATAGACCCAAGGCAAAAAATACATTTATAGGTCTGCTCCACTTTAACTTGACAGTTTGATTTTGGGATTATTTAATGATTCTGCTTGTAGCCAAGCAGTTTTTTTTACTATGAATTTTGACTTACCTTATGGTTGACAGCAGGCTGACAGTCCTCGAGACGTACACCAAAAGCCTTTGGAACACCTGTCTTCTTGGCCTTCTTCATGATGTTGATGCTCCACAGTGCCTTGTTATCATCTGACTCACACAGATGCAGATAAATGGATACATAATTAAGTTAAGCATTTTTGCTGCTTTGATTTGTCATATATACTGAAGAACACAAACCAGAGTCATGTTTAGACCCTCCAGATCTGGAAGCTCTGTTCACTGAAGTGTTGTCAGTTTTTGCCAGAAAGAAGGGCGGCATCATACGATGGGCTCTGGGAGAGGAGTCTAGCTTACTACCTGTCAGACTACACAAAAGAGAACAACAAAGTTAGGCAATTTTTAACCTCATCGTGTTGGTTTAGGTGTGGATGTTAGTTTAAGTGGATGTAACAAGGTTAACAGAAGTTGTTAGTTTTGATGTGTCTTCAAAAGATATTAATAAATAAAAAGGTGCAGTGGTTTTTGATACACTATATTGCCAAAAGTATATATCCATATTTACAAGTATATGCACTTGAATGACATTGATTGCCAGGATAGCTGTAGCTCGGGCAGTAGAGCAGGCCATCTACTAACTGGAAGGTTGGTGGTTTGATCCCTGGCTGCCCCTAGTCTGCATGCCAAGTATCTTTAAGCAACATGTTAACCCCAATTTAATTCATAGAGTTTCTATTAGGTCAGCCCTCTTTGCAGCTATAACAGCTTCACCTCTTCTCAGAACGTTTTCCACAAAGTTTAGGAGTGTGATTTATTAGAGTTATTTGTGGCCCTTCTTGCAGAAGTGGATTTGTAAGGACACGGAGACTTGGCTTCTCTTTCTAATTCCTCCCAAAGGTGTTCTGTCGAGGTCAGTACTCTCTACAGGCCAGTCAACTTCTTCCACATCCCACTTGCTCATTTATGTCTTTATGGACCTTGCTTTTTGGACTGGTCCAGTTCCCACAAAATTGGGAGAATGAAGTTGTCATGACGTGGACACTCCAGTGGCACTTAAAGTAATGGGAAACAACTTTATCAAGTGACCAACGCATTTTGGCTTGTGGTCTTCATCAGGATCATAAAATGTCAACGTTTAAATAAAAAACAGGAAACAGAAAAAAATGTTAAAAAATCCAAGTGGACCAATTACACCTTCACATGAAGTTGTCCAAATGGTATCTGGGTGGCATGGTGGCCTGGTGGTTAGGACTGTTGCCTCACAGAAACCTCAGTTTGACTCCACCCTCTGGCAAGGGCCTTTCTATGTGGAGTTTGCGTGTTCTCCCCATGTCTCCATGGGTTCTCTCCAGGTACTCCAGCTTCCTCCCACAGTCCAAAGGCATACAATTAGTGGGGTTGCATTTATTGGTGATTCTAAATTGCCCAAAGGTGTGAATGTGAGTGCGAATGGTTGTCTGTCTCTCTGTGTTAACCCTGCATCAGACTGGCAGTCTGTACAGGGTGTACCTTGCCTCTTACCCTGTGGTAGCTTGGATAGGCTCCAGTCCTCTGCAAAGTGTAAGAGAATGGATGGATAGTCATGTGGCACTGAGAGTTCCTTTCACTGAAAAACAACCCCACACCATATTCCCCCCTCCACCAGTCAGATAAGTACCATTCCCCTGGCAACCACCAGACTCCTTCATCAGATTGCCAAACAGACAAGTATGATTCTTCACTCCAGAGAACACGTCTCCATTGCTCTAATGTCCAGTGCCGGCGTGCTTTACACTACTGCATTTGATGCTTTGGATTGCACAGTGATCGAATTCTTGGATGCAGCTGCTCAGCCATGGAAACCCATTCTATGAAGCTCTCTACACACTACTCGTGATCAAATCAGCAAGGCCAAATGAAGTTTAGAGAAAGTTGGCACCCTCTATGCACTATGTGCCATCTGCTGACCCTGCTCAGCGATTTTACATGGCCTACCACTCTGTGGCAGAGTTGACGTCTTTGTTATGAAACCAATAACAGTTAACTGTTGCACAAATGGCATCCTATCATGGTACCATGCAGGAATTCACTGTGCCCCTGAGAGTGATCCTGTCATGGTCTGGCAGTCCTCGCCGGTTAACCTGCCTGTGTGTTATGTTTTTTCTATCTTCATTGTCAAGGCTCCCCTCCCGGTTCCCTCCTTTATGTGTACAGTGGGGCAAAAAAGTATTTAGTCAGCCACCGATTGTGCAAGTTCCCCCACCTAAAATGATGACAGAGGTCAGTAATTTGCACCAGAGGTACACTTCAACTGTGAGAGACAGAATGTGAAAAAAAAATCCATGAATGCACATGGTAGGATTTGTAAAGAATTTATTCGTAAATCAGGGTGGAAAATAAGTATTTGGTCACCTCAAACAAGGAAAATCTCTGGCTCTCACAGACCTGTAACGTCTTCTGTAAGAAGCTTTTCTGTCCCCCACTCGTTACCTGTATGAATGGCACCTGTTTGAACTCATCATCTGTATAAAAGACACCTGTCCACAGCCTCAAACAGTCAGACTCCAAACTCCGCCATGGCCAAGACCAAAGAGCTTTCGAAGGACACCAGGAAAAGTATTGTAGACCTGCACCAGACTGGGAAGAGTGAATCTACAATAGGCAAGCAGCTTGGTGTGAAAAAATCAACTGTGGGAGCAATCATCAGAAAATGGAAGACATACAAGACCACTGATAATCTCCCTCGATCTGGGGCTCCACGCAAGATCTCATCCCGTGGGGTCAAAATGATCATGAGAACGGTGAGCAAAGATCCCAGAACCACACGGGGGGACCTGGTGAATGACCTGCAGAGAGTTGGGACCAAAGTAACAAAGGTCACCATCAGTAACACACTACAACGGCAGGGAATCAAATCCCGCAGTGCCAGACGTGTTCCGCTGCTGAAGCCAGTGCATGTCCAGGCCCGTCTGAAGTTTGCCAGAGAGCACATGGATGATACAGCAGAGGATTGGGAGAATGTCATGTGGTCAGATGAAACCAAAGTAGAACTTTTTGGTATAAACTCAACTCGTCGTGTTTGGAGGAAGAAGAATACTGAGTTGCATCCCAAGAACACCATACCTACTGTGAAGCATGGGGGTGGAAACATCATGCTATGGGGCTGTTTTTCTGCCAAGGGGACAGGACGACTGATCCGTGTTAAGGACAGAATGAATGGGGCCATGTATCGTGAGATTTTGAGCCAAAACCTCCTTCCATCAGTGAGAACTTTGAAGATGAAACGAGGCTGGGTCTTCCAACATGACAATGATCCAAAACACACCGCCCGGGCAACAAAGGAGTGGCTCCGTAAGAAGCATTTGAAAGTCCTGGAGTGGCCTAGCCAGTCTCCAGACCTCAACCCCATAGAAAATCTGTGGCGGGAGTTGAAAGTCCGTGTTGCTCGGCGACAGCCCCAAAACATCACTGCTCTCGAGAAGATCTGCATGGAGGAATGGGCCAAAATACCAGCTACTGTGTGTGCAAACCTGGTAAAGACCTATAGTAAACGTTTGACCTCTGTTATTGCCAACAAAGGTTATGTTACAAACTATTGAGTTGTATTTTTGTTATTGACCAAATACTTATTTTCCACCCTGATTTACGAATAAATTCTTTACAAATCCTACCATGTGGATTCATGGATTTTTTTTTCACATTCTGTCTCTCACAGTTGAAGTGTACCTCTGGTGCAAATTACTGACCTCTGTCATCATTTTAAGTGGGGGAACTTGCACAATCGGTGGCTGACTAAATACTTTTTTGCCCCACTGTATTTGTTTTTGAGTGTGTGCATGTGTTTCCAGAGTGGCGGTTTACGCGCATCATCAGGCCGGAAGGTTATATATACGAAGAGCTGGAGTTTTCACCATTCACGCAATGGTCCACGAGCACTGTGTGGGAGTCAGAAGCACCACAACGGAAGACATGTGTTTTGGAAATTGTCACATTACTATCACTATTCAACTATCTTCACTATAAATAAACTCACTCTCTATTTTGGAAAGTCCTGCATTTGGGTCCCGTTCTTGGCCTGAACCTGACGGACCCATTCTTTCATTCTTTGTAGAAGCAGCCTACATGCCTGTGTACTTGATTTTATACACCTGTGGCCATGGAAGTGATTGGAACACCTGAATTCAATGATTTGGATGGATGAGTGAATACTTTTGGCAATATTTTGGGAAATGTTCTGTATATTCCAAATTCTTTTCATGATGACTACAGTTTTATTTGTAATTTGGGGAAATTGCAGTTTAAAGTATGATTTGTGGCAATCTTCAAGCCCAGAATTACAGTGACTTCTAATTACTGTAAGGCGCAGACTTTTTACTTAATATAATTATTCATCCTGACCTGTGTTTCTTGTAGTCATTCAGCTTCTTGTTGATGAGAGCCTGTCTTGAGAAACCAATCTCCTATAAAGAATAAAAGCCACAAATTAGTTTGGTGTATGTGTTTGTGCAGCCAGTGCAAACTAGCAAATATTATTCATACCTCGTTATCTGTTTTGCTATTCTCCCTAATAACCTTGATCCATGCCAGCATGTCATCGCTATCCTCGGCCTGAAGCAGGTACTCGCAGAAATCCTGCGTGGTCAACCTCAAGGTGTGTTTCCGCTTGGTTTCACTGTAGGCAATGTCAATCAAGCAACAGCGGATGCTGATTGGACAATGTTCAACCTGACCGGGTCCTGCTCCTGCCCCGTGAATCACTGCATCTCGCTTGTCTTTGTAAAGGAAGAGTGAATGGGAGCGGAGAACGGAGAAGGCGCGTCTCCACGGTCGCATACTCCCACCAACTTTCTGTCATGAAGAAAGATGAAGAGAAGGCATAACCTTAAAAAAATGTACCGTTTAGCAACTGAAACTACCTGATTGGCTCGCTGAAACTCATTTCTTCACATGAAGGTGTATGTCATATTTTAAAGAACTTAAACATTTAGCCAGAGTTCTTTGCCTGATGCTGGTTTGGCAACATAAAGATGACCTATACAGTATTGTACAGAGTTTTGTTTTGATGCTGTGTCTGATAGGTGTATTAATATATTTATTATCACAGGCAAATACCAAATCAGGATGCACCGTTCAACAGCAAATCTCACAATACAATTATGCTTACTTGAGGGTATATGGAAATTTGCCCAACCAACTTGAAGGAGGCATTTGAAGAGGTGTGTGTGTGTGTGTGTCTGTGTGTGTGTGTTGGTCCATTTGGTGTAAATTTAGTTTGCGTTGTTTTCAAAACTCATTCCTGGTGGGTGTTGTTGGTCTTTTCCAGGGCCGATAACGTTTATGTGTTTTGTGGAAAGACTTTCTAGGTGTAGCCAGGAGGCAGGTGTTTTCTTTGGTGATCTCAGAAACCCCTCTCTCCTTTTCAGCAAACACTAAGTGGAAAGTCGGAATAAGTGTCCTTACATAAGAGCTGGCCATCTCTTTTTAGTTTGCTAACACCTGGACACGGACAAGCATTAGAAAAGACATCCTGCATAAATGCAGACACAGTGGGGTTTTTTCTTCTTCTTTTATTTTTACCTTTCCCTTCTCTGTCAGAATCTGTTTGTAGTGCAGCCAGCCCTCCTTGTGAACATCACTGAAGGTGATGATACCCAGCTCAGAGGTGGAGTGGCGCTTGGATCGGGCGTCCTCTTGGGCTTGCAGACTTTCCAAAGACTGAAACACATTGTGGAAGTATTATGTTTCAATCTAACAAGACTGGTCCATCTTCAAAAAGCAGGACGTGGAGACTTGCACTCAGTCTGGCCTTTTCTACATTAAGTGCTGTGTGGAGAATCTGACAGTGACAGAAAAACTATCTGGGTTTTTCCTAACCAAAAACCTTGGATGATGAGTGAAGTGCAGGCTCTGATAAGAACTCTTAACTTTGCCTTCAAGCTTAGGGACAGTTCTCTGTGCAGCACTGCCAGAGCCGAACTGAGTAGAGACATCAAACAAGCCAAGGAGGCCTACAGGAGGATACAGGACTTCCTCACTTATAATAACCTCTAGCATCCAAGCCCTCACCAACTACAAAGGCCAGAGCCCCCAACCCGTAACAGCGGCCACAAACTCACAAAGGAGCTCAACACCTTCTTCACTCGGTTTCTTTGCCCCCCCCCCCCCCCCACCCCCCCACCTCCCCCCACCTCGCGGCTCATGCCACTGTTCCCACCTGTCTGAGAGCCCCCATCATCACTCACATCCAAAGACTGGTATAGACAGCCTTATTGACTACAGGCCTATAGCCCTCATGTCTGTATTCATGAAGTGTGTTGAGTGGATAGTGTCACAGCACATCAAAAACTCTCTACTCCCCTCCCTCAACCCCCAACAGTTTGCTTACAGAGCAAATCAGTCCACAGAGGATGCCATCACCATCACCCTTCACAGAGCACTGAGCCATCTGGAGAACATGAAGAGCTATGTGTGCATGCTCTTCATGGGCTATAGCTCAGCATTCAACACCATAATCCTAGACATCCTCACCACCAAACTGAACCATCTTCAGATCCCCCCCTGCCACCTGCTCCTGGATCAAAGACTTCCTCACCAACCAGCCTCAATAACTCCATTTCTGGGAACCCACATCTCTGCTGATCTCACCTGGACTCACAACACCAACACCCCGGTAAAGAAGGCCCAGCAGTGGCTGCACTTCCTCTGTGTCTTGAGGAAGAATAATCTGGACCAGAAGCTGCTGTTGGCCTTCTACTGCTCGTCAGTGGAGAGTGTGCTTTCCTACTGCCTGGGTGTTTGGCACGCAGGGGTTGCCTACCCTCGGCCATTGCCAGATCCTCCTGTCTCAGGAAAACCAGAGCCATTGCACCCCGCTCACCACCTGATTGACCCGCTTCCCTCTGGTTGGCACCACAGGTCAATCAGGTCCAACACCTTCAGTCTAACAAACAGCTTCTTCCCCTGGGCCATTTGGACTGTTGACAAACCCCCACATCCCACTCTGCCCACTCACCTCACTAATCTGAGCCATGGTCTGAGTAACTCCCACCACAGACTCTACTCAGACCAAGTATTTAATTTTCTTTGCACTATTTCCAAGCACTTTGCAACTTTGTGTGCCTTTTTCTTATTTTTGTACATATCCCTCTTGATTGTATATATTTCTCCTGTTTGCTATTTATTCCTGTTGCTATTTATATTTTACTCCGGCACAGTTGGTGTGGAACACCCACAATTTTGTTGTACATGTACAATAAAAAATAAAGAGCTATTCTATTCTATTCTTATGGAACTTACAAAGACAGTGGTTACTGGGTTCCTGTAAACATCAATGAACTAAATATAGAAAACACATATGACAATATCCAGGTCAAGAATTTAGAAATGAGAGTGACTCACCCCATCCGTGAAAAAGCTCTTGACCCTTTTTGGTAGTTTACTGTGGAGCAGACAGCAAACGAGTTACAGATATAGACGGTATATTGCAATAAAATTCAAGTTTTTAAAGTTTTATTGATTACTCTGTATTATTTGGTTAAACTAGAAGATTAACTTTTTTCACAGTACGTCAGGCATGAATGTTTGCATGTTTGCACTTCATTACTCATTCCTTTGAGCCTTTCTGATTTCACTATTGTGTCAGAATCACTGGATTCATGATGTTCCGTAAAAATTTTGAATCAGCTTAGACCAATGAGCAAAATTACCTGCACAGAAAAAGTTGTTCAGATCCTTACATGCATATGAAACTGACTGACATTCCATTCTTAAGCCATAACGTTTAATATAATGTCAGCACCATTTGTAGCTATGACAGCTTGAACTTTTTAGGGAAAGCTTTCCACAAATTTTAGGAGTGCATTAATGGGAATCTGTGACAATTTCCTCCAGAAGTGCATTTGTGATGTCAAACAGTGATCAAAGGAGCTTGCAAAGAAAAGCATCTGGACTTCTTTAAGTTACTTGAAGACCGAGAAGCTTCTTCAGTTCTAAGTTCAAATGGTGGAGAGTCCCAGATATACAGTGGGGCAAAAAAGTATTTAGTCAGCCACCGATTGTGCAAGTTCCCCCACCTAAAATGATGACAGAGGTCAGTAATTTGCACCAGAGGTATACTTCAACTGTGAGAGACAGAATATGAAAAAAAAATCCATGAATTCACATGGTAGGATTTGTAAAGAATTTATTGGTAAATCAGGGTGGAAAATAAGTATTTGGTCAATAACAAAAATACAACTCAGTACTTTGTAACATAACCTTTGTTGGCAATAACAGAGGTCAAACGTTTACTATAGGTCTTTACCAGGTTTGCACACACAGTAGCTGGTATTTTGGCCCATTCCTCCATGCAGATCTTCTCGAGAGCAGTGATGTTTTGGGGCTGTCGCCGAGCAACACGGACTTTCAACTCCCGCCACAGATTTTCTATGGGGTTGAGGTCTGGAGACTGGCTAGGCCACTCCAGGACTTTCAAATGCTTCTTACGGAGCCACTCCTTTGTTGCCCGGGCGGTGTGTTTTGGATCATTGTCATGTTGGAAGACCCAGCCTCGTTTCATCTTCAAAGTTCTCACTGATGGAAGGAGGTTTTGGCTCAAAATCTCACGATACATGGCCCCATTCATTCTGTCCTTAACACGGATCAGTCGTCCTGTCCCCTTGGCAGAAAAACAGCCCCATAGCATGATGTTTCCACCCCCATGCTTCACAGTAGGTATGGTGTTCTTGGGATGCAACTCAGTATTCTTCTTCCTCCAAACACGACGAGTTGAGTTTATACCAAAAAGTTCTACTTTGGTTTCATCTGACCACATGACATTCTCCCAATCCTCTGCTGTATCATCCATGTGCTCTCTGGCAAACTTCAGACGGGCCTGGACATGCACTGGCTTCAGCAGCGGAACACGTCTGGCACTGCGGGATTTGATTCCCTGCCGTTGTAGTGTGTTACTGATGGTGACCTTTGTTACTTTGGTCCCAGCTCTCTGCAGGTCATTCACCAGGTCCCCCCGTGTGGTTCTGGGATCTTTGCTCACCGTTCTCATGATCATTTTGACCCCACGGGATGAGATCTTGCGTGGAGCCCCAGATCGAGGGAGATTATCAGTGGTCTTGTATGTCTTCCATTTTCTGATGATTGCTCCCACAGTTGATTTTTTCACACCAAGCTGCTTGCCTATTGTAGATTCACTCTTCCCAGTCTGGTGCAGGTCTACAATACTTTTCCTGGTGTCCTTCGAAAGCTCTTTGGTCTTGGCCATGGCGGAGTTTGGAGTCTGACTGTTTGAGGCTGTGGACAGGTGTCTTTTATACAGATGATGAGTTCAAACAGGTGCCATTCATACAGGTAACGAGTGGGGGACAGAAAAGCTTCTTACAGAAGACGTTACAGGTCTGTGAGAGCCAGAGATTTTCCTTGTTTGAGGTGACCAAATACTTATTTTCCACCCTAATTTATGAATAAATTCTTTACAAATCCTACCATGTGGATTCATGGATTTTTTTTTCACATTCTGTCTCTCACAGTTGAAGTGTACCTCTGGTGCAAATTACTGACCTCTGTCATCATTTTAGGTGGGGGAACTTGCACAATCGGTGGCTGACTAAATACTTTTTTGCCCCACTGTAAACCTAGTGGGAGTTTCCCCCCACAGAGGGACAAAAGGACCCCCTGTTGATCCTCTAATCGCCTGAGCCAAGGTGTGAAACTGGGTGTGGGTCCCAATCAGCCAGAGTTTCGGGTGTGTTCATTGTGAAACCTGGCCCCACCTTATCATGCGAATTCCTGAGGTCAGATGGCCCAGGATGTGAGTGGGCGTTAAGGCGTCTGGGAAGGGATCTCAAAACTGGATTATAGATGGCAGAGAGTTGGTGTCGTAAACCCCCGCCTCTGTTCAAAGATGGTCGCTCACAGTGGACATATGTCCACTGTGAGCGACCACAGGGAGCACTGAGTCCAGACTACATATCTGAACTAATTGTTAAGTACACTGCTGTTCGCTGTCTTAACTCATAAGCTCAAAATCTATTAGTTGTCCCTTGTACAAGACTTAAGCCAGTCTGTGGCACCAGGGCTCATTCCAGCTCTGTTAAAAAGTTAACTTCTGTTGACGTACTTTTGTTATTTATGTTATTATTTATTTCTCTATGACATCAGTTGTGTTCTAATTGTTGTACAATTTGACTTTTACTCTGTAAAAACCACTTTAACCTCCTGACCTGGACATTCATTTATGTCCTATGTAGTGGACACACAAATCACAAAAAAAGTTCAACTGAGTCTCTGAGGTGGAAAATGGCCTCATATCTGGAATGACACAAAGCCATCAAATTTCATTTCCAGGATTCTCGACTTACGAGAAGACAGGGCTTTCTTCCCTGAAGGTGTTGAGACCTTCATCACAGGACCTGGATCTCTCAGTGGTGATGGCGAGTAGGTAAGAGGATCGTCGATTTTTAATACTACCTGTAAATACGCAAAGTAAGTCAGAGAGAAAAAGAGGAGAAGGAGACAGAAGCCGAGGTTACAACAAAAAAGCCAACAATTGACTGAGACACTGGTCGATGAGTTAATGAGTAAACATAAAATATATAGTGTGGAGTAAAAAAATAGTTTTTATACTTTGCTTTCACATAGCATGGGATTTTAGCCTGCCATGCTAACAAGGTCGTATGCTAAAACACTGCTTTAGATGTGCAATCTTATTAGACAGAAAGTATGTTCTTCTATAAAGAAGCATGAAGTTGAATACAAAAAACTGGAACTTACTATTATAGTCACGTATAGTCACTTTTGGAAAGCAGTAGATGACCTGTTCAGTAACTTTTTTTTCTTGCTCTCCTACTGAGCCTGAGATCTGGACTCAGTGATGTCTTGTGAAATGTACCTGAAACTCATCTAGAACTCTTTTTAGGCTCGCTTTTGTGTAATTTTTGTTTTGATTTGTTTCTTTAAACATTTTTGATGTGAAGCACTTTGTGATATTTATCTCGTTCTTAACATTACTTAAGAGTCTAATCTAGAAACATTTTTCACAAGAAGCTAGACTTGTTACACATTGTGACAAACACTTGTGACACAATAATAAAGTGACCATTACTACTGGATTAGATAATTATTTGCAACAATATGGATACAAAGTGTCTTCACCTCTTCCAGCTGACACACTTTATCACACAGCACTGCTGCAGACAGACAGGCACTCTCCTCCCCTGAGTAGCAGCTGAACTCATGAACAGGAGTTGATGTGCGCATCACTGAATAACACTTAATGGGTCAGTAAAGCTCCTGTTGTAACAACAGTGAGTCATAAATAGAATCACTAAATGTCAGCCTGGTCAGCACACACAGCAAACATAGGTTTTTAATAATTATCAATTATTCACTAGCCATGTTAGCTGTCTTTTAAATTTCATCAAAGTAGCAGCTAGTTGCTATGGCTAATAACAAAATGTTATTTGTTCCAGTGAATCTATATGCATGACAATATTGACAAACAACGTGGTATTAGGGAGACTTTCCTGATTCCAACATTTTGTTTGGGCTTTTTTTGTTTGCTGCCAGGAGGATCTTAAAACAGTATTTGTTGGTAAAAAAGAAAAAAAGAAAAAAAATGTATATTTGAGTTAAGCAGCAAACAATGTTCAAATTCAGCCTCATTATTAGGTATGTTCAGTTTAAGATGGTTTATGGTCAGGCAATTTTTTTGTGTAGGCTGTAAGGTAGGAAAACTGGAAAATCACCCATGGAAGCTATTTTTTTTTTCTTATTGTTGAGTCATGAACACGACCTTAACTGAGGCAAGCGAGGCCTTTTTGAATTAACATGGTGGTCTGTTGCAAACGTCATAGATTGCTTAGAGTCAGACCTACTTTTTAGCTGTTGTTTTTTTGTGTCTTCTTGTTTCAGCCAAAGTTACCATCTGTTATGATTCGGCACCTCTGATACAGCGCATCTATGCAGCAGTGCATTCAGGACTGGTCAGCGCTTTGTTTTTTCAAACTTGTGAAGCCAGACGAGCCAACAGCACCGGAGGGCTACGCAATCTTCAGAGCCAGGTATAATGCACAGGAGCGTGGCAAGATCCACGGAAGAATGACTTCACACAATTTAAATTATTTATTTAAATATCACATTTAAAAATGTGATATTGTGATATCATTGCTGTTGTCCCACGATACCTGTGGAATCGAGGATTGTTGTAAAACAAAAACAGTGTTGAGTAAAACTAGACCCCGAAAGAGGAGATACTAGCAGCTGGTGATGTGCAACCTAAATGTAAACACGACTCTTGTGTTTGCTAGTTGCACTCCATACGATAGGAAGAGCAGATGATGGATGAAAGCTACTGATGCTGATGGGCTTTAGGCAGCTGGTTAAAAGCTCGACCATGATTTAACATCACAAAAACCATTTTTCAGTTTCAATTTTGTGACAATTATGTGACAATATTGTGGCTCCTGTAAAGCCTGAAAAGGTAAGAGGTTAAGTTACTTCACTTATTATTGAATTTAACTGTAAAGCAGTTATTTTATATTTTTACTTCGTTTTTCAGGGGGAACAACCAACCAACCAACCAACCAACCAACCAACCAACCAAACAAACAAAAACCTACCTAAATAATTTTTAGGCCTACATTTGATTTATGCCTTGCCACTAGGTGTAATACTGCTGCTGCTGACACCATGGTTAAATAGATTAGGCAGTGTGTAACTCAATAAAAAAGGGTGGAAAAAATGCCCTGTATTTATTTATCGTGGCTCAAGAGTTGGGAGTTCGTCTTGTAATCGGAAGGTTGCCGGTTCGAGCCCTGGCTTGGACATTCTCGGTCTTTGTGTCCTTGGGCAAGACACTTCACCCGTTGCCTACTGGTGGTGGTCAGAGGGCCCGGTGGCGCCAGTGTCCGGCAGCCTCGCCTCTGTCAGTGCGCCCCAGGGTGGCTGTGGCTACAATGTAGCTGCCATCACCAGTGTGTGAATGTGTGGATGACTGGATATGTAAAGCACTTTGGGGTCCTTAGGGACTAGAAAAGCACTATATAAATACAGGCCATTTACCATTTTACCATTTACTCACACATATAAATGTGACCTGGTGCTCCATGCTGCAAACGTCAGTGAAACATTGTTGGTTTTTTTGGTTTTTTTTACTATATTGACAAAAATACTTTTACTGCAACTTTTCTTGAAATATTGTGATATAATTTTGATAAATGGTAAAAAGACTGGCACTCACAGTGCTTTTGAGACAATGCTGCTGAGCTATTTGCCTAGCTGACAGGATCTTAAAGATTATTTGTGCCTTCAGTGGCATTTTTTGTAAGTTTTGTGAACTAACCCTCAAGTTTTAGTTTTGGATCAAATATTAAAGATCTCTTTGATATATTTTATTTCTCTCCATCTGTCAGCAGACTAGACAAGAAATGTTGAGAATAATGAATAATGACATAAAATAGCACTTTTAACATTGTTGTAAATATCCAATTTAAAAGCATTCATTATAACCTTTAAATTTGTTACAATCTGACACCGTATAACTATGCAAGTTTGAGGAAAGGTTACTAACCTATGAAGGGAATAGAGGATAAGGAATCAAATACATTCTGTGCCAGGTTGCCGCTGGACCTGCGGTTGGGAATAGTCTCTGCAGGAACAGGAGAGGTGCAGAGTGTCAAACCAGGCAGCTCTGTGGACTCCACAGGTGTGTTGTAGTTCGAATGTTGCAGAGTCTGAATGGGTGTATGACGACCTGGAGGCAGCTTCTGCCTTAGGACCACCTCTTGAGTCACGGATACAGGGGAGATGACTTCTCGGTGCTCCCCAAGCTCCATTATCTCCTCCTCTAATGCAGACTGAGGGGTAATGAACTTGGACCCTACATCAGTATCAGCAGGGCTGTCTCTGGTGGCAGGCCTCCAGTCAAGGTGAGGGCTGCTGTAGCCAGGCTCTCTAAAGGAGTGGGCTTGCTGAAAGACATGACCAGCTTTGTGGGAAAAAGTAGGGCTGTAGCTTTTGTAGCCCACTTGCTCTTCCTCTCTTCCTCTCCTTTTCTGGGGCTCTGCTACTTGCTGACCTGACTGTCTCTCACTGGGAGGCCCTGTAGAAGCAGTTGTGATAGATGATTTTCCTGTGCTTTGGTGCTGAGGTTCTGAGGTTCTCAGGTCTTTTTGTATGTTGAATTTTATCATGTTGGAGCTTTGTGAAGTCTGTTCAGAATGTGGACTGACCAGAGCGGAGGCTTGGGCCAGTGTTTCCATAGAACGTCCGTAGTTGTGCTCATATTCGGCATAGGCTGCCAGCAGGGTCTCTGAACAGGACTTCTTTGCTGGTCCTGATGAACTACCACAGCTGCTGAACCAACAGGAATAGTGGGCAGCAGCAGCTGCCTGGTGATGCAGGAAGGTTTCTCTTCTCCGTTGCTCTAAAGAAGCCACAGCAGTAGCTGATGGTTTGGGAGTAACTGTTAAGCCCAACCCCAGCTCAGCTAAATGATCCTGAGATATACTGCGATACTGGGGTGAGATGCATTCTGTGCCATGAATGTGGCTATAGTCTGACAGTTGCTGGTGGTAGAGGGTGCCAACATGAACATGGGCAGGAGCTTTCCGAGGTGGAGGTAGAGTTGCAGAAGCGATGGCTGCATTGTGGTTAACAAAGTGAAAGTCCAGTGCAGTAACGGCAGATGAGGACCGTCCGCGGTGTCCCCCCAATGGGGCAAATCGAACGCTTGGATCCTCAGGACTCCTAAACCAACACTCGGGGGGAGTAGAAGCAGCAGGGCGGCGGTTGTCTAATGGTGGGGTGACAGGGCTGGTTCGACACTGCCAGTTGTCAAGGGAGCTGTAAATGTTGCGGCTAGTCTGTGAGGAAGTAGAGCTGGGCTTGTTTGACGGATAGTAAGGAGGTGGTGGCTCTGGGAGGTTTCGGGCTTTACCTGAGTATGGCTCATTGCCTTTCATGTAGGCGTCCTTGGAGTATGCCTGAGGACAGCAGGGGGGAGGAGACAATGTAAAATCGAAATACAGGATGAACAGCAGGGGCAGCAAGAGGGCAGAGTGGGCAAAGTCAGTCAGGATGCACTATGCAGCACTTTTTCTGGCTTTTTGTCTGTAAATCTTTACCGTACAACCAACATTGGAACCCAGCTTTTAAAACTTCAAAGCATTTTCAACAGGTTCTTTGTTGGGTGATCTATTTTTATCTCATCCCCTTCTCTTTTAACAGAATTAATTAATTACACAGTTACCTGTGCATGCCAGCTGATAATGAAGTCCTTTCTGTCCATGCACAAACATTTGAACAGTTTCTGAATGAACTGAAGCAGAAATTTAAACCCCTGTTGTTACACTGATGGCTAGCTCACTGATGGTTACACAAGTCACAAGGGAAAAGAAGAGAAGAAGAGAATATTAAAGAAAGACTATACTCACACTTACCAACTGCAACACATCCTCATCTTTTGGCATAATAGAGAGCTCCAGAATGTTTTCACTACAAAAAAATAATAAATAATACCATAAAAATGAGTCTAATCCTTGATAAAGAATTTAGATGTAATCAATGAGATGTAAAAAAAAAAATCTCCAACCTGTTTTGGATGAGTGCTATAACCTGAGAGTAGGTTTTCCCCAGAATGCTCTGCCCATTCACCTTCACCAGTCTGTCCCCTGGAAGACACAAAGGCACACACACTAAGAGAGGAAAGGAAAAAAAAGTTGCATGCACAGGGTGTGTGGTTGGGTTACTAAAGGACCTAAAGTGTTCCCAGAAAATATCTCCCACACTATTAGACCACCAGCAGGCTGAACCATTAACATGAGGCAGGATAGATCGTTGCTTTCATGTTGTTTAAGCAAAATTCTCAGATCAGGCAACATTGTTGCAATCTTCTGTCGTCCAGTTATGGTGAGCTCATGCCAAAGCATCAACTCCCTGTTTGTAGCTGACAGGAATGGTGCACAGTGTGGTCTTCTGCTGCTGTAGTACATCTGCTTCAAGGTTTTGCGCATTTCGAGATGCTCTTTTGCATACCTTGTTTTAACGAGTGTTTATTTGAGTTACTGCAGTCCTAACATCTCAACCCAGTCTAGCCATTCACCACTTTTTCAAACATTGGCATTAAACTCTCTAGTTGTTGTGTGGGAACAGTTTCTGATTGTCAGCCGTTCAAATTTCAGCTAATGGTCTTGGCCGTATCTGCATGCCTATGTGCTGTGTTGTTGTTTTTACGTTAGCAATCAGTTGAACAGTGGCACTTGGCAAATGTCTTAGTAAGGCAAGGCAAGGCAAGGCAAATTTATTTGTATAGCACAATTCAACAACAAGGTGATTCAAAGTGCTTTACAGAGACATTAGAAACAAAAACAAATAAAAAGCATGATTTAAAATTGATTAAAACAAGCAAACAAACAAACAAACTAAACACACACATTTCACACCTGTTCGCGCGATCTGAACCCTTATCGTAAGGGGAGCTACCAGTCCTTCTGTGGACGAGCTACTTTCTATTTTAAATTCCCTGAATTTAAAATACTCTCTAGACCCAGTTGGGGAGCTACCCCGAGCTCTAATCCCACACCTGAGGAGTGCTATATAGTAGTGTGTATATAGCACTCCTCTAGTCTTACTAACCACTCAAAGGGCTTTAGACTACATTTATTTGCATCAAATAGGTAAATCTATTGGTTCTTATATATAGCGCTTTGCTGCCTTCTACCTGAGCACTCAAAGCACTCTATCCAAGATGCCTCACTCACCCATTCATACAAAAACTATATTTCTATGATTAAGTGCTTTCTATCTATATTTCACACAGAGATTGTCATGGTCCCCGTGTCTGCCCAGCCGGCCCCGCATGTCTACATGTGTTTTGTATTCTTTCTCTCCCTCTCCCTCAATCCTCTCTGCCTGAGCGGAGCTCACTGCGGGCTCCCGCCCTTGGCCCACACACCTGTTCGCGATTAGCTGTCATTACCTGTCCACTATTTGAGGCTGGGACGCAGATCCCAGCCTCAAATAGGGATCTGCGTCCTCTCGTCGCTGGATGATTGTGCGAGACACGTTAGTGATCCTCTCAGCTCCTGTGAATCTTTGCTTAAGTGTTTTGTGACTTGTGAGAAATTTCCCTCTCCTGTGTGATAGTTTTCCTCCCCGGACCTGTGACCTTCCTGCTGTGCAAACGTGTGTGAGTTTGGGCGTGAAGACGAGAACGAGTGTGAGAGAGCTTCCCCTTGGACCTTTGGAACCCTGGATTTCCCCCCTCACTGTATATATTCTGCACTGGTGTTATAAATAAACTGTGTTTGGAAACGTCAACCTGCTCTGCGCTTGAGTCCCTGCTGTCGACCGTGACAGAATCATCCAGCCAAGAAAATGGACTCAGCAGATTCGGCAACCTCGACCCCCACTCTTGCCACACTGGCAGCGATGCTGGAGCGACATGAACAAATGTTTATTCACATTCGGGGAGAGCTCACAAACCTCACGCAGGCTGTGGCCCAGCGAACACCTCTGCCGGCAACTCCACCCGCCGCCGCTCAGAAGGCGCCAGCTCCAGCAGTAAGTGCTACATCACCTGCTCCTACACCCGTTCAATCTGACAGATTTCTTCCTACACCGAGAACTTTCACTGGAGAGATTGATAAGTGCGCTGGTTTCCTCACTCAATGTGCCCTTCAGTTTCGCCAGCAGCCGCAAGCCTTTTCTAATGATGGTGCGAAAATCGCTTATTGTCCAGTTGCTCCAGGATCGTGCTCTGACCTGGGCACAAGCTGTGCTTCACGTTAACCCTGAAATCACTTTTTCTGATTTTCTCGATAAGTTTAAAAGTGTGTTTGACAGGGAATCCAGCCGTCGCTGGCCAACACTTACTCGCGCTCAAACAAGGTAAGCGGAGCATGGCCGATTTTTCTATTGATTTTTCTACTTTGGCTGAGCAGACGAAATGGGGGAAAGAGGCTCTTAAAAGTGCATTACTTGCTAATATTAATGATGGGATAAAAAATGAACTGATGCTTCGTGAACTGCCTTCCTCCCTAGATGCTCTTATGACCCTGTGTATTTGGGTGGATGACCGAGTATGCGCACACCAGAGTGCACACACACGTTTCCGAACCTCTTTCATTTTCCCTCTCGTGCAATCACACGGAGAGGATTTGTTTTTTTTTCGTTTACAGCGCCACTCACCCCACTAGTGCTGGATCACCCCTGGCTTGTACTCCACAACCCGCACATTGACTGGGAAAAAGGTGACATAATGGGATGGAGTGTGAATTGTCACATGAACTGCCTCCGGGCAGCCACTCCACCCGTCCCACTTCCGCCCACTAACTCACCGCTCGGCTCCCCAGACCTCTCAGCGGTTCCGTGGGTTTATCATGATTTGCAGGATGTGTTTTGTAAAGATTGTGCGCAGTCCCTTCCCCCCCACCGCCCGTACGATTGCGCTTTCGATCTCCTTCCCGGAGTCCCGTTGCTGTCTAGCCGACTGTACAGCCTCTCCCAGCCTGAGAGAGATGCTATGGAACATTACATCACGGAGTCGCTTGCAGCGGGGTTGATTCGCCCCTCCTCTTCCCCTGTTGTGGCTGGTATTTTTTTGTGGACAAGAAGGATAAGTTGCTGTGCCCATGTATTGACTATTGGGGCCATAACCAGATCACTGTAAAGAACAAGTATTCTTTGCCGTTGCTTTCCTCTGCTTTTGAGCTGCTTCAGGGCATGACTGTCTTTACCAAACTAGACCTCCGCAACGCTTACCATCTGGTGCGCATCAGGGAGGGGGATGAGTGGAAGACTGCATTCAATACACACTTGGGCCTCTTTGAGTATCTCGTGATGCCTTTTGGTCTGATCAATGCTCCTGTGTTTCAAGCAATGGTTAATGATGTGCTTCGTGATTTTGTTAACTGCTGTGTTTTTGTGTACTTGGATGACATTCTGATCTTTTCTAAGACACTCACGGAGCACCAAGTTCACGTGAGGCAGGTCCTGCAACGCCTCTTGGAAAACTGGCTCTTTGTGAAGTGGGAGTAGTGCGAGTTCCACGTGACCTCGGTGGCTTTTCTGGGCTATATCATCAAGAGGGGGAACTTAAGGATTGACCCGGAGAAGGTGCGAGCGGTGGTGGAGTGGCCCACACCTCCAAATCGCCGGCAACTGCAACGCTTTTTGGGATTCGCAAACTTCCACAGACAATTCATCCGTGATTTCAACAGAATCGCTCTCCCTCTCACTAAACTCACCTCTCCGAAAGTTCCTTTTCAGTGGGATTCTGCCGCTCAGCAAGCCTTGACCCTGCTCAAAGAGAGATTCACCACTGCACCGATTCTCTGGCAACCGGACCTCACATGGCAGTTCGTTGTGGAAGTGGACGCATCGGACTCCGTGGTGGGGGCAGTCCTGTCCCAACAGGAGGACGGTAAGCTTCACCCCGTGCCTTCTATTCTTGCTGTCTTTCTCCCGCAGAATGTAACAATGACATCGGGGACCGGGAGCTCCTGGCCATCAAGCTTGCTCTGGAGGAGTGGAGACATTGGTTGGAGGGAGCAGCGCAGCCGTTCGTCATATGGACGGATCACAAAAATCTGGAATACCTTCACTCGGCCAGATGTCTCAATTCCCGGCAAGCCAGGTGGGCGCTGTGCTTTACTCGTTTTGACTTTACCATCACCTACAGGCCAGGGTCACGAAACGTGAAGCCAGATGCCCTGTCCCGGCAGTTCTCCGTCACGGGGGAGGAATCGGACCCCGGACCCGTTCTCCCGGCCACCTGTGTGATTGGAGCTGTTTCTTGGGAGATCGAGTCAATAATCCAGAAGACGCAAGAAACCGAACCAGATCCGGGAACCGGGCCGCCCGGCCGCCTCTTCGTTCCTTTAGCCGTCCGCCCTCAAATTATCCAGTGGGCTCACACCACCAGTTTTTCGTGCCATCCGGGGGTCCTCCGCACCATATCCTTCCTCCGACGCTACTTTTGGTGGCCCACCATGGCTAAGGATGCCCGGGAGTATGTATCAGCCTGTTCAACGTGTGCCCAGAACAAACTTTCCAGCCGTCCTCCACCGGGTCTTCTTCAGCCTCTTCCCACACTGGCCCATCCATGGTCGCACATCTCTCTGGATTTCATCACGGGTCTGCCGACCTCTGCAGGTAACACCACAATACTTACCATTGTTGACCATTTCTCTAAGGCTGCACACTTCGTTGCCCTCCTGAAGCGCCCCACTACCCTGGACACGGCTCGGCTCCTCACCTCCCATGCGTTCAGGTTCCATGGGATCCCTGAGGACGTCATCTCGGACAGAGGGCCGCAGTTTACATCCCGAGTATGGAGGGAGTTCTGCTCCACGCTGGGGGCCAAGGTCAGTCTTTCTTCCGGATTCCATCCACAGAGTAACGGACAATTGGAGCGGGCCAACCAGGAGCTTGAAGCTGCCCTCCGCTGTGTCGCCTCACATAACCAATCAACCTGGAGTGAACAGCTTCCGTGGATTGAATACGCACACAACAGCCACATCTCTACCGCCACGGGCAAGTCTCCTTTTGAAGCGTCCCTGGGTTACCAGCTGCCTTTGCTGCCAGCGATCGAAGGTGAGCACACCATTCCCTCTGTGCAGGCTCACCTCCGTAGGTGCTGCCGTGCCTGGCATGCGACTCGGGCCGCTCTACTCCGCACAGCAGAACGGAACAAGGCTCTCGCTGACCGTCGGACAACAGGTATGGCTGTCTACTGGTTTTGTGCCATTACGGACCGAATCCAAGAAACTGTCACCCCAGTTTATTGGTCCTTTTCCCATAGACGCCATTGTCAATCCTGTGTCTGTCTGTCTCAAACTGCCGCGCAACATGTGGATTCATAATGTCTGTCATGTGTCCCAGGTCAAGCCGGTGCTCTCCAGCCCATTGTGCCCTCCAGCCCGTTGTGCCCTCCTTACAGGCCCCCGCCACCACCCCCGGCTCGTGGATGGCCAGCTGGTTTACAATATCATCCGCATCATGGACTCCTGACGCCGGGGTAGAGGTTTTCAGTACCTGGTGGATTGGGAGGGCTACCGGCTAGAGGAACGTTCCTGGGTGCCTCGGGCGGCTATCCTGGATAAGGATATGCTTCGGGACTTCCATCGCAGGCATCCAGGTAAGCCTGGTGGGTCGTCGGGAGGCTCCCGTTGAGGGGTGGGGTACTGTCATGGTCCCCGTGTCTGCCCAGCCGGCCCCGCAAGGCTACATGTGTTTTGTATTCTTTCTCTCCCTCTCCCTCTCTCTGCCTGGGCGGAGCTCACTGCGGGCTCCCGCCCTTGGCCCACACACCTGTTCGTGATTAGCTGTCATTACCTGTCCACTATTTGAGGCTGGGACGCAGATCCTCTCGTCGCTGGATGATTGTGTGAGACACGTTAGTGATCCTCTCAGCTCCTGTGAATCTTTGCTTAAGTGTTTTGTGACTTGTGAGTAATTTCCCTCTCCTGTGTGATAGTTTTCCTCCCCGGACTTGTGACCATCCTGCTGTGCAAACGTGTGTGATTTGGGCGTGAAGACGAGAACGAGTGTGAGAGAGCTTCCCCTTGGACCTTTGGAACCCTGGATTTCCCCCCTCACTGTATATATTCTGCACTGGTGTTATAAATAAACTGTGTTTGGAAACGTCAACCTGCTCTGTGCTTGAGTCCCTGCTATCGACCGTGACAGAGATGGATATATCAAAAAGCAACTTAAAAATATGTGGCATGCAGACTGGAGCAGGCAGGGACTGAAACACCAGCCTTCCACTCAGTAGATGACTTGCTTTGCCTCCTGAGCTACAGCCACCCAAATTTGGTAACTTTTGAACCCATTTATTCATGGATAGTGTGTTATTAGTCTCTGAACAAACTTTTTTAAGTCTTACTACTCTATATTGCGAAGACAGGTAAAGACAAGAAATTTCAATCTGTCCATTCATCCATTTTCTTCCACTTATCCAATTCAGTTTGATGAGTGGACTGCAGGCTATTCCAGCTGCCATAGTGTGAGAGGCGGGTATACCCTGGACAGGTTGCAAGTATTTGCAGAGCTAACATAGGAAGAATGACAACCATTCACATTCACACCTATTTGTAATTTAGACTCAGGAATTGACCTAATATCACTGACTGCACATCTTTGGACACTGTAGTTCTCTTTCTTTCTGTTCTTGACATTGTTCCAAATACAAAATTAACATATACATGATATGATAACATACACATATAGGTGTGAATCTGTCATAAAATTACATTGTTATATGTTATTATAATAATTCAGTTTTAGATTATACCATAATCTTTTAATAAGATTTATGACTATGCCAGTAAATTTTATCCATGTTGACATGTATGACCCCAGACAGGTCCAAGACTAAACAACTATTCAGATCGTTACTGAGAATAGATCTGAATAGTTTTATAGGCTAATGATCGTGTACTTCATTCTATTGTCAAAGCTAGTGGTCGGCTATTATCGCATATTTTGGCTGGCTGTATTAAGATTAGGGATGGGTATCAAAAACCGGTTCTTGTTGAGAACCGGTTCCCACTGTTTCAATTCCTTGGAATTGTTTGCCATTTTTGCAAACGATTCCCTTATCGATTTATTCATTCATTCATTTAAGGGAGGAAACACTACGAATATGCAAAAGCATTTGCTGACAAAACACGTGATGACCTTAAATGAATGTCATGTTTTTAATTCCGCTCCGGACTCGTGAATCTCAACCCAGCAGCAGCGGTAACGTTTGCACGTCCTCTCCCGTTAATGCGGCAGGTAAATAATCAACTAACAGTGCATATTATGTTAGCGTGATCTGCCTTATTACAAAACCATTACTGTGCATTTAGGTGACCATGATGAGACAGAGTCTGGCTCAGATGCTGGCAGTTCTCGCTGCAGTCTACCGGTAGCGTCTCCTTTCAGGCCAGGATAGACGAATGTCACCGAGCAGAGACTCAGTTTGTGGTCAAAGGCTTGCACCCATTTGCCACAGCAGATGCCCCCGATTTTCAGTAAGTGAATGTGTTTAATTGTAGGCAGGGACATTACTGGATATTCTTGTGTAGTTGCTACAGAATAATTTATGTTATACTTTGTTATTGCTACAGACGAATATTTATTTTATTATTTTACATTTACAATTTTTTTCCCTGGGGACCCTGTGACACCCCATTGAAGAGCCGTAGGCTGGATCTCTTAAGGATCTCTTAAGATCTCACTGTTGGGTTTGTAAGGCCATGTTACTCCTAAATTTCTACCTTGTTCAAAGAGAAGATATAAAAAAGTTGCCCCTAACCCTTAGTGTTCTCCTTTAATTAAAAAAAAAAAAAAAAAAAAAAGAATCGATAAGAGAATCGATAAAGAATCGAATCGTTAAACAGAATCGAAAATGGAATCGGAATCGTGAAAATCTTATCAATACCCATCCCTAATTAAGATGTTGTAATTAGGGCTGGGTATCGTCACTGATTTGATTGACTGATTAAATTCTGATTCACATTGTCCCGATTCGATTCAATTCAGTTCAATTCAATTCACTTCAATTTTGACTCAAACAGTTAGAAATATTATAATTATGATTATTTATCAGTACATATCCATAATTTTATATCTATGTAAGCAACAAAGCTGATGCTCATGAGACTTCATCAGAGGTCTTTGTCTCAAAGTAACTGACGATAAAACACAGAAAAACATGAAGGAGATTTTCCTGCCCTGTCTTTTTATAGCAAATAACCTTAAAAATATTCTGCAGTATATTGTGCATATGAACATTACCTGATGCTGCTGAAGTGAAGCAGAACTAAGGTACAAAGGTTTTATTAGAGACACAGCTAAGAGTTTTATAATTAGGTATAATTTGTAAAAGCTCAAATTTCTTCCGTACAGCAAGTATCCTTTGAATAGCAGAAATTTGAGGGTAATAACCAAGCACATAATGGAGGAAACAGAGATTTTTGATGGTAAACTAGTCTTGAAATAAACTGAGAGAGAGAGCTGTACAGGAAGTGTGATGGACTGATGACGATGTTCTTCTGCTGCTGGTTCAGTGAAT
The DNA here is from genome assembly GCF_965226115.1 of Aulonocara stuartgranti. Lineage (NCBI taxonomy): Eukaryota > Metazoa > Chordata > Actinopteri > Cichliformes > Cichlidae > Aulonocara > Aulonocara stuartgranti. The sequence continues at coordinate 28,922,092 of NC_138959.1, forward strand.
TTTGGTCGGAGAGTGACGAAACCTGCAGCTTCAGAATCTGCGAGATGTCCCAGCGGCATGTCTGCGTATGTGCTGTTGGGTTGCGCTTTGTGTTTACATGTTTTTGCCGAATCCATTACCTGCTCTTTAATCATTTGCTGTTTTAGCTGCTTGGTGGTTGTTGAAATAGTTTTGTGAGCTTTAACCTGAGATTCCGGCATTTCTGGCAAAATACATTTATATTAGATTGGACAATCCAAAAACATAATGCCTCTAACCAAAGCTGTTACTGTCTGTTTTTAGGTAGCTGGAAATTTCACATTTTTAACCACAGAATGAAGTGTGTAATTCATGTTGTGAAGATGCATGTTTCCTACCTGTACACAGTCCAGCTTGTTGGGCAGGACCATTTTCTTTCACACTCTTCACGAAGATCGTGTCCATTGGCTCCAACCAAGACCTCTGGCAACCTGGTTAAAGTACCATTAAAGCCCACAGTGTTATATCAGATCTAAGTAAATGTAAAAACAAACAAAATAAACCCGTATCCTCATTGTTTGTTGTTTGGGGAGCTGGTCTCCTAATAATTGGAAGGTTGGTGATTTGATCCTTGGCTGCCCCAGTCTGCATGTCAAGTATCCTTGGGCAAGACATTAACCCCTAGTTGCTCTCTAATGGATCACATGTGTGTGAATGTTGCACTTAAGCAGAGAAATACAATGTTGCAACTTCTATGAATGGGTGAATGAGGCATGCTGTATAAAGCGCTTTGAGTGCTCTGGGATAGTACTAAAGCGCTATATAAGATCCAGTACATTTACCACATTACAAAACATAACACAATAGGGGCCCAAGGACATGTTGAGACACTTAGAAGTAATATTGATGTGATTCATTATATAAATCCGACCCCCTGTAAATGTGTAAACATTTGGAAAAAATGGGGGGTTGATTAAGTTAGCAGAAACAGCAAACACCTACCTTTTTCATTTCCATTTCCATTCTCTTCATCCTGTGAAAGAAACAGGGCAGGTGTTAAGATAAGAAAGACCACAGGGCACTGCTCCAGGTCTGGCTGCTGCTTCTCTGCCTCCATGGCATTCTGCCTGAGTTTCCCATAAACACACTCACACATTAACATGCTGCTTTCTGTCAGTTGGATTGGTGGTCTAATTGGTCCACGTCGGGCTTTTGATACTATGCTGAATTATTTGATTCTTGACCTTGGCACCTAAAGCCCTATGTAAATACACTGAGCCCTGCTGCTACACCACACAAAAATGGCTAAACAATAAAAAATGTTCTAAATAAATTACTACTACTACGACTACTACTACTACTAATAATAATGATAATAATAATAATGATGATGATAATAATAATAAACACTGATTTAGTATTTTAGGACAACTCCTCACTCCCCTTTTGCCACTTACCAAATGACATCATTAACATGATATTAATGATGTCTGTTAGTAGCTAAGAGAATGTCACTAGTCCTAATAAGCTAAAAAAAAAATCCCAAAAACAAATATGATATATGATATAGGTATATGGGGTTGAGTTATTCAGATTCAGACTTTTTAAGTTTAGTTTTGATTCCAGAAAACAATCAGTGCAAGAGAAGTTGCTAAATGTGCTAGAATAACATAGGTAGTCTTACCAGAATGTTCAATAGTTGTTCCACACCTCATAAGTTACCAAAGTTTTATTTAACAAAATTCGATTGACCCTGTGAGCTCAAATTACTGTCAGGAAACCCCAATCCTAAATAACCCTAGGCAATCAGAATACGGAGTGTTGGTTTTAATAACAATTCTAACATACATCAAAATATATTCACATTTTATTAATAACAAGTCAGTTTTGCCATTTTTCAAAATATGGCTTAGACCTCAGAGAGTTAATGTAATGCAGATTTCAAATACAAGAAAAGTTCAAAGTTCAAGTGCATCTAATGAAAGCAGTATTTTACCTTAAGGTTATTGAGGAAGGACTTTGGTGGGTAGACAATAAAATGCCGCAGAGTAAAGCCAAATCCCTGTGAGTTCTTCTGCAGAAAAATTGTCCGTGGGCCATGCCACAATACGCCCTCCACCTCGCTTGATGATAGTGGCCGACACCTGTTCTCATTGGATGACAATATGCCATCTCTCTTCTCTTTAGCCTATAGAGGAGATGGAATAAATGTTTAGATCAGTAAACATTGGCTTCTCTTTTTCTCTCAAAAGGAAATCAAGACGGATGAAATGTTACTGTGTGAACTTTGAAGTGATGTTTATCACAAGTATCATTTTCAGGCCACAGAGTTGAACACATTTAAGGAAGCGTGAGTTGGTGGATGCGGGTGGTTCAGTAACTGAGGACACTGCCTGATCTGACCATTATAAAATCCAACCAATTGCAGGATGCATCATATTTTTAACAAAGAAACTTTACCAGTGACCTCACATATGATTCCACTTTTTACTTCCTGCCAACAATGGAAGAGTTAAAAATATATACCTATAAATAAGTCTTTAAACAACAGGAACATATCAGGGCTTGTAAACACACATCTGGAAAATAAGATAAACAACTGACAAAGGAGGTAAAGGGTTCAGAAGGTGAACGGTTTTACGTTTTACATTCTACATTTCTCCAGGACTGTAGCCCAACATCAAATCAGTTCAAGCAGGCGATGCACTATGTGTACTACATGATGTTTAAAGTTCATAAGGATATCCTGCATGTAAACATGCCTGGCCACTAAAGGTAAAATACACATCATCATTTGATTGTTAGGTTTGGGGAAATGAGTGAGAGCATAGCACATCATCTGATGCAACGTCTATTTGGCAGAAAGTGTAACTGAATGTAGAGATACGTTTAGGTGATTACCAATGATTTCCATTTACTGCTAAACACATTGGAAAGGTCACATGGAAATTTTTCACAGAAGACAGTGATGGTGATGGCTATTAGATGGCGATTTTATTTAGTTTCATATAAGAACTGGAATGTAATAACTTTTATATGCATACTTTAAAAGCAATGCAACACTAGCACACTCTACAGCACTGAGCAGGTAGTTTCTGCTCAGGGCTTTCCATTGTTCACAGCCTTTCAGAACTCTGCCATGACAGAACAACAACAACAACAACAACAATAATAACTTTATTTGTATAGCACTTTTAAACACAAAAGCACTTCACAGTTTTAAAAAAAGCCACATACAGAAGTTAAGTAAACATGTTCAAACACGCATACAGTTGCAAACTATGACCAAAAATAAAAGGGAAAAGATTAAGGAAAGGTTAAGAACTGCTGAAAATTGGGTTTCAGCAGTCATTTGAAACAAATAACAGAGTCAGGCAAGCTGGTAACTGATCTCCTCTGATTGTAAAATTAGAGTGAGGGACAGTAAGAAAAGCCCTGGTTAGAGGATCAGAGAGGCTGGCTGCAGTGAAGGTCTCAGACGTTCTGCTGCTTAGCAGGGGCCTATCACTGTAGAGCTTTATCTCACTGGAAGTCAGTGAAGGAATCCGAGAATAGGTGTAAGGTATGCTATGAACCTGTAAACTTTAACACTAAAACTCCTGATTATTACTGGGTTGTAGTGGAGACACAGCTCTTGTTGGTGGCCATGACTATCAACATGAATATTCAATGGCTCAGTTTGATGCAGAAGCTGAAGTTTGTTACCTGCACACGTTTTAGGTCCATAGTGAACCTGCAGAGTAGTACAAATGGTCAAAAGTCTTTGAGTGATCTAAGCAAAGCAATTGCACTGGAACTTGTTCACAGATGGACAAAAAAAATCACCCATCTAAAAGACTGAATTTAAGTAATTCCAATCACTTCCATTGGCCACAGGTAATGTTCCCTCTAAGCTGCGCGTGCGCATTATGCGCACAGAAAATCTGCGTTGCGCACAAAAAAAAAAAAAAAAAAAAATCTAACCTGAATTGAAATTAAAATTAATACTTTAACAATCCTGTTTTGCAGTGTGAGTCAGTGACTGGCTGCTCCTGTATAGGATTAGAACGATGCCACCTTATCCCATAGTCCAGCCAATAATGCGATTCACATTCGTATATACGCAGCTAATCCACGTCGTTGACAGGCTATGACAGCGTCCTTATGTGCCGACACTGGTGTTTTAGCGAGCAAAGCGGCTGATGTGGAGTGAAGCCACGTTAATGACAACGTGTACAACCATTGGAGATGTGAGCAGGACAGACGGAACAACTGACGGACAAAGTGTGGACTTTATACCAGTTTTTAAATTGTGTTGAGCGGCCACGTAAAACCAGAGTTATGATAAAAATATCTGCAATGTTTGTTTTTCTTCCTGAATACTATTGTTGATTATATTTACTGGAAGAAGAAACAGCAAAGGAAAGGAAAGCACTCTCCGCCTGTGAGCAAAAACAGCCTCCCTCCCCCAGCCTTTCCTATTGGTCGAAGAATGTACCATGTCGACCAATGCCATGTTGATATGGCAACATGGCATTTAGTTGTTTAGGAAGGGGGAACGTGGTGGTGTTTTGAGATGTGAGCACAAATCTTGTGTAGTTAGTGTGTAGTTAGTGTGTAGTGTGGTCAATAGTTTTGTTGTGTGTGTCAGAACAATGAGGCGACTGCTGAATGTTACAGGTGTTACAGGAGTGATACATCTCCTGTTGTCAGGCCTGCAGGTATCAGGCTGTTCACTCCTTTATCTCATAGTGGACAGAAATTATTTTTTGGAGTGGCACAAATAATTTGTGTGGCATCAGATTTGATGCAGAACAGCTGATTGTTCTGTAAATAGTTTGAAATGTTTATTTTAAAAACCGCCTTGGCTGCATTTTTAGGTAAACAGCTGCAAAAAACTTTGTTGTTTGCATAACTCAGTTACTTGGTCATTATATACTGTATTTTGCAGACAGAGAGTTACAGGACTCTCTCCCAGACCACAGACTCAGACTCATAATACAAGTCAGAGCTTTATAAAAAAAAAAGAAGTTGTTGGAGTTCAAGTTATTTTTACTTCCAATAGTGTTAACATACTACAAAGGTCATGAACAAGATTTTTTTTAAATTTTCATTGTAAGTGGGATAAAGCACTTAATTAAAAGTAGTCTAACATAAATGTAAATGCTGTAATTTGACTATTTTAATAAACCACGTGACTTGGATGGATTCGATGCTGGCGTGACCACGTCTGCTGTTGCTCACAGTGGTCCAAGTGTCCGCTCAGGGAGTTTGTGTGTTCGCTCAGACATATGAAAAATTAGAGGGAACATTAGCCACAGGTGTATAAAACAAAGCACCTGTGTAAACTGCTTCTACAAACATTTGTGGAATTCACTGAGCTCTCAGGATCTGCCACCTGTGCAACAAGTCTAATTGTGAAATTCCCTTGATAATAAATATTTCAAGTTGGGAATGACAGCAACTCACCCATTAATTCAATTCAATTTAATTTAATTCAATTCAATTTTATTTATATAGCGCCAAATCACAACAACAGTCGCCTCAAGGCGCTTTATATTGTACAGTAGATCGTACAATAACAGATACAGAGAAAAACCCAACAATCATATGACCCCCTATTAGCAAGCAGTTTTCCGACAGTGGGAAGGAAAAATTAAGAGGTGGGTGGTGGGTTTCCATGGCCGAACAGCTGCATCAAAGCCTTACATCACCAAACGCAATGCAAAGCGTCAGATACAGTGTTGTTGCCACATATTCTCTGGATTGACGAATCACACTTCCCTATCTGGCTATCCAATTAATACATATAATAATTTATTTTCACAAGTTAGGTTTGTCCCTTAGTTTCAGTGAAAGGAACTCTTAGCGCTTCAGCATAGCAAAACATTTTTGACAATTTCAGGCTCTCAACTTTGTGGGAACAGTTTGGTGATGGTCCCTTCCTGTTTCAACATGACTGCACACCAGTGCAAGTCCATAAAGACATGGAGTCCAGTCTGCAAACCAACAAAACACCTCTGGAATGAATTAGAGCAGAGACTGTGACCCAGGACTTCTCATCCAAGATCAATGTTTGTCCTCACAAATACACTTCTTGAAAAATAGTAAAAAAGTACCATAAACATCGCTGCAAAGGGTGGTCCAACATCTCACTAAACTCTACACATTAAGAATGGGATCACTCAAGCTCATATGTGTGAAGGCAGAAGAGTGAATACTAGTGCCTATCACTGAAACAGTGATAAAGACTGATCTTACTTGTGTTGTGCAAGCTTGTGTTCCTTAACTGGCCTTTAAACACCCACCAGGTCATTGGTAACCTACAGTTGTGGTCAGAAGTTTCCATACACTCATCATGGCCATGAATGTCATGGCAATTTTGGGCTTTTCTCCCTATGAGAAGATGTTGGAGGTGTTGAACCTAATTCAAGAAAACTGAGAGGGCGGTCCAAGCCCAGGCAAGAATAACATTTTATACATTCTGGACCTGAGTGAAAAGCTACACATGTTGGGGAGGTTAGTATGGAAGAATGTCAGCAGCGCCTGTACAACACAGGGACAAGGCTCAGACAATTTTTTCCGAGATAAAGTACTAGCATTTCTCCTTTCATCCAGCTCAAAATGACTTTTCAAGTGGCAAGGACCTTTGTCGTCACACGGCAAGGAGAGAATGTTGACTATGAAGTCAGCCCTTCACCTACGCCAGGTGGTTGTACAATGCTGTAGCCACTGGCTACTGTATGGTCCCACGCCAGGAAAGGCTCGGCTGCTAAATATAACTGTCCTCGAACAGTTTGTGGAGGGGCTCAAAAGTCACTGACCGATGAGCCTCGAAGTTGTCATGATCCTGGCCAAGTCTGGCTGACCCTGGCAGTGTGGCAGGGACATCCCCAACTTGGTTGGCTGCTACGGAGGATCGATCATGTCTCATCATGTTTCTTGTCTAATCCTTTTTCATATGCTGTCTCTCCGCAGGTCCCAGTGGTTACAGTCACTGGGCCCTGCCCATCAGCAGTGCTGGAGGTGCGAGCAGGCGGGACACATTGGCCGAGAATGCCCTCTCATGGAGCTGTGACAGGTGTTCTGTGATGCTGGCCCTCCGACACGTTCCCCTGGTCCAGTAGAGAAGCACAGTACTCTGGTAAGGTGACAATGGGGTAAATTTTAGGCTATGCTGGACTCAAAATGTATGCAGATCCAGGTTCACCAAACCCTGGTTCATCCGGGGGCATGGTTGGAAGTGGAATGGGTGGAAGTCACTGGATTCAGGCCCTTCAATAGCAGAGGGGCAGAGTGTGGTGAAGACAGAGCCAATGCCACTCTCTCTCACTTTCTCTCCACTTTACACCATAGCCTCCTGTGAAAGTCCTTGACGCCCCACCCCCCACCTGTCACTTTCACTCACAACCAGGTTCAGAGAAAACTGAGAAGACTCCACTCAGGCAAGTCTGCTGGACCAGACGTGATGAATCCCTGCATCCTAAAGCCCTGTGCGCTCAGCTTTGTGGAATCTTTGATAAACTCTTCACGATGAGCCTGTGATTGCAGAGGGTCCCAGTGCTGTGAACACATCATGCCCTCATTCCTGTACTAAAGACACCCATCCCAGTGGCCACCAGGATTACAGACCTCTGGCGCTGACTTCCCACGTCATGAAGACCCTGGAAAGCCTTATCCTCAATCAGCTCTTATCCTCACATCAGGATCATCAGTTCACTTACCAGTGCCACCTCGGAGTTGAGAACGCCATCATCTACCTGCTCAGTCACTTCTATGCCATTCTGGATAGGCCAGTGAGCACTGTGAGGGTAATGTTTTTCAACTTCCAGTGCATTTAATGCCATAAGGCGGACCCTCCTGGGTGATAAGCTGACAGCGATGAGATGGATGCCTGTCTAGTGTCCTGGATTATTGATTACCTGACAAGGAACACCACAATATATGCGTCTTCAGCATTGTGTCTCTGACAAGGTGATCAGAAATACCAAGGGACCACAAAGGACGTCTTTTCCCCTTTGTTATTCACCCTCTACACCATGGGCCTCGAACTCCAGGCCTCGAGGGCCAGTGTCCTTCAGGGTTTAGATGTGTCCTTGATCCAACACAGCTGATCTAAATGGCTAAATTACCTCCTCAACATGTCTTGAAGTTCTCCAGAGGCCTGGTAATGAACTAATCATTTGATTCAGGTGTGTTGACCCAGGGTGAGATCTAAAGCCAACAGGACACCGGCCCTCAAGGCCTGGAGTTCGAGGCCCCTGCTCTACATCATGGACTTCAGCCACTCGGCTACAGAGACCTGCCAGCTTCAGAAATTTTCTTATGACTGTGTGGTGGTTGGATGCATCAGTAAGGGTTATCAGATAGGGTACTGGGCTGTGGTGGACTCCTTTGTCAAGTGGTGCAAGCAGAGTCATCTGCAACTCAACGTGACAAAGACCAAGGAATTGATTGTGCACTTTGATTTTGGACCAGACAACCAGTGACTTTCAATCTAGGGGCTCAATGTGGACATTGTGGAGGGCTATAAATACCTGACAGTACATACTGACAATAAATTGTACTGGTCTAAAAACACCACTCTACAGAAAGGGTCAGAGCTTCTCCTATTTTCTGTGGTTGCTTGGGTATTTTAATAGCTGTTGAATAATGCTGAGTCTGTTGTGGCCGGTGCAATCGGCTCGTTATAACCTGCTGATGGAGGTCCTGTTTGGCATGAACCTCATTGGGCCATTTCACCAGAGTGCACAAGGATATCACTTTGTATTAGTTCTGGTGGATTATGCAATGTGCTATCTCGAACCAGTGCTGCTGAAAAATATTTTTGCAAAGAGTGTCATGCAGGTGCTGTTTCAGGTCATTCAGCATCCCCAAAGAAATACTGACTGACCAGGGCACATTGTTCATGTCTTGTACTATAAAGGAGCTGTATGAGTTACGGTGAAGTCTATTCGGACCAGCATCTGAATAAAATTCTGAAAGAAATCAGAGTTTTATTCCACAAAGATGCCTGAAATGCACAGAGAGAGTCCTAATCCTGCGTCTGCATACGGTGCAGCTGTACCCCCAGACAGACGAAACAGCAGCTATTGCATCCTACCCATGTCCCAAGACCAAAAAGGAGGTGAGGTTCTTGGGGCTAGCTGGTTATTATTTATTAAAAATTCAGGTACAATACAGTAGAAAAAAACTGTCTGGCAATCAGGTGGGCGGTCAACTCTCTTTGCTATTACCTCCTGGGATGCCGATTCACTCTCTGTTCGGCTCTTGCCCTGCTGTAGTGGCTCTACCGCAGTGGGTTCAGGGAGAAGTGCTTAAGGGAGGCTGGCCAATGTGGCTGGTGGCCATTGTCTAATCATGCCTAAGACCTCGAAGGGGACAGGAACTGATAGTGGACAGCTGTGAATGAGCAGATATAGCAATTTGAACAGTCACCTCGAGATTCTTTACATTGTAAGGTAGAACCTACCCAACAATCATATGAACCCTTATGATCAATTGCTTTGTTGACAGTGGAAAGGAAAAACTCCCTTCTAACAGGAAGCAACTTCCAGCAGAACCAAGCTCAGGGAGGAATGGCCATCTGCTGAAACCAGTTGGGGGTTAGGGTAGGAATACAGGACAAAGACAGGTGGTCGAAGAGAGCCAGAGATTAATAATAACTAAGGATAAACTTAGAGTGATGTATAAACACATAGTGAGTGAAAAAGGTGAATGAAGAAACACTCGCTGCATCATGGGACGCCCCCAGCAGCGTAGACCAATTGCATTATAACTAAGGGTCACCTGATCCAACCCGAACTATGTGCTTTGCCAAAAAGGAAAGTCTTAAGCCTAATCTCAAAAGGAGAGAGGGTGTCTGTCTGCTGAAACCAAACTGGTAGCTGGTTTCACAGAAGATGGGCTGAATGGGAGGCTGAAGGCTCTGCCTCCCATTCTACTTTTAAATACCACTGACCTGGGGTCTGAGAGTGAAGTACTCTATTAGGGTGACACGGTACTATGAGGCCTTTAAGATAAAAAGGAGCCTGATTATTCGACCCGGGGCATTGTTGCAGGCATAGTGGGTAGAGGTCAGGTGTGTACATGGGGACATCCATTATTAAACCCCCCAAAATATGACTATCCAGAGTTGGGACCAGGAAGCAGAGTTGCAGTCTTACACGCCTTTCTGCAGCTTCTCTCCTCCTGCTACCCCCCCAAAAACCCATCTCCATAGAGACTGTGTCAGCTTCCAAAAAGACAAAAAACAAACTAAGAACCAGCAACAAACAACTTAAACATAAACAATTACAAAGGAAGAACAATACATCTGAACCAAAGAGTAAAACAGTGAAATGTGGATTATTAAATATTAGGTCTCTCTCCTCCAAGTCTCTGTTAGTACATGACTTAATAATTGATCAACAAATTGATTTACTCTGCCTTACAGAAACCTGGTTGCAGCAGGATGATTATGTTAGTTTAAATGAATCAACCAGAAATCTCGAAGCACAGGCTGAGGAGGCGGTGTGGCAGCAATTTTTCACACCAGTCTATTAATTAATGAAAGACCAAGACAGACTTTTAATTCATTTGAAAGCCTGATGCTTAGCCTCGTCCACCCCAGCTGTGAAACTCAGAAACCAGTCTTACTTGTTATCATCTATCGTCCACCTGGGCCTTACACAGAGTTTCTGTCTGATTTCTCAGACTTTATATCTAATTTAGTTCTGAGCTCAGATAAAATAATTATTGTGGGTGATTTTAACATCATGATGCTAAAAATGACAGCCTCAACATGGCATTTAATCTGTTATTAGACTCAATTGGTTTCTCTCAAAATGTAAAAGAACCCACCCACCACTTTAATCACACTCTAGATCTTGTTTTAACATATGGCATAGAAACTGAACATTTAACAGTGTTTCCTGAAAACCCTCTCCTGTCTGATCATTTCCTGATAACATTTACAATAATTAATTACACAGCGGTGGAGAGTAGACTTTATCAAAGTAGATGTCTTTCTGAAAACGCTGTAACTAAGTTTAAGAATATAATCCACCCACTGAACGCTACCCCAACAGAGGTCGATTATCTTGTTAATAATTTCACCTCCTCACTACGTAATACTCTGGATACTGTAGCTCCTGTGAAAACTAAGGTCTCTAATCAGAAGTACCTGACTCCGTGGTATAATTCTCAAACACGTACCCTAAAGCAGATGACTCGTAATCTGGAGAGGAAATGGCGTGTCACAAATTTAGAGGATCATCATTTAGCCTGGAGAAATAGTTTGCTGCTTTATAAGAAAGCCCTCCGCAAAGCCAGAACATCTTACTATTCATCACTGATTGAAGAAAATAAGAACAACCCCAGGTTTCTCTTCAGCTCTGTAGCCAGGCTGACAAAAAGTCAGAGCTCTTTTGAGCCAACCATCCCTTTAACGTTAACTAGTAATGACTTCATGAACTTCTTCACAAATAAAATTTTTATCATTAGAGAAAAAATTACCAATAATCATCCCACAGATGTAATATTATCTACAGCTACTCTTAGTACCATTGATGATAAGTTAGACTCTTTTTCTCCAATTGATCTTTCTGAGTTAACTTCAATAATTACTTCCTCCAAACCATCAACGTGTCTTTTAGACCCCATTCCTACAAAACTGCTCAAAGAAGTCGTGCCATTAATTAATTCTTCGATCTTAAATATGATCAACCTATCTCTAATAACCGGCTATGTACCACAGGCCTTCAAGCTGGCTGTAGTTAAACCTTTACTCAAAAAGCATCTCTAGACCCAGCAGTCTTAGCTAATTATAGGCCAATCTCCAACCTTCCTTTCATATCAAACATCCTTGAAAGAGTAGTTGTCAAACAGCTAACAGATCATCTGCAGAGGAATGGTTTATTTGAAGAGTTTCAGTCAGGTTTCAGAGCTCATCACAGCACAGAAACAGCTTTAGTGGAGGTTACAAATGATCTTCTTATGGCCTCTGACAGTGGACTCATCTCTGTGCTTGTCCTGCTAGACCTCAGTGCAGCGTTCGATACTGTCGACCATAATATCCTATTAGAGCGATTAGAACATGCTGTAGGTATTACAGGTACTGCACTGCAGTGGTTTGTATCATATCTATCTAATAGACTCCAGTTTGTGCATGTAAATGGAGAGTCCTCTTCACACACTGAGGTTAATTATGGAGTTCCACAGGGTTCAGTGCTAGGACCAATTCTGTTTACATTATACATGCTTCCCTTAGGCAGCATCATTAGAAGACATAGCATACATTTACACTGCTATGCAGATGACACCCAGCTCTATCTGTCCATGAAGCCAGTTAACACACACCAATGAGTTAAACTGCAGGAATGTCTTAAAGACATAAAGACCTGGATGGCCGCTAACTTTCTGCTTCTTAATTCAGATCAAACTGAGGTTATTGTACTCGGCCCTGAAAATCTTAGAAACATGGTATCTAACCAGAGTCTTACTCTGGATGGCATTACCTTGGCCTCCAGTAACGCTGTGAGGAACCTTGGAGTCATTTTTGACCAGGACATGTCCTTCAATGCACATATTAAACAAATATGTAAGACTGCTTTCTTCCATTTGTGCAACATCTCTAAAATTAGAAATATCCTGTCTCAGAGTGACGCTAATTTATTACTTCCAGGCTGGACGACTGTAATTCATTATTATCAGGAAGTCCTAAAAACTCACTGAAAAGCCTTCAGCTAATCCAAAATGTTGCAGCAAGAGTCCTGACAGGGACTAGAAAGAGAGAGCAGATTTCTCCTGTTTTGGCTTCCCTTCAGTGGCTTCCTGTTAAGTCCAGAATTGAATTCAAAATCCTGCTCCTCACATACAAGATCTTGAATAATCAGGCCACATCTTATCGTAATGAACTTGTAGTACCATATCACCCTATTAGAGCACTTCGCTCTCGCTCTGCAGGCCTACTTGTTGTTCCTAGAGTATTTAAAAGTAGAATGGGAGGCAGAGCCTTCAGTTTTCAGGCCCCTCTTCTGTGGAACCAGCTTCCAGTTTGGATTCAGGAGACAGACACTATCTCTACTTTCAAGATTAGGCTTCAAACTTTCCTTTTTGCTAAAGCATATAGTTAGGGCTGGACCAGGTGACCCTGAATCCTCCCTTAGTTATGCTGCAATAGACGTAGGCAGCCGGGGGATTCCCATGATGCATTGAGTTTTTCCTTTCCAGTCACCTTTCTCACTCACTATGTATTAACAGACCTCTCTGCATTGAATCATATCTGTTATTAACCTCTGTCTCTCTTCCACAGCATGTCTTTATCCTGTCTTCCTTCTCTCACCCCAACCGGTCGCAGCAGATGGCCCCGCCCCTCCCTGAGCCTGGTTCTGCCGGAGGTTTCTTCCTGTTAAAAGTGAGTTTTTCCTCCCCACTGTCGCCAAAGTGCTTGCTCATAGGGGTTCATATGATTGTTGGGTTTTTCTCTGTATCTATGAAGCGCCTTGAGGCGACTTTTGTTGTGATTTGGCGCTATATAAATAAAATTGAATTGAATTGAATTGAATATCCCATAGTGCTCCTGCAAATTAAATACAAGGGCAAAACGCATAGAGTAAAGGCTGCAGTTAGCCCGTGCCTGACGCATTCCTTAATTCTGGGGACAGATTGACTGGGGTTTAGTAACCTGTTGGGGCAGTGTGTGTCGGGATGTGTTCATGACCTTTAGCGGGGTGTGGTGTCTGCGCTGTGCTCAGCGGTGGACGCGGGGGCATCTGATGGTGACTTTGGGGAGGAGGAGGTGGCAGGGCCTTGTGAGGCCCCGCCGACTCCAGTGATTCATTCCACTAAAGATTTTCCGCAAGAGCTGTTGACACCCTTTGCTCAGGGTTAGGGGTTAGGGACTGAGTGATAAAAACTGAGGGTCACTTGGTGCGCCCTGATGCAGCGTGGACCTACCCGCATTTTGTGTTGATTAAAGACAGGCTGCATCTGTGTGATCTGCTTGGTGCCTGATTTTACAGGCTGGGCATCCGAGCGGATGTGCACCGATAGTGCGCTTCCTGCTCAGAGTGACAGCTGGTTAACCAGCAGGCCTTTCCAAAAGTGCCTTTGCGCCTACTACTATTAATGGAGGTTCTGTTTGAATGCATTGGCATGGACCTCATCGGGTCATTTAACTGGAGTGCACACAGATATAGCTTTGTATTAGTTCTGGTGGATTATGCAACGCAATATTCCACGGCAGTGCTGTTGTGCACCATTTCTGCAAAGTGTGTGGCGCAGGCACTGTTTCACGTCATCTCCTAAGTCAGTATCCCAAAAGCGAAACTGACTGACCAGGGCACGTTGTTCATGTCTTGGACACTAAAGGGCTGTATGAATTACTGGGCATTAAATCTGTTTGGACCGGCGTCTACCACCCTCAAACTGACGGGCTGGTGGGGTGGCTGAAAAAGACTTTAAAATCCATGATCCGTAAGTTCATTCACGAGGATGAACGCAATTTGCTGCTTATCCCATGCCGTGGGTCGACAAACTCCTGGACCGGTTAGACACTGCTCGCTTTTTCACAACACTGGATTTAACCAAGGGCCACTGGCAGATTCCCTTGTCTGCAAAATCCAAGGAAAAAATGGCCTTCTCCACTCCCAATTTGTCACACTGCCGTTTGGCTTGTTTGGAGCCCCAGTCAGTTTCTAGCGCCTCATGGACTGGGTGCTGCAGCCGAACGCTGCATGTCTGTTTAGATGACGTCATCATCAACAGTGACACCTGGGCGCCGCTTTGCAAATTATAAATATGGCATTCCGTTCTGCCATGATGGATCATTGGAGTCTAATTGCCAAATAAGTAAATTTCTATATCTCAATTATTTATGTCAAATTCTTCCAAATGATCTCTCCTTATTGCAACAGGTCAGGGCTGTTGATCTGCTAATAGGGTAATTTTTAATGCATTTAACAGGTGAGGTATTCCGTAGTAGTTTTTAAGAGATAGACACTAGGGAGTGTCTAGTGTCTACCAGTGTTTCCCAATTTAGATCCCATACCAGTGACAGAGCATCAAATTTAGGTTAATGCCCAATAACTCAACACAATTGGGGTGACCGTGGCTCAGGGGGTTGGGAAGCGTATCTGTAACCGGAAGTTCGCCGGTTTGATCCCCGGGCTCTCTGTCTTGGTCGTTGTGTCCTTGGGCAAGACACTTTACCCTACCACCTACTGGTGTTGGCCAGAGGGGCCGATGGTGCGATATGGCAGCCTGGCTTCTGTCAGTCTGCCCCAGGGCAGCTGTGGCTACACCTGTAGCTGCCTCCACCAGTGTGTGAATGTGAGAGTGAAGGAATAGTGGCATTGTAAAGCGCTTTGGGTGCCTTGAAAAGTGCTATATAAATCCAATCCATTATTATTATTAATTCCACAATTACTAGACATTTTGGGACAAATATGAGCTGGAACAGGTAAAACATTAAGTGTTCTGTTATAATATTTGCTTGATTCAGGTAGTAAAGCCATAATAGTCAGAACGGCTACTATGTGAGGTACATGGTCGAAACATGCTGACTCTACTAATGATGTAATATTGAAAGGCCAAAACCCTGTTGTTAGTGAGTTGATATCTACGTGATGGTATTGATGGTATTACATGGTATTGGAATGATGTCTACATGATCATTGGTCATCACCCCAAACCTCCCTTGAAACCTAATCCTGTTTTAGATTAAATGTTTTGGGTGCTAAATAACATGAGATGTTTGATGTTTGATTTTAAACTGTTATTTTAGAACTTATTTAAGCGTATTAGTAGCTATGGGACACTTTTTCTTCAAAAACATTGTTCTTAAACAATTTTGTACAGATAGCAAATGAAATCCAGCAGAAAGCGCTCCACATAGTGTGTCAAGTTTAAGATTGTCATGCACAAAACTAGTCCTTTAACCAATAAATCAAATTTGTTAATACTGCTTTAATCACAACTAATTACCCAAGACAAGCAACGGCGACGTATGACCCTCTGGTATGCACTTCTTCTTGTTGATGTGATGGGTGTTTGACAAGGGGAGGCATGAGGTAAAACATCCCTTAAAACAGCCAGCCAGATACAGCGAGGTTCGGCGTCGCTACAGTCAACCCCGACAGAGCACTGGAATCGCCACTTGTGGCCTGCTGGAGCTGGTGCTACACTCGACACCCTCAACATTAGAACTTCCACATTCAAACAAACATGTATTGTCTTTGTAGCAAACACATAAAAACACACCAAAGCTTCAGAATGTGAGACTGCGATTTGCGTTCATCTGTGCAAAGTCTCTACTTGCTGCATTGTGACCAGAATAGTAAGCTAAATTGGTGGTAAAAAAAAACAAAAACAGTTCTACACAGTGTTAACTACTGAAGCAGCACCATCAGAACTGGCAAAGCACAAAGTCTGTAAGTCTACTCATCTGGTCATGTTTCAAAGGTCTTAAAGATCGATGTTCAAGCTATGCAGACGCAGTCCAAACTTCAAGTATAATATGGTGTTCACTTTTCTTCAATTTTCTCTTGAGCAAGTCCACAGTGTTCTTTTTTTTTGGTGATCAAAACAGGAAATATCACTTCTTCTTGCCCTCTATATCCTCTCATTTAGATATAACGTTCTTTGTATAAAAGAACATCAGTTCCAGGTTAATTCTAGTTGTAAAATAAGCTGGTACTTCTCTTCAATTTCAGCTCGTCCTCTTGAAAGCTTTCAAAGTAACTGTCCAAATGCAACACACTCAGTTCAGTGATGTAGTGGTTTGCTGTGTGTAGGTTGGCTTATATTCATCACTCATCTCTGGATTTCAGAAACGAGTCCATCTCAAATAAGTAATGCAAAAATCCCACGGTGCTTATAAGATATTCTCCTCTATTCTGGCACTAGAGCAGTATTGGTGTCTAAGTATAGTCTTCCCCCCTCTCCACTGTGCGTCTCTTTTCATTCTCTCTCTGCCTTGGGACTATTTGCTGACATGCCAGCTCTCTCTCTCTCTCTCTCTCTTTCTCTCTTCTCCTTCTTTTTCTCTTTCAGTCACATTCATCTCATTCTTTAGCTTAACAGTCCAGGCCACTGGTAGAGAAAAGAGAAATGCTATTCTCTCTCTCTCTCTCTTCCTGTCAGCTTCTCTTAAACTCACAACTGGCTAGCTGATATTGCTCTTCAGAACACATAAAATGTGGGTCTATTTTACATTACAATTATTATTAATTTATATGGGACAGAAAAATCATCAAAAAAAAGGTCAAGCAAAAACGACAAACATTCCCTGAGCGCAGAAATATGATTAGTTAGGATTGGTTGCTTTTTTCTAGGGTATTACATATACAGTGCTCCGCACACAGTGTCCTTTGAACATATAATATAACTAGTAGGTATTTTTATTTACTACACTATGGAACAACTGTATGCTAAACATGTAAGGTCGGTGTTGTATTAGCGAGTAAAGTGACATTGTGTTTAATTTTTACTAGAGGTAGCTGTATTAAGCTTGTTTCACTATTGTGGTTTCATTTTAGAAATCGGTTTATCATATATTTGTTTTTTCACTAATCAAATCGCTCATCAGTTCTCCTGAAACCTTAAAGGATCCTCTCACAATTTTCATCGATGTTGCCTGCTGCTTTAACGGGGAAAAAAAGACAAACCTGCTTGGATTGTTGTTAAATAATGCTAAACTGGCAAAGATAGTGTGCAAATTCATGACATGTCATTGTTGCCTAGATTGCTTCCCTTCTATTCAGTTTAATTCAATTCAGTTTTATTTATACAGCACCAAATCACAACAACAGTCGCCTCAAGGTGCTTTATACGTTAAGGCAGACCATAACTTCTATGCTCACATGTTAATTATTGTTTTAATAATTGAAAGTCTCCTCCTTTAAATAAAAGTTTTGGATTTAAGGAACTGCCCATGTACACAAAGCCATGAATTGGTCTTGAAGAGTGCGATAAGAGATTTGACACGAACACATAAGTGTAATAAGTTTAAAGAGAAATCTGTAAGTAAGTGTAAAACAACACGTGTATTGTGCATCAGTGTTTTTGATAACACAATGTTGAGTAAATGTGGGATTCTGAGAGAAGGAATAAATGATTACAACTGAACCGCCAACTTGCATCAATGTTAGTGCTTCTAGAAAAACTAAATGTGAATGCCAGCTTGTGTGTGTGTGTGGCTGCACGTGTCCATCCTCCTCTAGGCTTTACCAAACAGCTCTAACAGTGCTGTCAGGCCCACAGTGCTCGTTTTATTAACACCTGAATACAGTTAAGACTGAAAGCAAGAGAAAGGGCGAATGAAGATAAGGAAACAAAAGTGTGATGTAGAGACACTAAAAGAGGGTGACAGCCATGCAAACATCATACAGCAGACTCTGCATCTTCATCTCCCATCCTCTTCTGGCCTTCACTTCCCCTTCCAATGCACTCATAATGATTTCTTTCTTTTTTATTTATAGTTTTTACTGATGCTAGGAACTTACAATCATGAGTCTAGGCAGAACAAAAATAACATAATATTGTGTGTGAGTCATAGTAATGTGTGAGTCATACAAGAATATGCATGTGCTCTGCTTGTTTTTTTTTTATGACCCAGTCGAGGAGTGGCTGTGAGGAGAGGATGCTCCCTTGAGGCTGTGTGACTTTCTCTTCTGTTTCATCAGATGATACGTGAATTCACAGCGCATACCACCAAAGCACATTTAATAATATTCACACACTAACTGCATCAGTGCAACAGAAGACTGTAGCCTGGGCTTTTCAGACATGCACTAAATGCCGTTACTGCTTAAATAGCTGACATCCATAGATACTAAAGGCTGACCCTAACTAAAGCTTGATGTTATCTTTAGTTTCAAACCTCTGTTGTGAGACAAAGAAGACAACCAAACAAACAAAGATGCTTTCTGATCTCCACTCTTAGGTCATTCCTTACAGTATATGAAAAACATTAGCCTTTAATAGCAAAAACCCATCCTACAAGCAGTTTTTGCAACAGATCCAATGAATGTACAAAATTCCACCAGCAGGGAACAGCAGTGCACAGTACAGAGTTAACTAAAACATCAGTAACAACAATTCCAGAGTGGCATGTTTTTAAGGTGTAAGGTGTTCACTTTGAGCATAGGGCAGCTTAGCAGTCTGACTGCATTCGGTTAGAAGCGGTTTCTGAAGCTTCCATCCAAAGGGGAGGAGAGTAAACAGTTCATGTGCAGTGTGGGTTGGGTTGCGTAGGATACAGACGGCTCTTTCTCTACATCTGAAGCTGTAGATGTCCTCAGTGGGAGGTAATTTGCACCAGATAGTCCTCTGCACAAACTTCACCATCCTCTGCAATGCCCTGTTATCTGCTACAATGCTGCATTGGCTGCATTTTTAGGTAATTAGTTGCATATAACTTTGCTGTTTGCAAAATTTGTACATAGGTTTTTGAAATTTACAATTTATATTTGCATTTCAAGTTATGAAAATGATTTGTTCAACATGTTTGTGGTCTTTACAGTACCAAACATAACTTCTTCATACTCTGATTTTATTATTTTTTTTGTAATTTTAGATGAATTGTGTTAATACACTATTCACGGTGTCAATGCGTTAGCACGGTTAGCTCGTTAACGTGTTAGCGCAGTGCAGCCCCACGCATGGGGCAATCTATGCTAACTTGCTAACGGAGATTTGCCACGTTAATGGCGTTAATGTCATTTTAACGAGATTAATGCTGACAGCACTAATACACATATATCTATATAATGTAAACAATTAAATGACAGAAAAACTTAAAAAAACGCTATCTACCATAAAGATTTCTCTTATATTCTTACGTGTACATGTCTGGGATTCTAATTTAGATTCATTTATCATGTATTTTGTACAGTCTGATGTTGAAAAAATTCACTGAAATTTGGTGTGCACTAACTGGTGTATGAGTTGACTGACAAAAAAGTGTTTATTCTTTTCTATTCTATTCTATTCTTGGGGGGCTGTGGACCATGGACTGTCTTTCCCTGTCCACCTCTTGCTTTCAGGGGAGGGGGGCTTGTTGCAGTCTCTCACCCTCGTTTTCAAGTATGTCATGACAAACGCCCATACACACACTGATGTTCTTGTCTTGCTTTCTCTCCCTCTCTCTCTCCCCCTCTCACTCACACACACACAGCAAACTTGTATGTTCATTTGTGTACCTCCCTTTGTTTTGTCATATAATCTGTTTTGTTACAGATGCAGCAGACCTAGCATGTACTCAACTCCCTTAAAATAAGTTAGTAAAATAATTAATAAATAGTATTCACTAATAAATGATATTGTATTAAAAGATACTGCTACTCAACAGATGTAACTTCTGATGAAAACAGTCGAGTCACTTCCTTTAAGCTGAAAGTTCGACCACCATTGTTATAATTATCTCTTGTGTATGATCCTGATGCTAACTGGGCCGTGACAATAATAGGAAAACACACCCACAATAATAAGCTCTGAAAATATTAAAAGTTGGGGGAGAAAACAACTCACACAATCTGAGCAAAGAATAATGTGCTGAGTGAAGGGACACAACAAATGTCAGAATCATGATTAGCAAATTAATTTCTAAAAAGGCTCATGAAATGTTTCTGAGTAAATGTTTCTGCACTAACAGAAGACCAAAGCTTACAATGTGCCTTTTGTTGCCAAATATGCATATGTGGGCTGGCACATGGAAATACATGCATTCCAATTCCATTGCTATGTGCCCACACCCCATACCTCCATTTTGCAAGATATGTGAAGTATTATGTGTAGAATGGTGTCAATGATGAGTGAATAAACTGTGGTGTAGACATTCACAGGAAAGTAAAATACACAGATTTTGAGTTTCTTACAAAACCATGCACTTACAGTCATAACGTTTTTTATGAGTTAACATTATGTGGTTTGCAGTTTTGTTTTTAATTTTGGGAATTTGACAAGTTGCGTAAGACATGGTCAAGAGCACAAGAACAAAAGTGCACAAAAAGTCATGTCTGCAGTTTGTCTGTCAATGCTGTGACGTAGCTATTGTGGAAACTATCCCACACCTCTCCTAATGAAACGAAACATTTATTAATTGTGTGTTTAACCCAAGACTGTCAAATGTGTGGCCCACTGGGCCAGCGTGGGGGCTTTTTAAAGTCAAATAATTGATGTGAAATCATTTAACTTTTCAGCTTTACAGAAGAATGCACGAATTTTAGCAAGTAAGGCTTAAGTTCCTCAAATATGTGAATGGTCTGTCCACTTTTAGATTCGCTAAATTGTAGTGCATGTACAATGATAAATAATTAAATGAAAAAAATAATGAAAATAACGAATATCATTCATATCTCTTTTTTTTTTAAACACCTCAGATTCTTCATCATATGGATAGCATGTACTTGTTTACATGCTCTTGAGATTAAATTGGGCTCAAGCAGGAAAATGAGTTTAACATCCTTGGTTTAGACTTTTTACGGCAAAAAAGCTCTGATTCGTCTAGTGTACGATTATACTAAGTAGCATCCATTTGTGGGTAGATTTACCGTCTTTATGGGATGGTTTCCCCCCGACAGGAAGAACTGATCAATATTATAATAACATTATTCCAGTCACCAGAAAAACAGTTATTGTATCTGACTTACTTCAGCGTCTGAGCGAGGTGGAATTCCAACAACGCAAAAAGTAACTCCATTCATTGGCGTGTCAGCGTCTGGCGTGCGTAAACCGACAAAAAGACATACTTTGCTGTCAACATTTTTGTCTTAAATCGTGCTGGGGTGTAGAGCAGACTGGCTGTGCTCTTCTCTCCAGCAGTCCCCACAACGTAAACAGTTCAGCTAAAAGCATGTGGCACAGCACAACCGGAAGTTTGAACTTCAAAATAAATATGGGTACATGTTTACGCATTTTCTTCAAATTTACTTTTGCGTTTCAGGCATTGCATATAGGAAGACGATTCTTATCAGAAATAATACGCTTTACTTAAATAAAACATTTTATTTAAAATCTAGTAGAACCACTAACATTTTTAATATTGCTCGACATTATTGCTCAACATAAACCTTAGTGGGCAATTACAGATAACAGTTCAAACTGCATCCTACTGGATTTATGTGCGTCAAATGTCAATGGTATCAATTCCGTCATCCTCCAAGAACTGCGTGGAGTTCGTGAATAGCTTAATTTCTTGAAGAAAGGTAGGATTTATTGTAAAGCAATGTGTCTTAATTAAATGCTACTTTCAGAGCCGCTCCATTTATTATTTTATATTTTTATTATTTTGGTAAATTAATTGCTTTTTTGAGGGCCTTAACATGCTCACAAACTCAGACACAGTCTAGTATTTTACTATTTATTTATGTATTTTATTGGTTTTGGACATAATGGCTCAGTAGCACCCTCTACAAAAGTGAAAAAACTGCCCCAACTGGGTGTCATGCACATGTATGAAATCTGGTACATGCCAAGACAGGACTAAACGTCCACTGGGTACATGACTCAAACCCAACAGGAAGTCAGCCATATTAAATTGAAGATGAAATTGTGGCGCTAACTTGACCATTTCCAGGAATTATTCCTTTTTGAACTCTTCTGAGGGATTTTATCCAATCAACTTCATATTTGGTCAACTACAGATGTGGGCCATATTCAAAATTGTGGTGCCTTTGTGTGTCCACACTGCATTTTAATCATTCACCATGAAAGTTTAATTGGTTCTTATTCACAAATACATTGTCCAATCTGGACCAAACTTCTCCACGTGTGATAAGGCTCCACCCCTGAACATATTTCAAATGCAATATTTGCCAGTGCCAGTTTCAAAGTGGTCAACCACAGCAACCTCAAATTTATCCAGGAAAGCGTTGATGAGTTGTGCTTAGGATGCATGGAAAACTGTGAGTTGTCATCAAATTAATTGCGACATTTTTCCATCAATTCATCAATTCAATTCTACCATTCTATTGTATATAGTATTTTATTTTATTTTATTCTATTGTGTACAGTTGTGTACAGTATCTTATTCTTATCCTATTCCAGTGTTTTTCTAATTTTTGCTGTGTAACTTTGCACGTGGACCCTCTGATTTCAACTAAAATTCGTTTCATTGAATTGTATCAGACACCTTTCTTACACTATGCTGTGTTGTGGACTCTAGTTTTAGAACTGTAAGTACTGAAGAAGTGTCTGTAACTACAGTTAGGGTAGGTACATATGTCAAGATAATGGCGTCTGAAGTGAAAAGTATATATCTGTGTAGCGTCCAAAATCATAGACAGTGTAACAACATACAGCCCCAGTTGTGCTGCTGTGCCAACAGTCCCCTTGGGACAGAGAGAAGAGCATGCTACTTGTGCACTAACATGCTCTCAATGAGTCATTATATAAGAGCAGGACACGGAGCCCCAAGGGAGGGTGAGAGTGTAGATAGACACTTCTACACCCTCTATTGGTGTTACATTGCTCTCGCACAAAGTCAGACACAGTATATAAAAGAACGCTAAAGAAAAATGCTTCCACAGGGAGCCTATCATACAAAGTGGCTGCCAGCCTATGCTCGAGTTACCAACATGTGAGTCCAGTGATAATGAGTTGGTTTTAATGATTTAATGAAGGCAGTGCTTTGTTCAGTCGCATTTGAAATTTTAGTTTAAATTAAAGCTTTTAAATTGAAGCTCCATATGTGACATTCTGTCACATATCATGGACAGGAACAAGAGTGTGTTAATAACAATTAAACAATTAAAGTGTTAATAACACTGCTCCAGCATACATGAGATGATAACATGGTGTCACACTGAGAAATTGGATATTTTCTTGTTTATTTATTAACAAGCAGAGAGAAAAGTTATCTGTTATGATGATGAATAACACAAAATTGGCACCTTACTAATGTTACCTCTTTTTCCACAAACAGGAGTAAACACAGGAAGTCAGGTAGAGCTGGTCCTCTGCTAATTGAAAAGGTTGGTGGTTCGATCCCTGGCTGCTCCAGTCTGCATGCCAAATATCCTCAGGCAAGATACTAACCCCAAGTTGCTCTTTGATGAATCAATTGAAGTACAAATGTGTGTGAACAAAGATAGAAAAAACTGAGAAAAAGTGCTTGTATGAATGGGTGAATGAGGCAAGTTGCGTAAAGCAATAGAGCTGCTCCATTTACCATCAGGGATGTCGGACTCATTTTATTCTGTCGCCCACATACAGCCAACTTTGATCTTAAGAGGGCTGGACAGAAACTGCCCTTTCTGTCAGCGTAGACATCTAACTAAACATTTAATCGTGGAGATATTTTAATATAAGTAAAAGAAGTGTAATTTTAACAATACATCTCAGTTTCTGTACATAAGATATTTGAGAAAAAAGTTCTTATCATGTGGCATTGGTGCTTCTTATTGCCCTGACTGTATTTATAAAACAAGAGTTTTTAAACTATGGAAAAGAGAAATCTTTAAAGTAGATAGTGGAAAAACAGAAGTTTTTCTGTCATTTAATTGTTTATTTTTTACTTAACTACTTTTGTGTATGAATGGCATGTGGATAATTTATTAATAGGAAAAGCTGCAAAACTTTGGACATACAATTAAAAGTTTAAAATCTATGCACTCTTACACATTTTCTGAAGTCTACCAGTGGGCCACATTGGAGTCTTTGCCAGACTGATTCTGGCCCTCAGGCTTTATGTTTGATGTTAACTGATGTAAGAGGAGCAGAAGCAGAACCAGTAACAGGTAGTCTAGCATGCTAAACTCCCATTGGTCTCTTGTCAAAGACCAGAACATGCGCATTAACCACCCCCTTCAAAAAAGACAACTTTAAGCTGGGATATGGAAGTGAGAAAAAAGGCAACCCTGCCTTTTATAGTAGTCAATTGTGGCCACAGGATGGCAGCAATGTCAAGGGTGCATGCAAAGAAATAAAAGGGATCACTTTAGATTTAATTAATATCTACTTTTAGATTTTAAAAGGCAGCCGCTACTTGTCTTGCTTGTCCTGATAAACTGTGAAACTTTGAATAATGTTAGTACTGCTAGTACTGCTGTCGTGGTCCTCCAATCCCCATTTCTGACTCGTCTCTCACTTGTTCTGTCTCTCTCTCATTCTGTTTTTTTCTTCCTCTCTCTGACTGTCTGTGTTGTGTTTGCTTTTGCACTAGCCACACCCCTGTCTTAGAGGCCGGCCTTCCTCCTGCTCTACGCCTGCCAACACCTGGGCACCTGAGCTGATTATCTCACCTGTTTGTGATCTCGTGATCAGTTGCCCGCTACTTAGGCTGGAGGAAGACATCCATTCATTGCTGGATTGTTAACAAAGAGCTGTAAGTGGGATTAGTGCTACTGTATGCAAATGTTTTTCTGTTTTTGCATGTGGAGAGACTGCAACTTGCTTTCTGCTTCCTTCAGTGCAGGATAACTGGACCTGAGGTGTGAGTTACCTGAGAGTAAGAGATCTAGCAAGATAGAGGATTGCGGATCTGTCTGACTAGCACCCTTTTGTACTGCAAAGTTGTGGATCAGACTGCTTGGAGTTTATCACTAACAAGTGGAAGTTCCCAATCTGAGTCCAATCAGAAAATCATGGATATGACAAGTTCATCCTTTCTTAGTTAATTACCCTCCTGTCATTTGATGCTGCTGTTTGAATTCAGTTTGACTCAGTACAGTTTCTCTATCAGCTGACACAGATCCAGATGAATATAACCACATCTGTTAATATCTGTTTCAGCTGTTCAAGGATGGATGCAGAAATGTTTTCTGCATTGACTATTCTTTTCAGATTTTACTTAAGCTCTTGATTGTATTGTTTTTCTTTCCTTTTTTAAACTATTGAATTCTTTGTTTCTACTTAATTGAGCTTATGCTTTTGTGAATTTGTTTATTTAGGTTAATGGTTGTAACACTGTAATCCCATAACTTTTCAAAGAGAACATCTTTTCAGATAAGAAGCTCAACTAATGAAAATGAAGTATCTCATGTATTGAGTCAACTGAAACAATGATTGCAATGATTTCACGGGTAAGCTTACTAAAATGTTTCACAAGCCTAAATACAAATGCTCTGAGTCAAAGGAAAAATGATACATTCAAATTGTTCTTGGACATATTTGTATAGATCTTTGTTTCAGTTTGGTACACGGTGCTGACATTTCACAAGCTTTAGCATGTAGCACAAAAAAGGTCAGGAGAAAAGTATTTACAGTCCCAGTCCCATCGAGCACTATAGGTTGCATTTAGAGTACATGCTAAACAAGCATAGTCTAAGAAACTAAAAGATGTTACGTAACAAAAACGTAAATGGCCTGTATTTGTATAGCGCCCCCCCCCCCCCCCCCCCTCTCTTAGGGACCCCAAAGCGCAGTCACCATATATTCCTTTTGTTTGTGGCTCTCTTGTTGTTGGCATATTGAAATATTACCAAAGACCATGACACAGATATTTATTGAAATTCCTGTATCACATCTTCCATAACAAGAGATTAACAGCTTTGTTGTTCCAAAACAAAGGCCCTAAATTTCCTTTCCAACAGTCTGTGTGTTCATGCACATATGGGGTCAGGCTGCAGTGCTAATCTGCTTTTGCTCTGAAAAGGGTTTCATCCTCACAATGGGGGGGCCCTGCACAGAACCAGTATCCCATCATCCCCCAGTCTCTCAGCTTATGCATTTTGTGACCCTCCCAACCTGCAACTTTAGCCTATCATAAACTGAACTGATAGTATAAAAGATGGATGTAGGCACTGCAGTGTCACCCATTAGCATTTTGGCTGTTACCATGTTGTGGTTTTGGAGCTAGAGGTTAACCTCTTGAGTGCCAAAGATCTTTCTGTGGTTCCTGCTCCAGAATGAGATGCCCAAAATGAATAGAGTATTTCTCTGCAATTGCAAACTCTGTATAAATAATCTTGGTATCAAAATAAAGATTGTATGCATGAATCCTGAAGTGCTAATTTAAGGCAAGGCTATTTAGAAAGTTAATTCTAAAAATGGGTGTGTAGAATGGACTGACACTAATTAAAGTTTGTTTAGAGCAAAGTAACAATACAATTAAGTTCACAAAAACTGAAGCACAAACATGTAGGAGAACTACAGAATACATCAAAAATGCTCCACACATGCACTCTAAAGACTGGAAAAAATGTGGCCTATGGAAATTATTTTTCAATAAACCCAACATGGATGCTTGATAAAATCAGTTGATACATTACAATGTTGTTCTAACCTTCCAGGAATCTATTTGTTTAAAGTAAACACATCGTGAAATGTGCAAAAAAATGTCCCAAGGCTGATTTTATTCACACAACAATCTCTCTGGCTAAAAAGTTAAGCCAACGCTGAAGTTAAAAAAACAAAAACAAAAAAACAACACAGTTCCCAATAGGGGCCAGCAAGTCAAACTTTACAGTGTTAAAAAAAACTGGTATGAACAATGATCGATGTAAACACTTTACTTTTAGTTTATGGGCTCGTGCTCCATTCTGAATCATACTTAATAAAAATATTTTTCTATTTTGCAAATCTTGGTCATACTATCCCATATGGAAAAGAAATATGAAAAACTTATAAAAGACTTGCATAAGATGTGGCCTACTTCATATAGTGAATCATATAAGGCTTATGTGATTTACTCAGGAAAGTGGCCACTTTCTCATTACTTTCATATATTGTTTTAGTAAGTATCCAAGAAATACAAGTTTCATTTATATAATTTTTCAAGGGATTTTATATCTGTTTTCACTCTTGTGTGCTTTTCATACAAGTTTCACACAAGACAGATACAAACTTTATAAGATTTATATATATCTTTTCCATATGGGATGTTTCAAAATGGAAATGACATGCTAATTTGCTAACAGTTTTTAAAAGTGTGCAGTATCAGACCCGTCCCTCTTTTTACACCCGTTTTTGCAGCCAAGACGGGAGCAATGGAAATGCTTTGAGGCTTCATATTGGTGCTTCAGAAACAAACACATGATATCACAGTGCCAACTTCCATCTCATATATTTATATATCTATGAGTCTATGGGTACAAAAACCAGCTTTGACCTCTGTGGAGAGTTCCCCTCTAATTAAATTACATTTTCCCCTTAAGGTTCAAAGCTAAGGGCTCACAGTTAGCCTCATGTATACTAATTTAATAGTGTTTGTGGTATTGGTGCTTTTTGGAGCACTGCTATCATGATATGTTCTCGTATGGACTGTCCAAGAAGCTTGTGCTTCAGCTTTAGTGACTAAAACTTTATTATTTTATTAATCTTTTACTTGGCACTAATTAGCAGATACAGCTCACAGCTGTGTGAGCTTCACCCTTTTATCCAAATTTGATCACTTCTGGCTCTACAGGACAACACAGAAAATGCAAATGTGTAAGCTTAAACTGAAAAGAAAGAAAGAACAAAGATGGATTAGAGCAAAGAACGAATACTATTAATATCATTCTCAGAATAAAAAACATTTTGACAGCTCAGTAGAGACAAAGTACAAAGCTGAGGAACGTTTGGTTGTCACAGTCTCTTTGTCCTCACTGCTTGACTCACCACTCTCTCTCTCTAAAGTGCTCTACCTCCTCTCTGTCTTTCTCTGTGTGTGTGCGGTTTGGTTGTAGTGCAGAAATGGGACCCTGCCTGGCTTCCCATCTTCTCCCTACAAAATGAAGAAATGCTCCTAATTCTGATGTCCTCGTTTGTTGCCGCTTCTAAAGGCGGTGGCAGACCTTCAGTCTTTGCTGGATGGTTGAATCACTTGAAGTTTGGCTCCTCCTCGTAGGGTGTGGCCATATCATACTGTTCACGGTAATACCGATATAATGTTAGGCAATGATAAGAAAATGAAATATTGCTTTAGAGTATGGGTAGAACGCACATGCGCAGTGCCTTTGGCAGAAAAAGCATGGCGGCGATGGAGAATAAGCGAAAGTGGATCGTTGAATGAAACAGATGAACCAGAACTGGTTTGTAAAAATGGCACAACTTCAGTGGTGTGGAACTGGTTTGGCTTTTGTCCATCAGATACACACCAAAGCACATTTTTTAGTAAAGCATGCTAGCGGCCGTCGTTATTACCGCCTTTTTCGGAAAATAAGTCGCTCTTAAAATCCTTTGATTTTCTGAAAAATCGACAGTGCCCCTTATAATTCTTCTATATGAATTCTGGTTGTGCTTACTGACCTCGAACCAATTTTATGTGGTACACGGCACTCAAAAATCTGTCAAAAAATGTTTTAGTACGACTTTGCTAAGCTACGAAGCCGCACCGGATTGTCGGAACATTACGGCTACCATAGTCGGGAGCCTCGCGGAGTGATACGTACTGTGCTTCAACATAATATTACTGTATTGTGTGTGTATAACCTTTTTTTAAAAAAAAGTTTTGTGGATATTAAACATGGTTATGCTGAGGATATGTTGTCTGTGGAAACTGGAACCATCACAACTGTTGATCTTTTATATAGCACCTGCTAAACTGCTTAACTACCCCCCACTGACCAGATCAATATTCCAAAATGTTTAATTGACTTGATGCTATACTCTGGTAAAAGTATTTATTTTTTTGAGCAGTGTTGTATTTTCAAATTAATATGAAGAAAAAGGAAAAACTGCTCATGTTGCATGATAAGTGTGGCACAGTCTTTCTTAGTTTTAGTGTTGTCTGTCACTTCAGTAAAACACTGTAAAACCATAAAGCTTCAATGAAACTAAACAAGTGTTTTTGAAAAAAAGTAAAATGAGAAAGATGAATAGGGGAGTAGAAGTAATCTTTTGAAATTAAACAGACATTTATCTGCCTGTGTTCACTTGTGTTCAGTCATGTTGTGGCCTGGCACGGCAACAGAGAGGCGGTGAGTGTGGAGGTTGGTAGGTTTGGTTGGTTAGGTGGTGGTGGGGGGGCTCAAACCCATCTGTCTATTTACAGCAGCATGAAGAGATTTCGCTAAATACCTAATCCATCTTATCTCCAGTGAAGCTGAGGATTGTCTGTGCAGTGGGGCAGGCTGACCACTAGAGAGCAAGCTGACTGTAAGCTGAAGGCAAATTAGAAGTTAGGTTGGGCAAATGAGGAACTTTTGTACGTGAACTATTTCTCCCATGTTTACAAATGCCATATGAACAGTTTTCGATTTAAAAACACACATCTCTATCCAGGTTCATTGGTGGTCCCTGTGTAATCTCATGCAATCTGAATACATTAGAACTACTACCTTCAGAGAAAACTCTGCTTCATAGGACAATCCCCTCCCATCAGTGTCATCAGTGTCATTGCCCTGCAGCTATAGAAAGGCCATGCACTTGCATTACTTGAATTATATGTATTCTACAAAGTGGACAGCCAATGAAGATCACTGAAGATAAGCTTTCTGTGAACATACCCATTTTCCCTCAGGCCTTCAGCCATGCAGTGAAGCATACTATGCCATAAATCAAAAGTCACTCACTAGTTTTGGATAAATATGGCCATAAGCCAGCATCTAATCTTAGCAAGCTGCTCACATAAACTGCGTAGGTGCAACACATGAACGCACATTACTGCTGAGTAGGACATCGTAATCATAGTGATTTAACCACAATGAATTTCAACAGGATATTCATTCATGTACTTCTGTACTTATATAAGATCATTTGAATGTATTTTCAAGAGGGCATGTGTCAGTCTCACAAAGCACAGACCATCTAACCATTACACAACAGCCTTAATCTACTGGATTTAAATCCCCCACCCCTCAACAGGCTGCCAGCTCATACATACAAAAATGTCTTATCTTGCCTGTGCTGCATCCTGTCACACACTCAGTTTCAAATACATTCCTTGTATTACTGCAGAGGAAAAACATTTTCAACCAGAGACGTCTAAAAACAACAACAAATATACTCAGGTGTCATTAATAATATCTTACACTGATCACAGTGCAACAATATTATTTTAATATATTATGATATATTATACAGTTATTTACTTAGACTTGGCTCCACTATTGAGACTACATTTATCAAAGGTTTCAAAGCTCCAACTGGGTAAACATATCATCAGTGGTTTGCTTTAGTGTAGCAGCCGAATCACTAATAAAAAAGGATTTGATGATACAGTTTCAAAGCAAATAAATTCATTTTTTAAAATATGAAATTCAGTTTCAGTTTAGTGTCAATCATTTTCAAACCAATGCATTGGATTTCAAATTCAGTTTTTAAAACTATCTGTTCAAGTTGAGCAATTCAATCTGAACAATGCAAATCACATCTGAATAGAACTTATTCAAAACAAACAATGTTCTGCCCAGAGATTAAATGCATTAAATAGATTTTGCCTGTGCACTAATTTTTTAATTACTTTTTCTTGTATGCTATTTTAAGTGTTTTTGTATACATACATGTTTCAGCATCCAGGATTTTAAAAAGTCAATTATGCACTTTGTCCTTGCGTTATACAGGGTTAGTGGGGTGCAAAGCTACCGTCAACAACAATGGCTTCTGCTGATGACAGAAAATAACATCACCTGACATGTTGCTTTGATGAAAAACAAAATAACAAATGTGCACTTAGGAGAGAAAAGATGTGCCAGAGATCATGTCAGTTAATGATTTAATTTAATACAGTAGTAGACCAAGGGTTCCAAATTTTAAGTGACATGAAATCACATGTTTAAGTATGCATGTAATGATAATTTAATATGGTAACATCTAATCTATAAATACTTGTTATGCAGTTCAGATTAGATCTGGATAGTAAAATATTGAAAGCCTTTCAAACTGTCTGACTTACCAGACCTACCAGTTTGTAGTTTGGTATGATTACTCCACTCCAATGATGAGTTTTGTATTCTCATTCAATGCATCTATGTTAGTATTGGCTTTCATTAATATATAAACAGTGTTGGGAAGGTTACTTTTAAAATGTATTCCACTACAGATTACAGAATACATGCCCCAAAATGCATTTTGTAACGTATTCCGTTAAGTTACTCAATTAGAGTAATGTATTCTGAATACTTTGGATTACATGATATATTGTCATGCTTTTTACAACTACATGAATGTACTATTGCTGTGTGATTTATTACTACAGGGAGTGCAGAATTATTAGGCAAGTTGTATTTTTGAGGAATAATGTTATTATTGAACAACAACCATGTTCTCAATGAACCCAAAAAACTCATTAATATCAAAGCTGAATGTTTGTGGAAGTAGTTTTTAGTTTGTTTTTAGTTTGAGCTATTTTAGGGGGATATCTGTGTGTGCAGGTGACTATTACTGTGCATAATTATTAGGCAACTTAACAAAAAACAAATATATACCCATTTCAATGATTTCTTTTTACCAGTGAAACCAATATAACATCTCCACATTCACAAATATACATTTCTGACATTCAAAAACAAAACAAAAACAAATCAGCGACCAATATAGCCACCTTTCTTTGCAAGGACACTCAAAAGCCTGCCATCCATGGATTCTGTCAGTGTTTTGATCTGTTCGCCATCAACATTGCGTGCAGCAGCAACCACAGCCTCCCAGACACTGTTCAGAGAGGTGTACTGTTTTCCCTCCTTGTAAATCTCACATTTGATGATGGACCACAGGTTCTCAATGGGGTTCAGATCAGGTGAACAAGGAGGCCATGTCATTAGTTTTTCTTCTTTTATACCCTTTCTTGCAGCCACGCTGTGGAGTACTTGGACGCGTGTGATGGAGCATTGTCCTGCATGAACATCATGTTTTTCTTGAAGGATGCAGACTTCTTCCTGTACCACTGCTTGAAGAAGGTGTCTTCCAGAAACTGGCAGTAGGACTGGGAGTTGAGCTTGACTCCATCCTCAACCCGAAAAGGCCCCACAAGCTCATCTTTGATGATACCAGCCCAAACCAGTACTCCACCTCCACCTTGCTGGCGTCTGAGTGGGACTGGAGCTCTCTGCCCTTTACCAATCCAGCCACGGGCCCATCCATCTGGCCCATCAAGACTCACTCTCATTTCATCAGTCCATAAAACCTTAGAAAAACCAGTCTTGAGATATTTCTTGGCCCAGTCTTGACGTTTCAGCTTGTGTGTCTTGTTCAGTGGTGGTCGTCTTTCAGCCTTTCTTACCTTGGCCATGTCTCTGAGTATTGCACACCTTGTGCTTTTGGGCACTCCAGTGATGTTGCAGCTCTGAAATATGACCAAACTGGTGGCAAGTGGCATCTTGGCAGCTGCACGCTTGACTTTTCTCAGTTCATGGGCAGTTATTTTGCGCCTTGGTTTTTCCACACGCTTCTTGCGACCCTGTTGACTATTTTGAATGAAACGCTTGATTGTTCGATGATCACGCTTCAGAAGCTTTGCAATTTTGAGACTGCTGCATCCCTCTGCAAGATATCTCACTATTTTTGACTTTTCTGAGCCTGTCAAGTCCTTCTTTTCAGAATCAGAATCAGAATCAGAATCGTGTTTATTGGCCAAGTATATGTGCAGACACATACAGGGAATTTGGTTCCGGCAGATGGCGGCTCTCAAGCACAGCAATGTAAATCACACACACACACACACACACGCACACACACACACACACACACACACACACACACGTGTCTATATATACACATTACACATACACACACAAAGCTGTGTAAACCAACTATAAATAACGAATCTAAACTTATATACATAAAATACAGAAATGAATGAGGTGGAATGAATACTACAAAATGTACATAAGGTGCAGTTGCAGTCTGGCAGTGGGAGCAGTGTGACAGGTCAACTGTTAAGAAGGGAGATGGCGAGGGGAAAGAAACTGTTCCTGTGTCGGGTGGTCCTGGTCTGCAGACTTCTGTACCGTCTGCCAGAGGGCAGCAGATCAAAAAGTCTGTGTCCAGGGTGTGAGGGGTCTGTGATGATTTTCCCTGCCCGTTTCCTGGTTCTTGAGAGGTACAGATCCTGGATGGAGGGCAGGGGGGCGCCGATGATCCTTTCTGCTGCCCGTACAGTCCGCTGCAGTCTGCTCCTGTCCTGTTTAGTGGCTGCTCCATACCAGACTGTGATGGAGGAGCACAGGACAGACTCAATGACCGCAGTGTAGAACTGGATCAGCAGCTCCTGTGGAAGACTGTACTTCCCCAGTTGTCTCAGGAAGTGAGACAACCCATTTTGACCCATTTTGCCAAAGGAAAGGACGTTGCCTAATAATTAAGCACACCTGATATAGGGTGTTGATGTCATTAGACCACACCCCTTCTCATTACAGAGATGCACATCACCTAATATGCTTAATTGGTAGTAGGCTTTCGAGCCTATACAGCTTGGAGTAAGACAACATGCATGAAGAGGATGATGTGGACAAAATACTCATTTGCCTAATAATTCTGTACTCCCTGTATTACTGAAGGCTACTCGCCATACCAATACCAATTAGATTTGTAAATCTTAATATAAAATGAGTAACAGTAGGTAGGGTGGACATTAGGTAAGGCTGCACTTTTTGCAGCGATCTCGTACAGAAAACTGTTCCACGCAATACATTGTGTACAGTCGAGTCTTGATAGCTCACTTACAACTGGGCTCGTCAGGCACTCTTTTTGGCTGTAGTGGTTATTATCATATTTACATGCTTCCATCTCTTGTTCCTGTTTCATATATCTTTTTTTGGAAGCAAGTATCACAATTGTTGCAGGTTAATAGGACTTATGCCCCCCTTTTCTCTAAACAAGTAATAAATAAATAAACTCCATCTCTCGTTTCTGTTCGGCAACTGACAACTCGTACTTTTCTACTCTTCTTCTTCTCCCCCCGTCACGCTCACAAACACATAACGGGTATGGCAGGCCAATCTCCCTGCAGCATGGACTACACTACCCATGAGGCTACATTCTTTAGGGCTATGCCTGTAACACTCTGCCTATTGCCTTCATAGTAAATCATTTTTTGAATTATAATTTTTTTAAATATTTCTTCACGCCATTTATGCGGGCCGCAAGTAGAGGTGACATGGGCCGTGAGACTGAGACACAGTCATTAGAGCCTCTTAATGCGTGTTTTGTTTGGGTTTTCACCAGCGTGGAATTACCAAAAATAGAGAGGGGACAGCCTAATATATGAAAAAGGAAAAGACTGCTGTGTAGTCCCTTTATTTCAACAAAGTAACTGTATTCTGAATACCACATTTTTAAACGGTAACTGTAACGGAATACAGTTACTCATATTTTGTATTTTAAATACGTAACACCGGTACATGTATTCCACTTTAACTGATCAAGCACACACATCCATACATATGCAATAATACTAAGTGCAATAATCCTTTCTGTCATCGTTGTATTTTTACTCAGTTGTATATAGTATTTGTATTTGTATTCTATTTTTATCTTATTGTATATTTATTTTATTTTATTCTACTGTATATAGTATTTTATTTTATTCTATTCTGTACAGTTGTGTACTGTATTTATTCTTATTGTATTCTAATTTTTGCCTCATAACTTTTGCACTGTCCACTTCCTGCTGTGACAAAACAAATTTCCCACGTGTGGGACTAATAAAGGTTATCTTATCTTATCTTATCTTATTACTCCCCAACACTGAATATCAAGTCTACCAGTCTGCAGTCTAAAAACTAACCTCAGCTAACGCCAGCTAACAGTGTTAGCTTGGTGGTGAGTAGCCTTCAGTAATAGTAAGAAATCACACAGCACACTTGATGATAACTTGTGCTGTTGGCTTGAAGTTGGCCTCTAGTGTTTTTCACTGCATTCCCACTGAATTCCTGATGGAGGCGCTTAAGGTCCTGTGGTGGGGGCGTGGTTTGCTGGCCTGCTGCAGAGGAGGGGTGACACAGTGAGCTCTCTGGGCGGGGAGGGAACAGGTGTACAGGACTGTTTTAATGAGGGAGATGTGTCTTATGTATATCCGCAGTGAGAAGCAGCAGATGATGCTGGGAGAGAAAGTCGGAGTGGCTGCGTCCGAGGCGGGTGCCAAAAACCACAGATTATTTCTCAATAAAAGACAGTCTAAGCATAAACCAGTCGTGTGTGTGTGGGTCCTGTGTTGCAGTTCCTATTCATTTTGTATGCGTCTAGGCTTTCCAGGATCCATGTATGAAACATTAAGTCGAAGGCTTTATTGTAGTCAGTCTAGGCACTGCGCACGTTGGTCAGATAGTCTCAACTGGCTGCTCTGTCTACCAGTAGCTAATCTTTTACCTTTCTGATATTCATGGCAATTCTTTTCTGTGCCACGCTCATGTACTGAGCCACATGCCTGCTTATCCTAGCAGCTATGATGCCTGGCAGGAGCCTCCATGTGGTACTGAGACAGATTAATGGTCTCTAGTTGGATGGGAGTAGATCCTTGTGCAACCCTGATAAAATTTACAGCAATCAGTTCTTTGAATGCATCGTAGTTTTTGTCTGATACTTTAATTTCCGGGCTTGCCCTGAAGGCATCATCTGCAGCTCGGTGCGCGTGAAGGTGTGGTGTAGAGGAAAAAGGATGGCAAGGAAAAACTCCATGCTGCCGCGAAGCACGGTTTTCCAGTTAAAAGGAAAAAAAGAGGTTCAATTAACATTTGTGAGAGAGCTGCCGTTAGCAGTGAACCACAGACGGGTACCTACCTCAAAGGAGTCGGAGTGTTTCTTCAAACTTTTTGAACTATTCTGACCCTTTTTTTTTTTTGAGGAACAGTTCCATGTGTGCCGAGTGAGGAGCTGGTATCGTGGGTCTAAGACACTGTTGCTGCTGTGGAGGCCTGCCGTACCAGGAGGGCAGTAGGGAAAAAACAAAAGGAAGCCCACCTGAGAGATACCTTATCATTTTCTTTTGCTACTTTTTCCCCCACCTGAGATTCAGGTCATTTTCAGTTCTCAACCCAAGACCGTGGGTGACTGAATAAACTGACACCATAAGGAACTGGACACTCACATGTTATTTTCTTTTCTTTTTCCTTTTCTTTGGGGTGTTGAAATATTGTGTTTCTTTCTTGTCTTACATCTGTTTTGATTGTTTCAATTATTTTTGTGATGCATTTGAGATGGTTACTGCATTTGAAGGTATCCCTACATTGAGGATGAGCAAAGGGAACTGATCCAAAGAAAAATATATATAAAGCAAACTTTGTTTCACAAACCTGTGGTTGTGCGTGTTATCAATCCAATGACAGCTGGTTCATTGCTACCAGACGGTCATGGAGTGCAGTTACCTTCTTTACCCAGTAAGTGTGGATCATGTCAGGGCCTTGTGCTGTACAGCTCGTCATTCTTGAGACCCTTTCTTGAATGTCCGCCACTGTGTGGTATCTAGATCCTGTTCAGGGAGGTTGCTGTGGTCTGCTCTTAGACCCAGTAGCCACTGAGCACTGTTGTTATGGATTGCATCCTTCTGTTCTATGTTCTTCCAGTATTGCCCCAGTCTCATGTGTTCCCCTGCCACCGAGAGTACCCTTTGGATGGTTCAGTGACTTCCATCTCTCTGGTAAGCAGCTGGCCAAGGCTGTGAGTCTTTGTTTGGCAGTTTCCACTGCCTAAGGTATGGGCAGCTTGCTGTGCTTCTTAGGAATCCCTTTCTTCAGCACACATTTCTGCAGTTCTAATAGTTGGCTAACTTCCCTCTGTGCTGCCGTGATCTTGGCTTTTAATTCAGTTCAATTCATTTTTATTTATATGATCCCATCTATCAGGTCAGCTGCTTTCGCACTCATTGCCTACAACACATCAGTTCTTGGGGTTTGGTACAGGATCTCAGTGGGTGAGGATGATCATAATTCCCCTCTGACCTAATATTCTGGCTCCCCCTTGATATAGTATTTGTGTTGTACCTTGTCAAACTCTAGTTGTGATAGCCGTTGCTTCTTCCGGATGTTGAAACACTGAGGTACTAGTTGTTTCACTGTTTGTGTAGATGTTGGGCGTCAAAGAATCCATAGATCCCACATATTTTTTTATCCTTGTCTTTTATCCTGTCTTCTTTCTCTCACCCCAACCGGCCGCAGCAGATGGCCCCGCCCCTCCCTGAGCCTGGTTCTGCTGGAGGTTTCTTCCTGTTAAAAGGGAGTTTTTCCTTCCCACTGTTGCCAAAGTGCTTGCTCATAGGGGGTCATATGATTGTTGGATTTTTCTCTGTATGTATTATTGTAGGATCTACTGTACGGTATAAAGCACCTTGAGGCAACTGTTGTTGTGATTTGGTGCCTTATACACACAATGAGTTGAGATCAGGAGTATCTGTAATTGATTGACTGATTGTAAACTGTTTACTCCATGGGCACACAGCCAATCTATGAGAGCCAAAATTATAGAAGAGGATTATATTTTGGTTAATGTTCTGCGTCTCCCAATAAAATGAAACAACCATAAAAAGAATCATAAACGGATATGTTTATTTCTTTGTGGGTGAGCAAACTGATATATTCAGCAGGGGATCACATATTTCCCTGACTGTGTTCTTGCTGGAGGAACCTCAGGGAGAGGCACTCTAGAGGAAACTTATTATCAGGTCAGCAGTAAACATTGAGGCACACACACAGAGCCACCACAAAAATAGGCTTTCAACATATTATATATATATATATATATATATATATATATATATATATATATATATATATATATATATATATATATATATAACACAGTCCATCTTAACTTAGCTGTCGGTGTGCAAATGTAATGGCACAGACTGTAGCACTGAACATGCAGGCTGCAACATGCTAATGATGTCATGTGTAAGCCCAGCAAGACAGAGATTTTCAGGACATGCTGATTGAACTAACTTACTAAAAAATGTGAGTCAAGAGATCAAGAGAAATCTGAACCATTCACAACCACGTACACTGCAGTAACTAAGTATATAAACTAGATATTTTAAAAATCAGATCAGTCAGCTGTTCTATTTGCCAACAAGACAAATAGACAAGACTAAAACATCCCATTTCCAGATATTTTGCTACCTGTCTGTATGTGCTGCAAGTCTCTCTCCTGCATCTAACTGCACTCTGCCTTTTTTGGTTTGTTTTATTTCAACTAAGAGCAAACATTTAAAATATGCAACACAGGGGAAAACAATATTTAAAAATACTTCTATAAAGATCAGGAAATTATTTGCCAGTAGATGACAATGATGGATAAAGAATGGACCAGTTTGTACAAACCACTCCACAAGCCACATTCAACCCCTCACATTCTCAGTATTTTCTCAACCCCAGATAATTAACCACAAGATGAATGTTTATTCTATATTTCAGTTATTTGATGAAATATTAAAGCCTGGAATCCACAGCGTTCCTTTCTTGAAGTATGGCTTCATAGTGGCATAGATAAAAAGCATAAAATACGTAATACATAAAAAGCTGTTAATCACACAACTTACTGTGTCCTATCACACCACCCCATACATACTATGAAGACTATAAAGAGCAGACGAGTTCAAACAGGGCCTGAACTAAGCATGACTGGGAACTGCAATTCTAATTTGTTGCTCCCACTTTCTGCTTTTCTCTTTTTTGTCTCTCCCATGTCCAATCATTTCTCATTTTTCCCTCTCCACTTATTTTAGAGTCATCAATGAACCTAGCCCCAGTCTTTCAACTGTGAAAGGAAACCAGAGTACCTGGTGAGACCCCACACAAGCATGAGGAGAACAGACAAACTCCACACAGAAAGCCCAAAGCTGGCCTTCAGCCAAGCAGCGTGACTTCAGTGAGTCACACAGTAAACCTCATGTATGTTGACCAGAGTTTATACATTTTTTCCAATCTTTCACGCTAAATACAGGATATGTATTTTTGAACCTTGATTATATTGGGGAAATTGAGTAAAGATGTGTACTGTACATTTCCCATCTGTATTATTTAGTATACTAAATTTTGGATAGTTGTAAACTATGACTATTTATGCACCATATAGCTATAGCATCTGCAGCATCCACAAGCCGAACACCAACAGGACAAAAATGCACAGCATGCAAATAAGCAAAACAGACACCACAAAGCAGTATATATCACTATGAATTAAAATAAGAATTAAAATTAGCTTAACAATTAAAATAGGCAGGTCTCACCAGCACTCACATTCTGGATTGAACTGGCTAATATTCAGTATTGTATTTAACTGTTTAATACCAGAGCTACGCAGAGACAAATAGGTACCTATTTTTTTTTCATCTCACACTTGTTTAGTTCATTTTGACTTCTCAAAGTGAACTGAACTATGCCTTCAACGAACTTTCTACTTGCAGAGGACAGTATATTGTATACCATTAAAAGTGTAATTAAACATTTCCACAGGCAACAATAAATTCACCCTAGACAGGGAATATATTAACCACATACTTTCAACTAAAGGGACATTTGTGGCAAAAATTGTAATAAAAGTCTAATGTAGTTGTAAGTTGGAGCCTACTTGTTTATGATTGAGGATGATAGTGTCGGAAAATTGGTTTAAACCTTTTTCCTATTTGTTCCAGTAAATGTGTTTGAGCAAGAGCAGGATATCCTGACGTTTACACACAACCTCCACAACCACAATGCAGCTCTTACACTTTGGCCAACTACATCATTTCTTCATTATGTTGCTGTGCAGAATGAGCTGCTCCACCCTCACTCATGATTCAAATGGCTGATCTGTCTCGAACCTTAAAGGACACATTGTCTCTGTGTCTTCAGACAGTCAGGTCCTCACAGAGCCTACATGCACTATATTTCTTTGCTTTCTGTCCCTGGCAAAAAATGTCTACACATGCATAGAATACACTGAATAAATGGAATCACTTGAGTTGATTGAGGAAAAACACATAACCCTCACTTTTTTTTCTTAAAAAACAAACAAACAAAACGTCACAACATTTCGCTAAGATTTCACTGTCTGTGGTCGGCTCATCATTGCTAATTGCGTCTTGTACTATCTTGTCTTGCATTTGGACCTTAGGTAAGTCAATGTGTATGAAAAAA
The DNA here is from genome assembly GCF_965226115.1 of Aulonocara stuartgranti. NCBI lineage: Eukaryota > Metazoa > Chordata > Actinopteri > Cichliformes > Cichlidae > Aulonocara > Aulonocara stuartgranti. The sequence goes on from NC_138959.1 coordinate 28,962,915, forward strand.
ACACATAGAAATGTAGACTGAACATACAGGTTCACCAGGTCTAAATGACAAAAAACCAAAAAAACGTTACATCCTACAGTCTTTACCCAGCAGTCTTTTATGTTGCATGTATAAAAAATAGCTTAACATAACCAATAGCTAATAGCCAGTTAGTGCAGCTGGCATGATACTTTGTGTTAGTCCCAGGGTTACAAGATTTTCAATAAACAGGCTAGATTAAATTCATGAATTTAAATTTTAAAGGAATGGTTCATCTGATGTTTCCAGTGTTTCTTTTAATATTATCAACACTAATGTTAAGATCTATTTTTGCATCTGGTCAGTCATGCTGTTGTGACATATGTTTGCAGAAAAGCACTTCAGTCTGTGACAAGAGCAACATAGTTTGCACAAGGAGTAGGACTTTCACCCTGGAGACTCAGGCTGCTATCCTGTGTGAAAGTCAACGACAAGTAATTTTTTCTTCTTTAAAGTCACAGTTTGGTAAGTTTAGGAGATAATATCATTTTGGTTATATAAACCCTGTCACAGCATTAGACCTCAATAGGAAGATGATTATCCTGGAGGAGCATTATGCTGTTGTAGGAACATCAACAATAAACATTAGGTAATGTGAAAAAAACCCACATGGGATCGTCACGTCAGTCACCTTTGTCAGAGCGTGCCAAATGTAAAATACACCGAATCAAAATATCTCTCCAATAGATGTAAATACAATGTATTTTTTCCAGAATTTTTCACTTTTGGAGTTGAATGCCTGAGTTTCCTTTTTGCCCCGTGGGCAAGAAATATTCTATAATTTTGTGGAGTGGTATCTATACATCAAAGACTCAAAAACTCAGACTTTTACCAGGGAGGGTAAAGTTGCAGTTATTATTCACCAGCACAGTTCTGCTCTGAGCAACTACTAACTACTGTGATAGAGAAATAAAGAATGGACAAAACTTCACTTTGCGTGTGTGAATATACAACAAAGTAGATGTCTTTAAAATGCATGAATAGCTTTGTGTGTGTTTATGAGGGAGTCTCTCCTCACCTGGGCCATAGTGTTCAGCAGGATGTCAGCTAGCTCCTGGTCCTCACCATGGCTTGCAAAACCTCAGGCCAAGTCTCAGTAGATGGTGTTGGGGATTTGTAGGTGTGGGGGGTTTACTTTACACACACATCACCCTTGTCGCTGCTGTGTTGCAAACCCACACGCTCACACGCATCACCTCCTCATCTGTGACAACACTGTCCTCTGAAACGCTCGCTGTTGGTAGCACATTACTTCTGCTCCTCTGCTCTTGTTTTCCCCCTCCTCCTCTTTTCACCCTTTCGAGTTTTTAATCCTCTTCTTTTCTCCTTTTAAATTGACACAAGTAGAGAATATGATAGGAGAGCTTGTATTCCTGTATTTCTGTCCGCTCTGCTCCTGCCTTGGTGGTAATCTGGACTCACATTGCTTACCGCCTTTCCTCCTTCTCTTAGTCGCTCTTCACTCTCTCTCTGAGCTCAGGCATTTTTGCCCTCCCTCACTGTGCTCGGCCTTAGTGAGAGACGGAGGGAAACGGGAGGGCTGGAAGGATCAGAGGGATAGAGTGTGATTGTGTGTACCACATGACCCAATAGTGTAGTAGGATTCACCCAGCAGCTGTCGCACTCATCCCTTCAGTGCCTCACTATTAGCATCTTGTGCTTCCATTGATAAATGCAAGATGCTGACAACCAAAAAGGCTCCGCTCCTACTGTAAGGTGAAGAACAGAGAAGGATTGTTTCATGATTATTTAGTTTTCTATACTTTAATGTTCATCGGTGTAATTTTATGTGAAACAGCTTGTAAATTTAATCTCGATTTAAATTATATAGTATTCACTGAAAAAACTTGAAATACTGTTGTAACTACTAACTGTGTTTATAATTGCAATGGCGTACTTTTAGTTTTTGGTAATAAGAACTGAGTTTTTCTATAATCTTTTATAGATGATGATAGGTCTACAATGTTTAAAGAAATATTGACACATATTTTACCTTAAAAAACTGCTATGAAACAATTATATCAACTGTAATATCAGTTTTTCTTGCCTAAATATCTTGTGTATTCAGTAGATCTTTAAAGTTAAAACTGGTATCCCTTCATACAAAATTATGGACTTACATTATTTTAAAAAGTGCCCATAGTTATAGTTATAATATACTGTTAATTACAGATAATATCAAGTACAATTTTTCTAATATGTTCATTTGATGTATTAAATATTAAAATCTTAGCTTTACTTTTAAAGATTAATTCTTTCATTTAAGAGAAAATGTTTCATGCTGTTGCATTTGGACATTATTTCAAATTAAATATCAAAGTTAGGCAAAGTTAGCTAAACGTCCATCCATCCTTCAATTTTCTACCATTTGTGTTGCACGGACAACACTTTGAACCACCTCTTTCACCTCATCCAGAGGGACACTGAATTGTTCCCAAACCAGCTGAACTCAATGTACCAAAGACGGACTGCAATAAAGTTGTAGAAACAGCTGACAGATGATTAACAGAAGAAGGATGCACCATAACTCAAGTTTGAGGGCAATGGCAAAGGCTCTAAATACTTGTAAACATGTTATATTTTTGTTTATTTTTAATACAGTTGCAAAAATTTCAAGCAAATGTTTTTCAATTTGCTGTTGTGGAGTGTGCAGAATTTTGAGGTAAAAGAATTGAATACATTTTGTAACAAAGCTGTAACAAGACAAAATGTAGAATTACTTTGAAAATTTTCCCAGTGCACTGTCGAGCTGTTTATAGCCATGAACACAACATTATCTCATGAAGCACTGATGATGCTTCAAGAGATACTCAGTGTTGCAGACTAAAATAGGTCCATCCAAGGGGTGAACAAACAAAACAAACCACTCAAGCCCGGTTGAATCTGCTTCCAACACATTGTTGGCTGTTTGAATACAATTAAGTTTATTTTAAACTTAAGACAAACAAAACAACAAACAAATTTGAAATCTGTATACAGAGATTATTTTTGTGTATAGGCATCTCTAGACAAGCAGTACTTTAATGATCAGTTTTATAAAAACTATGTGATCGACTAGATCGTATTGTAAACACAGCGACAATGCGGTTTATAAGATTCCTTTTTCCTTTTAACAAATAAGAACTAAAAGAAGACTGACATAGTGGAAATGTTTTTAACATACACACCAGCTCAACATGTACATAACCGAATTCTGTCCTTGAGGAATGAGGAAAAGGACATCCTGTGGCGTTTCCCCTGAGCTGTATAGCTGGAAACTCCCACCCCACAACAACAGGAATGGGTAGGCTGGTCAGCCACAGCAACCCACAAACGTCATAGATCACTGATTAATACTGTTTGAAAAGTTTAGTATCCAAAAATTGGCCTTGAAAAAACATCCATTAGATTTATTACATTTTAGAATCTTTTCAGGGTATTTTTCTTGAACTCAGGTATCAGGATTTAGCACTAAATGTAAAAAGATTGTGTTTAATAGTCTTGCTTTTATTAACTTGTAATTTTACCAGTAAATATTTATGTGGATCAAATAATAAAATGTGTTCAACATTATGTTACATTGAGTACAGAAACTAGGGAAGGTGAATGGCTCCATCTGCTGTACAATACATACACAAGCTGTACATGCAACACAACTTGTATTTATTTGAGTCTCATTGAGCACACAAAGTAATCCTGGCTAGGTGGAATTTTCTTTATATACCTCTCAGAAAAATACCTCAGTCACCTTTAGGGATGGGTATCGAAAACCGGTTCTTGTTGAGAACCGGTTCCCACTGTTTCAGTTCCTTGGAATTGTTTCCCCTTTTTGCAAACGATTCCCTTATCAATTCCAGTCCCCCCGAATGACGTCACCACGTTGCGGAGCGTCATTTACCTGGCAGGAAACACGGCGCGTAAGCAGCTCAAACGCTCAAAAGTTTGGTTATACTTTACGAGAACGGATGACAACAGGGCAACTTGCAATACTTGCAAAGTGGATGTTTCATTTAAGGGAGGAAACACTACGAATATGCAAAAGCATTTGCTCACAAAACGCGTGATGACCTTAAATGAATGTCGTGTTTTTAATTCCGCTCCGGACTCGTGAATCTCAACCCAGCAGCAGCGGTAACGTTTGCACGTCCTCTCCCGTTAATGCGGCAGGTAAATAATCAACTAACAGTGCATATTATGTTAGCGCGATCTGCCTTATTACAAAACCTGCCATTACTGTGCATTTAGTGACCATGATGAGAGAGACAGAGTCTGGCTCAGATGCTGGCAGTTCTCGCTGCAGTCTACCGGTAGCGTCTCCTTTCAAGCCAGGATAGACGAATGTCACCGAGCAGTGACTAAGTTTGTGGTAAAAGGCTTGAACCCATTTGCCACAGCAGATGCCCCCGATTTTAGGTAAGTGAATGTGTTTAATTGTAGGCAGGGACATTACTGGATATTCTTGTGTAATTGCTACTGAATAATTTATGTTATACTTTGTTATTGCTACAGACGAATATTTATTTTATTATTTTACATTTACAATTTTTTTTTCTGGGGACCCTGTGACACCCCATTGAAGGGCCGTAGGCTGGATCTCTTAAGATCTCACTGTTGGGTTTGTAAGGCCATGCTACTCCTAAATTTCTATCTTGTTCAAAGAGAAGATATAAAACAAAGTTCTAAGCTAATCGACCTTAGTGTTCTCCTTTTTTAAAAAGAATCGATAAAGAATTGAATCGTTAAACAGAATCGAAAATGGAATCGGAATCATGAAAATCTTATCAATACCCATCCCTAGTCACCTTTATCTATAACCAGCTTGTCGTTGAGCGCTTTGAGTGCCCCTGTAGACTAGATAAGAACCAATCATTTATCATTTATTCATGGGCCAGAAGGTCCATGCATGTTGCACTACTATCCCATCCCCAGAATCCGGTTGCACAGAGTATGTAGAGAAATATTCTGTTCAAAATGGGTAGTGGACAGAGACTGCAGATTGGTGGATGAAGGTCGGTTTATCAGAAGTTTATATTGGGATAGGCCTCTACTGACTTTTAGCAAGGAAATATTAGTTAGTGAGCAGAGGTGTATCCGTATCCCAGTGAACTCAGCGGCCACGTGCACAAATAAGCCAGACAGAGTTTCTTCTTTGCTCACGCTGCAGCAGTTTATTTGCTTGCGAAATTTTGCTGTCACGGATCACTTTGACGGGGGAGCCAAAGGGCATCGCGTTATGTTTGTGCCACTATTCTGAGCACACGTAAAAAAAATTTGGGTGCATGTAAAAAAGTTTTGCAGGTGCAAGTGTTGCATTTTGAGGAGAAATTTATTTTGAGCGAAGAGAAGTGAAATCTGAGTGAACAAAATTCATTGCTGCGTGCAAAAAACTGTATTTCAGTGTTTGTGATTACACACACACACACACACACACACACACACACACACACACACACACACACACACACACACACACACACACACACACAACAGCAGCCCCTCTCGCTCAGTTTTTGCATTTGCGCTCGCTCGCAATGTGTTGCTCGCACTCTCAACATTTCTGCCCGTGCGCGTTCAACTCTTTCTGTACACCGTTATATTTGTGCCACAAAACCAGCCAATCACAGACTTGGATGCAAAAAAATCCGATTGGCTGTTTTGGTCTCCAATCAGCTCGAAATGATGAAATGCAATATCCCAGAATCCATTTCGTCCAAAACGCAAACGAGGCAGTGGCGGAGGAACACAGAGTGGCGGAGTTTGAAATATTACTCTTTCTGGGTCACACTTTTAAGATATTTTCATGCGAGAATGGTGCTGTGTAAACTTCAAATATCTGCTCGATTTATCAAGACATCAGATATTTGCAAAAGTGCTCTAACGTTTTCGGACTCTGCATTTAAAATAATCAAGTTTGAAGCAGGCAGGTGATAGGATAAAACATAGTCCACAGTATGTCCACATGCTTGTGTAGGTTCAGCCACCCGCTGTGTGAGATTAAAAGAATCTATTAAACTTAAAAAACCATCGCTTTATCAGGTCAAAACACATTGATGTTAAAATCTCCAACAATAAGGACATGATCATATTTAGGCACGACTTCCGCTTGTCAGGGTTCCTGGGTCATTGACCCAGTGATTTCAGTTTGTTCATGTTCAGTTTATTTTGCCACATCAATGTTGTTCTCACTTCCTGTTTTTCCCGTATCAGCTCGTCTCTCATGTCGTTAGCCAGATTATGTTCAGCTGTGTACTCACCGGTCTCTCATTATCATCCGCATCAGTCTGTGTATTTAAGTCCTCAATTTCCTTCTTGAAGCTTCATTTGCTCTAGTAGGACACCTACTGGACGTAAAAATATTAGTTGGCATGAATTTGAAGAGTGTGGCCTTTTGCACACAGCCTGTAAATGTCAACAACAAAAGGAGTGTGTAAAACATGTATATTGTAGTGATGCAGTATACTGTGTATATTTATACTGGCAGTATGGAAAATGATCATTTGGAAATGCTTAAAATGGAAATGATCATTTACTGTGAGGTGATGTGTGGACAGTGGTTGTGCTTTTGTAACGTTGAGGTATGGACAGCTACACACTGTTCACATTTTATTCTGTAAAAACTAAATTTTCACTGCTTTTATTACCTTTTATATCGCTGTCATATCTTGCGGCAAAGTTCGAACCACTTCATGAACCAGTCACGTGGTACAGCCGGGCAGCGAGGCTTCGGACGTCATCATTTTCAGCTCCTCCCATAAATGAAGCAAGCCTCGATACGCGCATCGCGGAAACGTGCAGCTGCCAAGATGCCACTTGCCACCAGTTTGGCCATATTTCAGAGCTGCAACATCACTGGAGTGCCCAAAAGCACAAGGTGTGCAATACTCAGAGACATGGCCAAGGTAAGAAAGGCTGAAAGACGACCACCACTGAACAAGACACACAAGCTGAAACGTCAAGACTGGGCCATTCCAAACAACATTCCAACCTCCCCCTTAGTGTGTTTACTGGGCAGCTTAGATAATGTCACTTCAGAAAAGAATATCGCCCATATGATTTTCACTGCCCTCTCTTCAGGAACTCTCTCTGCAGGAGGGGGAGATACAGGAGAGGTGGAGGAAGATCTCAGCCTGGGCGTTTACTGTCTTATGTAGTCTGGAAGATGAGTGGATGGTGGGGTGGGTGAAGTTTTCTCTGTGGTGGGGTTGGGTGGACTGTCCCGGGCTCTGTGGGGCCGGGAGGCGCTGCTGCACTGGGTCGCGGAGTGTGGGAGTGCCTACTGGGGTCAGCGGGGGAGCTGGCCCCAGGGAGGGGTTACCTGCCCCTCCCTTCCTTCCCTCCCCATCTCCAGCTGCCTCTCTCTTCCCGCTCCACCACAACCACCCACACATGCAGGGCCTTGGAGTAGGGGTATGTCACCAGGGTGCAGAGGAGGCTACCCCCCCCCCCCCCCCCCTCTGTCCCCTTCTGGCTGCCTGTGCCTCAATTTTATCCCACAACTTAGACATTCACATTATTCACTCTCTCATTACACATACATATAGGATCTTGGGGGTGGGCACAATCACGGAGTCCAAATTACCATCAGGGTGTACACCCCACCCCTGGCGTCGTTACCCACCTCTCAATTTTAAATACACTTAGACATTGAGGGCTAGCAGGAGGGGCTATGCGCTTACCTGCTGCTCTCTGGCAGGTAGCTCCATGCCCTCCTGGGTTTTAAATGCACCTTAGAACACACATGCATCAACACTACAATGAGCGGGTGGAGGGAGGTTTGGAGTCTTCTCCCACCCCCATTCTCTGCGGCCTGCTGGAGCGGGAGGGCTAGGTGGAGTTGGCCGTCCGACTGCGGTCTGGAGTGTGGGGCCTCCCTGCTGCTACGGAGTCGGGGTGGTCTGCCTCTCCCCACCGCAGGGAAAAGGGTAACACCACCTGGGTCTGGGTGCAGTTCCCCCCTCCAGGGGCAAGGGTACCTAGACCCGGTTTGTAGAGTACGCTTGGGGAGTGTGATCGTGTGTACAGCATCTCTTTATGTCTGTCTCCACGTTGGTTGAGTGTGGAGTAAGTGCATATGAGAGCATGAGGGTGGGAATGGATGTTTGTATCTGTGTGTGCCTGTATGTCTGTGTCTATATGTCAGGTTGGGTATCAGACGCCACCTCTCTGGGGACATCTCAGGCCCTCCAAGGTTTGGAGGCCTATCTCCACCTACCACCACTTCCCCTGCCGGTGGCGGACTCCCTCAGGTGTCGGTGCGTTGGTGGTTCTTTGTGTCTGGGGGTGGGCGTCCAGGTACACACCGGCTCACTCCTTGGCGGCCGCTTATCGGGGCCTGGAGCCTGGGGCTCGCTCGGGCCCCTTCGGGGGTGGGGTGCCCCCGGCCTCTCGGCCTGGGGCTCGGTCACTCAGGCACAGCTGGCGGCCGGCGGAGCTCACGGGCGCGTCACTGCAACTCCCCCTGGCTTCTGCTCCGCGGCTGCTGAGTGAGCCCTCATCTGGGACTCTCCTCAGCTCTTTCTGGGACAGTGGCGCAGCTGCCCCTCTGTTGGTCTTCCTTGGTCTCTTGTGTTCTGGGGGCCTCTGGATGTCTGGAGTTTTGATCTCCTCCATACCTGCTTCATGCCCTGGAGGACGGGGCTGTGGCCCCCCCACACTCCCTAGCAGATCGTTACATGGAGAAACCTTTGGAATACAAGCGCGCTGATCCACACAGGTATGCACACGGGTGTTCACTGCTCGTAGACCCAAATTACACCTTTCTTGGCTGCTACTTCGAAGCACATCTGTCCTGCGTGCTGCACAACAACATTGAATATTTAGTATTTACTGCTGTTTACACTTAGCTAGATTAATGCGATGGTGTTGTGTTTAGTATGTTGCTTTGTTTTTTGTTTTTTTTTTTGTCTTTTTTTGCTTGTTTTCTATTCTTCTCTCAACAGGTGATCCAGGAGATTTTTATTTTTTTTCTCCCCCCCTTTCTCACTGTCCCTCTCCCCTTCTGTTTTTCCTTTCCTTCCTCTTTCTTTCTCCCTTTCCTATCTCTCACTCATGTCTGTCCCGTCTGTAACATCTGAAAATAAAATATAATAAATAATAAAAACAAAGATCGACCAAATGGACCAATACGGCAATGCCACAATGATCCATTTGGCAAAGTAAATCCATTGGGTATCCTTGTTGGTCTTCAGACAACAATTCTGACGGCTAAAGAACCAAATGGGACAGGCAAAAAAAAAAAAAAAGACTGGGCCAAGAAATATCTCAAGACTGATTTTTCTAAGGTTTTATGGACTGATGAAATGAGAGTGAGTCTTGATGGGCCAGATGGATGGGCCCGTGGCTGGATTGGTAAAGGGCAGAGAGCTCCAGTCCGACTCAGATGCCAGCAAGGTGGAGGTGGAGTACTGGTTTGGGCTGGTATCATCAAAGATGAGCTTGTGGGGCCTTTTCGGGTTGAGGATGGAGTCAAGCTCAACTCCCAGTCCTACTGCCAGTTTCTGGAAGACACCTTCTTCAAGCAGTGGTACAGGAAGAAGTCTGCATCCTTCAAGAAAAACATGATTTTCATGCAGGACAATGCTCCATCACACGCGTCCAAGTACTCCACAGCGTGGCTGCAAGAAAGGGTATAAAAGAAGAAAAACTAATGACATGGCCTCCTTGTTCACCTGATCTGAACCCCATTGAGAACCTGTGGTCCATCATCAAATGTGAGATTTACAAGGAGGGAAAACAGTACACCTCTCTGAACAGTGTCTGGGAGGCTGTGGTTGCTGCTGCACGCAATGTTGATGGTGAACAGATCAAAACACTGACAGAATCCATGGATGGCAGGCTTTTGAGTGTCCTTGCAAAGAAAGGTGGCTATATTGGTCGCTGGTTTGTTTTTGTTTTGTTTTTGAATGTCAGAAATGTATATTTGTGAATGTGGAGATGTTATATTGGTTTCACTGGTAAAAAGAAATCATTGAAATGGGTATATATTTGTTTTTTGTTAAGTTGCCTAATAATTATGCACAGTAATAGTCACCTGCACACACAGATATCCCCCTAAAATAGCTCAAACTAAAAACAAACTAAAAACTACTTCCAAAAACATTCAGCTTTGATATTAATGAGTTTTTTGGGTTCATTGAGAACATGGTTGTTGTTCAATAATAACATTATTCCTCAAAAATACAACTTGCCTAATAATTCTGCACTCCCTGTATCTACGAGTCCTGCGTTTGAGTCCTCTTTCCCTTCGCTCCACACCCCGACTCCTGACACAGCTAAGAAATCTGAAAAGTCACAATAAAGCACACCTAGAATGCAGCAGCTACTGTACAAGCATGGTGTGTAATAAGAGCTTTTAGATTCACACAATATGCTAGCAACAACCTTATCTGTTTATCACACGTGTTCGACCAGTGAGCTACTTATCAAAGACAGCCTGTCACCTTCTCCTCTCCAGTCCACCCCACAGACTGTTCAAAGAACCTGAAATATTATCTGGATGAACTATTACAGTGGAGCCTGAACCCACAGTGAGTTGAACTCTGCAGCCAGATGTGTACAGCTGTTTCACTTAAGCACACTCAATGGCAGCAAAATAAACACATTTTATATTTGTTCACATTTTATTAAATTAAGTTTACTCAATAGACTAAGAAACAAGTTTATCTCTTTCCATATGATTGGTACATGCTTCTCAGTATGATGTTTTGTTTAAATCATAGAAGTTATGTAATACTGTACAACAAAATAATAGAACAGCAGTGCAGCAGCTTCAGAACTTGCCTTAGAATCCTCTGGTTTAACATATTTAAACCACACCCACGACACCGGATGTTTAAGCTGCTGCCATCTGACAGGAAATTCAGGCTACTTCACATACAAGGGTCAGTTCTACAGGCAGAAACATGGGTGTGCCATGGGCTCCCCAGTTTCACCCATCGCGGCCAATTTGTACATGGAAGAAGTGGAAAAGAGGGCTTTGCTATCCTAACGTGGAACACCACCAAGTCATTGGTTCAGATATGTGGATGACACCTGGGTGAAAATCAAATCTCAGGACGTACCACATTTCATGGATCACATTAACTCGTTGGATCGACACATCAAATTCACCAAGGAGGATATAAAAAGTGGCAGGTTAGCCTTCTTAGACTGTGAGATTTCCATCAGTAATGGAGGACATCTAAACGCTGATGTGTACCGTAAACCTACACATACGGATCAGTATCTAAGGTTTGACTCTCATCATCCACTGGAGCTTAAACTGGGCGTCATCAGGACGCTACGACACAGAGCAAACACCATCCCCACTGACACAGCAGCCAGGGAGGCAGAAGAACATCACATCAAGAAGGCCCTGAGTAAATGTGGTTATCCCAGCTGGACTTTTGTCAATGCTGGGAAGGGGCCAAAAGAAAGCTCCAGCCGATCCAGGAGAGAAGAACAACCGCTGACTAAGCGAAAACCTGTAGTGATCCTGTACGTGTCAGGAGTATCGGAACAGTTGAGACGCATTTTTTCAAAACACAGCATCTCTGTTGCTTTTAAACCCCAAAACACGCTGCGCCAAAAATTGGTCCACCCCAAGGATCGGGTCCCCCGACACAAACAGAGTAACACAGTGTACGCTGGTAAGTGCCAGGAGGATTGCCAGGATTTATACATCGGGGAAACCAAACAACCTCTGATGAAGCGGATGGCACAACACAGAAGAGCTACCTCGTCAGGCCAGGACTCTGCAGTCTGTTTACACCTACAGGCCAGTGGACACTCTTTCAAGGATGAGGATGTAACATCTTGGACAGGGAGGAACGCTGGTTTGAGCGCGGAGTCAAGGAGGCCATTTACGTGAAAAGGGAAAGACCATCTCTGAATCGAGGAGGGGCCTAAGGGTAGATATTTCACCATCTTACAATGCTGTGATTGCAGCCATTCCCCAACTCTCTGTGAATGGGACTCATGGCAATTGATCAGTGGTCTTTGATCAGTGGTCTTTGATCAGTGGTTGCTGATCAATGGTCATGAGAATTTGCACAATTATGATGAAGGAACTGACCTCTCAGCCCTTTGTTCCTTCAGCGGGCTGGTTTCAGTCATTATGCAAATGACTATATATATATACCGTTTATAAGATTGGGGAAACCTGCAGTCAGCTGAGACTGAAGAAGTCACTTGGATGAGTGATGAAATGTTTCTCCCACTGAAAACGCTACGTCGAGATAAACAGAACCAACGTTTGGAGATTTACTTACCTGGATGATTGAGCATGCAACAAGACGTTTGCTTTAAATCCATCACAGCACAGCAAACTTTTCATGCAACATTTAAATCACACAGTTAGTCTACCTCAGGTTGTTTTGCAGCATGTGTCACCATATGAAAAACATAATGGCACATGTACAGACAGGATAGTCTTGGGGTGGCTGTAGCTCAGGAGGTAGAGTAGGTCATGTACTGATCAGAAGGTTGGTGGTTTGATCCCTGGCTCCTCCAGTCTGCATGCCAAGTATCCCTTGGCAAGATACTAACACCAAATTGCTCTCCGATGTGTTCATTGGCATATGAATGGTAGTTAGGAAGCACTAAGAAACTTAGAAGACAGTGCTGGTGGGAATGGGTGTGATTGGGTGAATATGGCATGTTGTATAGAGCGCTTTGAGTACTCTGGGAGAGTAGAAAGGGCGCTATATAAGAATGAGTCCATTACCATCCATCCATTTATCTCCCCTAACCTAGCTGGGCCCACGTCCTCATTTTAAGTTTGACAGCATTTTTTAGTAGATGAAGGTGAATAGCTTAAACATGAATTGAGCTGCAGTTTGGGAAAGGCCTCGGAAGGGACTGGCAGGAGCTCCCGGGTCTGGCAGATCTCCAAGGAAGGCATGCCCTAGGTAGGCAGGCTAGCGAAGATAAGTACCCCATGGCCTCAACAAGGTGGTTGAGGATTCCAAGCTCATGGAGTGGATGAGCTCGGAAACAACAGGACCAATTCTGTTTACATTATACATGCTTCCCTTAGGCAGTATCATCAGAAGGCATAGCATACATTTTCACTGCTATGCTGATGACACCCAACTCTATCCATGAAGCCAGATAACACACACCAATTAGTTAAACTGCAGGAATGTCTTAAAGACATAAAGACCTGGATGGCCGCTAACTTTCTGCTTCATTCAGATCAAACTGAGGTTATTGTACTCGGCCCTGAAAAGCTTAGAAATATGGTATCTAAGCAGATTCTTACTCTGGATGGCATTACCTTGGCCTCCAGTAACGCTGTGAGGAACCTTGGAGTCATTTTTGACCAGGACATGTCCTTCAATGCACATATTAAACAAATATGTAAGACTGCTTTCTTCCATTTGTGCAACATCTCTAAAGTTAGAAATATCCTGTCTCAGAGTGACGCAGAAAAACTAGTTCATGCATTTATTACTTCCAGGCTGGACGACTGTAATTCATTATTATCAGGAAGTCCTAAAAACTCACTGAAAAGCCTTCAGCTAATCCAAAATGCTGCAGCAAGAGTCCTGACAGGGACTAGAAAGAGAGAGCATATTTCTCCTGTTTTGGCTTCCTGTTAAATCCAGAATTTATTTATTTATTTATTTATTTAGGACAGTGCATGTTAATGAACATAAATGTAAAAAAAAATTACATGAATGTAAACATACCAGATTATAGCCAAGGGCTAATTTGCATCTGTTGTCCTTAAGCATAAAAAATAGACATAATAATTCATAAAAATTCATCATTCATTCATAATAAAAACTCCATCACCAAACTTACACATACACACCATTCTGTTCCCAAATAAAACATTAAAATTATACAACTCATACATGATCACACACTTGATTTGTCCATAACCAGTTTTTAACCTTTGCCTTAAACAAATTGAGTGTAGAGCATTATTTTAATTGAATTCAAAATCCTGCTCCTCACATACAAGGTCTTAAATAATCAGGCTCCATCTTATCTTAATGACCTTGTAGTACCATATCACCCTATTAGAGCACTTCGCTCTTGCTCTGCAGGCCTACTTGTTGTTCCTAGAATATTTAAAAGTAGAATGGGAGGCAGAGCCTTCAGTTTTCAGGCCCCTCTTCTGTGGAACCAGCTTCCAGTTTGGATTCAGGAGACAGACACTATCTCTACTTTCAAGATTAGGCTTCAAACTTTCCTTTTTGCTAAAGCATATAGTTAGGGCTGGACCAGGTGACCCTGAATCCTCCCTTAGTTATGCTGCAATAGACGTAGACTGCTGGGAGATTCCCATGAGGTATTTATTATTTCCTTTTCAGGCACCTTTCTCACTCAACATGTGTTAACAGACCTCTCTGCTGAACCATACTTGTTATTAATCTCTGTCTCTCTTCCCACAGCATGTCTTTATCCTGTCCTCCTTCGCTCTCCCCAACAGCAGATGGTCCCGCCCCTCCCTGAGCCTGGTTCTACCGGAGTGGGCCCTAACAGTGGGCTAAGATTTTCTTTGCCGCTGTCGCCAAAGTGCTTGCTCACAGGGTTTTTTCTCTCTGTATGTATTATTGTAGGGTCTAACTTACAATATGAAGCGCCTTGAGGCAACTGTTGTTGCAATTTGGCGCTATATAAATAAAATTGAATTGAATAGGGAAGAAAACATGGCATCCCTGTGCCAATAAAAGCATGCTGCTGCGTTTTGTGAAAGAGGGATAGAGGGAAGAGAACCTGGAATCCTGGTGCCAGAAGGGCTCATTACTGCTTTGTAGTAATAAACCCTTCTGGCAGACAAACTGGCAACTCTGTGGTAGGAAGCTTGCTGCATATTGCGAATGATGGATAGAGAAGAACCTGGAATCCCAGTGCCAAACTTGCTTCTGCACTTTGCGGAAGGAGGGATAGAAAACATCAAACCGATTTTAGCCTAAACAAATGAAATGAAAATATGAACCTGTTTTGAAAATTGAAGTTGAGTAGAAAGTACAGATGTTTGTTTATAAAAGTAGGGAGTAAAAGTAAAAAGTGATCAGAAAAAACTCCTTACATAAAATAGAGATACCTGAAAATTATACTTCCCACCTCTGCATGTGAAGTTAGTGATTCAGACTTGGATGACATTGAAAATTAATATTCTATACATATTAATTTCAGAAGATCATTAAAAGTGTTGTTTATTAAGTAATTGATAACATGTATTTTAATACTTTAACACTGAAAAATGTACACGTTTTCTCCTTTTTCACACACTGAAATTTACATGTTTGAACAACACTAAAACACATTTTATCAGCTCTTTGCATCAAAATAACACATCTTTGTGTGTTAAAAAAGAGCCGTTTGGATCCAACTCAGCTTAAGAATTATAGGCCTATCTCTAAGCTTCCATTATTATCGAAAATTCTGGAAAAAGTAGTTGCAGATCAACTTACCACTTTTTTAGAAAAACATGATATGTATGACAAATTTCAGTCAGGTTTCCGTAAAAGTCACTCAACAGAAACCGCATTACTTAAAGTCTCTAGTGACATTATGATGTCAGCTGACTCAGGAGCATCCTCAGTCATGGTTTTGTTGGACTTGACATCTGCCTTTGACACCATTAACCATACCATCCTGATTAACAGGCTCCGGGACATAGTCGGTGTGTCCGGTCTGGCTCTGGAGTGGTTTCGGTCGTACCTCTCCAACAGATCTTTTAGTGTTTTTGTCTAAGGATCTGACATGTGGGGTACCACAGGGCTCAGTTCTGGGTCCTGTTCTTTTTCTTTTGTACATGTTACCTCTAGGACTTATAATTATTCAGTTCCCTGAGGTGTCTTATCAGCCGATGGAAGTCCATAAACTGTCCTCTTTAATTAAATGTTTAGCTTCCATTGAACAGTGGCTTGTTGACAACTACTTACAGTTGAACTCTGAGAAGTCAGAAACATTAATTATTGCCCCCGACAACCAGATATTTCTAATCAAACAGCATCTTGGTTCTCTTGGCTCATCTGTTCACCTGAGCCTCAGGTACCTTGGTGTGATGTTTGATTCTGCCATGTCCCTAGAACAACACTCTCGCCAGTTGATTAGGAATTGCCTTTTTCAGCTAAGAAACATCTCCAACTGCGAACTTTACTGTCTAAATCTGAGTTAGAAATGGTTATTCACGCTTTTATTTCTTCTCGCTTAGATTATTGTAACAGCCTTTTTCTGTGTTTGAGCAACAGGAATATTGACCGTCTCCAGTTAGTCCAGAATGCTGCTGCTGAAAGGCTTTTAACTAAGACACGAAAAAGAGAGCACATTACACCAGTGTTACGTTCATTACACTGGCTTCCGGTACATTTTAGAATTCATTTTAAAATCTTGGTACTGACTTTTAAAGCTTTGAAGTGTGATGCCCCTGACTACATTTCTGATCTTTTAGAACCCTACGCTCCCTCTCGCAGCCTGAGATCATCTAATCAAAGGCTGTTGGTAGTCCCACGAACTCGTTTTAAGACTAGAGGTGATAGATCTTCTAGAGCGGTGGCCCCCAGGTTGTGGAATGTTCTCCCTCCATCATTACGTTGCCTTGACTGTATTTATTCTTTTAAAAAGCAGTTTAAGACTCATTTATTTAGATTGGCTTTTAATTAGATTTGTGCTGTATGTTTGATTATTAATGTATTTTATGTATTTCTGCTTTATATTACTGTGAAGCACTTTGTGGTTTTATCCTGTGAAAAGTGCTATATAAATAAATTGATTTGATTTAATCTAATCCCACAAAAGAGATGAAAGTTAAAAGAGCACACAACATGCATTGTCCCTGAGCAGATGCAGCACATGTTAAAATTTAACACACTATGTAGTGTTTTAACACATCCAAGAGTGTAGATGAATTAAAAGACTTGGAATCATCCAAAGCAAGCAGACAGTGCAGAGAGAAAGACTAAAGAACAAAGCAAACTATGAGGAACACGAAAACAGAAGCTGAGGCAGTGCCTGCGTTGTTCTAAATATTGGTGGGGGGGGTGTCACGTTTTGTTGTACGTGTACAATAGTTTCTTGTTATATCAATAAAGGCTACCTGACACCCATCCGCCACCACGTTACCATAGCTGTATCGGAAGCTGTTGATTATGAGTTTATGGATGATAACACCATAACGTCTTCCTCCGCCTGCACTTTTGTTTTTTCACCGGCTCTTCCCCGCCTAGGCTCTCCACGTCACATGCGGCGCATCGTTGCAGGCGAATGGAGCCGAACCGCTATCTTCACTGACCTGGATTGTGGAGGGTCTCGATTCTGCCCAGCTCAGCGGAGAAGATAATACTGCAGGTAAACCCGGTATTTTCTTTTCATCAAATAACCACCTCAAATATTACATCTTATCTGTTTTTTGTTTTTGTTTATTTTGCGCATGGAAGGCTTCGGCTGTGGCAACAAATAAATTGTGTATGAATAATCACAGCATGAGCACACATGCACGCAAACACGTACAGTCCCGTCATTGTAATCGCCACGTTTTTAGGCAGAAGAAAACATTAGGACGCTGTATTGGTGCCTCTTTATAATATGTGCCGCCAGTGCCATTGCTGCTTTAAGATTCATCATTATTTATTTAAATAATCATTACATTTTTTTTAAACAACTGTTTTCATGATCGTCTTATATCTCACCGCCAACATTCGTGGTTACAAAAAGATGTAAAGGCAGATGAATCTTGTCTCTGATCTGCTCCGCCTCGCAGATGGAATCTTGACGTGAACGATGCCGCTGCAGGGCAGCGCTGTGCCAGGAGCGTCCGCCGAGCTGAAGGAGGAGCCGGCTTGAGAAATTCCAGTAATCGTAACACCCTTAACTACACCTGGATTACAGCAAACTCACCTCACTGTTTGCACATCGATCTTCTACATGGATATGGAGGGAGCAGGATAGCGGGAAGATGAGACCAGATCTTCGCAATTTAACGCACCAACGTAGCCAATGGTAAGTTTGTTTTTTTGTTTGTATTTTTTTCAGGTTCAGGTTACCACAAAGCACGTGCAACACGTACACTGTATACTGTATAGGTTAATCAGTGTGTAAACATACTCTGATTAAGCAAGATCATGTGTTTATGTCAGATGCAGAAAAAAATCCTTTAAATGCATTAATAATAAACAAGCTATTTTATTTACTGAATATGAGTACACTGAAAAATGAAGCAAGTAAATTTACTAATGTAATATCATCTTGAACATGCATATTTCCATTTTATATCACTAACAGAACTATCACACACTATACAGTACAATAAGAATGTAACTAAGCATGCACTGAATCTCCTTGTACTTTTTAAAAAGGCTAAACAATATGTTTTTAAGTTTTCAAAAAGGGACTCTGCCTCATACAGTAGTTTGGTACTCTGCCTACCATTCCCTAACGTGAAACAGAAACCGGATGCAAGTGGGTATGGACACTGAGCTGTTACAGGGCCTGTCATATTTTCTGGGTTGACCCATTGAGACTGATTTGGGTGATTTTCAGTGGAAAATATGTCAAGAGTCACACTCTGAATTTCCAACATGTTATCTTTCAGAATGTTGTTTGACATTAAGTGACTGAACCTCAATCTGTGAACACATTTTAACATAAAATGTTCAGAAACTGACTGTCTGCAGGCTGCATTTAAAACATCATTTAAAACACATTTAGTTCAATGTCAGAGTTCTAAAGTTATTTCACCCTCGTCTTCACTCAAATAGTCACATCAACCCCCAGCTCCAACTGTGACACACCTTTTTCGACAAATGACTGATCATTGATCAGTGTGTAACATACAGTAAATGTTTGCACTGGCAGTGCTGTTGTCCACAATGTCAATGCGTGGACTATAAATGTAATTCAGAGCTGATTATAAATCTGTGATGTTATTGCTGTCTGCAGTCCTTTTACACTGGTGACTGTAAAAATGTTCACGTCAAGTACGCAAAATATAAAAGTAATTGAAATTGGGGGCTTTATGAATGAGGAAATGAATCCAAGTGTCAGTCAAAGGTTCAGGTGTAGCAGGAGGGAGGGATGGAGGGTGGGAGGTCAGAGAAAAACTCTAGGTTTTGGTATCACAGAGTCTGTTAGGTTCACCCAGTCTGTTACTCTGTAACTGACTGTGTGAACTTAAGTCTATTCACAGATTGTTGCAAAAAGAGGCTGGAAAAATAAGCTATACTAAAAAAGAAATATTGTGGAAAATTCTGCAACTAAATAGATGAATTGGAGCAGGTCAGTAACATGGTTAAGTTAAGAAACACATATTAGACAGGGAAGAGATTCTCAGAGGTAAAGATGACCTGTGTGTGGAGATGAGAGAGATGGATGTGAATATTAACAAAAAACAAGCCTTTATTTAGGGCTACACACAACTATAAACAAAAGGCAAGGGAAGACTGAGGTAAACTAAACTAAACTAACAAAACAAAAGCAGAAACACCTAAACACCAGATATATCAAGGAAAACACAAAGACTGGAAACCCTGAAACTTGGAAACACAAGAGAAGACAGGCAGATGGGCCAACAACACACGGAGGAGAAGAACTAAATACACACAGGGACAGGAAACAGGAGGGAAACACAGCTGGGGCTAATCAGAAACAACGAGACAGAGAGGAAACAAAAGCTAATGCCCTCAAAGTTTGATTAATCCCCAACACTAACTTAGTCTAATACACTCAAATGACAAACTGTCATGAATGCTGGATTTAGCTTGTACATGTTACATATGTGAACAGCAGTATGCAAAATCCAAGTAATAAGAAAACATTAGTTATCTTATCCAGATGAATGTTTTGTATCTTTCCTAAAAAAAACACTTGACTCTGACACCCTGAAAAATTTTGTTTTTACATGCACAAAGGCAAAAAAAAAAGCTAAATTGCAATATCTTATGTAATGGCACAGTGTCTAGTTGGTCATCCGAGACAAGTGGAGTGTTATGCAGAGCTCTACTGCTGCTGTGTGTGCATGCCTGTGTGTGCATTTTTTCATATTATGGGATCTGCAAAGGATTTTATCAGTCATGCGCTGTCTAATAGATGGGTTGTTCAGTGGCGCGTAATGAGAGAGCATGCTGTCTGAGAGAGAGAGAGAGCGAGAGAGAGCGAGAGACAGAGGAAGAAAGATGAGAAGATGAATCATGACAGTGTCTCAAAAATATAAAGGTTTGGAAGGCAAAGAGAGAGCGAGTTGACACTGTCGTGAAGATGGGGCCAAATTAGCTTTTGATTTCTGTTTCTAAAGGACTTTTCAGTTTGAATTATACAAATGCAGGAGTGTATTCCAGTGAAAGAACATAGATGGTTTAAATGTTTGGAGCCATGTTTTTCCTCCTAACAGAGACGTGTGCTAAGCCTGCCCAGGACATGCACATCGCTTACTGTCTGTGAGTCACTTTTTCAAAGCCTCCTCCACATTCCTTGCTCCTCCAGGACTAAGTGATCTTAGCTTGGTTTAAATAACACCAGTATATTTGTTGGTCTGAAGTAATCTAAATGCGAAATGCGTTTTTTAATCAATCAGATTAAACGATGATACAGATATCATTTTGACTGATTGCACTCATCACATTTCTTATTGTCCAGATTCACTGTCCAGATCCCAGAAAACTGCACATCAATTACAAGACAATCAAACAGAACTTCTTTGGACTAAAATATTGTTTAAACTTGCCAACAGCATGCTAACATGCTAATGGCTCAACTAAGACCTCCATGTACACATAGTGAGATTATGACATGATTAGCATTTTTTTGCAGGTCATATTTGCAGTTGGGTTAGAAAATCAGCACTGCTCAGTGTTAGTCATTGTTAATCGTTAACATTGACTAGGTTACTGTTAGAAATATAACACTGTCAAAAGTATTAATTTAACACTCAAAAGAGTGGACACATATAGACACTTTCTAGTGTCAATTTAACACTGGAGATTTTGCAGTGTTTGTGTCAGATTTTATGAGGACTTTAGATTTCTCGTCTACCATGCAGGAACTGTAATGTTGTTTGTCAGTTCTGTGAATGTCTTTCTGTAGATATTGTGAGAAAATCTCAGTGTTAACACACTCATCTCCAAACATCCTCCAGGTCATTGGTTGTTCTAGCGTTAGTTGTGACATTAAAGTTAGATTCACTCGCTGGGCCCACGTCCTCATTTTAGGTTTGACAGCGTTTTAGTAGATAAAGGTGAATGCCAATCTCTTCACATTGGAAGCAAGCATAATCAACACGGTCCACATGTTATTTCAAAATATTATAGATTCAACTCATCAATCCCTATGGGGTTTGCTAAATTATGTTTATCTAGAACTCCTCTCTGTCTCTAAATTTTGGAGAATTTCATGCTTGGTGTCACAGTTTAGGAGTTTGACCATAGGTGACATTTATGGTGTTATCACCCCATCGGGGCTTACCTTTCCCACTTTTCGATGATATTCCTCCCTCGACCATTTGACATTACCCTCCTTTGGCGGCGAAAAACTGATGGTGTGGCCACGTGGGTGCTATGGGAAACAAAAGCTCAGGACAAAACAGTTATTAGTCACGTGCTTCATACAAATTTTGCATATATTTTGATTTCATGTTGATTCACTGAGTGTAATGGCACACTTTAATTTGAATTTAACAAAGTTCAACACAATGGCTTTTCTTTATTTTGCTTCTGTTCTTTTTGCAGTACCACATCCTAGCACATGCCCCTGTCGGTTGCATTCTACTTTTAATAATTGACTATTTTAACAGGAAAAGACCTCAGTCACGTGGACCAGTGTTTGTTATTACATAACTCTATTTTGAATGTGACAAATCTACCATTCCCCCTTGCTATTCATAAATATTGTTTTGGTTCTGGCTATTTTCCTCTATAAAATTTAATTGACTTTTTACAGTGGCCCGCTATGGTCAATAGTAACATATTCCAGTCATAAGTGATATCAAAGGTTTTCTCCACTGTAGCATTTGGCATTCCCAACAATAATGTGATTCCGTAATCAAAACACAGCCGATAAAACACAATTTTCCTAATGCAAACATCAGTAACTCAAAATTGGCAGCCAAAGGGTTAAGTCTGCAGCTCCACACTCTCATGTGAAGCTACAGTCTCCCCCTCTGGTCCCTCTTATCCTCCTGCTCCTGCAAAACAAAACAAAGCATCCTCCCTTTTCTTACCGGCTGGGTGAATTGTTTGTCAGCATTTACTAATCCTACGGTAGGTGCAGTCTCTCAGTATCAAGTCAGTCAAAACTTTAGTCCACATCGTCACTCCATCACAGTCCAGTCACACGCATTCATTCACACACATCCATACCAGATATTGCTGATAGTGGAGTCTCACGTGCAACCAACCTATTCCAGTCTCCATCAACAGCAAGATGATGTCATAATTTTTAAAAGGAAAACAATTCTTTATCATTTTGGACTGGATTGACTCGCTGCAATCCTTTTAGACTCAGGACTTACCATCTAATGTGGTCAGTGTCCCATATAAGTGAATTTCTCCAAAGCCCATTATAATCATGGAAAAGCACTTTGCACACCGGTGGGTCACACCTGTCAGATTTCTTATCTCAGTGCACTGTAACAAAAGCAAAAACAAAAGTAAACCATAAAATAATAATAAAATAACAAATACTAGGGCCAGTTCCAGACAAGTCCAAGCATAAAACCGTCTCTCTCTCTCTCATAGAGGAAGAAAACAACCCAAACCTCACTGATAAAATCAACCTACTGTTAAGAAAAATCAACAGATAACTCACAGGAGTTCCTCATGAAACAATATTGTTTGGGAATTAGAACCTCAGGTGCCGTAGCATGCAGAGTTGCATTCACTGCTCCTGGCTTTAATTAGTTATTAATTAGTTTCTGATACTTTCTTGGTCTGAACTCAGACTTAAGTGTCACTCCGTGACTCTCCAATTGCGAGCTCTGTTACAATCGTCCACAAATCTGCCCAGGTCTTTCCACCTGCTGTCACTAGACCTATCAAGGGGAAATGCACCTTCTTTTGTTCCTCCAGGAATTAAATCTCAATCATAGAAAATGCAGTGCCCCGAATTAAACACTACACAGTTAGTTTATCTTTTTCACTCTGTACCACTGCTCCTCATATCTCTCACCAGGCTGTGTGAGGCACAGTCCAGGCCTTAAGCAGCCATAAACATCCTGAGGCATGCAGTCACGTGCAAGAAACTCCACTCTCTCACTACACACAGACAGACACAGCAGAGAATTATAGACCTTGTTTGTTAAATGTACTCTCTGGATGTATATGTGCTCTCTGGATGGCATAAAATATATTATATTATATTAATATTATATTTATTCCCAACAGTTTACATTTTTGCAAAAACTCAAATCCTCGATTTACAATTCAATTCAATTCAATTCAATTTTATTTATATAGCGCCAAATCACAACATAAGTCGCCTCAAGGCGCTTCATAGATACAGAGAAAAACCCAACAATCATATGACCCCCTATGAGCAAGCACTTTGGCAACAGTGGGAAGGAAAAACTCCCTTTTAACAGGAAGAAACCTCCGGCAGAACCAGGCTCAGGGAGGGGCGGGGCCATCTGCTGCGACCGGTTGGGGTGAGAGAAGGAAGACAGGATAAAGACATGCTGTGGAAGAGAGACAGAGGTTAATAACAGATATGATTCAATGCAGAGAGGTCTGTTAATACATAGTGAGTGAGAAAGGTGACTGGAAAGGAAAAACTCAATGCATCATGGGAATCCCCCGGCAGCCTATGTCTATTGCAGCATAACTAAGGGAGGATTCAGGGTCACCTGGTCCAGCCCTAACTATATGCTTTAGCAAAAAGGAAAGTTTGAAGCCTAATCTTGAAAGTAGAGATAGTGTCTGTCTCCCGAATCCAAACTGGAAGCTGGTTCCACAGAAGAGGGGCCTGAAAACTGAAGGCTCTGCCTCCCATTCTACTTTTAAATACTCTAGGAACAACAAGTAGGCCTGCAGAGCAAGAGCGAAGTGCTCTAATAGGGTGATATGGTACTACAAGTTCATTACGATAAGATGTGGCCTGATTATTTAAGACCTTGTATGTGAGGAGCAGGATTTTGAATTCTGGATTTAACAGGAAGCCAATGAAGGGAAACCAATACAGGAGAAATCTGCTCTCTCTTTCTAGTCCCTGTCAGGACTCTTGCTGCAGCATTTTGGATTAGCTGAAGGCTTTTCAGTGAGTTTTTAGGACATCCTGATAATAATGAATTACAGTAGTCCAGCCTGGAAGTAATAAATGCATGAACTAGTTTTTCAGCGTCACTCTGAGACAGGATATTTCTAATTTTAGAGATGTTGCGCAAATGGAAGAACGCAGTCTTACATATTTGTTTAATATGTGCATTGAAGGACATGTCCTGGTCAAAAATGACTCCAAGGTTCCTCACAGCGTTACTGGAGGCCAATGTAATGCCATCCAGAGTAGGAATCTGGTTAGATACCATATTTCTAGGCTTTTCAGGGCCGAGTACAATAACCTCAGTTTTATCTGAATTAAGAAGCAGAAAGTTAGCGGCCATCCAGGTCTTTATGTCTTTAAGACATTCCTGCAGTTTAACTAATTGGTGTGTGTTATCTGGCTTCATGGACAGATAGAGCTGGGTGTCATCTGCAAAGCAGTGAAAATGTATGCTATGTCTTCTAATGATGCTGCCTAAGGGAAGCATGTATAATGTAAACAGAATTGGTCCTAGCACTGAACCCTGTGGAACTCCATAATTAACCTCAGTGTGTGAAGAGGACTCTCCATTTACATGAACAAACTGGAGTCTATTAGATAGATATGATACAAACCACTGCAGCACAGTACCTGTAATACCTACAGCATGTTCTAATCGCTCTAATAGGATATTATGGTCGACAGTATCGAATGCTGCACTGAGGTCTAGCAGGACAAGCACAGAGATGAGTCCACTGTCAGAGGCCATAAGAAGATCATTTGTAACCTTCACTAAAGCTGTTTCTGTGCTGTGATGAGCTCTGAAACCTGACTGAAACTCTTCAAATAAACCATTCCTCTGCAGATGATCTGTTAGCTGTTTGACAACTACTCTTTCAAGGATTTTTGATATGAAAGGAAGGTTGGAGATTGGCCTATAATTAGCTAAGACTGCTGGGTCTAGAGATGCTTTTTGAGTAAAGGTTTAACTACAGCCAGCTTGAAGGCCTGTGGTACATAGCCGATCATTAGAGATAGGTTGATCATATTTAAGATCGAAGAATTAATTAATGGCAGGACTTCTTTGAGCAGTTTTGTAGGAATGGGGTCTAAAAGACATGTTGATGGCTTGGAGGAAGTAATTATTGAAGTTAACTCAGAAAGATCAATTGGAGAAAAAGAGGCTAACTTAACATGAATGGTACTAAGAGTAGCTGTAGATAATATTACATCTGTGGGATGATTATTGGTAATTTTTTCTCTAATGATTAAAATTTTATTTGTGAAGAAGTTCATGAAGTCATTACTAGTTAACGTTAAAGGGATTGTTGGCTCAAAAGAGCTCTGACTGTTTGTCAGCCTGGCTACAGTGCTGAAGAGAAACCTGGGGTTGTTCTTATTTTCTTCAATCAGTGATGAATAGTAAGATGTTCTGGCTTTGCGGAGGGCTTTCTTATAAAGCAGCAAACTATTTCTCCAGGCTAAATGATGATCCTCTAAATTTGTGACACGCCATTTCCTCTCCAGCTTACGAGTCATCTGCTTTAGGGTACGTGTTTGAGAATTATACCACGGAGTCAGGTACTTCTGATTAGAGACCTTAGTTTTCACAGGAGCTACAGTATCCAGAGTCGTACGTAGTGAGGAGGTGAAATTATTAACAAGATAATCGACTTCTGTTGGGGTAGCGTTCAGATACCTGCTCTGCTCTATGTTGGTACAGGGCATTGAAGATGATAACAGTGGGTGGATTATATTCTTAAACTTAGTTACAGCGCTTTCAGAAAGACATCTACTTTGATAAAGTCTACTCTCCACCACTGTGTAATCAATTATTGTAAATGTAAATGTTATCAGGAAATGATCAGACAGGAGAGGGTTTTCAGGAAACACTGTTAAATGTTCAGTTTCTATGCCATATGTTAAAACAAGATCTAGAGTGTGATTAAAGTGGTGGGTGGGTTCTTTTACATTTTGAGAGAAACCAATTGAGTCTAATAACAGATTAAATGCCATGTTGAGGCTGTCATTTTTAGCGTCTACATGGATGTTAAAATCACCCACAATAATTATTTTATCTGAGCTGAGAACTAAATCAGATAAAAAGTCTGAGAAATCAGACAGAAACTCTGTGTAAGGCCCAGGTGGACGATAGATGATAACAAGTAAGACTGGTTTCTGAGTTTTACAGCTGGGGTGGACGAGGCTAAGCATCAGGCTTTCAAATGAATTAAAAGTCTGTCTTGGTCTTTCATTAATTAATAGGCTGGTGTGAAAAATTGCTGCCACACCTCCCCCTTGGCCTGTGCTTCAAGATTTCTGGTAGCTAGAATGACTCGGGGGTGTTGATTCATTTAAACTAACATAATCATCCTGCTGCAACCAGGTTTCTGTAAGGCAGAGTAAATCAATTTGTTGATCAATTATTAAGTCATGTACTAACAGAGACTTGGAGGAGAGAGACCTAATATTTAATAATCCACATTTCACTGTGTTACTCTTTGGTTCAGATGTGGATACTGTATTGTTCTTTCTTTGTAATTGTTTATGTTTAAGTTGTTTGTTGCTGGTTTTTAGTTTGTTATTTGTCTTTTTGGAAGCTGACACAGTCTCTATGGAGATGGGTTTTTGGGGGGGTAGCAGGAGGAGAGAAGCTGCAGAGAGGCGTGTAAGACTGCAACTCTGCTTCCTGGTCCCAACTCTGGATAGTCATATTTTGGGGGGTTTAATAAATTTGTCCATATTTCTAGAAATGAGAGCTGCTCCATCCAAAGTGGGATGGATGCCGTCTCTCCTAACAAGACCAGGTTTCCTCCAGAAGGTTTGCCAATTATCTATGAAGCCCACATCGTTTCTGGGACACCACTCAGACAGCCAGCAATTTAAGGAGAACATGCGGCTAAACATGTCACTCCTGGTCTGATTGGGGAGGGGACCAGAGAAAACTACAGAGTCCGACATTGTTTTGGCAAAGTTGCACACCGATTCAATATTGATTTTAGTGACCTCCGATTGGCGTAACCGGGTGTCATTACTGCCGACGTGAATTATGATCTTACTGAATTTACGTTTACCCTTAGCCAGCAGTTTTAAATTTCCTTCAATGTCGCCTGCTCTGGCCCCTGGAAGACAATTGACTATGGTTGCCGGTGTCTCTAGCTTCACATGTCTGAGAACAGAATCACCAATTACCAGAGTTTGACCCCCGGCGGGTGTGTCGCCGAGTGGGGAAAAACGGTTAGACACATGAACGGGTTGGTGGTGTACCTGGGGCTTCTGTTTAGGACTATGCTTCCTCCTCACCGTGACCCAGCCGCCCTCTTTCCCCAGCTGCTTGGGGTCTGCCGGGGAACAGCTAGCGAGGCCTACGCTATCTTCGGCTGCACCAGCTACAGGGGCCTGGCTAGCTACGGGTGAACGAAGGGTGCGAAGCCGAGTCTCCAATTCAGTAATCCTGGCCTCCAGCGCTGTAAATATGCTACATTTGTTACAGATATCATTACTGCTAAAGGAGGCCGAGGAGTAACTAAACATCTGACACAATGAGCAAGAAAGTGCAGGAGGGACAGGTGTAGCCATGGTGCTAACGAGTCGGCTACGAGATAAGCTAAGCTAGCGAAACAGTACAGAGACAGTGAGTGAATACTTTGGCTATAAATTAGGTAGTGAGTACACAGAAAGTGTGCTTCGGATGAAGCACGTGAAGATTATACTATGAAAGAAGAATGTATTTAAAAGTTGTTAATTAAATTGCTAAGCAAATAAGCTACTCAGAAACACCACTGTGTTTGAGCAGGAACAGGAAGTGATACTCTACCGCAGAGCGAGCGAACACCAAGTGACATTACTTTGCTTTGTGTAGGTTGAAGATGTGTAAAGTGTGAAGGTTGATCTATAGGCTCTGTAATCAGCAAACTGTGTCGTTGGCCACTTGCACAGCAAGATACAGATTCAGACCGGATCATATCCAGATCCAAAACTGTACTGAAGTATCCAAAATCTCTGAAAGTTGAGACATTTGTAATATATTCACCTTTTCCTGTGGTTGTCAGGAAGCCATTATCTACCATTGAAAGCTAATATTAAATATAATTATAAATGCGTATGTGGTGCCCTGAGTATTTTGCGCATTAAGAACAAGTCTCAGATGTGTTCCTTATGTGTTCGTGCCCACCCCCCATCATCATTTTTTGCTATTTGTTGTGACAATAGTTTGCATCATAACACAGAGCGAAAAGCTCATTTGCTCCCACCTGATGTGATGTTAGGGCGATATTTAGTTTCGCCAGTAGGTGGCAGTGGCGGCTCAGCCAAACGGGTAACTGGCAAAATAATCCTTCACAAAAGTAACGCAGGCCAGTTATTACAATGGAAGCCGCCAGTAACACTGAATTGTTTTGCTGTGTTTCAGGTGAGAGCAATATACGAGAACTACATACATTTATGTAAAGTTGATGCTTATTTAACATGTTTGGAGTGTAATTCTTGTTTATATGGTGTTTAATGTGAGCGAATAAGGGAGTTGTTTCACGTTATCTGTGGGTAAGGCTAGTAACATTTGTGCGTTAGCTAAGTCATGTTAGCCTCCTGCATTAATCTCTGTAACCGTGTTGTCCCATCAGTAAGGTGAAAGGAAACTATTAGCTGGTTTCAGTTAAAGTTATAGGAGATAGACCAGCCAGTACATGTTATGTTGTCTATTGTTACTGGTCATTTTCTCTGTGTGTTAAGGGCTGATTAATACGTGGCCATTACACGTAATGCCACAAAAGTAACGCAGGCCAGTTATTACAATGGAAGCCGCCAGTAACACTGAATTGTTTTGCTGTGTTTCAGCGCAATAAATCTTCATGTGCACCTGAATGAACCCTGTCGTCCTTCAGTGTGTAACACGTACAATGGGAACATTATATACGTAAACATTTTTAACCAATAATGGCAGAAATTATGGAATTTTTCATTATTTCTCATTATTTTTTATTTCTTTATTATTATGATTACTGGAATTGTAGAAAAAATGAAATGAGCAGTAGGAAACAGTTTTTTTATTTAATAAAAAACAGAGTTGAGGGAAAGTGTTGCTATCTGGGTAACTAATGTCAGAGGTCCATCTGTAACTGCATCTAAACTGTTTCTCCAGATTTTTTCACTTTCTGTCACTGACGTTTTGTCCCTTTCAGGTTACAGCTAAATAACTAATACTTATTTAAATCAAATAATGAATTTAAAATAAAATTAGGATTCAAGCTTCATTTAACGATAATGATAAATTCTAATTTATCATCTAATGATAAACTCAACTAATTCATGATAGCAGACACTGTAATAAAATATATATTTGATGACAAACCTGTGATCCAACTTTTTTTGGTGGATGTTGCTTGGAAAACATGGCTCTGTCCCGACTGTTTTCAGAGATGTGCGGCTGCCCTCAAATTCAAACAGTAAACATTTGATATGATTTCTATTTCTATGGTGAATAAAGTATGAGTTTATTAGTTTATCAAATCATTGCACTCTGTTTTTATTTACACTCAGTTTAAAGTCAGAGTTTTCAATGACACAAAGTTAATTTCCTTTTTAAAGATGGCTACATCATCAAGTTATGCTGAAAAGACATAACCAAGACCAAGTTATTTCTTACTTGCAGCACCAGTGTTGCTTTTTATTGTTTTATTTATCATATTCTATCTCTATCACCTGTTCCTCTCATGTCTGTGGCTGCAGTATGACACACCCATTTTATGTGGAAAAGGAGTCAAATGATGTGCTAAATGACACATTTATGTGAGCATGCACAGAGTCTGAAGCGGAGAGCATGGGTTAACAAAGAAAGTTGCCAAGCATCATTGTAATACCTGTTCTCTGTGAATGGGCTTTTAGGGTTGACAGTATCGCCGAGGCAAAGAAAGCCTGGCTGTTTTGAGCTTGCTTCCTATTAAGTTCTTCATATTTACTCTGCTCTATTTGCAATGTTGCGTCAGTGAAGCACGCAGTCAGAGTGGCCTTGTCATCCTAACAGACCAGCACATAGTTATGTACCATGAACGTGACATGAATAAAAGTGCAGTTTGCTATTGATGAAAAAATAACGTCTTTGTGTTAATTCGTTTTCATTTTTCAAAAGATACTGTTGCCATGTTGTACATGTTTCATGATGTTCACTGAGTTATTTTAAGGTAGTGATGTCAGTGCAGTCAGGCAGCACTGCAGCTACAGCAAGGAGCTGTGCAATGACTTAGAGACTTATAGTTGTTTCACATCTTATTGAATCAAAAAATAATAAACAAACTAGAACTCACAGAATCGTTTTTAATTAGTTTTGGTCAGGCTAAAAGAATTAGCATTAAATTAAAGACTAATTAATGTTCACAGCTTGACTCTGGATTTACTTAGTATTGAAACCAGCTCTACAGAGGTCACACACCTCAAATTCTTTAAGCAGTTAAACATACAAAATTTTCATTATTGATGAATATTAATCGTGTCGAATCAATCAATCATTTTTAATCTTTTATAAAAAATTTTGATCTGCAGAAGGTCCTTTTTCACAGATATGAGTTAATTGAGCTGTTAGAAGAATGATGGGTAAGACAGTCTATTCCATGTAAATGATGTTATTTATTTGAAAGACTCAAATTAGTCTTATAATCTCAATATTTCTAACTCTGACTTTGTGGACAATAATTCTCTCAGTCAGTTTCCTTGCTTCTGTCAGGACAAGCAGGGCCAAAGTAAAGTGATCTCCCTCCTTTCATCTCAGACAATGCTGTCATGAAGCTCATCACCTGTCAATTAATATCCTTGTGGTCACAGTTAGCTAGTCCGCTATTGTCACTCTGTGCTTATTTCGGTCCCATACGAAGCTGCAGATACTCTATGTTTTGTGGGCGTATCAAGCTCCTGTTAACAATGACTGGAGCTGGGCAAGCAACTGCAAAAGATGAGTCTGAATGCTGTGTTTCGCATACATGTATAAAGTTTGGCACACGCCTATAACTTCCCAAGATGCACAGATCTTTGAATGATGCCAAAAATCAGTGAGGAAGGCAGATGTTTTGAATTGAAAATGACATTACCAGATGTTATACTTTTGCAAACTCCTCCTACGGATTTTCTCAATTGTGATAATGTTCCGCCCCAGAACACATTTCGGTTGGAATATTTACACACAGTGTGACCTAGCAGGAAAACGGAATTACATATTTTACACTTTGAGGTATAGTTTCAAGGTGGCTGATCCGAGCAACCTTAAATTTCTGAATCCTGAAGGAGTTGTTCTTACTTTATCTTCAAAACTGTGAGTTTTCACCAAACGGTGTGAACCTGGCAACATAGTGAATTTAGATTTTTCACCATGAAGCAGGAAATTTCTACACAGTGGCTTGCAAAAGTATTCGGCCCCTTGAACTTTTCCACATTTTGTCACATTACAGCCACAAACATGAATCAATTTTATTGGAATTCCACGTGAAAGACCAACACAAAGTGGTGCACACGTGAGAAGTGGAACGAAAATCATTCATGATTCCAAACATGTTTTACAAATAAATAACTGAAAAGTGGGGTGTGTGTAATTATTCAGCCCCCTGAGTCAACACTTTGTAGAACCACCTTTTGCTGCAGTTACAGCTGCCAGTCTTTTAGGGTCTGTCTCTACCAGCTTTGCACATCTACAGACTGAAATCTTTGCCCATTCTTCTTTGAAACAGCTCCAGCTCAGTCAGATTAGATGGACAGCGTTTGTGAACAGCAGTTTTCAGATCTTGCCACAGATTCTCGATTGGATTTAGATCTGGACTTTGACTGGGCCATTCTAACACATGGATATGTTTTGTTTTAAACCATTCCATTGTTGCTCTGGCTTTATGTTTAGGGTCATTATCCTGCTGGAAGGTGAACCTCCGCCCCAGTCTCAAGTCTTTTTTAGACTTTTGCAATCTTTCTTCCAAGATTGCCCTGTATTTGGCTCCATGGTTTTCTGTTAACAATGGCTTTCTTCTTGCCACTCTTCCATAAAGGCCAACTTTGTGCAGTGCACGACTAATAGTTGTCCTGTGGACAGATTCCCCCACCTGAGCTGTAGATCTCTGCAGCTCGTCCAGAGTCACCATGGGCCTCTTGGCTGCATTTCTGATCAGCGCTCTCCTTGTTCGGCCTGTGAGTTTAGGTGGACAGCCTTGTCTTGGTAGGTTTACAGTTGTGCCATACTCCTTCCATTTCTGAATGATGGCTTGAACAGTGCTCCGTGGATGTTCAAGGCTTGGGAAATCTTTTTGTAGCCTAAGCCTGCTTTAAATTTCTCAATAACTTTATCCCTGACCTGTCTGGTGTGTTCTTTGGACTTCATGGTGTTGTTGCTCCCAGTATTCGCTTAGACAACCTCTGAGGCCGTCACAGAGCAGCTGTATTTGTACTGACGTTAGATTACACACAGGTGCACTCTATTTAGTCATTAGCACTCATCAGGCAACGTCTATGAGTGACTGACTGCACTCAGACCAATGGGGGCTGAATAATTACGCACACCCCACTTTGCAGTTATTTATTTGTAAAAAATGTTTGGAGTCATGTATGATTTTGTTCCACTTCTCACGTGTGCACCACTTTGTGTTGGTCTTTCACGTGGAATTCCAATAAAACTGATTCATGTTTGTGGCTGTAATGTGACAAAATGTGGGAAAGTTCAAGGGGGCCGAATACTTTTGCAAGCCACTGTAAGTCAAAGACACCTTGTCCAATCTCTCCCAAACTTCACAGTCCTGATGAGAGTGCTTGACAAATTGATATGCCAATTGTCAGCATTAGTTAATACCAAGTAGTGGGAACCAGAAATGTCATTTTTTAAATGGTTGACAACATCCACCTCAAAATCAATCTGAAAGAACATCAGACCTTGATGAGTTTAGTGGGAATTAAAAAAAAAAAAAGAGGTCTCTGTTCTGCCTGAGCCCGAGCCTGGTTTGTTCCAGCCAAAGGTCTCTATGCCGTCTGGTCCTGCTTCGTCCGCACCAGGATTCCTCCGCCACCAGCCTTCAGCCAAGCTGCAAACGGTGGTCACGCAGCCAGCCCCCTGACTTCCACCATCTCCATTGCTGTCCACGCGGGCAGCCCCCTGAGCTCCACCGTCGCTGCTGCTGGCTTCAGAACCTCAGAGTCTCTCCCTGTGGCCGAGTAGTCCCCTGGAACAGTTTTTTGAACCTTTGCTCCTTGTTATATTGTTTTGAACTTACTCTGATAAGCTCATCAGGAACAGGAAACTTGTTGCAGATCTCAGAGTTAGTAAACCCAGAGTTTATTTTCAAAGTGATTGGCCCTGATTTCAATTACTTTGTTTAGTTGTAGTTGCTGTTTTTAGATGTGTCCTTGATCCATCACAGCTGATTCAGATGGATAAATGACCTCCTCAACATGTCCTGAAGTTCTCCAGAGACCTGGTAATGAACTAATCATGTGATTCAGGTGTGTTGACCCAGGGTGAGATCTAAAACCTGCAGGGACACCGGCCCTTGTGGACTGGGATTGGGGACTCCTGATCTAAGACATCGAGATGGGGTGGTGATCTGAACCAGATCAGAGAGATATGGAGGAGAGAGATGATGAATAGCCTTAAATGTGTACAAGAATATTTTGAAATTGATGCGATATTTGACTGGGAGCCAATGAAGCTGCTGCAGGTGATGT
Source organism: Aulonocara stuartgranti (assembly GCF_965226115.1). Classification (NCBI taxonomy): domain Eukaryota; kingdom Metazoa; phylum Chordata; class Actinopteri; order Cichliformes; family Cichlidae; genus Aulonocara; species Aulonocara stuartgranti. Next base: position 28,996,755 of record NC_138959.1, read on the forward strand.
GGTGGACAGAAGGGGTCCTGGTGATAATGCGGGCAGCAGAGTTCTGGATGCGTTGGAGCTTGTGGATGGATTTTTGAGTAAGACCAAAAAGAAGTGAATTACAATAATCAATCCAGGAAGTAACAAGGCTATGGACAAGAATGGCAGCGGCATGTGGGGTGAGAAAAGGACGGAGACGATTAATGTTGTGCAATTGAAAATATGCAGACCGAGTAACATTATTAATGTATGAATTGAAAGATAGAGTACTGTCAAGGATAGCACCCAAGCTTTTCACAGAGGAAGAAACGATAATAGTAAGTTATTGATAGTAACAGAGAAACTGTTGGTTCTGGATAATGTTGATTTAGTACCTACCAAGAGAAGCTCGGATTTATTACTATTGAGTTTGAGAAAATTAGAAGAGAACCATGAATTTAGTTCGGCTAAACAGAGGGTGAGGGAGGAGGGGGGAAGAGCAGAATCAGATTTTAGCTTGCACAGGTTGCAGGTTAAGGCAACTTGTGACCTACATCTACCATTTATATTATCAGAATCAGAATACTTTATTAATCCCGAAGGAAATTAGGAAATTATCTACCGTTTATATAGCGCTTTTCTAGTCACATGGCCACATAGTGCATTAGAATACAATAATAATACATTTTATTTAAAAGCGCCTTGCAAAACACTCAAGGTCGCTGTACGGGTCAGCCCCCGACTATGAGCATGTCAGAGCTTCTCCTCCAGCTCCGCGAGAACCACCTGCTCCCGTTCAGCGACGTCCCGAACAGTGATCTCTGGGGACATTTCCTCAGAGCCACAAAACACTGCAGACACGGACTCAGAGACAGCTTCGGCCAGCGGTTCCAGCCCAGGCAACTGCTCTGACGATACTCCTCTGGCTGTGCCGACGTGCGTCGGCGACGAGGGCGCCACTTTTTCCTAGCAGCGGCTGTTAATGCGACATTGATAGCTGTGACGGCTGGCTCCTCATCCTCCGACCACATCCTCACCAGAAATGAGGCTGGAGAAGTGAAGTCCGAACGGAATGGTGAGGGTGAGCAGCTTGTGCATGATGGAATTGATGGAGGCAGCTCAGTGAGCCAACCCTAATCGCCTCGGAGCCCCAAGACTGTGGAAACGGCGATGGGGAAGTTGCGTGACAGCGGGACGGTGGTGACACAGCGGCTGCTGCTGAGGACGGGGTTTGGAGGATGGTGCGGAGGTAATCAGAAATCAGGGGGGGTAACGCCTCCCATAACCAGGGAAACACAGTGACGCTCACCCGCAATGGGTGGAGTAACTCCTCCGTATCCTCCTCCCCAGAACGCTGCATCCACTTACAGCATAGCGCTTCCACTGTCTGAATAATCTCTCTTCTCTGTGTTGCTGGGTCCATACTGGTTGTGTCGTACTGTCACGATCTGAGGAGACAGACCGTGCGGTGGTGCGTGTGGTGAACCCAGGTGCGAACACAAGAGAGTAGACCGAAGTAACTTAAACTGAAAGCGAGCCTTTATTATGGCTGAAGACAGGTCTCAAACAAAGCAGAAATACCGTGACTAAACTGAACTAAACTAAACTGGGGAACGGATACTGATAAACTATGAAGACTCAGAAAGCTATGGCTAAGAATACGAAAGACTGGGCATGAAAACATGGAGGGTGGGAAACACAGATGACGCGACACAGACTGCATGAAACACAGAGACTAAATACACATGAGGGATGATCAGGATCACATCAGGGGAAGTGGCCACACATGGAGCACAGCTGACACACATGAACCTAACGACAGGACAGGAGAGGTGAAACTAAATACACTGACATTGAATACAGACTTTCAAAGTAAAACAGGAAACATGGAGATTAGACATGACATGAACTAAACATAACCACGCAGACATGACGCATGAACCAGGGAGACTTAGTACAGGGGGAGATGACATAAACAACTAAGAAACAAAGGGCTAAACAGCACCCTAGAAATTAACTAGACAAACTAAGCTAAAGCATAAATGAATACAAAAGATACATAAAACTCAACACTGGGTCACACGACCCAGGACCATGACACCACCGTTTGAGAAAGACTGTTGTAGAAGATCCTTTTTCTTCAAGGTCCTTTAATATGCTGATAGGGTGATACTGAATAAAACATTCAGCACCTTCCTATTCAAAGGATACTTTTTATGTAACATCACTCTCACTTAGTATGTGCAAAACAGAAGCAATTTAACTTTTTTTGCCATCTTTGACAAAACATAGATTGTGCACTTCTTTTTCAGGATCTAAAGAGAGTGCTATCCTTCCCCCCATACCCCGGGGATTACCTACATCCAGTGGTGTATGCCTGCACCGCAGTTATGCTGCTCTGTCTGCTTGTCTCCATCATGACTTACATTGTCCACCACAGGTGAGACCTTATTACAAGATAATTTCACACTTTTCATTGCACAAAATATTCACATGCCTATATGTATGTTGTGACTTTATATCATAAAGGTGTCTGTATATCTCATAATGTTTCTTTATCCTCATCTTGTGTCTGTTAAAAACACCCACCTTCATCCAGAATGAATGTGCAGAAGCAGACAGGTTTCAAGTACAAAGTAGAACTGTCCACTTCAATTTAAACCTCCCAAAACTTTTGTGTTGCTCTGCAAAAACAGCATATTAATTAAGATCAAGGAGCTGAAGCTGAAGGACAATCCATCTGCTCTGATACAAGGCTGGATTTTTCCGTTAGAAATTGATAGGGACTTTTAGAGATATTGAGTTATTTTATGAATGAACTGCACAGCCCATCCTGTTACAAAGGAGAAATTTATTACAAACACGTTTGGTTTATAAAACTAGTATTTGGTGCATTTGGTTCTGTCCTCATGACAGAAATGACTTTATTTTATATAAACATGTGCCATTACCTAATTCTAAAAGCTTGTGTTACACAATTAACATTTTTCTACCATAGAAAGCAATTATATGTGTCAAAAAAATTTATTCATTACAATAATTACTGATTTTTCTTTTTTCTTTTCTTTTTTTTTTTTTTTAGCACTAAAGCGCTAAATTACTTAAAATGTCATGTCCCAGGTCAGTTACCAATATCAAAAAATCAAAAAACTTTTTATGTTGTTTCTTACTATTGCATGTGTTTACTTATAATATTATGCACATGTTATTTTTTCCTCCCCAAATTTTGTCCCAGGTCAAAAAATAAATACATAAAAAAAAACCTCTAACTGACACCATTCAGTTCATCTTTAACACAATAAATCCCAACAGTACAGTCTCTTAATACCTAAAGAGGGTTTTGTGCTGGTACAGAATGTTGAAGGACCAGATTTACTAATAAAACTGAGAACTTGAGATATCAAATGGTCTTTGATGCAGTCTGCAAGCAGCCAAAGCAATGAAAAGGTGCTGTTTAGTACAAAGTTTTGTGATTGATTTCTCCTAATGACAGTCAGCAAAGAAGAAAATACATTTTTCCCTATTGACCAGATGTTATGTGGTGCTCACTGACCGGTCTTCAGACCTGTGAGACTGAAGCCTTAGTTAACATATTCTTTTATATGTGGATTTAATACTTTAATACTTCTAAATTATAGTCCAAAGGTGACAGTGTGACTCCTGTGTTCATTCCCACAACCTTCTACCTAATTTAAGCTAAGACACTATCTTTCTGATGTTTAAATTTTCTCCTTGTTTACAGTGTGATCAGAATCAGCAGGAATGGCTGGCACACACTCCTCAACTTCCTCTTTCACACAGGACTGACATTTGGTATTTTTGCTGGTGGAATCAATCAAATCAACTTACCTTTTGTGTGTCAGATTGTAAGTGTTGTGTTCTTGGTTTCTTATTGTGGTGATGTTTCAAAGTTCTGTTAAGGGCACTTAACTCTTAAAAGAATGTTAGCTTTTATTATTTTTTTGAATCTGAAGATATTGGTTATTTTATATTAGACTGGCTTCCAAATTGTGTGACTGAGTATAACATGAAAAGCCCTCTAGTCGGTTAAAGTCAGGTTAAATGTAAACACTTCACTTTATTAGGTACACATTGCTAGCACTGGCTTGGATCCCCATTTTACCCTGGGAACTTCCTTAATTCTTCATGATTTCACAAAGTACTGTAATTATTCCTCAGAAATATTGGTCTCCATAGACATGTCAGCAATACACAGTTGCTGCAGACTTCTTGGCTACACAACCGTAATGTAAATCTCCTGTGTTCAGAGATGCTCTTCTGTATAACGTGGATGTAATGAAAATAATTGTACTGGTTTTTGCGTTACTGTACTTGGAGCTGATAGGAAGGCACACCTGTTCTATAAACCTCAGGGATGGTTTTATGGAAAAATAGACACATTGGCTGTAGCTTGCCAAGTGTTACGATCATCTCTCCAAAACTTTTATGGTTGAAAGATACAATAAAAGGGCGGCTTTATAGTTCCACCTCTGGTACTGAATATTTTTTACATTCAATATGAATGTAACTTTTTTTGAATAAGTAGCATAATTTAAAAGATTGTAGCTGATATAACAATGCCTCCCATTTAACGGCACACACACATAAACAAAGTTATTTTTAGATCATATGTTTTCATGAACCTTCAAAGGTTCTGCTTCTGCACCGTTTTGCTGTTTTATCACCAAAGTGAATCATGAATTAATTATAATCACAATATGACTGAAGCTCAGTGCACGCTTTTGGAGCTTTTAATTTATTCAGTCCTTAGACATTGGAACTGTTCAGTGTGCAGCATATTGAACACCTAATAGAGTGCATTTTTGTTCTATGATGATTCCCAACTACACTCTTAAACTTACTCCAGTTCACTCAATTTTTATGATGTCTATTTCAACCTGTGTTAGGTTGGCATTGTGCTCCACTATGCTTCTCTGTCTACCATGCTGTGGCTGACCTTCACTGCTAGAAACATCTGTAAAGATGTTTCCAAAGACCCACTTCAGGCACAGGAGAGGAATAGGGCTTCCCAGACTCGTACCAAACCAGCCATCCTCAGGTAAGCTGTAAACAGGTGCCTGCGGGTACAAGCAGGGCTGAGCAGTGTTCATCAGTCATCAGTATGTGAATGAATCACGACTGTCCTTGGGTCATTTTCTCACTTTTATATTTTTCTGACTTTTATCATAGCTAATTACTAATTTTTACAGTGTTGAGTCAATTGCTTCTTATCTGCTCTTGCATATTTGAGAATACTGTTGACAGCAAGAGCACTCAGAGAGTGCAACTCCCCCCAAAGGGCAAAGGCTTTACTAAAACTTCTATGTCTTATGATGTTTTTATTACAACATGCTGCCTGTTATGGCATCGCTGTGACATCACAGGGTGTCGTATTGAAAAAAGCTCTCTTTCACTTGATACATTATTCAAAAAATTTCTTGAAATTTTTCTTGAAATTTTGACCTGATTAAAATAAAAAAAATAAATAAAAATTAAATAAGCTCTAGTTGTTAGTGGTATCTAGCTTCACACAGTATTTGAGGATACCAGCAGCACAGAATATTTGAAAATGATATTTTCTACCCCTCAATTTTATCTGCACCTCAGACATTGAGGGTTTTGTCCAGCAGTTAGGTGCTCGTGTCACATATGTGACATGCTCGCCTGCACTATGGAGAGGGGATCGATATGTGTGCATCTGTGACTTTGTTAGTGGGTGGGTATGAATGAGTGAATGGCCTGTGTGGTGTGTGTGTGTGTGTGTGTGTGTGTGTGTGCCAGGCCCAGACACACACACACACACACACACACACACACACACACACACACACACACACACACACACAATTATAAACATATATAATTTCTCTCTCTCTCTCTTGCTCTGTCTTTATAGAATACATATACATATTCAATTCACTTCAGTTTTATTCATACAGCACTAAATCACAACAATAGTGGCCTCAAAGTGCAAATATTGTTGATCCTACAATAATACATGCAGAGAAAAACCCAACAATCATCAACAATCAATATGACCCCCTATGAGCAAGCACTTTGGCGACAGTGGGAAGGAAAAACTCCTTTTTAACAGGAAGAAACCTCCAGCAGAACCAGGCTCAGGGAGGGGCGGGGCCATCTGCTGCGACCGGTTGGGGTGAGAGAAGGAAGACAGGATGAAAGACATGCTGTGGAAGAGAACCAGAGGTTACAGTTTTTTACAGACACTAGGACACATGTCTCAATACTTAGGTCACTTTTGCAAAACTCTTCACACAATCCTCCTAACTGACCGTCAGCTTGGCAAAGCAGTTCATTTCACATTCAAAATGCACTACAACTACCAAAACACTTTATTCAGGTCTCAAATAAACTCATTCTTCCAGAACACTAGCAAAGGTTGACAGCCGACAAACACACTTTGTCACCCACAAAACAATGACCTAAAAAACACTAACAACATGTAGCATTACACAGTGTTTTCTTGTGTAAAACAAGGACACATCTCTGTTTATAATTTCAATATATGTTACTGGAATGAATCAGACATCATGCAGAATTCGTTAATATTTGTTTATGTATTTTTATTTTTTTGCACTAAGTAATCCCAAAATACAAGAATTTGTATACACACCATCCACTGATACACATACAATAGTAATGCTAATCTACTCGGTCTTCTCCATTTGGCCACAGGTTCTCATCCACATCACATCTTATGTCATCTAGGGCAACACACCTAGGAAAGAATCTTCTGGCTGCCAGAATTGAAGGAGTTGAAAAATTGAAGGAGTAACACCTGTGCAGATGTTCATCTACAATGAGAATCAGCTGTGGCTGGTTAAACTGCATTTTTAGATTTAAAATATGTTTCAATAAAATATTGCTGTTGCATTTTGCTGTCTTTTTAAGTTTTGCATTGTGTTATTGTTTTGGCCATAAGTTTAACAGTTTTGAAAACAGTATGTAAGCACATGCAAAATGTCCTGTACGTACAAAGATTTTTGGCAGTTGTTGTGTCTGAGTGAGAAGATAATTCATGAAATTTGAGAGATGTAGTCATTGAATGCATTTTGTGCCAAAACAATGATAACTGGTTCTCAGTTTAGCCCACATAGACTTCTGTTGTGCTCACTGTGTGAGGAGTTTTGCAAAAGTGACCTAAGTATTGAGACATGTGTCCTAGCATCTGTAAAAAACTGTAATAACAAGTGCGATTTAATGCAGAGAGGTCTGTTAACACATAGTGAGTGAGAAATGTTCAGTTTCTATGCCATATGTTAAAACAAGCTCTAATTCTTCATGGTGAAATTTTTTTCAGATTTTATCTTGTAAGTGATGGAATCCCTATCATAATAGTTGGAGTTACAGCAGCATTTGGTATGGATAACTATGGCAGCAGAGATGATGCACTGTAGTAAGTATACTCAGATTATTATTTGTTGTTAAATATAGAACATTAAAAAAAAAACTTTCTTTTTTCATTTTTTTAGTTGCTGGATGGCATGGGAACCAAGTCTGGGTGGTTTCTATGCTCCCATGAGTCTTCTGGTCTTAGTCATGTGTGTGTACTTCTTGTGGACTTACGTCCAGCTGAAGCGCCACCCAGAAAGGAAGTATGAGCTGCGGGTTTTAAGTGAAGAGCAGCAACAGCTGTCATCAAATGAGTCGCACCATCACTGCCACACGGACACTGGGTCTGCTGGGGACTGCCAGCCCTTTGCTGCTGGCGTGTCAGTTCTGGCCAATGAGCACTCTTTTAAATCTCAACTCCGGGCCACAGTCTTCACCCTCTTCCTGTTCCTGGCTACCTGGACTTTGGGAGCATTGGCTGTTTCACTGGGACATTTCCTGGACATGATATTCAGTTGTCTCTATGGTGCTTTTTGTGTCACTCTGGGACTCTTCCTTCTCATCCAGCACTGTGCTAAGCGTGATGACGTGTGGCACCGTTGGTGGGCTTGTTGCCCATCCAGATCAAAGACAGAGGATGGGCCTGGAGAAGGACAGAGCCAGAGGCAGGAAGTCCATCAGCCACACTGCCATTTGAATTCCCCACTCTCAGTGAAGCAGCAGGTGCTTTCTCCTTACCCTATTCAGAGTTCTCACCACAGAACAACACCACCTCCCCAAAGCCCAACATTAAATCACACAGGTCCATGCTGTGTGGCTGTAATGACTCCTGTTAGCCCTTCCCCCATCTCACCTCATGCTGACCAAATGCCTTCACCACGTCCACAGTCACTTCCTGATGAGCTCCCTCATCCAGCTCTTCCCCTGCAGAGTTGCATTGCTGATAGGACAAAGACACGCTCTTTCAACCGTCCACGCCAATGCTTCCAGGATTACCGGTCTCATATCACTTCCACCAGTATGGATGGGAGTGTGCACAGTACTCACCTGGACAGTCCTCATAATGTGCACCACATTGAAGCCTCACCACTGGTTTCTAATAGTCCACACCCAGATCTCCAGCTTCCGTACATCAGCCCTCATTTAGATAGCCAACTTGTAGTGTCCTGTCACAGCTTGGAACGCCAGACCTCCTGCCACAGTGTGCAAGACTCGGTTGCTTCCTGTCACAGTCATGCCCACAACATGCATGACAGTATCTCTTCCTGCCACAGCCTTCTTATGCCTTCTCATGGGGTCGACACCAGCCAGTGGCACATGTACTGCTCAGTCGATGACTCTTCCAGCACAAACTGTTGTGAGAGAGCTGATCCCGTCACCTTGCAGTATGAACAAGACCCTGACAATTTGAGCTGGATGTCAAAGACGGCAGACAAAGAAAAGATCTGTCTAGAGCTGGAACAGAAAGGTTTCCCAAGGAACACCCTACCTCGGCAGCATGGCACTGTGAACCGACGGGGACCCATTGGTAGAAACAGGAGTCTGCAGGAAGATAGCCTGTTTGGTTCAGATGCCACAGGAAACATACGGACAGGCCCCTGGAAGAATGAAACCACCGTATAGTCTTGAAATCCTTGGAGCAGTCAAACCTTCCAGCAAATGACTTTTTGTTTGGGTCCCTTTGCCTTCCAGGCCCTAAGACCACAGGTTGAGTTTTTACATCCCAGTAACATTTCAGATCTCTTTATGTCAAAGTTAACATTTTATTGTTTCAAAAATCAGATCTGAATAAACACACACACACACACACACACACACACACACACACACACACACACACACACACACACACACACACACACAAAATGATCAGTTAATGTTAAATATTTTTTCTGCTCCATGAAATTTAAATTGCAATCAGTATTATATATTGATCCTAAGGAGCAGCCTGAAAACATATCAGTGTTACTGAAAGAAGTTCACATTCCTCCTATAGTCCAAGGATATGCAGACAGGCAAGAAAAACTCAGAAAGGCCAGTGACAGTCATGCATCGACTAGACGTGATCAAAAAAGAACTGAAGGGTTATTTTTTGAATGAAACAGACCCAAACTTTGATACAAGACAGCGGTAATAGTAAGATTTATTGGATAAGTTCATTTACCACAGATATTAATTAAGAGAACTGATACAAGCAAAAATTTAAAAAGTGAAAATCCTTAGAATTCTTACCACTCAACAGATACTGTGAAATGTTTCAGAGCATAAAAACTTACTTTTCTTAAAAAACAAACTCTGGAAGGTGTACATCTCTCAGTAACTTTACTGTTTGAGAATTCAACAATCTTGTTATCTTGTTATCGTGTATGCCCTGCCCTTCCCAGGCGCCTCTAATCCTCCTATTGCTCTTGAACAGTTCAACTTTATTTATACAGTGCCAATTCACAACAACAGCTGGCTTAAGTCACTTTATATTGTTGTGTCTTACAATACAGATGTTTTTAATATTTTCCTTGTGATTGCTTTGGTTGCTACCAGATTGCTGTGGTCGCCTGTAGTTTGCATGCATCAGAGGTGAATTGTCTCCATTTCCAACGTGTGTTGCACTTTTCACAGTTTTACTACCACTTATATCAAGTACTTAGCAAGTGTTGTCAGACAGGTCTGGCTGTTTGGCGACTGTGGCAATCTGTTACTGAATAAAACATTTGCAAGGAGGCTTTTTTGTGCAGCACTGTATACCTCTTTGTGACCAATTTTAGCTTGTGAGAGCAAATTAGTTCCCGCATTTGCCAAGTGGTCGGGCAATACACGACTGCGAATAACCTCTACTGGGAAATTTTGTCTAACAACCAAGGGATGAAAGGCAGCTTCCAATCATTCACTAGTGGTGTGTGACAGGGGCCTAAAGATGTGCAGGTTTGCATGGACACAGATATTAGTGCATATTGTGTTAGAAGGAGCTTGTTTTTCAGAGTGCAAAGTGTTGTGAGAAAATATTTATTTGAATTAAGGTTGACTTGCAGAATTCTATTAATTTCATTCTAAAAAAGCACATAGTATTTCACTACTGATGTGGTGAAATAAACTCAATAATAATAATAATAATACTAATAATGATAATAATGAATAATGATAATGTGTCTGTGAGTGTTCATTCCTTTGGAATAGAGTATAACTTCCCTGAAATGAAATGTCTTTTCTCAGCAGTGCGCTTGCACAAAACCCTTTTTTCACTTTTCAATTAGGATATTTTGGATTCATATATCCAATACCAGACAGAAGTTGTTGTTTTTTTAAGTACAGCTGTTACTGAGACTTTGTTGAGACTGTCTAATGTTCTTCTAATTAGTGTTCTTCTAATACAGGTCAGCTCTTACGCACAGATTTCAGGTTTGCAGGATGGAATATGGTTTGCAGTTTTATAAATCCTGGGATTCACCCAAGTCTTAACCTATAGGACCACACGCAGTCCTCAGCAATTTCCATCAGAAAAGTTATTCCTTATATTATAAACATCCTTCAGCAGCTGTGGCTCACGAGGTAGGGTAGGTCATCTACCAATCAGAAGGTCAGTACCTTAATCGTCAGCTCCTCCTGTCTGCATGTTGAAGTAGGCAAAATAAGGAACTTCAAGATGTCCCCTATACATCTGTGCGAGTGTGTGCGTGAATGTTAGACAGATTCTGGGTTAGATTCTGGGTTACAATCCCTGGATCTCCATGCATTCTGCATGGGGTTTCTCCCACAGTCGAAAAAACATGCTGTTTCCCTTGGCTTGCCTAATACAGTCCCAGTGTGGGGCGTTCATAAGGAAAGCCAAAGCCCTCAGTGTTTGTGGGGGCAAATGTTATTATAAAACCAAACTAAAGAAACTCTTTAAGATTCTTACCATTCTAAATTCTTTACAGGCAAATCACTCTGGAATTTGGAGAGGCTATCATCCACATCTTCAAACAAAGTGCAATATACAGTTTTATGCAAAAAGGCAGTAGATGGTCAGTGATTGCACCTTTAAATACTTGGATCACTGGACAATTTTTTAAAGTTATATATTTGTTAATGTTATATTTCTTATTGCATTTACAAGATATTTACACGTGGAAACCCATGGAATCAGAGTGAGCATGTGTGTTTTCATGTGTGCAACAGTGCATGAGTAGGTACATAGAAATTTAGTGTGTTTTTGCTACATCTGTTTATAGGACCACCCTTGCAGAATGAGTTTAGTGAATATCTTGGTGAAGATTCATTTATAAAGTCTATGGGTTTTTTATTGAGACATTTTATTTATACTGCCAAACAGAGTCAAACAGACTCTGGCCTGACAAGTATTGCACTAATGTGTGACCCTCACATTGTGAGATAATGATTCCAAAAAGTACAATGTGCTACAAAGCACAAACTTTGTGCCAGAATTATGTGCCAATTTTCACTGTGATGATAAACTACACACAACACCTTCTCAAAGAGTGATTACATAGTTTGTAGCACCATATCAACTCAGGTTTTAAAAGATCATCAGCAATCCTTTAAAGCAGAACACAGACTTCTTTCTATATGATTCCCCAGTGAGGTGTTTCATAAAGTAGTGTTGGCAGTTGAGCAAAGCCTTCTTCAGTAATTCAGGTTCCGTTTGAGTTTCACAGAACAGATAAAATAACCCTCCAGAACAGTCCAGTTCTGGCAAAATAAGTTTTAACCCCTAATTCACCACTGGTGCTGTGTAAATACCTTATTAAGAGGTATGATTCTACAATATGACCGAGAACATTCCAAAAATCAGGAAGTCCACTTGGTGACACTTGGTGAAACTAGATTCAGAGTGGGGCACTAGTCATCTGCATGACCGATTTGGAGTGAGGGGGAAAGGAAAAGAATGAACAATTTGGACACTGCAATGGGAAAAGAAAAGAGAGAGAGAGAGCATACAGACCATGAATTAAATAAATGAAAAAACACAAACTATGGGTGGCAGTACCTGAGACAACCAGGTGGGGTTACATGAGTGTTCTCCAGAAGTACAGCTGATTTCTTTCTGAGTAAGAGTTGAAAAGATAGTTTTAACCCAATGTCCATATTAAATATGAGCTAGAGTCCAGATGATTTACAGCCTTGGTTAGAATTTGTAATGACTGTCATTTTTGTCTATCAAGGGACAGAAATGACAATATATGTAATAGCCTGTGTTTCCTTGACTCATTACCGAGTGGTGAGAGGTGTGTCTTTTAGAATTTAGACTGCATATAAAAGGTGGACTTGAAGCCTCAAGGTTAGTTTTGGTGCAGCAGCCATCTTTGTTTTTTGGAGCGAAAATAACTATTTGTAAGAGAGGGCAGAGTGCCAAGTTGACAGTGACAACATTTTGTGTCCTTTGTGTATACTTGGTTTCATTTTTTAGTTTGCACTTGCACTTTTACTGTTTCAGTGTGTTTTAGTTTATTTTAGTGTTCCATTATATTTTTTTGTCGTCTTCTTTCTCTCTGTTAGTTACTTGCTTTTCTATTTTGATAGCATTTTCTCTCTGTTGCTTTGTAGTTTTACGTGCTTTGTCTCGTTGTTCCTTTTCCTACTGCATTCCCCACCTGTTTCTTCTCCCCTCATTATCTTCATATTGTGTCACTCTCCCCTTGTCCTCTGTTGCATTGTGTATATAGCTGTGTCTTCCTAGTGTTCCTGGATGTTTGGATATCCTGGCTTAGTGCCTTACAGATCCCAAGATTTCTGGACTTTTTCATTCCTGGGCTTAGAAGCTTAATGTTTTTCCTGTCTTCTGCATTTGTGTTTGTAAATTTTCAAGACACACAATGGGTCATGATAAAAAAAAGCCATAAGGCCTGCTTTTTTAAAACCAAATTTTTATCTATGAAACACCTCTCTGGCTTGTGTTATTTAGGATGTGGCACATTGTGTAGAAATTAGAGCGCATAGATCTTTTCAGTTTTATCCAGTGAAGATCATTTCACTCATATTCTGGTTTTGGGGTGAAACTGGTGTTGATTTGAAGAATTTGAGTCATACCACTCATAATGTCACATGTTGAAGATTAAACACATTTTCACTTTTATGGCACCATATCCCACTCTGATCGAGTGACACTAACTTTTAGCCTGATGTCGATCACTGTGCATGTGTTGTGTTGTCCTGTCCCAGTGTTTCAACAGCTTTAAGTGTCTTCCCGGGTGGGGTAGGAGGATAGTCAATGTTAAAACGCCACTGACACCAGCTGTCAAATGTGAGATCCTTTTAATGTCACATGAAATAAAAAATAAACAAATGGATAAAAGGGGATGCCAATCTGAGCACTGAGTGTTGCCTGAAATAAAGATTTACTGTGACATGCCTTACGAGTAATTGTTCTTATTTTGTGCAGGGTTCTCCCACTGAGGATCCTGTGCTCATCTTCTCATTATTTTGTATTAACTTTTAAAGGTTAAAAAAAAAGACATGACACATGAGGGATGCTTCAGACAAAGCTGACTTGATAAAACAACTGATGCTAGATCCATGTTGCACAACCAAGCTATCCAGCTCATTGCCCCATATTGGCTTTTACTGCAGAAAACAAATGCAATACAATGTGCTTTGTGTAGTTAAATTATTATGGCACAAAAACACTACCGTCTCAAACTATACATAATTTACAATGGTGAGTCAGATTATCTAATGAAGTAGTCTGACAAGTCAGCTTGTTTGCATCTCCACTAAGTTATGAGTTTACTAAAATATGGTTGCATGTTGTAACCATGAATTTTATCACTGTATCTTGATTTTGGTCACTACATCTCAAACACATTTCTGGATGTAGAAAAGCATAACACAGGTGTGGACCCATCAATGTGTGTCTGAATACAGCAATGTTTTACAATAATGTCTGAATATAATAATGATTTTCTTTTTAAAAGCACTTATTTAGGTCTGTGAATAAGCTGTAAGTTTTATATTTAGCACAAGAGTTAGGAGAAAAGGAGATAGCAATAGTGTTCTTCAATATTTAGGGGGCACTGCTTGTCAAATCAAATGCACAGCAATAATTATTTATTAATTATTATAAAATATTTATATTGTGAAGAAATATCTTATTTATGATGTTGCGTTGTAAATGACAATCAGTTGAGATTTTTTAAAAAGCCCTCACCTAACTCCTGTGTTTGTCTCAGCATCTCTGATACATAATGTATCATCATCGTCTTCATCCATCACATCCCCCACACAGAGCGCTCCTCTACAGCCGTAGCTGGACTGGACTGACCCACTCCAGCAGCAGAGAAGTCAAAAAAAATTATGCGCATGTCTCTGATGTGAACATGACCTATTTTGATGTCCTACTGAGATCTGCAGACATGGCTTTCTTCCTGCTACCCTGTTCTACTACCTACACCTGCCTGGACAGCCTGGTATGTGTACAGCAGCTCTTTCTGGGTGTGATGCGGCTTATAAGCATACATTTTTAGCTAATTCTAACAAATCTGCTGGACAAATGTCCAGTCTTTCTGTTGCCAGCTTGGAAAATAAAGCAGTCCTAGTATCATCAGAGCTGGGGTTAATTGTCTCTAGGGTGAAAGCCACAGCTTTAACAGACTCTGGGATAGCTGATACGGGGTTAACAGGCTCAGAGAGAGTTAATCCAGGCTCAGAAGAAGCAGAAGAAACACAGCCCTTTGTTTTGTCAGAAGTCTTAAAAATACCAACCTGGGAGAGGCCAGTTACGACAAAGCTAGATAAGCTACGCGTATTAGCTCTCATCGACACACCCTGAACAACCCCAGAAGAAAAAGTCTCAAAGTTCAAACCAGTAATATTGTCCTTTTTACTCACCACAGTCGGCCGCTCTGATATCCCGAGGTCCGACTGTGGTGAGGGGCGTTGACGGCGTGAGCGCCATTTCCTTTGGAAGGCTGGGCAGAACAGCCTCCGTCGGGCCAGGCAGCGAAGCATTAGTTGCTGGGTGGGTGGTACCAGCTGGGGGGTGAATGCGAAGCTCGTTCAGAATGACATTCTGTGCGGGTGAAGAGAGCTGAAAAGCCAGGGGAGACCGGAAACCAATCGCTGTAGCCAGTTAGCCACAGCTTGGCAAAATTCTTTCTCCTCATGCTCCAGCCACAAATTAATCAATTTGTCCACAGAGTACACAATATCCTCACGGATCTCCTTGGGCGGGTCGAATGCTGCTTGGTCCATGGATGGCTGGTTCATACTGTCAAGGCCAGCGGGGCAAGCCGTTTGTAAATGATTAAAGGACCCAAAATGCAAGCACTGTTTCTGATGAGAGTGAGCTTTATTGACTGGGGCTCGGTCACTCAGGCACGGCTGGCTGCCGGCGGAGCTCACGGGCGCGTCACTGCAACTCCCCCTGGCTTCTGCTCCGCGGCTGCTGAGTGAGCCCTCATCTGGGACTCTCCTCAGCTCTTACTGGGACAGTGGCGCGTCCATGCTCACAGGTGTACACACGGGTGATCACACCCACAAACTACACCCTTTTTGGCTCCTACCTCAAAGCACACTGTGTTCTGTTGATCTTATGTGCTGCACAATAATGTTTAATATTTAGTATTTACTGTCATATTCCCATATATCATTGTGATGTTGTTTATTCTATTACTCTTGTTCTCTTCTGCTTGTTTTCTTTTTTCTTTCTCAGCAGGTGATCCAGGTGATTGATATATGCATTTTTTTTTCTCTGCCCGTTCTGTTGGTTTTTGTCTTTTGCCCTTCTCCCCCGTCCCTCTTCTCAGCTGTTTCTCTTTCCCTCTTTCTTTCTCCCCTTCTTTCCCCCAGTCAAGTCTGTCCCGTATTCAGTAAGTGAAAATAAAATAAACAATAAAAGGTGAATCAAATGGACCATTACGGCAAGGCTGGGATGGTCAATTTGGTAAAGTAAATCCGTTGGGCATCTTTCTTTGCCTTTAGACAACAATTCTGATGCAAAAGAGCCAAACGGGACAGGCAAAAAAAAGAAAAAAAAAAGACAAACAACAAAAAAAAGGGTGAGGGTGGCGAGAACAGAACTGACAAACCTAAACTGGGAAAACTAACAAAACTAACCCGAAACCAGAACAGAGATGACACAGACCAGAGAACAAAACACCATATAACACAGACAAACCAGCAACTAACAGAGGCAGACACAAGGCTTAAATACACAGAAGGATAACGAGGGAATGAGACACAGAAGGAGGGCACAGCTGGGAGTAATTAGACATGACGGGACAGGGGAAACGAAAACTGAACACACTGACATCAGACACGGACCTTCAAAGTAAAACAGGAAAACACACACAAGCAAAGACACAGACTCAGAGACGCGGGCTTAACACAGAGACCTGACTACACTAGAAGGGATATACAGGCAGGGATGACACAAAACAGAGGGAGCAAAGAATAAACACTGGGAAACCAAAACACAAACAGTCATAATTCATAATAAAATCAAAAGTAAAATTACAAAACCAAAAACACATGGTCACCGACCCAGGACCGTGACAAAACCTATTATCCTGATTGGATCACATCCTGTTACTCCTGTTTGCCCAGTGATCCATTGACCACCTGGAGGGCCTGTAGAAGTCTGTACTGAGTTGTGGGTGTGGGTGCTGCAGGGACCCGTCAAAAGTCTACCACATCCAGCTGATGGAGAGGCATGCTTATGTAACCCAACCAGTGCAGGGGCCTCCCTACACCCCGGACTCTGCGTTGTGTTAAATTGTGTTGGATTGGGGTGCACCGCAGAGAGACCAGTCGGACACAGGTGTTCAATTTGTGGCTCGGACCGCGCCGTTTATTCGGAAGCAGGGGCAAACACCACTCCAACTCTGCTGCTGGCCCTTCGCAAATCACAGCAAACACTCCGTGACTATCAACATTGCAAAATACAACAACACATATACACAGAATACACATTAAGTAACAATAACCGTGCCTTCTACAACATTCCACGGTCTCCGCGATGAATACAACACAAAACTGATGCAGTTCGCCACTGGCAGTGCTTACCTTCGCAAATCACAGCAAACACTGACCCAAGATGGCGCCCGCGCGAACAAGAAATCTAAAGTACGGTGTCCTGCAGAGGACGAATGGCCAAAATTGCTAACATTTACACCATATATGCAGCTCAACAGCGACACCTTGTGACTTATTCCAGTCACTACCTTACACTTACACTCGTCTTTCATTACACAGACACCAGAGCTCTACAAAAAAGCTAAACAGCTCCTGTACAAAATGAGACAACTACGAGCTACTGGAGGATTTGAGATACAGCAGTGGGCCAGTAATGTGCCGGAGGTGGTGTCCCACCTGCCTAGTACCACCGGGTCTGACAGTTGTGAGCTCTGGCTGACTTTTAACCAAGCTGATCCACAAGAGTTGATGTTTGGGTTACGTTGGCATTGCCCTACTAATACCTTGGGGTAGAAGCATTGCCCAGTCTTCTGCATGGCACCAACTCTCCGCAATGTGTACAAGGTGCTTGCTAGCCAATATGACTCTCTAGGGTTTATCATTTCCTATACCACGAGAGGGAAGATTCTTGTACAGTCTATGTGGCAAAAGGAGATAGGGTTGGGATGAACCTGTCACCGGTGTCCTTCTTCTCACCTCGTTAGAATGGGAGAAGGGACTACCTTACCTGCAGAACATTACCTTACCAAGATGCTATATCCCCCCTGCTACAGACTCTCAAAGTTTCACCTTTGAGCTGCATCTGTTCTGTGACGCCTCAGAGAAAGCATATGTATCTGTAGCTTATCTGAGGACCACAGATTGCCACAGAAATGTCAGCACTTCATTTCTGATGGTGAGATCCCGAGTCGCTCCTTGGAACAGATTGCCCATGCCCCATCTGGAGCTCAGTGGTGCTCTCACTGGAGCGCAGCTTGCTAAGACTCCCCAAACCAAGCTTACTCTACCACTGCAGAACACCATCTTGTGGACGGACTCTACTATGGTGCTGACTTGGTTACAGTTTCAGTCTTGCCATTACAAGGTCTTTGCTGGGACTCAAATTGCTGAAATCCAGGAGCTCACCAGTTTTCACCAATGAAGGTATGTCACGTCAGTGGAAAACCTGGCTTATGACATCTCAAGGGAGAAGGAAACCAAAGTACAGAGGTAAGCTCTCAAAAGATGGCGCCGGTGTGTATGGCTGGCCGTCTTCCTCCTCCCTGCTTTAGACTCCTTTTTCTCGACTTTTGCATAGTACTACTCATTCTTTTAACATTATGTTCATCTGGGGGGTTTTCTGCTCTTGCTCTTGACGAAGGCGGACGCACTTTTCTCCTCTCCTCCTCTCCCTTAGCTTCCCTGTTTAGCCTCTTATGTCCTTGTCTAGTCTCGTGTTTTTTTGTATTACTTTTCCCTGGAACACTCTCTCACAGTCTGTTCTCTAAAACCTAAAAGAGGAATTATGGATTTGATCAACTGGTCCCTAAATGCAATTGACACCCCTTTCTCAAGCTTGGGTGAGCCTGAGTGCTGAAGATATCTACCTATTCGGAACCATGATAACAGGGTCCTTGCTGATCGGAGCTGGCTTGGCCCTGACTTATCGAAGAATTAAGAAAGCGGAACCGGCTGTTCAAACCCCCACAAGGCTGCCTGCTGGGATTGAAACGATGGGAAGAGGCGTGAGTTTCTCAAAATGGGCTCATTGAGTGCAGCACGGATAAGATCTTGGAGAGGCTCCGGCTGCCATGAATACTCAGAATAAGATCTCTGAGTGCAGACTGGATTACATCTTGGAGGGGCTTGCTCGGAATAACATCTCTGAGCGCAAATTGGATGACATCTTGGGGAGGCACACTGTCGTGAGTTCTCAGAATTGGCTCTTTGAGCACAAGAATGACAACATCACAGAGCGTAAGTTTGATAACATCATGGCGAAGCTCGCGGTGTTGGACTGTTAGAACTGTTTTGAAATTCATATGAGTTGTTCACACTAAAGTAAAAAGCACCATCACTTCATGCGGATACCCTTTCGGCGCCAGTTGCAAGGCTGGAGCCGAACAAAAAAACACCCTGATAACGACTGTGTTTAGTCTGTTCCTTCCCATTTCATGCAAGGCCACCTGGGTTGGCTAAAAGACTGTTTACTTAGCCTAGCAGGGCGAAGGACACTGTCTCAGCTGAATTCTGGACACGCACACACATACATATACACTAATATGCACACACTCATCCCCCCTCCCTTTCCAAACGCCTTCGATGCTTGTTCCCTCCTGGGAACACGGCGGGTCTGAGCCCGCGCTGGAATGGTAGCACTGGGCAGGATGGCTGCTGTGTTTGCTTTGGATTACTCCTCACCCCCCACCCGACCCTGTGGCTTGTGTCATGTAATTAATATCCTTAGTATCCTTATTTTCTTATTATATTGTTTTATGTACTTTAATAATGAAGGCTTGTAGAGCAAGGCCACTTTTGACTCACAAACTAAGTGCACAGCCAGACTGAAAAACAGGAAGTTTTAGTGCACAGCCATATTAATAGATAAGACACAGAAAAAAGGAACTTTGCCATATAAGCAATGTTTGAAACTGTGTGACGTGTAAAGTACCAAAATAAACCTATATGAGGCACAGTTTATGATTCTAATGTCAGAGATCCTGCAACTGGCGTTTGGGCTGTGCAGGGGTCTCTCTTCCGGAAGATGATTGAATAAAAAGAAATATAAAATGTTTTGACCACTATGACTCGGGTTTTCTCTGTTCTATCATGGGGACAAAAGAATCGGGGTTTAATACTTGTCACGTGTTCCATAATGTTGTGTTGTGTGCCTTGATTGATTGATTGATTGATTGATTGATTGATTGATTGATTGATTGCAACGCACTAATTACCTATGACCGGCAAATGCTTTTGGACCTTCGTTTTTCTCAATCTCATGACTCGGACCCACGATGGACCTTGGGAGGCGCCAGATTGATGCGCTCGGTCTCCTCCACCAGCATATCCTGCCTGCCTTTACCCACCCTACACAAGAAACGCTAAAAGAAGCGGGGTAAACGGAGCGGCATTTGTGTCCGCCTTAAGGCTTATTTTCGAGCTCAGGCTATGGCTGATCCATATGCTACCACGGACCTTCTACCTACCTCTTCCTGCTCCCGGCACCGGCTTTCTGTTCGATCACTCAGCCGTTGGTGGATTTCGTCGGGCAGCAAGACTACCCCGCCCTCCCATTGGCATGCCTACCCGTTCGGACCTGGATATCGTCTTCCAGAGGTGGTGTGTGCCGCAACAATCTAAGTCATCTGCGCCGCGCTATGAGCAGAGACGCAACTATGACGCGGATGGCTCTGCTGAATATAAAGTCACTCGTGAACAAGACTTTTATTTTAAATGACTTCTTCCTCTCTTCGGGGCTTGATATCTTGTTCCTGACAGAGACATGGATTCCCCCTGATGATTCCTTCTCCTTCTTGGAGCTTCTTCCCCCTGACTGTTCCTTCTTTAGCTCACCAAGGCTTACGGGTAGAGGTGGTGGCTTAGCCTCAGTTTTTAAAAATATACATAAAGCTCGGCAGCTACCTTCTCCTACCTATGGTAGCTTTGAAGTTCAATTGGTGGAACTGGTCAATTCTTCTAAAACCTTGTGTGCCCTGGTTTATCGACCGCTGAAGTATAATACATTTTTTTATTCATGATTTTACTGCTCTGTTAGGATCTATTTTTGTTGACTATGACTGTGTTCTTATTACTGGTGATTTTAACATTCATATTTGCTGTAAGGATGACCTTTTAGCCACAAACTTTCTTACCTTAACTGACTCTTTTAACCTTGTTCAGTGGGTTAATGAGCCAACCCACTTCAAAGGCCATACCCTCGATTTGGTTTTCTCATATGGCTTGGATTTGTATTAAGCATATTGATAACGTTGGGATCTCTGATCACTTCCCAGTTATCTTTGATATTGATTTGTGTAAGATTGAACTGTATCCTGAGAATCCCCGACGCCCTATGCGTATTATTAATCATGAATCTGTGACAAATTTTTCTTTGGCTTTCCTCAACTCTGCCTCTACTTAACCAGCTTTGACTGCTCCAAACATGCTACGATTGACGACATCGCTAATTCTTTGCTGTCCATGTGTTCTTCCATCCTTGATACTGTAGCTCCGATCAAAATGAAATCTCCTAGAACTAATTCTCAACATTGGTTTAATGATTCTACGCGTGCCCTGCGGCGTGTATGCCACCGAGCCGAGAGGAAATGGAAGAAAGATAATCTCCAGGTATCTTTTGATACTTTGCGTTCTAGCCGCCTGGAGTTTCAAAATGCTGCTAAACGTGCTAAAGCGGCCTTTTTCTCTGATATTATTGTGACCAATGGCCATAACCCTCGATTGCTATTTAAAATCTTTAATTCAATTAATTCAATTAATCCCTGCCTTGATATGCCGATGGTCCCATCCTCAGCAATTTCTAAAATACTTTACTGATAAAATTCTATCTCTCAAATCCTCGCTCCCCCTAGTGGTGAGCCCTGCTCTCACTTGAGAATGTGCTTCAACTTTTCATCAGTTTGAGCCAGTGTCACTCTGTACAGTTTCCTGTCAGCCTGTGACCTAGTCTCAAAGCTGCCCTTGTTCTATACATAAAACAATCTAATGAGCAGATACGCATTAAAACATATTTTTCTATTTCATAACATAGTGCAGGTGGAGCCCTGATGACTTTGGCTAAGAAAATTGTCAGGAGGTGGAAGGATTACTTCGAGGACATTCTTAATCCCAGTGGCACGTCTTGGGTAATGATGAATTAATGATGAGTTTTTATGGACAGAATTTCTAGGTGCAGCCAAGTGGTGGAAGGCTTTCACTTAGGTGTCTCAGAATCTCATCTCTGCTTTTCGCAGATGATGTGGTCCTGTTGGCTTCATCAGGTGGTGGCCTCCAGCTCGCATTGGAACGGTTTGCAGCCAAGTGTGAAGCGGCGGGAATGAGGATCAGCACTGCCAAATCTGAGGCCACGGTTGTCAGCCGGAAAAGGGTGGAGTGTCCACTCTGAGTCGGGGAGGAGTTCTTGACCCAAGTGGAGGAGTTTAAATATCTCGGGGTCTTGTTCATGAGTGACGGGAGAAGGGAGCCGGAGATTGACAGACGGATTGGTGCTGTGGCTGCAATGATGTGGATGCTATACTGGTCCGTCGTGGTGAAGATAGAGCTGAGCGTAAAAGTGCAGCTGTCAATTTAATGGTGAACCTACGTCCTTACCCTAACCTATGGTTAAGAGCTGTGGGTAGTGACCGAAAGAACGAGGTCGTGGATACAAGCAGTAAAAATGGCTTCCTGCGAAGGGTGGCGGGCCTCTCCCTTAGAGATAGGGTGTGAAGTTCAGCCATCTGGGAGGGGCTTAGAGTAGAGCCGCTGCTGCTCCATATCGAAAGGAGCCAGTTGAGGTGGTTCGGGCATCTAACAAGGATGCCTCCTGGGCGCCTCTTGGCTGAGGTGTTCTGGGCCTGTCCCACTGGGAGGAGGCCCCGGGGCAGACCCAGGACACGCTGGAGAGATTATATCTCTTGGCTGGCCTGGGAACGCCTTGGTGTTCCCCTGGACAAGCTGGAGGAGGTGGCTGTGGAGAGGGAGGCCAGGGCTTCTCTCCGTAACCCAGCCCCAGATAAGCAGAAGAAAATGGATGGATGGATGGATATCAGAAAAAGAGAATTGCACATGGACTGACTGATTCTTATATAGCCCGTTTCTTCTCTCCTGGAGTACTGAAAGCGCTTTATACAACACGTAGCATTCACCCATTCACACAAGCACTGTTTTCTATACTTTTCAGTGCTTTCTAACTAACATTAGACATTCATACACATATATACTCCAATCGATGCTTCGGAGAGCAAGTCCGGGGTTAGGGGATTAATTATTTCACATGTGTGTGTTTGGTCAGCTATGAAGTCCTTTTTGTGGAGTCTGACAGCAGTAGGAAGGAAAGACCTGCGGAATCTCTCTGTCCCACATCGTGGGTACCGCAGCCTGCCACTGAAGGAGCTGTTAAGTGCTGTCGGGGTATCCTGCATGGGATGGGAAATGTTGTCAAACAGGGATGACAGTTTAGCCACCATTCTCCTGTCACTGACCACCTCCACTGGGTCCAGAGAGCATCCTAGAACAGAGCTGCCCCTCTGGGTCATTCTGTTCAGTCTCTTCCTGTCCCCAGCAGAGAAGCTGCCACCCCAGCAGACCACACCGTAAAAGGTGGCTGAGGCCACCACAGAGTCATAGAGGGTCTTCAGGAGTGGGCCCTTCACTCAAAAAGACCTGCGTCTAGAGGGTTTCTGAATTGTGAGTCCAGTCCACTTCAGATAAACACCAAGGTACCTGTAGCTATCCACAGCCTCAACGTCCATACCTTGAATGTTCAGTGGAGGATGTTTGTGTCTGCGGAGGTCTACCACCAGCTCCTTGGTTTTTCTAGTTTTTATCTGGAGGTAATTTAGCTGGCACTAGTCCACAAAGTCTTGGGTCAGTTCTCTGTACTCCCTGTCCTCCCCATCAGTGATGAGGTTGACTATTGAAGAGTCATCAGAGAACTTCTGAAGGAAGCACTAGATGGAGTTGTGGGAGAAGTCTGCAGTGTAGATGGTGAAGTCTTCATCAGGTGGGATGTCAGAGCCACCGGCCTGTAGCTGTTGAGGTCCTTGGGGCGTGAAGTCTTTGGCACTGGTGCAACACAGGAGATTTTCCAGAGCTGTGGAACTTTCCCCAGCCTCAGGCTCAGGTTGAAGATGTGCTCCGTTACCCCATGGATGATAGACTAAAGGCAGTGAGTGTTAGAAGTAACACATGTGGACTGTGGTAGCAGGTCACTCAGACTTGGTAGTAGTAAAACAGATTCATTTACAGTTCAAATAATGCAACCACAATACAAGGACGAGGGAGCATGTTGACAGAGACAATCAAGTGTTCTTTGGGGACGGAGAGACTTAGAAGAAGTTAATATAAAGGCAACAGTCAAAGAGGAGATGAGAGTTACACGAGGAATTAAATCGCAGACCTTCCTTGTCACATTTACTGAGGACTCAGACTGGGTGCGTGTAGCTGGTGGCTACTGAATATGGGGTTGGCGCAGGTTAGTGAAGGTGTAATCAGGCAGGGTAACTGAAATCCAAGGGAGGTAAATCAAAGAACCACAGTAAGGCAAACTGGCATGCGTGCTTCTCAGGCTGTGGATGGCCGGGTTAAGTGCAAAGCAAGCTGGTAGGGAAACACGTGAGAATGACTCCCATAAACACTTTAATTACCGCAGATTTTATACATGAAACATGACTGACTTGTTACCACCTGTGCCTGAGACCATATTCCGACACCAGACATCTGCCATGCTGCTCCTTAAATAGCCTAGCTCATGACGCCTGATGCACCACAGTTGTGTGAGTGCAACTTCGATCGTACGATTACAGTTTATGACAACGTGGATGACAAAAGGACCTAGGGAGCATGGGGCCAGTTTTTTGGACATCCACTTGAGAGGAATATTCATTGTTGATAACCAAACCTGTTGACCGATGGTGTAGTGTGGAGACAGGGTTCTTCTCCGATCTCCGAGATGACGGGTTCTTTTCATAGTCCAGAGCAGTGCCAGAGTAGCCTGAAGACAGATTTACTTTAGCTCCCAAGGCAATGCAGAATGCCTTCCAAATGTCAGAAACTAACTGGGGACCTCTGTCAGACACAATGTCCAGGGGGATCCTGTGCTGTCTAAAAACGTGATTAACAAGCAGAGTGGTGGTTTCTAGGGCCGATGGAAGCTTAGAGAGAGGCACGAAGAACCTGTCGACTATAGTTAATATGACTGAATGATTTAAGGAGAGTCTAAAGCTATGTGTGACCATGAACAACTTAGAACCAGAAAGTAATGTAAAAAACCAGGAGGCACTTGATTAAGGCTCTTGTAGCGTGCAAAGGTCTCACGTTGAGGTTAGTGTTGCATAAGCCGGGCTGGTAGGATATAAAGAGTGGAAAATACATTATTAGATAATAGGGCTTTTATCAGCAGTGTTGGGAGTAACGGAATACATGTACCGCCGTTACGTATTTAAAATACAAAATATGAGTAACTGTATTCCGTTACAGTTACCGTTTAAAAAGGTGGTATTTAGAATACAGTTACTTTGTTGAAATAAATGGATTACACTGCGGTACTTTCCTGTTTCATTTTGTCGCGGGTCAGGACTGTTTGGTTTTGTTTGACAGCTACGTTCTTTTGTTCCAGGCGGCAGCGTTACGGTTGCCATGGTTACAGGGCGACGCTCTCTCTCTCTCTCTGCGACTGTGTGTTTCCTGGGTGAGAGAGCGCCTTTTCGTTGTTGTTGTTGTTGTGCTAAGCTAACAGGCAGAATGCTACAAGCATAGCTCTAAAGAATGTAGCATCATGGGCAGTGTAGTCCGTGTTGCAGGGAGAATGGACTGCCATACACGTTATGTGTCTGTGAGCGAGGAGGGAGGAAAAGGGGAGTGGAAAGGTACGAGTTGTCATCGAGCAAAAACGGGAGCTGGAAGCATGTAAATATAATAATAACCACTTCAGCCAAGAAGAGTGCCTGACGAGCCCAGTTGTAAGTAAGCTATTAAGACTCGACTGTACGCTGTGTTCATGTTTTCCTCCGAAAACAATAAGTTCCGTTGGAGCAGCCTTTCAACGCCTCTCTCTGTCTCTGCTAGCAAAGTTGACCCACACAACAAAGTAAAGCTATTTTTCGGCTACAAGCCGACAGGGACCCCGCCGTATTAGTCAGAGGTCCCTTTACTACAGTTCGGAGTCGCGGACCTTCAGTAATAGTAATAAATCACACAGCAATAGTACATTCACATTGTTGTAAAAAGCATGATAATATATTAAGTAATCCAAAGTATTCAGAATATGTTACTGTCATTGAGTAACGTAACGGAATACGTTACAGAATACATTTTGGGGCATGTATTCTGTATTCTGTAATGGAATACATTTTAAAAGTAACCTTCCCAACACTGTTTATCAGTTAATCTAGAAGCTATTGGATGTGCAGGGCCTTAGAAAAAGTATTCTGCTTGTAACTTGTAGATGTGCCTGCTTAGCTGTAGTTAAGTACAAGATGTGCTCCAGATGGGCCCCAGACGGGTACGAAAAGAATAGAGCAACAGGAAACATTTGCAGTCTAAGACGACTGAAATAGTTCTTTAAGCGGGCGATCGTGGCTCAAGAGTTGGGAGTTCGCCTTGTAATCGGAAGGTTGCCGGTTCGAGCCCCGGCTTGGACAGTCTCGGTCGTTGTGTCCTTGGGCAAGACGCTTCACCCGTTGCCTACTGGTGGTGGTCAGAGGGCCCGGTGGCGCCAGTGTCCGGCAGCCTCGCCTCTGTCAGTGCGCCCCAGGGTGGCTGTGGCTACAATGTAGCTGCCATCACCAGTGTGTGAATGGGTGGATGACTGGATGTGTAAAGCGCTTTGGTGTCCTTAGGGACTAGTAAAGCGCTATATAAATACAGGCCATTTACCATTTAAGACATACAGACAGGAAGTGTCTAAAGGTCACTAACTGTAATAGGCATATGATATGATAGGTTATTTGCTTACGCACAAAGAGGCTGAACCTAATATACAAAAGCAGTGTGGTGTGTTTTTTAGTTGAGATCTATGCAGACGGTGACGTTGTGTACTTCTCCCACACGTGTTTAATAAATCATTTTTGACTTTACTTGGCTGGTGTATTGGTGGTTTTGTTCTCAACCCCACATCAAAGAATCAGAACAGAAGTTAAACCGGTGGAAAAACAACTGCAACCCAGTCTCCCTGGAGTTCAGTCCCTTGGCTGTAAGGGTAAGGGTTATTGTGATCAGTCCAGACTATAAATGGCTGTTCAGATCTCCCCAACCAATGCCTCCACTCTTATAGGTCTTATTAAATTGCTAGGAGTTCCCGGATACCTGTGTCTCCAAAATAAACTGCTTGAAGGTGTCGGGATGGATAAGAATAGGAGAGGTGCTGAAAAGCTCTTTTAATTTTGAAAATGCTTGATGGGCCTCAGGTGATCACTGGAAGGTTTCCCCCTCTAGGGGCAAGGGTACCTAGACCTGGGGTATAGAGTACGCGTGGGGAATGTGATTGTGTGTACAGTGTCTATTTATGTCTGTCTCCACATTGGGTGAGTGTTGAGTATTTGCATATGAGAGCATGAGGGTGTGAATGGATGTTCGTATCTGTGTGTGCTTGTTTGTCTATGTCTATATGTCAGGTCGGGTATCAGACGCCACCTCTCTGGGGACATCTCAGGACCTCCAAGGTATGGAGGCCTATCTCCCCCCACCACTCCCCCTGCTGGTCGCAGACGCCCTCAGACATCAGTGCATTGGTGGTTCTTGGTGTCCGGGGATGGGTGTTCAGATACGCACCGGCTCACTCCTGGTGGCTGCTTGTCGGGGTCTGGAGAACTGGGCCTCGCTGGGGCCCCTTCGGGGGGTGGGGTACCCTCGTCCTCTGGCCCTGGGGCTTGGTCCACTCTGGCAACACTCGGTGGGGACAACACTCGGTGTATAAATGCTCAATCAACAATCATTTTAATCCATACAATTCTCATTATTCCATACAACACTGTTGCGCACAAACCATCTGGATGGGGAGATATGCATGAAGAGGGTCACAGCAAATCTCAAAAGCATTACTCAGACTCTTATAGCCTCTGGTGGCCCCCACCTAGTCATAAAAGCCTAAACATCCACATACTTTCTAACTCTCAGTGAGCCTAAGTTATGACCTTGGCTTCCTGTGCAGTATGTTCTGTTCTTTCTTATCATAAATGATATATGATTAAAATTTCGATTATTAAATTTAAGTACCTGGGACACTTTATGTGACTCTTAAAGGATAGTATTGGGTCTAGAATGACCCCAAGATATTTAAATTCTGGAGCTAATTCAAGCTCTACTCCATCCAGAAATATGTTTGATTGCTTCAAATTTAAGGGACATTTTGTGAAGTACATGCAAACAGTTTTTGAGGTGTTCAACATTAGGCATGAGTTCTCCAGCCAGCTATGCATTAATGCCAAAGCAGCAGTAAGGTCCTTTGCCACCTGCTGGACACTTTTGGCTTGCGTATATATAACTGCATCAAGCCCCACAAGCCGACACTGACCGTGCACTCAGGGAACTGTACAGCGCGATCAGCAGCGAGGAAACCGCACACCCAGAGGCAGCGTTTATCACAGCCGGAGACTTTAATAAGGGAAACCTGAAGAAAGTCTCACCAAAACTCCATCAACACATCCTTTTCAACACATGTGGAAACCGGCTACTCGACCACTGCTACACCTCTTTCCGGGATGCGTACAAAGCCCTCCCCCGTGCCCCATTCGGCCAATCAGATCACTGCTCCATCCTGCTCCTGCCCGCCTACAGGCAGAAGCTGAAACAGGAAGCTCCAACCCGGAGGGCGGTGCACTGTTGGACGGACCAATCGGAGTCTGCGCTGCGGGACTGTTTTGATCACGCGGACTGGGAAATGTTTCACGTGGCCGCCAGAGACATTGATGAATACACAGACTCAGTCTGTGGATTTATGTCGTCCCATCCAGAACAGTCAAATCCTTCCCAAATCAAAAACCCTGGATTAACGGAGATGTTCGCGCTGCACGGAACACCGCCTTTGCCTCCGCGAACACATCGGACTACAAACACGCACATTACCAACTCCGGAAGACGATCAAAGCAGCCAAACGTGAGTACAGGGACAGGGTGGAGCAACAGTTTGACAACCCTCGGAGTATGTGGCAGGAACTAAACACGATCACAGACTTTAGAGGGAAAACCAGCACACCGCAGACCACGGCCTCTCTGTGTGAGGATCTAAACGTATTCTACGCTAGATTCGACACAGCGAACACCATGAAACCGGACAGTGTGCGCACCGCGGATGACGTCAGTGCGCACACTGTGTCTGAGGAGGATGTGCGGAAGTGCTTCAGGAAGGTGAACGCACGCAAAGCTACTGGTCCGGACGGGATTCCCGGCCGCGTCCTCAGGTCATGCGCGGCTCAGCTGGCTGGAGTGTTCACGCACATCTTCAACCTTTCCCTCTCTCTGTCTGTAGTCCCAGCCTGCTTCAAAATGGCCACCATCGTCCCTGTACCCAAATCCTCCACCATCTCCTCATTGAACGACTGGCGACCTGTAGCCCTGACCCCCATCGTAAGCAAATGCTTCGAGAAGCTGGTCAGGGACTTCATCTTCTCTGCACTACCCGACTCACTGGACCCTCTACAGTTCGCATACCGTCACAACAGGTCCACTGATGATGCCATAGCCCTGACACTACATACTGCCCTGTGACACCTGGAGAAGAGAGACACGTATGTGAGAATGCTGTTTGTAGATTACAGCTCAGCATTCAATACCATCGTTCCCTCGAAGCTGGACAGGAAACTGCAGGATCTAGGACTGAGCAGCTCCCTCTGCAGCTGGATCCTTAGCTTCCTGTCTGACAGACGCCAAGTGGTCAGACTGGGCAGCATCACCTCATCCCCCATCACACTGAACACTGGTGCTCCACAGGGGTGTGTACTGAGCCCTCTCCTGTACTCACTCTACACCTACGACTGCACAGCCACTAACAGCTCCAACATCATTGTGAAGTTTGCGGACGACACTACAGTGGTGGGTCTTATCACCAACGGTGATGAGATGGCTTACAGGGAGGAGGTCAGTGCCCTGACCCACTGGTGTCAAGACAACCATCTCACCCTCAACGTCGCAAAGACAAAGGAGTTGATAGTGGACTTCCGGAGGTGCAGAGAAGTACACACCCCCATCACCATCAACGGCGCTGCTGTGGAGAGAGTGAGCAGCTTCCGGTTCCTTGGAGTACACCTGGCTGAGGATCTTACGTGGTCAGTACACATAAACAAAACAGTGAAGAAGGCGCAGCAGCGCCTCTTCTTTCTCAGGAGACTGAAAAGATTCGGCATGAGCCCCCTCATCCTCAGGACCTTCTATCACTGTGCCATTGAGAGCATCCTCACTGGATGCATCACCACCTGGTATGGCAACAGCACCGCCTACAACTGCAAAGCTCTCCAGCGAGTAGTGCGGTGCTCTGAACGGATAATTGGAGGTGAGCTTCCCTCCCTCCAAGACATCTACAGGAAGCGCTGCCTGAGGAAAGCGGGGAGGATCATCAAGGACTCCAGTCACCCCAGCCATAAACTGTTCAGACTGCTTCCATCAGGAAGGAGGTTCTGCAGCATCCGGTCCCGTACCAGCAGACTGAGAGACAGCTTTTTCCATCAGGCCATCAGACTGCTGAACACGTCATAGACACCTCAGCTTCACTACTGGAACTTCAACATTATGCACTCCACACTGTATATAAATGCCACTTGTTCTGCACATATTCAACTCTGTATATTTTATATATTTTATTATTATTATTATTTTTTTTTTTTTTACTATTTAATTTGTAAAAATGTGTGTATACTGTAACACTCATGTGCGTGTCTCAAATACTCCCAGATCAAAACAAGAGTATGTCACCCAATTTTGACACCAAAGAGCTCAAAGATTTGGACCAGTAGGTTCGGCTACGTACAGGAGAGGCGAACTGAATGAGACTCAGACAACCGCGAGTTTTGAAAAAAATAGCCGGAATTGTGTTTTTCTTTTCAATTAGAAATAACAGGACATTATGACAAACACACAAAACACTTACAAATGAAATTATTCCCTTTCGGTACCGGTACTCTCTCAATAATACCTTTTGGCAAAATCACAGTGATCACTCGATGAAAACAAAACAAAAAAAAAAAGAAATCTTACCTGGGTGCACCCTTTCTAGAGGTACAGTTCACATCTAACAATGAACCACAATGTCAATCATCAGCATATAAATGTTAACACTTATTTGCATTTTCACAGACTTCGTTTACAAATAGCAACAGTTAATCAGCTGGAGGGTTATTTCCGACCGCTCACACTCACTTTTGTCCACATTCATGGAATGTACAGAGTCCGTAAAACGTGTCCTTAAAACAACCCGCCCGTGAGTCCAGGGGGATGTGTGTGAAAAAGGGGGACTACGAGTACAAAATGGCGTGGTGTGTCTCTGTTTTGTTGCATCTGGCCTACCACACTCTGATGTGCAGGACAGAACAAAGTCATTTGGTCCTTCAACGGGGTTGGCTCGCCATCAATCTCAGGATCCGTTGGAATGCACCAGGAAGATACAAACCAAAGAAACAAAAAAAACAAAACCAAACAAAAGAAAAGAAAAAACCTGACCTGTCAACGACAGTGTCATGGGACATATTGAGTTCCTCATAAAAATCACAATTCACACATTCACTTCAACTGCTGGGTTTCAGTAAATTGAACAAAGTTTCCTACAGAACATTCCTAAACAATTATCATTAAACACTGGAACATTTTACTTGCAAGGCATTCATGAAACACAGATAAATAATGAACAAGTAAAACACTTTGCTCACCGATCTCAGAATTAGAAAGACGGAGCAGCGCGAGATGGCGCACGACCGATGAAATGGCGTCGTCTCTAACTCCCGACCTTTCTCGACTAAGCAATGTAAAAAGAACCAGCTAATTACTCATCTTAGCAATATACATACAGTAAAACAATCTTTCGTAAACGGCGAGTGCTAGCTCTCCGTCCATATTACTCTTTTTTCATACCTCGTCTCAGTAAATCGCTGTGTCTCGTTTCCTCACTAGCTTGCTCATGGAAAGTTCGCGAGCGGAAGAGAGAAAAGAAAAATCTGTGTCCTCCTAGGCAGGGGCGGCAGGCGGAGCCTGTACCACATTTCAGCAGCTCATTGGCCTAGAGTAGCACGTGTCTAAACCAGAACAGTTAACTCCTTAACTGCTGCACCTATGGTTTATTCATTACAAATGAAGTGTGCTGCTTAGATTAATGATTCTTTTATTCTGGTGTATTCTAGTTAAGCCATACTCAAATATGGGTTACAATACACACACACACACACACACACACACACACACACACACACACACACACACGTAGGAAAATATTTAGTATACACATCCAGAAATGCATACACTATTATATATTGTACATATATTTATTAGTTTCAGGTTGGCCATTCTTGTATTTTGCTCGTTTGTGTTGTTGTGTTTGCACATCTCTGTTGCTTGTGGGGCTCGCACACAAGAATTTCACTCGCATGTGCTGTACCAATGTACCTGCACATGTGATGTGACAATAAAAGTGATTTGATTTGATTTGATTTGATCATCCGCATACATTTGAGCAAATATATTTGGACAAACTTCAGGTAAGTTATTGATGAAAAGAGAAAACAAAGGCCCAAGAACGGATCCTTGAGGGACCCCTGTATCGCAGTCTGAATATGGAGATTTAACCCCGTCCAACACTACACACTGTTTCCGCTGTGAGAGATATGAGGCAAACCACTGAAGAGCCTGACTGGAGATATTAAACTGAGTCAATCTGGAGAACAATATCTGATGGTTTACAGAGTCGAAAGCCTTCTTCAGATCTAAAAATACAGCTCCAACACAGGGACTCTTGTCCAGCAAGCTCTTCAAGTTCTCCACTAACAGACACAGGGAACTATCTGTGGAGTGATGGGCCCGAAAGCTGAACTGCAATGGATGTAATGAGGGTTGGGTGTTTTCTAGGTGAGCAGTGAGACCACTTTTCAGCTTTTTTAGATATAACCGGAGTATGCTTATGGGGCGATAATTAGACATATTCAAAACATGAGTTGTTGGACGTACAAGCAGATCCATATGTTCCTTTAGGAAATTTGTATTAATACCAAATGCATCAAGTGCTTTGGAATTTTTTAAACCTGTAATTAGTTTAACAACTTCAGTGTCTGAAATATGAGTGATGGTGAACAAATTTTGACCAGCATCATTCACATTATCAGAGCATATGACTGGGTCTCCTTAGCAGATGAGATAAAGAAAGTGTTTAAGTTACTGGCAATAGATAGAGGCTCTCTAACAATGGAGTTATTTACATAAAGTTCAATTGTATTTTTGTTTTTGTTTGAATGATGGCCAAGTAATTTATTTAGATGTTGCCAGCTAACTTTACAATTACCTTTGCCTCTTTAAATTGTATTTATAAAAAATTTAGCTTTGGCCTGTCTCAAAGTTGTTGTTACCTTATTCCGCATTGAAGTAAATCTCTGTCTATCCAGAGTTAGACCTGTTTTCAGAACTGTTTTAGTAATTGATCTCTTGTTTTCATTAGATTCTTGCACTCTTTGTTTAACCAGGGCAAATTAAATGTTTTCTTTATTTTTTTGTCGACCTCTAGTGGAGGATGTTGATATAACATCCTTGACAATGTCAGTAAAATGACTGCTACAGAATTGTGGATCATCACTACTCAAGGCTCCCAGTTAACTGATGCTAATGCTTCTGCTACATTTTGTCGCTGACTTCTTGGTATAAATTCATAAAAGGATCTCCTATTAGATGAACTATAAAAATGATGATTCTTAACCCGTGATTTTATAAGTTTTCTAGAAAATAATATGAAATTGTGATCTGAAATACCAGTGATGAGATTATAAGATTTAATAATTCGCTCTGGCTTATTACTGAAGACCAAGTCTATTTTAGTTTTAGAGTGTCTCGTTATTCTTGTGGGTTGTTCAATGTGTTGAGTATAGTTTAAAGTCTCCATTATATCCGTGAGTGTTTTTCTGTCCTTTTCACAGTCCCAGTTGACATTAAAATCTCCCATTGTATTTAAGTAATATCTGTAGTTGTTCATAAAAAATTTTTTTTGCTGAAGGAGGGTGATATAAACAAATCAGCGTAAATGACATTTCTGCAGAAAGAGTGATTTTAACAGAAATGTGTTCTATGTCAACATCTTTTGGTGAACCAAGTAAAGAAGAATCCAGATGTTTTTTTTATATACACAAGTATTCCTCCTCCTCTTGTTCCAATTCTATCCCTTCTGAATACTGTGTACTCTGGAAAGACAACCGCAGACTCTGGAGAAGAACTTGTGAGCCAAGATTCAGAAATACCCAAAATGGAAATATTGGAATTGCTTAGAATATGTTCCAGTTGCTCATGCTTTGGTATCAAACTGCGGATGTTAAAATGTCCACATAGAAGCCCCTTTGGTTTATTTTTGATGTCCCAAATTACTTTAGCCTGATTAAAAGTCTTGCAGACCTTTGTTCCTCTGTAACTTTTAATAGCAGGATTTCTTGCCTATTTACTGACAATGCCATGAGCATTTAATGATGGAAAACCCTTTACCGGAGACTGTGGTTGAGGCACAGCAACTGAAGTGGAGACCCAGGCAGCCAAAGTGGAAGCCCAGGCAGTTAAGGTGGAGGCCCAAGCAGCTGAAACGAAGGCCAAAGCAGCGGAGGTGGAAACCCAAATGGCAGAAGCGGAGGCCCGGAAAACAGGGGCGCATACTCTATATCACCAGCCAAAAGTAGCATAAAAGCAAGTTTCAGAATCTCCAGGGACAATTGTGATGTATTTAATTGTTCATGTTTACCTGGGGGTGGTCAAGCATGACCAAAATCCAAGAATCTTGTGAACAAAAGATGTTGACTCCATTTGGCTGGGAAAACGATATTATTTTCCAATTTTCTTGGATATGTCGAACTCCATAGAAGATAAAAATGTATAAAAACAAAAAGACAAGTTGATGTCAAGATCCAGGGGTTTTTAGATGTTTTTTCTGTGATTTTTTTGGCAAAAGCTTAGGGCCTACCAAGCTGCGTGTCTGCACCCTAGCTGCCATCTTTGGAAAGATGTAAGCTCATGAATTAAAATACATATTACTTTGCATCTTTTTCTGCCTCACAACACCAATGAATCCTGAACATGATTTGGTTTCTATCACTTTCACATCTGGTCTGTCACATGTGTTACGTTCTTAGTCTAGGCGAGTAATTAAACGCAACAAGACGTTGGCCCACTCACACACCACCCAAGCAAGAACACCAAC
This sequence comes from Aulonocara stuartgranti, assembly GCF_965226115.1. Lineage (NCBI taxonomy): Eukaryota > Metazoa > Chordata > Actinopteri > Cichliformes > Cichlidae > Aulonocara > Aulonocara stuartgranti. The sequence goes on from NC_138959.1 coordinate 29,032,027, forward strand.
AACGATACCTTTTAAAGTGCTAAGCAGCCATTTATTTTCTTCAGCAGTGAGCAGTGCCAAAAACAACAAACAAAACTCCCTAGTGGTCCCTACGCTTTCCTACACAAAATGAAAACCAAACAAAAGACAATTCACTTACCTAACTTTCTAAATGAAAAACAGGAGAAAGCTTAGTCAACAAAAATGGCTTCTCACGCCTACTAAGCTGCTGCAGTGAAGGATATATACAAGGTGAACAAAACGTACGATCGCTACTTGACAAATCTATTTACAGCTATTTACAAAATTGACATAATAACGCCAGACACACACACACACGAGGTTATACTGGCTAGTGATGTGTCCTGTGTGTCGAAGCTTCGAATCGTGCGTCGGGTAATCGCGGGGGCGTTTTTCTGAAGCGCGTATCGAGGCTTGCTTTGATTACGTAGGCAGTGACGTTCGAGGCCTCGCGGGCAGTCCGTACCACGTGACTGATTCAGGGACTGGTTCACCGGTTCGCGCCAGATTCGAAATAACATGGGCAGGAAAACAGCTGATTCCCCATCACACCGTGTTGTGGAATTGGATTACGTACGTGCTACATAGTTACTTGTGCATTTCTTCTTCGATGGAACCAGCAAGGAAGAGATGTTTTTTTTTTTTTTTTTTAATTTTGTCTCTCCTAATAAAGTATGCACACAGTAATAAATATCACAAATGATAAACACCAAAATATAAATAAACAACACTACACATCCTATAATCTGATTTCTGTCTTTTAGTTTATTAAAAAGTGAAGCACCAAACACTATTGTGTCATTATCCAGATGTACATAAGGTTTACACATCATTATAATCAAAGAGCCCGCTTCACTTGAATTGTCCACTTGATGGCGCAGTAGAGCAAATGAATCATCACAATGCTTCGAACCATGAGTCGACCAATTGGATGGAAAGCTTCAGTTCATCATGAGGCTTCATCTCACCATCACTAATACTGGCTAACCACTTTGTCAAAGAAAACTCTACACTGCAACAAATCAACACACAGGTTCTTGGTTGAGTGGTGGAGGTTAGGAGAGAGGGGGGCCAGGTGGCTGTCATCCGATAGTTAAGTACTGGAGGTGATCAACCAATTATCCAATCCGAGGATAGGCAGAGACTCCACCCAGATACCTAGCAGGCACGCCCAGGTGTCCACCTCCTAAGAGAGAAAAGGGGAAAAAACCCACAGCCATTCTCTGGTGGGAGGAGTAACACAAAAGAAACACAACACTGGATCATAACACATGATTGTCTCCTCAAAACACTTCCGGTGTGTTTGATCGGATCATGGCCAAGCTTGAAACCTGGACCCCCTGTAGCCAGTTACCAAGATTACATGAAGTACCCTCAGAAGGTCTGCTAGATGATGTTAATGCAGCACTACGGATGATACCTACAGCTACACTAACAAGCTGATCTATATCTACAATACGGCAGCAGTGATCAGTGAGATGTTTGGCTACAAGTTGAACAGCCACAAGGGGCAGTACCCTCCATGGAGAAGGAGGCTAGAGGGCAAGATCAAAGTAGCACGGAGGGAGGTTAGCCAACTACCGGAGTTGCAGAAAGGCGCGATGAGGAAGGTGCCTAAGAAGTACAGGAAGCTGTCCATACCTGAGGCCTTGGAAACTGCCAAGCAACGACTCACAGCCTTGGCCAGCCGCTTGAGGAGGTACAGATTGCCAAGATGGCGCCGAGTATGGCAGCCTCGTCGCGAGCTCCCCCAAGCAACAGCTTTTTTCTGTGTTTAATTTTACTTTTCCTTCATTTTTTCGCGAGTAGCACATGTCTCCTTGTGTACGACCGACAAACCTTACTGGACATAAAAGACGGTTTTTCTTATAACTTTCCGGAGTTCAAGTTTTGCAACACGGACCCTCCGTTCGCAGACCCCCCATTCATCTCACCTGAGACGCCTTTGTTCTCTGGCCCTGGAAGCCGCAAACGCCGACGCAGAGGGAGAAGATCTGGCGTTCTGGTTCGACTGAGACGGCACACTAACAGACCACCGTTACCCAGTTTATTATTGGCTAATGTGCAGTCTCTGGAGAACAAGCTGTGCGATCTTCGGGCACGGATCTCATTCCAGCGAGAGATGCGGGACTGCTGCGTGATCTGCCTCACAGAAACCTGGCTATCGGACAAGGTACCGGACTCCGCAATACAACTACCGGGGTTCTCCGTGCATTAATCGGAGCACTAGGTGCGGTGACTCCCAAGCTAGGCGAGTGGCTCCAGCAGATCCCGGGAACAACATCGGAGATCTCTGTCCAGAGGAGCGCCGTCCTGGGAACAGCTAAGATACTGCGCAGGACCCTCAAGCTCCCAGGCCTCTGGTAGAGGACCGAGCTTGAAGGATAAACTGCCCGCAGGGGACGAGCGTTGATTTTTAAAAAAATATGTACATTTGTATATATATATTTATATATAAAGAAAAATGTGGTATTACTTTGAATTAAGACTCACTTTATTTAGAACAGAGCTGTGTTTTTTTTAAGGTCCTTTGCTGCCCTCCAGTGACTTATAGAAAATACTGGGAGACTGATGTTGTCAAGCATTTTTGCTGAAGTCAAATTCAATATAACCATAAAAAACCCCAAAACAACAAAAGCTAATATGTTTTTTATACTCTATTATAGATACAATATAGGTTCATGAGATTTACTAATCATTGCATTCTGTTATCATTTATGTTTTACACAGTATCCAAGCTTTGTTGGAACTGGGGTTGTAATTTAAAGACCAGGACCAAATGCTCAGAAAAACCATAATATGAATACTGAAAATCTGTGTGATCTATGCTATTAAAATTATTAGTAATATAATAAGCAAGTCAACCTATAAAGCCACAACTGACACTTCAGTGGATATATGCCACGATTGCTTTCTGTTTATATGGGCATTTTTTTCATTGAGTTAACACTTGTTCTGCTACCTGATGTGTTTTGAGTATGTCAAACCAGAAGGACTAAATCATGGCCGGCTGGACAGATTGTGTCTTTTGGTTGGCTTAGAAATGCCTCATGCTGCAAAAATAAATATGCACTTAAAGGTGCAAGTCATGTCAGAAGTATGGGGACAATTTCACAGCACACAACTGGGGGAACCATTGATCCAGCATGATTTAAATTCATATAAAAGCAATAAAATACCATCTGCAGTGTCTGTGCAGAATGTAATAATTTCTGTTAATTGAGGAAAAGTTTGTTAATCAAACACAGTAAATCACAGGGAACATTGCCATCATCTTAACAGCTGAAAGACTGCAGTAGCTGGTTACAGTTAGATGCTGTTTTAGACTTCTTGTCTTGATGCATGCACAATCATCCAGGTATGGAAATCCCAAAAAGTTAATTCTGTTCATCTGTACGTAGCGTTTTAGTGGGAGAAAGCTTTCCTGACTCATCCAAGTGACTTCTTCAGTCTCAGCTGACCACAGGTTTCCCCAACCTTTAGACAGTACATTTACATAATGACTGAAGTCAAGTTATCTTTATTTATATAGCACATTTAAAAGACATCAAGTGTCGGCCAAAGTGCTCAACAGAGGGATAATATAATAAAAAGAATTAAAATAAGTAAAAGGAAAACATTATAGAAAACACTGTAAGACATCCATATGTTTGTAAAAAATATGTGTACAGGCAAATATGAACATACATATACAAAAATGTACACATTCACACACAATGACACATACGTGAACATAAAATACATGTATAACAATGGGCTGTGAGCTTTCCGCTCTTCAGGAACTCTCTCTGCAGGAGGGGGAGATACAGGAGAGGTGGAGGAAGATCTCAGCCTGGGCGTCCATTCAGAATCAGAGAATCAGAATCAGAAACTTTATTGTCATTGTCACGAGAACAACGAAATGAAGAATGGTCCCCGATCATTGCATCATCCCTAGCAATATCAAAATATAAATAAAATAATAATAATAATAAATAAAATTTATAATAAATAAAACAATAAAATTCAATAAATAAAATAGATAGAATACTTAAAATACTAATAAGATGTAACAGTAAAACATTTACATACGTTCCCACACACATGCTTCAGACCGTGCATAGATTAACACAAGAGTGGCGTGATGGACATTTTTTTGTAGTATTCAGATGTGTTATTGCAGTTGGATAACAGCTGTGTTTGAGTCTATTAGTCCTTGCTCTGATTGCCCTGTACCGTCTGCCTGAGGGCAACAGTTCGAACAGGGAGTGGCCAGGATGTGAGGTGTCTTTTATGATGTTTTGGGCCTTTTTAAAACAGTGGGCGTTGTGTAGAACTTCCAGTGTGGGGAGAGGGCAGCCAGTGATCTTTTGGGCGGTGTTAATGATCCCTTGGAGTGCTTTCCTCTGAGCCCCTGTGCAGCTAGTGTACTAGATGCATATGCAGTAAGTTAGAACACTCTCAATGGTGGCTCTGTAGAAGGACACCAGCAGTCTCTGTGTGATGTTATTCCTCCTGAGAATTCTCAGGAAGTACAGTCTCTGTTGGGCCTTTTTCAGCAGCTCGGAGGTGTTCACACTCCAGGAAAGGTTCTCCTCTATATTGACTCCCAGGAAGCGGAAGCTTGCCACCCTTTCTACACAGTCCCCATTTATGAATAGTGGTTGGATCTCTGCCTTTTTCCTTCTGAAATCTATTATGAGTTCTTTGGTTTTTGAAGTGTTGAGGAGGAGGTTATTGGCCTTACACCATGACGTCAGCTGCTCCACCTCGTCTCTGTACGTAGACTCGTCTCCCTTGGAAATGAGCCCCACCACTGTGGTGTCATCTGCAAATTTCACAAAGATGTTGCTGTGGTGGTGAGGAGTGCAGTCGTGTGTGTAGAGAGAGTAGAGCAGTGGACTGAGCACACAGCCCTGGGGTGAGCCAGTGCTGAGACTCAGGGCTGAGGATGTGTGATGGCCAACTCTGACTCTCTGTCTACGGCCCGAGAGGAAGCTGTTGATCCACATGCAGGTGCTGTATGGAAGCCCCAGGTCTTGTAGCTTGGCCACCAGTTTGTGTGGAAGGATGGTGTTAAAAGCTGAGCAGTAATCCACGAAGAGCATCCGCACATAGCTACCATGCTCTTCCAGGTGAGTTAATGCAGCATGGAGTGCTGTGGCTACAGCGTCTTCCGTGGACCGGTTTGCTCTGTAGGCAAACTGGTGTGGATCCAGGCTGCGGGGCAGGGCTGCTGTGATGTGTCTGCGGACCAGCTTCTCAAAGCATTTCATTACCACTGGGGTGAGTGCCACCGGTCTGTAGTCATTCAGGCCGGTGATGTGGGGCTTCTTACACAGCAAATTCAAAAGTGTTAAATGTTTGGTGTTAATAGTCTTCTTGCAAAAGTAGAGTTAATTTTACTCTAAGAGACGAGGTGGAGCAGCTGACGTCATGGTGTAAGGCCAATAACCTCCTCCTCAACACTTCAAAAACCAAAGAACTCATAATAGACTTCAGAAGGAAAAAGGCAGAGATCCAACCACTATTCATAAATGGGGACTGTGTAGAAAGGGTGGCAAGCTTCCGCTTCCTGGGAGTCAATATAGAGGAGAACCTTTCCTGGAGTGTGAACACCTCCGAGCTGCTGAAAAAGGCCCAACAGAGACTGTACTTCCTGAGAATTCTCAGGAGGAATAACATCACACAGAGACTGCTGGTGTCCTTCTACAGAGCCACCATTGAGAGTGTTCTAACTTACTGCATATGCATCTGGTACACTAGCTGCACAGGGGCTCAGAGGAAAGCACTCCAAGGGATCATTAACACCGCCCAAAAGATCACTGGCTGCCCTCTCCCCACACTGGAAGTTCTACACAACGCCCACTGTTTTAAAAAGGCCCAAAACATCATAAAAGACACCTCACATCCTGGCCACTCCCTGTTCGAACTGTTGCCCTCAGGCAGACGGTACAGGGCAATCAGAGCAAGGACTAATAGACTCAAACACAGCTGTTATCCAACTGCAATAACACATCTGAATACTACAAAAAAATGTCCATCACGCCACTCTTGTGTTAATCTATGCACGGTCTGAAGCATGTGTGTGGGAATGTATGTGAATGTTTTACTGTTATATCTTATTAGTATTTTAAGTATTCTATCTATTTTATTTATTGAATTTTATTGTTTTATTTATATTTTGATATTGCTAGGGATGATGCAATGATCGGGGACCATTCTTAATTTCGTTGTTCTCATGACAATGACAATAAAGTTTCTGATTCTGATGATTCTAAGCAGAGTCACATTCTTTTAATGTAACTCTGAGGTGTAAAATGATAGTAGTTAAAATCGAGTGTTAAAAATTAGTGTTTCTCTGTCAAATCTGGAGGTGTTACAATGGAAACATTAACTCTTGACCTCTTAACTCTGAACTCCTAGAGGGGCTATGCCACCAACAGAGTAAATTCACAGACTCCGCCCCCAGCACGGCTCCAATCGAAGCTGAAGTGAAGCCGTTTCAGAACATTTTGCTCTACATATTCGAGTTGTTTGCCATGCTTGGTAAGTCATTTTTTCAAATATTGTTTCAATTATTATTATGAGCTTTTACTTCTGTGGCTCTTTGGAGTTGAGACAAAGCTGTGTGGAAGGCAGTAGCCATGTTGCTCGGTGATAGCATAATATTCTGTTTTAGCTAGCTGAAAGGTATTGTTTGCAGGCAAATACCACAGCCTTGGAAAAAAAGCTTGCATGTGAATTTTCAGTCAAACTTTTGGTCAAATACACCTAAAACAATGTCTAGAATGTGAAATGTTGGTATAATGGTGCTACTTGAAGCCTGAAAACGATCGCCCATAAAAAAAAACGAGCAAACAGCAGTAGCAGACGTCCTGACTGGATTCCACGTTAGCATAGATCCCTCCAGAGTTTTGTGCACACGGTTTAGGTAAAAATGAAAAAGGTTGAGGTTTTACATTTAGTTCAGTATTACCTGTTGCCTGTGTCCTTGTCTTTTGGGAAAATACTTTACACAAGTAATGGCTCAAAGAGGATTCCTTTTTTTTTTTTTTTTACTGTGCTGCAATTGTTTACTGGATTATTTGTGCCGTTAATTAGTGTCAACTAATTTGTATTCAATCTCCGCACAGGATATGCTTGTGAAGATGGAATATGAGGGAGAGCAGAAGTGCGTTGAAGTTCCACAAAGGGATGAATGAAGGACATGCATATTGTATTGAAGAAATAAGTGATGAGAATGCTGTTTTTTGCATTTACCAGTTCGCCTATGTCAGACCTTTTGATAAACAAAATTCTAATGAAAGTGAGAACATGTATACTGTTACATCTTTCAGAAAATGTTTTGAAATTGTGGTGCACAGTTCAGAATAAATGTTTTTCAAAAACCATTGCATCTTTTTAGCAAATGTTTATTTCCAAAAGAAATTTCTAGAAGTTCAGAACAGTAAAATTCCTGCTTTTTAGAATGAATTAGAAGATAACTCTTACATAGTTAAACTAAAATACTCTTTGAGAGTTAATATATAAACTCTTAACACCCAGTGTTAAATTATCAACTCCAGACAGATTTGGTGTTTAACACTAAATCAGAGTTAACGTACCAACTCTCCAAAAAGAGTTAAATTAACACTCTCTGGTGTGGACCCATATAGACACTTTAAAAGTGTTGAAATCAAATCCGACAGTGTTAATTTGGACATGCTGGATTTGCTGTGTAGGCAAGGGGACTATGGTGGAGGACTTCAGGCAGAGTGGGACAGTCGCCTGTGCGAGGGATTTGTTGAAGATCCTGGTGAAGATCCCAGCCAGCTGTTCTGCACAATCCCTCAATATTCGACCTGGCACACCATCAGGACCCGCCGCCTTCCTCGGGTTAACAGCCTGCAGCATGCGCCTCACCTCGTGCTCTTCCAGGGTGAGGGTGGTGCTGCTATGGGTGGCGTGTTGCTGCTGTGGCTCCAATACCTCCGGTACCCTGGTCTCAAAGCGGGCGAAGAAGATATTCAGCTCCTCTGCCAGCTCCAGGTCACCGTCCGCAGCTCCGAGATTGATCTCATAATTATATAGTGTCTTATGTAGTCTGGAAGATGAGTGGATGGTGGGGTGGGTGCAGTTTTCTCTGTGGTGGGGTTGGGTGGACTGTCCCGGGCTCTGTGGGGCCGGGCGGCGCTGCTGCACTGGGCCCCGGTCTGGATGGGCCTGGGCCCCCTTTCCCTGGCGGGTCGCGGAGTATGGGGGTGCCTACTGGGGTCAGCGGGGGAGCTGGCCCCAGGGAAGGGTCACTTGCCCCTCCCTTCCTTCCCTCCCTATCTCCAGCTGCCTCCCTCTTCCCGCTCCACCACAACCACCCACACATGCAGGGCCTTGGAGTAGGGGTGTGTCACCAGGGTGCAGAGGAGGCTACCCCCCCTCTGTCCCCTTCTGGCTGCCCCTGCCTCAATTTTATCCCACAACTTAGACATTCACATTACTCACACTCTCATTACACATACATATAGGATCTTGGGGGTGGGCACGATGCACGGAGTCCAAAGTACCATCAGGGTGTACACCCCACCCCTGGCGTCGTTGCCCACCTCTCAATGTTAAATACACGTAGACATTGAGGGCTAGCAGGAGGGACCATGCGCTTACCTGCTGCTCTCTGGCAGGTAGCTCCATGCCCTCCTGGGTTTTAAATGCACCTTAGAACACACATGCATCAACACTACATATGAGCGGGCGGAGGGAGGTTTGGAGTCTTCTCTCACTAGGAGGAGGAGTTGGCTGTCCGACTGCGGTCTGGAGTGTGGGGCCTCCCTGCTGCTGCGGAGTCGGGGCAGTCTGCCTCCCCCCACCGCAGGGAAAAGGGTAACACTACCTGGGTCTGGGTGCAGTTCCCCCCTCCAGGGGCAAGGGTACCTAGACCCGGTTCGTAGAGTACGCTTGGGGAGTGTGATCGTGTGTACAGCGTCTCTTCATGTCTGTCTCCACGTTGGTTGAGTGTGGAGTAAGTGCATATGAGAGCATGAGGGTGGGAATGGATGTTTGTATCTGTGTGTGCCTGTATGTCTGTGTCTATATGTCAGGTTGGGTATCAGACGCCACCTCTCTGGGGACATCTCAGGCCCTCCAAGGTTTGGAGGCCTATCTCCCACCACCACCACTCCCCCTGCCAGTGGCGGACTCCCTCAGACATCGGTGCGTTGGTGGTTCTTTGTGTCCGGGGATGGGCGTCCAGGTACACACCGGCTCACTCCTTGGTGGCTGCTTGTTGGGGCCTGGAGCCTGGGGCTCGCTCGGGCCACTTCGGAGGTGGGGTGACCCCGGCCTCTCGGCCTGGGGCTCGGTCACTCAGGCACAGCTGGCTGCCGGCGGAGCTCACGGGCGCGTCACTGCAACTCCCCCTGGCTTCTGCTCCGCGGCTGCTGAGTGAGCCCTCATCTGGGACTCTCCTCAGCTCTTTCTGGGACAGTGGCGCGGCTGCCCCTCTGTTGGTCTTCCTTGGTCTCTTGTGTTCTGGGGGCCTCTGGATGTCTGGAGTTTTGATCTCCTCCATACCTGCTTCATGCCCTGGAGGACGGGGCTCTGGCCCCCCCACACCCTCTATCAGATCATTACATGAAGGAACCTTTTATTTATTTATTTATTTATTTTTTTTACCTTTTAAAAACAAGCGCGTCCATGCTCACAGGTGTACACACGGGTGATCACACCCACAAACTACACCCTTTTTGGCTCCTACCTCAAAGCACACTGTGTTCTGTTGATCTTATGTGCTGCAACAGTGATCACAAAACGGTGTATAACTGAACACAATAGTGCAATTTTTAACCAGGTCTTCCCATTAACACCTGACCTGCCCAGAGGGTCAGTCAATGAGCTCGTCAATAGCTTCAATGCTAACATGTTAAATGTAATGGACACTATTGCTCCCATTAAGGTGAAGGTTATCTCTGGAAGGAAAAAGTCTCCATGGAGAAACTCCACACTGGTGAAAAATGAAAAAAGAGAGTGTAGGAAAGCTGAGCGCAGATGGAGAAAAACAAACCTCCAGGTTCATTATGACATTTATAAAGAGAAACTTCACAATTATAATTTACAACTGAGGAATGCAAGGAGGTCCTACTTCTCTGACATCATCACTAAAAACAGCCATAATGCTCGGGTCTTATTTTCTACAGTTGACAGGCTAACAAACCCTCCTGTGTCAGTGGCAGCTGAACTTCATTCGACCATGGCCTGCAATGACTTTGCCAAATTCTTCACTGAAAAAATCCAAAAAATTAGACAAGCAATTGGTACATCAACAGCAGATCCAGGATATGTACTGTGTCCACCAAAAAACTGTTTAAACACCATGAAACAGTTTCAACCTATTAACAGCAAAGACCTGGAGGACATCTTAGGTCAACTGAACTCCTCCTCCTGCTGTTTAGATGTCCTGCCAACAAGTTTTTTCAAAAAGGTCTCAAAGACTTTAGAGTCAGACCTGTTACAGATCGTCAACTTTTCTTTATTATCAGGTGTGTTTCCAGAATCACTAAAAACTGCTGTAATCAAACCTATACTGAAAAAGGACAATCTTGACAAGACACAAATGAACAACTACAGGCCGATCTCAAATCTCCCATTTTTAAGTAAGATCATTGAAAAAGCAGTTTCTCAACAGCTCAGTTACTTCTTAAAACAGAATAACTGCTACGATGCCTTCCAGTCAGGTTTTAGACAGAACCACAGCACTGAAACTGCTCTGACCAAAGTGTTTAATGACATATGTCTGAATACAGACAGTGGAAAAATGTCAGTCCTAGTTTTACTGGATCTCAGTGCAGCATTTGATACAGTTGACCACAACATATTACTCAAACGACTGGAGAACTGGACAGGTCTTTCAGGAACTGTACTAAACTGGTTCAAAACATACGTAGAAAACAGGAAATACTTTGTATCAATAGGTAACTTCACATCTGAGCAGACAAGTATCACATGTGGAGTTCCCCAAGGTTCCATCTTGGGACCCCTTCTGTTTAACATCTACATGCTCCCACTGGCACAGATTATAAACAACAACAAAATAAACTATCACAGCTATGCAGATGACACACAAATATATATCACAATGTCACCAGGAGACCGAGGCCCTGTACAGGCTCTTGGTAAATGCATTGAGGAAATCAATGACTGGTTGTGCCACAATTTTCTCCAGCTAAACAAAAACAAAACTGAGGTAATAGTCTTTGGCGCCAAAGAAAAACGATTACAGGTCACCAGAGAACTTCAATCTATACATCTAAAAACCACAAACCAGGCGAGAAATTTGGGTGTAGTGATGGATGCAGACCTAAACTTAGAAAAACACATTAAGACAATAACAAAGTCAGCTTACTATCACCTCAAGAATATATCAAGGATAAAAGATCTGATGTCTCAACAGGACCTGGAAAAACTAGTCCATGCATTCATCTTTAGTAGGCTTGATTACTGTAACAGCATCTTTACAGGTCTACCTAAAAAATCAGTCAGACAACTACAGCTCATTCAGAACTCTGCTGCTCGAGTCCTCACTAAGACCAAAAAAGTGGACCACATCAGTCCAGCTCTGAGGTCCTTACACTGGCTGCCTGTCCGTCAGAGGATAGACTTTAAAGTCCTGATGCTGGCCTATAAAGCTCTGAATGGTTTAGGACCAAAATACATCAATGACCTCCTGACCCAGTATGAACCATCCAGATCCCTCAGGTCATCTGGATCCGGTCTTTTATCAGTTCCCAGAGTCAGAACCAGACACGGAGAAGCTGCATTCAGCTTTTATGCTCCTTATATCTGGAACAAACTCCCAGAAAACCTCAGATCAGCTGAAACACTCAGTTTATTTAAATCCAGGTTGAAGACTCACCTGTTCTCAGCTGCATTTGAATAAAGCACCAAATCCACACTTTAAGCTTAAATTTCAAAACTTACATTTAACTACTGATTTTATCTACTGTTCTGATTTTATCTGTTTTGATTTTATATACTGTTGTTTGTTTGTTTGTTAATTAGTTAGTTAGTTTATTTGCTTGTTTTATTCAATTTTAAATCATGCTTTTTATTTGTTCTTGTTTCTAATGTCTCTGTAAAGCACTTTGAATCACCTTGTTGTTGAATTGTGCTATACAAATAAACTTGCCTTGCCTTGCCTTGCCTTGCACAATAATGTTTAATATTTAGTATTTACTGTCATATTCCCATATATCATTGTGATGTTGTTTATTCTATTACTCTTGTTCTCTTCTGCTTGTTCTCTTTTTTCTTTCTCAACAGGTGATCGATATATGCATTTTTTTTCTTTTCTGCTCATTCTGTTGGTTTTTGTCTTTTGCCCTTCTCCCCCGTCCCTCTTCTCAGCTGTTTCTCTTTCCCTCTTTCTTTCTCCCCTTCTTTCCCCCAGTCAAGTCTGTCCCGTATTCAGCAAGTGAAAATAAAATAAACAATAAAAGGTGAATCAAATGGACCATTACGGCAAGGCTGGGATGGTCAATTTGGTAAAGTAAATCCGTTGGGCATCTTTCTTTGCCTTTAGACAACAATTCTGATGGCAAAAGAGCCAAACGGGACAGGTGCAAGAAAAAAAAAAAAGGGCTGTGAGGTCAGTTTCTTGATCAACAACCACTGATTAAAGACCACCTTTACAACCAATTGTCTGTATGATCAACTCAGTCACCTATAACATCTCAAAATGTCGGGCTTCGATCCTCAGTCTGTTAGTAGGCAGGTCTAAACACCACATCCAGAACACCTTGGATTTTGTTGAGAAGGTGAGAAATGTTATTATGGAGACAGATGAAACAATGGTCTTGTATGAGATTACATCTCTCTTCACTTGTGTTCCAGTCACTGAAGTAGTGGAGGAAGTTCGTAAGGGTCTTGAGTCATGCTCAATCATCCAGTAACTAAATTCCAAAACGTTGATTCTGTTCATCTGGATGTAGTGTTTTCAGTGGGAGAAACGTTTTGTCCAGATGAACAGAACCAACTTTTTGGGATAGTTTGTAAGAGATTACAGAATTACCCAGACCTCAGCAACAGGACCACTCTCAGTACTGACCAAGTGTTTTTTCTCTCGTGAACTGTTGTCAGAACTGTTCCCATACAAGGGTCAGTACTACAGGCAGAAATATGGGTGTACAATAGTTTCCCCAGTTTCACCCATTGTGGCCAACTTGTACATGGAAGAAGTGGAAATGTTTGTTCTGTTATCCTGAAACACCGCCAAGTCATTATTTCAGGTCTGTGGATGACATACCTGGATGGAAATCAAATCTCAGGACGTACCATAATTCAATAATCACAATAACGCGGCAGACCAATACATCAACTTCACCAAGGAGGATATGTAAAATGACAGGTTAGTCTGCGACTGTCAGATCTCCATCAGTAATGTGAGACATTTAAAAATGATGTGTACTGTAAACTAACACATACGGAGGAGTATTTAAGGTTTGACTGTCATCACAAACTGGGTGTCATCAGGACACTACAACACAGAGCAAACACCATCCCCACAGACACTGTGGCCAGAGAAGCAGAATAAGATCATATCAAAAAGACCCAGAGTAAATGTGGTTATCCAAGCTGGATATTTGTCAAAGCTGGGAAGGCACCAAAAGAATGCTCTTGGCGATCCAGGAAAGAAGGAAAACTTCTGTACAGCCTTTAGTGATCCCTTATGTGTCAGGAGTATTGGAACAACTGAGACACATTTTCTCTCAACGCCACATCTCTGTGGTTTTCAAACCCCAAAACAGGCTGCACCAAAAATGAGTCCCAAGGATCAGGTGGGGCACCCTGTGGCTCCTTGTCAAAAACGGCAAAAATATTCTCTGCTCAGGGAATTGAAGGGGAATGATAAAACAGGAAATGCTAACACTGTGGTACACTCAAACCCAGGCCTGGTCACCTGTTTGCCTGTCGGTGACCTAAAGTAACATAGTCAATTCTGATAGTTGAGAAGGAGACTGACCATCACTCAGCTCGCTGCAAAACATTCCCATCAGTAGCCAGCAAGCTGCAATATATGGATATCAAGAAATGTTGAAATTAAATGGTCCAGAAATGAGCCACCCCACATCCTAGATGCTATCTAGAATGCGGATACGCCCCTCCTCCTTTCTTCACTTCCCCTTAGTGCTGCCCAATTCTTGGCCTCTAGTCTCCTTTTTCATGGAGGGTACTGCTCCTTGTGGCTGCTCATCTTGTAGCCAAGCATCTCAGGGATCACTGCTGCCATGGTGTAAATCAGCTCCGGGGTTTTGGTGACGATCGCAGCAGTATCAACTCAATTTATTTTGAGTTGTTGCCCATCTTAAGGGCGATCATACCAAAGCCAGTTACTGCGGTCACAAACATGACCTTTGTTCAAAATCTCGTCAGAACAGTGCATGAGACCAGGGGATTTGCTAGGAAGCCCTGAAAACCCTTATAGATATACAAACAAAATGCATGGTATTTGATAGGTGCGGGCAGTATGACAGATGTTCTGATAGTTAAACATAATTCACATGCTAGAGAGAGTTCATTAAAAGTGAAGCATAATACTGAGTTCTGGTTATACCTTGGGGGTATTAATTTAGAGTCATTTAGATTAATGTAGTTAATCCACCACAGGTAGCATAAATAGAGCTAATTAGCCTGGAGGTTGTTATCATGTAATCTTTATTTTGTACTTATTTGATATTAATTCAAGGTATCTGTGTACTTTTGCATGGGCATATTTTAGGTCATCGCATATGTAGTTGAGGAATTTAGGATTAATAGTTGCAGAGTAAGGTGAAAGGACTAAGACAAAATAGTGAAAAACACAAACAAGGGGGAACTGTTGGGGTTATTGTTCTTTACCTTTTATTCTAGATAAACAAACACACACATACACACCTAAACACAAATATAACCTCATATAGGCACGAGCACACAGACAGAGATATGCACCCCCACCTATACACACTGCCACACATCACCTCATATCAGCATAGAACACACAGGATTGACACAGGCGTCAACATACTGTTAGACATATAAAGAACTTTCATCTTTGGGCATGTTTGAGGTTCAATGTAGAGTTTCTGTAATCATAAAGTTGTTATAAGAGGTGAGCATACATCATATTACATGTGGACTTGCAATGTCTCTGTAATGGCACCAGCAGGTCAGGTCAGGAAGCACCCACCAAAGAGTAGTGATGCCCTATCTTAGAGATAACTTGATGTGTTATCAGATGTATGGAGGTATAAATGTGCAGAGGCTTTTTTAATTAATAAATAAATTTTTTAATCAGTGGTGCCATAAGGGTTAGGATGCGTGTTTTAGGGTTAGCACCTTGTATCTTTTTTTATGTACCATGTGGACACTCCAGAATGTTATATTCAGATTGGACAATCTGCAAAGTGCCTGAAAATAGGTGGATGGATCTTTGTTGGGAAAAAAAATCAAAGTATTTGATATATGAAGCTAAAATTCCAAAGCAATCATGCATGTTCAAGAATCAAGCTAGTTTAGAAAACATTCTAAAAACATGATGATTTGAAATGGTGATCCAGATGTTGAAAATGAAAAATATGCACATTTTTTACAAAAAAAAATTTCTGAGTTATCAGTACTATCTCGAATCCTCTGATATTTGTTCCATTTGCCAAAAAAATTTAAGTGGGTTGAAAATCATTTCTTGAAAAGTTGATATTTGAAGCTTTAGAAAACTTTTTTTTTTTGCAAATCTGAGACCGTCAAACAGAAGGCCCATGCTGATTTGATATTGACCCTGCTGTCATTTTCTATTTTTATCTATTTTAGTCTGATGTTACTTACAGTAAAAGTAGGTTTTAGGCATACATTTGTACAACCTTTTCTTTCACGAAATGCTTTTCATGTGATATCAGCCCAGGGTGTTAACTTAAAGAAGCTTATCATGAATGAGGAAAAACCCCCAAATAAAATAAGGATAAGTAAGAAGGATCAGAGCTTTATTCCATTACTATTTGAAGCTTATTTTATTCCAATTTGCCACTTTAAAGTAATACGTAAACCATCCATATAAAACACTATTTTTAAATTCCTTGAAATTTTATGTGGAAAGATTACTGAACTAGATCTAAAACAACCGGGGGTATAATTGATAAAATGTTTTAAAAAAACCCTCCTGAAAAAACACAAACAGGGCGAACAACGACATGAATAAAACAGGTTTTGGTCTGCATCTTGGACCCATTACCTCCATCACTAATGAACTAACAGACTATATTAAAGAGGCCAGTCATTTTGGAATTTTTGGAAGTGAATGTCAAACTTGACTGTCAAACCACGCAACACTTGACTGACATTTTTAGCTTTTTTGGTAGCAACATAGTGCACCAAAAGCTTCATTGGCTACGTTCACACTGCAGGTCTTAATGCTCAATTCCGATTTTTTGATCAAATCCGATTTTGTCGTCTGCTTGTTCACACTACAAATAAAATGTGACAGCAAACGCGCTCTAGTGTGAACCCTCAAAGCGGCCACATGCGCAAAAGAAGACGTCACACACAATGCGCTCTGTTTAGACCCAGACCAATAAGTATTATTTGACTGATGGACCTTAATATAAAGACTTGTTTCGGACTTTACGTTTCCCAATTTTGCTTTACGTTATAAAGTTATTTTGTTATTTACATATGGCCTAATAATTACACTTATTGCTGTTTTAGAGAGGAGCGGTGGTTCTAGCTGCAGATTTCTGTCAGAATCTGCAGATTATACAGTACAAATAAAATGTTCACATTTCTCCAACGTTGTCTTCCCAACAATTTCACTAACATCTACACAGGATGGCCAGGAAGCGTTCACAATGTCTTCTCGGGTGCTTCTCCAGCGCTGATAATTGGCGTCTTGTCTTGTGTCAGTGACGTAAAAGACGGATTTAATGCGACGTGACCATCAAACAGCAGTCGCTTTCTAAAACATCAGATATGTATCGGATTCAGTACCATATACGAAAGTGACCCAGGTTGGATTTGAAAATATCGGATTTGCACTGTTCACACTGTCATACCATGATCGGATATGGGTCGCATAGGCTCAAAAAAGTCAGATTTGATGCGCTTTCGCCCGCAGTGTGAACGTAGCCTTTGAAAGACCGAAGAAATAAATGCATAGGCTGAAAGAAAAATCATCCTAATGATTTGTCATTAAATTTAGACTCAAACAATGACTCACAACAATTTATTCTCTTGGGTGTTTTAGACAGGTAACTATGAAAAGGTGCAGCTCATGTTATGGTACAGGGAAATCCTGATAAAACTGTAAACATTGTAGTATAGAATGATACACTTTTCAATTATAACTATATTTTTTGGGCGGGGGGGGAATCATTCAGACCAAGATCTTTTTCCCCTTCCTTCACAAACATAAAATAATGTAGGTCGTTTATAAGGTTTATTGTTAACTATACAAATAACAGCTTCATGTCCTTGAGTACAGAATAATAAAAAATACAAAAGTCCCTTAAACTAGAACTATGATTTACAAAAATGACACATGACAAGCCAAATGAATTCTAAAATTACCTGAGGAATTCAATCCAACTCGACATACAACCTTTGCTTATGTTTTTTTTGTTCAGCCAGTGCTCTTAACACAACCCTAATTACAGTGTACCATTTTCACAGTTCAATTAGACATCTGCATGTATGACAAATCATGCATGCAGTGCATCATTTACCAGAATATGCACCTATTAAAAGAAACTATGACTCAAGAATATATATTTAAATTTACAGAGAACATACAGAGAACAAACTAATAGTGGAAGGCTGTTAATGCACAAATATACAATATACAACCAGCAGCAGAACAACAGTTCCACTCAGGAGAACATGTCCACCCATCTTAATGTGGTAGAAAAATTTCAGAATAGTTTATTCCAGTCTCTAGTTGCCTCCATGAGATGCCTCTGACCGTGGCCAATCCAATCCTCTTGACTGCTGAAGAGCCGACCACAAAACCAGCAGTCAAACATTACTTGCTCTTCTCTACAACCTGATAACGTTTTTACAACCTCATACTTCTTTTTGCTTTTTTTTTTGAGTTTCAATTTAAGGAGGAATCGCTCCCGGACAGAACTTTGAACCGGTCGAGATTTTGGATTGTCGAAATGAGATGCGTCTTTGGTTGAGGAATTCTT
The DNA here is from genome assembly GCF_965226115.1 of Aulonocara stuartgranti. Taxonomy (NCBI): domain Eukaryota; kingdom Metazoa; phylum Chordata; class Actinopteri; order Cichliformes; family Cichlidae; genus Aulonocara; species Aulonocara stuartgranti. Next base: position 29,050,185 of record NC_138959.1, read on the forward strand.
CCCTTGGGTGCCAAGCTCTAAGAGTGCTTGGACTGTTTTTTGAGACAGAGAGACCTTCGTGACAGCACCTTTGTACCTATTTACTACCTTCATGATGTTGGCCACTTCAGGAATGTCAGCATCTGGATGATTGAGCACCACTACAGGCTGGTTTCTACTAGGGCATTTGATCTGCTGTAGAGAATTCAATGGGGCAAGTCTAAGTGTCCGTTCTACCTCTTTGGCTACAGGTTTCCATAACAGAGTCTCTTTCTCAGTTGGTGGTTTACTCAGGAATCTTCTTGCCTTGTGCACTGCTCCTGGAAGTTCGTCAAATAATGCTTTCCTGCGCCTTTTCCTTTGGCTTGGAGGCCGAATTGGCCTTGGGGCGAGGACAGGTTTCTCTGAGTCACACAGTTGTTGTGCCTTTATAGTTGTCTGAGAAGGTGCACTGCAGGAATCAATGACATCTTTTTGTTTGGTATTGTGAATGGTGATCAACTTTTTTATTCCAGTGGAAGCAGCTGCATTAGTTTTGTTTGTCGACACCAGGAAACACTGAGTCTGGGGTCTGGTGGCCAAAAACAAAGGTTGATTATTTGAGGTGGGAGTGCCATTTGTAAGAAGGCTACTAGTGGGTGTGACAATTTTAAATATAACTTTGTTTCCAGAGCCCTCATTCGTCTGGCTGCAATGAGTTCCATTGTTTGGCTCTTGGTTGTTCAAAAGTAGGCTTGATTTGGGTTGAGAAATGTACCGCAGCAAGAAGGCTTGCCGACCAGTCTGCAGTGCGCTGGGTTTGTCTGCACTACTCACTGGCATCGCTAGCACTGGCCGTGAGTTAAGTGGGAGCTGGGCACTTGCCAGTCTGAGGGCAGGAGTATTAGCGGCCTGGACAAAAGGAACAGACCTTTGTACTAAGTAGCACGTTGACTGAGACTTTGCAGTTTTGTCTGAAGTTGTATTTTGTGATGTGCTTGAAAAGAGTACAGGGCATTTTAAACCTGCACTGTTAATAAGGTAGTGATTTAAACCAGTACCAAAACCTGGTTGAACACCAGAAAGAAGAGCGGTCCCTTTTTCAGCAGTTCCAGGTTTTATTGCTTGTACACCTATCCTTTTGCTGTCTGGATTTAGACCTGTGGTTTTACTTGAACTTTCAACGTAAGACACATTGATTTGAGGCTTTGCAGAATTTGCTATTAGTTTAAAGCCTGGGGTAGCCTTGACCTGCACTGGCATTGCAAATTGGTTCTCACTAGCCCTAGTCAGGAGTACTGGCTGATTAGCCTCTGGTAGCTGAAGAATTCGCACAGTTCTTTTTGTTGGTTTTAAAGAATCATTGTTTGCACTTGAAGAACCCGTTCTTTCCTTGTTAAGCTGTTGAGTAATGATTGCATCAGAATGTTCTTCCACAAAATTGCCAAGGGATGTTAAACTACCCGTAGGCTGTCTTTTAGATATCGGAATGGTCTCTTCCTCAATTTTGACAATATTGAAGTCTTGGAGCACTACATCGGGATTTTCTTCTGTCAGAGGACCATCAACATTAGATATACACTCATCAACTTCAGTGTCACTATTTGCACTTTCTGTGCATTGTTCTGGTAATCCTGCTGATGTCAAGTTGAAGTGTGATGATTTAGAGGTATGTCTTTTATTTGCAGAGTTATCATCCGAATTATTCTCCAAGTTTGGGGTGATGTTTGATGAAATGTTGAAAGCATCCTTCGAATAATTGTGAAAAGTAAATACTTCTTGGTTTGGTGAGTCCTGAATACATTTCTCCGAGCCAATGGCATTTTCTCTGCAGCTAACTGAATTTGGTGGAGACAGCTGTGATGGGCAACACGATGTATGTTTTGCATTTTCCTGTCTGTTTTTATGTACAATCTCAGTTCTAAACCTATCATTTTTATCTGATGAAATGTGGAATGACTGATGTCCATTTTCCATAGTGTTAAAAGCAGAATTCCCTTTGTGCTCATCAGTTAGGCTGCAAATGCTGTCAGGTGTGGATAGCTCATTTACTGCTTTAGGCTCCTCGTCGATTTTTCTAAAGATGGGTTTGGGAAGCAGTGTATCTTGAGCAAACTTTGAAGGTGAAGATAAACCACTGACCTTAACAGAACACACTGTTGCAGGGTGGCTGGAAACACCATGGCAGTTACAAGGACTGGGAGTTTGGGTAACTGACTTACTTTTCAAGTTCATTTCTTCCATAGAGCTTGTTTCATTTGGATGATGTGCCTGATCCAACTCATTTCTTGTGGGACATGAGACATCTGCACAATTTAATGATGTATCTAATATAGCATTTGTTTGTTCTCCAACACTTTCAATATGTGGAGTTGAACTTAGGGCCCCAACTGATGTTTCCTCCTCCTCAATTTTTACTTTAACTGCCAAAATATCCTCTTGATCTATCTGTATGCAAGATCCACTTCTTGGTGAAACAGCTAAGCACTGTGATGTTAAGCTCCTGCTATCAGAGCAAAGCTCATTCTCAGAGTTTTTACTTTTATCAAACACAGAATTTAGTGTGGAGAACCCCCCTTCAGCAACGGAATGATTCTGATCTTGCTTTGTTGTTGGGATTACTTTGAGAACTAAATGTTTTTTTCCATCGACCATCTTGAATCCCATAACTTTAGTTGTACAGTTAGGGGGGAGGGAGATTTTGTTCTTAACCATTAGAACAGTCAGTCCGTTAGCATTGTTGTGACTTCCACTATCAGAGGCTGGACAATTGTCACATTCCTCCAACGTGATTGGTGTTGACTGTTCTGTATTATGGGAAACTTTGCTCAAAGTTTTGTCCTTTTTTGCTACAGTCCCATCAACAAAGTGCTGGGTGTCCTCTAAGGATTTGTCTGGCTTAATTAGTTTGCCACTTTGATATTGTTTCGATATCCTTTGAGTCTCCTGTGACTCACTATTCTTTTTAAGCATCAATTTCAAGTTCACAGATGAATTTGCTGGTGAGCCATTGTCTTCTATCGCCTTCCATGCATTTTTTCTTTCTGTCACCTCTTTGTGAACAGCTGCCATGTGTTTTTTAAGGTACTCACTTCTTGCTGCACCATATCCACAGACTTGACATGTGAAAGGAAATGTACCTGTGTGAGCTTTCATGTGCTTCTGGTGATCCTCTTCATTCAAGCTAATATGTTTGCATTTCAAACACTTCCAATGACTTTCATTATGATGATGGATATGCTGGACAAATGTCCCTGCATCCACAGTTGTAAACTCACACCAGTCACAGCTGAACTGTCCATTTACACTGTGGCACATGATGTAGTGTCTAGTAAGCAAAAGAAGAGAGTACTGCACATCATCATTACAAAGTTCACATGTAACCAAAGTATTTCTGTGCTCAATCCGATGGCGCTGAAGAGCAGGAAACTCATTTGTGACAAAATCACATAAATCACAAGGGTATGTAGGAAGGGTTCCTCTGTGAACTGCTCTAAAATGTTTGAGAAGGTCATTGGGGCTAAAAGTACAGTTATCTTTACAAACTGAGCATCCAAAACTCAAAATTTTGCCAGAGAATACAGCCCCTTGTTGAATTTTACAATGGGCTTTGTTAAGAGGGTTTTTATCTTTCCTAGTGGAAGTCCCATTATCCTTAATGGCAGATTCTTCTGAATTGCTGAAGAGCGACCCATCTGTTACATCTCTGAAATGTTTATACAGAAAGTCTTTTACTTTTTCCTTTTCATCCTCTATTACAGATCTGTTGCAGTTTTTTGGAGAGTCATATGGTAATCCATCTTCTTCCATTGTTGCAAGTATGAAGGTTTCTGTAAGACATCAAATATATTCTTGATTAATACAAGTGGAGAGATGCACCAACACACACACATACACACACGCTAATCTGGGACTGGGTAATGGCAGCTTTGCTAACTGCTGCAACCACATTTAAAAGAAACTTTGAACTTTATATTTATACCTGCTGTTATGGCAGAGGAAGCCAGAAGTCGTCAAAAACCATAAGCCAAGACTTGATTTTTTCCACAAACAGTTTTCAAAGTGTTCCAAAGTCTCCCCCTGTATATCTGTATGTCTTTGAGGTCCTGAGGTGGAATATCATTTAAATCCCAGTATGAAATCAACATCATCATACACATGTCTTCAATCCACATGCAGTAGATCTGGTGTGACATGCCAAGTTACAAAAATTGAGAGGTGCACGACTGGCTGACACACCACAAAGTGTTGTGTGTTCTATGCCCGCTGAGATATATGTAATCTCTCCACTGTGTCCTAGGCCAACCCCAGGGCCTCTAGAACACCTCACCCAGAGGAGTACCGGTTCTACTCTGAGGTCCTCACCCTTTCTCTAAGAGCGTGAGGAGCTCAGCCAACCGAAAGAGCCCAGCGAACCTTCAGAGAAAGCCAATTTCTGCTGCTTGTAACCAGTAAATTCACAGCTTCACTTTCACACTAAGCTCTCTTTTCACCACGACAGACTGGTGCCATGACCACATCACTGCAGCTGCAGCCCCAATTCGTAATCTCCTGTTACCCTCTTCCCTCACTTGTGAACAAGATCCCAAGATACTTCTCCTCCACTTGGGGGCAGGAACTTGTCCCTGACCAGGAGTGGGCACTCCACCCTAATCCAGCTGAGGACCATGGCCTCAGACTTGGAGGTCTTTCACATTTACCTGTAAACCACTCTAGTGTGATCTGGAGGCCAGTACCAAACTATATCATCCACAAAAAGTAAAGATGAGGTTCGGAGGTTACCAAGGCGGAAGCCTGCCACCACTTGGCTATGCTTAGATATTCTATCCAAACAATTTATAAACAAACTAATGACAAAGGGCAGCCCTGGAGGAGTTCAGCACCCACTGGAAATGAGTCAGACTTTTTGCAGTCAATGTGGACCGAGCTCTAGCTGTGGTTGTACAGAGATTGAATGGCTTGTAACAATCAGCCAGACACCTCATACTCCCATAAAACTCCCCACAGGATACCCTGAGGGATGCAGTTGAATCCAAATCTAAAAAACAAAACAAAAAAAACAAACACATGTAGACTGGCTGGACAGACTCCCAAGAAAAGCCCAGCCACTCGCCTAAATGACTAGACCAGTTGCACCCACTCCAATCATTACAAAGTGCTTCGAGAGAGTGGTGCTGGCCTACATCCAGAGCAACATCCCAGACACTCTCCCCTGCAGTATGCCCACTGGCCCAATAGGTCCACGTCAGACACCATTGCTGCTGCCCTTCACTATTCCCTCACCCACCTGGAAAACAAAGGCTCATACCATCAAGGTACTTTTTGTTGATTACAGCTCTGCCTTCAATACTGTCATTCCACACAAACTCACTCACAATCTGGCAACACTCGGCCTACACCCCACCCCTATGTGACTGGCTACAGGACTTTTTGACTGGCAGGCCCCAGTCCATCAGGATTGGCAACAGGACTTCAGCCAGCATTATTACTAACACTGGAGTTCCACAGGGTTGCGTCCTCAGTCCCATCCTCTACACCCTGTACACCCACGACTGTGTCGCCTCCAATAGGGATAACACCATACTGAAGTTGGCGGATGACACTGCAGTGATTGGTCGCATCACTGGAGGAGACGAAGTGCCTTATAGGAGAAAGGTGGCCGATATGGTGTCATGGTGTGAGGACAACAACCTCACCCTCAAAACTGATAAGAGTGAAGTGGAGAGGGTGAGCAGCTTTAGATACCTAGGCATCTACATCACTGAGGACCTCACCTGGACACTGAACACCACACAGCTGGTCAAGAAGGCTCAGCAGTGGCTGTATTTCCTGAGGAGGGTGAGGAAATTTGGTATGTCAGCCAAGATCCTCAGCAGGTTCTAAGGCTGCACTGTGGAGAGCACACTGACCAGCTGCATCACTGCATGGTACAGCAGCACTGCTGCCATGGACTGCAAATGCCTGCAGAGAGTGATATCAACTGCGGGGAGAAGATCATCAGGACCCCGCTGCCGTCTCTGCAGAGCATCTACCATCGCAGAGTCCAGAGGAGACCTACCTCCATCCTCAAAGACCCCACACACCCTCAGCACGGACTGTTCACACTTCTGCCCTCGGGACGAAGGTTTAGAAGTGTGAAATCTACAACATCCCGACTCAACAACTCCTTCTTCCCCACTGCTATCAGAGTCTTGAACAGCTGACCTATTTTAACAGTAATAATTATTTTTGCACATCAGGTCATCTCACATAACCAGCATATTAAGCTCTTTTGCACATAAATCTATTTGACACTTATTTTTTGTCTCCACTTATTTATTCCTGGTATTTGTATTTAATCTATGTGTACATATTAACCGGCATCTGCATATGGACAGCAGAGAAAGAATTTCACTGTACAGAGAAATGCTTTTTCTTTGCACACATGACAATAAACCCTTTCAATCTTGATCACTCGAATATCCTCAAGAGGATAAAGAGTGTTGTCATTAGTGTTGGGCAATATGAGGAAAATCCAATATTGCAATATTTTGGGATATATCGCGATACACAATTAATATTGTGATGTGTCTTGAGCCCCAGCACCCTCGGATCATGAATATTTGAATCTCTTAATTTTTAGTCTTCTCCCCACACAGTTATATCCTCGAATTTTATACTCTTAGTGTGGTTATATTTATTTCAGGATGGCATCAAATAGCAGTTTTTTTAAAGTACTGGTATACAAAGAGCAAATAAATCCAATACTGTGACATCACTGTGACATCACTGTGACCGGGGCAACCGTGGCTCAGGGAATTGGGAAGCTCATCTGTAACCGGAAGGTTGCCGGTTCGATCCCCCTGCTGTCCTGGTCGTTGTGTCCTTGGACAAGACACTTTACCCTACCGCCTACTGGTGTTGGCCAGAGGGGCCGATGGCGCGATACGGCAGCCTCGCTTCTGTCAGTCTGCCCCAGGGCAGCCGTGGCTACACCTGTAGCTGCCTCCACCAGTGTGTGAATGTGAGAGTGAATGAATAGTGGAATTGTAAAGCACTTTGGGTGCCTAGAAAAGTGCTAAATAAATGAAATCCATTATTATTATTATTATTATTATTATTATTATCATCATCATCACTATCACACAATGTGTCTCAAAGCTTATTAATGACATTAAACCTATATTTCTTTGGACATTTGCTGCGTTTTCACTTATTTTTCCACTTACCTATGAATAATCATCGGCATGATATACTGCCCTGAAATTCATGTTAAGAAATATTTTAGAGTTTACGTGGTGTAAGTAAAATACAGCTATATAACTAGCAAATTCCTTACATTTTTGATGCATCAATTCCAATTACAGATACCATTTGTTTTGTTTTTTGAGCAGAAAATGCATTCAAAAGCATTTCAAGAGCCTGGACATCATCAACATTTATGAAGCACTGTGGGATTGTCCAGGATGACTCAGATCTTAGACAGACAAACCATCTAAATTCACATTATGCTATTTGCATCTCCATTATATAGTCTGTGGATCGCAATAACGATTACTCCAAAAATATTCTTTTGCAAATGAGAAAATTATTTCAACAAAAACTGATAGTCAATTCATTAAGCACTGGGAGACAAACACAAACCAACAAATAAAACATGTCATGCCTGAAGTTAACAGCATTACTCAGGTAAGAATTAATGACATTATATAACCAGTTATTGTTACCTGTGCTCCTTTGGGAAAACCTTAACCAGTGTTCTGAAGAAAAGGAGTTTGTAGTGTGATCCCAATGTCTGGAAGACAGAGGCATACAATCACAAAAACAATTTCAACAACAATCCTTACTATTAACTGTAATAGTGTTATTAATAACCATGCATGCTCTGTATATCACAAGTATACATCAGTTGTTAAAGTTTTTTTTGGGACTTCTTCACATTAAAAAATATTTTATAAGAAAAAACAATTGTCCTACTGACCATGAACTGCTGTTTGTATTCTTCTACATGGCATACAGTACAGGCAAACATGACACCCCACAGGTAGTCAAAGTGAAACACAAATCTAATCTCTCTCTTTAGACCTACGTCTATGCTTGTGCATGCATTATTCTGCATTACCCCACCGCCAACTCTAATTCATCTTCACATCCTCCCTCTTGTCATTGTTCATACAGCCCCAGGGTGGTGGACATCAGGTGAAGACCCCCAAAAAACAACAAAAAACCCCAAAAACAAACAGCTGCTACAATCAGAAATCTACTGAACTGCTTTGTCCAGGAGTGTTGTCTATTGATTGAATCCTGGCTCCCGTCAAAAATCTCAGATAACTCAGTGGAGCTACTGGGCCGGACATTACAACCCCAGGACTGCAATAATGTCTCCAGTAAGGGAAGGGGCGGTGGACTCTGTGCTTATATGCTTCAGGGCTGGTACCATAACAGCAGAATTATAGACCGTCACTGCTCACCGGACTTAAAACACCCTGATAACGACTGTGTTTAGTCTGTTCCTTCCCATTCCATGCAAGGCCACCTGGGTTGGCTGGAAGACTGTTTACTTAGCCTAGCAGGGCGAAGGACACTGTCTCAGCTGAATTCTGGACACGCACACACATACATATACATTAATATGCACACATTCATCCCCCCTCCCTTTCCAAACGCCTTCGATGCTTGTGCCCTCCTGGGAACACGGCGGGTCTGAGCCCACGCTGGAATGGTAGCACTGGGCAGGATGGCTGCTGTGTTTGCTTCGGATTACTCCTCACCCCCCACCCGACCCTGTGGCTTGTCACGTGCTCCATAATGTTGTGCTGTGGACATTTATGTGCTTTTTTGTGCAGAGGAGTTTGTTTCCTGTTCTCATGCTGTCCTCCCAGGAACCCAGCATGAGTGGAGGTCTCTTTTTTCCTCTTGTACTTTCCCATTGTAGTGGGGGGGGGGGTGTCGGGGGGGGGGGGGGGGGGGGTCCTATTTCACTGCAGGGCAACCTGCACGTGCCGATTAAAGCCTTGATTGATTGATTGATGGATAGATTGATAGACATGAGGAAACAAACTTCTCCAAGCACCTGGGTCATTAAGACATGGCCAGATGATGCTCTTCTCCAGCAATAGAACTGTTTTGATCTGACAGACTGGTACATCTTCGAACAGCACGACCTGGAGACCTTCACTCAGTTCTCTATACAGCACTGCCAGAGCCAGGCTGAGGAGGGGCATAAAACAGGCCAAATAGGCCTACATGAGGAGTATTCCTAACTGACAACCCCCACCATGTGTGGAGAGGCATCCAAGCCCTCACCAACTGCAAAAGTCAGAGACTCCAACTGCCAACAGCATCCTCATGATCATAGAAGTGTTCAACACCCCCCTGGATTATGATGTCAGGAGGACACAGAGTGCTGAACCCTAGGAGAGCTTTCAGCCAGCCCAACACTGTGGGAAAAACCTGTGCGGACCAAATGACAAGGATCCTCATCAGGTTGTTTAACCTTCCTGACCCTATGCCACCTGTCTGAAGGCCTCCACTATCATTCCCATCACCAAAAAGACTGGTATAGACAGCGTCAATGCCTACAGATCTATAGCCCTCACGTCTGTAGTCATAAAGTGTTTAGAGCTGGTAGTTCTCAGCACATCAGAGGCAGTCTTGCCCGTCCATTTCTTCATGTGTTCAATAATTCTTTTCCTGTGTCATGTAATTGGGTGTATTATTATACATAATTTATGGACATTGCATGGGTGGATTGGATGGTAAGAAAAAAAAAAAAAATATATATATATATATATATATATATACACAAAATTGGTGACATATTCAATACTTAAGTTGTGGGCAAAATACAACCCGGGAGCCACATATGCCTAGGCCGATTATGTCACAGCAAGGAGACAAAGGCTGTCCAAATTCGTAGGCTGCTCCAAATGCAGCCCACAAATGCGTCCTCCTTTTCCCCAGATTTGAAGGACGGGTCTGTGTATACTTCATGGTCCACCCTATTCCAGGATTCATTGTGAATCAAGAGTTGAAGAAATTTTTGGGGAAAAATGGCGGATGGTCGAAGAAAAGCGGTCCAGAAATAAACTTTTAAAAGTAAATACTAGGTTTTATCTCACCAAAATATCCAGCCAACCAAATGTTAGCATAGCAAAGAATCTTAAACAGTTATATTCAACTAACCTTCGGCTAAGTTACGTGATGTTAGTGATATCACCACTTAATGCGGCTTGGGTCATATGAGCTTTGGTTGGTTAATCAGTTCAGTTTTCTACTGAAGCTGCGTCTGTTTGGCAGTGTGGAGACAAACGTACTTAAAAATTAATAAAACGAGCAGACGGTTCACTCTTTAAGCTAAGTGTATTTACAGGGATCAAACATCTAATCCGTGAACTGTATTAAGGAAACAGACTAAACCATGCTGTGCTGAAGTTTAGAGTTAAAAGAGGTCTCATCCTGTATAAACCACTAATAATAAGACAGTACATGGAGAGGTCCTCCTTCTGTTCCTGTGCCATTTTTGTCATGCTTATATCATACAACCTGAGCCTGTCACCTTTGTTATAAGCCCAATATTTCTGCAGGATTTTATGTCCTTTATCCAAAATATATTTAGTTAAAATATTTCTTTTTTAGTTGGATTGTACTTGTGGAGCTCTTTTAAATAAAAAGCTGAAAGAATTGTGAAAAGTTGTAAATTCAGAAAGGGTCTAAGTATTTTTTTAAGGATGTCATGTTTCTGTATCATCTCCTGTTAGACCCTCTTACCCAAAAATCAGCATATTTAATGCTCTGATACCTTCAACATCTTAAATTATATTGAACATTTTCTCTTCCAATAAATATTCACTGCAAAAGTTTGTCTTCCATTTTATCTGAAACATATAATGTTTAAATCTTTTTAGTTTATTTTCGGGATATGGGATATTGTCCTTAAATATAACTAAAGCCTTCAGACAATGGTCGCTGTATATTAATATTTGTCTGTTAGACAGTCACACAGGTATAAATGACAGAAGCTGGACGTCGTAGGCTAGCCCCTTCAATTTAATGGCCTTGCATTTCTGGTCTTCGCGGCCTACCTGGTCTACGTAGGCCGGGTTTTTCGAAGGATTTGGACACAGCGCATGTGTTCATCTTTTTTTGTTGCATAAAGAAACGGCGGGTGGAACCATCAGACCAAAGCACAGATTTCCACTGGTCTAATGCCATTCCTTGTTTTTCTTGGCCCAAAACAAATCTCTTCTGCTTGTTGCTTTTCCTTAATCTTGGTTTCTTAGCAGCTATTTGACCATAAAGGCCTGATTTGCACAATCTCCTCTGAACAGTTGATGTAGAGATGTGTCTGGTGACTGAAACTATCCTCAGCAGCAGAGGTAACTCTTGGTCTTCTTTTCCTGTGAGCTAGTTTTGCTGTAGCGCCTGTTTTTCGTCTGCACTTGGGGACACATTTAAAGTTTTATCAATTTTCTGCACCGACTAACCCTTCAGTTCTTAAAGTAATGATGGACTGGTGTTTTTCTTTACTTAGCTGACAGAATTCATATTATGGCAAGAACCAAAGAGTTGTCAGATACGGCTGTCATCTGTGTACCAACCCGCCTTCTGCACAACATAGTTGATGGTCTGAACCCTGATAGTTCCAACCTCATTAAGAAGGCAAGAAATTCCACAAATGAACACTGGCAAGGCACATCTGTGAAAACCATTTCAGGTGACGACATCATGAAGCACAGTACGTATTACTCCACGAGGCTCCAGACTACGGTAGCCGTAATGCTCCGACAATCCATCAAGCGCTGCAGCTCCGTAGCTTACCAAAGTCGTACTAAAACATTTTAAGGCACACTGTCAATTTTTGAGAAAATGAAAGGAATTTAGGCGCTGCATGTCGTTAGCGCGGTTAGCTCGTTAGCACGGTTAGCTCGCTAACACATTGACGCCGTCCAGCCCCACGCACGGGGCGATCCGCGGTAACTCGTTAACAGAGATTTGCCGTGTCCATCTTGTCGCTGCCTGCAGGTGAAGCTATGGGGGAGTTGTGTTCAGTGAACGAGAGGCGACAAAAGTGGACGAAAGTGAGGCAAACTTGGGGGTACACAAGTATAATTATAACGTAACATAGACTATATCGATATAAACGATATTGTCACATCTTATATCTCGTATAAAAATATATTGATATTTTTAAAAAAAACTCGATATATCGCCCAGCTCTAACAATGACACATCTGGATCACTAGTATGTACAGCCTGGGGGCACTCTGTGTGATGTGATGGTTAGTAATACTGGAGCAGCAGAGGAGACAGTCCTATCGCCATTCCTGATTACCTTGTACACCCTCAGATTTCAAATTTGAAACAGTGAAACATGCCACCTGCAGAAGTTCTCTGATGATACTGTAGTGCTTTGGTGTATTAAGGGTGGGCAGGAGTCGGAGTACAGGGAGTTGGTGAGAAACTTTGTGGAGTGGTCTGGAAGAAATCACCTCACTTGAGAATGTTAGCAAGACAAAAGGTTGACTTCCGGTGGGGGAAAAAAAAAAAAAAACAAAAAAACAAAATGCTGCGTCTAGGCCAATCAAGATCATGGGTGAAGAGGTGCAAACAATGACAGCTACAGGCACTTTGGCGTTCACCTGAATGACAGACTGGATTGGAGGACCGACAGTGATGCTGTGCACAAGAAGGTGATGAGCAGACTTTATTTTCTAAGATCGCTTAGATCCTTTAACGCAGGGGTCGGCAACCTTGGGCACGCGTGCCAGGGTTAACTGATGGCACGACCAAATGCCCAATGGTGATTTTTCGTTTTTATGGGCTGATGAATTCTATTTTTTTTTGGTAACGGTATAAACAATGAAAGGTGGTGGATTGGCCAGATGCTGGCAGATGTGTAAAAATAACTAAAATAGAAAAATAGAAACCACCACCAAAGTTGTTTGGTGGTGGTTTCTATGGCGGAGCTTCCACAGAGGCCAGCAGGTGGATCAGGGAGAGGGGAGGCAGGAGGAGCAGAGACCCGAGGCGGCCGCCGGTCCGAGTGTCAGGTGAACTGAACTTCAGGTAAGAAGTTCTGACCTGCAGTCTATCTGGGTCAGATATAAACCAAGTTTAGGTGGAGTTTATTTTCGTTGTGCTGACTTTTTACAGTCAGTTACAATAACTCGTACTGCGTGCTAGCTAGCATGACGGAGTTTATATACAGCTGCTATGATGTTACTGATAGTGAACTTCATTTTATTCATAAGGTCAGTTAGTAGAGTTGCCATCCGTCCTGTAAAAAATGGAAACGTCCCGTATTCAGAGAAAATATCACGCATTTCGTATTGAGCTGAAAATGAACATGATTGTCCTGTACTTCAGCTAGAATGGAAAAGCTGGATTTATTCTGTCTCTTTACACTGTCAGCTGCCTCTTCTCCTCTCATTCTCTCCCGTTGCTACTTCAATCATGAAACTGATCAATGATCAGCTGATCGACTTTTCTCTCTTGTTTGTTTATCGCCCACTTTGCGCCAGAAGGAGGAAACTAGCGGATGTCGCACTAAACAACAGCAGCACGTTTAAGCTTGATCAGCTGTTGTTAGAATTTATTTAATATTAATTTCTAGTATCAGCTGATGTTTGCTGGAGCCACAGCTGTAAAGCTGCTGGTCATGATGTCGGTTTGGATATGTGGTGAGAGGGAAACATGAAGATGAAACCAGGAGATGTCCTTACTGGATCATCAGAGCTGTGATGGAGAAACAGGTTTACCTTTTAGGTGACATGAATCAGTTGAAGGGAAGTTCTGAACTGTTTCTGAGAGACAAATAACACCAGGATCCTCTGTAGGTGATAGCTGGTAACTGTGCAGGGGCGGGTCTAGCAAAGTTTTGCCAGGGGGGCCAGGTAGGGCATTAACAGGGAAAGGGGGGCACAAAGAAATACTTTTCTTCCCTATTCTCATTTAAAATGTCTCACTTTTAATAAATAATTATCTGAATCTTCCAACCAAAGTTTTTATCTGATGTAAAATGTATAGAAATCATACATATACCAACAAGACGGCGTACATCACTGTCACAACAGCATCTGTTTTAATTCAAAGGCTTTATGGCTTTTCCCATACCTGGTGGGCCGGTCTCTAGTCAAAATGCCTGGGCCCGTTTTTTGTCCCAGTCCAGCCTTGGGCACGGCATGCAGTGAGTTAATCTGAGAAGGTGCATTAAAAAAAATAAATGGCCGGGCCAGCGGTGCACATTGCAAATTAGCTCGAATAGACACATTAGTTGTGCTGCTTCTTAATGACGGTATCTTAGCTAACAACCCCAACTACCAGATTCAATTTGTAATTGGCTAAAAATAACTTTGCCTACTGGTGAGAGGGACGTTGTTAGCTGTCAGTTTTTTCAAGCGATGTTGAAATTTCCACATTCAGACACTTCAAATGCTTCAGGAGCTGTCCGCTCAGCGCAGCATCAGCACCACGGAAATACACGGATACATTTGTACTCGAGACAGTATGAATGCTGGACACTCGGAGACCTGTGTCTCTGAGTGGGAGACCAAAGATCACATTAACATGTGTGTCTCTGTATTAACAAACATGCCATATTGGCCCAGTTTATTTTTCTTATCATTGTTGTGAGGAGACCATAAATAGCATTTGCACTCTCTGTTGTATTTGCTGTTATGGATAAAAAGTGTATTTTTTTGTTTCAAAATAGCTGATAACTATTCGCTGATAGCTGCCAACATCTGCAAACAAATATAATTCTATAAAGTTGTTCTATATTGTGTGTGTAACTGTTCAAATAGAGCGTTATTAAATTTATTGCTAATGCAATCATATGGCACATTGACTTATGAGGAAATTTTAGATGGCACTCATCAGAAAGGTTGCCTACCCCTGCTTTAATTGGGGGGGGGGGGGGGGGGTGTCAGCAATGCCATCAGAATAAAGAAGGCTGGAAGCATCACTGGTCAGAATTTGGAGATGTCCGAGTCAGTTTGGGACAGGGAGGTCATTCAACTAACTGCACTCCATCATGGACAACCCATTACACCCACTCCAACTTCATACTTCTGAAGTGGAGCAGCAGAACTCCTTCTCGCTCAAACTGACTGAAAATAACGGCCACGCTCTGCATGGACAAGCACCAACATACATCTGTGATCTTTTACATCCCCAGCAGGTCCCTGAGGTCATGTGATCAGGACTTGCTAGTTGTCCAAAAGGTGACAGAGCTTTTTGTAACTGTGGCCCCAGACTTTGGAACTCCCTCACATTGAGTTTTAGATTTGTGGACTCAGTCATGTCTTTCAAAAACACACCTAAAAACTCATCTTTTTAAACTTGCTTTTGGTTGATTTTTGTTTTTATGTTTTAGCTTCTGTGAAGCACTTTATGATTTTATCTTGAAAGGTGTTGTATAAATAAATTTTACTTACTTATAGAACACTTCGGGAAATTATTTGTACCATTCTCTAAAAAGCTTTATAACTTAATTTTGTGACAGGTGAGGACATCGGTTAGGCATGAGATCCCAAATATATTTTTGTTTTATACGTTCATGCAGCTGTTTTTCTTAGATTTATTGTTTACATGTTATTTATTAATGAAATTTGCACTTCCCTCTTGTAAAATGTCAGTCTTAGTTTTATTGTTTTTAAACCATTTCATTTTTACTTCCCTGTTTTCAATTACTAAAATTCCTGCACAATCTTAGTATAAGGCCCTTACCAGGTGCCTGTGAGACTTAAACTGTGTTGCTTCTTTGTTGTATGTAGTAGACTGTACAGAGATTAAAAACACATCATGTTTAAAAAAAAAAGTTAACTCAAAAGCTGACAGTCCAGGCAGAGATTGGAGCGTGTGTTATGCTAGTAGCAGCTAACGCAGCCTATAAAAGAGAAGTTGCATCCAACAATTTACTTTTTTGCACAGTGCAACTGTTAAAACGAATGCATTCTTCAACATTTGTAATGAACTCTTTTAAAATCCAACAGAATTCTTCTTCACTTATTCCTGATATACACTACCAATCAAAAATTTGGACACCTTCTCATTCAATGTTTTTTCTTTATTCTTACATTTCTTTATTATTTTTTTTCTTCTTATGTAGCAAAGAAGGAAAAAAAAGTATAAATAACTCTAAATACATCTTCTATTTTAGATTCCTCAAAGTAGCAACCCTTTGCATTGTTGACAGTACTGCAAAACCCTTGATGTTCTCTCGATGAGCTTCATGATGTCATCACCTGAAAATGGTTTCATTTCACAGGTGTGCCTGTCAGGGTTCATTTGTTGAATTTCTTGCCTTCTTAATGAGGCTGGAACTATCAGGTGTGTTGTGCAGAAGTCAGGTTGGTACACAGCTAGCAGCCCAATTTGGCAACTGTTAGAATTCACATTATGGGAAGAACCAATCAGCTACTGTAAGTAAAGAGAAACTTCAGCCCATCATTACTTTAAGAACTGAAGGGCAGCCAGTCTGGAAAACTGCTAAAACTTTAAATGTCTGTGAAGGTTCTCAGTCATCCAGGTCATCGTAGTCAAAGGAGCTTGCAAAGAAAAGCGTCTGGACTTCTTTAAGTTGCTTGAAGACGTTTCACCTCTCATCCGAGAAGCTTCTTCAGTTCTGAAGAACTTAATGATAACTTAATTTTGTGACAGGTGAGGACATCGGTTAGGCATGAGATCCCAAATATATTTTTGTTTTATACGATCATGCAGCTGTTTTTCTTAGATTTATTGTTTACATGTTATTTATTAATGCAATTTGCACTTCCCTCTTGTAAAATGTCAGTCTTAGTTTTATTGTTTTTAAACCAGAACTGAAGAAGCTTCTCGGATGAGAGGTGAAACGTCTTCAAGCAACTTAAAGAAGTCCAGACGCTTTTCTTTGCTAGCTCCTTTGACTAAAACTTTAAATCTGTCTCCAAATGCAGTCACAGAAACCATCAAGCGCTACGATGAAACTGACTCACATGAGGACCGCCCCAGGAAAGGAAGCCCACCTCTGCTGCTGAGGGTTAATTCATACAAGACACCAGCCTCAGAAATCACAAGTTAACAGCACCTCAGATTAGAGCCCAGATAGATGCCACACAGAGCTCCAGTAGCAGACACATTTCTACATCAACTGTTCAAAGGAGACTGTGTGAATCAGGCCTTTATGGTCAAATAGCTGCTAAGAAACCATAACTAAGGAAAAGCAACAAGCAGAAGAGATTTGTTTGGGCCAAATTTCTATGTTGTAGATACATATAAAAGATATAAAATATATGAAGCAAGATACATGGAATTATGTAGCAAAAAAAGTTGATAAACATGTCTTTATTATTTATTTTTTTGACACCACTGGAAACCCGTGGCCTTCTCTCAATGAACATCATGATGTAGTCACCTGAAATGGTTTTCACTTCACAGATGTGCCTCGTCAGGGTTCATTTGTGGAATTTCTTTACTTCTGAATCGGTTCGAATCATCAACTATGTTGTGCAGAAGTCTAATTGGTACACAGATGACAGCCGTATCTGACAACTCTTTGGTTCTTGCCATAATATGAATTCTGTCAACTAACTAAAGAACTTTGAATGTCCCCAAGTGCAGACAAAAAACAGGCGCTACAGCAAAACTAGCTCACAGGAAAAGAAGACGAAGAATCACCTCTGCTGCTGAGGATAGTTTCAGCACAGTCACCAGACTCAGAAATTGAAAGTGAATAGCACCTCAGATTAGAGCCCAGATAGATGCAACACATCTCTACATGAACTGTTCAGAGTAGACTGTGCAAATCAGGCCTTTATGGTCAATCAGCTGCTAAGAAACCACGACTAAGGAAAAGCAACAAGCAGAAGAGATTTGTTTGGGCCAAGAAACACAAGGAGTGGACATTAGACCAGTGGAAATCTGTGCTTTGGTCTGATGAGTCCAAATTTGAGATCTTTGGTTCCACCAACTGTCTTTGGCGACGCAGAAAAGGTGATTGGATGGTCTCTACATGCATGGTTCCCACTGTGAAGAATGGAGGAGGAGGTGTGATGGTGCTTTGGTGGTGACACCATTGTGGATTTAGTCAAAACTCAGGGCACACTTAACTAGGATGGCAACCACAGCATCCTGCAGCAACATGCCATTCCATCTGCTTTGCGTTTAGTTCGACCATCATTTATTTTTCAACAGGACAGTGACCCCAAACACACCTCCAGGCTATCTGACCAATAAGGAAAGTGATGCGCCAGATTGCCTGGCCTCCACAGTCACCTGACCTAAACCCAATTGACATGGATTGGGATGAGATGGATCAAAAAAGGAAGCCAAAAGAGCCAACAAGTGCTCAGCATCTCTGGGAACTGCTTCAAGACTGTTGTAAAACCATTTCTGGTGACTACCTCATGAAGGTTATTGAGAGAATGCCAAGAGTGCGCAAAGCAGTAATCAAAGCAAAGGGTCGCTATTTTGAAAAATCTAAAACCTAAAACATCTTTTGAGTTATTTCACACAGTTTGGTTTACTACATAATTCAATATGTATTCATTCATAGTTTTGATTGCTTCAGTTAGAATCTACAATGTAAATAGTCATAAAATAAAGAAAATCCATTGGATGAGAAGGTGTGTCTAAACTTTTGACTTTTACTGTATGGGCAGTGGTCTAGGGAAAATAATACAAATTAATGTAACCTTGTTACTGCCACTACAGCGTTACATCAGTGTGCAGCTGACCAGGTCTCACTCAACCTTGTGGATGAGGAAGCCATGTTGGGAGGAAAAATGGCTGCCGTGATTTTATGACTTAGTTACTTCAGTCAAAAAAAGGAGAAAAAAAGAAAACCTTTTTGTATTAACACTATACTGTCACATACTTTAAAAAACGTGTATATAGCCCTAGCATAGAGCATGGAAAAAATAGTATCAAAACATAATATGCTATACATATAAACCTAGTCAATTTTAATTAAGCATTATAAAGTGGACACATGAAAGTAATTCTAATGCCATTTAAAGTGACCAGGATTTCGTTCAACATCATGAATGCAGAGAGGTAGGCTGCTCTATGCTCACAACCCCTTGATGGGCAGATATAAAAGAAGCTTGGGCATGAGAAAAAAAGTTGCACCGTGTCAAAACTATATAACATAGGTAATATAACACGCCGATATGTACAAAATATGAAGCTGTACCACAGCTAGAAAGTTCGACATCTTAATATAATTTCCGCGTACTTTTCCGGGTAACTTGCTCTATAGTCGTTTAAGTTTAGGAAACGCGAGGGAGAGCTGCACCAGTGGGAGAATTAAAGGCTGCAAGACGAACAACAACAAAGGAGTCTGCGGTGTACGCGGTGACAGTTCAGCGTACTGTGCCCGATTTTTTTAAATTATTTTTTCCCATTTAGTCGGAAATATACGAGCCACTTCACGACAGGGTTAGTGTCGGTGGAGTTTAATAAGCAGTTATTTTACACCAAAATAAAGCCCCCACCCACGCAAAGACATTCAAAGTTACGGGAAACCAGTTATTTCTTACTATGAACTCGATGGAAGTTCAGGCGGCGTCCCGTCTACGTCCAGGATCATAAAGACAATGTTCAGCTTGAAAAAATACACAACAGAAACATTTTCCTTCTTCCTCTCCTCTCTGTGGATCCACAGCGACGGCGGCCATGACAGTCCATCCGGGTACTGCTGTGTTCTTGACACTCACGTAGAAGCGGATGAATATGTATTGCTTGTAAAGACAGAACTAGTGCCATAAGGGAGGATTTTTTTTATTCGTATAAAACCGTGTTCAATAAAATGGAAATTTATTCCACTATACGAGACGCCCGTAGAGGAACCTGCAGCATGAGCCTTACGTCATCTTTGGCCTCAGTGTGTGTGTGTGTGTGTGTGAACCAGATAGGGGGAAGAAGAAGCAACGAGCAGCAATGGCGGATACACGCCATTTCCTGTTCAGTGTGTTGCTTGTTGCTTGAATGCCTTTATTTTCTCCGACACGAGAATGTTTTATGTATAATTCTAAATCTGCAGATGAATCCGTCTCTTTATGATCTCAGTATGATGCACAGATTCCATGTAGGTTATTGACACAGCAGCCCATACAGACATGCAGTAATGGATGAAGCTGAGAAGCTTACAAATGGTTACTTCATTGCCCCCCTGGCACAGGAGCACGGAGCACTGTGTACCGAGCATGTTTCAGATATTACTGTACAGAAGCTCAGTGTGAGGGGTGTAAGTGTGTGGGACTAACTTGTGTCAGCAGAAATAGGTGGATTATTTATTTGTTGATAATTTATGTATGTATGATGCACACTAGCTACATGTATGAGAATATAAACAATTTATCAAATAAGACCAAATTATTATCAGCATTAATATACAGTATATAATATATATACATATAATATAGCTTTAAGGTGTTAAGGAGGATGACTGTTGTTTATAATTTTTAAAGGGTTTTCTTTAGTTAGAGGGCTCTGTGACATTTCAGATAGTCTTCTTAATCTCACACTTGATTCTGTCAGACTGTAAGCTTTTCTGTAAATTAGTTTCTTGGAAAACAAAAAGTTACAAATTAACCACAAGCTTAGTAGTTTTTGTTTGTTTTAAGCCATTTAACACTGACCTATTAATCATTTCAGCAAGAATCTTATTTTAAAACTTGTTTCTGTCTTGTTTCTTTAAATAACAAATAACTTTCATTTAGTTGAATATACAAAAAAGAAGCCAAGAATAACAATTTGAAAGACCAATATAATGATTCCCAAAGAGTTATTTCTAAAAATGTATTTATTAAATTTATTAAAATTTATTTTACTAGGAACTTTGGAAATATGTGTAGAGAGTTTTTGAAACACGAAAAAGGCCTGATCACCCATTCTTCAGGAATAATTCTTTATTCTTCCTGAAGGACATTCTGCCTCGTTGGTGTCTGACCTTCTCTGATGAAGGGTCAAGGGTAACCACGTTTTAAGGGCTGTGTTTTCCTTTTCCTTCCCTTTGCCTTGGAATGTGTTCTACCCAGTGTTGAAGAGTCCTGATTACCTTAAGTTTGTATTTTAGAGTGTGGTGGGAGTCAAAGAATAGGTACTGGTCTTTGTGTGGGCTTCAAATAAACTTTAATGTTGAGGCTTCCGTCCTCCTCGATGCCCACAGCACAGTCTAGAAATGGTAAACTATTAGCTTTTGCATTTTCACTGGTAAAATGTATTTTTCTGTCCACATAGAAACATGAACACTGAGAAGCAGAGAAAAACAGAATGACAAAAGGAAAAACATTGTCATCCTTTATGCATCAGGTTTATCCATAAGACCCACCACGACAGGACAAAATTCAGCTGTACATCTGCACCTGAAGTGTAAAGGCCATGCTTTTGAGGTTGCTGGTGTTTGCATTTAAGACAGATGTTTTGAAGGAGAAGTCCGCTATGAGTGGCCATCATTGAACAGAGTGGGTGGCCATCTACTGTCTGCCATCTACAATGCAGTCTTGATGTAATTAGGTCACATGACAGGGTGAGGCAAGGGCTCCCAGTGGTTTCACCCAAAACCCCTGGTGGTAATGTCCCATGACTCTTTTCACACCTTGGCTCGTGTGATGAGGCACATGACTAACAGTGAATCAACAACCCTCTTAAAGGACAACCCTCGCTAGGGTTGAAATAGCTGGGACTCTCCCCCAATTTGCTTTAAGTACTGAAGAATCATCTTAGATGAGAGGTGAAATGTCTTCAAAAAGAAGGCAAGTTGCTTTCTTTCCAAACTCCTTAGAATCTTCTTTGGATGTTGACCTCCTTTTGTTCTGATGAGCAGTTCATAAAGATAGCCTCATAGGTAACCTAAACATTTAAAACAAAATGTTATTTTATATTTAGGACAGTACTTTCATACAGGGTAGAAAATTGGGAAGTTGAGAGCAGGCTGGTCAGGTTAGTATGAGATTAGGGTAAACCTTATAAAATAAAATAAAAAATAATTCAATTCTAGTCTTTGTAATTAATTTATGGGATTTAAATAGAAGCCCTGCGACAAACTGGCGACCTGTCCAGGGTGTATCCTGCCTCTCGCCCTATGGCAGCTGGGATAGGCTCCAGCACCCCCCGCGACCCTGAAAAGGATAAGCGGAAGCAAATGGATGGATGGATTTAAATAGATATGTCTTTTTAGCTTTTATCAGCTGTCTCAGTTTACTCCATTTACTTTCATATTGTTAACAAAACTGAATGTGGAACAAGCGTTGAAACATATCATACAAGTATTGTACAAAATCAGCACAAACATTGCCTAAATAACTAAACCTCTAACTGGACCTGGAATTATTCTAAATATACACTAGGACGCCGGGCATTAAAAAAACAATTTATGGGGAATCCATGCAGAGCCCTCGAACACAAAGTTGTGTTTGCTTCAATGGAGTATTGTTTTTTTTTTTACATCAATGACAGATCACAGAACCCGGAAATAATTAGAAGATGTAGCTGGATGTTTTTGTCAGTGCCACCATCTAAAAACCATATGTCATAGGATAGTACTGAAGGCTCTGTAGAAAAGAGGAGTGAAAGTGAATAAAGGCAAGGCAGAATGCAATGAATGCGTGAATGACAACGATGAAATTGTAATGAACGATAGAAGGAATAAAGGTAATGAATGTGGATGAGTTTTAATATCTGAGGCCAACCATCCAAAGTTGTCACGGCTGCGCTGTGTGTGTGTTCCTCCTCCAAGGGTGTGGCCAGCCTCCCAACGGGACACACCCACCAAGCCTGGTGGCCCAGGAAAACCAGGACTCCACACACATGCACACTCACAGGAGAAAGGGAACCCAGAGATACAAGCACAACAGATAATCATATTACACACCAACAAGCCCAAAACTGCCCATGGGCCCTGGGTCATCAGGACCAGGTTCCTGACAGTACCCCCCTCTAAGGGCCGGCTCCTGAAGGCCCAAAACCAACAAAAAAATATATAGGACAACCAACCCAGGGTGGGTGGTGTGAGGTCCAGGACGGAGGTCCAGAAAAACAACTCCGCCAAAACAAAAGCAGTCTGAGCCCAATAGCCCCCCCCCCCCCAAAAAAGAAGAAACCAACCACAGTCCCAGTGGGCAGAAAATAGTTCTGGCAACCCGCCATGGGTCCAGTGGCAGCGAAACAGCAACATAGCGGCTCAGGTGGCCGACCACAGGTCCGGTGGCAGCATCGCAGCTCTGAAGACGTGCCACGGGTGCGATGGCGACGTTGAGACAGTTCTGGCAGCCTTCCAAGGGTCCAGGGGCGGCAACGAAACAGTTCAGGTACCCGCCCATGACGGGGAAGCTCCTTCGCTGATGGCTGGGGGGTGGTTGCTGGATGTGGACATGCTGGACGTGGATGTGCAAGGCAAGGCAAGGCAAGGCAAATTTATTTGTATAGCACAATTCAACAACAAGGTGATTCAAAGTGCTTTACAGAGACATTAGAAACAAAAACAAATAAAAAGCATGATTTAAAATTGATTAAAACAAGCAAACAAACAAACTAACTAAACACACACATTTCACACCTGTTCGCGCGATCTGAACCCTTATCGTAAGGGGAGCTACCAGTCCTTCTGTGGACGAGCTACTTTCTATTTTAAATTCCCTGAATTTAAAATACTCTCTAGACCCAGTCTAGACCCAGCTGGGGAGCTACCCAGAGCTCTAAACCCACTTAACAAACAAACAAACAAACAAACAAACAAACAAACAAACAAACAAACAAACAAACAAACAAACAAACAAAACAGTATATAAAATCAAAACAGATAAAATCAGAACAGTAGATAAAATCAGTAAATGTAAGTTTTGAAATTTAAGCTTAAAAGTGTGGATTTGGTGCTTTATTCAAATGCAGCTGAGAATAGGTGAGTCTTCAACCTGGATTTAAATAAACTGAGTGTTTCAGCTGATCTGAGGCTTTCTGGGAGTTTGTTCCAGATATAAGGAGCATAAAAGCTGAATGCAGCTTCTCCGTGTCTGGTTCTGACTCTGGGAACTGATAAAAGACCGGATCCAGATGACCTGAGGGATCTGGAAGGTTCATACTGGGTCAGGAGGTCACTGATGTATTTTGGTCCTAAACCATTCAGAGCTTTATAGGCCAGCATCAGAACTTTAAAGTCTATCCTCTGACGGACAGGCAGCCAGTGTAAAGACCTCAGAGCTGGACTGATGTGGTCCACTTTTTTGGTCTTAGTGAGGACTCGAGCAGCAGAGTTCTGAATGAGCTGTAGTTGTCTGACTGATTTTTTAGGTAGACCTGTAAAGATGCTGTTACAGTAATCAAGCCTACTAAAGATGAATGCATGGACTAGTTTTTCCAGGTCCTGTTGAGACATCAGATCTTTTATCCTTGATATATTCTTGAGGTGATAGTAAGCTGACTTTGTTATTGTCTTAATGTGTTTTTCTAAGTTTAGGTCTGCATCCCTCACTACACCCAAATTTCTCGCCTGGTTTGTGGTTTTTAGATGTATAGATTGAAGTTCTCTGGTGACCTGTAATCGTTTTTCTTTGGCGCCAAAGACTATTACCTCAGTTTTGTTTTTGTTTAGTTGGAGAAAATTGTGGCACAACCAGTCATTAATTTCCTCAATGCATTTACCAAGAGCCTGTACAGGGCCTCGGTCTCCTGGTGACATTGTGATATATATTTGTGTGTCATCTGCATAGCTGTGGTAGTTTATTTTGTTGTTCTTTATAATCTGTGCCAGTGGGAGCATGTAACTGTTAAACAGAGGGGGTCCCAAGATGGAACCTTGGGGAACTCCACATGTGATACTTGTCTGCTCGGATGTGAAGTTACCTATTGATACAAAGTATTTCCTGTTTTCTAAGTATGTTTTGAACCAGTTTAGTACAGTTCCTGAAAAACTGCAGGCCGTGGATGTGCAGGCCCCTCTGGTGCGCTGAACTCCAGCTCGGACTGAGTGGGTCCCTTCGGTGCTGACCTCCCGCTCAAACTGAACGGGTCCCACCGGCATGCCCACCTCCGACTCGGGCTGAGCGGGTTCCAGGCGGCATAGCGACTGCTGGCGGCGGAGATGACGATGATGAAGCAGGCAGGTTAGGTGATGGTGACGTAGGAGCTGCAGACGGACGAGCAGAAGATGGCAGCGTTGCTGCCACAGGCATTTTTGATGGTGGTCGAGAGGCAGCTTCAGGCGTTTGAACAGATAATGGGGGAGCAGCAGTTGCAGATGGTAAAGCAGAGAGCGGTGTGGCAGCTGCAGACAGTGGAGCAGACGGTGGAGTTGATAGCTGGACGAGCTCCTCAGACCCTCCAGCGTGAGCAGACACAGGACCAGAAGGTGCGGAGTCCTCTGGCTGAAGCGACGCTAACTGCAACTGCACAGGGCACACAGCTCGCTCAGGGATGCTGTGGCTGGGGCTGTGCAGTGCAGACCGTCTGTTCAAGTAATGGCAGTGATATGCAGTCCTCAATTGGCTGAATGAGCTCTTCAGAGCATCCAGCAGAGGATGAAAGTGGCTGAACCGGTGACTGAGCTACTGACTGAGCTACAGGCTGGGCTACAGCAGGCTGAGCTACAGCAGACTTTACTACCTCCAGGGGTCCTGAGTGCTTTGGCTCTGAGTCAACATTTTCACAGTCCACCAACTCTGGAGTATCCTTCAAAAATAGTCCACTCACACTTCAGTTATTAACTGTTTCTGACACTCCCCACTGGAAGGAGGCTGTGGTCCATCAGAACCAGCATGCATAAGAATACTTTCTTTCCCCAAGATGTCAGACTACTTAGTTAATGTGTTACAATACCACTTTACTTAAGCTATAAAAACTTTGCACACAGAACTCAGTAAAAGCCCTTTCCACATCATGTCCTATCTATATTTTCTACTACCCCCGCTCATAATTGTACATATTTTTTATTTTCTAATTGTATTCCATATCTGTAGTTAGTTATATTCCTTGTGTGTGTGTGTATTTTTTAATTATTTTAATATGTATACACACACGACATACTCTGTTACTGTACCACAGTTTTTTTTGGCTTTGTTTCTTTTTTGTACCATGAGAGTGCAACAAATTCATTGTTTCTGTTCAAAATTGGCAATAAAAGTGAATCGGATTCTGATTCAACAGCCAACATACACGTGCACACATCTAGAAGGAAGGAAAAAGAGCTCCACACACCTATACACTCGAGTGTGAGAAGCCAAAAATATAAGCAAATATGGATAATTTCTACCCAATCAAAAATAAAAAAAGTTGGTCCCCTAAAAGAATGACAGAGGCACAGTCACGATGTTTTCTAATCCTTCCTTATAGCAAACTTTAGAGTTGAAATCGTAGAGTAACAAAGACCAACGCATGCTCAAAAGATGGCGCCTGTGTGTTTGGCACGCCGTCTACCGCTCTTTTTTATCTGTCTGTTTTTATTGTTTTGTAATAATAATTATTGTGCAACATGTCAGTTCAATACTGTCTTATGATCGTCAGACATTATTGAAAATAGGCTCATCCACCAAAGTTTCAGTTCGGTTTGGTAAAGTTAGCCAAGGTTCTCTGCGTCCCTACCTGGAAGCAATGCCATTGTGCTGGCATCCCCCACCACCGCCATCAGATATGCAGAAGCGACGCAGGAGACGGGGTACCCGTGGAAGTCGCCTCGTTAAGCTGTGAATCCCGATTTCTTAACTTCTTCACAATCTCCGCTCCGTTTGTCAATCTTTTCCACGACTCTTGGTACCATCGCATGCTCTGGCTCCTGTGGATTCCTGGTCGGTTCCCGTTGTCGGCTCTATCGGGAGTAGCCCTGTGAAATCCTTCCTTCTTCGGCATCTGCTTTGGAGGGGAATAGACCGATCAAACCTTCGACCGGTGGATCTGGTTGTCACTGCTGCGGAGGTCTCCGAACCAGCTCTCCTCAGGTTGGGTTTAATAAATGCCAGATCGGTGGCAAATAAGACCTTCATTTTGAAGGATTTCTTTTCTTCCTATGCATTGGATTTCCTGTTTGACTGAAACCTGGACTTCACCCGGTGAGTTAAGTGCCTTTTCTGAACTACTGCCCGCTGGCTGTGCTTATTTTAGCGCTCCGAGAGCTTCTGGTCATGGCGGGGGGATAGCAGTTGTTTTTAAAGCACACTTTGAGTTTAAGCAACTATCCTCATTGACACACCATACCAGCTTTGAACTTTGTTTGTGTGACAGCAATGAAGACCACTCGCTTTCGTTGCTGTGTGCAATAGTTTATCGGCCTCCTAAATATAACAAGGAGTTTTTATCGGAGTTTTACTCACTAGTTCGCTTAGGAGATTAAATGGCGAACATGTCCAGGCTTCAAGGGGATTCTCTGTCTCTTTTAGATATGCGTGGATCCATTCATGTATAACATACACGACATGACCAGTTATACAGCAAAATGTTAGGAAAGGCAAGACCCCCTTTATCTTTGGGCAGCTGTAACGTTTTCATACTTAATCTGGGTTTCTTACCCCTCCAAATAAACCTTGACAGATCTTTTTCAATTTCTTTTACAATTTTTTTTGGTAAGAGTTATTGGGAGCATTTGTAAGGGATATAAAAGCTGTGTCAACACATTCATTTTAATTAAGTTTATTCTTCCCATCCAAGAAACCGGGCGATCCATCCATCTAGAAAGATCTTTTTTGACTCTTTGATGAACTATGTCTATGTTCTGTTTCAATATACTTCTTATATTAGGTGAAATGTGTATCCCCAAGTCCTTAAATCCCAAACCCGACCAGATAAATGGAATATTGCATGTCATAGGCAGATTTCCCAGTGGCATAGCAATAGTTTTGTTCATATTAACCTTATACCCGGACAAATATCCAAAAGTTTCTATAATAGATAATACAGAGGGTATAGAATCCTGGGGATTGGTGACAAACAGCAGATCATCGTCTGCGTATAGTAAAATTTTAAATTCAAATCCTTGAATTTGGTATCCAGATATACTTTGATTATTTCTAACGGCCTTTGCCAGTGGTTCAATTACTAAAGCGAAAATTAATGGGGAAATCGGGTCCCCCTGTCTTGTTGATCTCTGTAAACAGAATTCTGATGATCTAATACCATTTACTAAAACACATGCTCTTGGGGTGACATATAACAGTCTGATCATGTCTATAAACCCCCTGCCCAAGCCAAATTTCTCCATCACAGCAAACATATAAGTCCACTCAACGTGGTCAAAAGCTTTTTCTGCATAAAGTGACAGAAGTCCTTGTGTTTTGGTTACATTGGAGTGCTCTATAATATTCAGTAATTTTCTCATGTTTGTAATTGATTCTCTATTCTTGATAAAGCCCGTCTGATCTGCCTTAATAAGCTTGGGTATATAATTTTCTAGTCTGCTAGACAAGATTTTGGACAAGATTTTGCTGTCAACATTTATTAAACTAATTGGGCGATAGGAAGCACATTGATCAGCTGGTTTGTCCTTCTTATGGAAGAGCGATATGTTCGCAGAGTACAATGTATCTGCACTTCCCAATACATAGAGTGCAGATACATATTTAAGAGGGGTATAGCTACTTGATCCTGGAAAACTTTATAGAAGTCTGGACCAAAACCATCTGGGCCAGGGGCTTTCCCTCCTTGAAGAGATTTAATTGCTGTCAGCACCTCTTCTTGTATTATTTGTTCACCAAGACGAGCTCGATCGCCTTCAGACAAAGTTGGTAAATTGAGTTTATGTAAAAAATTTTGGCTATCACTTAATGTGGCTGTATTTTCAGATATATATAATTGTTTATAGTAATTTTCCATTAATTTAACCAGTTTATTATTTTCATATTGATTCTCTTTCATCTTTTAGTGATGTTATAGCATGAGATTCTAGTTTCCCAGCAGCCAAACATGCCAATAACCGTCCAGGTTTATCTGCCAACTCAAACAGCCTATGCTTAGCATAGAATATACTGGCCTCTGCTTTTTCAGTCAGAAATTGATTCAGAGCTGATCTAGTGGCTTCTATTTTTTTCAGTACGTCAGGTGAAAAATGTATTTTGAGGGAGTGTTCTAGATCTGCTTATTTTTTTTCCAGGTCCATTTGATGTTTTAAAGATTCTTTCTTTTTCGCTATACTGTATGAAATTACAGTGCCACGTAAGTATGCCTTCATTGTCTCCCAAAGGACAGAAGGATTTGTGTTTTCATTATCATTTGTCCATAAAAAAAGATCCACTTGTTCTTTTATATAACTCCGAAGCATAGAATTATTTAAAAGTGATGGATTTAATCGCCAACTATGTAGAGTTGGGTGAGCTTCAGGAGGTGAAATATTTAAATGAACATCTGCATGATCAGAGAGTATACACGTGCCAATATCACAAATGCTAATTCTGTTGAGGACCTCCCTCGAGACAAGGAAATAATCAATACGGGAATAACTCTTATGTGGATTAGAATAAAAAGTATAATCTTTTTCACCTGGATGAAGA
Organism: Aulonocara stuartgranti; assembly: GCF_965226115.1. NCBI lineage: Eukaryota > Metazoa > Chordata > Actinopteri > Cichliformes > Cichlidae > Aulonocara > Aulonocara stuartgranti. The sequence goes on from NC_138959.1 coordinate 29,079,572, forward strand.
GTTCTCCAAACGTCTATCAGCTGCAAGTCAGAACACAGTCCCTTGATAGCTTCTTGCTTTTTGGATACTGAATTGTTTGGTGGTGGATTTTGATCCATTTCTGGGTCTATGCAACAATTAAAATCTCCTGCCAGAACAGTAAATGTTGTCAAATTGACAGATATTTCTTTTATAAGTTCTGAGTATAAGTTTTCCAGATATACATTCGGAGCATAAATACGGCCTATCAGAACAGATTCCCCATATAAACGTCCTATTACAATAACAAATCTACCCTGATCATCTTTAATACACTTTGTAAGAACAAATAGGGTATTTTTATGAATTGAAATTGCAACCCCTCTCTTACTTGATGAAAAAGAAGAAAAGTACACCTGCCCCACCCATTCTCTCTTTAGTTTTAGGTGTTCCACATCTGAGAGGTGAGTTTCTTGCAGGAGAGCAATGTTAGTTTTCTCCTTCTTAAACCAGGTCAAAATTTTCTTATGTTTAATAACATTGTTTATCCCTTTAACATTCAGGGAAACATACTTTAGATCACTCATTGCAGGATCAGTTTACTTAGATTATGTATTGTGCTAGCGACAACAGAAGTATCAGCCTTGTAGTTTAACTTATAAAACAGATTATGCTCAGATCTGCTCAAACACCAACAAAATATAGACAAAAACAAAAATCTGGGTACTGAAAAATAATATTCCTACAATAAACATTTATATCGTCCCAAAAACAGGGTTAGACCAGTCCCAGAAAATGTTCCTTGCTCCCGAAGATTGGGAGGAAACTTCACCCGTTGCGGGCACACCTTGTGGAGAGATGATACACCTCGCATCCACGTATGCGCCTAGCAAAACCCCAACAAGACTTCCAATGTACCAATAGGTGTTGCCACATTTCTTCTACTTCTTTTCTTCCCAGAATATCATAATACAACATAGTCACTGAGTGTAATAGTCAACTGTTCGTCAGACCACTTGAAACAAGGGACAGTTATTATTTTCTGGGTAAACCTCATGATTACTCACGTAATGCTCCTATTGCTGATGCCACTTTCAATGCCTCTTCTGCAGAGTCAAAGGAAAATCTTCTGTTTTCGTATGTGAAACGCAGGGTTGCAGGAAACAGCATCCTAAATCGTATTCCTTTGGTAATCAGCATCTGGCAGACGTCGTTGAAGCTTCTCCTCTGCTGTCGCACATTTTGTGGAACATCCTGACGAATGGTTATCAGTGCTCCTTCAAAGAAAATCTGTTTGTTCTTGCCACTTAAGGCTAACACTTCCCTTTTATCGGTCAGGTAATGGAGTTTCATTATAACAGCTCTTGGGGAACCTGATGTTGGTTCCCCTAAGCTTCTGTGGCAGCGGTCCAGTCGGATCTTTGTCTTCATATTAAGAAGAGAGGGAAGCCACTTTTCAAAATATGTAATAGCATTCGTCCCTTCCACACCTTCCTTGACACCAAATATGCGGAGATTATCTCTTCTGCTCCGAGCTTCTTGATCATCTAACCGGTTCGTGAACGTGCACATCTTACTTTTGTGAGTGTGGACCTTTTGTGAGTGTGGACGCTTCATCTCTTTGCTTTTTAAATGCTTTGCTTCTTTTATTGATTTTTATGCTGATTTTTTCCCTTTTTTCCGTATGAGCTTACCTGCGATAGCTTCTGGACACTTATAGATCATTAGGACTAAAGTGTTCTTAACAGAAACAGCAACATTTTTATAGTTACCTTATCCTCAGCACTCCGTGTGTCTGTGGCCTAGACACAGCTGAAGCCTGATTACAGCGTCTGGGCACCGAACAGCCTCAATAGCCTGGAAAGGTGCTAACCACTAGGCTAACTAGCAACAAGATGCCTTCCCTCTCAACAGATGACTACCACAGCCTCCTACAGAAGATTGCAGTACTGGAGACAAAAATTCATCGCTTAGAAGTAAACGTGGAGCTAAATGGACTGTGTGGAAATGAAACAACCTTGCCTTTGATTCAAAACAATGGTGATGAGCAAGCTAGTACACAGCTAAGGAGCACAGATAACATGACCAAGAAAGTAGACTCTGTGCATTATTATAAATCCTCAAGCGATAATCCCCCCTTGGACTGTCTTGGTGCAAAACCAAGACATAAATCATGTCTCCTGGAAGGGGGAGGACGTATCACAGGCAGGGCACAGCGAGCTGAAATCTCTGAAACCGACTGGCCTTCACTTCCTACGAGACAGAGAAGCTCTTCTACCCCTGTATACGAGAGGAAACAGGACTGGACAACCGTGAACAGGAAGGTTAACAACAAACCTTCAAAACAACTGAATGTGAAACTGCAGAACAGATTTGCTCCACTATCAAAGGACCCTGGATCTATATCGGACAACCATCCATCTAAAAGTAGCGAAGTAAGGTCTGAAAATCTGTTGAAAAGTAAAAGGCCACAGGGAAAGCTAAAGGCTAGGCCTGAAACTCTGATTGTGGGTGACTCTGCCGTAAAGGATGTACAAAGGATGTGCGGTAAGAACACTAAAGTCCTCTGCTTTCCTAAGGATATGGTCAACAACCTGAAGGAGAGAATTCTTCAAATTGCAGATGAATATCCAACTGTGACAAACATTGTTCTGCATATAGGGTCAAACGATGTGTGGATTATGCTTCTGCAACCATGGGAAACCGAGGATTACTGGCGCGTCAAGGGAAGAAGTGGTAAAGAGGGTTATATTTTCCTGATGATTGCCTGACGTGATTAGTTTGACAGGAGCGGTCTGGTGAGTGATCATAGCGAATACCTCATTATTTAAAGGAGAGGCTGGAATTGGAGGCTCGAGATGAGTGAGAGGCAGATTCAATGATTTAGCCACCTCAGTGTCTATTAAATTTTGCTCTGACACAGAGTCCATGATAGCACAAAAAGAATGAGCCTTAGCACTAGTTATTAAAGAAACTGACAGCAAAAGACAGGGTTTATCTCCTCTGAAAACACTGCCCACCCTTAACCCCGAACTTACCGGCGGGTCCCGCCTTTTGGCCGGACTGGGCAGACAGCGATGTGATGGCCGCTTCCTCCACAGTAAAAACACTCTCCGGCTCGGGAACGCCGTTCCCACTCCTCAGGAGTGACCTGAGCGGCCGATCTGCATATGCTCAGGGGAAGGAGAGCGAGGACGGGCGGATGCTGTTACCAGAAGCGGCAGCGTTAACACGGAAGTGGTCGCGGGCCAAAACAGAGACAGACAGGGCTTGGAACGTCTCTCTGCGTCTCTTTCCCTCAGTCGATTATCGATCTGAGTGCAAGAGAGGCGAGCACTTCGAACGTGGCCGGCTCGTCATGTACAGCTAGCTGATCTTTCATCTGTTTGTTAAGCGATGCTAGAAAAATACCCCGCAGTGCAGCATCTGGCCAACCCGCTTCCGCAGCGGCGGTGCGGAACTCAATCGAATATTCCACAACACTGGGTCTCCCCTGACGGAGTCCCAACAGCCTCTTAGCTGCAGTGCCCTCAGAGATCGGGTGAGCAAATGTCGTCTTAAATTCCTTAAAGAACTCATCATAAGGGCACGAGGCAATCAGGTGAGAAGACAAAAACGCCTCAGCCCACACAAGCGCCTTACCCCTTAGCAGCCCTACAAAATGAGAAATCTTGGCAGCATCACTGGGGAAAGCAAGCGGCATGCGGCTGAAGAACAACGAAAACTGAAAAAGGAACCCCCCACACTACCCCAACTCTCCGTGGAAGGGTTCCGGTGGAGGAGAGGAAATGCCCCTATATACAGCAGCGGGTGCAGGCAACGGTTCCAGGTGACTGGGGGGAACAGGTGGATTCGGCTCACTGATTTCTGAAAGCCTGGTGAGTATTTCCTCTTGCTTTTCACTAATAGCATTACACTGAGACAAAGGAGACAAAGGAGTTGATAGTGGACTTCCGGAGGTGCAGAGAAGTACACACCCCCATCACCATCAACGGCGCTGCTGTGGAGAGAGTGAGCAGCTTCCGGTTCCTTGGAATACATCTGGCTGAGGATCTTACGTGGTCAGTACACACAAACAAAACAGTGAAGAAGGCGGAGCAGCGCCTCTTCTTTCTCAGGAGACTGAAAAGATTCGGCATGAGCCCCCTCATCCTCAGGACCTTCTATCACTGTGCCATTGAGAGCATCCTCACTGGATGCATCACCACCTGGTATGGCAACAGCACCGCCTACAACTGCAAAGCTCTCCAGAGAGTAGTGCGGTGCTCTGAACGGATAATTGGAGGTGAGCTTCCCTCCCTCCAAGACATCTACAGGAAGCGCTGCCTGAGGAAAGCGGGGAGGATCATCAAGGACTCCAGTCACCCCAGCCATAAACTGTTCAGACTGCTTCCATCAGGAAGGAGGTTCTGCAGCATCCGGTCCCGTACCAGCAGACTGAGAGACAGCTTTTTCCACCAGGCCATCAGACTGCTGAACACGTCATAGACACCTCAGCTTCACTACTGGAACTTTAACATTATGCACTCCACACTGTATATAAATGCCACTTGTTTTGCACATATTCAACTCTGTATATTTTATATATTTTATTATTATTATTATTATTATTATTATTATTTTATTTTTATTTTTTTTACTATTTAATTTGTAAAAAGTGTATACACACACACACACACACACACGTAGGAAAATATTTAGTATACACATCCAGAAATGCATACACTATTATATATTGTACATATATTTATTAGTTTCAGGTTGGCCATTCTTGTATTTTGCTCGTTTGTGTTGTTGTGTTTGCACATCTCTGTTGCTTGTGGGGCTCGCACACAAGAATTTCACTCGCATGTGCTGTGCCAGTGTGCCTGCACATGTGATGTGACAATAAAAGTGATTTGATTTGATTTGATTTGTGTCAGGGTTCCTGGGTCGTTGACCCAGTGATTTCAGTTTGTTCATGTTCAGTTTGGTTCACCACATTAATGTTCTCACTTCCTGTTTTTTCCCGTGTCAGCTTGTCTCCCGTGTCATTAGTCAGATTATGTTCAGCCCTGTACTCACCTGTTTCCAATCATTGTCATCATCCACCTGTGTATTTAAGTTCCTCGGTTTCACCAGTTCTCTGTCGTGTCATTGATGTTAATGATGTATGTCTGATGTCGTCTGTATGTCCAGTCAGTCAGTCAGTCCTTAGTTCATTCATTCATTCAGTCAGCCAGCCATTTCCTCCCTCTGTACTGTTTGCTCACTCCTTCGGCAATAAACATCCACCTTCACCTACCTGCCTGTGAGTCCAGCGTTTGGGTCCTCCTCCTCTCATCCACGACACTACCCTTGACAGAATGACACGACCCCGCGTTGTGGACCCAGCGGACCCTGAACTTTTCGAGCGGCAGGAGGCAGCGCTCCTTCGCTGGACGGAGGGGCTTCGGGGAAAACAGCGGCTCTTCGCGGAGAGAGAGCACGTCTTCGAGGGGACTCGCCTGGCTCTGGGCGGGCCTCGGAGACGCCACGTTCCCCCACCTGCTGCCTCAGCTGCACCGGAGCATTCGCCACGGAGAGTGGGCGTCACAGCCCAAGCTTCGGCCGCTCGCTCTCCCGCCGCTTCGCTCCTCGCTCGCCCGCCAGCCTTTTCACTCTCCAGCCTTTCCGCCTCGCCACGGCACGGCGGCTACACCTCCCATCTCTGCTCAGCGGAGGCTACCGCGCCAGAGGCTCAGCCATTTACCCGGCCCGCTTCCTCTTCCCGGGGAAAGCGGCGCACACGCCGCCATAAAACGGACTCTGTTCAGCAACTCCCGGTGGTGAGTTCCAGTGACTGTTTTCCACACCCCTCATCTGATTATCCACTTAAAACACACAACAGACTCTTTTCTGATTCATGGGGAGTTTCCCTCCTTGAGGATGATGTGGACTGGGAAGATTTTTTCTGCTCTGGCTCCCCAAAGACTGTTCAGTCAAAAACTGTAAATAGTGGTGGCAGAAAGACCAGGATACAACCCGATAGACCTGTCAGTGTCACTCACCCAGTCGTTATTTCCACTCCTATCAGTCAGCCTACACCCACTCCAGTGCCAGCTCCCAGGAGGAGGGCAGCTGCGACCCAGTCTACCTCCACACCCGCTCCTGTTTCTCGGGTGGGGGTGACTGGTGTCCAGCCACCTTCTGTGCCTGTCCCAGCGCCCAGGCTGAGGGCAGCCAGAACCCAGCCTGACCTCCCTGGAGGCTTGGAAGAGCTAACTGGTCCACCTACTACTTCACCCTTTCATCCACCTCCTGATCCAGCTTTTCACGCCCTCGCAGTATCACTGGTTAGACTAGCTGAACTGTCCCCTGCCCAGGCACCAGCCTTACGAGCCCAAGCCGTAATTTTATCTCCGTCACTAGCTCACTCTTTAGCTCAGCCATTAGCCTCACCGGCCTCTGTTTACCCGTCAGTCTCCTTAGTCCAATCGGTTCCCTCACCTGCTGTCCAGTCTCCTGCTGCCCTCCAGTCAGTTCAGCCACCTGTAGCTCAGTCTCCACCTGTCCTCCAGTCACCTGTAGCTCAGTCTCCACCTGCCCTCCAGTCACCTGTAGTCCAGTCTCCATCTGCCGCCCAGTGCCCTGTAGTCCAGTCGCCTCCTGTTTCCCAGTCACCTGTCCACCATCCCGTCCAGTTCCCGGACCTGCAGCCACAGCACCCAGAGCCAGCTGTGAGCCTTCCTGCTCCTCAGCCAGGGGTTTCCGCACCCGCTGGCCCGGCCGCTCCTCAGCCAGGGGTTTCCGCACCCGCTGGCCCGGCCGCTCCTCAGCCAGGGGCCTCCGCGCCTACTGGCCCTGCCTGTCTCCGGCCAGAGGCCTCCACGCCTGCATCGCCCGGCCCGGCCTCTGCCTCAGCTGCACCCACGCCCGGCCCGGCCTCTGCCTCAGCTGCACCCACGCCCGGCCCGGCCTCTGCCTCAGCCGCACCCACGCCCGGCCCGGCCTCAGCTGCACCCACGCCCGGCCCGGCCTCAGCCTCAGAGCCTTCGTCTGCTGCAGCCTCAGAGCCTTCGTCTGCGGCAGCCTCAGAGCCTTCGTCTGCGGCAGCCTCAGAGCCTTCGTCTGCTGCAGCCTCAGAGCCTTCGTCTGCTGCAGCCTCAGAGCCTTCAGCCTCAGAGCCTTCAGCCTCGCCTGGCCCAGCCTCGTTTGGGTCTGGAGCTAAACGGCCATTTTCTAGACCGCTGGCTGAGCCACTGGCCGGGCGCCATCGCCGTCGTGGGCGGCCCACGGACCCTCTTCGCCTGAGTGGCCGCCGTCGCCTTCCGCGCGGCCGGCCCCCGGACCGCCTTCGCCTGAGTGGCCGCCGTCGCCTTCCGCGCGGCCGACCCCCGGACCGCCTTCGCCTGAGTGGCCGCCGTCGCCTTCCGCGCGGCCGGCCCCCGGACCGCCTTCGCCTGAGTGGCCACCGTCGCCTTCCGCGCGGCCGGCCCCCGGACCGCCTTCGCCTGAGTGGCCGCCGTCGCCTTCCGTGCGGCCGGCCCTCGGACCGCCTTCGCCTGAGTGGCCGCCGTCGCCTTCCGCGCGGCCGGCCCCCCGAACTGTGTCCACGTCGCCGCCGTTGCCTTCCGCGCGGTCGGCCCCCGGACCAGTGCTGTCGCCGTTGCCGTCCGCACGGTCGGCCCCCTGAACTGTCTCGTCTCGGCCACGGGCCGCGTGGACGCCCACCTGAACTGTCTCGTCTCGGCCACGGGGGCGCCCACCTGAACTGTCTTGGTGTGGACTCCGTCCCTCCGTCCTGGGCCCCCTCCGCCCACCCTGTTCTGGTTTTTTTTCTTTCTCTTTTGGCCGTCGGGTGCCGGCCTTTGGAGGGGGGGGTACTGTCAGGGTTCCTGGGTCGTTGACCCAGTGATTTCAGTTTGTTCATGTTCAGTTTGGTTCACCACATTAATGTTCTCACTTCCTGTTTTTTCCCGTGTCAGCTTGTCTCCCGTGTCATTAGTCAGATTATGTTCAGCCCTGTACTCACCTGTTTCCAATCATTGTCATCATCCACCTGTGTATTTAAGTTCCTCGGTTTCACCAGTTCTCTGTCGTGTCATTGATGTTAATGATGTATGTCTGATGTCGTCTGTATGTCCAGTCAGTCAGTCAGTCCTTAGTTCATTCATTCAGTCAGCCAGCCATTTCCTCCCTCTGTACTGTTTGCTCACTCCTTCGGCAATAAACATCCACCTTCACCTACCTGCCTGTGAGTCCAGCGTTTGGGTCCTCCTCCTCTCATCCACGACACTACCCTTGACAGATTTGATTTGGTCCACTAGGGACGTCAATGTCTGTTCATGCCGTCCTAACACCGCGCCCTGTTTATTTATGGCGGCGCGAATTGGGTCCGCTGAGTCCATTATTGGCCAGTTCGTTCTGTCACAAACAAGAATGCTGTGGACTCAAGAGCAGGCTCAATTGCTCGAACTATGTACAATTTATTTGAAGGGAAAAAGTACTTAAACAAGGCTGGGTCTAACAGAAACTATACACAGGAACTGAGGGAGACCAGAGGACGGAGAAACGGACATGGAACACACGGAGAACACGGGCGGGTACTACTGCAAACACAGGAGAGAGGTTTTACTGATCTGGAAAACAATTAACCCTTTAGAGCCGATCGGAGCGGGAACGCTCTGTTATGGGATGCTTAGGACTCATATTGCACTGCTGGAAATAGTTTATTTTGATGCATATGCTGCTTTTTTGCAAATTTGCAGTATAATATTTATTTTCGTTTTTCCTGCAGTGTATAAAAATTGGTGTATTTCAAAAATAAAACTATGAAGACACTCAAAATAAATTTCCTGTGGTGGGAAACTATTTTGTGCAACTTTTTTGTATTTACAGTTTTGAGGGATAAGCCTCTTAAATTTCTCTAACTACAAATATATGTTAAAAAATCAAAAACGATTTTCAATTTTTTTGTAGTTTATTGCACTTTTTTGCAATTTATGTAATTACTATGCACTTAATGAATACATATTATTAAAATCTGGGCTATAATGGTTGTATTGATGTATAGCAACTTGAAATGCTCCCAAAAATGGCTCCACAGCATGTAAAAATATAATATAAGCTCTGGCGGACTTGGTTCTATGGTAGGTCTTAAAGGGTTAAAGGGCTGAGGCGAGTGGTACTAGTGGAGAGTCTTGTGCTTACTTGGAAACACCGGCTATTAGGCAGAGGAGGGGTTGCCGTGGGAGCGTCCCAGGGATGGCTGAGAATGCGGGGAAGCTGGTCCAGGTTCCAGGGTGTCCAGGGGAGAGAGATCCACTGTTAAAGCACGGGCAGGAGGGCAGGCCGAGGAGATGGTGAGTATGTAGTCCTAGGGTTCTAGGCAGACTGGAGAACGGAGTGAAAACAGAACCAGCGCTGCTGATGAGCACGACGGGTGATGTATCTGGAGAACACTGGAGACAGAGAACACATTAATCCAAGATCCAGGCAGATGGATGCCAAACACAGTGGAGGCCAAGTTTACCACTAGTGGTAGCAGGACGAACTGGCGAGGAGTGGCAGGCAGTGCTGGCTTAAAAACCCTCCAGATGGAGGCCCGGAAATTGGAACCAGGTGATGAGCTGGCCAACTCCACCCCAGGGGATGGGCAACTGGAACCTGGACCACATCCAGTTTGAGACCCTTCACTTAATCTTCTGTTTACCTGGCTGTGCATGTTCCCTGTTCAAATTTGCTTATTGCTTTCCAGCCAATTGTTATTTAGAAGCTTGTGTTAACTGCTAAACTGTGTGGTTCTCTGAATTATGTCGCTCATCCCTGTTTTCTAAAAAAGGTGTTTCCTACTGTTGGACCACATATTCTGAACATAATTAATACCAGGTCAAGTACCAAGCGAGTTTAAGCATGCAGTTATTCATCCCTTACTCAAGAAGCCAGGCTCACATATTTCAGTTATGTCAAACTCTAGACCTATCTTTAAACTTCCTTTTCTGTGTAAGATCTTGGAAAAGATTATTTACACTCCGCTGATGGATTATCTAAATAACTCTCAAATGTTTGAAGTTTTTCAGTCCGACTTTAAGCCGTTTCACAGCACAGAGACAGCTTTCATAAAGGTTATGAACGATATTCTGGTAGCAATGGACTGTGGTAAACATGCAGTGCTTATACTACTGGATATGACTCCCGCTATTCGACACAGTGGATCAGGACCTGCTGATCTCTCGATTACAGCATTGTGTGGGCAATTCTGGCTTGGCACCCCTGTGGATAAAATCATATCTCTCAAACAGGAGCTTCTGTGTTAAGTTGGGTTTGTCATCATCCTCTGCCTCTGCTGCGGCACGGTTTGGCACAACTGGTAGAAGGAATTTTGAGCACATTACTCCGGTTCTGGCCTCCCTGCACTGGCTTCCAATTGAATTTAGAATTCATTTTAAACTCCTTTTATTGGTTGAGCTGAGCAGCTGTTGCTCTCAGTGCCCAAATCACGGCTGAAACTGAGAGGAGACCAAGCGAATTATGCCTGTGTGTTTCTGTTTTCAGTGTTCACGTCATGTTTTGTTTTCGTACCAGCAATAAAGCTAAGGTTCTCAGTTTCAATTCAGTCTCAGAGTCTCGCATTTGGATCCTCCTCTCCATCCGCCTGCACACAGAGCCCTGACACAATATGTGTCTGGATCATTCATAGACTCAAGAAAAAATACAATAGATCATCATATATTGTTAAAAATGGAGTGTTATGGCATCGGGGGGTAGTTTTAAATAGAGTTGGGAGCTTTTTAAGAGAAAGGCAACAGTTTGTGAAATGAAATGACTGTAATCCACTGTAAATGCTCAACGTATTTAATAAGCTAGGTAATGTAAACTTATACAAAGCTTAAGTTCATCTAACATTTTCTTCCATTTGAGTTAGTTCAACTTATTATTTTTGATCAACTTCAGCTATTTTGCATATTAAGTACCTGCTACTTACAAAAATGTAACGAAATGTTACCATTTTATTTAAATTATATGGCGGATGAGTTCCTTCCCCAAGTGGAGGAGTTCAAGTATCTCGGGGTCTTGTTCGCGAGTGATGGGAGAAGGGAGCCGGAGATCGACAGACGGATTGGGGCTGCAGCTGCAGTAATGCGGACGCTGCACCGGTCTGTCGTGGTGAAGAGGGAGCTGAGTGTAAAAGCGAAGCTCTCAATTTACCGGTCGATCTACGTCCCTACCCTCACCTATGGCCACGAGCTGTGGGTAGTGACCGAAAGAACGAGATCGCGGATACAAGCGGCAGAAATGAGCTTCCTCCGAAGGGTGGCTGGCCTCTCCCTTAGAGATAGGGTGAGAAGTTCGGCCATCCGGGAGGGGCTCAGAGTAGAGCCGCTGCTGCTCCACATCGAAAGGAGCCAGCTGAGGTGGTTCAGGCATCTGACAAGGATGCCTCCTGGGCGCCTCCTGGGTGAGGTGTTCCAGGCATGTCCCACCGGGAGGAGGCCCCGGGGCAGACCCAGGAAACGCTGGAGAGATTATATCTCTCAGCTGGCCTGGGAACGCCTTGGTGTTCCCCCGGATAAGCTGGAGGAGGTGGCTGGGGAGAGGGAGGTCTGGGCCTCTTTGCTTAGGCTGCTGCCCCCGCGACCCGGCCTCGGATAAAGCGGATGAAGATGGACATCTTTGGAAGGTTTTGATTCCTGAGAATCCCAAATTAGTCTTTAGATTAATATAACAGCTGGATTTATTTAGATTCTGAGACTAGACAATGGAGTAAAAGTAAAATGTACTCGTCTTTTAACGGTTACTCACTGGTTCTGAGTCTAACAAATTGTTTTTGTTGCTTATATTTCTTATTTTTTGCAATACATTTATTGGGGCGTCGACTGCAAGCCTTAAAAACAGTCAACATGTCACGGTCCGGGGCAGCGGCCGTGTGGAGAGTGGAAGGAGGACTCAAAGCGCAGCACTTATTCAAGTGTGAGGGTGATTTATTGATAATAACAAACATAAAGAGGAGATGGCAAAACAGAACTACGGATGAACTAAACTGGGTGAAACTACACAAAGGAGTGGCAAACCTGAACACGAAGGGAGAACAGCAGGGAGAGCACGCAGAGGATTTCACAGGGTAGATGCAGAGTACGCAGGGTAACACAGAGGATGAACACAGGTAGGAACACAGACGACGCGACGAGGAGCAGAGGAAATCACACGCTATAAATACACAAAGAGACACTGGGAAATCACACACAGATGGGGGAAACAGCTGGACCTGATTAACCTGACCAGACAGGGGAACACTAACACCAGGGACCAACAGAGGGAGCACAAACCCAGAACCCAGTGTCTAAAATCCCAAACACAAACCATCCCAAAACAGCCATGAATAATAATGAAAGTAATAACAATAAGTACATAAACATAAAGTCACTGAGTCATGGTCGCAGGACCATGACAGTACCCCCCCCTCAAGGGCTGGCCCCCGACAGCCACAGAAACACACCACCAGATCCGGGCGGGCGGCAGGGGGCCCAGGACGGAGGGACCGGACCACGACCATGGACGGAGGCCCCAGAGTCCCAAAACAAAGATGAACACAAAACCCACAGGGGAGCAGAGTCCAAAGCACAGTTCAGGAGGCCGTCCACGAAGAAGGCAGCGGCGGCGCGTAAAGAGTTCAGGAGGCCGGCCGTGCGGAAGGCAACGGCGGCGCGTAAAGAGTTCAGGAGGCCGGACGTGCGGAAGGCAACGGCGGCGCGTAAAGAGTTCAGGAGGCCGGCCGTGCGGAAGGCAGCGGCGCCACACAGGCGATGGCGGTCCGGGGGCCGGCCGTGCGGAAGGCAACGGCGGCCAGTCAGGCGACGGCGCTCAGCCAGTAGCCTAGCCAGCGGTCCAGAAAACGGCCGTTTAGCTCCAGACCCAAACGAGGCTGGGCCAGGCGAGGCTGAGGGCACGGAAGCCGGGACCGCAGCAGGCGGAGATGATGATGCAGACACAAAGGCTGGACCAGACGAGGATGCAGACACGAAGGCTGGACCAGACGAGGGTGCAGACACGAAGGCTGGACCAGACGAGGGTGCAGACACGGAGGCTGGACCAGACGAGGATGCAGACACGAAGGCTGGACCAGACGAGGATGCAGACACGGAGGCTGGACCAGGCAAGGATGCAGACACGGAGGCTGGACCAGACGAGGATGGAGACACGGAGGCTGGACCAGACGATGCTGATGATGCTGATGATGGACCAGACGAAGATGAAGATGAAGCCGGACCAGACGAAGATGAAGCCGGACCAGACGAAGATGAAGATGAAACCGGGCCAGGCGAGGATGAAACCGGGCCAGGCGAGGATGAAACCGGGCCAGGCATGGATGAAACCGGGCCAGGCGAGGATGAAACCGGGCCAGGCGATGAAGAAGCTGCAGCTGAAGCTGGGCCAGGCGAAGCTGACGCTGTAGCTGAAGCTGGGCCAGGTGAGGATGAAGCTGGACCAGAATCAGGCGAGGATGAAGCCGGGCCAGGCGTGGATGAAGCCGGGCCAGGCGTGGATGAAGCTGTAGCTGAAGCTGGGCTAGGCGAAGCAGACGCTGAAGCTGAAGCTGGGCCAGGTGAGGATGAAGCTGGACCAGAACCAGGCGAGGCTGAAGCTTCAGTCTGAGGCGTGGCAGTAGCAGGTGGTAGCGCTGCAGGTGATGATACTGCAGGAGGCGGCGCTGCAGCCACAGGTGGAGAAGCAGCCACAGGTGGAGAAGCAGCCACAGGTGGCCGGACGGGATCCTCGGGCCCCCCAGCAGGCGAAGCAGGAGGCTGGACGGGCTCCTCGGGCCCCCCAGCAGGCGAAACAGGAGGCTGGACGGGCTCCTCGGGCCCCCCAGCAGGCGAAGCAGGAGGCTGGACGGGCTCCTCGGGCCCCCCAGCAGGCGAAGCGGGAGACTGGACGGGCTCCTCGGGCCCCCCAGCGAAAACAGCCGCAGAACCAGTGGGCACCGGGGCCCCCGGCACACATGAAACAAAGCCAGTAGGCACGTGGGCCTCTGGCACACATGAAACAAAACCAACAGGCACGTGGGCCTCTGGCACATGTGAAACAAAACCAGTAGGCACGTGGGCCTCTGGCACACATACGGAGGGCTGCAGCTGCGCAGAGCACTGACCCTGCTCAGGCAGTGACAGCCCGGTGCAGTTCACAGCTGGCATCTTGGCCACCAGGGGTCCAGAGTAAGCTGAGGGCAGCAACCCCGCCTCTGGGGAAGCCCCGGAGTGAGTAACAGTCACTAATGTTGCCAGCTGTTGAGGAACAGGTCCGTAATGTAACAGTTTGTCTCCCTGCTCAGAAACGGCGGTGGAAAAACAGTGTGAAAATTGTGGCTTAAGGGAGGCTAATGGTTGAGCTACAGACTGGGAAGCTTGTGGCTGGACACAGAACTGAGCCGGAGAATGGTGATAGAGTCCTGGCTCAGAAGGAGCGGCAGAGAAACAGTCTCTCGGTTTCACAGAGGGTCTGTACACGCCCACTTGCGAAGGGTCCGTTACCACGAAGGTGGGTAAGCGATCCGAACAGTCTCCCATCCCGCTCTGGATAGCCCCAGAAAACAGAGTCTCGGAATCTGGGGAAGCCAGAACATGTCGCTCGCTCACCGCCTCGGACTGCTCGGAAGAAAAAGCAGACGGGGGGTGAAGACCGAGGTCCAGAAGGAGGAACTCCCGCTCCCACGAACAAAGCGAGCCCAGAAGCCATGGGAGACCGGTCACCAGACGCTGTAGCCGCCTCTCTACAGCGCGCTGGGACGTGCCACCCGGGCTTTCCAGCCACAGGTCGATCAGCTCCTATGTGGCATCGATGAGATTTTCCCGTAGTTCCCTGGATGGATTAAGCGCTGCTGGGTCCATGTTGTGGTCGCGTCGTACTGTCACGGTCCGGGGCAGCGGCCGTGTGGAGAGTGGAAGGAGGACTCAAAGCGCAGCACTTATTCAGGTGTGAGGGTGATTTATTGATAATAACAAACATAAAGAGGAGATGGCAAAACAGAACTACGGATGAACTAAACTGGGTGAAACTACACAAAGGAGTGGCAAACCTGAACATGAAGGGAGAACAGCAGGGAGAGCACGCAGAGGATTTCACAGGGTAGATGCAGAGTACACAGGGTAACACAGAGGATGAACACAGGTAGGAACACAGACGACGCGACGAGGAGCAGAGGAAATCACACGCTATAAATACACAAAGAGACACTGGGAAATCACACACAGATGGGGGAAACAGCTGGACCTGATTAACCTGACGAGACAGGGGAACACTAACACCAGGGACCAACAGAGGGAGCACAAACCCAGAACCCAGTGTCTAAAATCCCAAACACAAACCATCCCAAAACAGCCATGAATAATAATGAAAGTAATAACAATAAGTACATAAACATAAAGTCACTGAGTCATGGTCGCAGGACCATGACACAACGGATGATTTTGTTTTTATACTATAGACAGTGTGTTATTCTGAGGTATTTGACAACCCCAAGGAAAAGAGAAGTTAACCTTTAGTGATATGACAATGTAGAGAAATGCACGTCTGCCTTTTGAAAGACAAAATTCTAGTTTCAGAATTCTTGTTTCTGTTACAGTGATATTCGTTTCCATACAAATATCAATGTATGGAGAAGCGCCATATCTATTACTTCATCATAGTTCAATTAATTTTGAGTTTTGCAGTATCATTTTTTTCTCCTCTAGTGTAGGTGTACTCAGAGCCGGGTCCTGTGGGGCTTGGCAGTGCTGCTACCGTAGGCCCCGGTCTGGATGGACCTAGGCTCCCTTGCCTTGGTGGGTACCAGAGGACGGGGGTGCCTACTGGGGTCAGCGGGGGAGCTGGCCCTAGGGAAGGGCATCCTCCCCCCTTTTCCTCCCCATCCCCGGCTACCTCCCTCTTCCCGCTCCACCACACTCACCCACACAGGCAGGGCCTTGGGGTGCGGGTGTGTCACCAGGGTGCAGGGGAGACATTCCCACCCCCTCTGTCCCCTTCTGGCCACCTGTGCCTCAATTTTATCTCACAACTTAGACATCCACATTACTTACACTCTCATAACACACACATATATATAGGGCCTTGAGGGTGGGCACGTTAACGGCGTCCAGTGGACGGTCTGTGTACTCAAACCTACCTCTGGCGCCGGTGCCCACCTCTCAATTTTAAATCCATGTAGACATTGAGGGTTCTCGGGAGGGGCCGTGCTAACACCTGCTGCTCTCTGGCAGCAGCACCATGCTCTCCCTTGTTTTAAATGCACTTTAGAACAACACGCAGCAACACTACACATGAGCGGGAGAAGGGAGGTATGGGGTCTTCATACACCCCCGTTCTCTGCTAGCCATCGGGGCGGGGGGGCTGGGAGGAGATGTTGGCTGTCCGATTGGCCTCCCTGCTGCTGCGGAGCCTGGGACGGTCTGCTTGCCTCCACCCCGGGGGGAAGGGTAACATCTCTTGGGTCTGGGTTCTGTTTCCCCCTCTGGGGGCGAGGGTACCTGGACCTGGGGTATAGAGTATGTGTGGGGAGTGTGATTGTGTGTACATGTTCACTGCTCGTAGACTTAAATTACACCTTTCTTGGCTGCTACTTGAAAGCACATTGTGCGCTGTCTGTCCTGCATGCTGCACAACAACATTGAATATTTAGTATTTACTGCTGTTTACACTTAGCTAGATTAATGTGATGATGTTGTGTTTAGCATGTTGCTTTGGGTTTTTTTTTGCTTGTTTTCTATTCTTTCTCTCTCAACAGGTGATCCAGGAGATTTTTTTTCCCCCCTTTCTCACTGTCCCTCTCCCCTTCCTCTTTCTCTCTCCCTTTCCTATCCCTCACTCATGTCTGTCCCGTCTGTAACATCTGAAAATAAAATATAATAAACAATAAAAACAAAGGTCGATCAAATGGACATTATTACACATACATATAGGATCTTGGGGGTGGGCACGATACACGGAATCCAAAAGACTATCAGGGTGTACACCCCACCCCTGGCGTCGTTGCCCACCTCTCAATTTTAAATACACGTAGACATTGAGGGCTATCAGGAGGGGCTATGCGCTTACCTGCTGCTCTCTGGCAGGTAGCTCCATGTCCTCCTGGGTTTTAAATGCACCTTAGAACACACATGCATCAACACTACATATGAGCGGGCGGAGGGAGGTTTGGAGTCTTCTCTCACCCCCGTTCTCTGCAGCCTGTTGGAGTGGGGGTCTTAGGAGGAGGAGTTGGCTGTCAGATTGGGGTCTGGAGTGTGGGGCCTCCCTGCTGCTGCGGAGTCGGGGCGGTCTGCTTCTCCCCACCGCAGGGAAAAGGGTAACACCACCTGGGTCTGGGTGCAGTTTCCCCCTCCAGGGGCAAGGGTACCTAGACCCGGGGCTTAGAGTACGCTTGGGGAGTGTGATCGTGTGTACAGTGTCTCTTTATGTCTGTCTCCACGTTGGGTGAGTGTGGAGTAAGTGCATATGAGAGCATGAGGGTGGGAATGGATGTTTGCATATGTGTGTGCCTGTATGTCTGTGTCTATATGTCAGGTTGGGTATCAGACGCCACCTCTCTGGGGACATCTCAGGCCCTCCAAGGTTTGGAGGCCTATCTCCCCCCACCACTTCCCCTACCAGTGGCAGACGCCCTCAGACATCGGTGCGTTGGTGGTTCTTTGTGTCCGGGGATGGGCGTCCGGGTACCCACCGGCTCACTCCTTGGTGGCTGCTTGATGGGGCCTGGAGCCTGGGGCTCGCTCGGGCCACTTCGGAGGTGGGGTGCCCCCGGCCTCTCGGCCTGGGGCTCGGTCACTCAGGCACAGCTGGCTGCCGGCGGAGCTCACGGGCGCGTCACTGCAACTCCCCCTGGCTTCTGCTCCGCGGCTGCTGAGTGAGCCCTCATCTGGGACTCTCCTCAGCTCTTTCTGGGACAGTGGCGCGGCTGCCCCTCTGTTGGTCTTCCTTGGTCTCTTGTGTTCTGGGGGCCTCTGGATGTCTGGAGTTTTGATCTCCTCCATACCTGCTTCATGCCCTGGAGGACGGGGCTGTGGCCCCCCCACACCCTCTAGCAGATCATTACATGAAGGAACCTTTTAAAAAAACAAGCGCGTCCATGCTCACAGGTGTACACACGGGTGCTCACACCCACAAACTACACCATTTTTGGCTTCTACCTCAAAGCACACTGTGTTCTGTTGATCTTATGTGCTGCACAATAATGTTTAATATTTAGTATTTACTGTCATATTCCCATAGATCATCGTGATGTTGTTTATTGTATTGCTCTCGTTTTCTTCTGCTTGTTTTCTTTTTTCATTCTCAACAGGTGATCCAGGTGATTGATAGATGTATTTTTGTCTGCTTATTTTGTTGGTTTTTGTTTTTTGCCCTTTATCCCCGTCCCTCTTCTCCGCTGTTTTTCTTTCCCTCTTTCTTTCTCCCTTCTCTTTTCCTCATTCAAGTCTGTCCCGTATCTAGCAAGTGAAAATAAAAAATAAAATAAACAATAAAAGGTGAATCAAATAGACCATTATGGCAAGGCTGGGATGGTCCATTCGGTAAAGTAAATCCGTTGGGCATCTTTCTTCGCCTTTAGACAATAATTCTGATGGCAAAAGAGCCAAACGGGACAGGCGGGGGGGAGAAAAAAGAAAAAGAAAAGAGAGTTAATATGAACCATTTTGAATTCTAGCATTAGCCCACTTTGTTTTCATTTTTTGCTTTCCTCTTTCTTTTCTCCTGCCTTTCAGCTTAATGTTCAATATCCTTTGTCCTCTATATCCACTATCCCTCCACTGCACATATCCAAACCATCTCAGCCACGCCCCCTCCATTTGTCACTTTGGTTTGGTGGTCCCAGAACCGTTTACTGTCTAGAACACAGATCATCTGTTTTTACCACCAATATGTAGTTTTTTCTCAAAACCTCTACAGAAATACAGAGTTGTACCTGAAATAATACATAGCTTTCAAACACAGACACACCAAAAGTTGCTATGTGACCCTTAAAGACATAAAAGTATTATGACGATTTGTAGAAACTTCTGGTCAGAACTAATATAAACCACCTTTCAGAGAGATGATTTGTCATAAAATTATCCTGTGAGTTAGTAGATTAGTTTGTGATCACTCTTTCTCATTCATTCAGGACAAGTCTGTTGAGCCAGATCTGAGATGGTGGAGCAGCCCTAGCTAATAGTAATCTATGACAATGACCCAGGTCATTAAAGTGACTTTGTGGAGATCTCCCAAGAAAAGCTGATGAACCTCTTGGTAATGTTTGGAGTGATCTATGCACAGCTAGTGCTACTACAATTATTACCAAGGGACTGAATAACACTTTGTTGATTCAGAGTACAGTAGTCTGGAAGCTGGTAAACTATTCCCAAACTTAGAGACTCAAGAGACTGAATCATTGTATCAGAGCACAGTGTCTTGGTTTGTTTGTTTGTTTTTTAAATTTTATTTATTTATTTACTTAATTCATTTATTTCATTATATTTGCAGTAACTGGACTACAAGAAATTTCTTATAGTCATTGTCTTGAATATGAATTTTAACCAATCAGGTATTGAAAAATAACTGAACCAGCAAGTGGTATATGTGTGGTATGTGAGTTTTAACAAGTGTAATTAATCAGATCTGCTATTCAGATGTTCAAAAGTGCATATCATGTCTTTAGCATTTGTGATTCTTTTTAAAATGACTGTTTTTAATATTTTGTGAATGTTAACAGTGCAGTGTGTTTTTGGCGGTGGCCATGAAAATACTTTTTTAATTTAAATTTAGCAGTACTCAGTACAATTCAGGCAGTTGGTTGCCTTAATTATTTTACTTTTTTGTGACATGTTTTTGAGTTTTAATGTCCAGATATATAACTTTTGTTTAATTGACAAGTATTACAAATGTGAACAATAAATATTGAGTTTTGCTAAACTGAAAAAGTGACTCTGTTGTACTCATCCCTTATAAGTTATCTTAACTTATTCCCATGAGAGAACCTATTCCCATCTAGAACCTAAGGTTTTCACCTTAGGTTCTAGATTTTTATATTGAATTATTAAACATTTTACTTTTATTTTATCAAAATGCATGTCAGGTGTAATCAAATACCGGAGTTCTGGTAAGCCTCAACTTTCAAGTTCATCAAATTCAAAGACTTAAGGCAGGGGTTGCCAAATGTTTTCTTCTTCTGGTTTACACTGTGGTCCTGTTTGCTGACGATACAAACCTTTAATTATATATATATATATATATATACACTAACAAGCTGATCTACAATACGGCAGCAGTGATCAGTGAGATGCTTGGCTACAAGTTGAACAGCCACAAGGGGCAGTACCCTCCATGGAGAAGGAGGCTAGAGGGCAAGATCAAAGTAGCACGGAGGGAGGTTAGCCAACTAACGGAGTTGCAGAAAGGTGCGACAAAGAAGGTGCATAAGAAATACAGCAAGCTGTCCATACCTGAGGCCTTGGAAACTGCCAAGCAAAGACTCACAGCCTTGGCCAGCCGCTTGAGGAGGTACACCAGAGAGATAGAAGGCAGGAGAATAAACCAGCTGTTCTCCACAGAACCAGCAAAGGTGTACTCTCAGTGCCAAGGGAACAATAATAAGAGAACAGCACCACCAAGGCTGGAGACGGAGCAATACTGGAAGAGCATATAGGAGAAGGACGCAACCCATAACGGCAATGCTCAGTGGCTAGTGGATCTGAGGGCAGACCACAGCGACCTCCCTGAACAGGGTCCAGTAACCATCACAGTGGCAGATATCCAAGAAAGGGTCTCCAGTATGAAGAGTTGGACAGCACCAGGGCCCGACATGGTTCACGCCTACTGGCTAAAGAAGCTGACTGCACTCCACGAGCGTCTGGCAGCACAAATGAACCAGCTGCTAGTTAACGAGAGACACCCGGAATGGCTAACCGAAGGTCGGACGGTCCTGATCCCCAAGGACCCCAAGAAGGGACCGGCCCCCTCCAACTACCGACCAATAACCTGCCTCAGTACTACATGGAAGCTCCTGTCAGGCATCATATCGGCTAAGATGAACAGGCACATGGGTCAATACATGAGTGGGACACAGAAAGGAATTGGCAAGAATACCAGAGGCGCAAAACACCAGCTACTGGTAGACAGAACAGTCAGCCGAGACTGCAAGACCAGACTGACCAACCTGTGCACGGCCTGGATTGATTACAAGAAGGCCTATGACTCAATGCCCCACAGCTGGATACTGGAATGCCTAGAATTGTACAAGATCAATGGGACCCTAAGAGCCTTCATCAGGAACTCAATGGGGATGTGGCGTACAACACTAGAGGCCAACTCCAAGCCCATAGCACAAGTCACCATCAAGTGCGGGATCTACCAAGGAGATGCTCTGTCCCCACTGCTGTTCTG
Organism: Aulonocara stuartgranti; assembly: GCF_965226115.1. Taxonomy (NCBI): domain Eukaryota; kingdom Metazoa; phylum Chordata; class Actinopteri; order Cichliformes; family Cichlidae; genus Aulonocara; species Aulonocara stuartgranti. The sequence continues at coordinate 29,100,902 of NC_138959.1, forward strand.
CATAGGCCTGAACCCCCTCAGTGAGATCATTAACAAGACTGGCTACGGATACCGACTACGGAACGGAGCAGTTGTCAGCCACCTCCTGTACATGGATAACATCAAGCTGTATGCCAAGAGTGAACGAGACATCGATTCACTGATCCACACTACCAGGCTATACAGCAATGACATTGGAATGTCGTTCGGACTGGAGAAGTGTAGTCGGATGGTAACAAAGAGAGGGAAGGTAGTCAGAACTGAGGGGATTGAACTACCAGAAGGCAACATTGCAGACATAGAGGACAGTTACAAGTACCTGGGGATCCCGCAGGCAAATGGGAACCATGAAGAGGCCGCTAGAAAGGCTGCAACCACCAAGTACCTGCAGAGGGTCAGGCAAGTCCTGAGGAGTCAGCTGAACGGTAAGAACAAGATCCGGGCCATGAACACCTATGCCCTGCCCGTGATCAGGTACCCTGCTGGGGTAATAGGCTGGCCAAAGGAGGAGATAGAAGCCACTGACATAAAGACAAGAAAGCTCCTTACCATGCATGAAGGGTTTCACCCCAAGTCCAGCACCCTGAGGCTGTACGCTAAGCGGAAGGAAGGGGGCCGGGGACTGGTGAGTGTCAGCACCACAGTCCAGGATGAGACAACAAACATCCAAGAATACATTGGGAAGATGGCCCCAACTGACCGAGTGCTCAGTGAATACCTCAGGCAGTAGAAACCCAAGAAAGAGGAGGGAGACGAGGAACCATCGTGGAAGGACAGGCCCCTGCACGGTATGTACCACCGGCAGATAGAGGAGGTGGCTGATATCCAGAAATCCTACCAGTGGCTGGACAAAGCTGGACTGAAAGACAGCACAGAGGCACTAATCATGGCAGCACAAGAACAAGGTCTGAGCACAAGATCCATAGAGGCTGGGGTCTATCACACCAGGCAAGACCCCAGGTGCAGGCTGTGTAAAGATGCCTGCCCCAGAGACAATCCAGCACATAACAGCAGGGTGCAAGATGCTAGCAGGCAAGGCATACATGGAACGCCATAACCAAGTGGCCGGCATAGTGTACAGGAACATTTGTGCCGAGTATAACCTGGAAGTCCCGAGGTCAAAATGGGAGATGCCCCCAAGGGTGGTGGAGAATGACCGAGCTAAGATCCCGTGGGACTTCCAGATACAGACGGACAAAATGGTGGTGGCTAACCAACCGGACATAGTGGTGGTAGACAAACAGAAGCAGACGGCCGTAGTGATCGATGTAGTGGTTCCGAATGACAGCAATATCAGGAAGAAGGAACACGAGAAGCTGGAGAAATACCAAGGGCTCAGAGAAGAGCTCGAGAGGATGTGGAGGGTGAAGGTAACGGTGGTCCCCGTGGTAATCGGAGCACTAGGTGCGGTCATTCCCAAGCTAGGCGAGTGGCTCCAGCAGATCCCGGGAATAACATCGGAGATCTCTGTCCAGAAGAGCGCCGTCCTGGGAACAGCTAAGATACTGCGCAGGACCCTGAAGCTCCCAGGCCTCTGGTAGAGGACCCGAGCTTGAAGGATAAACCGCCCGCAGGGGCGTGCTGGGTGTTTTTTTTTATTATTTTTTTTTTTTTATATAATGATTTTGTTATTTTTGTTTTATTTATATATTTATTGTATCTTGTAGGGGTATGAACGAATTTCTAAACACAAAGCAGTTCAAAGACGTATAAACAGATGATCTTCATAAGATAAGATAAGATAAGATAAGATAGAACTTTATTAATCCCTCGGGTGGGTTCCTCTGGGAAATTCGATTTCCAAAAAAGCACAGCACCGACAGAAGTTACAGAGTTACAGAATATTATATATATATATATACACACACACACACACACACATATATATAATACAGAGACAATATAAATAAAATATACGAAGGGGATAAATAGAATAAATAGGAATAAAAAATAAAAATACAAGTGAATTGCACATTTCAAGTATTGAGGTCTATTGCACTGTTGACTATTTACAAAAGTATTGCACAAAAGGTATTGCACAGTGAGGTGAAGAGGCACTACAGCTTAGTTGTTCCCCCCTTCTTTGTCCTCCTGTTTCCCCTCCCTCTCCCCTCCAGAGAGGAGTTAAACAGTTTGATGGCGTGTGGGACAAAGGAGTTTTTAAGTCTGACACAAGAAAGACACAAGAAAAAGAAAATTATGAATTTCAGTGATTGTCTCAGTTTAGAAAGTTGCTAAATCATGCTTATTCAGATTGTACAATTAACTTTCCAAAAATGGAGTTACTGGCTTTGTTGTTTTTTGGAACGTTATGGAATTGCAAAAACATGATGACATGATAATAACTGTATTTTACATAGTGTGTATATTATATTAGAAATATGTTGGGGGAGGGGGTTGTCAATATTGAGGTTTTCGATTCTAGCCAATCATTTTATGTTTCCGAGGATAGTAGGCGGGTCCAGGTACGTACGTTCTTTTAGAGCAGAGCTACAGATTAAAAATGCCCAAGGCGAATCGATCAAAAGTCTGGCTGTACTTCACAGCAAAATATGCAAACTCAGCAGCCTGCAACAAGTGCTTTTAAGGTGATAATTTTTTCGGCTTCCATCGAACCCGATCGAACCACAGAAGTGAAGGTAAGCTATTTACATCGTATCATACCCACGATTACAACCACCAAAGGCCAGCACTGTCAGTGTCCCAGAAGACTCCAGTGGCAGTCGATGTTCTAAAAGACAGCATTAAGGAGTCCCTTGCAAGGAAGTTCCCCAGGGAAGACTTTGTGAACATGACAATTAAAGCAACCATTTTAGGCACAGACTATAATATTGGCATGATGCTGCCGTTTGGCTCAACAGGAGGCCTACCTGACTTTGCAGAAATCCATCAAATAATCATTGTGCACAGAACTCCTGTGTTTGTTCTGAAGTTGCTTAGAGGCTGTGAACACCTGAGGAGTTTCAAAGTAGAGCCCACAGGAGAGACAGAAATCCTTAAACATTCTGAACTGAAAGAAACATGGCTGCATACAATACAGCAGATGGCCGTATGGTGTCCCTTAAACACTTCATTTGCACATCAGAGTAAGTGTAATGGGTTGATTATTTCTGTTATATCAAATGTTTGTGCACTTATTGAAATTATTGAAAAAATATATTATTTTACCAACAACTATATGGGCGGGCGTCCTGTCTTATTTGTTTATTGTAATGTTTATTTAACAGGAACAACACATATAACATTGAAAAAGAAAATGGAAACGTGATGCATACTTAACCCTCCTCTATTCTATTGCCCTTATCTCCCTCTTCTTAAAATGACAATCAAAAATTATTTATTCCAAATTCTACTGAACTAAATCTCTGCTTTTATTTCTCTGGCAGAAGATAATGAAGAAAATATATGCATGTAAGCTTATCAACTATTAATAACCTGTCTCAATTTCTTTTCTTTCTCTGTCTCTACAGCTGAGGAAACACAAACCAAACAACAATGGCAGTCCAGTTAAGAGTCGTTATAGAAGAACACAGCATTCAAAAGTTGACACTTCCAACAGGAATTCCTAATACAGTGGATGGGGATACATGGGGAATTTGGACTGCTATACCAAGACAAAGACTTTGACAATCAGTTTTTCAGTGTCATCTCGACTGCTGACTTGTATGACAAGGCCACTGTTAAAGTGATCCTTAAAGAGCCAGTAATCACCCTTGACTTACAACCAGCATGTGAATCAGGATCATCGTCTGCATTGAACTCTTCGACTTCAGTGAGCACCCATCCTGCAAGTACTACTGAAACGGACATCTGCCCTGCCAGTCATGATGCACCCTCACAGGTGTCCGACTGCGCATCGTCAAGGTCCAGTGACACCATCATTCTCCCTGATTCATGTCGCCCTGCTGCGTGGCCAGTGCCATTTCAAGTACCGGAGTTTTCCCGAGACATACAACTAATCCTCGCTGAGGCAAACAACTCATATCGCAACACTGGAAGACCTTTCATGGATGCCAGTGTTAAATCAGCAACAATGCAAGACCTTGCAAAAGTAATTTTTTCGTACACTGCTTACCCAACCAATCAGCAGATCCTCTCAGTGCCTGAAGCCTTGGTTTCAAAGTTTGTGTGTCTTAAGGAGCCAGGATCATTTGCCGGCTTATATGGCTGGCAGCAGCGCATAAAAAACAAGATGCACAATTACCGTGCCAAGCTAAGATCTCGAAAATTTTCTTACCTGGAAATTGAAATTAATGCCTTAAAAAGGAAGCATCCAGCTGATGCAGTGCCATCAAAGAATGTAAAAAAGCCAAAAAAAAGCAGAGGTTAATTATCTCCCTCCGCATCCTACTGGAGAAACCCAAGAGACACTGGAGAAAGAGAGGCTGGAATTAATTTATGAAATAACAAAGAAAAACAACGCAAAGATAATTGCAGAAAAAATGAATAAAACGTTCTCTAGCCGAAGACTTGGAGTGGTCAGCCTCTGCCCCTCTGTGGGTGAGTTAAAAGAAAGGTGGCCAGCATTATTCACTGAGGCTCAGGTGAGTATGTGTGATAACTATTCCTATCCACCAAAAAACAAATGTCAAACAAATGTCAACAAATTGAAATGTCATTTTTTTGTCCCCTTACTTCTTAGCTCATCGAAGAGTTCAGACGCATCACCACAGTTTCTTTGGTGGAGACATTCATGCTGAAACTTGATGAGTACACACCAGGTCTTTTGCAGCTTATGCCTGCCAAAGGAGGAGCTGCTGGTTCCAAGATGACACCTCTGCTGGACACTTTGAATGACCTATGTTATTTGACTTTTTTCACAAATATGTAATTATGGAGGGCTGCAGTGGGTAGCAAGAAGGTCCTGGGTTCAAATCCCGGCCCAGGGTCTTTATGCATGGAGTTTGCATGTTCTCCCTGTGCATGTGTGGGTTCCCCCCGGGTACTCCAGCTTCCTCCCAGTCAGAGAGCATGGCTGTCAGGTTAATTGGTCTCTCCAAATTGTCCTTAGGTTTGAGTGTGTGCGTGGTTGTTTATCCTGTCTGTCTCTATGTTTCCTTGTGATTGGCTGTCCAGGGTGTACCCAGCCTCTCACCTGTTGAAAGCTGGAGAGAGGCATCAGCCATGTTTTTGTTTTTAAGTAATTCAGTCTTAATGTAAGTAAATCACTCGACTTAGTCTTTTCACTAAATTGTATCTCCCTACAGACACAGAGCATTGAGAAGAAAAGGGATCTCCTTATCTGCTGCCTCATTAGCTACCTCAGGGAAAGACAAGAAGATCTTTTTCATGACTGCCAGGTTTGTCATATTGATAACAGTTAACTTATTAACTCAAGGGATCCTAATGTTCTTCTCTCCTGTCCTCTCCTATCCCCTGTTCTCCCCTTCTCTATCCATCGTGTCCACTCCCCTTTTCAGATCAACTGAAATATATTGAAAAAGCATCTTAAATAAAATAAAATATGTGTATGCTTTTTGTTTCTTTCTTTTTAACACGTAGGAATGTGAGGATTACACAGACAATATGATGAAGGTGATCGTGATCCACAACATCATGGCTGAGGAGGATCCATCAGATGTGTCCATTGTGATTGAGGGAAACCAAGTGATGGAGGGATGTGGAAGCCGAGCAAAGGCATGTGTACTGCTGATGGGACTGATATATGCCCTCAACCTCGAATATCCGAAGGAGCTGAAGAACACATCTGACACTTTTCAAAAACTGTTTTTGGAACTTGACGGGGCGAAACTACTGAAAAGGGTCCACGGCCTCAAAAATAAGCTTATGCAATGCACACACCTTTCCCCTCTTGTTCCCAGAGGACATAGCTTGGTGGAGCTGTAATTTTTCTTCTGACAGCAAGCACAGAAACTATTGCATGTTGGTGTTAGTGTTCTGTTCTATCTGTTTGATAACGTACATGCACAGAAACAACTTGTAGAGTTTCTGTGCTTTTGGCTTTTAAAATGGACTGAGTGGCCTTTGAAAGTGTTGTCTGCATTAGCTGTTGTGTTGCACTTTATTCTGTATTTTTATGGAATAAAAACTTTGAGATGAGGAACCATTTTTTTGGGGGGGGGGGGGGGGGTGCATTTTACCTTATATGAATAGGTAATGTTTATCAACTGATAATAATTAAATTTTATTAGTAATTATCAGGTATTACCAACTAGCAAACATGAGATAATTTTACCTCATTTCAATGAGTAAGCAGCTGTTGAATGTATACATAAATATGGGGTAAATTTTACCCAATTTAATTAAGTATTTCATAGCTTTTTATTGAAGTTATTTTATACACAATATATTGAACTAAAGCTACCCCAAAAAAGTCAATGCAAATTGTTACCTCAGATTTATTGGGTAGATTCTATAGATGACTTCTTACAGTGTACTGTCAAAGGAGGTAACACCTCAAATCTGATGAAACACCTGGCGACGCATAGCGTTTTTTTAAAAGCCGAGAAATGCGCCGTATTTGATAGCTTGCTGCGAGACCTCACACCGAGCACATCTACTGCGGGTGTGGTGCCTGTTATCGGACCCAGAGTTAGCAACATCCCCCAAGAACCCGAAGAGGAGAGTCCTGGCCCCTAGCCCTGCCAGTGTAGCAGAAATGATGAGGATGATGATGCAGCAGCAGCCGTTCTTCTCTGCGTGAGTAACTTCATGTTGTTCGTGTGTAATTTACGTTGAGTAGGCTAACCACGTTACTACATTAATGCATGTAAGGTGAACTAGCAAACATCATCATAGCTACATGCGGCTGTCTTCTTGTTTGATGGCAGATACTCCCTTCACCCTGGCCAAAAAGGCTAAAATGACCAAAGAAAAAGTGGAAAACAGTTAAACATGAGAGATTTTTGGACAAAGTTTGTGTTTTTCCATTGTTTAAGCACTGCTTCCAGCCAGGAGTGATACCATATATGCCCTATAGCTGCAGAGAAGACTAACATTGTTATCTTTTTACAAAAAAAAAAACAGCTGAACATGAGAGGTTTTTGGACAAAGTTTGTGTTCTTCATTCTTTAAGCACCAGTTCGAGCACCGTTTAAGCACCGGCACCGTTTCAAAAGTACCGTTTTGGTACTGGTATCGGATAAAACCTAAACGATACCCATCCCAGGCGTGAGTTAGGATTTGCAAGATGGTAGTGAAACCTACTTTAATTTATGGTTTGAAATGATAGCACTGTGCTTGTGGCAGCATAGCTGAAGATGTTAAGATTTATATTGGGAGTGACTAGAATGAAAAAAAAATAGAATCAGCATATCAGACAGACAGTTCACGTGGAGTAGTTTTGGGACAAAGTAGGAGAGTCAAGGCTACGATAGTTTGGACTTGTGCAGAGGAGAGATAGTGGATATAATGGACAACGGGTGTTGAATTTGGAGTTGCCAGGGAGGAGCCAAAGATGAAGAACAGATACATGGATGTTGTGAAAGAGGACATGCAGAGGGTTGGTGTGACAGAGGAGGATGCTAGGGAAAGCGGATGATGTAGGCAGATGATATAGAGACCGCTGGAAGAAGAAGGTGTCATATACTGGGTTATGTTAGTGCCTGTGTTGAACTGTGGGGGGCATTGCGGCTTTACGCCATCTGATATGCTTTTGCGTTAGGGCTGCCTAGTGGGAGTTTTATTCTTAGCTGTCGTACCTGTTGTTGTGTTGTTAGAACTGATGCTGAGCACATGTTCAATAAAGCAGCATTATAAGGAAAGAATCACAAAGGAAACTGCTGGAAAGTGTCATGGCACTGGGTCACAGACCCAGTGTGTGTACTTTCTGGTGAAAGTTAGGTGAGCAACGCAAGTCAGGCTCTAACTGACAGCACAAGGTATCTGGCTTGACAATGAACAACAGGAAAGGGCAAAATTCAAACTGGGTGAACAGCAGTGTCCACCTGGATGGGATGGAAGTTGAGCCTTGGATTGATCTCAGATATTCCAAGTTCTTTTATTTTTCCACATCAAAAACAGTTGCTTGACCCCCCTGCACGCAGTGTTTCCACTCCTCCAATGTTTGCAAGCCACTCACAGTTCCCACATCATACTTTGTGCTAGATCAGCCTGATGCTGGAACAGCACTGCCCCAAACTAGATTGCAATTGTAAACATCATGCTGATGCTCATATTATTTCTTTAACATTTTATTACTTTACATTAATTCTGCAACACCTGCAAAATGCTGCCTGTCAGATTTGGCATACCAGCTGTACAAATGTATGCTGACTTGGATTTTCTGCTAAAAGACAGTCTGAATGGTGTTGAGGATGCAGAATCACAAAGTGAGAGGTTTATTGAGGCGAGATGATTTAATTTACAAGGATGTGTCTATGGCTGTATTTCTGTTGATTTTAAAAGATGGCAAGTTACAGTCAGAATCTACACATTAAAGCCCAGTATAGCCATGAGTATCTTCTAATGCAATTATCAGTGCCAGTCTTCAGCACAGGCAAGCTGGTTGGCTCTGTGTAATCTCTGGAAATGGTTTACACTCTCACTCACAGTTACAAGAAAACCAAACCTACAGTAAACAGCAATCATAGTGATATCATCTGATAGTTACAAAGAGTTCTGTCCCAGTAAATACATAAGAGAAGAAATGAAATATCCAGATGCATATGGGTGTTTTACAAAGACCGATCATGAGTTTTTCTTTGCAGGCTTACATTTTCCTGAAATGTTTTTTGTGAACCAAACATAATGCCATACAGTGTTTGCAGATCAGTATTCTCTCTTTCTTTTTCCTAAACCACAAAAAAAGAATGTTCACAAAAATAAAATTGAAGTTGTCAGATGAGAGAACTCTGAATGCTGGACTGTTTAAGGTCTTGATTTTGATATTATTTTTGACTCCAGTGTTTAATACTTTCAATAGCAGAGTCCATGACTTGAGTCAATACATTTAAAATACCAAAATTGGAGTTCATTAGAATGGGATGCAGAAGTTGGACTGATAAGGGTCACAAGTCATTGTCAAAAGGTCCTTAGTCAATGAGACTCCTGTAGACACAGGATTTTGTCTTATTCAGGTAACCTGGGGGGTTAACCCTATGTGTTCTGTGTTACAAAGGTGGTTGATTTCTTACTGGGGTACCTCACTATGGTAACCTAACCTTATCCGGAGCAGGTTAGGTTCCAGATTGGATAGCAACAAGTATGAAACTACTATTGACCAATCAAGTGTCCAAAAGACAGCAGCACCATTCATAGAGCATGTACCTGTGGAACTCTGTGCACAGAGAACAGAAGGGTTTAAAATTTTAAACTAGTGTCTAAAAATAATATCTAAAATAGTGTCTGTTATTGGGCTGGGTTTTTTTGTATTTATTCTTTAATCGCTCTCAGACCATTAATCGTGACTGGGACTAGAGCCGAAAGAATAAAAACTAAAACTGCCCCATGCCAATTTGGAAATAAATGTTATTGGAATACTTGACTATAACCCATCAGATTCTCCTGTGTCTTAATGATAAAGTTGTGATATTGATAAGTGTAACTCACACAACTGGCATTGTTGCCAGTTTTCTTCCTGCCTTCAAACAGGCTAAACTTTATAAATAAAGTAACTCTTTTCAAGGCTTTCTGATCGAAACGTTTAAAGCACGCACACACATTCACACAGTGCTTTTAATACTAAATTGCCACCTACAAAGTTTCCAATTTCCTCACCACCATCCTGGCTCCCCTCCTGTGGAACACCCCCCTTTCATATTGAAAACTACTGACTTCATCCACTAGATTCAAAAACTTACACTGGATCATAGTGTTCTTTGGTGTGGTCTCATTTTCATCACTTACATACCTATAACCCAGGCAGTGGAGACTGTCTGAAGAAGACTACAGCAAGACAGCTCGTTACAAAACAGAACCAGCTTCACTGAAGGCCTGTTTGGATGAACTCTCCTTTCCAGTACCCTAGCATAGACCTTACCAGGAAGACTAAGGAGTGTGATCCCCCTGCAGTTGGAGCACACCTTCTGGTACCCCTTCTTAAAGATGGGAAGCACCTCTTCAGTTTGCCAATCCACAAGCACCGACCCAGCTCTCCATCTGATGTTGCAGAGGCATATCAACCAAGACAGCCCTACAACATCCAGAGCCTTTAATAACTCAGGGCACACCTTATGCTGCGTTATCTAACTTACCACACGGTGGTGATCAGTCCAGCTCAGTTCTGCTTTTCACCCGAGTGTCCAGAACATACGGCACATGATCAACCCTAGTTATCTCTTGAGAGATAACTACCACTAGGGTTTAAATACCTGGGACTCGGGAGTAAGGGTACTCCCATCGCTGCACGCCATTTGGGTCCCTGTAAAAGCATTTCATGAGCTCATTGCCAGCAATGAGTCAGATTCATTTCCGGTGGGTGTTAAACTCCACAGGGACTGCCCCTGTAGCCAGTTGGTGGAAGGCTTCCACTTTGGTGGCCTAAGAATTTTATTTCTGCTTTTTGCAGACATTGTTGTTCTTTTGGTTTCATCAGGTAGTGGCCTCGTTCGTACTGGAGTGTTTCACAGCTGTGTGATGCGATGGGAACTAGAATCGGCATCTCCAAAATCTGAGGCGATGGTTGTCAGTGAGAAAAGGGTGAACTTGTCACTGACCCTCTGCGGGTGAGTGACAAGTTGCTGCTCCAAGTGAAGGAGTTTAGGTAGTGAGGAGAGCAGACTGGTGCTGCAGCTGCAGTGATGCAGATGCTGTACTAGTCCATCGTGGTGAAAAGAGAGCTGAGCATAAACATGATGCTATGATTTAGCAATCAGTCTACTTCCCTATCCTTACCTATGGTCACAGATACGAGCGACAGAAATGAGCTTTCTCTGAAGGGTGGCTGGCCTCTCTCTTAGAGATAAGAGGGTAAGGACATGAAGAGGGGCTCAGAGTAGAGCTGCTGCTACTCCACATTGAAATGAGCCGGTTGAGTGGATTCGGACATCTGATGAGCATGTCTCCTAGAGCTCTACTAAGTAAGGTTTTCCAGTCAGGATGTCCTCAGGCAGACCTAGGAGTTTACATCTCTCTGCTGGCCTAGGATTGCCTCAGTGTTATCCCGGATAAGATGGAGGAAGTGGCTGGCAAGAGGAACGTCTAGGCGTCTCCATTCAGGCTGCTGCCTCCGCGACCCAGCCCCAGAGAAGCAGAATGGATGGATATTTGAACAAAAAATTGTTCTATTGGTTCACAGTCATTATGGATTACTGCTTGGAGTATAAAAACAAGAACCCAATTTTTTAACTGAAAATTAGATAAAGTCTGCAACAACAGTACTTTCCATAGTAAATCCAATACCATCATGTCACTAGTGCTTAATTTCCATCACATCTTACTGGCCTCATTTGCTCTTAATAAAGGTCAGTGTCGTTAGGAATAATTGCTTATTGTTTTTAATTATTTTTCAAATACTTATTTAGGAAACTTGATGGTGTTAATGATTATGAGTGTATTACATTATCAGTTAAACCTGGGCTCCATAGACAAGGGATGCTGATGATTACTGTAAATATTTTGCACCTGATGGCCCTGAAGGAGCATCTTTTCATGATTCTGTTGAATCCAATAGTCATCTAAAGCAACAGGCAGACAGAGCAGGCAAATGTGACCAAACATAAAAATAACGATGAGAAAAAAAGTCCAGAGATCGCTTGTCTGCACATATTGTAGGTCATTCTCATTTATTCTGTCGCTTAATTCTCTTGTCGGTCATCTTCATACTTTTGTGGTTGATTCACTGCTGGTGTCCAAAGTCATGAAAACAAGCGTGCCAAGCCCACTATGTCAAATTTTCATGCCAAGCTTGGCTTTCTGTAGAAAGACAGAGAGAGAGATTAACTGAGTATTATTCATCCATCCAGTTCCATAGGAAACACTTTGCAGGGTTCCTGTGTTACTGCATTGACAAAAAATAAATAAATACAGAAATACAAATAAATAAAAAAATTTATAATATACAACTTTACAGCAAAAAGCTTAATATAAGCCAAAATCATTTGGGTCTTAAAACTAAATTTGAAAAGGAGTCCCTCAGACAGACTTATGCAGATTCAATGATGTGGAGTAAAGATAGGAAGAGCTGCCAGTTTTTCCCAGTGGATACTCCCAGCACAAAGACAAAAATCCTTATGAGATGTATTTAGTGTATTAATGAAGAAAAAAAAATGTTATACATTTTAAAACTTTAGTTTGTTAGCTAAAGAGAACAAACTTTTGATTAAAGAGAATAAAGAAGAGCTTAACGTCAACGTACAATTCCCGATGATTGTTTAGGTTTGACACTGTAGGATGCCTTCTCTTTGGCCTGTCGGAAACTCTCTTCTGCTGCTTTTAACCTGCAAAACATACAATGTTAATGCAGTTACACAGTGCATATTCAACAGCTAAGTTTAATGACACGATGCAAGACAGAAAGCTGAAGAGAATGGATAAAGAAACAACTGTACCTCTCTTTGAGAATGGTTTTGTTCTCCTTCTTCCACTGGTCCTTGAAGTCAGAGGAGAACTCATGCCAAATGGAGAAGAACGTGTTAGGTGAAACCTCTTTCTCTCCTGCTTTGGCCTTCACTGAGAAAAACACTGTAAGTTCCAGGAACCTGAAAATACACCAGTTGTCACCTTAATATATATCTGACACAAAATTTGTTCTGTGTGAGTGGTTTCAGGACTGTTTTACTAATAAACTTTGTTCATGTTTCTATGAGTTTATCAGAATTGCTTTATAATGTAGCTAGTAATTCCATTTTTGTTATCAATGCCAGTAATAAGAAAGAAGAACAATAACAAAAGCAATCCAGTGCGGAGATGCATTAATTGAAATGTAACAGCATTTTATGTTCAAAATGTAATGGATATTAATCTGATGTTTAAATTTTTCACAGAGTTGAAACCACTAACGTCAGTGACTATGAGAGAGGCTGAAAAAAAGAAATGCAGTGTTCATGCTCTGATACTTTTTTCTTTATATACTATACTGACGTCTACTATACGTCATCATGCTAAGCATTGAAAAGCATTCATTACAAGTGAGATATTTCAGTTGACGGTTATAGCCTGTAACTCATGAAAATAAAGAATACAGCATTTCAAATATAAAAAAAGAAATGTCCAACTTCTTGCTACTGGTAGCATGAGGCACCCGTAGCAAGAATACCTGGACCCTACAGACGCTGCACAGGTAGTTTAATTCATCCACGATGGCATATTATTAAGTGCCATTCCGGAAGATTTGCCATGCATTACTTACTCAAAATTTAACTCTACTGGTTTATTATCATAGTCTCCTGCATTTTTGAGTTTCTGCCAGAGTGAAGTGTCTTCATGGTGGCCAAAAGACTTTTCCCGTTTTTGACAGTTATCACTAACTCTCCTGCACTCTGATTACAATGCTTCCTGGAGGAAGCATCACTGTTGGTGCAGGCGACACAGCGTTACGCTGGTGAGGCTGAAGGCCTGTCTGGTGCACCTTTCTATGGCATCTTAAAAACAAAAAGTAAGGCGCTATCTCCATCAGTGTCTCCATTCTCCAGCTCTGAACTGAGCTTATTTGAGCTGGGTCACTCTCACCTTGTGTTATGTGCTGAGATCTGTTGACCACATAAATGTAATAAGGACTTTTTAAATGACTTTTCTAAATTATTGGTTGAAGTCATGCCTAAATATAATCAAGTCTTTAATATTGGTGATTTTAATGTACATATTTGCTGTCCTGACAAACCAATGGTTAAAGGACTTGTTAAGCCTAATTGGCCCTTAATTTTATACAGTTGGTGTCTGGACTAACACATGGTTTAGTGCGCATGCGCCAACCAGCGTGCAGCCTGTTACAGTCGCTCCTGCTTTTCTCTTAGTTTAGCTTTTTTTTTCTACGTATTCTTTTTTTTTTCTGACTTGTATTTTCCTCCGTTTTCTATCTCTTACTCAATCATGTGGATTGAGAGAGTTTTTGTTCTTCTGGTGGCCGTGGAACTGTTACTTTTATCATGGAACGGGACCGCGGCACATCTCCTACACGCACGGACTGTTTACTCCAGAGATCAGCTGATCGCCCTGATGCCGGCCGGCTCGCTGGCCAGGCCCGCAGAAGTGCCCGCAGAAGTACCAGCTGAAATTTGGAGGAAAACACATCGGGGATGCAGAGGTCAAGGACAGAAGAGAAGAAAAAAGGTGACGGTGAGACAGCGGAGGCTCGAAGCGAGGAGGAGGTTTAAACCGTGTCTGCCGTCTATCGTGATGGGAAATGTGCGATCGTTGGCAAGTAAAATCGACGAGCTCTCAGCACTGGTACGGAGTCAGAGGGAATACCGAGAGTGTAGCCTGATGTGTTTCACCGAATCATGGCTGCACCAGGTCATTCCCGATGAGAATGCTTCCGTGGAAGGCTTCCACACTGTTCGGGCGGACAGGGACAGCATCGCTAGCGGTAAGCGTAAAGGAGGTGGGCTTGCTGTTTTAGTTAACAACCGGTGGTGTAACCCTGCCAACATAACAATCAAAGAAAGGATTTGTTGCCCGGACACTGAACTGTGTGCTGTTGGACTCAGGCCGTATTATTTACCCAGGGAATTCTCTCACGTCATCTTGGTGGCTGTTTATGTTCCCCCCTCTGCTAACCCCACAGCTGCATGTGACACTATCCACTCTGCCATAGCTCGGCTACAGACTCAGCACCCGAGTGCCTTTATTGTGATCTCGGGTGACTTCAACCATGTATCACTGGACAATACACTACCAACATTCAAACAATATGTGGACTGTCCCACCAGGGGAGAGAAAACTTTAGACTTACTGTATGCTAACGTCAAGGATGCATACAGCTCCTCCTCCCTCCCCCCACTTGGTAGGTCAGATCATAACCTGATTCACCTCACCCCCCGCTATGTGCCAATTGTGAGGAGGGAACCTGTGACCACCAGGACTGTTAGGAGGTGGTCAGAGGAGGCAATAGCGGAACTACAGGGCTGTTTCGAGGTGACCGACTGGGAAACACTCTGTGAGCCTCACGCCGAGGACATCAATGGGCTTACTGAGTGTATCACAGACTACATAACTTTCTGCACCGACTCCATTGTTCCAGCTCAGACTGTTCATTGTTACCCAAATAACAAGCCGTGGGTGACTAAGGACATCAAAGCCCTCCTCAACAACAAGAAGAGGGCTTTCAGAGGGGGCAACAAAGAGGAGGTGAGGAAGATCCAGGTGTTACTAAAGGACAAGATCAGAGAGGCTAAGGACAATTACAGGAGGAAGCTGGAGTGGAAACTCCAGCAGAACAGCATGAGAGAGGTGTGGAGGGGCATGAAGACCATCACTGGATTCAGGCCAACCAACAGCAGGGGAACTGAGGGAGGTGAGAATAGAGCCGACAAGTTGAATCTGTTTTTCAATAGATTCGACACCACAGTGTCTGCTCCCACCCCCACAACCTCACCTGCAGTCAGCCTGGAATCCAGAACCACACCACTGTGCCAGCCTCTCTCTTCACATGTTGCCTCCTGTGAGATTCCTGACACCCCTCCCCCACCCATCACCTTCACTCAATACCAGGTTGAGATGCAAATGAGGAGACTTCACTCAGGCAAGTCTGCTGGACCAGACGGAGTGAGTCCCCTTGTCCTCAAGACCTGTGCCCCCCAGCTGTGTGGAGTCTTTCATAAACTGTTTATGCTGAGTCTGAGTCTGCAGAGGGTCCCGGTGATGTGGAAGACATCATGCCTCGTCCCTGTACCAAAGACGCCACGTCCCAGTGGCCCCCAGGATTACAGGCCCGTGGCACTGACCTCCCACATCATGAAGACCCTGGAAAGGCTCATCCTGGACCAGCTGCGACCCATAGTAAGACCACATCTGGATCCCCTTCAGTTCGCTTATCAGCCTCGTCTCGGAACAGAGGACGCCATCATCTACCTGCTCAATCGTGTCTACACCCATCTGGACCAGCCGGCGAGCACTGTGAGGGTCATGTTTTTTGACTTTTCCAGTGCTTTCAACACCATCAGGCCGACCCTCCTGGGTGATAAGTTAGCAGCGATGCAGGTGGATGCTTCTCTGGTGTCCTGGATTGTTGATTACCTGACAGGAAGACCACAATATGTACGTCTCCCACAGTGTGTGTCTGACAAGGTGATTAGCAACACAGGGGCACCACAGGGGACTGTCCTCTCCCCCTTCCTCTTCACCCTCTACACCACAGACTTCAGCCACTGCACAGAGACATGCCATCTTCAGAAGTTTTCTGATGACTCTGCGGTGGTTGGATGCATCAGCAGGGATGATGAGACAGAGTACCGGGCTGTGGTCGACTCCTTTGTCACGTGGTGTGAGCAGAATCATCTGCAGCTCAACGTGGCAAAGACCAAGGAACTGATCGTGGACTTCAGGAAGACCAGGAAACACTTGACCCCTGTTTCAATCCAGGGGGTCAGTGTTGACATTGTGGAGGACTATAAATACCTTGGAGTACACATTGACAATAAACTGGACTGGGCTAAAAACACCACAGCACTTTACAGGAAGGGCCAGAGTCGTCTCTATTTTTTGAGGCGACTGAGGTCCTTCAACATCTGCCAGAAAATGCTGAGGATTTTCTATGAGTCTGTGGTGGCCAGTGCGATCCTCTATGCTGTTGCATGCTGGGGGAGCAGGCTGAGGGTCGCAGATGCCAACAGACTTAATAAACTGATCCGTAAGGCCAGCAATGTTGTGGGGATGGAGCTGGACTCCCTCAAGGTGGTGTCGGAGAGGCGGATGCTGTCCAAGATAAAGACAATGTTGGATAACACCTCCCACCCACTCCATGACATGTTGGTCAGTCACAGGAGCTCGTTCAGTGAGAGACTGAGATTACCGAAAAGCACCACTGAACGACACAGGAAATCATTCCTGCCTGTGGCCATCTCTCTGTACAACGCATCCACTTAACACACTGTTTGCTGCTACAGCTACACATGTTTCTTTTCCAAATATTTATTTATAAGTGACTTATGTATGTATGTATGTATATATATGTATATATTGTACTATTCTTAGTTAGCGTATTGTCTGTCTTGTCTTAATGTTGGTTTAAAATGGAGCACTGTAACAAAAAATAATTTCCCCCAGGGATCAATAAAGTATTCTGATTCTGATTCTGATTTGTCTGTTTCAGACTTAACCATCTGTGATAAAGTGTTTTCAGATCATAAGCCTGTCTTATTTGACATTGCCTTGCCCTGTTAAACCTGTTAAACCTCACACCCCTGCGTGGCACTGTCATATTATTGAACTGCGCATTTCTCTGCTTATTTCAATCTGAAATCTGGGATTCCCGAGTCTGTGTCTTCAGATACAGAGACGCTCTGCTCCTAGTTTCATTCACCCTGCCAAATTGTATTAGATACTGTGGCTCCATTAAAAACCAGGCACCCTGAAACCAAATCTGAGCCCTGGATAATTGACACAACTTGTGCTGTCAGATGTGAATCCCGAAAAGCTGAAAGACAGCTGAAAAAGGGCACACTGCAGGTGTTGTTCAAATATTAAAGAATTGTTGGCTTAGTTTGGTTCAGAAAATGTTACTGGTTGGGCTACCTGTACTCAGGAGCTGTTCCTAAACCTTTTAAGCATGCAACAGTGAAACCACTGATCAAAAAACCTGGCCTGGACAGTTGGATACTGAATTATTTAACTTTAGGCCTATTAGTAATATTTCCTTTTCTTTCAGAAATTCTGTTTACAGTCAATTGAAGGTGTTTTTTAATTAAAACAATGTATTTTTTAATCTGGTCCTAGCACAGAATCTGCACTGCTGAGGGTATTTAATGACATACTCCTGGCTATATAGATTCAGGAAACTATATGATGCTAGTTCTCCTAGACCAGGGGTCGGCAACCTTTCTGATGGCGAGTGCCATTTAAAATTTCCTCAGAAGTCAGTGTGCCATATGATTGCATTAGCAATAAATTTAATAACGCTCTATATGAACAGTTACACAATATATAGAACAACTTTCTAGAATTATATTTGTTTGCAGATGTTGGCAGCTATCAGCGTTATCAGCTATTTTGTTATGTTATGGATAAAAAGACACTTTTTCTCCATAACAAGAACTCATAACAGCAAATGAACTGTACAACGGAAAATACAAATGCTATTTATGGTCTCCTCACAACAATAATAAGAAAAATAAACTGGGCCAATATGGCATGTTTGTTAATACAGAGACACACATGTTAATGTGATCTCTGGTCTCCCACTCAGAGACACAGGTCTGCGAGTGTCCAGCATTCAGAGGCTACCTGAGGACACTCATGTGAGAGGAAATCTGCTCACACAGATATGTAGAGCCAAATACTGTCAATAAGGCCTCTGTAATGTTCTGAAGACAGTTAAACTTGTCAGGTAGTGATGTCCAGCAGGTGAACATGCAGCTCCATGAACACTCAGAGCTGTGGATTCCAGCTGCTTCGATGTTGCATTAACTGGCATTAACTCAGCCAGTTAATGTGAGACAAATCTAGCTGCTCATTAAAGATTTCTGGTTTGATCAGAAAATAAAACATTGGTCCATACACCTGAAAGTCCCAAAGACGCCTTGTGTCTCGAGTCTACGGATGTATCCGTGTATTTCCGTGGTGCTGATGCTGAGCTGAGTGGACAGCTTCTGAAGCTTTTGAAGTGTCGGAATGTGGAAAGCTAACAACGACCCTCTCACCAGTAGGCTAAGTTATTTTAACCCAATTACAAGTTGAATCTGGTAGTTGGGGTTGTTAGCTAAGATACCGTCATTAAGAAGAGGAACAACCAATGTGTGTAATGTGAGCTGATTTGCAATGTGCACCGCTGGCGCGGCCATTTATTTTTTGATGCACCTTCTCAGATTATTTCACTGCGTGTCGTGCCCAGGGCTGGACTGGGACACAAAAAACCAGCCCGGGCATTTTCACTAAAGACCGGCCCACCAGGTATTAAAGCCATAAAGCCTTTGAATGAAAACAAATGCTGTTGTGACAGTGTTGTTGGTATATGTATGATTTCTATACATTTTATGTCAGATAAAAACTTTGGTTGTAAGCTTCAGATAATTATTTAATAACAGCCAGACATTTTAAATGAGAATAAGAAAGTATTTCTTTGTGCCCCTCTTTCCCTGCCCCCCTGGCAGAACTTTGCTAGATCCGCCCCTGCACAGTTACCAGCCGTCAGCTACATAGAAAAGGATCCTGGTGTTATTTGTCTCTCAGAAACAGTTCATAACTTCCCTCCAACTTATTCATGTCACCTAAAAGGTAAACCTGTTTCTAGTGATGTGACGTTCTGTATCGAGGCTGCGAAGCTTGTGTTGAGAAATTGAGGGGGCATTTCCGCGATGCGCGTATCGAGGCTTGCTTCATTTATGGGAGGAGCTGAAAATGATGACGCTTTGCACTGGGGTGAACCAATTGGATGAAAAGCTTCAGTGCTTCATGAAGCTTCATCTGCCCATCACTACCTGTTTCTCCATCACCTGTTCAGCTCTGATAATTCAGTAACCAAACCGACATCATGACCAGCAGCTTTACAGCTGTGGCTCCAGCAAACATCAGCTGATACTAGAAACTAATATTAAATAAATTCTAACAACAGCTGATCAAGCTTAAACGTGCTGCTGTTGTTTAGCGCAACATCTGGCGCAAAGTGGGCGATAAACAAACAAGAGAGAAAAGCCGATCAGCTGACCTTTGATCAGTTTCATGATTAAAGTAGCAACAGGAGAGGGAGAGAATGAGAGGAGAAGAAGAGGCCGCTGTGCAGCAGAATAGCTCCACCTTTGTGTCTTTTTCCATCCTAGCTGAAGTCCGGGACAAACTGCGTCCCTTCTCAGCTCAACACAAAACGCGTAATAATTTCTCTGAATGCGGGACGATTCTGTCTTTTTACAGGACGGTAGGCAACTCTACTAACTAACCTTATGAATAAAATAACGTTCACTATCAGTAACACCGTAGCACCCACCCAGCTGTATAGAAACTGCTAGCAATAACATATAACATGCTAGCTAGTACGCAGTACGAGTTATTGTAACTGACTGTAAAAAGTCAGCACAACGAAAATAAACTCCACCTAAACTTGGTTTATATCTGACCCAGATAGACTGCAGGTCAGAACTTCTTACCTGAAGTTCAGTTCACCTGACAGTCAGACCGACGGCTGCCTCGGGTCTCTGCTCCTCCTGCCTCCCCTCTCCCTGATCCACCTGCCAGCCAGCATCTGGCCAATCCACCACCTTTCGTTGTTTAAACCGTTACAAAAAAAAAGAAAGAAAATTATCGGGCCACCAAGCAAATGCCCGGTATGCCCGATGGCTAGTCCAGCTATGGTCGTGCCATCAGTTAACCCTGCCTAGGGTTGCCGACCCCTGTCCTAGACTTATTTTAATATCTCATTTAGAGCACTGTGAGGGCATTTGTGGCACTGCTCTGGAATGGTTCAGATCCTACACGTATCAGAAAACTTTATAGGTTGGGCTACATGATTTCAGATCTTCCTCTGCTCCTTTTCCTTCCATGGAGCTTGATACTTGCGCCTCTAGTATCGTATTTGTATCTGCTGCCCCTTGGTTTTATTTTTAGAAAGCACAAAATTGTTTTCCATGGTTATGGAGATGTTATACAGGTTTACGTACCCCTAACACAAAACCATGCCTACTCAATGAAAACTTTAGTTTTAGCCTTGAGGAGTTAAAAGTGTGGATGGCTCTAAACTTCCTAAATTTTAATAAAAATAAGACAGAAGTTGTTGTGTCAGGTCCAGAAAAGCCCGCCAGCGTCTCTTCTTCCTCAGAAGACTTAGAGACTTCCATCTGCCACTGAAGGCGCTCAAGAACTTTTACTCCTGCACCATCGAGAGCGTCCTGACGGCAAACATCTGCACCTGGTTTAGGAACAGCACCAAGCAGGACAGACGAGATCTGCAAAGGGTGCAGAACGCATCATTCAATCAGAGCTCTCTGACCTGCTGTCCATCTACACCAAGCGGTGCAAGTCCAAAGCTAGGAAGATTATGATGGACCTCTCCCATCCCAACAATGGACTCTTCTCACTGTTGAGGTCTGGGAAGCGCTTCCGCTCCCTTAAAGCCAAAACAGAGAGAATGAGGAGGAGCTTCTTCCCCCAGGCTAGTCGGGCCCTGAACCAGGTGTAGGACTGGACTCTCCCACACACGTCACTATAAGACTGGACTCTCACACACATCACCACACGCACCACCACACATTTCCTATGATTTATAATCCTTATAATCTCTTTCTGCTATTTGCACATTTTTTACTGTAAATTTCTAAGTTAATTTGTAAATTTTGTAGTAAACTGTAAATTGTAAATACTGTAAAACCTTTTTCTGTCATTTAATGGTCGGGCATTGTACAGCTACAAGCATTTCACCCCCATGTCATACTGTGTATGGTTGTGTGTGTGTGACAAATAAAATTTGAATTTGAATTTGGTGTCACTGGTGGGTCTTTTCCTGTAGACACAGGCTGCTAGCACAGTATGTAAAGCTTACTGTTACAAACTTGGGTTTTAGGATGGACAGTGATTTTAGATTGAGCAGTCAGATCAGTGCAGGGTTAGCTTCTTTTAGCTGAGACAGCTGGCTAAAACAAAACAAAACAAAAAACATGCTGTTAAAAGATCTCTTTGAAACACTCCCCTTCCCAATCACTGAGATCAGCTGACCAACTGCTCTTAGATGTGCAAAGGACATAGTGGTG
Organism: Aulonocara stuartgranti; assembly: GCF_965226115.1. Classification (NCBI taxonomy): domain Eukaryota; kingdom Metazoa; phylum Chordata; class Actinopteri; order Cichliformes; family Cichlidae; genus Aulonocara; species Aulonocara stuartgranti. The sequence continues at coordinate 29,122,612 of NC_138959.1, forward strand.
GTTCAGAGACAATGCTGTTGCTGTAGTGGCTCCCAAATTGGGGAATTCATTGCTGTTTCACATTAGACAGGCCTCTCTAAGACCCACCTCTTCTGCTTGTCATTGGACGCAGTGTGAGATTTGTTGATTTTATTTATTTATTAAATTAAATTATTTTTTTGACTGTTTTTATTCATTTTAATTAGATCTTGCATTTGTCAATGCTCTTATTTTGTGTTGTAATTTTAATTCTAGTCATTATTTTATATGTACTTATTTTATTTATTTCAATTTTATTTTTTATTGCTATGTTCCACACAATGGTCACTGGTTGCTGTTTTTAAAGTGCTTTATAAATAAAGTTGACTTGGCTTGGCAGGTCAACCGCTGGCACCAGGTGATGTTAGCACATGAGAGCGGTTGCCCCCCTGAGCACACATGACAGATGTGAAAGGGTTTGAAGAGACCATGGAGAACATTATGCTTCCTGTGACATCATTCAGCTGACCGGTTTGGTGGTGGGTCAGTGATAGTCTGGGGAGGCATATTTATGGACAGACGCACAGACCTCTACAGGCCAGGCAGTGGCTTGCACCTGTCTTGGAGCTTTCTTCTCATTAGGAACACGCCCCAACATTGTGAGGCATGCATACAAGCACGTGAGGGGGCATACATCTTGCTGCATCATTTTTTCACTTTTATTTTCAGGATGTCTTTGAATTCCACGTGGAGGCCACATGAAGTTTGTAGGGATCTACTCTGCAGAAACTTGGCAGAGCTATGAGTCTATGTGTCTCAGCATCTGCTGATCCTGCTCTGTGATTTTACATGGCCTGTCACTTTGTTGCTGAATTGTTATTCCCAGTCCCTTTACTATGTTACAATACCACTAACATCTGCTACTGAAATATTTAATAGTGAGGATATTTCATGAGTGGACCTGTTGACAGGTGGCATTTTATCACTGTACCATTATGGATTTCACAGTTCCTGAGAGCAAGCCATTCTTGATTTTATGTACCTGTGGCCATGGAAGCTGATTGGGACACCTGAATTAAATGATTTCGATGAATGAGTGAATACTTTTGGCAATACAGTGTATATAGTGTTTATGCTATTTGAATAATAAACTTCTGGCACTCAAAATGAAATATTAAAATAATTACTGATGAATCATAATCAAAATTTAAAAAGGCCTGAAATATATGACACTTCATGTCTAATGAATAAAGATTATGAAAGGAACTGTAGGGTAGGGTAAGGAGGAGAAGGCAAAGGGAAAGGGATGGCCTACAAATTCTATCCAAGTTTTCAATTTGTAGGCTTTCTCAGGTGATTTGACATATTTTACTCCTAACCAATAGCTTTTCCTATATGTAAACAGTGAGTACAAAGTGCCAAATGCAGTAATTAAAAAAGGATTCAAACCAGGTTATCTTTGTTTACAAACCTATAACTTGTGTCATTAATGCCTCTTTAGGATAGAAATGCACACTTTATATGTGAAATGTAGTCTAAAAAACATTGCTGACTTGCGTCTGTTACACAGCGGTGGGGATAACTGGTTGGTACAAACCAGTCAAAATGTAATGGTATTGGAGTTCTGTGCAATGTTTTAATGTTTTTCTGAAATTAGATGATATATGTTAAAGAGACAGTACTGTCACAAATATAACAAATAAAGAAGGTCGCTCTTACAGTTTATGAGTGCTGCTGAGTTGAGAATCCAGCATCTCCAGTTCACTTTTAGCTAAGAAAGGAGGAACAATACATGAAGTCAATATGTGTGTAAATCATGAGACAGTGATTGGATTTGCTATCATGAATGTCCATTTATTACAGTAGAAAATTATATGCTCTGTCCTCAAGTGTACTCATACTATAGACACTTTCAATTTCAATTCAATTCAGTTTTATTTATATAGCACCAAATCACAACAACGGTTGCCTAAAGGTGCTTTATATTTTAAGTTAAAGACTCTACTTGGTGAAGTGGGATGGATAAACTCCCTTTTAACAGGAAGACACCTCCAGCTGAACCAGGCTCAGGTAGGGGCAGCCATCTGCCTCAACCAGTTGGGGTGATGGGAGCAAGACAGGATAAAAGACACACTGCGTAACAGAGCCAAAGATTGATAACAACAACTAATGATTAAGTGCAGAGTGGTGTGTAACCACACAGTGAATGAAAAACTAGTCAGTGCATTGTGGGATGCCCCCATCAGCCTAAGCCTAAGGGTCACTTTAGGCTTAGGCTGATGCTTTAATCTTAAAGGGTCGTTTAAAATTAAAGCATTAATTGATGGTAGGACTTCTTTCTCCAAAAACACAAGAAATCATACTTATAGCACAAGAAAATTACTGAAAACACATTAGAAAGGGTGATTTGAGGCATCTTATCCCACTCACTAGATACACTCACCATGCAGTTTGTTAGGTACATCTGTTCAGTTGCTCATTCGTGCAAACAAATCAGTGAATCACATGGTATATAGACACAATCAAGATTACCTTTTTAAGTTAAAAAGTTAAAAAACAGGAAATTAAGGCAACAAATCACATGAACTCACCAAAGTTGGACAATAGCTGATTGGAAAAGTGCTGCCTGGTCTGATAAGTCAATTTTCATTTCAATTTTATTCATGTACAATAACAATCAGTTCCATCTATCCATCTTCTTCTGCTTATCTGGGGCCACTTTGCAGAAGCAGCATCCTAAGCAAAGAAGCCCAGACCTCCCTCTCCCCAGTCACCTCCTCTAAATTGTCCGGGGGAACACCAAGGCCTTCTCATGCCTGCCGAGAGATATAATCCCTTCAGCGTGTCCTGGGTCTACCCCAGGGCCTCCTCCTGGTGGTACACGTCTGGAAAACCTTACCCAAGAGGTGCCCAGGAGGCATCCTTGTCAAATGCCCGAACCACCCTACCACCCGCCTAATTACATTTGGCCCGCGAAGCCATACAAAATTACCATTAGAGCTGGCCTGCCAGTATTATACAGTGCATGTACTGCTAATACTACAATTCCCAGAATGCTCTGTTGGTGTTTTGGCACGTCAGTCATGACAGGACCCATTAGCACCCTCTCCTCTGTTAACCATAGTCATAGCAACCATGCAAATACTGCCATGCTACCTATCCCAAAATGGCAAAAAGAAAGGCAGAAAACAGGAGCTTTCTGGACAGGTGGGAGAATATGATGAAAATTTGATAAATGATAAAATGATAAAATTTAATTCAGAAGGCTGCAAATACAAATTTAATTAAGAAATTAATTCCACTGATGTGTTATTTAATTGGAATTTTGATTTTGCATGTGTGCAATATTAAATTATATATACGTTTATATAAGTTATATATATTGTTTAGTATTAAGCTTTGCTTGTTCCATATTCAGTTTTTCAGCAAAACTTGTTTGAGTCCATAAGAAAAGATTCCTTGTTATATTTGGAGGAAGAGTTTTTTTTCAATGAATATTAATGTTAGCCTGCGACTTTGATCCAGTTTTGAATTTTGGCCCACTGTGTATTTAAGTTTGACACCCCTGCTTTAAAGGAAGCCCATTTCTGCCGCTTGTATCCATGATTTCATTCTTTTGGTCACTACCCACAGCTCGTGACCGTAGGTGAGGGTAGGGGCATAAATCGACTGGTGAATCAATAGCTTCACTTTTACACTCAGCTCTCTCTTCACCATGATGGACCAGTACAGTGTCCACATCACTGCAGCACCAAATCCACCAATCTGTCTAAGAAATTTAAGCTCCTCCACTTGGGACAGGAACTTGTCCCTCACCCAGAGTGGGCGCTCCACCCTTTTCCAGCTGAGGACCATGACCTCAGATTTGGAGGGGTTGATTCTCATTCCAACTGCTTCACACTCAGCTACGAACGGTTCCAGTGCGAGCTGGAGGCCATCACCCAATGAAGCCAACAGAACCACATCATCTGCAAAAAGCAGAGAAGACATTCTGAGTGAAAGCCTTCCTCCACTTGGCTACACCTAGAAATTCTGTCCATGAAAATTACAAACAGAATCAGTGACAAAGTCCATCACCCACTGGAAACGAGTCAGAATTATTTCCAGCTATGCAGAGCAAGCTTCTGCAATGGTTGTATAATGATTGAACGCCTTGTAGCAATGGGCCAGACAACCCATACCTCCCACAGGAACCACCTCCCACAGCACACGGTCGAATGCCTTCTCCAAAGTACACAAAAAAACAAACTCCCATGCACCGTCAAGTATTCTCGAGAGGATAAAGAGCTGATCCAGTGTTGCATAACCAAGACGAAAACTACATTGTACCTCTTGTATCCGAGGTTCCACCAACAGACAGACTCTTCTTCCTGGCATAGACTTTCCCAGGGAGGCTGAGGAGTGTGATGCCCCACTCCCTCTGGTCCATCTTCTTAAAGATGGGCACCACCACAAGGGAGGTTACCACAACAACAGGCACCAACCACCTTTGGCTTTGGCAATGGAGATGCTGAACATGGTCCATTTGGACCATGTTCTGAGGGAGACTGTCCCCAGTCTCCCTCCCACGGACTCCTAGAAGGCTGGGTACTCTAAACCGTTGTTTAGCGCATAAGCGCAGATGACAGTCAGGACCCCTTCCCCGACCCTCGCACAGGGAACAAACCCTCTCGTCCACCGGAAGAAACCCCAAAGTACAGGCAGCAAGCCGAGGAGATACTTGCTTTACGTGTGCTTATGCTTTATGTTGTACTGTAAAGACACTACAATACCATACTTTCAGACTGTACTACCATCCAATATAGCACCTGCTTGACAGGAACACAATATTTACACCACGGATGTGCAACCTGCAAATCTACAGCAACTGCATGGTGATATCATGTCAATAAGTGTATGTATGCATGTATGCATCTATGTATGTATGTGTGTATGTATGTATGTATGTATGGGGGTTACATAATTTACCTTGTTTGAGGAAATCATCCATCTTTTCTTTGAAAGGTTCCAAGTTCTCCTCATCTGAAATCTTACACACTTTTTCTACTTCTGATATGCATGCTGAGAAAATGAAAACAGTCAACCATTGAATGAACCATTTCAGCTTTATCAATATATTTCATGCACGCATGGAAGTATGAATCATGTTAAACCACTATAATGCCCCCAAATGGTTTTAGTTTGATTTTTAAATGGACTCAAAAACTTGCAAATCATCATTTTCACCTTTGAATGATGAGAGGTAGTCAGGTAATGGGTATTGGTCAGTTTCCAGGAAATGAATGCTTATACAGTAAATGTATGTCCTTTAATCTGATTGAAATGCAGCTACATGTGTTACCTCTCAGATCCTTCCTGAGTCGTGCCAGATCTTTCTGAAAATCTTCAAATTTCAGCTGCGAAGCCTGAAACAGGTCATGAGGCTCAGGGAGAGGATACACACATGTCTCCCTGCCAGCATCCTGGAAATGGACAAACCAATTAGGGCACAATACAATTGTTCAAATGAATCATAGATATCCTACTGTTGGAATAACCATCCCCAGCATGCTAGATGTTAGCAATGCAATGATAGATAGATAGATAGATAGATAGATAGATAGATAGATAGATAGATAGATAGATAGATAGATAGATAGAGAGAGAGAGAGAGAGAGAGAGAGAGAGAGAGAGAGAGAAATTCCCCTGCGGGCAATCTATCCTTCAAGCTTGCCAGGACGCCAGGTCAAGGGGGAGATATCATCACCCCCACCTGAGATTGGGTACCAAGCCCCAAGTGCAATAGAAGAAGGATCATTGAGTGCAAGAGGAACTGACCTGAGAGATAGGATCATGGTAAAGCTTGAAACCTGGATCCTCCGTAGCTGGCTACCAAGACTGCCACCATTCCCGGGACTAGCAAGCTGATCTACACCACGGCAGCAGTGATCACTGAGATGCTTGGCTACAAACTGAACAGCCACAAAGAGTAGTACCCTCCATAGAGAAGGAGACTAGAGGCCAAGATTAAGGTAGCATGCAGGGAGGCAAGCCAACTATCAGAGCTGCAAAAAGGTGCAACAAAGAAGGTGCCTAAGAAGTACAGCAAGCTGTCCATACCTGAGGTCTTGGAAACTGCCAAGCAAAGACTCACAGCCTTGGCCAGCCGCTTCAAGAGGAACACCAGAGAGATCAAAGGCAGGAGAATAAACCAGCTGTTCTCCACAGAACCAGCTATCAGTGGCAGGGGAACAATATGAGAACAGCACCACCAAGGCTGGAGACAGAACAATACTGGAAGAGCATATGGGAGAAGGACGCAACCCATAAGGGCAATGCTCAGTGGCTAGTGGATCTAAGAGCAGACCACAGCAACCTCCCTGAACAGGGTCCGGTAACAATCACATTGGCAGACATCCAAGAAAGGGTCTGCAGTATGAAGAGTTGGACATTACCAGGCCCCGACATGATTCACGCCTACTGGCTGAAGAAGCTGACTGCACTCCATGAGCGTCTGGCAGCACAAATGAACCAGCTGCTAGTTGACGAGAGACACCCGGAATGGCTAACCAAAGGTCGGACAATCCCGATCCTCAAGTACCCCCAGAAGGGGCCGGTCCCATCCAACTACCAGCCAATAACCAGCCTCAACACCAAGTGGAAGCTTCTGTCAGGCATCATAGCGGCTAAGATGAACAGGCACATGGCTCAATACATGAGTGGGGCACAGAAAGGGATGGGCAAGAATACCAGAGGCGCACAACACCAGCTACTGGTAGACCAAGCAGTCAGCCGAGACTGCAGGACCAGACTGACCAACCTGTGCACTACCTGGATTGATTACAAGAAGGCCTATGACTCAATGCCCCACACATGGATCCTGGAACGCCTAGACCTATACAAGATCAACAGGACCCTAAGAGCCTTCATCAGGAACTCAATGGGGATGTGGGGGACAACACTAGAGGCCAACTTCAAGCCCATAGCACAAGTCACCATCAAGTGAGGGATCTGCCAAGGAGATGCTCTGTCCCCACTGCAGTTCTGCATAGGCCCGAACCCCTCAGTGAGATCATTGACAAGGCTGGCTACGGATATCGATGACAGAATGGAGCAGTTGTAAGCCCCTCCTGTACATGGATAACATCAAACTGTATGCCAAGAGTGAATGAGACATTGATTCCTTGATCCACACCACCAAGATATACAGCAATGACATCAGAATGTCGTTCGGACAAGAAAAGTGTGGTCGGATGATAAAAAAAGAGAGGGAAGGTGGTCAGAACTGAGGGGATCAAACTCCCCGACGGCAACACTGCAGACATAGAGGACAGCTAAAAGTACCTGGCGATCCCACAGGCAAATAGGAACCATGAAGAGGCTGCTAGGACAGCTGCAACCACCACCTGCAGAGGGTCAGGCAAGTCCTGAGGAGTCAGCTGAATGGTAAGAACAAGATCCGGGCTATCAACACCTACACCCTGCCCGTGATCAGGTACCCTGCTGGGGTAATAAGCTGGTCAAAGGAGGAGATAGAAGCCACTGACATCAAGACGAGGAAGCTCCTGACTATGCATGGAGGGTTTCACCCCAAGTCCAGCAGCCTGAGGCTGTACACTAAGCGGAAGGAAGGAGGCTGAGGATTGGTGAGTGTCAGCACCACGGTCCAGGATGAGACAAGGAACATCCAAGAATACATCAGGAAGATGGCCCCAACTGACCGAGTGCTCAGTGAATACCTCAAGCAGCAGAAACCCAAGAAAGAGGAGGAAGAGGAGGGACCATCAATGAAGGACAGCCCTCTGGACAGTATTTACTACCGGCAGAAAGAGGAAGTGGCTGACATCCAGAAATCCTACCTGTGGCTGGACAAAGCTGGACTGAAAGACAGCACAGAGGCACTAATCATGACAGCACAGAAACAAGCTCTGAGCACATAGAGGCTGGGGTCTATCACACCAGGCAAGACCCCAGGTGCAGACTGTGTAAAGATGCCCCTGAGACAATTCAGAACATAACTGCAGGGTGTAAGATGCTAGCTAGCAGGGCATACATGGAACACCATAACCAAGTGGCCAGGAAAGTATACAGAAACGTGTGCCGAATATGGCCTGGAAGTCCTGAGGTCAAAATGACCGAGCTAAGATTCTTTGGGACTTCCAGATACAGACGGACAAAATTGTAGGTGGCTAACCAACCGGACATAATGGTGGTAGACAAACAGAAGAAGTCGGCCGTAGTGATAGATGTAGCGGTTCCCAATGACAGCAACATCAGGAAGAAGGAACATGAGAAGCCTGAGAAATACCAAGGGCTCAGAGAAGAGCAAGAGAAAATATGGAGGGTGAAGGCAACAGTGGTCCCAGTGGTAATTGGAGCACTAGGTGCGGTGACTCCCAAGCTAGGCAAGTTGCTCCAGCAGATCCCAGGGACAACATTGGAGATCTCTCTCCAGAAAAGCGCAGTCCTGGGAACAGCTAAGACACTGCGCAGGAACCTCAAGCTCCCAGGCATCTGGTGGAGGACCGAGCTTGAAGGATAGACCACCCGCAGAGGCGAGAGGGAAATTATTTTTTCTTATATGGTCAATTAAGTATGATTCTGAGATCATAGCTCCTAAAATTTTTGCATTAAACAATTACATGTATCAGAGAGTGAAATGACTTTGCTTTTCTGCAACAAATGACACACCAGAAATGTAAATCACTGTCATCACTAGGGATGGGTACTGATATCCGGTGCCATTATAGCGGTAGTAACTAGAAAAGCAGCGCGCATCTCAGTGCTTTATTTCGGTGCTTTTTTTCCCCCCTGAGATGTCATACACTTTGGATTGTAGCCAATCATTTTACCTTTCCAAGGATAGTAGACGGGCCCAGGTACGTATGTTCTTTTAGAGCAGAGCTACAGATTAAAAATGCCCAAGGCGAAGCGGTCAAAGGTTTGGCTGTACTTCACAGCAAAAGATGCAAACTCAGCAGCCTGCAACAAGTGCTTTTAAGGTGATAATGTGCAAAGGAGGTAATACCTCGAATCTGATGAAACACCTGGCAACGCATAGCGTTTTTTTAAAAGCCGAAAAATGCACCTTATTTGATAGCTTGCTGAAAAACCTCACACCCAGCACATCTACTGCGGGTGTGATGCCTGTTATCGGACCCGGAGTTAGCAACATCCCCCAATACCCGAAGGGGAGAGTCCTGGCCCCTAGCCCTGCCAGTGTAGCAGAAATGATGATAGATGATGATGGCAGCAGCAGCATAACTACACCATCGTAGTTACATGCGGCTGTCTTCTTGTTTGATGGCAGATACTCCCTTCACCTTGACCAAAAAGGCTAAAATGACCAAATAAAGAGTGGACGAAATTCATAGGGCAGTGACAAAATTTATAGTCAGAGATCTCCATCCAAAAAGAGACTGCTAAAAATAAAAACATAAGAGGTTTTTGGACAAAGTTTGTGCTCTCCATTCTTTAAGCACCAGTTTTAGCACCGTTTAAGCACCGGCAGCGTTTCAAAAGTACCGGTTTGGCACCGGTATCGGATTAAACCTAAACGATACCCATCCCTACTCATCACAGGCACAAATGTCATAGTAATTTGGGGCTTTTTAAAACTATTTCAATAGAACTGTATATACTGAAGCATACTGTGGTACTGAAGGTTTTCAAATGACTCAATGAATTTATCAAAGCTCTAAGAAGCAGAACTGTAGATTTAAGTTAGTTAGGTCTCTTGGAGGTTTGTTTAAACAACTGCAGAGTCCAAGATTATCAAACAGTCATATGTAAGTTATATGAATGTCACTATCCGGTCGTTAAGTCTGACGTTACTAGCCGTGTCTGGGCCTAAACTCTGCTGCAGGTCCATATATCAAACGATCACTATGGCAGTAGTAAGAGTTGAAAAACTGTCTAAAGTCTTTCATCTTTAATAAAATGATCAGCGTTCTGCTCTACCAGGTGTAACAATTGAGTTTAACATCCAGGCATCCATGAAAACTGAATTTATGACATTTAACGGAGTTAGAAGTTAGCAGGAAGTTAGTTCGCTAGCTTCTATCTAAATACAATATAGCATGTCCTGACTGCGGGGTTTTGGAAACAAATTCAAACGTACAGCTCTGTTATCACTTGCAACATAAATGAAGACAGAAAACTAAACAGCAGTGACGTTTGTAGGGTTACTGAAGTTTGGCTAGCTGGTATATAAAGATGTGCTACGTGACCGCTAGCGACACAGCTATGTTAGCATAATATAAACAAGCTAACTTTTTTCCACTCGATAAAAGTTAACGTGAGTGTTCTCGGTGGTCAGGAACAAATGTAATCGCATGGCAGGATGCTGTAAAAGGACCAAACTTCAGCCAGGAGAACAACTGAGATAATCCATCCACAATACGAGGTTAGTCATTCATATACAGCTGCATGGGCTGGGCTGTAGTTACGTCCTAAGGTTTTAAAAACTGAACTTAAATAAATGATTAGCGGTAATAAAAGCCGAGGGAGGTCAACAGTGATCACTGACTGTTTTAGGAGCTTTTTCGAGATTAAGTAGAAGAAAATACAAAACATTAAACATGTTAACAACACAAAAGCCATATTAAACGCAGACTACTTTAGGCCCGGAAGTAGGATTCGTCACGTCATCAACTTAACGACCGGATTTTGCCAAGGACTGGAATAAGACTCAAACTATCACCCTCAGGAAATTAGTTAGGATGTTCAGAAAATGTTTGTCAGCTACCAACTACCAAACTGCTGTAACACCAGCATCTGCAGTATGTGAATCTTATATTGCATCTGTGTGAGCTAACCACGCCTTATGTTCTAGGCGTGGGTCCTTATCCTTTTCTGAATTAGAGCTTTTGTAACTTGTAATTGGGCACTCCTTTTGTTGTTATCTGTTATAGTTCAGATAACTATGAGTTGTACTCATGCTTCTGACAGTGCCAAGTTGGCTTTTTCACTGGAGTTGTTATGCAATTGTGTGCTGAGATGGGCGCAGGCTGTTTTAAAGACCTATACTAAGCTCTCTTATAATGAATTCATTATCAAATTTAGGGTAGTGTTCTGCCTCCAGTTGGCCAAGGTAAGCACATTATAGCAGCTGATTTTTGTTCCAATTTGTCCCAATTGTTTTTGGATACTGGCAGAGGAGATACATTGGGAGGACAAGGTTGTGATAATAACTTTTGTTCTTGGTGTGTGTGATGATCTGAAATGAGAACTGGCCTAAAAGGGTTATATCACAATGTGGTTGAAGTTTTCAGAAAGGATTTGGCTCCTTTTTTTTTCTTTCCATCACCCATATGACTATGCCACAGATCTGCTCCCAGTCCCAGTACTCCCAGTTCTCACTAGTCACCTTTACATCTTGACTAAAACTGAATGCAAGGAATGGAGAAACACATCACTGACTCCCTAGCGCCTGGTATCATTCGACCATCCTCATCTCCCCTTGATGCAGGGTTCTCCTTTATTGGGAAGAATAACAAGACCCACTAAACACTGGACATCAGATAGATGTGCAGATGATGTCGATATTGGGTCCGTCTGTCCATGATCAATTCTGAACATCTATACAATGTTCAAACTAGTTCCATAATTTCAACATCCAACCATAACCCAGCTCTGACGTCACTATGACGCTCAACATTTCCACTTTAGACCGGGTCCTTTTTTTGGATGTCATGTGGATATCTATGACAGATGCAGGTAATTTACATGATTAATAAATGTAACTTATCAACATTGTTGTTATTAACATGATACATATATATATATATATATATATATATGTGTGTGTGTGTGTGTAAAGATGCCCCAGAGACAATCCAGCACATAACAGCAGGGTGCAAGATGCTAGCAGGCAAGGCATACATGGAACGCCATAACCAAGTGGCCGGCATAGTGTACAGGAACATCTGTGCCGAGTATAACCTGGAAGTCCCGAGGTCAAAATGGGAGATGCCCCCAAGGGTGGTGGAGAATGACTGAGCTAAGATCCTGTGGGACTTCCAGATACAGACGGACAAAATGGTGGTGGCTAACCAACCGGACATAGTGGTGGTAGACAAACAGAAGAAGACGGCCGTAGTGATTGATGTAGCGGTTCCGAATGACAGCAATATCAGGAAGAAGGAACACGAGAACCTGGAGAAATACCAAGGGCTCAGAGAAGAGCTCGAGAGGATGTGGAGGGTGAAGGTAACGGTGGTCCCCGTGGTAATCGGAGCACTAGGTGCGGTGACTCCCAAGCTAGGCGAGTGGCTCCAGCAGATCCCGGGAATAACATCGGAGATCTCTGTCCAGAAGAGCGCAGTCCTGGGAACAGCTAAGATACTGCGCAGGACCCTCAAGCTCCCAGGCCTCTGGTAGAGGACCCGAGCTTGAAGGATAAACCGCCCGCAGGGGCGTGCTGGGTGTTTTTTTTTATATATATATATATACAGATTTATTTAAAAAAAATTATTAGGTTTTAGCCTATTGATTTATTCAGTACATGTGGGTTGGATTTTTTTGTTGTCATAATTCAACATTTTACTGTTTTTCTTTAACTGGTTTATTTACTTAACTTCTATGTTTGTAACCAGGTTAAAACTGTCATTCATTAAATTGTTTAAATATGTTGAAATATTAAAAATGTTAAAATACATGTTAATATGTAAATGGTTAAATAATGCCTGATAATGGTTAAAGTATTTAGAAAAGTCTTCAAATTCCTTTTAAATGAAGCACAATGTGTTAAATATGTTTAAATGACCATTTGCATTAAATACGGTCATTTTTACAAGTATCCTATTTTATCATGAAGAGCTAATGATTGTATGACAAAGTGAGCATGGTTGTGATCGGTAGCTGGGCTGAGAGAAGCTGCAATGGAAAGTACAGTGGGGCAAAAAAGTATTTAGTCAGCCACCGATTCTGCAAGTTCCCCCACTTAAAATGATGACAGAGGTCAGTAATTTGCACCAGAGGTACACTTCAACTGTGAGAGACAGAATGTGAAAAAAAAAATCCATGAATCCACATGGTAGGATTTGTAAAGAATTTATTGGTAAATCAGGGTGGAAAATAAGTATTTGGTCACCTCAAACAAGGAAAATCTCTGGCTCTCACAGACCTGTAACGTCTTCTGTAAGAAGCTTTTCTGTCCCCCACTCGTTACCTGTATGAATGGCACCTGTTTGAACTCATCATCTGTATAAAAGACACCTGTCCACAGCCTCAAACAGTCAGACTCCAAACTCCGCCATGGCCAAGACCAAAGAGCTTTCGAAGGACACCAGGAAAAGTATTGTAGACCTGCACCAGACTGGGAAGAGTGAATCTACAATAGGCAAGCAGCTTGGTGTGAAAAAATCAACTGTGGGAGCAATCATCAGAAAATGGAAGACATACAAGACCACTGATAATCTCCCTCGATCTGGGGCTCCACGCAAGATCTCATCCCGTGGGGTCAAAATGATCATGAGAACGGTGAGCAAAGATCCCAGAACCACACGGGGGGACCTGGTGAATGACCTGCAGAGAGCTGGGACCAAAGTAACAAAGGTCACCATCAGTAACACACTACAACGGCAGGGAATCAAATCCCGCAGTGCCAGACGTGTTCCGCCGCTGAAGCCAGTGCATGTCCAGGCCCGTCTGAAGTTTGCCAGAGAGCACATGGATGATACAGCAGAGGATTGGGAGAATGTCATGTGGTCAGATGAAACCAAAGTAGAACTTTTTGGTATAAACTCAACTCGTCGTGTTTGGAGGAAGACGAATACTGAGTTGCATCCCAAGAACACCATACCTACTGTGAAGCATGGGGGTGGAAACATCATGCTATGGGGCTGTTTTTCTGCCAAGGGACAGGACGACTGATCCGTGTTAAGGACAGAATGAATGGGGCCATGTATCGTGAGATTTTGAGCCAAAACCTCCTTCCATCAGTGAGAACTTTGAAGATGAAACGAGGCTGGGTCTTCCAACATGACAATGATCCAAAACACACCGCCCGGGCAACAAAGGAGTGGCTCCGTAAGAAGCATTTGAAAGTCCTGGAGTGGCCTAGCCAGTCTCCAGACCTCAACCCCATAGAAAATCTGTGGCGGGAGTTGAAAGTCCGTGTTGCTCGGCGACAGCCCCAAAACATCACTGCTCTCGAGAAGATCTGCATGGAGGAATGGGCCAAAATACCAGCTACTGTGTGTGCAAACCTGGTAAAGACCTATAGTAAACGTTTGACCTCTGTTATTGCCAACAAAGGTTATGTTACAAAGTATTGAGTTGTATTTTTGTTATTGACCAAATACTTATTTTCCACCCTGATTTACGAATAAATTCTTTACAAATCCTACCATGTGAATTCATGGATTTTTTTTTCACATTCTGTCTCTCACAGTTGAAGTGTACCTCTGGTGCAAATTACTGACCTCTGTCATCATTTTAAGTGGGGGAACTTGCAGAATCGGTGGCTGACTAAATACTTTTTTGCCCCACTGTATGTGAAGTTTGTGCAAATTTGTGCGGACTATATGCTCAACAGTCTTTGTCAAAAAACTCCTTTTGCAAACTGCCTGTGAGCCGGGGACATTTTTTCTCTAAATCCACTGTGCATGTTTACTTTTGTTTAAGTGTCAAGAGCCTGAGCTGTTTTGGAGATGTCCACTGATCACTTTGGATTCCTTCACACATAACTGTTTCCCATGTTTCCAAAGGGTGGAGAACATGTTTTCTGTACCAGTTATTTTCCTGTAGGTTTTTGGCTCAACAGCTAGTTTGAACTGGAAATACATTTCACCTTTGTATGTGTCTCTAGTTATCAAAAGATGTCTGCACTGACCACATTTGGGCTACAAATAGCCCACACTAGTAATTCAGTAGATGTTTAAAAAGAGACGTTACTTGGTGTTACAAAACAACTCTTTCAGTGGGCCAAATTGGACGTTCGAAAGTGACATATTAAAGATGTCACTCCACTCATTTTACGTAGTGGGGATGCTATGGCCGTGTATCACCTTCCAAAGTCATAATGATAAAACCATCAAAACAAATATCCATTATCACTATTATCATTTTGAACTTTTGCAGGGAGCCACCATCTTTCCTAAACTTGACCTAAAAAATGCTTACCACTTTGCTTGCATTGAGGAGAGAGATGATTACAGAACTGAGACGTTTTGAAAGTCATATCATGCCATTTGGTCTCAGTAATGCTCCCGCTGTTTATCAGGTCCTTGTTAATAATGTACAATTCATGACTACCTGAATTGTTGTGTTTTTGTTTGTCTGGATGATCTCCTCATTTTTTCCAGCAAACTGTCTGAACATGAACCTCAAATCCATCAAGTGTTGCAGTGTTTGCTGGAAAGTAAGCTTTATGTCAACCGTGAGAATTGCAAATTCCGTGTTACAGTTTCTTTCCATTGTTGTGAAAGAGCAGATCAAAGCTGACCCTGCAGACTTTCAAGCTGTTTTGGACTGACCCATTCTACAACTTGTAAACATCTCCTGGGGTTTGACACTGGTTTACCTCAAACCTGCTCATTCTGTTGCCCTCTCCAAATTCCCTTCTGCCCCAGAAACAGCTCAGCTCTTAGTGGACCATGTCTTCTGTCTTCATGTGATGCCTCTGGACATTGCTTCCAACTGTGAGCCACGGTTTACATCATGAGTTTGGAAGGAGTTCTGCTCTATTCTAGGTGCCCAGGCAAGCCTCTCTTCTGGTTCTCACCCACAGACTAACCGATAAATCAAAAGGCCAAATCAGGAGTTGGAAGCAGCTCTCAGTCGTGTTGCTTCTTTAAACCAGTCCACCTAGAGCACATAACATACCTGGTAGAATATGTCCATAACTCCATAATATCCCCGGCAACTGGTCTCTCATTTGAGGCATCCCTTGGTTGTCAGCCACCACTGTTTACCACCACAGAACATGAGGTTTTGTTCTGTCTGTTCAACATCATTTTCGTCATTATCACAGCAACCCACGCTGCACTGTTATGGACGAAGGAGCAAAACAAACAACTGGTGGACTGTTGTTGCACTCCTGATCCAAACTACCTGCCCAGTCAAAAGGTTTGGCTTTCTACTAAGCACATATCTCTTAAGACCGACTCCAAGAAACTCACTCCTGGTTACTCTGATTCTTTTGAAAGAGAAGCTCAAAAGGATCAATGTCTACTTGTTTAAGGTTACCTCTCAACATGAAGATATAATATAATCCATGTATCTCAACTAAAACCCAGTTTCTCCAGTCTCAAGGCAAGAAACCAACCAATTTAAATAAACTACCAATTTTGGTTAAAGGGTTAAATGGTTAAATATTCATCCAGAATTATATCAGAAGCTTGCTGGCTCTCACAAACGTCTGGTCAAGGTACGACTTGCTAAATGAAATTAAATCAAATATTGGGGGAGGTATGTGTATATAATTTTGACCGTGCGCATTAGAGAAAATAAAAAATAAATTCAAACTTGTGCACCCAGTTCTTGTTTGTCAACGTCAAACATTCCATCCCATAAAAAGAACAGTTCAATAAAATCATTAAAAGCATCAGAGTTCATGCCCATGATGAGTTTATGTGAACATCTGACCACAACTACGTGTGTCAGAATTGACAGCACAAATCAGTCAGTCTTGACAGGAGAAGGGAAAGAATGTGTGAAAATTTACCTCATCAAAGTGTCGGAGGTAATATGCAACAATGTAAGACAGAAGACTTTTCATGCCGTCCTGTATGCGGAAAGAACACACATAAATTTAGAGGAGTGAAGATGGCAATCAAACAGCATCATTATACAATTTTCCATTAATGCACTGGTCATAACTACATGGCTATAGAAAGAGTGAGCAGGAAAAAAAAGACACAACAGAAACAGAAATATACCAATATACCAAGACCAAGAAATATACAAAGTCTGTCCTAAAAGTCTGCTGAAGTTCTCATTATCATGATTAACTCCTGTCAATATTTCTATTGCTTTTTTTTGACACCATTTCAATTGTCTTTCCATACTCTGAGGATCATTCTTGTGACCAAAATTGCCCTCACTGTCATTGCCACAAAACTGTATTTG
This sequence comes from Aulonocara stuartgranti, assembly GCF_965226115.1. Classification (NCBI taxonomy): domain Eukaryota; kingdom Metazoa; phylum Chordata; class Actinopteri; order Cichliformes; family Cichlidae; genus Aulonocara; species Aulonocara stuartgranti. The sequence continues at coordinate 29,139,622 of NC_138959.1, forward strand.
GGTGCAGTGGGAAAGACTGATTGGTCTCTAAGTAAACATAACCTTGGTGATATTGCTATTTCAAACATAACAATTTACCTATCTCAATGTAGAGCTTTTTTCCCTGAAAAACCTAAATCTGCTTACATTCTTGAATAGCATTTGTATATGTTCCTGTACCTGATTTCCAACATAGGTCATTGGTTGTTACACTGCGCCTATAAAATTTAGAAGGGGTAAAATAAATCCTATGTATTAATTTAAATTATACTAATTTTTGCTGGGCTTTTTGTGAATTTATCAGGATTTGAGAGTATTCTAGACTACTCCTGTTTTATATCAAAGCCTAAGTCCGTTTGTTAAATGATCCTCAGGTTATTAAACTAATTATTTGCTAAGTATTTTATAAAACACAGCTGCCTTATACTTCATGTAAGAAAGATCCAGAAAGTCCCTCACTGGGGACTTTAAATTGGCTTTTAACATTTTAATCTCAAATATCTACAAATATCAGTTGTAGATATTTCAAAAACATCACGACTCAAAGGTCCAATTTTATGCTTGCCCCTCTTTCAAGCTATTGTATCCAATACGACCCTCATCTGTACAACAGGACTGTTAAAGAAAAAATCTTCTCTATTAGTAACTGTGTCATGTAAGAGAACACCCCAAAATTGAAACAGGCTTACTAATTCCTTTTCAATTTTGATCCAGCTTAATTTAGAATAATATCCTCTACCATGTTTAGACCCATTCCTCTTGACCTGTGGGAGTATTTCTACAGGCAACATCACTGAGACATAGTTGAACTACCATTTTAATCACAGTAATTTTTTCCACAAAATAAAATTCCATTTTTAATTAATAATCTAGATTTATTATTTATTTGAGTAGGTTTTATACTTGAGGTACTAATTTTTCCAAACCCGGGTTTAAAAGAATCCCTAAATATTTCAAAGCTGAAGATAACCAGTTGAAACTTAATAGAGCAACATTTTTACAGGAGCTGATATAGGCATGCATTTAGATTTGCGCCAGTTATTTTACAGTTAAGATCCTAAATGCATTCAATCGAAGGCAACAAAAGGATCCCAGTGCAGGATTTAGGAGATGAAATGTAAAGTCAAAGGGTATATTTATTAAAGAACTCCTCATCAAAGAAATTGCAAAACAAAGGTGTCAGCTGAGCTGAACAATTCAAGATTACACGGCTCAATGAATATTAACTTTTATTCAGTAAGTTGTAGTTTATTACCTCATAATGGACTACACACATAACATTAGAGTAAGCTTCTATTAAACTGCATTGCTGAATACTGTGAATATATTACATTTAAAAGGCATGGATGCAATCTACAGGACCAAGACTCTTTATTTTAGGATACAGGGACAAAATTATACTTTGTTTTCAGCATTCTGGTTACTTACACTGCTTTTTACATCTTTAAGTTTGGGCAGGATGTCAAGGCTGAAACCATCAGCTTGGCCTCTGGTTCGATTGCCACCATTCATGAAGTTACCAAAGGCCAGAATCAGACCTAGAATCTTCTTCACTGTTTCACTGTCCTGTATTACCTGTAAAACGAGATCAAAGAGACAGAAAGAAGAAATCATGTGACTGTACTGATTATACATTAGGTAGAATTATTACTTTTCACAATTTTGAAAGCATTTTTTCAACAAGAAACACTTTTCAGGCTTTTACGCTGCACTGCTTTTTTTATACGCGCAAAGTTGTTCTGTTTAAGTTTCCTCATTTCTGACTTTATGCTAATAATGAAAACACCTTTTCATGAATGTGTATTATTCATTATCCTGAAACAAATGATTCATAACCAGATCTAATAGCCCTGTTCTTAAACTATATAAATCTATGGGTATATACATGGACTTGGAGCATGTTTGTCCAAACTTCAAAGATTTGGACATACATGCATACATGGGTATGCAGTTATTGTGTTTTGCTCTTCACAGTTTGACTCACCTTGCATACCCTCTGCAGTGTGTCCAGTTTTCTTGTGATAGATGACATGCACTCACAAAAGCTGGACTGGAAAAGGATGCAGAAAACTCTACTGTTGAAATTTGGGATCAAGGTGAGCTGGTAGAGAAATCTTTAATGCAGAAGAAGCAGAAAGAGCATAGCATTAGGGGTAGTTTTTCGTGATCGATTTATCGATTTAAATTGATTCTGGCTTGAATAACGTGATATCGATTCATTAAAATCCTGAATCAATTTTTAAATATAAATTTATTTTGCCCGAAACAGCAAAATCTCAGGTTAAACCTTACAAAATTTCTACAACCACCAAACAGCTAAAACAGTATATAAGAGCAGGTACACAGATTCTGCACAAAGAGGTAAACACAAAACACGGACCCGAAGCATCCGAATCAGACAGCATGTACACGGACACGCCGTTGGGGCTGAAAGCCGACAGCTCACTGATTTTGAAGCGTCGGCGGGCGCTTTGTGTTTACGTCCTTTTTGTGCTAGATTCTGAAGCTGCAGGTTTTATCTCTCTCCAAACAATATTGACTTAACCAGCAGCCAAAGACAATCCAAACTACGCTTCACATTTCGCTTCACATAAACATCGTCACGAATTTCCTCTTACTTTTGCTGCTTTGCTTCCACCACGATAAAATCACAGGAATTTCCCATTTAAAAATCTCTGTTTTTTGCATTATCCGCTTACTTATTATCCACCAGCCGCTGTTTTTTTTTTAACTTACCTCCGACAAGAAAGCCTCAATTCTGCTGTTCAATACTGAACAAATGTAAACAAATTATGCAAAATTGCAAAATGCTTAGCTGTGTCTCTAATCAAACCTCTGTAACTTTGCTCTGCTTCACTTCGTTTTTGACTGCACAATATTTTTAAGGTCATCTGCTATAAAAACCCAGACCAGGAAAGTCGCCTTCATGTTTTTCTGTGTTTTATCCTCAGTTACTTTGACACAAAGGCCTCTGCTGTGATGCTCACACCTTTGATAAAGTCTCACAAGTGTCAGCTTTCTTTTTATAGATATAAAAATATCGCTATGTACTGATAAGTGATCAGAATTATAATATTTCTGACTGTCTGAGGCAAAATTTCCCCGATTCAAATCAAATCGAACCGAATCGTGGATCGAATCGATTCGGGACCTTGTGAATCGGAATTGAATCGATTCTAGAAATCAGCGATGATACCCAGGCCTACATAGCATTTACAGTACCTATATAATTACTTGTAAACTTGGTACAACCCTGCCCTTATATACTAACAAGTGAGAATATTTAATATTTACTGTAATTTGTCTAAGAATCTTGTGTTTGAGATGCGTATCAGTGTTTTAGTTTTGCAGGTAAAGCAGAGGATTCAGTGCTGAACTTTGGAAGTCTTGTGTATCCTGCCCCGTTTCAGATTATCTGGCTGGCATTTAAGGATTCAGCAAATAATAACAATAATACCTATCAATTCAATTCAATTCCACACATTCTCTTTCACTTATCCTTAACCGGGTTGCGGGGGGGCTGGAGCCTATCAGAGCTGTCACAGAGCGAGAGGTGGAGTGCAGGTCATCAGTTTATCACAGGGATAACACATAGAGACAGACAATCACTCACATTCACACCTATGGGCAATTTAGAATCACCAGTTCGCCAGTCCAGATTAATATATTACTCCTAACTACAGTTTTTAAAACTCTGCAACTTCCATTCTAACCAACATGGCATTGTCCCTGAGAGGCAAGGGACAGGACCCAAACAGGATCACAATAAAGATAAAGGCGAGAACTTTGCTAGACCCGCCCCGGCCCAGTTACCAGCCGTCAGCTACATAGAAAAGGATCCTGGTGTTATTTGTCTCTCAGAAACAGTTCATAACTTCCCTCCAACTTATTCATGTCACCTAAAAGGTAAACCTGTTTCTAGTGATGTGACGTTCTGTATCGAGGCTTCGAAGCTTGTGTCGAGTAATTGAGGGGGCGTTTCCGCGATGCGCGTATCGAGGCTTGCTTCATTTATGGGAGGAGCTGAAAATGATGACGTGCGAAGCCTCGCTGCCCGGCTGTACCACGTGACTGGTTCAGGAAGCGGTTCGAACTTTGCCGCGAGCTATGACAGCGATATAAACCCCTCAGACTTCATTCAAAATGTGGGTGTTTGATGGAGAGTTGCGGTTAGTGAGAGTTTGGAGACAGTTTGGAGGTTTATGAGAGTGAGGAGAGAAAGTCAGGAGAGAATGGAGCCAGCTAAGAAGAGGAGGTCCTCCCCTGTGTGGGAACATTTTGATCTTATTCCTCCCAACAAGGTATGTAAATTTCTACAGAAGATGTATTTTCATAATACTGATGCTGCAATAAAACTTATGTTAAGCTGTCTCTACTTTTGTACAAGGTGAAGTGTTTGCTATGTGCCAGGGAGCTGGGATATAACAACAACACCTCATCCATGCTTAGGCACTACAGAGCTTTGCATGAGAATAAGGGGAACACTGATTGTGGAGCAAGACCAGGTGAGCCATCAAATGCCATGATACTATAGCATGCTGTAATGTTACTAAATGATATAACAATATTATACAACTGTTATAAGTTACGTGTGTGATATTTATATCTGTGCTTTGTCTTTATTGTCTTTCCTCAGGAGAACAATCTCAAATAGATGAAGACCTGGTTACCATGGTGATTGAGGACTCCCAGCCATTTAGCATTGTGGAGGACAAAGGATTCAAAAGATTTGTTAAATCATTAAATCTTAGCTATGTTCTCCCCACTAAAGGTTATAAAAGCAGTGAAAATTTAGTTTTTACAGAATAAAATGTGAACAGGCAGGACTGTGTAGCTGTCCATACCTCAATGTTACAAAAGCACAACCACTGTCCACACATTACCTCACAGTAAATGATCGTTTCCATTTTAAGCATTTCCAAATGATCATTTTCCATACTGCCAGTATAAATATACACAGTATACTGCATCACTGCAATATAGATGCTTTACACACTCCTTTTGTTGTTGACATTTACAGGCTGTGTGCAAAATGCCACACTCTTCAAATTCATGCCAACTAATATTTTTACGTCCAGTAGGTGTCCTGCTAGAGTAAATGAAGCTTCAAGAAGCTTTGCGCTGGGATGAACCAATTGGATGAAAAGCTTCAGTGCTTCATGAAGCTTCATCTGCCCATCACTACCTGTTTCTCCATCACCTGTTCAGCTCTGATGATTCAGTAACCAAACCGACATTATGACCAGCAGCTTTACAGCTGTGGCTCCAGCAAACATCAGCTGATACTAGAAACTAATATTAAATAAATTCTAACAACAGCTGATCAAGCTTAAACATGCTGCTGTTGTTTAGCGCGACATCTGGCGCAAAGTGGGCGATAAACAAACAAGAGAGAAAAGCCGATCAGCTGACCTTTGATCAGTTTCATTACTAAAGTAGCAACAGGAGAGGGAGAGAATGAGAGGAGAAGAAGAGGCAGCTGTGCAGCAGAATAACTCCACCTCTGTGTCTTTTTCCATCCTAGCTGAAGTCCGGGACAAACTGCGTCCCTTCTCAGCTCAACACAAAACGCGTAATAATTTCTCTGAATGCGGGACGATTCTGTCTTTTTACAGGACGGTAGGCAACTCTACTAACTAACCTTATGAATAAAATAACGTTCACTATCAGTAACACCGTAGCACCCACCCAGCTGTATAGAAACTGCTAGCAATAACATATAACATGCTAGCTAGTACGCAGTACGAGTTATTGTAACTGACTGTAAAAAGTCAGCACAACGAAAATAAACTCCACCTAAACTTGGTTTATATCTGACCCAGATAGACTGCAGGTCAGAACTTCTTACCTGAAGTTCAGTTCACCTGACAGTCAGACCGACGGCTGCCTCCCCTCTCCCTGATCCACCTGCCGGCCTCCACCACTTGCTAATGTTACTGAATCTGTGGAAGCTCCGCGATGCCACCACCAAACAACTGAGTTATTTTTACACACCGGCCAGCATCTGGCCAATCCACCACCTTTCATTGTTTATACCGGTAAATGCCCAGTATGCCCGATGGCTAGTCCAGCTATGGTTGTGCCATCAGTTAACCCTGCCTAGGGTTGCCGACCCCTGATTTAAGTAAACTGATAACAAATTCAAGTTCAACACTTGTAATCAGCGCTAGATGTTTTTAACCTAATCGTGAAGTAATGGTTGAATACTCGTCACCTTATCATTCAAACTTTCCAAACTCTTTTGGGACTCTCTGTTAGGATGCCTGGGTCGTTGACCCAGGGTTTTTGAGTTTATTATATTATTTATAATTTCTAGTCTTTGGGTTTTTGTTAGAGTTCTGTCTTATGGTTTGTCTCTGTGTAATCCTTAGTTGCTGTCTCCCCTGTCCACTATATCCCCGTGTCCAGTCAGTGTCTGTGTCTGCCCTGGTCCCACATCTCTGTTCCCTCTGTTCCCCAGTGCGTGTGAGTCTGTGTCTTTAGTTCAGTCTGTGTCATGTTTCCTGTTTTATTTTGAAGGTCCTTGTCTGATGTTAATGTATCTGGTTTCGCTTCCCCTTGTCTGGTTAGGCCTGATTTGCCCAGCTGTGTTTCCCTCCTGTTGTCCATTCCCTGATTGCTCCCTCTGTGTATTTAAGCCCTGTGTTTCAGTTTGTCATTGTCGTGATCTACTCTTATCTACCCTCATGTATGCTGTGTGTTTTGTTTTTGTCCTGCCTGCATTAATGTTTGTTACTTTGAGTTCACGTCTGTCTCCGGAGTCTGCACTTTGGGTCCTTTTCCTGCCTGCACACAGCCGTCACATAACACTCTCAGAATGGAGGACTATACACAAAAATGACCTTAATTCCCAATCAGTTAAAAAGATGTTTTTTTTGCTAAATCCCATGAATTAATGTTTAAAGCACTTCAATCAGTGTTCAGTATCTGATTTAAAATCAACTGTGGGAGTATACATGGTAAATGGACTGGTTTTTATGTAGCGCTTTTCTACTGTATCTGAGTACTCAAAGCGCTTTTACACAACTTGCCATATTCACCCATTCACACAAGCACTTTTTTATGTGCTTTCTATGTAACATTCACACACACTCACAGTGGATTAATTGGAGAGTAACTTAGTTAGTATCTTGCCAAAGGATATTTGGCATACAGACTGGAGCAGATAGGATTTGAACCACCAACCTTGCCATTAGTAGATGACCTGCTCTGATGAAAAAAAGTCTGCCTTCACCATAATTCTTCCTGAGTCAGTGAGATTGTAACTCATGAAATAAACCTGCTCATTATCGTGGAAGTGTTAGAGTAATCACTCACTGTTCTGGTTTGTCCAGGGGCTTGGCATTCTCTTTGTCTTTAGTGGACTTTATGTGCTTTTCGATCTTGTCCAATTCTTCCTGTTGTGCTCTCTGTGGGAGAGACACAAGAGATCTGGCTCCATGTCTTCTATAATTTATATAGAAAATAAAACTAAGGCAACATCTGAGCAGATCTAAAACAAACAAAAAAGGATGTATGACTAGAGTCTAGACTCTTTTGAAAAAAAGTTTGATACTCAGTGAACTCTTCTGGCATAATAATAATAAAATGTGAATGACATGCATGAAGGCACTCAGTTTAAACTTATACACCCTGTTTTAACTCATAGACATCTTTTCTGCTGACTGTTGAACTGGTAGCAGGAAATACACATCTGCAGTCTTTTTCTATTTGTTTGGTTAGTTTTAAGCAAAGACACACATAAATATCAGGTTAACATTATTTGGGGTATATATGTAATATCAATCGATTTGACATACCAAATAAACATTTTTTTCACAGCTTATCTGTTGGATGTTAACAGTTATTTTAGAGCCTGTCCATCCACTTTGACTTACATCTGACTCTGCATCACCTCACTACCGCTCTCGTTTTATCATGACTGGGACATCTAGTAACATTAATGATTATGATCGGAACAAAAGTAGAATAATAAACTGCCCTTCAATGGGATTAGATTATCTGAAAGATTTGACAAGCAGTAATGTAAATATAACATTAAGGTGTGTCCCAGAACAGTGAACTACCTGGTGTATTTGACAATATGTTGGAAAAATCTGTCCCAAATACACAGTCTTCCTTGACAGGTAGTGTTCATCATTGCAGACCTGGTCTGGTTTAATTGCTGCATTACTAGACAAGAAATCAACATTCAGCCTTTTGTAGACATTGGACCAATAAGGATTTAAGGGCCTCAGATCTCTAGAAGCAAACAATAAAAACTGAGTGTGAAGCTCACATTTTCATACAGGGCCTGCAGGGTCTCCAGGTCAACTACAGTGTTGTCCAAGTTCAGGATGGCTAGGAGACAAAGAGCAATTGGTTACTGATCACCAGTGTTGGGGAGTAACGGAATACATGTACCGCCTTTACGTATTTAAAATACAAAATATGAGTTACTGTATTCCGTTACAGTTACCGTTTTAAAAGGTGGTATTCAGAATACAGTTACTTTGTTGAAATGAATGGATTACACGGTGGTATTTTCCTGTTTCATAAGACTATGAACTCCATATTTTTGAATTTCCACGCCGGTGGAAACCCAAACAAAACACGCATTAAGAGGCTCTAATGACTGTGTCTCAATCTCGCAGCCCATGTCACCTCTACTTGTGGCTCGCATAATGATGTGAAGAAATATTTGTAAAAATTCATCCATCCATCCATCCATCCATTCGCTTATCCTTTTCAGGGTCGCGGGGGGCGCTGGAGCCTATCCCAGCTGTCATAGGGCGAAAGGCAGGGTACACCCTGGACAGGTCGCCAGTCTGTCGCAGGGCCAACACACAGGGACAGACAACCATTCACACTCACTCGCACATTCACACCTAGTGGCAATTTGGATTATCCAATTAACCTATCCCCACAAGCTGCATGTCTTTGGACGGTGGGAGGAAGCCGGAGTACCCGGAGGGAACCCACACAAACACGGGGAGAACATGCAAACTCCACACAGAAAGACCCCGGCCTGATGGTGGAATTGACCTCAGGACCTTCTTGCTGTGCGGCAACAGTGCTAACCACCGTGCCACTGTGCTGCTATCTTTAAAAATTATTCACAAAAATTATTTAATATGAAGGCAATAGGCAGAGTGTTACAGGCATAGCCCTAAAGGATGTAGCCTCATGGGTAGTGTAGTCCATGCTGCAGGGAGAATGGCCTGCCATACCCGTTATGTGTCTGTGAGCGTGAGGGAGGGAGAAAAAGGAGAGTCAAAAAGTACGAGTTGTCACCGAGCAGAAACGGGAGATGGAAGCATGTATATATATATATATATATACATACATACATACACAAAGTTGACCCAGACAACAAAGTAAAGCTAGTTTTCAGCTATGAGCCTGACATGGAGGTCCCTTTACTACAGTTTGGAGCCGCGGACCTGTTTTATATACGCGTGGAAGAGTTTTCTATACGAGATCGCTGCAAAAAGTGCAGCCTTACCTAATGTCCACCTACTGTTGCTCATTTTATATTAAGATTTAAAAATCTAGTCGGTATTGGTATGGCGAGTAACTTTCAGTAATAGTAATAAATCACACAGCAATAGTACATTCATGTAATTGTAAAAAGCATGATAATATATTAAGAAATCCAAAGTATTCAGAATATGTTACTCTCATTGAGTAACTTAACAGAATATGTTACAAAATACATTTTGGGGCATGTATTCTGTAATCTGTAGTGGAATACATTTTAAAAGTAACCTTCCCAACACTGCTGATCACTCCATTCAAAACTTGACAAGTTGAGGAAAAAACTCAAACTCCCAAGAACTTAAATAATGCCCAGGAAATTTTTAAACAACTAATTATTAACTAAAGATGTATTTCCTGCATTTTCAAAATTCACATTTACAAATGTGGCCATTTCACTATTAAACATATTTACTTAGGGATCAATAAAGTATGCTGATTCTGATTATCATTATTGTGCATGAAATAAATTAACAAATGGCATGAACATTTTTACTACCAAGTACAAGTTTTAGAGAAGCTTGCACCTTTGTGTGACTGTTTTCTGAGAGAGAAAAGTAAAGTAGGCTCTTTTTACCTTACAATATAAAGTGCCTTGAAGCAACTGTTGTTGTGAAATGAACTGAATTAAACCAGATGCTTCTGAACTCATTTGAAAAACCACCTGCTGTATTTGACATAGATTGCCATGTTTGAAAAAAACAACAACAAAAAACTAGCAACTAAATTGAAGCACGTTGAGCCTAAGAAGCAAAAAGGCTAAAAGAAAACTGTTCCTGCTACCTGATGCCTGGAAAGGTTATCTGGAAAATCATTTAAAACCTGCATACCACACTAAAAAAATTTTCTAGATTGTTTTCTAAATCTAAATTGTTATAGGAATTAGACAGTAAATGAACCCAATATTTGAATTAACACTGCCCAATCAACTGTGGAACTCACCATGGTGGATATCTTTCATGTCAAGGTGCAGAGATGACATGAGGATTCCTACAGCCTGAGAACGCTTATTGTTTAGGAGCTTAACAACCTAAAACAAAAATAAAACAGGAAAATCAGACAGGTTAGATGCTTTCATAGGAAGTGGAGTGTAACGTAATGTACTATATCTATACTATATAATCTAAGAATAAATTGAAAGAATTATTAAAAGCTCCAGAAGAGAAGGCGTTTGGAAAGGGAGGGGGATGAGTGTGTATGAGTGTATGTGTATGCATGTGTGTGTCCTGAGTTTAGGTGAGAGAGTGTCCTTCGCCCTGCCAGGCTAAGTAAACAGTCTTCCAGCCAACCCAGGTGGCCTTGCATAGGGGAGGAACAGTCTAAACACCGTCTGTTCTCAGGGTGACAATTTGTTTTGTTTGCCTTGAGACCACAGCTGGCGCCGATATACAGGGTGGGCCATTTCTATGGATACACCGTAATAAAATGGGAATGGTAGGTGATATTAAAGTCCTGTTTGTGGCACATTAGCATATGTGAGGGGGCAAACTCCTCAAGATGGGTGGTGACCATGGTGGCCATTTAGAAGTCAGCCATCTTGGATACAACTTTTGTTTCGTCAATAGGAAGAGGGCCATGTGACACATCAAACTTATTGGTAATGTCACAAGAAAAACAATGGTGTGCTTGGTTTCAACGTAACTTTATTCTTTCATGACTTATTTACAAGTTTCTGACCACTTATAAAATGTGTTCAATGTGCTGCCCATTGTGTTGGACTGTCAATGCAACCCTCTTCTCCCACTCTTCACACACTGATAGCAACACCGCAGGAGAAATGCCAGCACAGGCATCCAGTATCCGTAGTTTCAGGTGCTGCACATCTCGCATCTTCACACCATAGACAATTGCCTTCAGATGACCCCAAAGATAAAAGTCTAAGGGGGTCAGATCGGGAGACCTTAGGGGCCATTCAACTGGCCCACGACGACCAATCCACTTTCCAGGAAACTGTTCATCTAGGAATGCTCGGACCTGGCACCCATAATGTGGTGGTGCACCATCTTGCTGGAAAAACTCAGGGAACGTGCCAGCTTCAGTGCATAAAGAGGGAAACACATCATCATGTAGCAATTTCAAATATCCAGTGGCCTTGAGGTTCCCATTGATGAAGAAGAATGGACCCACTATCGTTGTACCCCATAAACAGTTTTGGAGGGATCCATTTAATGTGGGTTAGTGTCAGACCAATAGCGGTGGTTTTGGTTGTTAACGTCACCATTCACATAAAAGTTTGCCTCATCACTGAACAAAATCTTCTGCCTGAACTGAGGGTCCTGTTCCAATTTTTGTTTTGCCATTCTGCAAATTCTGTGCGCCGATCTGGGTCATCCTCGTTGAGATGCTGCAGCAGCTGGAGTTTGTAAGGGTGCCATTTGTGAGTAGCTAATATCCGCCGAAGGGATGTTCGACTAATGCCACTCTCCAGTGACATGCGGTGAGTGCTACGCTGTGGGCTCTTGCTGAATGAAGCTAGGACAGCCACTGATGTTTCTTCATTAGTGACAGTTTTCTTGCGTCCACATTTTGGCAAATCCAACACTGAACCAGTTTCACGAAACTTAGCAAGCAGTTTGCTAACTGTAGCATGGGAGATGGGTGGTCTCGTAGGGTTACTGCGTTCACCAGATATCAACACAATTTCGATCCGCTCCTCACGTGTTAACCTCTTCGACATGTCAATGGCTGTGAACAAAGAGAAACTTGTAAATAACTCATGAAAGAATAAAGTTACGTTGAAACCAAGCACACCATTGTTTTTCTTGTGACATTACCAATAAGTTTGATGTGTCACATGGCCCTCTTCCTATTGAAAAAACAAAAGTTGTATCCAAGATGGCCAACTTCTAAATGGCCACCATGGTCACCACCCATCTTGAGGAGTTTGCCCCCTCACATATACTAATGTGCAACAAACAGGACTTTAATATTACCAACCATTCCCATGTTATTACGGTGTATCCATATAAATGGCCCACCCTGTAGTAGCCACATGAAATGATGGTGGTATTCCTTTATTGCGAACAACTGCATGTCAATTTCACAGTCGATCAAGCAGTCCGACACTGGTCTCTCAATCTCCCGTTGGAGAGCCGTGAGCTTCTCCGAGATGTTATCCATTTTTTGCTCAGAGATCTTAGTCTGAGTGCTCACGCTAGCCTCAAGCTTCTCCAAGATCTTATCCGGGCTGCGTTTAATGAGCCCATTTTGAGAAGTCACGACTCGTCCGATCGCTTCAGTCACAGCGGGCAGCCTTGTGGGCTTTTGAACAGCCCATTCCGCTTTCTTTAATCTTCGATAAGCCAGGGCCAAGCCAGCTCCAATCAGCAAGAACCCTGTTATCATGATTCCGAAAAGGTAGATGTCTTCAATGTCCTCGATTGACAGTCCCGCCAGGCACACGTCCCTCCAGTTATGCCACCGGCCCATCGTGTATCAGGCAGGGGACGTCCCTCCAGGACACTCAGGCTCACCCGAGCCCCGGCTTCTCGTTGAGAAGAGTGTGTCAATTGCATTCAGGGACCAGTTGATCAAATCCATAATTCCTCTTTTAGGTTTTAGAGAACAGACTGTGAGAGTGTTTCAGGGCAACAGTAGAAAAGTAGGTGAGGCTAGACAAGGACACGAGAAGCCGGGAAAGGGAGAGGAGGAAAAAAGTGCGACCGCCTTCATCGAGAGACAGAGAAAGAGGGACTTCTGGATGTCAGCCACTTCCTCTATCTGCAGCTCGGACGTCACCCAGACAAGGTCTGCATCAGGTGTTGAGGAACCAGGACATACTGATGAAAAGTGGAACAAGACAGCATAAGTGGGCAAGAGATGAAAATAGTGTACTGTTGGAATATCATCATGACTCCCACCCGAGGTTGGGTACCAAGCCCCAAGTGCAATGGAATAAGGATCAATGAGTGCAAGAAGAACTGACCTGAAAGATAAGATCCCTACCCTGCTGGGATAATAAGCTGGCCAAAGGAGGAGATAGAATCCACTGACATTAAGACAAAGAAGCTCCTGACCATGCTTGGAGGGTTTCACCCCAAGTCCAGCACCCTGAGGCTGTATGTTAAGTAGAAGGAAGGAGGCTGGGGACTAGTGAGGGTCAGCACCACGGTCCAGGATGAAACAAAGAACACGAGTACATCAGGAAGATGGCCACAACCAACCACGTGCTCAGTGAATACCTTAGGCAGCAGAAACCCAAGAAAGAAGATGAGCAAGAGGAGGAACCATCAATGAAGGACAGGCCCCTGCATGGTATGTACCACCGGCAGTCGCTGACATCCAGAACCAGTGGCTGGACTGAAAGAAAGCACAGAGGCACTAACCATGGCAGCACAGGAACAAGCTCTAAGTAAAAGATCCATAAAGGCTGGGGTCCATCACACCAGGCAAGATACCAGGTGCAGGCTGTGGAAATAAGCCCCTGAGAGAATCCAGCAGATAACAACAGCAGGGGACAGTAGAATGTCATAACCAAGTGACTGGCACAAATTACACATGGCCACACTGAATATGGCCTGCAAGTACTAAGGTCAAAATGGGACACGGGACAAAATCACCAAGCTAAGAAACTGTGAGTGTGTGTGTGTCTAAAAACGATGTGCCGGGAGTCTGCTGTTCTCGCCGGCTCTAGTGACCCTTGACCTCCCAGCTAGCTATCGAGCTGGTGGGTAACAGACGTCTCCGAAAACGTTGGAGCACTTTTGCAAATATGTGATGTCTTGATAAACCAAACAGATATTTGAAGTTTGCACAGCTACATTCTCACCTGAAAATATGTTAAAGTTTATTTTGTGACCCAGAAACAGTAATAAGAGTAATATTAAAACTAAGTAGCTGCCACCATTGTTGGAAACTGGACTTGGCCAGGCTGCACTATGAATTCTGGGATAGGTTGGGCCACGAAGGATACACCCGACCCATCCTTCAAATCCAGGGAAAGGAAGGATGCATTTGTCGGCCACATTTGGAGCAACCTTCTAATTAGGACTGCCTTCGTTGCCTGGCTGTGACATAATCAGCCTTCAAATGTGGCCTCCAAAGGATGCAACCTAGGTTTTGGGACATAGCTGTTGTTTCAGAGTTTTACGTTAAGTGGTTAGGTTTGTTTACATTTGGCTTCCAGATGCTGCACAGATTCAGAATTTTTTTACCACCGCTCAACACCACTGATCGGCACAATAGAATCTAGACTTTACTTTTGTATATTCTGTTCACTCTGTCAGCTGTTTAATGACTGCTGCTGATTTATGAAACATGCCCACATTATTCTGTGATAGTAACAGTTTAACGTGGGCAGCTGCCTGCTTAATATAATGTAACATTGCTGCAATATTCTCCACAAAACAAGCAAATATACTTTGTTTCCTTAGCTCACAGCTTCTGGACATTGTGTTTAACCTCAGATCGACTTATCTGAATAAAAATTGACAAATGGAAATGCCTTAAAAGGAGTTAAGTGTTAAGTCAGAATTTTTGTACTGTGTACCCTGCCTCCATCTGACAGCAGCACCCTGTTCCGCTTTAAGTGGAATTTATGGTCGGGCAGAGAGAGCATGTTTGCTCTCTGCTCCACTCCAGGGCCTGCCCATTTACCAGCAGTGAGCTCTGTTGTCAGACAGAGGCAGTGTACACGGTATGTTTTTCAGCTAATGACTGTGTGAAAGATAATATAGATATAAACATTTTCTACACTCATTGGTTGCAACCATTGTCCGTGAGCCAACCGCAAAGGGCAACAAAGTTATAACATCCAAAGAGCTGAAGTGAAAACAAGTGTTTAAAAAAAGAAAAGTGTGCACTCCAGCCAAGGTCTGTGCTTTTCATGATTTTTTTTTTTTTGAGCTTTCCCTGTTCCCAGTGAACTCTGCTATTGCTCCCCTTTCTATTCTGGCCCACTTGTCAACCAATCAAATTTTGGCTGTCGCATACATCATCCGATTCCAACTGTGGTTACTTTTTAGAAATAAAAGACAAAATTAGATTTTAGTACTTTAAAATAGTATTTTGTTAATACTGATACTTCAATATCTTGATGCTGAAATCTTAGTTGGGCCAACAGTGTAGTGACAACAAGAGCTGTGGACTATAATGTACATTAGGGGTTAAAGTGAGCCAAATATTGGATCTGGTGCATTTATGTTACATTATATCAAGGATAGCAGACATTAGTTTAAATTCAAGGTGATAATGCTGATCAGATTCAGTCACTTTGTTCTACCTTTTATAGTAGCTGATGGGGTGGAAATCAGCCATATAGCTCTCTGTTTAAAACCTAATGAATTCACTAGGCAACACAGGTCATTAAATCCCCTTACAAATATGTGACCTAACAGGATTTCTAAGATGTACAAATTGTAGAACACAGTGTAAACTATGAAGTGATAAGATAGTTTCAAATTTAGTGAAATACAATGTTTTTGTTGTTTTTTTAAAGATGCGTTTCAAAAACACTATAATATGGCTTAAGTGAGTTATTGCATGTTTCTGGATTATGTACGTTCAGATTCATCTGAAGACGAGGGAGCACGTTTTTCAGCTCAGAGGATTTAAAATGTAATTAAACACAACACCTGTTTAGCCTTGGATTTGGTTATGGTGTCAGACAGTGGCTGCTTCTTCTCCTTCACGGCTGTTTTCGAGAACAATTCCACAAACTCTTGAAAGTCTACGTTGGGCTCCTCAATTGTTTCCCACACAAGTGAAGATGACATGTCCCTGAGAAACACAAAACAGCACCACTTATTATGTCAATGAAGCACTTTGTTTGATGTGTTTTGAACAGTGAAATATAAAGCAAGAACATTGTTGTGAGCATTTTGATCATGAAATAGTGAGTCATGATCCGGGAATACAGAAGTTGTGCTTGATCACAGGCTTGGTCATGTAGTAACAGGGTTGTCACAATAACTTTGTTGATAGCATATGTGCAGTTGAAAATTAACTCTTTATACTATGTCAATATAGCGCATAGCTTTGGTCTTTTCATGAGTTGGCAATTAAAACACCATCATCATCATATTGTTGAGATAATGATGTCTAAGAATGTCTTTACCAGAATAAAAAAAAACCCCAAAACATAATGATAATGTATCATAATGATTTTTTCATCATTATAACACAGTTAGGCCCATAAGTATTTGGACAATTGACCATTTCTTTGTAATTCTGCCTGGGTATAGCAATCAACATGTATTAATGTCACAAAACATATGGACCTAAATGTACATGTTACTTTCTTTACTTCTTGGTGTGGAGCTGGATCCTGGTCCAATAGAGAGGCTTCATGGGTCTTGGTGGCTCTAACAAGGCCTTTCTGGGTGGTTTCTCTTGTGTCAGACCCAGAGAATATAAGCCCAGTGGCAGTGGAGGAGGCAGGGAGCCAAGAGCTCCTGGAAGAGCTGGGGGAACACAGATGTTTCCTGGTGGAGGTGGAGGAGGCGGAGGAGGAGGCACACAAGCTTGAGGTGGAGGTGGGCCTTTAACTCCTGGTAATGGAGGAGGAGGAGGAGGGGGAGGCACACAGGCTTCAGTTGGAGGTGGGCCTTTAACTCCTGGTAATGGAGGAGGAGGAGGGGGAGGAGGTGGAACCATGCCACGAGTAAGGGGTGGGACTAGGGCAGGAGGAGGAGGTGGGGGTGCAGCAAGACCATGAGGGAGAGGTGGAGGTAAGGGAGGAGGTGGGGGTGGAGCCAGACAACCAGGGAGAGGTGGAGGAACTCCTAAACCTGGTGGAAGAGGGGGTGGAGGAGGTGGAGGAGGTGGGACTATTTCTGGTAATGGTGGAGGAGGAGGTGCTACAGTCTGCCCTGAATAAGGAGGGCAGACTCCACTTTCACTTCCCCCTAGAAGTGGGGGTGGAGGAGCAGGAGGCTGTAGCTGACACGAACACAGGTACCCATCATGACTGGGGGGAGGCTCCAGGAATCTGTCGACTCTGTCTGGCTCACTACAAGGCACTTTGAACTTTGAACTGTCATCCATTGGTGATGTCTGCACAGACTTTGCCTCCAAGCCTCCAACAGAGAAGGCCTCAGTCTGAAGATGAGCATCGCACACACCCCTTAGTAGGTCCTCTTCTCCTCCACATTCCCTGTCTGTGGTGGAGGTGGTGACTTTCATACTGTCCTTGTCCACCAGAGGGGGCAGTCGCTCCAGCTCAGCAATCTTAGTCCTGAGATCTTCTATGGTTTGTTCCAGTTGCTGGATGACATTAACATGTTTTTCCTTCAGTTTTATTGAAGGAAAAACACATTCTTCCTGTAGAAAATGCAAAACCATAAATTATTCCAGAATTTAAAAAAAAAAATCATTAGTAAAACTAAAATTAGTATGGATTTTCTTTCATATTTATTACATATAAAGTGAAATAGTTAATGACTTTTTTATTGTAATTTTTATTTAATTGTTGTTCATAGGCTTAAAATGGGGGTGACTGTAGCTCAGGAGGTAGAGCATGTCATTTATTGATCAAAAGGTTGGTGGTTCGATCACTGGCTGCCAAATATCCTTGGGCAAGGTACTAACCCCAGTTGCTCTCCGATGCATTCATCAGAGATTGAATGTGTATGAATGTTAGGTAAAAACATTGAAGAAAGTTAATGTGGCATGTTGTATAAAGTGCTTTGAGTGCTCCCGAAGAGTAGAAAACATGAATAAGTCCATTTACCTATTTTAAATCTGGCATATAGTGTATGAAAATCCAACATTTCAAATTATTAAAATAATTCCTACAGGCAATCAAAAAAGTATTTACTGTACGATGCAAAGTTTTTGTTTTATAAGCCACCATCAAAATTAAAACAAGAAAAGGTTTAAATGTTTAACTTATATGTAATGCATATAGAGGTTATTAAAGTTTACCTTTAGTATAACATTTTTTTAACACTTAAACAACTTATTACATAGTAAGATATAGGGGAAGCCAGGAATCGAACCACCAACCTTCCAATCAGTAGATGACCTGAGCTACAGCCACCCCAAGTGGACATGACTTTGATTTTTACTGCACTAAAGAACGAGAGATGGTAAAGTTGAAAGGGCATCCAGGACAGAAACAGCAGCTACACAGAGAGCATTTTAACAGTAAGCTGGCCAGAGGGCAAGTTAATGCCAAGCTTCTTTTTTTAAACAAGGTTTTAGTGAAATATCTTTGTGAGAGCATCAAAGACATTATTCTAATATGCATTTCATTTTGGATATGTGTATATAAGCCCCAGATATTTGGATAACCTGGGCATATTTTTGCCGTCTGGTATTTGAAATTTTTTTCTCTTCATGAAGTTAAGTTTGTTATTGTGTGGGCTTCACTGCATATTTTTTGCCCCATTAATATCCCATTATTATCACCTCCATTTCCTCTGACAAGTACATTTTCAAAATGTACTTTGAAGTACTTGATGTACTTGTCAATTAAATTTAATTCCATAGCGTTTTTCCATTCTTCATGTCTTGTGAAAAAACGTTCTTAATTATGAAAAAACAGAAGTCTGCGTTGCTGAATTTGAACTCTTTTAACTGTTCAAATGATTTAATGCTTTTATTGTCATGAAACTGGTATAATGTATTGTTTGAACATGGTTATCGAACCCCATTTAGTTAATTATGTCTTAGTCAATCACTTATTAACATGATCAAGTAAACCATGATTAACTAAACAGGGTTTAGATAATTTATGTCTCTCACACTGCACCACATTTAAAAAAACGTACAATCCAAATCTCTTTGCATGTGTTTCGTTGTACATATACAATGACAATAAAGGGTTATTCTATTCTATTCTATTCTATTCTATTCTATATGTGACAGTATATGCATTACATTATGACACTGTAAAACATTTACTTTTACGTACTTTGTGATGATCTTAATTGCGTGTTATTTTTTATATTATGACCATAGTAATGGCATTGATGTTTTTAAGCTCAAATTTGTAATGCTCTCTAAATTCTCTTAGAGCTGTTCTTGCATTACTTATAAACCAAAACTAATTTTGGATCATGTTGGAGTTGGAAAATCAAACAGCGTAGCCTTTAGTTCTTAATTTGAAAGAAAGAAAGAAAAGTGACTGACCTCTTTGTTTACATGTTGCTGCCTCAAACCCGTGATATCTGCATGGAGCTCTGGACAAACAAACACACATAGGTCAGTGCAATACACAACAGAGGCAACCTAAGAACAAATGTGTCCAAATATCTATGGATCTAATTATATCTGTTTGAGTCAATCAGCTGCATGTTATTTATTTTTGTACAATAGTGATATAATACCAGTATTTTGTTTGTTTGTTAACTGCTTTTATTAGTTTTTATTTATATGTGCATTTTGGAGCATTTTCATTTAATCAGTTTGTCTTTCATTCAGTTTAGTTAAATTCTAATATTTTATTAGTCTGTTAATTGCCGCTAAGTACAAAGCAGTATCTGTTTCTGTGAATACAATTTGACAACGACGTTTGTTAGCGTTAAAACCTAAAAGTTTGAAAATGCAGTAAATCAAGAAACTTGTGCAGGACAACCAGAATACACCTGACAGCAACTCTGAATCCTTTTTTAATCATTGGATTTCATATTCTACAAGCATGTTTTGAGTTTTCAAACATTACAAACATTTTTCAGAATGACATTGCCTGAGCTCTTTTCCTGGCGTAACTCTTCAAGTTTCACCAAAGCAGGTCATCTGCCTCCATTTCTCGCCATCTCTAGTATTCTGTTTTGTTACACAAATCCTTCACATTTTCTTCATATCTTTTTTCACTATATCCATGAATCTTCTCTGTGATCGTTCTCTTTTCCTTCTGCTTGACAGCTCCATAATTATACATATGCATTTATGCATCCTTTATCTAGTATATTCAGTACTCCTCTTCTGCACATGTCCAACCCATCTCAGCCTTGCCTCTCTAACTTTGTCTTCAAAGCACTAAACTTGGTCCCTCTCATTCACACACATGCAGTCTGTCTTGCTTCTAGTGATTCTCATTCCTCTTCTCTCCAGAGCATTTTCCCACCTCTCCACGCTCTCTTACACCTGCTCTCAAATCTCACTACAGATCACAAGTAAGTAAAGTTTATTTTTATTAAGTGTTTTTCCGTATACAGGCAATCACAAAACGCTGTACACAAAGGCTAAAATAACCAAAATGTTTGGCACCAAAATACACAATATAGACATTACAAAAGTTTAAGATTAAAAAATTGTCAATCAACAGAAGGCTTGTTTAAACAGATTTTTTTTGACTGCTCTTTAAAAGATTCCACAGAGTCAACCAAACGTAGCTGTGGTGGTAGACTGTTCCACAGCCTCCACACACTGATGATCCCCTTTTGTCTTCAGTCATGTTCGGGGAACAAACTCTGTGAGCAGAGACAACAAGCAGCTTGGCCATAAATGGGGCTTGGCCATTTAGTGATCTGTATGTTCAAACAAGGATTTGAAAACACATTCTAAAATCTATTGAGAGCCAATGTAAAGAATATAAAATAGAAATAATGTGAGCACTCTTGCTAGAAGGTGTAAGCAGTCTGGCCGCTGCATTTTGTATAGCTTGGAGGCGAGAAAGAGATGATTTGTCCAAATAAACAGGGCGTTACCATAATTTAAACACAACACAAATGCATGAATAATTTTTTTCCAGTTCAGCTGAGGAGACCATTTTTCACAGTTTAGAAATTTTTCTTAAATAAAAGAAACAGGAACGAGACAGAGATTTGACATGTGAGTCAAGGCCCTGAGAAGAATCTAATATTACTCCAAGATCTCGAATGTTTGGCTTAGCAGAAGGACAGAAAGAAGCAAGAACCTGACTGGTTTTAGAATGTAGTTCAAGAGGAGCTGTGATCATGGTCTCAGTCTTGCTTGTGTTTAAAACAAGGTAACTGCTAGAAAGCCCAGTAGAAACCTGAGTTAAGCACTGGACTAGGTTGGAAAACCTATCCAGCTGATGAGGCTTAAAGGAGACACGCAGCTGAATGCCATCGGCATAGAAATTATAAGAAATGTCACTAAAAGATTGAATAAAGCCAGCTAAAGGAAGCATGTAGAAAGAAAATAATGATGGACCCAAAACTGAACCCTGTGGAACCCCGCAGGTTAAGGGGGCAATGTCAGAGGAGAAGCTGTCAGTCCTAGCAGAAAAGGTCCTGTCTGATAAGAAGGAAAAAAAAACAGTCTAAGGCACAGCCAGTTATACCCGCCAAAATCTTCAGCCTGTTAAGTAGCTGATCGATGGTATCGAAGGCTGAGATTCCCTGCATCAGAAGCCATTAATAGATCATTATAGACCCTTAAGAGAGCAGTCTCAGTGGAGTGCTGCTTTTGAAAGTCAGATGAAAAGGGTAAGCAGTCTGTAATCTGCATAGTAAGGACCTGAACTGATTTTCTGCAATTTATTCTAGTAATTTGCTTATAAATGGTCATTTTAAATAGGCCGATAATAGTAGAGCTGGGATCTAGATTCTGTTTTTTCAATAGAGGAGTTACCTCGGCATGTTTAATATGTCTAAGGAGCATCATGAGGATTTCATTTTACCTACAGTATTACTGTAATTAAGTCATTGAGTCTGATTGGAGAAAAAGAAGTAAATGACCCAGACACCAAGGGCCATCTTCATAAGGGAAGGCACTTAAGGAGAATTTGGATCTCGAGTCCATCACCTTATTTACAAAGTGATTGAGAAACGTGTCTTGATGCATTCTCAGTCATCCAGGTAAGTAAATCTCCAAAAGTTGATCCTGTTCATCTGGACGTTTCTCCCACTGAAAACGCTACGTCCAGATGAACAGAATCAACTTTTGGAGACTGAGAAAAGTATCATCAGAAAGTAACACAGCATGCTGAGATGGAGGAGAAACAATACTATTAATAGTCTCAAATAGTACTTGGATTATTCTTATGATGATTTATACGTTTATTGAAATAAGAGGATCTAGCCTCTTTCACTGACTCATTATATAAGTGAAGAAGTTCTTTGAAGTGTTCACGATGAACAATCAGACCAGTGGACCAGTGAATAAACACAGTGGACCAGACGGTCTGCTTTTCGGCAGGAACGTCAAAGACCACAAGTTTGATCATTTAACCAAGGTGTGCAGGAACTAACAGAGCAATGCCTAGTTTTGAAAGGAGCAACCTGACTGAGAATGACTAGTTATTGGTCAGTAAAAGAGTTAAGAAGGAGCTTGACATTGTCAGAAGAAGTTTTACAATTAAAAAGGGAAGAAAACTTAGAAATCATAGCGTCATCAATAAAGTGCCTGCGCTCAACAAAACCTTGGGGAAGAGACTCAAATGTCCAACCTCACATACTTTTCTGCCACTCTTGGCTTACATCATATTCTTACATCATAATCATCTTCTGAGTAATAGCTTTTGTGAAGCAAAAAGCCAGAAATGAATAAACACGAAGAAAGTGTAAAATGTTTATATGCATTTTTATATAAGCGAGATGACAAGATTGGTATCTTTCACATGTTTGTGTGTTAGCCTACCAAATCATAAAGATTGTAAAACAATCAAAAGTGTAAAGCTTACTTCGCAAAAAGTAAGAGTAAGAGTTTTTAAAAATTGTAATATACAGAATTAAATCCAGCTGTAACAAAAGGGTTAGTTTGTTTCAGTGTTTGGTATAACCTTATGGTAATAATGTGTTTTTGTTTGTTTATATAGAGCCAGGACCACAGAATAAACACTGTATCAGTTTTAGGGCATGCACAAACCACCAACAAGAACTACAGATTAGACTACAGAGCAGTGCTATTCTTACCTGATTGTGCAGATTGAAGTCCATTCCTGTTATCTCCACCTGGTTTGGCTTGAGGCCAAGGGCCTTTAATCTGAATTGGTTGTTTCCCCTCACAGAGATCCAAAGAGTGTGGTGGCTGGTTGACAGCTGCCCATGTGTAAAGCTGGTCGTGCTAAGTAAACATATTTTTTTTAAAAAACAGTTACAGTTGCACTTATCCTCATTTCACAAATAAATCTCCACATTTGGAAATGTCAATCATAAATACTCGTTTTTAGAGAGCTGTGCAACTCCAGTCTTGTGTACAAAGTCCAGTCAAACAGCAGTCACAGTTACAGCTTAGAAATCACAAAATTTGTTTTCCTTTTCTTGTTCATGAGTTGATCCTGTGTGGAACACTTAGTACCTTTGTGCATTATGCTTTCTGTTTATTCTTAAAACATGTTTGCTTGTTCATATTAAAGCCAGTATTACTGGTGACCCTAATTGTAAGGACAACAACAAGTCCAGCTTAACTAACTCATCATTTGCTATATAGTATACTTAGTACAGACAGTACAGTTTTCTTAAAAATCACAAATTTTACACGCTCTTCAGTACCATTTCATTAAAAGTAACGTTTTGCAGCTGTTTTCATTGAGTTTGACCATTTCTATGCCAGAAGTCAGTGCAGCTGGATGAACTTTGTCTCTGTTTTTAATCAGCGAAAATCACTGAGCACAGACGATTCAAACAAGAGGCTGTTCTTCATTTCTTTCGCATTCCCTTTGATACAGTTAAAAAATATTCAGGTTGAATAAACAACAGTGGCACAGTCTCTATGCTATTCATCAAATATGCAGGTGCATCAGGTTGCCTTTGTACTTGTTAATGTTGTTGGCATCAGCTACACAATGGACCTAGAGCGAGCACAACAGAGCCAGCAGTGCACGGGCAGGAATGCATTTCTTACTTGGAAATTCCGACACCACTTAAAGAAGCAAGGAATGGGCGGAATCTGACCCTTCAATGCAAACTCTGTTTGCCAGCAACCAAGCTGCTCTTAAAAGAACCCAACCTTAACAAACATCTGGAAGTAATTTCTTTTTAAAAACTAACGTTAGCCTACTGCAAATACCTTGTTTTAGTTGTGGTAGCTACCTGGGTTATGTGTCACTTCAGTGTCTTCCATGTACTATTGCTGTGTGATTTATTACTATTACTGAAGGCTACTCACCACCGAGCTAACACTGTTAGCTGGCGTTACCTGAGGTTAGTTCATAGACTGCAGACCGTTAGACTTGATGAATAGCATTAACAACCTGCTAGCTGCAAATTGTCATGTGCAGTTCAGTAATAGTAATAAATCACACAGCAATAGTACATTCATGTGAGAAGCATGACAATATATTAAGCAATCCAAAGTATTCAGAATACGTTACTCTCATTGGGTAACCCAACAGAATACGTTACAAACTACATTTTGGGGCATTTATTCTGTGATATGTAGTGGAATACAAGTTTAAAGTAACCTTCCCAACATTGTCTATCATTTAATATAATGATAGTGCCAACATATGCCCTTTTTCATCTGAAATAGCCTCCCATAAAATATGACAATGAAAATAATTCACTGCTAACATGAGAAGATAGGGGTGTGGTGTAAAACTACATACATCGAACTTGGGTGATGCGGTGGAGGTGATGTGGGTAGTGCTTCCCCCCAGCTGTTCTCTGAAGCAGTCTGTGAATGGCAGCAGGAGGCCCATTGCTAAGATCCTAGAGCAGAGCCTCTCAGCCTCCTCTGGCTCATCCGCTTGCTGTTGCAAGAACAGCTTCTCCAGAAGAGTTCGACCTGGACATCAGGGAGAAAACAGAAAAACAGAATTTTTTGTGGGACGTACAGTGGCACAAAGATTCGTATCAGGCTACCATAATGTGCACTGGCTACCTACTCCTTCTAATCCTTAGGATGGGCGAAAGGCAGAGATGGATCAAAAGGGATATTTTAACTGAAACTGTTCACTGATCAATTGTGTACAACTCCCGGCAAAAATCGCCATATTTGTCGGATGGTCTTTCAGTTTTGTTTTGTTTTGTTTTTTTACTTTATTTTTGTTATATAGCAGAATATTTAGATTTTTGTGACGTGTACCTCACAAACTTTTGTATATAACAGGATATTTTTAAAATGGTTTAAAATGGAGCACTGTAACAAAAAATAATTTCCCCCAGGGATCAATAAAGTATTCTGATTCTGATTCTGATTCTGATTCTGATTTTCCAGATTAAGTCGAAGAAAAATATGTATTCACTTACTGTTCAGCAAAAAAGTGGAATTATCATTTTAAAAAATCACAATTATTATGATACCTTTTCCACCTCCTGGCTCAGCTTTTTCACTAATAAAACCAACCTGGTTCCACGTTTCTCAGCTAGTAGCTGACATCAGCTTTGCTGCGTGGAGCTTTGTCATGGAGTCTTCACTTCACCTTCTTTAAAAAGATATGTGTTTTTTAAAGAAGTGGTTTGACACTCTCATCGACAAAATCTATTATTATCCTGAAAAATGACATCATCATCACCAAACCCATGTTCTGAATTTACTGATGTGATGACAGCATAATTTTGACTAGCGCATATTTGTGACTCAACAATGGCACTCAGCAGTCTACTTTTCCTTTGAATTTTTTGAATGTCAATAGAATTTTATTCAGTGTAATTCTTACAGATCTGTCACAAACACTGACATCTCTGTCTACACATTTTTGTTTGGATGGTTTGTGGGGTTGTTTGTGGACTTTCTATTTTCTTTGAGTTTTCTCTCCTGGTGCTTTGAGATCTTCCATCTAGCCAAACATTTTCCTTTTACAATGTCTGTTGTTTGTTTCCATCCATCCTTTGATATTCTTCTGTTTACACAATTAAGGGTTGTGGGAAACTGGACAGCTCACCAGTCTGTCACAAACATGTTTTGTATTGTGAACCAGAATGACGTTTTTCACATTTTAGTATGAGGCTGCCATATTAAAGCAAAGTACCTTCATGTACCACAACTGCTACAGCACCTTACTGGGGTTACTGAGACATTACCCACTATGTCCAATGGTCCTGAGTCGTTGCCCAGATGCTGCTGATGTTTTGGACTTTGTAGTTTTTTGATTCATTGCTGAGTTTTTACCTTTTTTTACCATATATTTTCCTTAGTGCAGTTAGTCTTGTTTTCACTTTCTGGTTGTGATTAGTTTATTTCTTGTTCTGTCTTTATTTGTGAGTTATCCTATATTAAGTTGTGTCTGTGTTTCCCTGTTTGGTTATCACATATCACTCCCTGTTTTATTTGGATAGTTATTTTTACCTTTTGCCTTGCTTTTAGTTTTACTTCACCCTTGTCTCGTCTTCTGATTCAGTGTGTCTTGTTTTCTCTAGCTGTTTCCACTGCCTTATAGAGGTGGGAATCACCAGATACCCCATCATCTGATAAGATACAATACCACTGCATTACAATCAGTGTATTACAATAACATATGTAAATGATAAATGGCCTGCATTTGTATAGCGCTTTTCTAGTCATTAAGGACCCCAAAGCGCTTTACACTACATTCAGTCATCTACACATTCACACACAGGTGATGGCAGCTACATTGTAGCCACAGCCACCCTGGGGCGCACTGACAGAGGCGAGGCTGCCGGACACTGGCACCACCGGGCCCTCTGACCACCACCAGTAGGCAAACATGGGGTTAGTATCTTGCCCAAGGATATTTGGCATGCAGCTAGGAGGCAGCCTGGGATCGAACCACTGACCTTCTGATTAGTGGCTGACCTGCTCTGCCACCTGAGCTACAGCCATGTATTGTGGGATATCACCTATTATGTCTTCACAGTTAAGCATTCTCAATATCAGTTTTATCCAATAATATAAAGTGGCATGCCAGCACTGTCAGTAAAGCCTGAATAAATGTTGTTAGAATATGAAGTCAGTCTGCTCTCCAAAAGTTGATCCTGTTCATCTGGACGTAGCGTTTTGGGGAAACCTGCAGTCAGCTGAGACTGAAGAAGTCACCTGGATGAGTGATGAAACGTTTCTCCCACAAAACGCTACGTCCAGATGAACACAATCAACTTTTGGAGATTTACTTTCCTGGATGATTGAGAATGCATCAAGATCTGATTTGCCAGTCATGAGATGTATTTATCTCAGAACTGCCACTGAAAATTTGGTTATGATTTGCCTGTCAGATTTGATCCAAATGTAGCCCAATAAGGAGTCTGTTTGCTTCATAATATTGCCATAAAGTTCCCAGTTGCATCAGCAGCACCTCACTAGCACAAGCAGCAAGCAGAGCCATCTGGCCTTTACTGATGTCAAACAGCTTGACAGAAGTTCATATAGAGGTTTTTTTAAACTCTTTAAATATTCCCAGAGTGATATAGGGACCTGATATAGGACCTTGCATATAGTATTAACCCTTTTGACTAAGTAACAAGTTAAATAATTCCTGCTTACACCCACACATGTCCACACACTGTTTAATACTCACCTGTAAAGACATCCTGAAAACCACAAGTAGATACTTGTCCACATGAAAATCTTCTCGTTCCACAGATGGGCTGGCTGCCTCCTCCTGTGTGGCCCCCCAAATATTCTCCTGAGCTCAGTAAGCCACCTCCATCTTCCTCCTTGCCTCTCAATCGCCTGTCTAGTTCCTCTGTCCAGTCAGCTGAGCGACTCAAAGGGCTAGCAAGGCTTCTGGAGCGTTTTCTGCGCACCTGCCAACCTTCAGCCATCATCCTGTAACATTTATGTTCCCGGTTAGCTTAGCTTTGCAAGTGCATTTCTTGCAATGTGTTTACAGTTAGTTTTACTTTTCCACAGTTTTCTGATTTCTTCCATTTTAGGCAAACTGACAGAGCCTTCATCCTCTCCATAGATAAAGTGCTCAACTAAACATTAAAACGCATGTTTACGGCTTAGTACAAAAGCGTTTAGCCTCTGTGGACCATTTCCTTCTTGTAGACACAGTGAGATCATCCAAAATATCACAGAAAGATGATTTGCATCCAATAATCAGTGAACACATTAAACTACTGTATTACTTCACAATCGTTTGTTGAGAAAAATGTTATTACAGAAACACTCAGATGTTTGTGTAATAATGTAATGTTCATCTTGAGTTTAGCCATGAGTTCAGGAATTGACATGAAATTCTTACATATGTCAGTAACAACTCATCCAATCTATACATGCAAAGAGAAATCAAACCATAGAGTTCCATAAATTATCTGCAATACTGAAAAATGACCCAAAGAAAAACTATTAAATACATGAAGAAAGAGAGTGTGGAAAAAGGCACAGAAGGTTACATTACACCAGCTAAACTCTATGAGTGATTAAAAAGCAAGTCTGCCACTTAGTGCAAATTAATACGAGTGAGTTAGATCCAGACTAGACAGTGGAGTGAAAAGAATCATCATAAGAGTTCTCCAAGTGCCAAGCATCACTTGTGGAGCGCTAAGGTGCAATTGTTTTAGAAAACAATAAGTAATGCACTCAACTGCCATGACAGGCATTGCTCACCATGCAAGACTCAATTACTGAAGAAAAAGCATGTTTAAGCACATTTAAAGTTTGCTTAACAACATTTAGACGAGTGGAATACTGGGAGAACTCTTTAGATGCCATAATACACAACATGTTTGAGGGTCAAATATGCTGCATATCACCCCAAAAAACCACCAACAGTGAAGTTTGGAGGGGGGAACATCATGGTGTGGGGCTGTTTTTCAGCATACCACACTGGCACGTTTCATATAATTAAGGAAGGATGAATGGAAATATGTACCAAGATATTCTTGACCAAAACCTGTTGCCATCTACCAGGATAATGAAGATGAAATGAGGGTGCACATTTCAACAAGACAGAGAAGAAAACAAGAAAACCAAACGTTTCAGAGAAAGAAAAGAAAATGGCTAGAATCCTGCTGACCTGAATCCAACTGAAAAGAACTAAAGCTCTGAGTTCATAGAAGGGTCCCATCGAGCACTCAAAATTTGAAGACTGTTTGTGTGGGCCGAAATCACACTTGAGCAATGAATTTCCTCCATGCAACTGTACAAAAGTCCTTGTTAGTGATGACAAAGTATTAAAACGTTTTCAGTGTGTTCAATACTTTTTTTCCTGAGTCATTTCTCATTATTATAAATACCCTAATTTATGCACAACTATGGTTTGATTTCATTGCATGTGTGAATTGGATGGGTTGTTACCAACATCTGGTGAGAATTTCATGTCAATAGCACCTTTAGAAATATATATTTTTTTAGAATACTGACGACGTATACAGTACTTATTTTAAACACTAAATACGTCCTTGATCTAGTGGTTTGCTTACAGTCTAGCAGATCTCTCATTATTAATGCCTTTTACTACAAGAAAATTGCTCAGTGCCACTTTGCCACAAACCTATGTTTCTAAAACAATGAAAATAACAGCGAAAATGTTGAGATTATTCTTGAAAATAAGAGAAATTATGAAAACGAAAAGAATATAGTCTGTTTTAATCCACGTGGGGCTAAGATTTGAGTTTTTTGTATGTGCTAAATAGGCTAATCTTGTTAGATGTTACGTTTTAAATTAGGTCTCATATGATCATTTTGACATTACAGTGCTTTAAAATTCTAGAACCAGTATCAGCCATGCAAACAACCAGTACCTGTGAAAGTTATGGTGAGCTCTGCGTGGGGAGAGGGGGCTGTGAGATGGTGAGTGCCCTGGGGAACTGAGCTGTCTTGTAGTGGTTTTGATGTAGGACGGGAAGATGGGAGGGTAAGGTTTCACCACAGGACTAGAGCAGGTGGCGGGGTGGGCAGACTTGAGGAGGCGTTTGGCCAATGTGGGGCTCTCCTGAGGAAGTAGTGGGCTAAAGCAGGCGCTGCTCCTCCTAAACTGCTGGTTGGAGGGGGAAGCCTTGGTGCTGGTAGAGGGGCTGGGTTCAGAGTCAGCACTTAAGCAGTCCTCAAGAGACTCAGCGCTGGTACCTGAGCCTAAGTGAATCTCACCTTCTTCAAATACAGTTCTTGAACTCAGTCCCTCTAGTGGCTCAGGACTTCTATGGTTGTCGTCTGGCAGTGGAAGACTGAGATTAGCATCCATCTCAAGCTCCCTCACCTGCTCCTGCTGGGTTTCAGCACTTGCTCCCTCCTCTTCCCCTGTGATTTTCCCAGTGCTGTCAAATGTAAAATCGTGGAAACTGTTACCAACAGTTGTCATGGTCACCGGGCAGACTGTTGCCCCCCCTTCAGTAGCTATGGAAATATCTGTGTGAGGGCGCTGCTGAAGCAAAGCATGCTGGTCTTTTGTGCCTGTGGAAACACAAAGAGCAGCTTCTCTTTGCCCCTGCCCCTTTAGCTCCAGATGCCTGTCCTCATTCTTCTCAATAACCTCTGCGTTGAAGGGGCTATTCTGTGTGGGAAGTGGCTCGTTTTGCTTGACAGAGCCAATAATAGATCCTCCCTCCAGGAATGACAAGGCATCAGACCCCAGCTCTAATTCTGGGGTCAGGTCAAGCACCTCAGGAGGAGTTAATTTAACTACCCCATTACTCTGTTTCCTCCTATCCTTTCCTTCCCCCCAAATTAGATTCCTTCCTCCCCCTCCTTGTGTTTCCACAATTGAGGTAACCCCCCCATGCTGCTGTTGCTGGAGCCTTATAGCGAGCTGGATATCCGCAAGCAAATCCTCATGGTCAGCTGCTGAGTGGAAACTGTAGATATCAGTGTCTGATCCTGAGCTCCCTCCCTTCTGCCCTCCATCTTCTGCAGGAGAGTTTGCGGTCGATGCTTTCTGCTGCATCTCATGCTTCTCGTCTCTCTCATCTCCATCATCCCTTTTCCCCTGCTTCTTTCTCTTCTCAGGAAAGGCAGCCTCAGTGTCCGACTGCCCCAGCTCATCTGCAGACAGATCAGGTGTTTTTGTGCTGTCCAGCTCATCGTGCTGAGATGCTAAAACATCCTCTTTTGAGCCTTTCACTGATGAACACACGTCTCCTTTTCCTTTAAGGTTACCCTTTCGCTTCCGGATGGAGAAAACAGAAGACTTGGACTCTGATTTATTTTTATTTTTTAGTCCTGTGCCGTTCGTCACTCCCCTTCCTCCTGCACTGCCTGTTCCTTTACCTCCATGTTTACCATGGAGTTTCTTTCCTCCTTTTTTTACGTCCCCTCCTCCCTCTCTCCATCCTTCATCTAGCGATGGGTAGCTTCCGTTGCTTGATGCTGCTGCTGCTTTCTTTTGCTTTGTCTCTTGGTTACCCATGTTGATGGAGCAAGAAAGCTCGATGACTAGCTGCCGCTTCCTCAGGTCATGCCTAGAAGAGCTTCTAGGACAATATTTAGATGCTCAATTTCAAGCTTCTTGCCCAATTTGTGGATGCACGTCTGGTGAAGGAGGAGCCGCTGCTGCGGCTGCTGCTGCTATTGATGATTGTTCTTTTAAGCTCTCCTGTGTGACGATCTTCCTTGTTGTTTTCCGGTGACGAAGGCTCGCGTGGCAGTGATGTTGACACTGATGCAGAGTAGACATATGGCTCCCTCTTCTTCCACCCCTTTCTCACTCTGTGTTACCCTCCCCCTCATCTCCATCTGCTGAAAGGAATGACGCAGGCACTGTGTGCTCAGTAGAGTGCTTTTTTGTGAGGTAGACTGGGAGAAATGGAAAGACTGGGATGGAGGCACAAATCTTTCAGGACCTGGGAAGAATAAAGGTGCTGCTGGTAGCTCACACACTGTGCAGCTGGGGATAGGTTATAAGGGCCTTCATGTTGGTCTTTGAACTAAAAACCAACATGAAGGATAGATTTTTCTTAATAAAAAAAAACAGTTATTAAAATATCTGTCAGAAATAGTCAAAGCTGAATAAGATTACAGTTTATAAGCTGAAATGGATCATATTCTGTGTGGTTCAGACCATATAAATATATTGTCTCATAGCAGTTAGCCCCACTAACTATAATGTCAATGTAAAAAAGAGCTTGCAAATGAAAAGGAAGATTGTGTTTAAAATGTGTAGTGGCAGAAAAAAAGGTTCTTTCATTCAGTTGATGAGCTGAACTGAGACTTTTAACTTACTATAACAGAAAAACTTGAAAATAGAGACGACTCTGAAAGGACTTAATCAGATTTAAACCTGTGCATCTGTGAATACTTTCAGCCTCAAATGCACTTGAATTATCCATTCAAAGAGAGTTGTTCACAGTGGAAACACATGGGCTCTTTAATGACTCTTCTTTGTGAAACATCTTTAGCAAGCAAGCAATTTATTTATATAGCACTTTCAGAACAACACAGCTGAACACAAAGTGCTGTACACTTGGCATGCCACAAATGATACATGAATAAGTTTAAAAAAGGAGAGAGAGATTTACTCAAAATAAATAAATAAAATAAATAAAAACTTAAAATAATACAATTAGCACAAAATAAAAAGTATGCAATGATAATTAGAATTAAAAACAATAAAATGAGCACAATAGATTAAGAACAATAAAATCAATAAAATCAGGGTCATACTACAGAAGCGTAGAGCTGCCACCCAGGCAAAAGAAAAATACAAGTGTATCACGTTATAACGTGAAAAGTTTATTGTTCTAACAAGATACTTTTCCTGTTTGTACAATATACTATCATGTTTGTACAATATACTTTTCACGTTTGAACAACATAATATCACGTTATTACAATATACATAATTATCACGTTCGTACAATATGAATATTATATTGTACGAACGTAAAAAAAATACCATTACAATAACATTTTTTATTGTAAGAACGTAAAACGTGTTGCGTTCGGAAACCCAAATCCATGGTAGTTGTGGAGAGCTCACGCTCTTCAGAACTGGCACTTAACTTTGAATGCCCTGCTTTCAACATGGACACAAACACTGATAGCCCACTTCTGAGATTTCTTCGGAATCGTGGTGTACCTGAGGACTGTCTCTTACGAATGCTACAAGAACACGTAAGCGCTCTCTTGAGGGGGAAACTTGTAAAACTCGCTTTTTACGAAGTTACAGCGTCTAAAAATATGACATATTGCTAAGTTAGCAACCACAGCGGTTTTCGCTTCTCTCGCTTTGACTGCGTAAGGACGTAACGGTAGGCTGCATTGGTGTGGATCTATATGGAATGGAGAATGTAAAACAAATTAACCCGCTGTATAAAACTGGGTCGTTGTATGACCACATGTTACTACTTAACCCGTATGCAGATTCCAGGTTTCTTAAATATATCGCTATATTATGTGATGCACAATGTTTCCTTGTTTATCTAAAAACAAATGAATTAAACTTTGTTTATATTGATATTTGGCTTCAATTAAAAAAAAACAGTGAGTTCAACCCTTTGTGCTCTGTGCAACTGAAAGATACGTGAATACTAATTTACTTTTTCAAAGGTGGGCTTTGTATATACTGTAATATTTCTATTAATAACATGTTAGAGAATCTCATTAATGTTGCTGGCATAGAGAGAGGAAAAGAATAAATGCTAAATATTGATGCCTGCCACTAAAATAATAACAGACAATTATCAAAACACATGTTAAATGTACATACATTTTTTTAGTGAGGTACCTCATGTGGTGTGGCAGCAGGTATACCTTGTACTTCTGTATAGTAATAAATATCTCTGTTATTACAGATTGATGTCACAGTGATTGATCCCAACATATGGTGACCGGATAGCTGCCAGACGGTTCTGCTTGGAAAACAGTGGTGCAAGTACTAAGGAATCAAGAAAAAACTCATTGCTCGAAAAATTAAAGGAAAAGATGGGAATCAATGAAAATGAGAAGAAACCTGATCATGAGGAGGCATTTGTTTCTAAGAGAAAAAGAACATATGCAAAAAACAACAAATGGGCTGAGAAAAAGACTCGAAAAATTGAGTTAGGGTGGATCCATGAAGGTAAGCAAGTGAGAAAGCGCAGAGGAGGAGGAACAAGGACCTTTGATGTGCCCAAAGACTCCAAAAAAGCTGACATATTACAGTATGCTAAAGATCTTTTCTTTCCAAGTGGAAAAAGCAAATTTGGAAGATGGGAGGTGTTCAGTCATGACATATTAGACTATCAGGAAGAGGCCGTATTTGATGAAGATGTCACAGTTGGAGAACTCTATTCAGCACTTAAAATGGGAATGTTGAGATTTTACTCTTGCACAAGAAGATTTTCCAATGATGAAAATGGAGATGAAGAAGCTTCTCACACTGTTGTGATCTCATCATCAGAATCTAGGAATGCTGATGAAGATGTATTATTAGACACATCTGAGGTAATGATTGGACCCTACCTTGGAGAGCCTCTGCCTTGTCAACTTGATGACACTGTAATAGATGAACCATTCCTGCAGTTTGAGGAAGATGATCTGGTCATCACATCCATTACACTTCCTCCAACAAACACAGCAGTCAGTAGTCCAGATACATCTATAAGCAATGAAGCAATAAGCTCTGCAGGATCATATGATGTTGTCTGTGTTACCACCAAACTTCACAGGGTTACTATTCTGGAGGAGATGATCAGCCAGTTCAAAGATCCAGCACTCCTCATACACCCTCTAAAATACACCTACATTGATGAAAAAGGAGCTGATGCAGACGGTGTATCAAGAGATGTGTATGCTGCATTTTGGTCAGAGTTTGTGGACAACACAGCTGAAGGAGAGGAGTTCAGAGTGCCATCACTGTCTCCTAAATGGCAAGAAGAAGAGTGGAAATCCATGGGTAGAATTTTACTGAAGGGATTTCAAGACCATGGATATTTCCCTTGTCGCCTTGCTCCTGTTTTCACAGTGGCACTCATCTTCGGTGAGAATCAAGTATCAGATGATCTGCTGTTTGAAAGTCTTCTCTTTTACCTAAGTCAATCAGATAGGGATCTGATAACAAGGGCACTAAAAGAAGATCTTTCAGCTGAAGACAGGGATGAAGTGCTGGATCTCATGGATCGCCTGGATGTATCAGTGCTTCCAACCAAAGAGAACTTAAAAGGCCTTCTTCTGAAAGTCGCACACAAACAATTAATCCAAAAACCAGCATATGCCGCAGAGAAAATGTCCTTAGTTGCAAGCTACTTCCTAAAAGAAGCTTTTCAAAGCCCACAAGATGTCCTACAAATGTATGAGGATAAAAAGCCAACAACGAGAAAGCTTTTGAAGTTGCTTACTGCCTCTCCCACCACTCAAGCAGAGAAGCAGAGCTTCAGATTTCTGCACCAGTACATCAGAGGACTTGATGATACAGGGCTCAGAAGGATGTTCAGGTTTCTTACTGGGTCAGATGTCATCTGTGTTGACAAGGTTGAGGTACTGTTCACGCCTGTGGATGAACTGGCACGACGACCTGTGGCACACACATGCGGCCCTCTTCTGGAACTACCATGGACATACACGTCCTACCCAGAACTACGAAATGAACTGGACAATGTTTTGGCTGCTAAAAGCTCTTATGAGTTCAGCATAGCTTGATTAAAGTCCATCATGTTTAAACCAAAGAATGAAAGGTTTGCACTAACAATGACTGGCTATGAAGCTCTAAAGTTTGTTAAACCCAAAAACAGGGAACACATCATTGTATAAAAAAAGAAAGAGCTTAAATTTCAGGGAAGTGTTTTATTTCATATTTGAATTTATTTTCAAAAATTGTGGATAACATCAATTTGTTTCCACCATGAAAAATGTAAATTTCAGTTTAAATTTTCATACTTAAAAGTTTTACTAGTTTAAATGTTAACTAATTATGTTTAATAAGTTCATATGGTTAGCAGCAAGAGGTGAACTATGCTTATTATTAGTTCTTATCATGTGTCAAGGTCCTTTTCCACAGGTCTGTGGTGCAGTTTTGTAGGATACAAAATGTCTGCTATAGAGGGGATGTTTTGTTTAGTAATAATTCAATTAAATTATTTTCAAGTATATTTTTTTTACCTTTCCACCAGTCATTTGTTTAGAACATATTTTAAGGGAATAACTTTGGAAGGCAATGTGTTTGATGCAATAGTTGACTGGAATAAAAGACAGAAAATTGGCACATAAGTTAAGTTTTGTAGTGTTTATCAAGAGTCCGTGTTTTCTTCTCCTTGAACACAAATAAAAGGGAGGTTAACATCTAACAGTGTCTGTTAATTATTAAATAATGCAGAATTTTTACATTTACCAGTTTACAAGAAACTGTTCGTGGATGAAAAGCAGTTGCACAATGTGTTCAGTAAAATTGAAAACAATATTTCATGAATGATAATGTATAGGATCAGCAGTTTAAAAAATGTTTTTTTGACAGTCTTAAAACAGAAATCAGATATAATAGAAATTCCGTTAAAAAATAATTGGAAATGCCAAAAGGTTGGAGTACACAGATTTGGTTAAATATATTTAGACATGCTTGCTTGCTACTATCTTCAACCGAAAATCCAAACAAAATAATAATGAATGTCTTTTCTATTGTTTATTGCACAAATAAAACATTGTACCCAAAAATATATGCGTAAAAATTCCCAAAGCCCAATTATATTTAGGTTTATAAGTCCTTCAGTATATAGGCTCTCAGGAAGAGATACAGTTCAATGGATTCATCTGCTGTGCTTGGTGGAAGTAAGAAGTTCTCTGACATTATAAGGCAACACAAGCTGAAAACGGTTTCATCACAGGTATAAGGTCCTCTCTGTTGACATTCTTGCTTACAATCATCCACTGCCTCCCGAGAAACCTCTTTCAGATGATCCTGTCCTCCAAAGAGATGAGGGATGGTGTACATGAGAATTGGACGTCCACTTGGAGCAACTGCATTTCTGCTTCTGCGTATTATGTGGGTGTTCCACATATGTGCAACTTGCTGCAGCTCTTCCTATTAAATATTAAAAATTAAAAAATCTCATATCAGTAAAAGAACACATTTCTCTTGGCTCAACATGTTACCCAAAACGGCGCTGGCACAGCTGGCAACCTTAACCCAATTTCCCTCGGGATGAATAAAGTATGATCAATCAATCAATCAATCAATCAATCAATCAATCAATCAATCAATCAATCAATCAATCAATCAATCAAAAGCACCACACAGTGACAGTCGGAAAAACACAGTTCATCAAAAATACTCAACAACAAGAATAACAGTGGTAGACACGTGATACTTTGGAAAATTTTAAGTAATTTTCACATCCAATGGAGTGAAGCGAGCATGGGAGTTATGTGTTCTCTTTTACGAGTTCTGGTTAAAAGTCATGTAGCAGCATTTTGGACCAGATTAGAGGGTAAAAGTAGTTGACATCCAGTGTGTGTGTACTTCTGTGATTGGATGGTTTGTGCCCATGGAGAATGTAAACATGGACCCCTAGATCTTATCTGAAGCTTTTAGTGCTTGGTCAGAATCACTAACCAAATGTTCACAGAATGTCATATGATTTCATAAAAAGTTATGATTATATTGTGATAGACAAAATCAGAATCATGAAGAGAATGAGTATTGAGATCATGTTGGAATCATACAGTCAAGATATTGACAAGAGATTCAGCTAATGATAAATCCTGTTGAAATAAAACATGTAAACTAAATTAGACATGAAGGATAATGTGTTAATATTCAATTGAATATTCATATGTGATAGAGTTAATGATAGCTCAAGGTAAAGTACAAAATGGGAAAAAAGAAATTTTTATTTAATAATTGTAATGTTTGAATTTAAATCATATATATCAAAGGTCAGAGAGAGAGAATCAATAGAGTATGACTTAAAATAAGGCGGTGTTGGGGAATACATGTACTGGCGTTACGTATTTAAAATAATATTATGAGTAACTGTATTCCATTACAGATACCGCTTAAATAGGTGATAATTAGAATACAGTTACTTTGTTATAATAAATTCAATTCAATTTTATTTATACAGTGCCAAATCACAACAGTCACCTCAAGGCACTTCATAGCGAAAGGGCTTGCTCATATGACCCCCTATGAGCAAGCCCTTTGGCAACAGTTGGAAGGAATGACTCCCTTTCACCCAGAAGAAATACATGGATTATATGGCAGTGTTTTCCTGTTTCATATGGAATACTGGTAATTCTTCGCATTGCTGGAAACCTAAACAGAACACTCAATAAGCTCTGACCATGCAATGCAAACTCTGTTTCCAAGCAACCAAGTCCAAAACAAAAGGTCCCTCAAAGGCACTGGAACTCAGGAAATAGTTAAAAAAAAAAAAAAAAAACAATTCAGGAGGCCGACCCGGAGGTCGATGGCACAAGAGTCCCTCACAAAGAAGTTCCGGAAGCCGCCCATGTGGATTGTAGGGGCGTCGTGAAAACAGTTCAGGCGGCCAACCACGCCAGCGAAGAAGTCCAGTCAGCGGCCTGGATAAAGCGGCAGCGTGGCTACCGCAGGACCAGAAGAGGCAGGACCAGGCGTTGACAGCACTGCAGGCGACGCCGTGGAAGCCGCAGGTGGTGACACTGCAGGCGACAGCGAAGGCTGGACGGGCCGCTCAGACCCTCCAGCGGAGGCTGAAGGCGGCTGAACGGGCCCCTTCGACCCTCCAGCAGAGGCAGACGGCTGAAACAGTTCTCTTGAACTGCCAGCGGAGACAGACATGGGAGTGGCATGGGAGCCGCGGAGTGCTGGATTGGCTCACTCGAGCCTCCAGCAGGAGCAGAAGCTGGGCCAGTAGATATTGGGACCCCTGGCTGAGTGTGTAGCTGACCAGGTGGTGGAGTGACAAACAGAATTGGTGGGTGAGCTAACAACCGGATGTTTAACTGAGTTGCTGGCTCCGCTGCTGGTACCTGAGCTACAGGGAGCAGAGCAGGAGACTGAGCTGATAACCAAAGTGATGGTTGAGGTGAGAGTGGAGCAGATGGTGGAGTAGATGACTGAGCTAGGGGCTGTGTTAATGGTTAAGCTGCACACTGGGGAGATGGCTGAGCTAAGGGCGACTGAGCAGGAAACTGAACTAGTGGGGACTGAGTAGGGGCAAGTTAGCAGGAGGCCACGCTTCAGGGGACGGAACAGGAGACTGAACTGGAGCCTGAGCAGGTGACTGCAGTGACAATTGTGGTAGTGGAGCTGGTGGTTGGGAAGAAGGCTGAACTGTAACCTCAGTAGGTGACTGAGCTGATGGCTGCCGGGCAGCGGACTGAGCTGATGGCTGCCGGGCAGCGGACTGAGCTACAGGCTGAACTAACAGCAAAGCTAATGACTGAGCAAACTAAGCTGCGAGGGTTTTTAGAAGGGTGGCTGAGTCCTCCTTGCCTGGGCCACCCATGCCAAACAGTTCAAAACAGAGGCTTGCTCTCAAGTCCATGATTATTTGTTTTAGTGCTTTAATGTCCAAGAAACTGACGGGACACGTAGTGGATGACAGGAAGTGATCAACAAACACTACCTCCAGTTAGTGATGTGTCCTGTGTGTCGAAGCTTCGAATCGCGCGTCGGGTAATCGCGGGGGCGTTTTTCTGAAGCGCGTATCGAGGCTTGCGTTGATTACGTATGCAGTGACGTTCGAGGCCTCGCGGGCAGTCCGTACCACGTGACTGATTCGGGAACTGGTTCACCGGTTCGCGCCAGATTCGAAATAAAATGGGCAGCAAAACACAGCTGATTCCCCCATCACATCGTGTTGTGGAATTGGATTACATACGTGTTACATAGCTACTGGAGTACTGGACACAAATTTCTTTATCCAAACTTGTATAAACTTGCTGTGGTTTTTCTTGCAACCCCTGCTTCATCTGTGCCCTGTGAGAGGATATTTTCAAAAGCAGGAGAAATCCTCTCAAAAAAGAGGAACCGTCTTAAGCCCAGCACTGTGGAAAAGCTGCTATTTTTGAATAAAAACAAATGAAAACTTTACCCTAGTGTCATGAGCACTGTTATAAAGTCACAAGCACATTCACATCACAACTCCCTCCCTTTTTGTTTCCATGTACATTCCTGTGTTAAGCTGCCAATTTATTATACACAAACATTAATTAAATTAATATAATATAAAATTAGTATAGTATTAAATATAACTAATATTTAGAGTTCAGTTATTGGTGTCATGAACAATAGTAATTCCTTTATTCATTCAACTTGAAGCGCCACACACTAGTTTGTGTCATTATTGAGATGTACATAAGCATGATTACGCAGTTACACAATCATCCCAAAAACTGTGTACTGATAGTTTCCACTTTCTCTTTTGTATCAGACATACTGAGACAATATTCAGGATAAATAACCATGAAAAACAATTTATTTATTCAGTTTAGCGGTTTACACATCACATCACTATAATCATTGAGCCCGTTTCACTTGAATTGTCCACTTGATGACGCAGTAGAGCAAATGAATCATCACAATGCTTCGAACCATGAGTCGACCAGTTGGATGGGAAGCTTCAGTTCATCATGAGGCTTCATCTCACCATCACTACCTCCAGTTGCTTCTTGTAGGGATCCGCAGCATGGATTATCCTCCGGTAGAAATTCCCTAGTTGCTCTAACCATTCCTCCTCCAGGCAAAATGTGAGTCTACTGAGTCAGTTTTGTGGTCGTGTCCTTTGTCTTGATTCAGCTGTGTGCAGGCAGGAAGAGGACCGTAAATGCAGAACTCACAACACACGGGAATAACTCAAAATGCAGCTTTATTGCTGACACATGGAAAAGATGCAGAACTAAAGTAAACTGGAAAATATAAACTAAACGTCTCCAAGAGGAACACACAGCATGAGGGAGGACACAACACTGACACAGAGAAACACAAGACTTAAATACACTGGGGAATAACGAGGGGAATGAGACACAGGAGGACAGCACAGCTGGGACAAATCAGACATGATGTGACCAAAGGGAAGCAAAATTCAATACATTCACCTAGGACACAGACCTTCAAAGTAAAACAGGAAACATAACACTGAGCTGCAGAGTTGACTAGGGGATAAAGCTGACAGGGGAGACAGAAACACAGAGACCAAAGACAAGAGAGGCACATAGAATACTAAATACTGGGTCAGTGACCCAGGACCATGTCAGAAAGTAAACATATTACTGATACAGAAATAGTTTTCAATACGAGATCACTGCAAAGAGCGCAGCCTTGCCTAATGTCCACCCTGTTACTCATTAAGTGTGCCTATGCCAAAAGGCACACTTATTACTATTGCTCGGATTTATTATTCTTATTATTCTTATTATTATTATTTTCCTTTTTCAGCCTGAAATTTTCGCGCGTATATATGTTATATCATTTTGTGCGGCTGGATCAGGAATAGTGTGCTATGACTTTTGGTGTTTATTACTTCTATAGTTTTTTAAATATGAATATTTTAATGCAAGTTTTTGCCCATTGAAATGAATGGGAAGGAAAATGAAACTTACCGGTAAGTGAAACTTAATTTGTGGTGTGTTGGCTCACTCTAGTGGTATGTCCCCGTATTTGGATTACCATAATGACAACAATATCAACGGCGCGCACAGCGTCGGTGCTTTCAGGAACCATTGGAATTCTTAAGGTTGCGCGAAGCATTGAATAGTTACGGTAACGGCAAGGGTGTATGCTTGATGGAAAACTGCATATCCCACAATTCATAGCATGCCTCTACCCAGTCAAACAATGGCGGCTGCCACTTCGTTTAATATATTCCTCTTATTCGTGTTTCTAGGTCACAAAGTAAACTTTTAAGATATTTTCAGGTGAGAATGTAGGTGTGTAAACGTCAAATATCTGCTCGTTTTGTCAAAACATCCCATATTGGCAACAGATTTTTCACGATGTTGGCTAGCTAGCCGGCTAGCGCTGCTTCACTCAAAAGCACCCAGGCTTGGCTTTCAGTGAGGCGTCTCTAACTCCTTTCATCCCCGATCGCTCCGCAAACAGTCTTTGTCTTAGCTGGACTTATTTTTCGTTTATATGGGCCGATGATGCTGGTCGATGAGGAAAAACTAACTGAGTTGTTTGGTGGTGGCTAACGCGGAGCTAGCTAGCTAGCCACCGGTATGTGTCTCTTTCCCCTCGTATGTGGGGAAAGAAACATGCGAGGCGGCCGCTGATCGACCGGTTTTCAGGCGAGAATGTAGGTGTGTAAACTTCAAATATCTGCTCGTTTTATCAAGAAGTCCCATATTTTATCAAGAAGTCCCATATCTCTCACGATGTTACTGCTAGCGCCGCATGGCAGCTAGCCGGCTAGCTGGCTAGCGCGGCTTGTGTGACACCCAGGCCGGGCTGGCTCACACATAGGCCGGCTCACGCTCTCGTTCCATCCCCTAGTCTTTCTTGATGACTCTTGGTTGGCTGCTGGATTTATTTTTCATTTATATGGGCTGGTGATTCATTTATTCATTTTAGTAACGGTAAAAACAGTGAAAGGTGGTGGATTGTCCAGATGCTGTTCGATGTGGAAAAAATAACTCGGTTGTTTGGTGGTGGCTAACGCGGAGCTACGACGGAGGGCAGCGGTGTATGACAGAAAGGAGATGGGGAAAAAGAGAGATGCGAGGCGGCCGCCAAGCGACTGGCCCTGGCTTACACCGAGAGTGGTTCTCTGTCTGGTTTCACCCCCCTCACCCTCCCTCTCACGCCGCCGGTACGAGTGTCCAGTGAACTGAATGTCAGGTAAGACGTTATGTATATTTTCGTTGTGCTGACTTTTTACAATCAGTTACACTGGTCGTGTCCAAATTCATGGGCTGCATCCTCCTGAGGAGGTCGGGTAGGCCGGAAGTAAACGGCCGTGAAATTGGACGGTCTAGCCTTCAGATTAGCGTCGCCGCTGTCTCGGTGGAGTTTAATAAACTCAGCCGTCTGCTCCTTGCTATCTAAAATATAACAGGACACTGGCGTAAATTCTCGACTGTCTCATACTTATGTTTAATCAGGTTTCTGTTTGACGTTTAGTCAGCTGTGTAAAAACCAAGGAGGAGGGAGATTAATAAAGTTTTATTTTATCTAATCTAATCTAATAACTTTAATCTCAGCCAAACCGATTTACTCACGAACAAACAAAACACTGAAAAAAGCCCAACAATAACATCTGTAGGTTGTCTAAGTGAATTATATATTACATTTAACCCGAGTAGCGAAAGTCCGCGATGGTCTGAAAATGATGTGCCAGGAGTTGTGCCGTTCTCGGCCGCATCAGTAACCCTCGAGCTCCCGGCTAGCTGTCGAGCTGGTGGGTAGCAGACGTCTCCGAAAACGTCGAAGCACTTTGGCAAATATGCGATATCTTGATAAACCGAGCAGATATTTGATGTTTACACAGCTACTTTCTCGCCTGAAAATATGTTAAAAGTTTATTTTGTGACCCAGAAAGATTAGTAAGAGTAATTTTAAAACTTAGTAGCAGCCGCCATTGCTGGAAACTGGAGTTTGAAACTGGAGGCAGGAGGGCTCCGGTCCATTCACACCAGAACCTCTCGCCATAAGAACAGTTTCTTCCCCTCTGCTGTTGGACACATGAACAATAACCTTATGACTGTTCTCACCCCTAACACATGACCCTACGCTGTGTTGACTGCATCATTCCATGTTTGGCACTGATCACCACCTGCACTCATGTATATATCATGTATATACCTATCTATTTAGCACTTTTAATTTTTAACTTTTAATTCTTATTCTTATTTTCATGTCTATTTAAGCGTAATTTATGACAGTATGTTTGCACTGAAGCAAACGAGCGGTGTTTGGTTTTACCATAGTTCATGGTGGAGAATGGCTGCTCTGCTGAGTTTTGCTCTCTGTAGCCGTTTGAATGGCAAACTACACTGATTAGCGGCGGCATAGGCACACTTAAAATTTCTTCAGAAATTTTCGCTTTCTAGTTTTATATTAAGATTTAAAAATCTAGTTGGTATTGCTTTCAGAACTGCACATGATTATTTGCAGCTAGGAGGTTGTTAATGCTAGCTGCAAATTGTTAATCAAGTCTAACAGTCTACAGTCTATGAACTAACCTCAGCCAACACCAGCTAACAATGTTAGCTCGGTAACAATGTTACCGAGCTAACATTGGTAATAGTAGTAAATCACACAGCGATAGTACATTCATGTTGTTGTAAAAAGCTGGACAATATATCAGGTAATCCAAAGTATTCAGAACACGTTACTCACATTAAGTAACGTAACAGAATACGTTATAAACTACATTTTGGGGCATTTATTCTGTAATCCGTAGTGGAATACATGTTAAAAGTAAGCTTCCCAACACTGAAATAGGGGGACCTTATATCTGAAGAATGTTGGCATCATATCATACAATTGTTTTATAATTTGCTCATATTTGCTCACTAGCACTTTATATAGCCTCTGTAGAAACTATCTACACCCTCACTTATCTTAACTGCACTACTGTATAGCTCTGTGTAAATAATCATTCTGTACAGTCGATAATCTTTAATCCTACAACTTTTTACAACTTGCATAGTTCCCATTTCTGTATAGCTGTATATCTCAGATTCTGTAAAGTTATTTATTTCATATTCTGTATAGTTTTTCATATTTATATCCTGTTCATAGCCTGTACATAGCTTGTACTCACTACAGCCTGTACATACTTATAGTTATAGAATATTCACAACATACTTCATACCGTGTACATTATAACATACCATAATAGACCCATTTCTGTAATATACTTACATATCTATATTATTGCTAATATATATTGTAATATATCTATATCACTAAAGCACTTCT
This sequence comes from Aulonocara stuartgranti, assembly GCF_965226115.1. Classification (NCBI taxonomy): domain Eukaryota; kingdom Metazoa; phylum Chordata; class Actinopteri; order Cichliformes; family Cichlidae; genus Aulonocara; species Aulonocara stuartgranti. Next base: position 29,184,566 of record NC_138959.1, read on the forward strand.
GGATGGACGCAAACTGCATTTCGTTGCCCTGTACCTGTGCATGTGCAATGACAATAAAGTTGAATTCTATTCTATTCTATTCTATTCTATATGAGCAAATGAGTGTAAAAGGGGGGTGGAGGCCATTATAAAGGGCAATTGTGAAGGGCAATAAAGGGCAATTGTGTGCTATAGGATATGTCGGGCTTTGTTTGATCCCCTACCTCGTGATAATTAATGTCTGTATTTTTTTCCCTTGACTTTAAATGTGGAATACTGTACATATTTTGACCCAGATATTGATATTTGTAACTTATGTGCCTGTGTTTTTTTCCCTTCTGTTTGTATTTGGCTCTGCTAATTTGTTGTTGTTTGTCTTGTTTCCAAAAAATTCAATACATCATTGTTTTATTCACTGAGGAGATGATGGAGCGGGTCAGTGCTGGGCTCAGATCTAACCCCCGGCCCAATCCCTTTTTGTCCCCCATAAACCCCCCACCAGAGCGGCCAAAGGTTCGCCCTAACCCTAACCCTCAACAGAGCAATCGAAGTTACATTGCCCAGCCTTGCCCCCCTTAGTTCCTCCTTACCACCTTCATGCCCTGTCTCCGCAGTCTGATGTGTGATGTGTGGAGGGTCCGGGCTGCGAGGATTATGGCAGTGGCGACTTTTCCCAGGAGAAGCTGGGACCCTGTTTACTAGAAGGTTTTAAAATCTCTGTACTTTCAGGTGACAGAAGGAGACATGTGGCCTGGTCAAAACACAGAGAGCTGCACTCTCAAAGATCTTTAAACATAGTAAACATACCTTGTGTGCCACAGACTGCTCCCAAACACGAGGGGACAAGTAATACCTCTAAAACACTTAAGTTGGCTTTATTAAACGTTAGATCTTTAGCTGGGAAAACATTTTTAATTAATGATTTAATCACTGAGCACAGCCTTGATTTTATGTTTTTAACTGAAACTTGGTTGGACCAAAGTAACAGTGGAGCTGTTCTCATCGAGATGACCCCTCCTAACTACAGTTTTATCAGTGAGGCCAGGGTGAGCAGGAGAGGAGGAGGGGTTGCTGTCTTATTAATGAATCATTTCAATGTAAGCAGCTATCTCCTGGAAGTTTTCAGGCTTTTGAATATGTGGCTTTACAGCTGAAGGCCCCATCCATTGAATTGTGCTATACAAAAAAACTTGCCTTGCCTTTATAAAAAGAAGGCTTGTAGGAACATTTGAGGTTGTTCTTCTCGGTCTTCTGGGGATGAGCAAAACATTGTATTTCAAGGTTCATCGGTGGACCCAAAAATTGGTTTTAGATTTTTTGTACATTTTAGGTTATAAATTCAAGAAGACTTGAATTTCCTTTTTTTTTCTTCTGGATTACAACTTTCAAGGATGTCTACTGTGGTCCTGTGGATTATAACTTCAAGAAGATCTGGATTTTTACCTTATTCCTAGGGGACTGAATTTCCAAAGGGAGCTACTTTCCTATTAGATGATATCAAAATGGATGAGAGATAAGGGCATCATGGCCAAGGCTAGGGATGGGTATCGAGGTTCCCAGGAGTCCAATTCCTTGGAATCTTTACTCGCATTGAAGTGCTTTATTCTTATCAATTCCCATTTCTAGCCAATGCATACCCATTCTCTCTTCAACAGCTCTCCTTTCCAGATTAGTATTAGAAATGAGCATTAACTCAGGTTAGATTAATTGGATAAGTATAATTAAATATGATTTGATTATGTGATCATTATTTTTTGGTTGTGCTTTTGCTTTGCTTCTGCTAAATTGCTTTAATAAAATATCCCACATTAAAATAGTCTAAATTGTGGACATTCCTTTTTTAAGCCTTTGTGAAATAGTAGTGGTAAAAACCTGTTTATTTTTATAACATTTACAGTGTTCTTAAAGGTTACTGTAACCTTACAAATAACAAATCCTTGAGGACTACTGAAGGATTTTTCAGCTCACTCCAATAAATAAATTGCTGATAAATAAATTTGCGGGTCACTTAAAGTTTTCTGCAAAACATTTAGACAAGCCAATGATCTACTGGGTGAACATAGTCTTGTCAAATGAGACCAAAATTAAACTCACTTGATCTCACTGCACACATTGTGGAGGAGGAGGAGAAATGGCACCTCAAAAACACCATACCAACCAAGTTTGGAGGTGGAAACACTATGGTGGGGATTGTTTTTTGTAGCATGTGGTCATGCTCAAACTTGGCAGACTTCATATAACTAAAGGGAGGATAAATGGAGTGATGTACCAAGACATCCTTGACCTGTTGCCATCAGCCATGATGCTGCATGTAAAACAAGGGTAGACAATGCAAGACAATTCCCAAACACACAGAAAGAAAATTCTCAATTGGAGAAAGAAAATGCATCTTGTGAAATGGCCCCGCCTTGAATCCATTTATAAATCTTTGGAAAGAACTAAAAATCCAAGTTCACACTCTGAAACCTTTAAGATTTGAAGACAGTTTGCGTGAAAAAATGGATCAAAGATCACACCCAAGCAATGCAAGCAGCTAGTTGTACTAAGTATTATATAAATTTCAGTAAGCATGCTCAATACTTATTCCCTGTATCATTCTGTATTATTACACATTATTATTTGAATTGAATCCAGGAAATTATAAATCCTTCAAGATTGTCATTTCATAAATGAAACTAAAATTAATCTACTTGAACATCGTAGTTATTAAGACCAGTACAGTGTGTCATAAAGTAAGTGCGAAAGTGAAGGTCAGAGATTTTACACAAAGTCATTTTATGGGCTCAAACTTTGCAAATATTCAAGTTTCTGAAGATTTTATTTTTATTTAATTTTTTTAAGTTAAACTGAGAGTTGTTTTTTCACTGAAACTGATTATTTGGCCTCAGGGTGGAGAAACTGTTTAATCCATGAGTTATTTGGACATGTGGGCAATGTAAAGATACACCCACCAAAAACACTGAAGGTGATATATTCTAGTGATTCATCTGTATTACTATGTAATATCTGGTGACCAGTTTTTTTTATGGATATGACGCTAAATACATGAAACGTGATTATTTGGAGTATCTGTGGAAGATAATTATCCATTCCAAATGAAGCAATGAAGATACAATATTTTGGACGATAGGTTTTTCTACTACAGTAGCTTGGTAAAAAAGCAAGAATACAATAACATTCAAATTAACTGTATTTATATATAGCACCAAATCACAGCAACAGTTGCCTCAAGGGGCTTTATATTGTAATGTAAAAACCCTACAATAATAACTACACATAAATTAATAGAACACAAAAATATTTGTGAGGGTGAATTTCAATTAATTATGTTTCCATTAAAGTTAAGGCATCCAACTCTGATTGTGGATTAGAAAGTGCAGCTTTAAACAAAGATCCACACTCTACATGGGGTCTTTCTTATGGAATGCCACAGCCTGTCTCTGATAAAAATGAGGCTTGTTCTTTCTTTGATTCCACTGACACATTAAAATATCTCTAAAGGTTGTCCTGAAGGTCTTGTTGCATAAGGCATAGCACATGGGGTTGACTGTGCTGTTAACATAACACAACCAGTAGCCCAGAGCCCAGAGAGTTTCAGGGATACAGTCCTGACAAAAAGTATTGACCAAAACCATGATATTATATGGTAACCATGTTGTAATGAAGGCAAACAGAATGGCGCTAAGTGTCCTTGCAGCTTTTTTCTCATTTGCCTTTTTTTCGTTCTTGCGCTTGCTGATCTCCGTCTTGGCCTTGGAGGCAAAGCGTTTGGCCACTGCAGCATCTTTCATGGTGATAGCTGTAGGTGACAGGTCAGCAGAACAGGAGGTTGCTGCATTTGATCCTCTTGGACTTATGTTTGTAGACAGGGGATATTTTTCCTTGTTTTCCTTCCCCTTTCTAGACTTCTTACCATCTATATAGATATATTAAACATCAAAAGGGACATGTAATGAACATTAAACATCATGTAGTAGGGTATTTATTAATATATTATGAAAACAAAGACCACTAAATAGGTCTATGTCCAACCTTTTGAAGATCTTGCATCGACTTCTGCCTCTGAACCTGACTGGTCTTCTGAATCCCAGGCCTCGTTATTGTTAAAGCTGTCACAGCTACTCTGTTCTGCTGGTGGTGATGTGGCATTTAATCTCTTGGATGCATGGTGAACTGGCAGAAGAGATGAAATCTCAAAGCAGAACATGTTGCATTTCCCTCTACTTTCTACGCCTCCTGGTAGGCTTGCGTTGTTCTTCTCAGAAGACAAATGATTTAGTCCATAGCTGCTGTAGTTTTGGGACCTCACCTGGTGCAGCATAGCTGCTGAGATATTCTGGTTGTTGGGTGTACTTTCTCCACCTTTTTTTCCACTACTACCCCTTTCATGTGGAGCCTGATTTGGGTTGTTCCCTGACCCAGATCCCTTGAGACCCTGTACATCTTTAGCTCGCTTCTCTGTCTCCTGATAGATCTTCCAGAACAGGATTGCCATAATAGTTACTGGCAGGTAGAAGGCAGCAATAGCTGTACAAAATGTAATTATAGGCTCAGACAAGAACTGAATGTAGCACTCGTTTGGCTGTACTGTCCGCTCACCCACGATGTACTGCCAGAACAGAATGGCTGGGGCCCACAGAATAAAAGAGATAGACCAGGCTAATCCAATCATGGTCATGGCCCGCTTGGTTGTTCGCTTGGCCCGGTAAGTCAGTGGTCTGGTCACAGAAAAATACCTAAGAGGATACAAAAAGAAGGCAGGCAACTATTTGAAGCTGTTCAGAGTCAAAAGAATTAGATATTTTCAAACCCATGACGCTCATGAAAGCTTTGTCATGGCTATGGATACATTTCAATCATAAAGCATGGAAATGTTTGCGATTCCAATACATGTTTTATGTATTTATTTTTAAATCATTAAAATTTATACATCAAAATACATGACCGTAGATAGTAGGGGTGCAACGATACACAAAATTCACGGTTCGGTTCAATACTTTGGTGTCACGGTTCGATATTTTTTCAATACAAAAAAAAATTGTTCATGCCTTTTTAATTTGTCATTTATTAAAATTATAAATATATATTTTAACTCAAAAGTACAGTTTTTAAATTTAATGTTGCTGAAACAATAAAGGGATAAAAAAAAAAATCTATCTGATGGAGAAATCACTCATCTTTGGAAAAGAGTTTATTACAGAGAAATGGCTCTTTCCAAAATAAAAGCTATACTATATGCTTCTTCTGGGCTATATTCTCAGCAGCATATTAAACATATCAGGTCCCCATAAGGAGAATCCTGTGCTAACGGCTGTCTAAATGACTCGGGTAAAGTTTGTAGCATGCGTGCTTGTTGTCTGCTTCCACTTGTCTTTGCACGAGGATGATGTCGGAGTAAATGTGCAGTCATATTCGTTGTGTTCCCACTAGTGCTGTCAGCGTTAATCTGAAATGACGTTAACGCCACAACACGGCAAATCTCCGTTAACGAGTTACCGCGGATCGCCCCGTGCCTGGGGCTGGACGGCCAACATGTTAACGAGCTAACTGTGCTAACACACTAGCTCCCACCCATGTAATTGAGCATTGCGTGGCACATCCGACACATTGTTTCACTTTTGTCCATGATGCGCTTACCTTCAGGGTCATACGTCACATGAAAACCAAAATAGTTCCAAACGGCACATCTGAATGAGGGTGGGGGAGGTTCAATTTGCCATGTTGCAAGGAGAGCTTAACTTCTGTCTCGCTAGCTTGCCCTGCGCTCAGTGAATCTGCTTTCGACTACTCCGCCTAGGCTGCACTGTCGAGCGCAGATCCACTGAGCGCTCAACACAGACAGCACCGTCAGAAGGAAAGTTGATAAAATAAATTAAAATTGTTGTATTGTTCGACACATATGCGTACCGAACCGAAAGCACCCGAACAGTTCAATATCGATACGATATCGATCGTTGCACCCCTGGTAGATAGATTTACTTTACTGAATTTTTTTTTTTTAAATTCAACTTACCTGTCAAAGCTGATGACTAGCAGATTCATGACAGAGGCATTACTGGCCACATAGTCTATCGCAAGCCACAGGTCACAAACAACTGGTCCCAGGGCCCACTGGTCCATGATGATGTAGGTGGTATACAGATTCATAGACAGCGTTCCAATGGTCAGGTCAGCAAAGGCTAGGCTCAGCAGATAGTAATTGTTCACTGTCTTCAGTGCCTTATTTACCTTGAACGACACCAACACTAGGATGTTGCCAACAATAGTGACAAGAGAAAGTGATCCAGTGAGGAGGACAATTATGATGACCTGAAGGTGAAGACGTAGGCAAAAATCAAAAACGAACTGCTTCCTTAAACTCAACAGCCATTGTGCAGTAAATGACCTATTACTCTATATAGTTCCTCCAAACCTATAACACCTTTAGGATAAATGAGGAACATACAGAAAACTATTCACTTGTCAAGCAATGGTTCAAATGACGTGCTTTCACTGCAGATGTCATCCTGCATCACTGTCAGTTTAACATTATATTACATGTGGAACAGTTTTGTTTTGCAATAATATCTCAATCTGAACAAAACAAAAATGTAACCATACTTGTAAAAAGTCTCTTTATGAAAATACATTTTCATGTATGCAAAGTTTGCCCCGGAATATCTACTGTACGCAAAACTTTCACAGGAGCCATCAAGCCCCTAGACCCATGAGCTGAATTTTTGGTGGTAGTTAGAGTTCCATGGCTTGGTACTGAAGCAATGGAATTTATACAGTGAAGCCCTAAAACAGATCTAATAAGATCAAAGTTAAAAGTAGAACTGTTGCCACAACAGTTACCTGCCAGATTGTATGCCCTCCTAATGGATTAAACTCATCTGGAGGCAGCATTAATGTTCTGTTATCTGCTGAATTGCCCATACTCTGGTAGGAGCCACCTGAAAATGTGGAGAATATTATTATTGTGAATCAATTTTCTCAACTAATAAAATAACCTAATTTGGAAAAAACAAAGCAATGATTTGAAATTATTGTGCCTACAAATCATATTTCCATTTCAGATTGCCACAATTCTTTTCGCAGCCTTACATTATTATCTCTCTGTCACCAGCCTAAAGTCAAGTGGCTTTCTGTTACATTTTGGTATTTTTTGCTTTTTTAGTTCTTTGACTGTCCTTCGTATGTCTTCTTTTTCCTCCACGCATTGTCCTGCAGGAATATAGGCATAATCTTAAATTCTTTTGTTTTCTTTAATTTCCTATTCCCTGCACGTGTTCTTTCAGATAGAATATCATTTAACATGTACACATATAATTTACACAGCTTTACAGTTGTGCATAGTACCTAAGATAGCAGAGTCAGCTTTGATGATGGTATCTGGCTGGTCTCTCATACCAGGAAATCTGCTGGTAAGGAAGTAGACAGGATCAGAGCTGGAGGTCAGGTTCATTGTGACCATGACACATCTGAAAGAAAAAACAGAATAAATCATTTTAATACATAAAAATGAACGATTAAGGAATTCAGCTGATACTTTTACAAATGACAATAAGGTACCATTTCAGTCAGCCAAGACATGTTACTTTATCCAGACTATCCAGTCCAGCTTGTCAGCATTAGCAAGGTGCAATCGTATGATTTCCTGATACACCTGATCACTGGTGCAAAGTGACAGACTAATAAATTACTAGCATTCACTCACCAAAGCACATAAATGTCTTGGACTGTTGGTACCTCATAGCAAGCCATAATATTTCTCAAATCAATTAGATTGCTCCAAATATCACAAACCAAACTGAGAGGTCCAGTTCAGTGACTCCAGTTGACTGAGATGAGTAGTGGTGTGCCATACTACACATTCTGATGCTGATACCAAATAAATACAAAGATGGTATTGCCTATACCAATACAGATACAAACATTTCATATCAGCTTATAAAGTCAGCTTAGGGAAGAGTATATATCAATCGCGCTGATATCAGTCTGATACCATTACCATCATTGGTATCGATATTGTCAATGTTTAGATCGATCCACCCACCTACAGAGTGAGTCCTAGCAAGCAGTTTGGAAATAGCTACATGTCAATCACACAGAAAAGTCTGAAAAGTAATTGATTGCCCTATTGTGATTACCTCAGTTTTGGAATCACCCTCAATTTACCTTTAGAGGTACCAGTGTTATTGGCACTTTCATGTTGGCTTCATTTTTCAGCCTTAGAGGTTACGGGGTTACTTGGTTGTTCCCAATTCCTTAAGTCACACCGAACATCATGTAAGGAGGTACAAAGTAACAAAGTAAATAATTATCTAAAGGTCATAAGCATTACAAATATCTTTACAAACTGGTTACTTTGGATAGTTTCTCTCTTCATAAGGACATTATAATGGTCAGATTCTTTTTAATAACTCATCCATTTAGATACTAGTAAGGTATAAACTTAGAGCGGTGGCTGCTTTGATTGGCTCTTGCACAACATTTTCTACTCCTACTTAAATCTAAAAGCAGTTTTGCTAAAAGTCATTCACTAGTTTACACATAATCACAACTGTTTATTCTATATGCACAGCATATGTGTAAGGCATTTTCCCAATCACACATACACATGGATACATTAAGAGTTTAGTTTCTTGCTCAAGTCTGCTTTAATGTGCGGACCGGAGAAGCCCAGTGTGAAACTGTGAAAAGAGCTTCCTAAAAGAAATTCCTGTATTGGAACCATAGCTTTTCTTTCTTTGGTACTGCCTTTGGCACCATCTTGTGGTCATTGTAAATAGCAGTATTGCAAAGGATGTGAGCCTGTAATAATCACTGTGGTTACACATGGGGGTCACTAAGGAGCTTCCTTTTTGCTCAGTGGTTCATAGACCGAGCATCGCAGTGCAATAATCCTTTTAATCCTTGCTTAATATGGCTTCATTTCTAAGCTGCTAGCTTTTTGACTATCTTTTGGGACTGAGTACTGTATCTGTGATCATGGTTATTTGCAGACAAATTAAATGTGTCTGTACAGTACTGTTTCTCTAGGCTGCTCATATGTTACAGTTATTGTTATTTTACTTCTGTAATAATACACATACAATTTGCTTTCTTTTATGTTTTACAAATATTTGCATATTTTTCACAATTAAACCCTACCAAATACAACAAACCATCTGTGCCTTAGAGGATGCATTGATAAAGGATATAACAAGTTAGCTATGTAGTTGAAATACATTACAGTCAAAAACTTGTAATGAGGACAGCATAAATTCAGTCAAGGCTGTTGTGAGACAAGTGAATTGCCTTAGAACTTAAAACGTTTTTATTGTCATTGTACAGTTGAATGCACAGCAAAATTAGGTAGCAAGACTACAAAGGTGCAGAAGTAAAGAAAACACTGTGGGAGTTTGTACATGGGCATCATAATAGGATATAATAAATAAGGGTAGAATGGCTATGGTGATTAAGGATAGGGATGGTAATTGCACATCTGCCAAAATATTGCACAGGGAATAGTGGCAAGTACTTCTTAGTAGATGTATAAGAGGTATAAATTTAAACATGCTTCTTTATGTATGAAAAACATAGTCAGCCATCCTTTGTTCACTGAGTGACTGCAGACATGTAGAACCTGCTACCAATCCAACAAGAGCCCAGTAAAACAGTAAAACAGTTCTCTTAATAGAAGAACAAATTCAAACTCCCCAGCTTACCAGGTAAGATCCTTCATCATGTTTGACCTCTGTCTGTCTGCCACAGCATCCTCTTAACCTGCCTCACTGAAACCTGAACTTATTTTATCAACAGGACACTGTAATGTAAAGTCAGAGTGTAATCTTGCACAGGATCAGTGTGCAATACCTACATACTTTCTCCTGTTCAAATAGTTAAACATCACATTGAATTTTAGTGCTACACGTCCGACATACAATGGTCGACCTAATCCATAAACTATTAAATGGCATCAAACACGGCCACACTGAAAGCCAACTAAACGAAGCTGCTGTTTACGTGAGCAAACACAGTGTGGAGGGTTGGTGGTTTGTAACATCAGTTCTTATTTCATCTTTTCTATAACACAGTTTTAAAAAACTGTGAAAACAGAGTCGTTTACTTATTTTCGATACTCAGTTGAACATGAAAAGAACAAGTGACATATTAAATGTATGTATTCACATTTACTATACATTTACGTTTAAATCCTTTTGCTTTTCGCAACCCAAATTACATGAAAAAACAACCCCTCTCTTCCAAAGCATTCCTGGCATCCTTTTTAGATTTTGACACTTTTTGCCGCATACAAACTGCGAGTCACCTTGTATATGTTGACTATAAAATTAGAGCAAACCTTCTCTAGATACATTTTGATTGTCCTTAGTATTAAATACGCAAGACAGCACTGCATTTCCACAAAAGCTGACAAACACTGAGAAATCTTTGAACAGTATTATAGCCTCACCATCCATCGCATTGGTGATTCTGGCATAGATTAGCATAGCCTGTAAAGAATAGATGACATTACTAATACAGGCTGTACTAATTAAAGCCAGAAACATCATTTCGTCACAGAAAATCTCTTTGGCTGGTGTTCTTAGAACTGATGATAATCTTGTAGAAGAGAAACATTTTAACCTTTCAGCTGAAGAGTGACTTTTACATAAACAAGTCAACAAAACACACATTAAAATAGAAGAATCAACTAAAACGGTAAGTACTTAATCTTAAAGAAAGTACATGAAAATACTCTGCACATGCAAATCCTTTCCAATAAGTTATGAATGAAATCAAAGACAGTCTCCTTGACTTTACTTTAAAAATTTGCATTTAAAAACAATGAGAAACCTCTCACTAGTTACTTAAGGAATAGTAAATGACTGTATTTATAAAACCCTAACTATTAGACATTGAATTACACATTGAATTGCTCTTACCTACCCACTCTTGTCTCAGTATCTACTGTGATATCCTGATGGGAAACTTAGCTCTACTCATGCAGCGTAGAGTTTTCTTCTGTAGTTCAGTGGGTGAGTGACGGAATCCTCCAGCTCCGCCTTTGACCAAAGCTTTGCTTCTTTCTGCAGGGGAGGTTTTTAGAAGAGTACTTTTACAAGTTAGCGTTAACTAGAAGATGTTGTGAGGGATCTGACCAAGAAACTGTCAGATAATAAAATGACCTTATGAACTAAAAAAGATACAAACTGAGAATTAAATGGAATATATCTTTATGCATGATCAGTCATCCATCCCAAAAAGTTGATTCGGTTCATCTGGAAAATGCTACATACAGATGAACAGAATCAACCAAATTATAGGAAGATAACACTAACTTTTGAAAGGACAAACGCCCCTTTTCCATTAGTACCTATTCACACCAACTAGACACAGCTTGCCACGACATAACAATTTAGAACCACCTTATGTCCGTGGTCATTGTCATAGCAACATATGTGAGCATCCCACATGAACAAAGCAATAAATGTGGGCGTCGAGGCAAGAATATACCTGCTGCTCGGTCTGTGGCTTTTTGTCAGACTTGGAGACCTCTGTGTGGTTTTTTGTAGCAATTTTCCCGTTTTTAAAAATGGCAAACCGTGGCGAGCCGTGCCGAGGAGGTACTAATTGGAAAATGGGCTAAAGATTAGTTTTCTGTTCTCTTTGAGAGGTTGAAACTACTGAAACTGACATAACCTGATATTTGTCCATAACTTTTTAAGCAATTTACTAGAAAAAAAATGTAGTCAAAAGACAAAAAGTACACGACCATCTATTATGGGTATATCTGACTGGTGGTAAGTTGCATTAAACTGTAGATATCTGCAGTATAAAACACAGGACTGGATACACCTTAAAACCAATTATTTAAAACATCAGCAATGTAAAAAAAAAAACAAATAAAGGAAAAGTAATGTAATATAAAGTAACACAGTGGCTTTGAACCCATGTGTGAAACACTTTTGTCGAAGTGGAAAAAATGACAGGAAGATCTTACTTTGTTCTCTCTCTGTCTCACACACACACACACACACACACACACACACACACACACACACACACACACACACACACACACACACACACACACACACACACACACACACACACACACACACACACACACAGTCCTTCCAATTTGAAGACTGTCCTGACCATATAAGGACATATGAATGTGTCACTTTCATATGGCAAGCGAATGGCTGCATTCTCATGACACCAAACACGCAAGATCTGTGTCCAAAATAAAATTTAGCTGTAAATAACAATCTGACTTCCAACACTTTCCCCTATTTGCTTACTAAGTAACTTTTAGCTAGAAACTCGAGGCAGAAATATATTTCCCCCCAGAGAGGCCTGGAAGCTGAAGGAAGCACATAAAAATACCTACAAGACACAACAGCAATTCAAAGCAGTTAACGTGGTCTACAATAAAACTACCAGATCAAACTACTAGATTAATTACAACACTACTCAAGTTCAACTGTGCAATTTTTACCCTTTATACACTTACCAGTTACACCTAGTCACAGTTCCCCATACCACCCTCTGAAAAAGTCATGTGTTCAGTAAGGGCAGAAACCCTAGACACAAATACAATGGTGAAGCTCCACCACAGAGTTTATGCTACCAAGTCTTAGTCATTTAGTACAATTTAGTCTCAACCCTAGGGTTCAGACAGCTACTTCTGGTGAGTATTTATGCACCAATTCTACCTCCACCAAAAAGCAACTAGAAACCAGCAATTTTCTAGAAACCAGGGAGAAAGAGAAAACATGGTTGGTCTTCTATAGAGATCAACCACTTAAGCGTACTAAAATGGATGCATGGCTCTTGTAGCTATACTAAGAACACGTTAAACCCTAAATTCATGGGTCTAACAGCAGAGCAAAATACTAACTCTGCTTTCCTCTAACATCAACCACAGAATAACTAAATAATGTAACAAATCCTAACAAATGCTATCTTGTGTGGAAGTTCCTAAGATATTAGTCACAATGCTAAGTATCATAACTACTCAAGAAGCAGTTACACTAAGTTATCCAGTAACACTGACTCAATTTCAATCTCCCCATTGAGTCTAAAGATCCTTGATCAGATCACATTTCTATATTTCATTAGTAGGGAAGGGTTCCATCTTTATAAAGCGGCAATAATGCTGTGTGGATTGAGACTGAACAGTGGTTTCATATGAACCAAGTGAAGTTTACTTCAGAAGATTTATTCATTAACAAATGTGCTACAAGGGACCATTTGGATCTTCACTAAGCTACCATTATCCAAAGTTAAAAATTTATACAAAGACATAAATAAAATCTATTTTTTTGCACATTATCTACAAGTTTTTAAATTCAAAACAAAGTAAAACATATAAACTACTGGTCATAAATTTTAGAACACTCCATTTTTCCAGTTTTTTTTTTATTGAAAATTAAACAGTTTAATGTCTCATTGCACTCTGAAATGAAAACATAGCTTATTTGTGGTGCGTCCAGTGCTTCCCTCCCCATCCCCAACTGCCTCCCGCCTCCTCCTCCATCACACCACCACACATGCAGCGCCCAGTGTCCACCTCTCAATTTTCAATAAATGTAGACATTAAGGGTTCTCAGGGAGGGGCCATGCTGACACCAGCTGCTTTCTGGCAGAGAGTACCATGCCCCTCCCATGGTTTAAATGCACTGGGGCGATCGTGGCTCAAGAGTTGGGAGTTCGCCTTGTAATTGGAAGGTTGCCGGTTCGAGTCCCGGCTTGGACAGTCTCGGTCGTTGTGTCCTTGGGCAGGACACTTCACCCGTTGCCTACTAGTTGTGGTCAGAGGGCCCGGTGGCGCCAGTGTCCGGCAGCCTCGCCTCTGGGCAGCTGTGGCTAGGAGCTAGCCTTCACCAGTGTGTGAATGTGTGTGTGGATGGGTGGATGACTGGTTGTGTAAGAAGAAGAAGAAGAAGAAAGTGTGTACATTATTGTACTTTATTGAGCCCCGTGGGGAAATTGCTCTCTGCATTTAACCCATTCACTCAGTGAAGCAGTGGGCAGCCATTGGGCGCCCGGGGAGCAGTGTGTAGGGACGGTACCTTGCTCAGGGGTACCTCAGGGTAGCTGTTAAGGGGAATCGAACCCCCGACCTTCCGATCATGGGGCAACCACTCTACCTACTGAGCTATCCCTGCCCTAAAGCGCTTTGGGGTCCTTAGGAACTAGTAAATATACAAATACAGGCCATTTACCATTTAGATCAGCACGCAGCAACATCACATATGAGTCTGTGGTATGAAGGGGGCGGGGGGCCAGGAGGAGGAGTTGTCTATCTGGTTGGGGTCTGAGATGCTGGACCTCCCTGCTGCTGCAGGACCAGGGACGGTCTGCTTGTCTCCATCCCACGGCAAAGGGAAACATCTCCTGGGCCTATGGCCGGATTGCCCCTCTGGGGGTGATGGTATCTGGACCTGGGAGTATAGAGTATGTTTGGGGAGTGTGTGTACAGTGTTCATTTCTGTCTCCATGTTGGGCAAATGTCGAGTATTTATATGTGTGCATGAGGCTGGGAATTCATGTTTGTGTCTGCGTGTGTCTGTTTGTCTATATTTATGTGTCAGGTTGGGTCGTAAATTTCACCTCTCTGGCAACATCTCAGGCCTATTCCCACATAACACTCGGCCGGGCCGCTTCCGGGGGGTGAGGTGCCCTCGGACCTCGGGCTTCTGGGCCCGGGGCTTGGTCTGCTCTGGCATGGCTGGCTGCCGGCAGAGCCTGCGGGCATTTCACCGCAGCCCCCTGTGGCTTCCCCCTGGTTCGATCCTTGGATTCCCCAGTCTGCATGCCAAATATCCTTGGGCAAGATACTAACCCCCAATGACCAAGTTAGTATCTAGTATCAAGCCTCCGAAGCATTCATCGGAGTGTGAATGTGTGCGCATGTTGGTTAGATTGCACTCGAGTTTAGAAGTGCTTGCATGAGTGAGTGTGAATGGGGTGAATGAGACATATTGTAAACTGCACTTTGAGTACTCAGGGAGAGTAGAAAAGCGCTTTATAAGAATCAGTCCATTTACAATTTACATAAAGGCAGAGTAATGTGAGTTTCATGCAAAAACTGTGTCCATTCTTGGATATATACTCAAGAGTGGGCAGTTGAAGACTGACCCACAAAAGGTAAGAGCAGTGGTGGAGTAGCCCACCTCAACTTCTCACAAGCACTTGCAAAGGTTTTTGGGATTTGCAAATTTCAAGAATTACAGCCAAGATCTGTGGTAAATGGTTAATGGACTGGTTCTTGTATAGTGCTTTTCTACTCTATCTAAGCCACAGGTGTCGAACTCCAGGGCCCTGTTTCAGAAAGCCGGTTTAGTGGAAAAACTGAGTAAGTATACCCTGAGTTAACGAAAACTCTGGGTTTTCGGTTTCACAAAGCGAGTTCAGCTGCAGCCTGAGTGAGTCACTATGACGACACACTCCGTGAAGCTAACCTGCCCCCTAGCAGGTTTACTACAACTAACCCTGACTGTCCCCGTCTCTTTGTCGGAAACCTGACTGTAGGAAGTGTCAGACATGGCGTGTCCCTTCCTTGAAGAGCCAGTAGATCTTGAAGCCCAAATACTCCGCAGAGCTCTCCGCCGGGAGAGAGTGATCAGAGCGCGTATGGACATTTTATCATTACCTGATGATTTCCTGTGCGAACGTTACCGTTTCTCAGCACAATCAATAAGTTATTTGGATAACATCCTCAGGCCATATATTGCGCATGTGACACATCGCGGACATTCTCTCAGTTCTGTACATATTATTTGTATTGCACTTTGGTTTTTTGCAAACGGGAGCTTTCTGTATAATATTGGTGATGCTGAGCACGTTTCCAAGGCTACCGTCTGTCGGGCAGTTGCACTGAAACGTCTCCTGTACTGGTTTGTGGTGTTCCCCGGTCATAGACCCACAAGATTTATCAAAGAGGGATGCCACAAAATTGCAGGTAGCAGGATGAACAAAACTTAATACATGATGTGGTGATACTTGAACTACTACTTAAATTTTACATTTATTCTCACGGTTCCCAGGCGTGATTGGCTGTACAGATGGCACTCACATTCCAATCATTGCTCCTTCAGTAAATGAAGGAGACTATGTGAACAGGAAGTCTTTCCACAGCATTAATGTGCAGGTACATAGTTCCCTGTAGCATTTCAAACTAACAAATTATTTCATTATAGTAATGGATGCTAATTTGTGTTCTCTGCACTGTGAAGATCATATGTGATGCTGCCAACATTATCACAAATGTGGAAGCCAACTGCTCAGCCTCTGTGAGTGGTGGTGGTGGAGGACCCCCACCTGTTTTTCGGGCCTCCGCTTTTTTTCTGTTGGCTATAACGGGTCACATTTGAGCATACAGAGTAAGCAAATATGTACTTGTAATGTGCTCAGATAATTTCAATAAGTGCTTACAGAAAGAAAATTAATGTAGCCTCTAACTGCAATTGATTTACATCGGACAAACAGACCAAGCACTATGGCTCATAATACAATTACACCTTACCTGTTTGGACTATATTTTTATATTTCATTTTTACTTGCTACCAGGAACGTTTGGGGCCTGTTGGGTTGCACCTGCGCTCAAATCACATCACAAAATAAAAGGTATAAAATACAAAAATAAAATATAATAAAATAACGTGTTAAATGGGTGGAAATCCCTAGATCAATGTTTAAATTAACACTCACGCATTGACTCTGTCGGCTATGTTTTGCCATGCATGCTCTCTTTCTTTTGCAGCTGTGGCTGTGTTACTTTTTTTCTGCAAAATTTGCATGTTATCAGCATATGCTGCCATCAGAATTTCGGCCTCAAGCGCTGTAAGATACATTGTCCGCGCCTTCTTTCCCTCCTTCTCCATGGTAATTCGCTTAATCTGTGCTCCACTAATCAGGGCTTTATGTATCCTCGTGCGCGCGCTTAACTTGGGGTTGACGCAACTCCGCGTTGATTGAACTAATTGTTATCAGCCTTTCTGAAACCGAATATTCCGAGTTGGACAGTTCGGGGTTACTCAACCCTGAGTATCGTTTTTCACTCTGAGTTTTCTAAACCGGCTTCCTGAAATAGGGCCCAGGCCTCGAGGGCCGCTGTCCTGCTTGTTTGCCAACTAACCTGCCCTGTTAGCTTCTTCTTAGCAAAGCACACCTGATCCAGGTAATCAGCAGCAGGTGGGCAGGGATGTCACAAAAACAAGCAGGATACTGGCCTTCGAGGGCTGGAGTTTGACACCCCTGATCTAAGCACTCAAAGCACTTTACACAACATGCATCAATTATCCATTCACACCCATTTGCACAAGCATTTTTTCTAAGTGCTTTGTATCTAACATTCACATGCATTCATACTCCAATGAATGCATCGGAGAGCATCCATCTATCAAGCATCTGCTGACAATCAGCCAGGAATCAGCCAGGCATCCACCATGGCCCTTTAAAGGGCCAGGCAACCATGAAGTGGCTACATCTATATACTACATACTATCGCCTCCACAGCCTCCATTATTATGGCTTTTGTGTTGCCTACAACATCATTCCTGCACCAAAAAAAAAGTCTTAGAGACTACAAACCTGTCACTCTGACCTCTGTCATTATGACTATATTTGGTGCTATTTTATCTAAAACCTATCCTTGCAGTTTGCCTACAGCCCGGTAGCACTTTCTATTACAGCTCTGGAATAAAGTAGGCTAACAAGAGGGAAACAAGAGGGAAATAATGTGGCCATTTATGAGTTATTACTATGCAATTACCAAAATAATAACAATGTAAAAACAAGTAATATCATGGTAGCTCCGTAATAAAGTGGTAATAGTAACAATGATAGGGTAACAAGAAGGAAACAAGAACTTAATAATGTGGTAAGTTATTATCACTCAATTATCTGTGGTATTTTCTGTGTAATAAGCACAAAACAGAGCTGCAAAACGCAAAACTGTCTGCTTCTAATAGCATATTAAGAAACTATTAAAGAAAACCTAAAAAGTTTGTGATTATTTCCTAGACCAGGGGTCGGCAACCTGCGGCTCTTTAGTCCTTACAGTGCAGCTCCACGTGGTTTGGGAAAATAAATTAGAAGTGTTTAGATGAAGTGTATTTTATTTATATTAGTTCTTTTTTAACTTGTAGTTCTAAATTGGAAGATTATTGTGATATTGAAATCTAAAAATAAAATTATATTCTATTATTTTTTCATCGCTCAAAATAAGTGTCACACTCGTGGAACCCGGTATACCCGCCGAAACGGCGTGCATTTATCGAGACTTTCAACCCCACGTAGGCCAATTATGGACCTTCGGGTCCACATTATGTCAGCAGCTGTTCTCCATTGTGAACTATGTTAAAACAAACAGCGCTCACGCCTCACAGACGACAGCTTACAGTCCTGCGTAAACTGACTTCGTACAGCCCCGATTCGCAGACGCTGTGCGCAGAGGTTCAGGAGCAGAAGTCCCGTTGTAAACATATCACGGCAGACCCGACGATGTTTGCATGAACACGCTTTTCAGCATCTCTTTAATGACCACTTTTCACACACAGTTGCTGACACATACAGCCGGCTGTAGCTTTTCAGCTCACAGCCCAACACATACCACCAGACGTTAAGGCGGCGAGGCGTGATTGCAGGTGCCGCTCAGGTGCGTCTGCCTCCCCTGCAGCGGCGCTGCAGACCACGCCCCGCCACACACATTAACCAGGTAAAATGCATATTTAAGCAGAATTTTGCAAATATATATTTTTCATTTTTTAGCAGCATAGAGCTTTTTTTCCCAGTTATTTTTTAAAAGTCAGGTCAAGGCTCCAAAAGCCCAAAGGCGATATGAGGGGGGCGGCTCACAACAGTTTTTGTTCATTACATAAATAAAATGTAATTTTCTCTGTAGAACTTCATGGATGTCATAAGCAACATACCTTAGTTGTTCACACAAAGCAGAAAGGTAAAAAACAATATATACAGTGTTATCTTCATTTTAGATGTCACAAAGTATTTGCAGCTCCCACTGTTTTCTTTTGCGTGGAAACAAATGGCTCTTTGGGTGTTAAAGGTTGCTGACCCCTGTCCTAGACACACCTGTGGTAGGTTCTGTGTAATAAGCATGAATAGAAACTGCTTACAAAGTGCTCGCTGCCAGTAGGTGGCAGATTGCTGCCTAGTGGGAGTCTTCACTTTCAATTTTATCCCTGGATAACGATAAAGAAGAAGTGGGGTGCCAACTGCTAACTTTAGCCACCATTTGCCTCCTTTTTGGCTTGCCTTGAATCCATGCTTGCATAAACCAGTGGATTATAACAATGCATTTAGAATCAAACCCATATTTTAGCTACTGCTGTAGGATGGCAAGGTAAGTAAAACCTTTTTTCATTCCTTTAGTAATATTTAGGACCATGCAAGTGGGCGGCTGGGTGCTACTTGCTGCAGGAGAGGCTGGATCTTTGGATAGTACATAGTTTCTCCATTTCTGCTCATAAAAGTAGAGGAGGAGCAGGATTGGCAGACTGGTTGCCCTGGTGTTGCAATTGACCACTGCGGTAAAGAGAGAGCTGAGCCAGAAAGCACTTTACCCACACCTTTGGGCAAGCTCTGTAGCTAGTGCTCTGAAGAATAGTGTTGCAGATACAAGCAATCAAAATAAGTTTCCTCTCTAAGGTGGCTGGGATCCATTTAAGAAAGGAATGATGAAGACCTCAAACATCTAAAGGGAGCTTAGAGCAGAGTTGCTGCTAGTTCACATTGAAGGAAGCTGGCTGAAGTGGTTCAGGCATCTGATGAGGAGGTCATCCCTGTGCCTCTCCTCGGAGTGTTTTTTTTTTTTTTTTTCAGGACACTGCCAGGAGGAGGCCAGAAGATCAGCTTAGGCTGCCACTAAAACTCATCTTTGGATAAGGAAATGGATGGATGTAAGTGCCTACAGCCTGTATATATTATGTAACAAGTTATCACAGAAAAGAAATTATCTTTAGAAATAAATTTAACAAATTCAGCTGAATTAAGAGCATTCTACAATTAACAAGTTAATAAATAAAATTTTATTTTCAAAATCATGCAAATCTATCATTGCTTATAGATCAATTTCCTCTTTACACATTCGTCTCTCAGAAGTAGCAATAGCCTACTCATAATTACTACATGAAGTAGACTTTGTGGCAAACTAAACATTCCCCCTTCATGATACATATGGAAAATATTTATTTTTACATGAGCAAAATGCCACTTGGTAATGGCGTGGTTCAGTCTGAAAAGGGATTGGAATAAATAAAAATGAGGCATCGCATCAGCATGGTATAGTGAACACAATTCAAGACACTTACACTGGTTGATTGCAGTTGTGACATCCACTGTGTTATCAGTGTTAAAGTCATCAGTTATCAGTTACACATGCACCAGCACTCACTTAAAGGTGAAACCAGTAAACATGGCTCTTTAGTGGCCTCTAGTGCCAGCCTAAACACAACAGCATTAACAACAAACATGTTCCTACCAATGCGTCTCCATCAGCAAAGTCTAGAGTTTCATTTATAGGCTTCCTGACATTGTCTTCTCTGACAAACTGCATCATACTTTAAGCTGCCTGATTTATTATCAAACACTTTGCATCAAACAGCAGCTTAAATCTGTTAAACAGTTTATACAAGTTGAACTGATATTCCTTTCAACTTTCTCACACTCTACTACTGACAGTTTTGGGTTTTAGAGATAAAAGGGTGACAGATAACAAAATCTATAGGTTAGAGCCAGTGAAATATTACGCTACTTGTTGCACCTTTAAGATCGAGTGAGACAAATATAACAAAACCTCAGTTTACTTCTTTATTATCTGAAAATAAAAGATAACTGAATAAATATAAAACTTAAATTTTAAAGCAAACCTTTACAAACAGAGATGGTTAAATGACAGAAAAGCAGGGCCTACTGTCTTATTTTTCAAATACAATTGTGGTAAAATTTCTTAATGAGTAGTGATGTGCGATACCACTGATTTCCTTTCCGATCCAATACCAAGTAAAACTCAGGGTGGTATCGACGATCCTGATCCGATACGAAACTTTGTACAAATACTTATTTTATTTATTGTATCTCAAATGATAGCATCATAATGACATGACAGGACATCAGATTACTTGTTCTTATCACTTAATAATGCAGAATTCATCACATAGAAATAAAAAAAACTGAAGTTTGAACATCTTGCCTGCCTGCAGCACTAAAGGACT
This sequence comes from Aulonocara stuartgranti, assembly GCF_965226115.1. Classification (NCBI taxonomy): domain Eukaryota; kingdom Metazoa; phylum Chordata; class Actinopteri; order Cichliformes; family Cichlidae; genus Aulonocara; species Aulonocara stuartgranti. The sequence goes on from NC_138959.1 coordinate 29,205,754, forward strand.
CCGTGAGAGACGTCTTTCTCGCCCTAGAAGCACCTGTCCCTCTCCTCCTCTTCTGTTCGCCTCAGCATAAGCTCGTCATATTCTGTGATATGATTTACTCTGAGGTGTTTGACAAGGTTATTGGTGTTGCCACAACACCTCACTTTTTTGCCACATATATCGCAAACCATGTCTCGGCTGTTTGTGGAGGTAACATTGCTTATATGGCAAAGTTCCTCTTTTCTGTGTCTTATCTATTAATATGCCTGTGCACTAAAACTTCCTGTTTTTTTAGTCTGGCTGAGCACTTAGTTTGTGAGTCAAAAGTGGCCTTGCTCTACAAGCCTTCATTATTAAAGTACATAAAACAATAAAATAGGAAAATAAGGATACTAAGGATATTGATTTCATGACAATATCGATATTTTAATGTGAGAATCGATTCTAAAACACAAATGACTGGTATCGGAGGAATCGATATTTCAGCATCGATCCGCACATCACTATTAACTAATTGTAATTAACTATTACAATTTCTAAGAAACTGAAAATAGTAGCCCACAGACTGTAACACATGGCTGCTGATTTCTAACCAAAGCCACGACAAGTGTTGATCTTTAAACTTGGTTGTATAGCAGTATCAGAAATTATACAATAAAAAATATATATTTATTCTGCATCATATAGCTGAACAGAACCTGCAGCATACACTCAACCTGTTGTCTTATTAGGGCCACCGAGCAACATCTGTTGTATTCTGATGAGTAAGCTGGTGTCAATTTAAACATATTTTGTATATTTCCCCAAATGTGTTTTTATAAAGACAGATTAAATACGAAAAATTTCATTAACCTTTTAACATCCACCAACTTACTTACAGCCCACTTAAAGGTGAGGTTAGGTTACATTTTAGCTACATGCTAAACATAACATTACTGTTCTCAAGACATTACCTTAGGTCTCATACATGCATCTTACCTTCAGAATTTCTGTTATTAGACTTCAGCTGAATATATTAAATAGGTGAAAATTCCAATTGAATTTACAACCTGGTAAATATGAACTTAATGCTAACCGTACCCCTAATCTTAACTCTAAATAGGCTGTGATGGTTGTTTAGCGTTTCAACTGAACCCTTCAAGATGATGGTAACTAATGGAATTAGAAGTTCTGTAAAACAGAAAAAAAGGATTTACTGAAGGAATGTTGTACAAAACGAAATGTGGTTAAAATGTAACCTAGCCCTAAGTTTATCTACTGTACCCTGGTTTGAGGCTAGTTACAGTCTGGTCAACCTAAGAACCCCTGAGCCATAACATCTGTGATATCCAAAGTCCTTCTCTTCTTCTACTTCTATAGAATATTATTCTGTGGTACTCTTAGCTTCATATGTTCTCCTCAGTTTGTATGCGGTATTATTATGAAGCTACTTTTCTTGTCTAGCTTTCATAGATCCTCCCCAGCTAGATAAGGCACTGCAACCTCCCGTCCCCCCTTTCTGTCTCCTCACTGCTTTGTTGTGCTATTCTAGTGCTGCAGGAAACACATCTGATTGCTCCATTCTGGCTGATTATTCCTCTTAGCTAACAAGCATGCAGCTATATCTGCAGCCATAAACTTCTAGAACAAATAAATGTGGTAAGCCATGAGCATATAATTAAGGGTCCCTTCACACACAGTGCTGGCATGGTACAGTGTGTGGACACAGCATGATCAACAGTGAACTTACAGTCCGGTCCAGTGCCCAATGACAGAATGTTTTTGTTTTTTCAATTTTGCCTCTTACAACCCCACAGTGGATTTTTAATCACATGACCAAACTGTCGTTTACCTTTAATTCCAGGAGTTTAACAAAATACTGCTTTATTTATTTAGATATTACAACAATTTTTATACTTAGGTCCATAAATCCATCAGTAATTTCGGTCAGTAACTGCCTGAAGTCTAGAACCCAACAGACATCGCCAAATGTTTCTTCCCTTGAGATCCACCATCAGAGATGGGCAGTAACGCGTTATTGGGTCTCCTTCAGCGTATGAAAAAGGCAAGCCTTCATCATTCACCACTCCTTACACGTTGTTGTTTAAACTTTGGATTCCTGGACTGGAAACTGCTGAAACTGCCCTGTTGTAGCACTCCATTCCCAGTGACGATACGCTACATGGACTTCGGGCCATTTTGAAAGTAAAAGTTGTCTGTGAATGTCCACAGTGTAATCTCAGGGTTCACAGAGCAAGTGGTCAAAACAGGACTTCTAGAACGTGATCCAGAAATAGCACCCATGATGATTATCATCAGTATATATCCAACAAAATGATCTTGAATGGGAGACTGGCCAGTTTTTAGCTTTTAACAAAACTCATTACTACAAAAACATTTATGAATAACTTCTATAAAGTATTCTGCTTTAATCACAATTAAGATAAAAACTGATAACAAGTTTGTTTTGAGGCCCTTGTTCAGGAATTAGTTAAACATTACAGGAAATGTTATCCTTTGTATGTGATCGAACATACAAATATGACCAGAGGTGATTTTCCATGTTCCATACTGAGGCTTTAACAATGTTAGCAGTAGAGCTGGGCGATAGAACGATAACGATATGTATCGCGATATAACTTTTTCTCGATAGAAAAATTAAACTATCGCGATAGACCTTGCCGCTCTTGTCCTCTTAAAAAAAAAGAAAAAGAAAAAAAGAACAGCCAATCCAAATTAAGTAGCGCAGAGCCGAACCAATCACAGCCGCAGCGTCACGTCACGTGACTTGTTACGTACAGCACAAGTGCCAAGCCGCACATGTGTATTTGTTTGGGAAGCAGCCAGCCACCGTACCGACCGGGTAATGGAGGAAATGAGTGTGCCGACTAGAAAAATCAACCGAGCGTGACCGAAGGTTACCGAAGAGAAAACAGATGATGGTTCCAATGCCGGAGAGATTGTCGAACGGAAGAGCCACAGAAGTTCCGTAGTGTGAAGGTATTTCGGCTATTTCAAGTCTGACAAAAACAGAGTAGCGTGCACTGTAAATTGTGCCGAAAGCAAGTCTGGAAATACAATAAACTGGTGCATGCGCTACGTCCACACGTACCCGGGTATTTTTGAAAACGCAGATTTTTCTATGCGTTTGCACCTTTCGTCCACACGTAAACGGCGTTTTTGGTCACTGAAAATGAAGATTTTTGAAAACATCGTTTTTGCATTTACATGTGGACTAGAAAAACGGAGAAAACGCAGCGTCAAAGGTGTGCGCATTTTTTGACGTCACACTGTGCGCCACGTTATTGTTTCAGTGAAATGAATTTCTACAATACTGTTACTGTTAATTCTACTCTCTGCAGTGTTTAAATGCTTACATATACACACAGTTACTGTCCCTCCACACATACGACTCGGTTCTGCTTCTATGCCCCAGCTTTGTTTACTTTTTCCCACCGAGGCTTCTAGACTTCTGATTGGCCAACATTTCTGCACGGTTAGGAATTTAGCGCCACCTGCTGCTTTGGCATGTTCATAGCAGCGTTTTCCTTCATTTCTGCCTTTATGTGTGGACGGGATTATTTTTTAAAATGAAAACGGAAAATCTCCGTTTTCAAAAATACCCGTGTACGTGTGGACGTAGCCTCAGTCTCTGACTGGAAGCGCTAATTCGTCATTCGGCTTTTGTCAGACTAAAGTAACTGTTAAAACTGTTTGAAAAGCTCAGCTATACAACAAGGAGAGATTGAGAATTTCCTTTTAGTTCTCAGTTTATTTGATATTGACAAAAGTTAGTCAGTTTTGTCTGTTCTTCTGTAAAACAAACTAAGATTTATTTTTAGAATTAATATTTTGTTTCTAAGTGGAATTGACAATTTAGTCTGTTTCGTTTGTTCTATTTTGAAACTTAAACGCTTTAGCGGCTGCCTTTTGTGTAGTTTGCAATATTTGCCTTTATTTATCTGAAAAAGTCTCATGTTCCTTAAGTACATCTACCCTGTTGAACTTATTATGGGAAATAAATATTTAAAAACAAGCTGCTGATTATTTCACATTTTACTTGTGAGCAACGGCACATTTAAATCTTACAAATATAGTTATTTGGCTGATATCGTGATAGATATCGTTATCGCCTGAAATGAAAAAAACATATCGTGATATGAAAAAATCTTATATCGCCCAGCTCTAGTTAGCAGCCATTAATAAACTGTTAGAAACACTTAGAGAGAGTTTGAAGCTAAACTGTACTGACCATGTAACAGGATGACAGTCTTGTATATTTACTGGCAGAGAGATTGGAAAGGTGTTTACCTGGCCTGTGTGCTCTGTTTCGTCTTTGTTGATGAGATACATCAGAAAGAATCTGAAGCACACACACACACAGACAGACACACACACACACAGACACACACACACAGTTGTTAGAAAACACAAACAGTATTATCATTGCATATATTAGTCACACAGCATCAGTGCCAGATGTTACAGTGGCACTTGCTGGCTGGGTAACAAGGCAAAGACAAGAACGTAACGTGGTCATTTCTAAGTTATTACGACTCAATTACCAACGTAACAAGCACTTAATATCCAAGTAGTATCATGGTAGCAACTGTGGTTACAGTTGAGTAATACCACACTGAAATGTATGTAACTGGATAATAAGTGTCCAAACACTGGGGATAATAATGTGGAAACACACCTCAGTGTAACACAAATGCTGTGGTACAAAACAAGCCAGGACAAATATCATAGATATCATCGCCCACCTGAGATTGGGGACCAAGCCCCAAGTACACCAAGATTGGGTACCTATCTTTCATTAACTGACCTGAAAGACTGTGTACTATGTAGGTGTGATGATCTATGATGATGTAGGTGTTAAAAGGTACAATAACACACACAGAAATACAGACACTCTCCAGACGTACTTACAGGTAGTTGGCTAAGTTGTGCTCCTGTAGAGTGTGCGTTTCAAAGCCGTGTGGCACGGTGTCAAAGTAGTCATTACCTATTCCACAGATAAAACATTTGGTCTGCAAGAGAAACACGTGATAGTTAGGTGGTTGTCATTTATTGTAACCTATTGGCAATCTTCATCTATGCCTCTGTTGGAGGTACAGCTATACAAAACAAAAGAACCACAAAATCTATATTTTTACATGTTCATATGCCTGAATTTAAAAAAAACTGCATTGAACTGTTGTGTGTGTTTTCACCTCCATGTCTTCTTTCACTTGTTCCTGCTGATCCCTCAGCTCTCCAAAAGCATCAATGATTAACCCTAGGATTTCAGAGAGGGTGGAGCTTAAACATGCTGGTCCACATTATTACACTGAATACAACAATAGATATGAAAACCACAGGCTATCTACTATATCTACTATAATACTTCTAAAGGAGTCTTTTTTGCTATTCAGTTACATTCTCTATATTACGTCCAAAGTGTGTATGTCCCTATAGGGAAGGATATAAACACTAAAGACAAAGCCTACACAGATGCAAAATCCTGAATGTTCCAGGACCCATCATATTTTAAAAGCCTCATAATATCATATTAATCCAACTGAGCACTGTAGTGTCAGAATGTAAGCCAACGCTTGGTTTGTTTCCAAAAGTAGAATGGGAGGTAGAGCCCTCAGCTCTAACCAACTCTTCTCCAATGAAACCAGCTTCCAGTCTGGGTTCCTGAGACAGACACCCTACTTTTACGATTAGGCCCCAAACTTTTGTTTTTGACAAGCTTAGTTATCATCATTGTCAATATGTGTGGCAGAGGGAAATAATTATTTGGTCCCTACTCAGTTTCTACTACCACTAACGTTTCTCACTGGAAAAGAAATGAACAGTCTCTAATTTTTATGGTAGTTACATTTTAATGGAGAGAGAAAGAATATCAACCTAAAATCTAAAATTTCATTGAAGTTATGGATTGGTTTGCATATCACTGAGTGAAACAGATGTTTAATCCCCAACCAAAATATGACTTTGCACTTGGTGAAGAAACCCTTGTTGGCACACACAGTGTTAAGGCATTTCTTTTAGGTGATCACCAGGTTTGCACATCTTACGAGTGATTTTGGCCCATCCCTCTTTACAGAAATTCTTCAGATTACTTGGCTCCTTCTTGGGAATTCAAAGCCTCCACAGATTTCTGTAGTCTATTGATACTAGATAGTGGAAAAGGGGTGGGATTAAATAAGCATATGCTTCTTCCTGCTCCTTTTTGAACATGAACGTTATTTGGAGTTGTGGTTGCTCGTTTTCCTTTTGTTTTGCTTTGTTCATTTGTCTCTTTTAATTCTATTTTGTTGTACTTTTTCAACATGTTCAAAATAAAGATTCAATCAATCAATCAATTTTCTATTGGACTGAGCTCTGCAGACTGGCTCGGCCACTCCATGGAAGGCAGCACAACTAATGTGCTGCTTCTTCTTCCGCCACTGGTTCGTTGCCTTGGTGGTATATTTTAGTTCACTTTCATGCAAGAAGACCCATCTAAACCCATCTTAGGTGTTCTGATTGAAAGTTTACAGTACAGTACACCCTCTTCTGTGGAACCAGCTTCCAGTTTGGATTCAGGAGACAGACACTATCTCTACTTTTAAGATTAGGCTTCAAACTTTCCTGTTTGATAAAGCATATAGTTAGTGCTGGACCAGGTGACCCTGAATCCTCCCTTAGTTACCGTGTTGCACTGTTTCTTCTTTAGTGACCTTTTTCTCTCACTTTGTGTTTGTACACCGCTCTGCATTTAATTATTAGTTACTTTTAATCTCTGGCTCTCTTTCAAAGCACGTCTTTGTCCTGCCTTCCTTCCCCCAGCCCAATCGTGGCAGATGGCCGCCCTCCCTGAGCCTGGTTCTGCTGGAGGTGTCCTTCTGTTAAAAGGGAGTTTTTCCTTCCCAGAGTGGTTCCTCGTAGGAGGGTCATATGATTGTTGGGGTTTGCGCTTGTTTTTTTGTATTATTGTAGATAAAAGGCACACTGTGGAAGATAGGCAGAGTTTAATAATAAGTAATGTTTACGTTTTTTTATGGGAAGAGGAGGATTTTAAATTCAGTTCTGAACTTAACAGGGAGCCAATGAAGAGACGTTAGTATGGGAGAAATACAATATATCTAGTTCCTGTCAGGACTCTTGCTGCAGCATTGTGGATTAGCTGAAGGCTTTTCAGTGAGTTTTTAGGACATCCTGACAATAATGAATTACAGTAGTCCAGCCTAGAAGTAATAAATGCACGAAATAGTTTTTCAGCGTCACTCTGTGACAGAATATTTCTAGTTTTAGAGATGTTGTGCAAAGAAAGCAGTCCTATATTTTGTTTAGTATGCACATATCCTTTCCCCAGAGTTCGTATCTGGTTAGGCACTATGTTTCATTGAAGTTTTTAAGGCCAAGTACAATAAGCTCAGTTTTATCTGAATTTACAAGCAGGAAACTGTTTAAGGTGGTGTTCAAGTGTACTCCACTTTGGAGAGACGTCGCGATTATTTAGTCTAGTCAATTTGAAATAAACAGAACAACCAAAATATTGGAAACCAAACAGAACCAGAAATGATTGCTCTCAAAATAATTATACATTTGAATCACCACTTTCTGTGGTGTTTACTCTACTTTACAATATTAGAATGTATTCATTTGGCTAATAGTTGCCTAATTAACTGCTTGTGTTTCCATTAAACTGTTTGTGTGCATGTATGTGTAGGATGCCTCACCCTGGATGATAGCCAGGAGGATTACAATGACAAAGAAGAAGAAAGTGATGTCAAAGATGATCCGGTAGATTTCGTACTCATCACCAGCTGGATCCTCGATCTGGTCACCAATTCCTCCACCTGCTCGCACTCCCACATACATGTGGAACATGTAACACTGAGGAACAGAGAGAGATACACAGGAAGGGGGGTACAGGGGTAACAGAGGTCAAATCTTTTGCATTGGGTTTTTAATGGGCAGAACCATGACTGTCACAAACAGCTTGAACACACTAATGTTTCTGAAACATCAGAAGACATGACATCTGTAAGTCTCTTTGCAGTAAAACAGGCATGATTCTAGTCACTGTAGAGGTCCAGTAACATTTTGAAAAATCATTGTTAGTGAATGCAGTTCACAGTGCCCTCAACTCTGCAGGTTACAAAGAAGCCATATGTGAATATGATCTAGAAACGCTGCTGTCTACCTTCTGCGGACCAAAGCTCATTAAACCAGGGACCGAGGGAAAGTATAAAGCATGTTCTGTGGTTGGACAAATAAATATTTTAAATTCTTTTTGGATGATGCATCCTCCAGACTACAGAGGAAACCAAATCAATGCTGAAAGGTGTGTTCAGTTTTTAGGAGAGCATATGCTTCCATCCAGATTTCTTCATGAAGGCGTTGCAAAACAATGCGAAACCACAAAAAAAGTTTTCTTCTATCTTAGCAAGGCAGAGCTATTAATGCATCAGTAACAACACAGCGCAATGTTTGTGTTAAAAGCACCGCAGCACATTCGCAGACAGAACCTGCCCGGTGCTGTGCATATGGCTTATGTAGCGAGTCATAAATAAACAGCTGTAGCAGCACAGATCACAGGTTTTACAGTTTTACTAATGTTTATATACAGTGGTTCCATGTTGGATGGTTAAGTTGGGCTGATTAAGGCTGTTGGTTGATGCAATGTTCAGAGCTGGAAATCTGACTTGAGGGGACACTGAAAAATTCAGGAAATTCCGACTTCTGCTTTCACATGGAACGCACCATCTGACCATTTTTTGCTACTATAAGCCTTATTGTAAGGAAGGAGACCAATCTTGCTAGGGCAGTGCCATTCATTAGTGCATCTCACCATCCTACTAAGCGGCTGTCACCTTCTTGAACTACAGACAGGCCGAGCTGCAACACTTAGCCCCTAATAGGAGACAAAAGAGCTCTATGGAATGCAATGGGTGGCTGACTATAGGGGATTAGTGTGTGTTTGTGTGTCCTGAAATTTCCGGGTGACAGAAGGCTTCCTTCTACCCTCAGAAAATACCATAGAGCCCTTATATAGTATTTCTTTCAGATGGCTTAGCAGCAGAAAACATTCTCATCTAAGCTGAGTCTGTTTGTACTTGGCATGTCTCTCATCACTGACAAGATGGTCTAATGTTTGGCTTTGCGATACACTTATCTTTCACCCCGACTCACACTGACCTGCATTAATGACACAGGTGCTTATGTATAGGTAATGGCTTACACTTCCAACATTTAAATTCATCATAATTGTTCCATTTCTGTTTCATGGCCACATCTTTGGTTAGACTTTACTATGTCACAAAGTTGTCTCTTTTAAACTGGCTAAACAATGGAAGCTTGTGCTGCATAGGTAAGGTAGGTAGGCACCGCTATCATGAAACTGGTATATCAGCTGATTCTGATACTCCAAATGCCCTTATCCAGCTCACCAATTTTGGATAGACTTCCTGGAGCCAAATAAGGTAACCCCCAAAGACAGTCTTAAATTGAGCTTAAATCACAGTAAAGGCTCAGGTTAGTAACATATAATTATTTATATTACTTGCACTGTTGCTATTCCCAAAAACGTAATAGATGCCTGAAAAAGAAGCGGACAAAATAAGTAATCTTCTTACTGCCTGAGGGTAACACTGCCGAGACTAAAACTACTGACTCAAAGCTCTCTGTCCATAAATGGAAGTGTGTGCTCTTTACAGACAGCAAAAAATGAAGTTTTAGTGAGACAAACTTGATGGGAGCAACTTCCCACAGCCAAGAAAGTGAACTGCAGCAGTGCATACCAGACATCCCAGTATTAGCTTTGGGTACAAAAAAGTATTTGAGTCATCCTGAGAAGCCTCACAGGTGTTTTTTCATTTATGAATAATGGCTCTCACCCATCATTCAGTGGAATCCTAAAAGCCTTAGACATGGCTTTGTAACCTTCTATGATAGACGACAGATTGACAGATGATACTAGATGACAGACAGACTGATAGAGGTCAGTTACTTTGTTTCTCATCTCTTTCTGAGTTTCTTTATATTCTGGCTCATCAAACTGAAGGGCCCATACAAACAGGACCCCCTCAAACTGACTTTTAGTTTTAGTCACCTTGTTTTCCAGCAAATTAACTGTTCTGTCACTAGTTATAAACTAGGAAATTAGCATAAACTAATGTAAGTGCATCCAACCTAATGACATCCTGCTCTGAACAGGCACAGGATGGTGCTAAACATGTTCTAAAACCTTTCAATTTAAACAATTTTTTATTAAATCCAGTTTCACAGACAGTGTTAAATCTAGGACCGATTCTGAGAGCAGGGCTCCATGGTGTAAGTTAGTATTTATATATGTAATGTTTCCATTTTAAGGCCGACTCTATAGCCCTGTTCTTTCATTTTAGATAACTTAAAGAACAGGGCTATAGACAACCATGAACAATTACTCTCTGGATGTTAGGGACCAAATCAGCCGCTGTAAACTGGCAGGACTTTAATGCCACCACAGCAGATTGCATCACAGTTTTGCAGCTGGGTGCGGTGATGGATAGGATGTTACGTCACTTCATCCCTCACGACAACAACACATCTGAGATGCACACTGACATTTCAGAGAGTAAGCTGAATGTTTATTCTTTAACCTGTTGCATTACAAGGCTTGAAAATTCTGTTTTCTGTGTTATCTGTCTTTATCTGTATCGCTAATGCACACGCAGACTTATATAAACACCAACGTGATAAACTCGAACCGCTCTTTTGTATCTCTGAACAGATTGCAAGTGTTTCCTGTTGGGTTGTTACTGTCAGAACCATGAAGACCGCCTCACCCTAGAGGAAGTTCAGAATCATCCCTGGCTCAAATGACTTATTGATGCCAAGCAAAACAGGTTTACAGAGCAGAAGCTCTAACAGAGAAGTATTTGGTCACATTCAAAAGCTATGGCACATTGCTGTCCATGTTCTTCATTTCTATCTTTTTTACAAGGCCCGCCCCTCTGGAAGCACAAGAGCAAGTGGGCCATGAGATCACAGTGGAACTTCCATTCAGTCTTTAGTCTTGCTCCCATT